>NC_140798.1:26187500-27687500 GCF_037176805.1 Vigna unguiculata | reverse complement strand
GGCCAAAGATATCATGCACAACTTTATCTATCTCATAAACAATTGAAAAATAATCCAACTATTAGTCTAGGGTTAATTATCTAATGTAAATTAATTTTAAAAGCAATAATATTTAAACTTACCACTAGGATTTTCAGAAAATCCGTATAACCAACTTTGAGTACAAATCAACATTTGCACATGATCAGGAAGAATAGAGCTTTTATATTTGGAAAGCACATGCCCACCTTTACTAAAAATTAACTTTGATGCCACAGTAATAATGGGAATACTAAGCACGTCCTGAGCCATTATAGGTCTATAGTTGCCAGATTGATAAATATATGTATTTATGCATATATATTTTGTTGATAGTTTGGACCGCAAAAAGTTAGGGAAAGCTAACCAAGAATTGAAGTAATGAATAAAAAACGCGAACACATATGTCATGTTATTCCAAACTATGTTTGAGTAGATCTATGGATTACTTGTAAGCAGTCATAAATGATCAGTTTATGCTCCATGGGAAATGTGCAATTAACTAAGGTATACATATTCTACACAGAAAAATAGAGGAAATCAACCTGAAGCTTAAATGAAGGAGCTTTATTGTTGTTGCTTCTTAAAGAGAAGAGTTGAGCATACTTCTCTTTATGAAAATTTTCGTAAAGGTCTTCTTTTCTAACAAAATATTGGGACAACCTAAAAGCAAATAGAAAAGAACATAACATTTGGTTCTAGGTACCTCACACAAACCCAATTCTTAACTTTCAATTTGAAACCACAATTCATGGTTCAACACAATAAAGAAAGATTAGAAACTAAAGGGCACTCGAAATTAACATACCATTGTATTACTTTCCAGGTGCTTCTCTTTGGTAACAAAATTGCAATCCCTAAAACTGAAGAAAAATTGCAAAAAGGGAAAAACAAAGATTACAACTGACAGTAATTTATTTGAAGTAAGAAAAGTGGTAAAAGTTGGTGTCGATGAGTACCTCACATGTGAATCTGTCGTCGACGATTCTTGATTTTTCTTCTTTATCACTAACTTCGTTGCTATCACCACTGTCTTGTACCGCCGTGTGCTGTTGTCGAACTCCACCGTAGAACATGAGGTATATGTTTGAATTGAACGAAGGATATTTAGAGATTGAAGAATTTTTGAATGAGAAGAAGAGACGTGATTATGTTTTGAACGAAGACACTGGCCGAAGGGCTAACCCGACCCTAGCTTGTCCTAACCCAATACTTGGGAGGGTTGGAGGCTTTTTCAAAACCCCCTGATAAGTGGACCATGAAAATGGGACCTAGCTCCATGGACAAAATGAAAAATGACAGCTTTATTTCCTATAACTGTAATTTATCATTAATTCATATATTTATCTTCTTTTTTGCTCAATGGAGATTTTATTTTCTTAAAAAGACTCAATACAGTCATTATTTTTGTGAAAAATTTCAATGTGATCTTTTATTAAATTAGTTTTAATATCATTTGAGAGTGTTACATGTCAATATCAATATCTGTCATATGTCATAATGTATGTATTTTTTACTTTGAATCTCTCTAATTTTAATACATAACAAATCCAGATTTCTAAACATATCAATTTAATAAATAAGAACACATAAAATATCTTTTAAAAAAATAAAAACTTAATTGAATTAAAACAAATATAAAAACCAAAACTAGTTAAATACATAAATATAAAAAAATACTAAGTAAACCTAAATAATTATTATATCTATCGCTCCGTGATTTAGAAATATATACAAAATGAAATAGTTTTAACACTTTCAAACCGTTACAATTTAATTTTGAGTGAACAAAAAATACTCCAGCTCAATTTATTGTATATTAAAAAGGTAATATTTTTATAGAATTTTAGAAAGTAAAACTAATTTGATTAGTCTATGATCATACGCATTTTTTTATTAGAATATAACTTAGAAAATGTATTTTTGTCCGAATTTCAATTATTTACATTTTTAATTTTAATATTTGAAAAAAACAAATAAAATGAATTTCTTTTACAAAAGAACAGTAACAAATAAGTTTCACGAGTTCTTTTTCACTTCTATTTTCTATTTCCTTTTATTCACAGAGGAGCATTATTTTCAAAATAAAAAACTACCATGTTGAAAACTTAATAACAATGTATTTTCAACACTTTTAAATATACTTTTATCAAAATTATAAACATAAAAGACTGTTGTACTTGCTTTGTATGGGTGCTGGCCCACTATCAGACCCACGTGGCTGCCTCTCTGAAATCTTAATTTCTGACTATCCGATTCTGAAGCCAGTGATCGTACGGTCGATAAGAGTCCTTTGTAAACACGATGTTGATGGTTGTGGTGCCACGTAGGACGACAATTAGAAAATAAAAAAGAAAGAGAGAGAAGTCTTACGTGGGATTTTTAAAGGAGGTGGGACCCATTTGCAGATGAATTGGTTTTGGTTCCCTACCCTAACCTTAGCCAGACCAGTGAGTCCCACCATAGAGGGAATGGGTCCCACACAGAATATTATAAAATGAGAAGAATAATAATTACTATTCATTATTAATTAAAATATAATTTCTTATTAATATATATATAGTATATATGTTTGACTCACTCTTCACTTTGGGAAGGAAAACCAAACCACCCACTTCACCATCAATCACCATTCCATCTCCTCCTTATTCTCCTCATGTCCCTTTCAACATTTATCTTTATTTTCAATTTCCACCTTCTACTATGCCACAAGATATTTCTCTGTCACCTCCTTTTTTGCATTATATTTTAAATTAACAAAATTAATTATTTTTCTGTAAAATATTATTTTATCAGCAACCTATTAACTTATTCTTATATGGAGAATAATACCGTATTAATATATTATTAATTATTACATATTTTATCTTTTTCTTTGACAGCACTATATTATATATTATATGTAAATGATAACATTGACCATTGACTGATACGCCTACTTAAATGAATTATATTCAATCATATTCTATTAATATTTTCATTAATTAGTCGTTCATGCATGTCATTGTTATCATGATATTTTAAAAGAATTACATAAAATAATAAGGGAAATGATGAATTTTAAACTATACAAATAATTATATTAATACTTTTTTATATGACAATGACAATGACAATTCAAGCAGCGAGATTAAGAAAAATGAATTAAAAACAAAAATATTCGCAAATCTTGCCAACTTAGGAAGACATGGAAGAAACCAGAAGAATTGGGCAGTTTCACAGTTTAATAAACTTAACATTGCAAAAATTGGTGCCAATTTCTGTGACCTCTGCACACGAGTAAGATTCAATGCACATCAAACTTTCAAAGTCAAACTTTATATCTATATGACAATTAATAAAACAATAAATAAATTTCTTTAATATACATTTTATCTTATTATTCTACTCTTAAATGTGATAGTGATTTTCATCTATTAATTTATTAAAATAAGAAAATAATAATAATAATAATAATAATTTAACTGTTTCTAAAAGTAATATGCAAATTAAACTCTTATTTTTATTTAGCACCATGTATGTATATTTGTTTAAAAATATTTAAAATAAGATAAATTTGATACCATTAAATATATATATTTATTTTGTAATATCTCATTTTAATAACTTAAAACTAATAAAATAATATGTGTTATTATAATATTCAAATTAAGTAATCTAGTGTATAAAATATATTAATACAATCTTATAAAAAATAGGATTATAAAAATATATTTTTTATACAAACCAACTAAACCAACAAATTTTATACATAAATTAACCATTATTAAAGCTTCTCAAAACCTTTACCTAATCTGGAAATGAAATGAAGATCAAGAAGTTTATATGTTGTATTATACTTGTTGACTACACTGTTAGGTTTACAAAGGAGGGAGTTCACTGGGAATTACAATACCAATGAGACCTGAGTTTAACCACATAAGACATTTATACCACTCTCAACCCAAAACCTTCAGGTAATAGGTTTATGGGTCTTTATCCTTATATAATGCTCTACTTTCTCATTTATAGTCAATGTAGGACTTAGACTCACACTTGAATTCTTAACAATCTCCCCTCAAGTCCATTATATCACATTGGTACACTCCCCCTCCAGCAGAAACATTCCCAACCACGAGTACCCCTTCTCGTACCATCGTTCATCTTAACGGGACACACTTACCTAGAACCACTTACCTGCAACTTTTCTTTTCTGAATTCGTGGTCTGATTGATTCAAAGAAAAGGGGTCTTCAGATTTTAAAAAGTTTTATAAAACCAATTTAACCCCCCTTCTTGGAAAAACCAACCATTTCAGTACTTACAATAACTACCCTTATAACATCTTGCTTCCTTTACAAACTTTGGCCAATGGGTAACAAAGTTTACAACAATGTTATCCCACTTCCAAACTAAAACTTTCAACTGTTGCAACCACCAAACTCATCTTGGCACTAAATCTTCATTTCTAATCCATTGACTTATAACCATCCTTTCACAAAACATTAAAACCACATCTTTTCTCAACTTGAAATCTCTAGTTTAATTAGTACCTAGCAACTTTATGATACATCTTACACTAGGATTGTCCTCTTTTGCCTTTTTCCTAACCATTTTGAGAAACTCACCAATTCTAGTCAAATGACTAAAATAATGAAATTTCCTTACAACTTCTCTTGCCAACTCAAACACTTATACTTCTCTACCAATTCTTACTTTTACCTTGTCAAACCAAGGATTTGAATTCCCTTCTCTGGTTAAGCATAAATTCATCTCTTATTTCTCTAGTCCAACTTCCTTTGTGTAACTTCAAACTTTCAGCTCTAGATGATCATTGAACACTCTTAACTAATCCTCATAAAGACGACACCTCCGTTCTTTCGAGGAACTCCTTACCACATCAACCACTAGGTAATGAGTAAAATATCTCTTCTCATGTGCTCCCATTATTGATAAGCATATTCAACCATCATTTCGTTGCGCCACTTTGGTCAATAAACATTCTCACATCTGGTGTGTTGAGTCACAATAGACCTCAAAGGCTTACATGTGCTAAGAATGATCAACATTGAAGCATGTATCAAGCACTTCTTCAACATCCTGAAGAATATTTTCACACTTGAGAAACTTGCCACAAAATCTTGATAATAACAACAACCTGCTTGAAATTCCTTACTTAAAGTCACTCTTAGAACTTCCTTTCCCTTATCATGTTTCCACTCATTTCAACCATCTATCCTAAAAGATTCATTTCCTTTAAACACACTTACACCTATATATCTTAACATACAACTACTTCTCTTTCTAGATTCCTTAGACTGTATATCTCACAATGACACACTTCGATTAAACCATTGCTTTTCAAGCAACTCCTCCACCTGTTTTCTTAACTTCACACTTTCAGCAGAAACCTTCCAATAAGGAACTATTGACACTAGTTTTGCTTTAGATACCAATGCAATAGTGAACCTTATCGCTTCTAGTGATAGTTCTAGTATATGCTTCAAAACATAACAAAAAACTTCTCCACAATTGAGATCCTTTGTGTTTGTTCTTCATTGGCCTTTGCTAGATAAGCACTAATACACGTAACACTTTGTCTTCACTTTTCAACTTGTTCCACACTTGATGCACAATCACTTACTCACCCTCTTGAAACAAAGAACATTGATTCCTATGATACCACAATCCACAAGCATGAGCTTGGAAAACAACCAAGTCACCCTTTAGATTATGTTCCAAACTTGCAAAGGAAATAATTCACGTAAACTTTGAATTTGAATCCTTTGATCCTCATAAAACATGCCACACACCCTATCAAATTTTCACTTAATTGTAATTGTAGCAAAACCACCAACTTAACTTATACACCTTTTTGCTAACAACAACAACTCATTTATCATGATGGCAACACCAAAAGGTATACGACTCCAAACAAAACCAAATACCTTAGTCCAAGCACCACCTGTGTAACCTATATCTTTGAATTAGGCCACTCATGCTAACCATATTAGCACCAGCTATTGCGGACATCCTTTTCAGCTATTCAAGACTTTTCTTCTCCTTTCATCCTTCATTGTGTTTTGCCATTACTAGTTTTGCCTTTCCCACTAGATCAAATTTTAATGATGCGCTTCTTCCAACATTTGAAATCCTTTACCTCAGCTCAAGGTCAAATCTCTTTCTCATGTGAACCATTTCCCTTGAAACATCCTTGTTATTCTCAACTTTGATGCTGCTACCTGCTAAGAAAATCCAACTACCTTCTATTGATGTTAATATGATATAAAACCCCTAATATACTTCCTTTTTATCAGATGATTGTTTTTCCCTCTACTTAGAAAATATCATCCTATCTAACTGATCTTGAAAGCTCTGCTTCGTTTTAACCTCCCATTAGAGATTTTCCTTTCTTATACACTTCATGGTCCCTACCCTTCTTAGCTTTAACCTCAAACCTTCCTTCCACAACTTCCACCTTAGAACTCAAACATTGTCGAGATGTAAAACCAAGTTGATTTCTCAAACCTTGCTACATGAGCACACACAAATATTTCCTCTTATTCTAACACCTAGACTCAACTCCTCTTGTAAAACTTATGGTATACGATCTCAAAACCC
This sequence comes from Vigna unguiculata, assembly GCF_037176805.1. Lineage (NCBI taxonomy): Eukaryota > Viridiplantae > Streptophyta > Magnoliopsida > Fabales > Fabaceae > Vigna > Vigna unguiculata. The sequence goes on along the minus strand of NC_140798.1, from coordinate 27,680,883 downwards.
GATCTTGCAACTGCCCCTATCCAAAGTGTTGCTTCTGAACTTCTAACATCATCTCTTAGCCCATTAAACCAATATTTAGCTTTCATCGTCATTGATATACAATCTATTATTACCTCATATCTTCGAGGCAAAAGATTGTCTCAAAGGCCTTACCCAACCCTCGTAAAGGTAAGCAGGTCAAGTCAACCTTGTATATGTATTCCTCTATTACCATAGACATTGAACACAAACCACAGAGACGCAAACCGGACAAGAAAAGGTATACAAGACAAAACTCAATCTACAACTCTAACTCACCCTCTAACAACCCCAACTTTTACTTTTTCCAAACCTTTAGGATTAAGAAAGGAAAACTATCTCTTATATAGTCATGATTGTGCACCCTCATCACTCTGTCCAGGCATTTTTTGTTCTTAATACTTCCATTTTTGTAAACAAATCCTACTAAACTTAAACTCCAATACAAGCAAGATTTGAAAAACCCACAACATCCAGGTTATCAAGAGGACGAACTGCTTTGATACCATAAATGTAACATCCCATTTTAGTAGTTTAAAACTAATAAAATAGGACATTTCATTATAATATTCAAAATAGGTAATTCAATGTATAAAGTATATTAATACAGTCTTACAAAAGACAAGACTATAAAAATGTATCCTTTATACAAACCAACTAAACCAACAAACTCTATACACAAACTAACTACTATTAAAGCTCCTCAAAACCTTTACCTACTCTAATTGATAGCTCCTCGTCCTTCAGAGGTCCCTCTAAACCTGCAACTTCATCTGCTCACACCAAAATGATGATCATCACTAAAGAAGAAAACAACATAAGACCACAATGTACATCAAAACGATGAAAATAATTTATCTAACCAAAGACTTCAAAACAAAGACACCGCTGGTGAAATTGAAGATTCATATGTTTACAATCAGCTATCAAAATTCCAGTTCAATCCAATAGTTAACGAAGTGAGAATCTTCATTTTACCAAGAGGACGCAGACTAGAAAAACATGGTGGAACCTGATGCTGAAAAGGTGGCGCCCAACGCCCAGCCCCTAGAACCCACTAACTTCTAGTGCCCAATGGTCCAAAAGTGGCGCCCGACGACATGAAGTCTGTGCCTAGCGCTCGACAACACTATAACAACGCCCAATGGTGTTTCAGAAACAACAATTTGGGGGAAAGTTGATTTTGTGTACTTGACTAATTGGGCACCTTTCCTTTTAATATTTTTAATTCCCAATGGTTTTAGAGAGTACAAAACTGGTACCTAATCGCTCAAAACACATATCCTAACCTTTTCCCAAATCAATACCAAACATAGATCAAATATCAAATAATTCAACATACAACTCATGAATTCAATAAACCATAACACAATTAACTATCAAGATGATCAATTTTACGGAAAACTAGCTTTCCTTACTTGACAAAGCAACTCTACAGACCCAAACATTCTAAGAACACCAAATGCTCCTAACTCCCAAGATGTTCTATCTACACATAAAAACATCACAAGAACGACGAGGGCATATTGTTATCATCACTGATCAGTAGAGACTCATATAGAAGATGAAAACATCACATGCAAGCAGAAAAAGTCTCACATGTAATGAAAACAAAAGAAGACCAAGAAAAATGACTAAAACTTAACTTACACTAACGACGAAACTGATCGGTCCAAATTGAAGAATCTGTCGCGAGGATCACTCCTACAGTCTTATATATTCAATCAGACGAATAGATAAGGAGAACCCCTTAAAGAGAAGTCAGAGAACTTTATAAAAATAGTTTCTAAAAGAATAATTTGTTTTAAAATAATAAAATTCGTTTATAATAATTATATTTATACTAACACCTTTTAATATTAAAATAACTGAGTTTTAGTGTGATAAGTGTGAATGTGAATATATATATATATATATATATATATATATATATATATATATATATATATATATATATATATATATATATATATTAAAATAAGATAAAATAAAAAAATAATTATGCATCGCATCTATGTTTTGCGATAATAGTATAAAAAGATATAAATAATCAAATTATGCTATTTAAATAAGTACAAATCTAAAATCATAAAATATTTATAACTTTTTTTAGATTCGTATTTATCCGGATAAAATTATAAAAATAGAATATAACGCTAAATAGTTTTGATTATATATTATTGATGAAATACTTGGTGAATTATTTTTGTATAATTATTATATTCATAAATTTATATTTATATATTTAAAAATAAATTACCTAATCTTATAATTATAAATGTGTTATATTTTTAACAAGTATAAATATTGTAAATAAAAAATAATTAAATCATTATATAACTTTTTAGAATATTTATTAGTTGATAACTCTCAATATATAATATTATATTTAAGCAAAACATTCAATACTATTTTTATTGATAAATTTAAAAATAGATATGTTACGGCATTTATAAATAAAAAAATTTAGAGATTTATTTTAAGAATTTTTAGTTTTAAAAATATTTTTTATTGATACTTTGTCTAAATAATTAGAGTCTTTAATAGTGAAAACTTTTTAGATTGTCTTATGAAAAGAGTAGAATATATTAGATTTGTTATACTTTGGTTTTTGTATGTATATCTAATTTTATTAGTGATTTAATTTCTTTATTTTTTCTCTTTCTTAGGTAATTTTTCTTTGTAAACACTTGTCAGAATTTATTGAAGTTTAAAAAGGATAAGCGAGTGTTAGTTATGGTAAAACAAACTTCAATCTAAATAAAAAGACCTAAAATCACTTTTTTATAATATTGTTTGGTTATGTGAATTGTCTTACATAACTCAAGCGACAAGTTGATTGTTCAAGCAACATATGGTATAACACAAGAGAGAATTTGCAGCGTGAGTGAAAGAGATGTTGAGACAATTCTCTCTCCTTTAGGACATATCAGTCAAGCAATATGTTTTATGTCAAGTGTTGATTTTGACCACTAAAGTATGACGTGATGCAATGTAAACATGTTATAATGTGAAGCACTCTTAGCCTATGTGCTTAAATGTTGGTTAGACACTAAAGCATCTCGAGGAAGTGGTTTAGCCTTATAGAACTTGTTGGATTTCTTCCATCATGTCAATTGCTCACACATTTACATTAATGTTGAAATGAATGCTAAAGTGACAAGACAATTGTTGGACCAAGGAGTCTATAGGGTAACAAGTGTGTTGTTCAAGCGAAATGAGTATTGTGTCTTTTACAAGTGAACTCGTTCAAGTGATAATATGCTAAAGTGGTGATAATGTTATATTGTCTTTGAAGTTGTTTATACATGTTATGTGTATAACTTTGTACATATTTGCATTGATGGTATAATTATAAAAATATGGGACTAATTATATATGTTCTAGATAAATATATGATTGATGTTGATATACGCATGACATATATCTTTCTAGGTGATCTTTTTGTGGGTGTGAATCCTAGTTTGATTGCTTATATATATGTATGTATATGTGCTATATGTGTATAAATGGTTTGATTGTGGATGGGTGGCTACGAGGATGTGGTTTACATTACCCTAATGAATGATGTAGGGATCTAGGGTGATATCGTGATTCATGTCCTAGGTGGTACATAATAATAAATACAAAACTCACATTAATAGAGGTACTTCCACATCATTAGTACCTATCATGTAGACATGACATCCAAGTGATAAGAAGTCGAGGAAGATTTACATATAACTTGTAGTAGTTATACATATGACTTTATAACAGAAATGACTAAACATACATATTTTCAATTCTTTAACTTTCAGTAAAAATTGAAATTGGTCTCTATTTAAAATTTTGACCCAATTTAGTTCCCCAACTTTAGAAGTATGTGGATTTAGTCTTTTTAACCAAATCTTGTTAAGTTTATTTGATATTTCAAACGTGTTTCTCACCTAACATTGAAACGGAAATGTGTTAAATGGTATAAATAGCTTAAATATTATTGTAAAACATGTTTAAAATGTCAAATAAACTTAACAAAATTTGGCTAAAATAATTAAATCCACTCAATTCTAGAATTGAGAGACTAAATTAGGTCAAATTTTCGAACAGACTATAAATATATTTAATTTTAAAAAAATATTGTATTACATGACATCAACATGAACATGAGCTTACTAAAATGTAATGGATTTAAATATATGTTAATTGTCAAACTTGTTTATTATAATTTTAAATTCTTTTAAATAACATCTTAGTGATGACATATTGTAGCTACTTCTGAATTCATTTTCATTGCCATGCATGATAATAATTTGGTCTGGTACACCCTGTTTCAAAATTTATTATCTCACCATTGCATATTTATGTTTACAGCAATTATATAGATCTAGGCATGGAAGCAAAATTTTATTGTAGGTAGTAACAAATTTAAGCAAACTTCCACTTGATTGTGACAATTTTTTCTATTATTATTATTATTATTATTATTTGGTTATGTATATTTAATGGACCTTGATGATAGATGTATATATTATTCAAATATTGTGTGGACCTTGATGAAATTTTTAATCTGAGAGATTACAACCTTTTTAAAAATTTTAATTTGAAATCCAGACCGATTATTTGGTTTAGAAAAAGAAGTAGATTCAAAACTTATATTTTGATCGTTTTCAGTTTCTAAAATTGATTTTTAAGTTTTTTAATTCATGCAACAATATTGTTTTTTCTAATATATTATTTTAAACGTATTTCTTATTAGTTACAATTTGATATACTCTGTCATTTATTCAATATTTCCAATTTTATAGTTTTTAATAATTATGAAAGAAAGAATTTCTAGTTCTTTACCATAAACATACTTTTGCACCTAAATTTATCTTTAAATATAAATATTTTATTAAAAACAATTCAAATTAGTTCTTAGACTTAAACAAATCTGACTGATACAGATTTTATATTTTATTATTAAAACTATATCTTCAATAAAATAAATTGGTCCATTGTTTATTTCAATAACAAAAATATAGATATACAATGTGATACATTTAAAACAGACTCTTATTTTAATGATTGAAAGTTTTGGCCGCATTATCTGCCACACAAGTTTTTCTTCCAACAATTTATTTTTAATTTCATTCCAAAATTGAAAACTACAACATTTTGATTTGCAATATTTTTTTTGGTCTCATTGTAATGGTTTATTTTTCTATACCATACAAAGGATTGCTTAAAGTTTAAGTCTTTTTTTAAATTATTTGTTTTGAATCTTTGCTTTGATATGTTTGACTATAATATATAACCTACTTGGTCTTTAGTTTCAACATCTAATGGACATTGCGTTAACTATTAATTTATAGATAAACTTTGGAGTAAAATCATTGATATAAAGTTTAATTACCATGTTCAGAGATTTGTTTAAATTTTATAATGATTATTCTGAAGTTAATGAAATTATCATCTATAATATAATATGTAACTGAAGGACAACAGGTTTTATAAAACCTCACACATCATTCATTCTAATTGATTTTAATAAAAAAGAAAACAACGTAAGAAAACGTGTATTCAGTTTATACATATAAAAATGTGTTGAAATTTAAATTTAAATTTAAATTCAAAACTGAAAACACAGAATCCTGTGGCAATCGGTGATCCTCATCTCATTTCTATATATAATATTTAATTATTACATATTAGTTTAATAAGTTTGGTAATTTAGTAATAATATGACTACTTTTCTATTTTATATTATTCACCCCACCCAACTGCACCCCACTACGCCTGAGCTGGGGCCTCAGTGCGCTTTGACTACACGCGCATCTTAAGCGCGTCAACATGTACTAGGGAAAGATAATTTATTTATGTTATTATTATGGAAAGAGGAAAAGATATAAGTAAAGTGAGACATGACCACTTTAAGTTGGCATTCCATATTCCATCGACAATAACTTTTCTGCCATGTTGGCACTACCAAGCCACCACCGTCGGATACGGAATGATCCAACGGGGCTCGTAGCGCCGAAAGCCTCATCCGCAAATCTGAGCCGTCCCTTGCTGCGCGAGTGTGATGTGTGATGTGTGAATAGTGAAAGGGAAACATTCAACCATTTTCTCTTTTTCCACAAGCATATGAAAAGTGGAAAGATCAGATTATTAATTAATTAATTAATAATTAATTAACTCATAATGGCATTTAATAATTATAATCCCTTTAAATGAAGTGAACTGAATGAAAATAAATATATAGAGAGGCGTAGAACAGAAGAGAGAAGTGCTAGGCTCTGCAAATTTTGAGAAGCGGTGGTTGATGGCGGAATTCCGGTGACTCGCTGGCTGTTGCGGTTTACGAAGGTTTTGTTGGTGATTTTGTTTACATGAGAGAGAAGAAAGAAGAAGCTCATGGATAGAACCAGAGAATCCAGAAGACCATCCATGGCCTCCTCCACCAGACGCAGACATCGAACTATTGCTCTTCGAGACTCTTCCGGTGTTAACATGCTTTCTTCTTCATTTTCTTCTACTATTTCTTCTGTGCTATTTCTTACACTATTTCTGTTTCGTGACAGAGGAAGGAGCTGTGGAGTTGAGGGAAGGTGTGAATAAGAGAGGAAGGAATCCAGATAGGGATAGGGATTCGGTGAACAGGAGCAAGCGGAGGAGAGGCTCTCACTCGCAAAGCACCGAAGAGAGCGTTGGAAACGAACAAGACGATGATGTTGTAGACGTTGGCGTTTCTAAGATCCGTTCTCCTAATAATCCGACGTCGTTTTCCTCCGATCAGACCCATCGCCGGGTCTTCACGCCGTCCAAACCTCCTCCGTTTAAAATAACGGATGAGATGATCGGCGTGACTGTTCCCAGGAAGGCCCGTTCAGGTTGCGACGATATAAGTGCTCTTTATTTTCCTTTACACTTTCATTTTGGTGTCTCCCGGAACTAACTTTTACTTTTACTTTTCCCCACCCCCTTTTTGCTTTGTTTTGATATTCGGTGTTTGATGTGTTTCCGCAGCTTCTGCGAAAAGGTCTCATGAAAGTTTGGTCTCGGCAAGTAGCGGCGGCGGGGAGGAGCAGAATTTCCGGCAACGGTCGGATTCCCCCGGAGGAATGAGTGTTGAAGCGGCCTCGCCTTCTTCTTCGAATGTTTCTCTTAGGAAGAAGATGGTCTGTGTTAGTTTTATTTTTTTTGTTAATCCGTCTTTCGTTTTTTTGAAAGGGACTTTTTTTTTTTGTTTTTTTGTTTCTTGAAGGATTGGGTTCTTAGTTGTGTGTTATGTTGCAGAAAGAGATTGAAGTTGTTCCTAAGGCATCAACATCGTCTTCCTCAGACATCGAGATTGAGATAGCTGAGCTACTGTACGGCTTGAAGACTTCAAAGAACCACGAATCTTCTTCGGAAAAGCCCGAAGCAGGTGTCAATCACCACAACGCCACTGTACCTTGCCCCTCTAAGGATGTTGGTGGGTTTCAATTTCTGGAAGTTTTCTCTTCTACTCTTCCTTTTTCTTCTTTTTTGACCTTATCTTTTCGTTGGCATTTTATCAGAGAAAAAGAAAATGGAAGATGACAACAATTATTCCACCGGGGTTTCGAATAATTCAAGTGAAGAGTTAGTCAGGATTCAGATTGAGCAACCTGCTGATGTGGATTGTCACGATCGTCCATCATCAGAGGCCCCGAACGTGGAAGACAAGATGAATTCTGGTGCTGGGTTCGGTGATGCTTCTGTGAATGGAAGATCGGTTTTCCCTTCAATGAAATCGCCGTCGAACATCAAGTTGGATTACGATAAACAAGAACGGGCTTCAAATAGAGTGTGAGCATTAATGGACAATAGGTTTTTTGTTTTGCTCTTGAATAAACATATTTTGATTCTGATCATTGTCCCCATTTCGTTTTGGCTCGATTTATTAGGATCTCAGTTGCAGAGGGCAACTCTCAGCGAGTAGGCAAGTTTGAGATAGATCTGATGGTGAGAGTCCTAGTTTTTTCCTGCTCTATTTTCCTTGGTTTTTGCTGTCAAATATCTGAAGAGTGCCTTTTCAACAGGCTCCTCCTCCTATGGCGCTGTCCCCGGAACGGGATGAATTGTCATCAGAAACTAAAGCTTTGGCACTGGATGCGGAAATGGTGAGTAGGTTGACTGTACATCTTGAAATTATTTTTGCTTATTCATTTTTCTGTTTTATGGCCCAACTCGTCAAAATTCTTGTGCAGAACGGAAATAGTGTCAAGTTGGAAACACCGGTTAAGAAGGGGAGAACTCCAGAAGAAATTGAAAAGGCGAAAATGGTCACATTTAAAGAGAAGTTGGATGTGTTAAAACACGATTTGGAGAAGCCAAACGATGACGATAAGACAAACAACAAATTAGAAGAGAAGGATAGGAACCAGGAATTGCTTACCGTATCATCAAATCCCAAAGTAGAGAAAACCGGTAACTAATCTCATATTTTTGACCTTTTTAGCCTTTCTTTTTATTCCGAACCATATGTCACTTTGATCTACCCTTTTGTTAACTACAAGTCGCTGACATTTCTTTCCCTCTTCAGTTCAATCTACTTCAATGCCTTTATCAATAGCTGAATCAGGACGGTCCAGCAGTCTCTCCCCCATTGGGTATTAATCTATTATTAGATCATCACTTCCCTAGGCATATACCTTTTTCTTCATGGTTGTACTTCTCAAATTTAACTTTATGTTTGGTTATATTAGTAATGTGAATTAGCTAAGGTCGATAATTACAATTGGCAGATACAAGCCGCTCTCGGAGCCAGTTGTGAAGACGGAGAAAACCACAAGATCATTGGCACAGCAGGTATTATCATTTTTCAAATAATTTGTTTCCTAGTTGTACGTATGCGAGTCCACTGGTTATGCTTACTGTGTGTTGTGATATAATCACTTCCAACCTATCTGTATTTAACGATACCATGCACATTACCTTCACGCTTCATATGTGCAGCATGTGAATTTTGTCCTCTCTCAAAGGCAACCGAAGAGATGTGCAACACATTACTACATTGCTTGTAACATCTTACACCAGCAGTTTACAAAGATGAACCCCCCTTTGCCAGCAGCTACTGGCTCTGGTTCTCCGTGTGGCACAAAACCCAACAAAGTCAACTGTGTGCCCTCTGCAGAAAGTATGGCCATTGGGAAACAATCCCAAAAACACTTGACAGTTGTAAACCAAAATTCTGCACAAGATAAAGGTTGGGCCGCCACCGGTAATCCCAGTGTTACCGCAGCCAAAAGCTCAAATAACGCCAATCCAATGGATTCAACTCATAGGGTGCAGCTTGTGTTCCAGCATGGTCCCAATCCTGGGCCACCTGGCAATCTAGTGGTAAGGTCTTCTCATTTCATTGCTTACATACTGCTTAAAGTAAATGTTTGTCAATTTTACTGATTTTATTGATAACTTGTGTTGTTGTATTGATGGTTTTTATTTTGTAAAGTAATGTGATTTAATTTTGAATGTAGCATGGTCCTGCTTTCCTGTACCCTCCGGGGCAGCATCAAGCTTCTGTTACGGCAACTACTAATCAGGCAGGAGCTGTGAATTCCCCTAATAGCACTTCCTCGTATAATATATCTCATAGTTCAGTAGGCGGGTCTCTTGGTACCTCCTCAACTTTGCCAGTGGTAGCTCCTGCAATGAGCTTTAGCTACCCAAATTTTTCAGCCAATGGTTCCTCTCCGTACATGACAATAGTTCACAATAATGGGTATTCATTTCCTTTCTCAAGTTCTCTTGGAGCAGCTGCGACAATCAGAGGTGCAAGTCCTCCACAAGCAACACATGTAATCAGTGGGCCTTTCTACTCTCCTCAAACGTTCCATCCACTTCAGCACCCTCAGTCACAAGCACTGGTACAACCAAGTTATCTTAATGCAAGCACATCAAGCAGTTCATCATCTCATAAACAGCCACAAGTTAATGGCAGTAGTATTTTGACCTCTACAACTATGGAGCAGCAGTCACAAAAGCGACAGACCTCACTCTCTCATCTACGGAAGCATGAGACTGAGACAGGTGGAGGGAATGCACATTCTGTTGCTACTCGAACATCTTTCTCTCAGAAGACTGTGCATGGGCAGAACTTTACAATTCCAGTTCAGCCAGTGAACTATTCTTTTAAGCCATCTGCAGCATCAGATATTGTCGTTGGCAATAGTGGAAGTTTTGGTGACAAGCAACAGCAGCAGCAGCAGCAGGCTTTAAAAGGAGCGGTAGAGAATATACCATCTCAAGCATTTGCAATATCATTTGCTGCATTTAATGGGACCAGTGTTCCTTCAAACCTTAACTTCTCATCCATGGCACAGAATCCTGTGATACTTCACAGTGTGCCGGATATTACATGGCAAGGATATCAAGCTGCAAGCGCAACTCAGACTACTCAACAGATGAATTATTCAATTACTGAAACTAAGAGTGGAGGAAATTCTGCGCACCATGAAGAGGAAAAGAAAATTGCAAATGCTAAGTCTTCAAGCAACGGACCAACCACCCTTGTTTTTGATAGTTCATCCAAGAACCTTAACTTCATGCTATCTACTGCGAATGGAAACTGGTCTAGTCAACCCGTTGCTTCAACTTCAATAACAAGTGTGCCTCTTTCAAGTAATGCTTCAAGTTCTCAACAGCCACAGCATTCGCTTCAGGTTCCAAAGCAGCATGCTGGGCAACAGCAGCAACCCACTCTGGCAAATCGGTACAAAGCATCATCCACTAATAGCACGCCTGGTCCTGCTACAAAATTTGCAAACAATGCCCCTGTTTTCTCACAAACTCTTACTCAATGCAAAAGTTCTAGCCAAGCTTCTCACGCTAAGGCCTCGGGTAGAACAGCAGATTCTCATGGTCATCACTCATCTATCATGACACCCAATGCTCCAACCTTCAAGAGTTTTTCTCAGGAACAAGGGAGAATTTTGCCCGGTCATATGCAAATTTCTTTTGGTGGAAATTACATAACGTCCCTGCCACCCCAAGGGCAACAAGTACACAGTAGCAACCAGCCTATGGGTACACCACCTCAAGGAAATATTAAGTCAAATTCGGAAGGAAGTAAAGTTGGTTCGTCAGTCAACCCTTCACAATTTCAACAAGCTGAAAATTCTGCTGGGAGTGGCCAAAAATCTTCTCCAGTTTGTGGGAGAAATGTCCCATCAATATTAAGCTCATGCACCAGCCACCTATCCGAGCTCAAATATTAGTCACCACATCATTTTGCTGCACAAGGAATTATCTACAATTATACTCCTAATTGGTAATCATCATATCTTATGGAGGCCCTTGCTGCTCTTCTTCGTGTTTAAAGCTGCATTTCATGGGTTTTGTTACCGCCCTTATGGTTTTGGTACGAATGGACATGTCAGCTGCCAGGTGCTGGAGTTTTGCTTGTAGTTATTTTCTGAGGTGGCAATGGAGGCATCTTGTCATTTGAACATGACTATTGTGAGAGGCATGCGGAATGACATTTGCTGGTGGGACACAAAGGAGTGGATAAAGGAAGGAAGTTGGGATCCATTAGGCCTGCAATTTTGAAACAGTAGGTAGCATTATCTTATCAAATTTCCTGGTTGGTTAGCTTCTGGAAGGCCTTTAATTTCTTGTGGGATCTAATTAAGTTGACACATTAAGGGAATTCTATATATGTGTATATATATTATGATTTTTTTTAGCTCCCATAGCAAAAGATGTACTTAAATTCATTTTTTAATGAAAAAACCTGCAGTTGTTTCTCTTTATTTTGATGTTAATGGAGAGGGTGGATAGTTGGGATGTCGAGAGACCGAGACCTGAGAGAGAACAAAACAAATGAGAATGCAAAATTTCCGGGAATGGTTCCTCTCTTTTTCTTTTTGGCGTTTCCTTGTATCTTTCCGTGTTGTTTTAGTGTTTTTTTTTTCTGTAAACTTAGCAGCTAGCATTCCCCGGTTCTGAACACGAAAACATGATATGATACCCAAGTGAAAGAAAGTGACTTCACCTATAAGATGATGATCCTTATCTGTTGTCATTTTTCAAACGTAGATCCTTTCTCGTATGTCGCTTTTTCTTTGGTACAAGCATATGTTTCTTTTTATTTGAGAGTTTCTTTTGCCGTGAAGGGACGGGTCCTTGCATGGTGCAAGGTTTGGAGCAAGGCTGACCCCTAATACTACAGTCTCCTTTGTCGATTGAAATAGAATCAAAGTTTAGACATGATATGCTTCAAACGGTCTATGTTACGTGACACTTTGTCTGTTGGATAAGGGAATCTACTCTATTTATATGGTCCTGCTCTGTTTCAGATGCTTATAATGTCTCGTTTGAGATCATTGTCCTAGGAATTGGAATATATATAGACGGGTGATCCTCATGACAAGAATCATCGTGCATATCTAACCAGGCAGAAATTTGTGTCAAGTAAGTGGAGTTGTTTAAACAAATTGAGACTATCTACGAAATCCCAATATCTTCCGACAAAACATGCAAGCTGTGTCAATACAATGGGATCACAGTTATATATTGAGTATTGACCCAACTTTAACATCATTATTTGACAATAATCATTCTCGTCAAGAAACCTGAAATGTCTCCTTCTGATTGGAATTGGAACTTGGAAAGGCTCATCACACCGGGTTTGGTGCATATGTCCTCGCCTTCACAATTCTATTTCTTGTTTTTTGCCTAAAAACAGGAACCAAAGATTCTCTTACACTGCTTCATCGAGGATATCAAGGATGCATTTACACTGCTTCTGCAACAAATAAAGCTTTACAATACATTCTGCATAAAATAAAGCTGTCTACCATCCCACTGCCAGTTAAATTATTTTAAATTAAGACAATCTAAACATATATTAGCATAATATTTACATCAATACCCATAAAGTTCTTTTGAAATAAAAAACTCTCTTTATATGAAATTATACTATATTTATATAGTTTTAAAATAAAACAAAACATAAATACATAATATTTTTTATATCTCCCCAGTCTAATTCTGTAACACACCATCATCACAATATACAAACATACAAGACAGTAAGTTAGAATAAAAAAAAATTGTTTAATACACGCACATTCACTTGTTAAATCATACATACAATCGATTACATTTCTATCTAATGGATACCATTTAATCGTTGACATAACACATCATAAATATTTAACTCTACTTTGAGAAGATTCATAAGTTGAACTAAACTTAAATATATGTACCTTCATAAAATTATCACTACAACAAAGTTACATAATAGAAACTAAATTTACCTGCATAGTAAATCCTTATGACCTACTAGACAATTCTTTCCATATCGCAAATTAGATCATAACAATTTCTTTCAACTCTCAACACCTATGTAAGTCTGATCAAGTAGAGTCACGATCATTTCTTTTAGAATCCCAAATTCAATAGACAACCTAAACATCTCAACCTAGTATTCCCTCCCTAGAAATAACTATGCTCATCAAACACCATATGTCAATATTAAAATCATACCGTTATAGATTTTCATTCATACATATATACTCAACCCAATTTAAATGTTAATATATTATAATTAACTAACTTTACGATATAATAATATTCAAATGCAATATATTAATCAAACGTAACCATACAAGAACAAGTACACAAAATTTTTGCATTTAGAAACTTGTAAAAACTAAATTTCTTACGATTTAAAAAACACTTCCATCGCTAAGTTAAGAGTTAGATTGCTCAATGAATTAGAATCATGTTACAATTTGCCCAACCAATATTTTGCTTGCTCAACCAAAGATATCAGCATGTCTTGTGAATTTTAGTCACCCATTAAAAGTTCTGCTTATCTAGCGATCACAATATTCACCTAGTGACTACACCATGGGGATTTTTTACTAAACAACTCACTGAACGAGAATTTCCTCACCAACGACCAAAACTCTCGGACTTTTAATTAATTGAATTTTGCTTAGAGAGAGTTGGCTCGTCCAACGAAAGTTTTGGTTGTCCAACAATTCTATTGTTGGAAATTCAAGTGTGAGTTTAAGCCCCACATTGAGTATAAATGAGATATTAGAACATTCATCTCAAGATTCAAACAATTTGAATATATTGAAACAACACAAAAATTCTCCATAAAATGAAACATTGTGACCATACCACATTCATATCCAGATCATCTATCTATGGTACTATCAAAACTTGTCTAGTTCCCCTTACATGTTAAAGCTTGTATGCTCAAGCTTAAATTTAATCTCTTATCTATAGCATTCTCACAAAAAAGTCAATTTTTTATACAAAAGACTCTAATAAATGATCAAAATAAACTCCTACAATGATGGAATAACATCCTAAAAGGACTGTATGCAAAACTTTCAATCTCATACATGCAAAACTTCCTAAAACTAATATAAAAAAATGATAAAAAGGAACTTATCCTAAAAAGAAATTTTAATAGAATAAACTTACTATGATCTTCATCGAGATCTCTAAGATGAACTCTAATATATTGTTGAAAAATTTAGAAATAAGTAAAGTCTTTACAGAGAGATAACATTTTTTTTTTCTAAAATAACGTTTAAATAATTTTTTTCAATTTATAAACTTTATACTAAAATAATAAAATATTTATACTTCATAGTAATTCTATTACTTTCACTCTTAAATCATTTTCTAAATTCCTCACAAACTCTGTATGTAAAATTGAGAACAACATTTTATATAAAAACTAGTATGGTACCTGTGCCTACGCATGGGCTTTTTTTTGTTTTTAATGTTATTATTGTTATTGGTATTCTGTTTAAATATTATATATTATATTGGTTAAAAATTAAATTAAAGTATTGTTATTATTAATTTAATTTATGTGAATTTGTAAATATATAATTTAGATTTTGGTTAATTACGAAATCTGCTTTATTATCTAATTATTTAAGACCATTGATTAGGTGTATTATATATCAATATAATCCATAGTTACACAATACATAGTTTATAGTTATACTTAATTTATATTGAAATATTGAAATGATTACGTTTGAGAATAAATCTAAAAGGTATAGTAATCAGATGTCTTGTGAACTTTTGTTCCGTGCATATGTACATTGAGTTATATATTATATTGAAATGAAATGCATATGTACATATTGTTGTTAAAATAAAATATAGGAATATTGAGAACTTTGGTCTCGTGCAAAAGTAATGTCCACACATAAATAATCAACTTAAACAAAAATGCAAACATAATATAAGATTGATGTTAACATTTTTAAACAAAAATAAATGCAGATATTGTTATCAATGTAGACATTAAATTTATAATAACTAATTTTTTATGGGTACACACATTTTATTTTATTTTTGTTTAAAATGTACATTGAGTTATATATTATATTGAAATGAAATACATATGTACATATTGTTGTTAAAATAAAATATAGGAATATTGAGAACTTTGGTCTCGTACAAAAGTAATGTCCACACATGAATAATCAACTTAAACAAAAATGCAAACATAATGTAAGATTGATATTAACATTTTTAAACAAAAATAAATTCAGGTATTGCTATCAATGTAGACATTAAAGTTATAATAACTAATTCTTGATGGGTGCACACATTTTATTTTATTTTTGTTTAAAATGTATATTGAGTTATATATTATATTGAAATGAAATGCATATGTACATATGTTAAAATAAAATATAGGAATATTGAAAACTTTGATCTCCTGTAAAAATAATGTTCACACATGAATAATCAACTTAAACAAAAATGCAAACAAAATGTAAGATAGATGTTAACATTTTTAAACAAAAATAAATTCAGATATTGTTATCAATGTAAACATTAAATTTATAATAACTAATTCTTGATGGGTACACACATTTTATTTTGTTTTTGTTTAAAATGTACATTGAGTTATATATTATATTGAAATGAAATGCATATGTACATATTGTTGCTAAAATAAAATATTGAAATATTGAGCACTTTGGTCTCGTGCAAAAGTAATATCCACACATGAATAATCAACTTAAACAAAAATTCAAACATAAATGTTATCATTTTTAAACAAAAATAAATGCAGATATTGTTTTCAATGTAGACATTAAATTTATAATAACTAATTCTTGATGGGTACACACATTTGATCTTATTTTTGTTTAAATTGTACATTGAGTTATATATTATATTGAAATGAAATGCATATGTACATATTGTTGTTAAAATAAAATACAGGAATATTGAGAACTTTGGTCTCGTTCAAAAGTAATGTCCACACATAAATAATCAACTTAAACAAAAATGCAAACATAATGTAAGATTGATGTTAACATTTTTAAACAAAAATAAATGCAGATATTGTTATCAATGTAGACATTAAATTTATAATAACTAATTTTTTATGGGTACACACATTTTATTTTATTTTTGTTTAAAATGTACATTGAGTTATATATTATATATTGAAATGAAATACATATATCAATATTGTTGTTAAAATAAAATATAGGAATATTGAAAACTTTGGTCTCGTGCAAAAGTAATGTCCACATATGTGTTTATTTGGAATATGTTTATATTGAATATAAATTTTAATTTAAATACTAAATAATATTTAGAAATAAATAACAAAAATAATTATTAATTAACCAAATTTGGAAATAGATGATGACAAAAACTTTGGTAAATGAAATATAAAAATGAAGTTTTCAAGTCTTTCTGAAAATGTATTTTGCGAATATCATTTTAAGGTCTTTTTTTAAGTGTTGGAATCCGAAATTATTTAATGATGAAAGCGTGTGAGAGAGATTGAATAATATCCGAAACAGTGCAATGATGATCAAACAAAGAAGAGAAGTTCTAAATGAGAGACGTAAATGAAGTGTGAAATGTGAAGATATGTAAATTATCTTTTGAATATTTTAATCCGAATAAGTTGAATCATGAAAGCGTGTTGGAAATGAAACAATAAATGGAGCAGTTCAAATATGTGGACCAGTGGAATGATGATTATCTTAAGCAGTGCAAATAATAATGAAAAAATATTTATACAAACGTGCACCATATTCGAATATCAAGAAAGATTAATGAATTACTTCAATAGTTGATTCCCAATCAATTGAATCATCAGAACGTTTATTCCAAGTAGTTCAAATTAATGGAGTAGTTCAATTATCTAGACCAATGGTACAATGATGATTATCTGGAGCCGTACAAATAATAATTACAAAAAATTATTCAAACATTTATTCATATTTTGTATTCATTATTTAGACGTTATGCGAATATATTTAAAAAAATCATTGGAAGTTGTGTAGGATTTCTTGAGCAGTGATAAATTTAGATTTCCAATGCAGTGATAAATTTAGATTTTGATTGGAAGTTGTGCAGGGTTTCATGGAACGTAAGATTTATTGATAGAGTAAGTTATTGCATTAAATGGTCTTAAATAGTAATTTATGTTTCCTATGCTATTAAATGGTCTTGAATAATAATTTATGTTTCACATGCTATTAGAGGGTCTTGAATAATAATTTATGTTTCCACGCTACTGATTTGAAGAGATCAAAACATCCAGAGGTTTCATTGAAGAAATTTTACCATCTAGTTGCATTAAATGGCCTTAAATAGTAATTTATGTTTTCCATGCTATTAAATGATCTTAAATAGTAATTTATGTTTCCCATGCTATTAAATGATCTTCAATAATAATTTATGTTTTCCACGTTACTGATTTGAATAGACCGAAACCACCAAAGGTTTCATTGAAGAAACTTTACCATCTAGTGTTGAAGAAACTTAACTATGCAAGTCATTCATCTTTTCAACAAATTTAAAGTATTCAGTTTCAAGAATTTGCTTCGGAACCTCATCTGCATCCTAAGTATAATATATATTGAACAATGATGTCGTCATATAAACCAAACAAATTCTATATACATAAAATCCATATAAAAAAAATTCCATGAATAACGTACAAATCAACAACAGATCCGTCAAGTTTAACCTCGTAAACCCACATGTGAGGAACACCATTGGAACACCACCAGGAGGATGGGTTGGCTCACAAAACAAAAATGATTAAAATCAAACTCAAAAAATGGAAAAATAATAAAAATCGAACCTTTTAAAAATAAAATCTCTTAATAATGATTTTTCATCCTTCTGCTTGAGAACTTCATTATAGATCTTCAAAAATCTTCGATATTCTTTTCAATGGAAGAAGAAAAATGAAAAAACATAGGAAAAAAAGAAGCTTCAAAGAGAAGCTGAGAGTGTGAGGAAGAAAGAGTAGAGGAGAGAGAACGGAGAAAAGAAGTGTAGCAGAGTGGTAGGTGAGTGTGTGAGTGGTGTTGAAGCTTCTGGAGAAAAGTTAAGAACCTGAAAAAAATAATTACCAAATCGAAATAGAAACACAAAAAAAATACATTCAAATAACAATACAAACAACAATACATATGCAAGATGAAGAAGAAACTAAAAAACACTCGAAAGTTATTACCTTTTCTTCACCTAATAATATGTCTACAACACCTGAAAAACAAAAAAAGGTTTATGAAAACGAAACTGAAACAATAAAAAACTCCTTTAAATAACAACACGGGTAACAATGCATATGAAAAAAGAACAAAAAAAATCGAAAGTTATTACCTTTTGATCAGCTAAAAATAGGTTTCGAAACACCTGGAAAACAAAAAGAAAGGTTTATAAGATGAAATCGAAACAACAACAAAAATACCTTCATACATATTTATGCTGGGTTACGTTGGTAATAGTTAGAAAAGTAAACACTTAGCTTGGTAGTGGAAAGGAAGAAGAAGCTTCAAAGAGAAGCTGAGAGTGTGAGGAAGAAAGAGTAGAGGAAAGAGAATGGAGAAAAGCAGTGTGACAGAGTGGTAGGTGAGTGTGTGAGTGGTGTTGAAGCTTCTGGAGAGAAGTTGAAAAGATTTGGTTTTGGGTCGCGTGTTGAAGCCCAACAAATAAACCTTCAAGGACGAAAAAACCAAAGAAAATGACACGTGTCAAAAACTTATTAGGTAATATCCAGAAGGAAAAGTTACCAAAAAACCTGGAAATTGGACAGCTGTCACTCGTTTAAGTTGGGGTATTTGGGTCCTTTCCAAAGGTCATTGTTTTCTTATATTTTAGATAATTGTTAAAACTTGATAACAATAGAAAATTTTAATGAAAGATATAAGAGACTTAAGTATCTCTTAAAATAATTTATATATCTTATTTAATATTCAACCTAACATACAATAAAGTATAAGTTGAAAGTTATTTTGGATTATATTTTTTTTAACTTTGAATTCAAACATTTACATAATTTCTTTGAAAATGAAAATGTCCCTTATGTTGTTTTATCTTCCCATGATGTCTTGTTTATAAGTGAGAAAAAGGGTTAAGATTGTTTGTTTCAACAAATTTAAAAGAAAAATCGAGCAAAAAATTATGAGTAACCTATGTTAGAACTCTCTTGCACAAACGAGAAGATAATAAAGAAAAGACATGTCATACAATTTAAATTACTTATTTCTCTCTTTGATTTTAACATATTACATGACTCAAGAAGAAAAACAACTTTGAAATCGATTTTGAAATATTAGAGAATGATATTCTTTTATATATATATATATATATATATATATATATATATAATAATTATCTAACTCTTTATAATTTTATAATTTTTATATTTTATAATTGTTTAATTTTGATTTGATATTTTATAACTTTAATTAATTTTAGAAATAATTTTTGTTAAATATAGCAAATCTTTAAGGAAGATCTTCGTCATTATATTCTCTTAGTAATAAAAACAGTCACACTATATAATTAAAAAAAAATCTAATCTAACTGAAAAAATTAAATTTAAAAATTATAAAATTTTGAAGAGTCAACAAATCTCACAAATTTAATAAAAATTCCGAATATTTTCAAATTTATCTTACACTTAAAACTTAATTAAGTCTTAAAATTAATTAAAGACTTTACGTAAGTCAAAGAATCAAGTGACAACTTATCAAAATTAATTCAAAACTTAAAATGTCATACATATATAAGAGTGAATTTCATATTAGATTGAATATGAAATGATCCATGCTATTCTAATACCCGAAAATTAGTTTATGTTAGGTCAATTTTCATCGAATCATAAATAACACCTAATTCATTCTCTTTTACAAACCATTATAATAGTAAAAAAGTTATTTCAAATTATATTATAAAATTAATATTTTCAATTATTTTCCTAAATAATATATTCTTTTTA
Source organism: Vigna unguiculata (assembly GCF_037176805.1). NCBI lineage: Eukaryota > Viridiplantae > Streptophyta > Magnoliopsida > Fabales > Fabaceae > Vigna > Vigna unguiculata. The sequence goes on along the minus strand of NC_140798.1, from coordinate 27,660,629 downwards.
AACAAAAAAAACCTTACTCAAAATGAACTAGTAGATCATGATTTTTCCAAATGGACGGAACTGAATTTTTCAATTGATTTTCTATGCCAGATATCACAAACACTTTCGAAATTCAGAACTTTAGAAGATTATTTTTTGTTTTTCTAAAAGAAGAACAAAATTTAAAATTTAAATAAGAGAAAAATAATTTCAAATAATTAATTAAAATACTGAAATTAAATTTTTATTGCTTAAAAAAAACTAAGAAATAATTAAAGGATGAATAAATTTGAATTCATAAAAGATAATTTAAAATAATTTTTTTTATTATTGCAATGATTTGTAGGAAAAAGATAATTAAAAAAATAAAAGATTATTTATTATACTAATTTAATTAATAAAATAAATAATCACAAATTTAATTTTCGAAATATATATTAAAACATCATAAATTTTTGATTATTTATTTTTTCTTTTAGAGGAATTAAAATTTAAACTCAATATTTTTAATTAGTTATTGTTTATGATGCACATATACAATATGTATGTCAAATATATTAATACGTATATTTTAAAGACAGGATGATAACATGTGTGATATATGTATATTGAAAAAAATGTACAACAATTCTTAAAAACATAATAAATATATAATTATTATTGTGTAAATTCAAATTAAAATTATATATATTAAAATTATTAACATAAAACACTGTAAATTATTATTATTTAAAAATATTACTAATATATATATATATATATATATATATATATATATATATATATATATATATATATATATATATTATTGATAAGTATCATTATAATAATACGTGATCCAAAATAAGATATCAGTTATGATAAACATAAATTACTTTTTCATAGTTTTTATTTTATTTCATTTTATCTCCATTAAACATATAATCAGAAAAATCCACTTTAAAAGAAAATAATATCGCAATAAATCTATTTAAGGATTTTTTAAAAGAAATATTATTTTAAAAAATAAAATCCTTAATCAACATCACTGATTGTAACTTATAATAAAGAAGATATAAAACTAATGATAAGCTCTGAAAAACATTGACTACACACATCTGTCATCTTCTTTTATTATTAATTATTTTATTTAAAATAACACTTATTTAAAAGATAAAATAAACAAAAGATATACACTAATATATATATATATATATATATATATATATATATATATATAAAATGTAAATATAAATATATATAAAAAAGAAGAAAAATAATAATTAATAAATAAAAAAATGATTTTATAAAATATTTACAAAAATAACATTCAATTTTTAAAATTTTAATAAATAATTATATTTTAAAAATTAAAATTAAAAATTTGAAATGAAACACAAAAGAAAAAGATCTTTTTAATAGTGTTATAGATAATAATCATAATAAATTAAATTATCAAAAGATATATTTTTCCACAAAATTCCCTTCTTCCCGATTCTTTTTTCTCAATCGCCAACATTTGCTGTTTAGTTCGATAGACACTGCTTTGGATATTAAGGTATGCTAGCTATGAGTTGCGTTCGTTAGCGATTTTGAAGTACGAGATTGTTTTCGGAATTTAACAAGTTTCAGAATGGCGACGAGCGCGAACAGCGGCGGTGGTGGCGGCGGCGGCGGCAACCAAACCTACAAACCGTACCGTCTCTTGAAAACCCTAACCGGCCACGAAAACGCCGTATCGTGCGTTAAGTTCTCGAACGACGGAACGCTATTAGCCTCGGCATCCCTCGACAAAACCCTAATCATTTGGTCATCCGCCACGCTCTCCCTCCTCCACCGCCTCGTCGGCCACTCCGAGGGCATCTCCGACCTGGCCTGGTCCTCGGACTCTCACTATATCTGCTCCGCCTCCGACGACTGCACCATCCGCATCTGGGACGCCACCGGGGGCGATTGCGTGAAGATCCTCCGCGGCCACTCTGACGCGGTCTTCTGTGTAAATTTCAATCCCCAATCAAGCTACATCGTGTCCGGGTCCTTCGACGAGAGCATTAGGGTTTGGGATGTGAAGACCGGCAAATGCGTCCAAGTCATCAACGGCCACTCCATGCCCGTCACCTCCGTGCACTACAACCGCGAGGGCACCCTCATCCTCTCTGCCAGCCACGACGGTTCTTGCAAAGTTTGGGACACCAAAACTTTTGCTCCATTGAAGACCCTTATCGACGATAAGGTTCCTGCTGTCTCCTTCGCCAAATTCTCCCCCAATGGCAAGTTCATTCTCGTCGCCACTCTGAATGACACCCTCGTGAGTTTTCATCTTCTTCTTAATTTTTCTTTTTCAGTATCGCTTTTTACATTCTAAATAGAGTATTTTTTTTTTCTTTTTACTTAGAATGTTATTGCTATTACTATCAACCAAATAGATCAAGCAACGACATATAAAAGACATGTTTTTTTCTTCTAAACGTAACCTTTACAAAACTACCATGTTGAAGGAAAAGAGCCTAATCAATTTTTCGTAAGACCACTGAAATGTCCTGCTAGACTTGACCAAACTTGTTAGAATTTAGTGATTCTAGTCTCCATAAGTATACCGCACCTTCGACGAACATGACTCTTCCAAAAAAAGCTTGATCATAGTATCTACTGGACTATTACTCCAGTAGAAGGCCAGAAATGCAGCAGAGATTGCAAAAAGGAAGGAGTAAGTTGATTTAACAGAAAAGATCATGGAACTATCTTCTTTTCAAACCCTTTCATCACACGCTTGCATAACCCTGCATATCTTACCAAAGTTGATAACATAGTCTAGAGCCCTTCCTCTCAATCAAATATATTCTGCCTCCAAATGCCATTTCCAGAGCCATACCCCGTTATCAATCCATTGGTATCACTGCACAAGAAAAACCATAACCAAGCAACTGAAGAATACTAAAATACTATCTGACAAGCATATATCCCTCCAGAAAAATGGGAGTTGCTATTTTGTAGCCTCCTTTATTCAAAGGCATTTGATCCCAAGGGACCAGATTTATGAGACAATGATTAATTCCAACCACCCCGTCGTCCCAAGGTCTTGGGTAGACAAACAATTTTCCCAATGGTATCACCACCAGATCATAGAAAAGATCTTTAAAGTCTCGATCGAGACATTTAAAATTCTCTTTGGAGCTTTAGATAAAAGACAAGAATATCTTAAATTGTTTGTGTGATATACAGGGAGCACAGACTTTTCGGGCTAATTTTTAGGTTTTTAGATAAATTGTTACTCTGCTTTTGAATGCACACTTAAGAGGAAATTCCCAGATTAACTATAATAATATTGCTTGTTCTTTATGAATGAAATTTATCTTTCTATTAATATCTTTATAAACTACATCAAGAAGTATTGAGATAAAGTTTCGATCATTATTGCTGCTGGCATTGTGTAGAAATAGGCTGGAAGCATGACATGTATGAACTTCTGAGGATGGGTTTGATGAAATGTTACGATGCACTATATTTTAATTTGGGTCACGTATATCCGTGTCCGATATTTTAGGATATGTTACTGATACTTGTCAAGAAGTATTTAATCTATAAGACAATAGTACTTTTTATGATGACAATAATTTATAATTTTTTATTTTAATATCGTTTAATACATATGATTTTAACTTGTTCACACAATGACAATCACATATTTATCATGTTTTTAAGAAATTTTGTACATTTTTCAATATGCATATAGAATGTATCTTATCTATTATTTTCAAAATAAACATAACGGCATATTTGATACGTGTCGTATCCGATACACGTATTGTATCATTGCATAATAGAAGAAAAGGTTACTTATGTTCATGCTCTGCATCACTAAGATAAGGGTTCTGCCTGAGAAACAGTCAGAAATCATGGTGAATAATCCTTTGGAAATAGTTACGGGTAAAAAGTAGTTAAAATCAACAGTATGATTGGTATTGTAAGGTGCTTATTGGGTTGTAAATTGTAGAGTCGTTATATATATAGTAGATCCTACATAAATCTGAAATATGCACTGACAAAATAATATAAATAATTGAAAAAAAAATCATTCATAGTGTCATACTTTGAAATAATTAATCAAAAAAGTAAACTATACAAAAGAAAATATGTGAACCAAGTCATAACTCATGAGTCACAACAAAACAACTCAAAATACCAAATTACTTAAGTGTAAGTAGCCTGAACAAAATACCAAATTTTCAAAACCCAACTACCAAGTCCAAGAACACCTAGATGGCTAAAGCCTTAACACTAAACATCTAATTAAATCTTTCAAATTAAAACCAAAACTTAAGGGATTTTCATTAGAAAGTATATTAATAGGATCATTTTCCTCCTAGTTCTTGGAAAACAAGAACATCATCCTATTGCCCTCTACCTTGGGCTTGACCTTGTACATCATCTTCATTTGAATTTGGAGCACCATTTAAACTACATTTTCATTGTCTCCACTCATTATTGGACAGAATATCATCAAGTTCGAACTTCTTAAGTGATTTTCTTTTGCCTTCCTTTCTTAGCCAATATTGAATTAATCGTGACATAAACAAACATCATTCATAGTTTCTTGTTTTAAATACTGTGTGAACCTAATAAACACAAATGCAAACATACATATAAGTAACAACGCATCACTCAAAACACATTGATTTGATGTTTTCATGACCTTCATCGATGATACCGCCTATCTGCTCTGTTGTGATTTTGTGTATGTACTGAATTGGACACGGTGTGCAAAAACGTGGAATTGAGTGATTCCATGATTTTCTTTGCTATTTTAACTACGTTGGTGATGGGAGCACATTGTTAAGTAGTGTCCTGGAGACATTTAACATTCTCTTTAGTTAATTTTGTATGTTAGTTTAGCATATTGGTTCGTTGATAATTTCCCTGACAATATAGTTTTTGTGGATGCAGAAGCTCTGGAACTACGGGAGTGGAAAGTTCTTAAAAATATATTCTGGGCATGTGAATAGAGTATACTGCATAACTTCTACATTTTCTGTGACTAATGGGAGATATATTGTTAGCGGTTCTGAAGATTGCTGCGTTTATTTATGGGATCTTCAGCAGAAAAATATGATTCAGAGACTTGAAGGCCATACAGATACTGTAATATCTGTTACTTGTCACCCCACAGAGAACAAAATTGCTTCCGCTGGTCTCGCTCGAGATGCAACTGTGAGGGTTTGGGTACAGGATTCCTGAATAATATTGAAATTATAGGGTGTTTTAAGGCAACTAACACTACTCATGCACGGTGATCTCTTGTGGCACTATTCCGTCTATTTTTTTGTAAATATATTTTTCATCACTTGATTGTAAACTCATCACATTTCTAGACATCTTAAATTGTTATATGTCGTCTAATGTGTGATGTGAAGTATGAGTCTTGAATGCTTACCTATCCAAATTTCTTCACTATATTCTTTTGTATTGTTTGTGCCTTGTTAGGTGAGATTTTCTCAGATTTTAAAGAATCGAAAGTGGTAGTTTTCTAGAAAGTAACGCAACTTGCACAGTATACGACTATTTTTCTTTTTTCCTAGGACTAGTCTTGTAAAAGTTTTAACACCATTAACGTGAGGTGATGGGAAAATGCGACAAATATTGTCCTTTTGTAAATTTCAGCCGTATGATTTTTGAAAGAATGAAGGCATATATTTTCGAAATGAAAATATAGCATATGAATATTGTAAGTCTTGAAAGAATATCAGTTTTAATTTAATTTCATAAAAGCTTAAGAAAATTCAAAAGATTTCAGATTGACACATCATTCGAGTTTCCCAAAATTAAGAATAATGAGATGTCAGATATGTTGCAAAAGTTCACCGATGTTCTCCATGGTGATCGCATGAGAGTTATTTGAAGCTATGAGTAGACTTCACCGTACTAAAATTCAATTTTAAATGCAGTAAAGACTATCCAAAGGGAAGCAGAATAATTGTTTTAAAATTTGTCAGATTATTGCAGAGCCTGATGAAATAGTTACAACATCAGCTGGTGGATAAGACATTTGGTCGCAGGAAGCATCAGTTATTTGCAATGTTCCTACTACCGTCAAGTTTTGCTTGTTTTTTTCCCTTTCGTGTCTCTGCTTCTGCATGCATTTTCATATTCAAATTCAACTGCATCCTAGGAGATCATAGATTTCAGAGACATACTTGATACTCTTTCTCTCTTTCTCGTGTGTTTAAAACAGTTGATACGGCCTTCACTGGCTCGAGTGTTGGATCGGAATTGATGAATAAGTGTTCCTTGGATTTATGAAAATAAAAATAAACAAAACACAGGTAGGAACTAATCATCAGATAATAGCTGTCATCAGATTATCTGTTGTACGCTATATTTCTCTCCATATCTCAGATTACTCCACTGCATCAAAATCTAAAAGGCCTGTTTAAAGTAAAAATAAGAAAACCCAACAACGTTAAGAAAATCATTCTTGGTAGTCATATCATTAAGAAAATTATTTACCACACCCACTTACTCTCTTTGCAGACCATAGATTTTGCACCCATTTCTGCTAATACATTCTGGAAAAAAGATAAATGTTATACCAAATTAAAAAGCGTAAGATGAAGATGAGAAGAAAGGGGCAAGTTTATGAGTTTCCTTGTTGAAAAATGTGACTGTCATATAAATTTAACACTGAGAAACAAGATTTAACAACTCTATTGACTACTACTCATGTTTCCAAGCATACAAAATGAGAGAGAACCCAAAGCATTGCAACTGGGAATCCTTAAACAGCTGAGAAGAAGCCCATGTTAGTGCAGTGGTATCAGAAGCTGATTGGGCTTCCCACACCTTTTCACTTGAAATGCATGTTTGGAACATGAACACTGCATTGCCAATGGCATTCCCAAAGAGCCAACTATGCACATCCCAAAACACTTCAACCGGAACCCCATCCACCAAAATGGTGTGATTCCCTCGGAACTTCCACTTGAGACGCTTCACCTGCATCACTGTCTTGCTATCAATCCGAATCACAAGAGAGGGATCGTTAAAACCCACAGTATCACACTCAATTGTCACATCATGAACTTGCCCCTTGTCACAAAACTGAGCCTTTGCACCGTAAAACTTCTTCCCAAAAATATGCTCTCTTTTTGCAACGAAAACGGTACCACCGTGGGAAAAGGCACAATCACTGTCAATCTTCTTGCATGCCTCCTTTTTCAGATCCCCAAGCAGCAACACCAGCTCCTTGTTGAACACCACCGCTAAGTAGAACCCCTCCAGCGGCTCAGGCCCGGAACCAAACTTGGCACAACTCAAATCCCAAAAGATATCAATTTTACCAGATTGGACCTCCAAATTCTTGGACCCTTTTCTCTTTGAGAATAGCCATGGCTTTATCTCAACCTTGCAGAGACAATGATTTCCCAAGTCATCTATTCCCACGCTCAAGCCTTGACCCATGAGAGTTTTGGTCCAGGAGACCGTGATCAGACATGATCGCCGTCTTAATTTGCACTGGTACACACACGTGACAACATTTTGAGCCGCTCTTGTGGTGCTTGATGAGGATGAGTCAGCAACCTGAACCCCATTCTCTCCAAAACAAGAGGGAAACTCCTTCATGGCAACACTACCAACAACAACAATAACCAAAACAAACAATTGGATGCAAAAGAGTTGAGTTTGGACATGTGCTTCTAATGGTGTTTCTTCAGAATGGGATACGACATAGGAGAGAGGGGTGTGGGGGACAAAGAAAGAGATTTAGATTTGGTTGATGTTTGAATTGTGTGGGGAGATTAAGTGGAGTAATAACCAAAACAAAAGGATGAGTGATGAAAAAAACTTTGCAGGGAACATAAAAAGGAAGAGTGAGGGAAAGGAAAAGGTCGCTTTAAGCACATGGGGTACCAAGGATAATAACAGCTACATTGACCCCATTCTATTGTCACTGCCATTACTGTTGCTATGCTTATGCTTGACATGAGTCAAGTGAAAATTCAACAAATACCTTCAAAAATCTATATTATTACCCCTTTTGTTAATGCTAATAAGGAAGTTAAATTAGTTGAATTTAAAATGTTGAGATATCACAAGTCTCATCAACAAGTTTTGTGACCTTTATGCTTCATAACACTTTTATGGTAAATTTTGACTTTTCTTCTCCTTATTCTTTGATGTTTCCATTTTATACACTCTCAACTCCCTTTTTCTCTTCCAGTTCTTTTGGTGGTATAAAAGACAAAGAGTTAATTTACTTAAAAGAATTAAGTTAGCTTAGTAAGGTGGTAAGACGTGGTAATTGAACAATAATCTACCTCTTTAAGATGGTAAGACATTAGATGCATGATTAATAAGTCTGTATAATTATTATATATGATTGATTTGTTTATCTTTATATTTAATTATCTCAAAAGTTATATCATAATTTGTTTTTTATTAATTAGCAATATAAAATTATTTTACGTTATATTATTTAAACTCTTACATAATTCAATAATAGTTTAAAACAAAATGGTTCTGTCGAATCCCTCTTTTCGGTGATCTGTGCATCATTTTAATGGTTAAGAGCACTATTGTTCATTAATATGATATGATGTAGGAAATGAATGAATTCTTATTAAAATTTGTATAAAAAAATCTTTGATTAACCATGCATATCAATTAAATTTTAATTGAAATAAAAAAGATATTAAATAAATTTTATTGTATTTATAATTTATTTTAACATCCTTAATAAACACAGAAAAAGAAAAAGTACATAATCATTTAATTTACAAAATTTATTTTCTATCTTCGCAACATTTTTGTTATTTTATTGCAGGTTTTGTTACTATGATCTACAAAGCCTTACGATACTAGTCATCAACCTCCAATTCAATATTTATTCTATTTGTTAATCTTAACAACTATGTGTAAGGAATATAATTGTTTTACCAATAAAATTGTTAGATTTTAAATAAATATATCCCTGGAGGAAATGTCATGTATATGAATTAACTTTAGTAAATAGAGATAAAAATACAATTTTTATTATGATTGTGTTTAATAATAACTTTATTTATTTGTATGAAAATTCATACATATTATAACCAAACTCCATCATCCATATTTTGAAGTTCAAGATTTTCCGTGATGATATAAAAATAGATAACTTAATGAATGAAAAAAATTGACTAAATTATCATTATCAGTTTCGGAATAACTAATGCAAACATTTATAAAAAAAAAAAAATCATATTAATTATCTATCAGAGATAAAACCGGAATAGAATTTTATCATTTCACCAAAACATAAAGCGTTACTTAATATAAAAAATGATGTTAAATTAATGTCACGTATATTTTGAATTCTTTTTATTCAAAGTACTAATATGAAGTAAGCATACATTAATGAATTCTGGATTTAGACTCAATTGGTGACACTGTGTTTATGATCTTTAACTTTCCACCGAACCAAACTAACATACATTAATGTAGCAATTAAAATAATTTTGTTTATGTCACTTAGAAGCGACATAGATAATTAGTTATCATTATAATATATTGTAACTATATTTAGTTTTTTCCTATTTACTAACCGTTATTTGAAAATTGATTAATTTGATTTAAATAAAAAAAGTTTTTAAATAAAAACAGGAATTGAGTTAAAATGTTAAGATAGAATCATAAATTATAAATTTTTAGATTTATAAAATCAGCTAATTCCAAGTACACACATAAATTGGAAACACTTTTTTTTGCCTCTTTCAATCGTGTAGGTAATGGAAGTCTTGGAATCCCTTAAATAAGTAATTAGGTGAAATTTGGTTTGACCCATGAATTTAAATAAATCAAGGTTGCTTGTGCAAGAAACCATCCCTTTCTATGATTACGTTAATGCACCCATTGCAACAATTGAGATTATTTTTCAAAGATCTTCCTAAGGTGTTGTGCCAGTTTGACCATCATGTCCAATAATTAATTTCATGACATTATGAAACATCTTTCTTTTACCAAACTAAGGATTAGTTGTCCCACCAAAAAACAATTAGATTTCAGAGAATGGCCAACCAATTGGAATTTTTTCTTCATGCTACTTTTGATTTTTCTTTTTATGATTATATTGATATAGATTAGTTATCATCAGATTCAGGGACTAATTATATTTAAAAAATTTAAACACCTAGTATTCCTTTTAACCTAGTTTATTTAATGAAAATCTTGAGTATTGATTGATGAGAACTTTTTATCCCATTTTAGAGGGAAGTGGGAAAGCGGGCTATAACCATTAATTGAAAGATTTTAAGTTTTTTAATTGTATATGGTGTTAATTTTATTTTATGCATGGTTTAAATAAGGTTTTATTGTTATTTAAATTTCTTTAATGAACTTTTTCTTGAAAGATCCATCAAATCATGTCACGATTATTGATGATCCTAGAATATGAAAATCAGAAGATTCAAATGAGTTTAATTTGTTGAACAAACTTTCGTCTCAAAATTCTAAAATAATGAATCTGTAAATCTTCTTTATGTTGTTCAACATTTTCAAGTTTATTCAATGTGAAACTTATTGGAATAGTAGAGTATTTCAAAAGAGTTGTGTCTTTAACAAACAATTATTTTTTCTTGAACATAGTAGATTTGTTGTCGTAGGTCACGTCCTTCTTCTCCGAAATAATTGTCATAAGTTACACAGGTCTTTAGTTACAAGTTGTTTCCTTTTCGATAGAGATCTCTGCAACGTGCCCCTCTTTACGATACTCACTCCATGGAACATTGTGGTTCCTTTTCTGCAATCCATGGAATGTTGAGCTTCTTTCATGGATCATGAGTGTTTCTGCAGAGAACAAATAAGAGGTTAGACACAAGCATCACCTTACCATGTAGTCCACTATCTCTTCAGTTGGCCTCTTCCCGGTCGATACATGTCAACTTGAACCCAGGAGGGGTTACCTGCAGAAGAATCTCCAAAGCTCAAGTTAGTCAAAGCTCTCAGAGAGTCAAATCAGTGATTAATGAATGCGTACCTTTAAATGATGGGGTCCACGCGTATTTATAGAACATTAATGACGTTTGACCATCGCATGGGCTGGGTTTTGACTTGGGCCCCAGCTTGGGCCATGAGTGGGCCAGGGCCCCGAAACAGGCCCTAGAGGTCTATTGAAGGCGGGACATTGATGTTAGTTAACGTTCTAGGCAAGTAGTCGGTTTCGACCGGCTACCTGCCTAGATGGCTTGTGCTGGTGGTGTCCGGGTACTAGAGACTAGGTGGTTTTGATGTGTATACTGTTTACTTGGTTGAGTTTGGCTAGGTGCGGTACACCAGTCCCCCAGCCTTGTCCGATATGGGTTGTCGGTCAAGGATGATATGTGTTGGTGAGTTAGCAAAACCGGCTAGGCGTGATACACCAGTCCCCCAGCCTTTAAGTGTGATGAACAGTGTTAAGGCTTGGAATTTGCAAGTGTCAGAAGGTAGGTGAAGGGGCGTCAGGTGGTCACATCGTTTAAAGTTTTGGCACCGTCGTTTTTTAGGTGTCATATCCTTCATAATGATGGTGTCGATTGGTCTGGGGTTTTATTTTGGCGGGAAGAGTTTTAGCCGTTTGGGATTGTGGACTATAAATATGGGTTTGAAAGCAGCTGAGGGTTTACTTGGTTCATTTGCGAGAGTTTCGAATTCAGAGATCTTGTGCGCATCATACTGTTCGACTAGTTCTCAAATTCAGCCGACATCTTTCCGTAAAAACGAAAACAGGTATGTCTAGTAGCGATAGCACATCGTTATCTGCGTCTAGTAGTAGTCAAAGTACTGAGTCGGATAGGAGTAGGGATGACCGGCTTGGCGGAGAGGGTATGAGTGCTGGAGTTGGTACAAGCGGAATGCCGATGGAGGTGGTGAGGGAAGTTCGAGAGGATCCTCCTGAGGAGTTGGAGGAGAGTAACTGGCCGGCCAAGGGCGGTTATGCATGGGTCGCTGCTGATGTTCGTGACCAGTCATCACTGTTTAGGTGGTCTCGCCTGTTAAACTCTTGGCTAAACTGTACACCCGTCATGTCTAGGGGGGTCAGCGGAGATATTGTTTCGCTGGAAAGGGTGAGCGCCATCGACCGGGTATGCCACGGGCAAGAAGGGGCTACTGAGAAGTTCTTTTATATGTATATGTGCCATTTTTCTCAGCTTCACATACGACTACCCTTTGACGACTTCACTATGGGCGTGCTGCGGGCGTTGAATGTGGCGCCTACCCAGCTACACCCTAATAGTTGGGCTTACTTACAGGCCTTCCGTATTCTGTGCGAGTCTTTGTACTTGGAGCCTTCCCCCTATGCATTCTTGTATTTTTATGATACCAGACCCCGGAGGCCGGCTACTTGGCTTTCTTTAATCAGTCGCCCTAGCATTAGCAGGTTGGATGCATTCGCCCAATCTTTCAAGCACTTCAAAGACGGGTACTTCAAGGTCGTAGTGAAGGAGGGAGGTGAGCCGTATTTTCTGAATGCGGATGGGAGTACCAAGTTCCCTTTTAGTTGGACCAACAATCCTTCTCGTTACAAAGACATGGGAGTGGAGGAGTTGTCGGCTGGAGACAAGGAGGTGGTGGGGATATTGTTAAGATTTGTGGATAAGTTGCCCACTAAGGGCCTAGTTAGGGTTTATAATTCGGTGCATCCGATAATAGATATTGAAGGTATCTGTTTATTACTTAAGCTGTGTTAATGATGCTAAGTTGTTTTGATCCGAGTTGTGATATGTTATTGCAGGGCATATGGCGCAATCTGGTAAGAAGAACTTGGCGCTCTTTCAATCACTGAGGAAGGAGATGGCCGCCAAGGCCAAGGAGGCTGGGAAAGCTGGTGTTCCAAATTTGCAGGAATCCATTGTGGAAGTACATGTACATGGCGGAACGAAGAGGAGAGCTGAGCTCCCACCTCGACCTGGGAAGGGTAAGGACGTGAAGAAAATAAGGGCAGCTATCCTTGGATCAGCTAGTGGGGCGGGATCGGCCAGCGGGGAGAGGTTGCCGGAGGCCGGGCTGATTGAGTTGCCGGAGATATCCGTGAGGAAGGACATCTCGATCAATCTCCCAGATACTGTTGTGAACTCTATCGATAACATGGAGGTTGATCATATCGTGAGAACAATGGTTGAGTTTGGAAGCAAGGCTTTAGTCTTGGGTCGACGTGTGGGGTCCCTTTACAGAAGGGAAGTGAAGGAGGTGGGAGAGTTGCAGGGTAAGGTGGACAAGCTTGCGGAGGAGAAGGCGGCGCTAGAGAAGGAGAAGGAAGGGTGGGAATCTGAGAGGAAGAGGTTGGTGTCATGGAAAGTGCGTTGTTTAGACTCTGAGGAGAAACTGAACAAGCGTATAGGGGAGCTGGAAGAAGACTATGAGGATTTGAAGGACAAGTATGACGGGGCTGTTGGGGAGTTGGATGATTTGAAGAATAGCGTTATCCAGGAGCATATAAATGGTTTCGAGAAGGGGTTGCGGCAGGCGGCTTTCTTCTATAAGGATGTGGATGCCCTGGATTCGAGATTCGATGTGGATAAAGATGTTGTTGGCGGAAAGTTGGTAGGGGAGGATGAAGAGGGTGGGGAAGAGGTTGGGAACGAGGCGGCCGAGGAAGAGAAGGATGCGAACGCGGCCGTGGAGGGTGATGACAACAAAGCAGCATAGGACCTTTAAAGTTTTTAATTTGAAAGTTGGAACTATGTCTGTAATAATTCGTACACTATGTCTGTAATATATCGTATACTGTTTGTTTTTGAAATGGTGAATGCTGTGTATGCTGTTTTATTGGATGCCGATAACTTGTGTGATAGTGGTGCATTATTGGTATGGTATAATTATAAGCGAGTGTTTTGATGTATGTGATGTTTTGTAAATTCGATTTTTATTGAGGGTGTTCGACCCAGGCCGCTCACTTGTGGTAAGGGTGGGGAACCTAAACGAGATAACCAAGAGTAAAGGGTGTTCGACCCAGGCCGCTTACTTGTGGTAAGGGTGGGGAACCTAAACGAGATAACCACGAGTAAAGGGTGTTCGACCCAGGCCGCTTACTTGTGGTAAGGGTGGGGAACTTAAACGAGATAACCACGAGCAAAGGGTGTTCGACCCAGGCCGTTTACTTATGGTAAGGGTGGGGAACTTAAACGAGATAACCATGAGCAAAGGGTGTTCGACCCAGGCCGCTTACTTGTGGTAAGGGTGGGGAACTTAAACGAGATAACCACGAGCAAAGGGTGTTCGACCCAGGCCGCTTACTTGTGGTAAAGGTGGGGAACTTAAACGAGATAACCACGAGTAAAAGGTGTAGAGTCATAAAGTAGGGAACCACTCATTTTATTTCTTCAAATAGGGGTGCCTCGTTAAAACCTCCTTGGCCAAAACCCTCCTTAGGGAAAAAAGACCAAGCGAGGAAAAAGAGTACACCCGTGGTTACAAGTATTGATTCGCTTATGATACATGTTCAACTAAAGTAGAATTTGAGATGGGATACATTCCATGTATTGGGGATTTCTTCCCCAGATAGTTGTTCTAGGCGATAAGCCCCTCCTCCTGTGTCTTCTCGTATGCGGTATGGGCCGTCCCAATTGGCGGAGAACTTGCCATCCTTCTTTCTAGCACTGCTGGCCATTCTCCATACTAGGTCCCCTACGACAAACGATCGTGGGTGTAGGTTTGCGTTATATTTCCTGGCAGCTCGTTGTTTGGCGGCGAGATTGCGTATTTGGGCTTTCTCTCTGAGTTTGGGAAGGAGATCAAGATGTAAGGCCATGTTTTGGTGGTTGTGAGTTGGGTCGTATAGTTCTCGGCGCAGAGATGGTTCACCAATTTCTACTGGTATCATGGCGTCTGCGCCGTAGACCATGCTGAAAGGGGATTCATTTGTCGACGACTGAGGGGTGCATCTGTAGGCCCATAGCACTTCAATTAACTCTTCTGGCCATCGGCCCTTAGCGGTATCCAATCTTTTACGCAGCTCTACGAGAATAACTTTGTTTGCCGCTTCCGCTTGTCCATTGGTCTGTGGATGTTCTACAGAACTTGTGATATGTTTGATGCCTAAGCCGGTGTAGAATTTTGCAAGCTCCTTGTCGATAAATTGTCGGTCGTTGTCTGTTATGATGGTATGTGGTACACCATATCTGCATATGACGTCCTTCCACACAAACTGCTGGACCTGCTGAGCCGTGATAGTGGTCAATGGCTTGGCTTCAATCCATTTGGTGAAGTAGTCAACGGCTACGATTAGGAACTTAACCTGTCCTTTGCCGGGTGTGAAAGGGCCTAGGATGTCCATTCCCCATTTAGCGAATGGCCAGGGGGACAACATGTGGTGTAGTTGTTCTTGTTTTTGATGTATAAGGTTGCCGTGCTTCTGACATGGTTTGCATTTCTTGACATAGTCTTGGCAGTCCGCCTCTATTGTGGGCCAGAAGTATCCGGCTCTGAGAATTCTTGTGGCCATGGTGCGCGCGCCTGAATGATAACCACAAATTCCTTCGTGTAGTTCCTTAATGACATACTGGGCTTGTTCTGGCGTGACACATTTTAGTAGGGGCTGGCCGTATCCGCGTTTGTAGAGGTCGTCGCCTACCATAGTGTACCTGGCGGCCTTGGCCAACCAAGTTTTGTCCGCGTCGGAAGGGGGGTTGCCGGTTTTGAGGTACTGAATGTAAGGGGTGGTCCAGTTTAGGTTTTGGGTAGGGGTAATGCTGTTTGATAGGGTGTGGGTTAACGCTTGGCAAGTGTGTGTGACAGAAGGTGTGGATAGTGTTTGCTGTAGCAAAGATCGGTTGCGGTTTTTGAGTTTGGTACTGGCTAATTTGGAAAGGATGTCGACTCTGACATTATCGGTTCTGGGTATATGTTTGACGCGGACTTGTTCAAAGGCGGATTGGATGATTGCGCGGACTAGATGGTAATATTGTTGGAGGATGGGGTCTTTGATTTGGAACTCGTCGTTCAGGTGGCCTACGGTGAGTTTGGAGTCGGTTTTGCATGTTAACTTTTTGACGCCGACTTCACGGGCTAGAGAGAGGCCGGCGAGGATGGCTTCGTATTCGGCTTGATTATTCGATGTTTTGAAAGCGAAGTGAAGAGATTTCTCAATGAGGATGTCGTTGGGGCCTTCCAGCACGATGCCGGCACCGGCACCCCTTGGGTTCGAGGAGCCATCTACATGAAGCGTCCATTGGTCCTCAACAGGTGTTTGCTGTAGGTCATTGACGAAGTCTAAGAGGCACTGAGCTTTGATGGGGCCGTGTGGTTCGTAGCGGATGTTGAATTCGGAAAGCTCTATAGCCCATGATGACATGCGTCCGGCTAAATCTGGTTTTTGTAGTATTTTTTGGATTGGGTAATCGGTCTTGACGGTTATGGTGTGGTTTTGAAAATATGGGCGTAAGCGGCGGGCGGCGTGGACCAAGGATAGAACTAGCTTTTCTACCATTTGGTATCTGGTTTCAGGATCTTGTAGTGTTCTGCTTACGAAATAAATAGGATGCTGCGTGCCTTCTGCTTCTTGGACAAGGGCAGCACTGACGGTGTGGTCGGTGGCCGTGATGTATACTAGCAGGGGTTGACTGATGTCGGGTTTGCGGAGGATGGGGGGTGAGGTTAGGGATGTTTTGAGTTTGAGGAAGATTTGTTCACAATCATCAATCCACGTGAACCGGGCAGATTTCTTTAGGAGTTGGATTATGGGCTGAGTTTGTTCTGCTAGTTTTGGTAGGAAGCGAGATATGGCCGTGAGGCGGCCAATTAGTCGTTGGACTTCCTTGATGGTGGTGGGGCTGCGCATCTCGATGATTGCCTTGCATTTTTCAGGGTTAACTTCTATGCCGCGCTGGGTTAACATGAAACCGAGGACTTTACCCCGGTCGACGCCGAATACGCATTTATCGGGGTTTAGGCGGAGGTTGTACTGGCGTAGGGCAGAGAAAACTGCCTCTAAATCTTTAGCGTGCTGATGATGGCTTGGGGACTTGACGACCATGTCATCGACGTAGACTTCGACACAGTGTCCTGTGAGGTGGCTGAAGACTTTGTCCATTAGCCGCTGGTAAGTTGCCCCAGCGTTTTTGAGGCCGAAGGGCATGACTCTATAGAAGTAGTTGGCATCATCGGTGATGAAGGCGGTCTTATGCATATCTGCTGTGGCCATGGGTATTTGGTTATACCCTGAGTATGCGTCTAAAAAGCTTAGTACTCGGTTTCCTGCCGCGCCGTCTACGAGGCGGTCGATGTTGGGTAGGGGGTAGGCGACGCGAGGGCATGCTTTGTTCAGGTCTGTGTAGTCCACGCACATCCGCCATTTGCCATTGGCTTTCTTCACCAAGACAACGTTAGAAAGCCAGGTGGTGTATTGTGCTTCATCTATAAACCCTGCGCTTAGTAACTTCTCGGCCTCTACCTTGGCTGCCTGTCTGCGTTCTTCCCCCAGTTTGCGTTTTTTCTGGGATACGTAGCGGGCTTCTTTGTATACTGAGAGTTTGTGGGATGCCACCTTGGGGTCTACTCCAGGGAGGTCGGCGGCTGACCAGGCGAAGAGATCCGCGTTATCTGTGAGGATGGGTGTAATTGTGGCACGCTCATCAAGATTCAAACCAGTGCCCAGGTTGATGGAGTGGCCATTGGGAAGTTCTAGGGGGGTTGTGTCCTCGACCGGTTCGAGGCGGGCGTCTCGGCCTATTCTGGGGTCAAGGTCTTCGCCGGATAGGGCTATGCGGGAATTAGGTGGTCGCTCGATGTGGTTTGCCTGTTGGATTGGGAGTTGCGGTCTTAAACTTGCCATGTAGCATTCGCGTGCCAAGCGTTGGTCACAATGGATGGTTAGAATGTCACCGGATGGTGCTGGGAACTTCATGGCCAAATGAGGGGTGGAGACGACTGCACCAAGGGTATTGAGGGAGGGATGGCTCAGGAGTATGTTGTAGGATGTGGGTGCATCGACTATAAGGAAGCAGATTGGGATTGTTTTTGTTTGGGTTCCTTCCCGAAAGACGGTATGGAGGTCTATGTAGCCCCGGGTAGATACTTGTTCGCCAGAAAAGCCGTATATGGGCTCATCATATGGTATCATAGCGGTGTCAGGGAGTTGTAACTTTTGGTAGGTGGCCCAGTAGAGGATGTCAACTAAGCTGCCTTGATCCACCAGGACTTTTTTAACGACATAATTTTCGATTTCCACTGTGATGACCATAGGGTCGTCTTGCTGGTGGTCGAGGCCGTGGAAGTCGTCATCTGTGAATACGATGGGGGGCATACGTCGTCTGTGATGGGATTGGGTGATGTGGTTGATGGATTGTATGTGGCGGAGGTGTTTCTTTCTGGCAGACGAGGTGGAGCCTCCGCTTGCGAAGCCACCAGAGATGGTGATAATGGTGCCTCGCAAGGGGGGGTCGGCAGGGGTAATGTTGGTTTGGGCGGGCTGTGGTTGTTGGTCGTTGGGTTGGGTGGGGTGGTTATTGTGGTGGACACCGCTTGGTTGTCGTCTGTGGTCGCGTCGTGGAGGGTGGTGGGTTCGGGAGGAGGAGACGTGGTCATCCCTGCGGATGAAGTGGCGAAAGTGGCCGGCGCGTACCAGTTCTTCGATCTTATCCTGGAGCGCTTTGCACTCTTCTGTAGTATAACCGTGGTTGCGGTGGTATCGACAATACTTGGTCATGTCGGCGTTAGGAGGGGTGGTTATTTTTCGTGGTGGGGGGAGGAGGTCAGCCTGGAGGGCCTCGTCTAGGATGCGGGATCGGGCTACTGTGAGTGGAGCGTATCTGGTGAAACGTGGTTGGCGGGGTTCACGTGGACGGGTGTCAGGGCGCGGGTGAGGCTGTGGGGTGGGATTGGGAGTGGGGTTGGAGGTGTTGGCGGCATAGTCGTTACAGAATTTGGTGTGAAGAGTTTGCATTTCTTCCATGCGAACGTAGTCAGCTGCGCGCAGCTTGAGTTCGTGCATGGAGGTGGGTGGGTGGAGGTAGACATTGTTGGCGAAGGGTCCGGGTTGTAGGGTGAGGGTCATACATTGAAGTATCATTTCCTGGTTAAGGTGTGGTGTACGAAGGGCGGCTTTACTGAAGCGATCGATGAATTTTCGGAGTGGTTCATTGGGTTCCTGTCTGATGCCCAGTAGGGAAATGGTGGTGGTTTGGTGTGGGCGACTGCCGGCGAAATGTGTGGAAAACATGTGGGAAAGGGTGTCGAAATTATCAATTGAGTAGGGTGGGAGGGTGGTAAACCATTCTAGGGCGGAGCCTTTGAGGGTGGTGGGGAAAGCTTTGCAGAAGACTGCGTCTTGGGATGTATACAGGGCAACGTGGGTGATGTAAACTTTCAGGTGTTCGTCGGGGTCGGTTTCGCCAGTGTAGCGATCGAGGTTGAATGGTTCCCACTGGGCCGGGAGAGGGGTGTTAGCGATAAAATCTGTGAATGGGTGGCGGCGTCTGTGTTGGTGAGGGGGGGGAATGTGGGGTGGGGGTGGGTGGTTGACCATGGTAGGAAAAGTGGAGGTGATGTTATGAGGAGGGATGTGGGTTGTGGGAAGATACGGCGGGTTGTAGGGTGGGACGTATGCGGTGTGGAGAGTATTGGGTGGGTTGTGGGGAGCGTGGGTGGTTGAGGGTGCTGTAAGCCCTGGGTGACCGGGTGGGAAGTGCTGGGGGTGTGTGGTGGTAAGGGGGGTTTGTTGGGTGGTGGTGAAGGTGTGGGGGGTGGGATTGTATTCACTTTCTTCCTCTGTAGGCTGGAAGGCCGGAGACTTCACAGCTTCAGAAGTTTCTTTGGCTTTTCCCTTCAGGTTGGCGTCTGCCTCGATCCTTCTCCGGAGGCGGGAGTTCTCTTGTTTTAGCGCTTCCATTTCTTCAGCACTGCGCTTCTTCAGGTCTGCGAGCTCCTGTTGCATCTTTACCTGGCCGTCTAAGATGGCGGCCAAGTCAGGGGTGATGCCGGAAGGTCCAGAGGGACCAGCGTCCACTTGCTTGTTAGCTCCAGCTTTGCTACGGGTAGAAACCATCTTCAGAGAAAAACGGGTACTAAAGGTGTTCGTCTCGTGCCCCACGGTGGGCGCCAATTGTTCCTGCAGAGAACAAATAAGAGGTTAGACACAAGCATCACCTTACCATGTAGTCCGCTATCTCTTCAGTTGGCCTCTTCCCGGTCGATACATGTCAACTTGAACCCAGGAGGGGTTACCTGCAGAAGAATCTCCAAAGCTCAAGTTAGTCAAAGCTCTCAGAGAGTCAAATCAGTGATTAATGAATGCGTACCTTTAAATGATGGGGTCCACGCGTATTTATAGAACATTAATGACGTTTGACCATCGCATGGGCTGGGTTTTGACTTGGGCCCCAGCTTGGGCCATGAGTGGGCCAGGGCCCCGAAACAGGCCCTAGAGGTCTATTGAAGGCGGGACATTGATGTTAGTTAACGTTCTAGGCAAGTAGTCGGTTTCGACCGGCTACCTGCCTAGATGGCTTGTGCTGGTGGTGTCCGGGTACTAGAGACTAGGTGGTTTTGATGTGTATACTGTTTACTTGGTTGAGTTTGGCTAGGTGCGGTACAATGAGGTTTCTATACCTTATTCTCCATATATAAATAGGTGCTTATACTCTCCTCCAAACACACCTCCATCATATCCTGGGATTATTTGTTCTTACAAACTTGCTTACTAGTTTTAAGTTCCTTGAAAACACTTGATAAGTTCCTAGTGTAACCTAGGGAGCTTGTGCAACACCTCACGAATAAGTCCTTAAGAATAGTGATCATCCATGCCTTAGGAAACTAATCTTGCTCGTGTTCTCATAAGCTTTTCACAACATTCATAAGGACTTAGGGTTGATGGCATGGACATCGACAACAACTCTACATTGGAGAAGCCAAATGATGTTTCATGACCTATACCATGTTTGCAAAACCTTGCTATAATGTTTCAAAAATTGTAAGTTTTCACTGGTCAAAACTTTCAATTCTAGCAGGAATGCCTACTTGCTCTATTAGACAAGTATGCAACTATCTTTGCTTTTACCACTTCCAAACTCGACTGTAGTACTCTTGTAAAACAAATTGAAGACTGGACCCATGCGAATAAGGCATGTCACCTTTTTATTAGTGCATTGTCTAATGATTCGTTTTATGTGTATTGCTCCTATAAGCAAGATAAAGATATCTTGACTTCTCCTATTCTCAAATACATCACGGAAGATTTTGTTAGTTCGTTATCAGAAAGTACTATGGTTGAGAGATGATCGAAGTAAAGAACATCAAGATACAAATTAACGAGTACCATAAATAGTTAAAGATATTATAGAAGAGAACTAGCCCTACCTAATGAATTTATTTCAAAACTTCTAATAAAAATAAAACAAAATTATCACTCAAAGATACCAACAAAAGAAAAATGTGTTGTTGGAAGAGCTAAGACATTATCCAAGATAAATATGGTAGAAGACAAACCAACTCTAAAAAGGTATGAGAAAAAACTTAATCACAAGAAAAAAATAAATAAATTTTCACATTACAATGAATCTAACCTTACCTTAAAGAAGGGTACTTGCTTTGTATTTGAAAAGTCAAACGGTAAGACCCGTGAAATTTAATTAATTAAATAAATAATTAATTAATAAATCTGGGTAGTGGAAGCCTTTATGGCATTGAATTCTAAATCATATGACGTGGAAAAGTACTAGCTCAAATGGTTGAGAGTACTTGGGTTCAAGTCTTATGTATGACATTTATGTGTTAATTATTTGCATTATTTTTATATATGTGATCATGTTGTGGGATGATATAATCCTTGAATTATATTAGTTAGCAAGAAACATGAATTGGCTTGATGGTTTAGCATAGACTTGGCTTTGGCATGGTTATGGGTTCAAACCTTGGAGAACCTAAATTAAACTTTATTTTTGCTAAACTTAGTTTTGGCTTGAATATAAAAGGGTAGATGAAACCCTAGCAGCCAAGAGGGTTGGAAAACAATCTCTTAAAGCATAGGGAGAGAAGTGCGAAAATTGAGTGTTTGTGAGGATTGAGAGTGTTGAGGGGAGCATTGAGGCTGAATTGAGAAGAACCAAGGAGGGTCATTGGTGATCAAGGGAGAAATTTCAAAGTGTCAAAGTTTTAAGCAAAGGATACCGGGTTAGGGGAGTTTTACTCGTTAGTTTTTTGTTTAAATATTGATTGCATGAAATGTGTGTTGAATTGAACGTGTATGCTTTGCTTGTTTCGGAAATTGTCGTGTTCTGGAAAATTTCCAGAAACCGCATGGGGGTCGTTCATGGCCGCCAGGCGGCTCATCCCAGTGTAGTGTATACTGGGTTTTTCAAGAAGAACCGCCTGGCGATAAATTCTCGACCGCCAGGCGACGCCTGTAATTTTATCCAGTTTTTCGGGTTCTGTTGAGGTGCCTGGCGGTGATGAATAACTGCAAGGCGACACGAGCCATGTTGGCTCGATTTTTTGATTCTGTGCGTTTTGGATCGATTTTGATCGGGGCAAAACCAAGTGGTAGTTGTTAAGGGATGATATAACGTGTACTTCATTGATTTTTAGTGTAATTGATGGTGGAATTCGATGGAATAGTGAAAATGAAGTCTTAGGGTTTTGATGTTGGAGGTTTGGTAGAATTGAGCATGATAGTTGTTAATTATACTAAAACAAATTTATGTTGGAATTAGTTAAGGTGATTATTGGTGTCACTAGCATCATGTTCTTGGAGGGAAACGACTGAGATAGAAATAGGAGAGTATACAGATGGTGTGGGAGATTCTTCGCAAGTGCTGAAAGTCTGGGAAATTGCCCAGAAACTTATGCACCGCTTGGCGGCACGGGGCCTGCCGCTAGGCGCCATCGCAGTGGCATTAATTCTGTGTGGCTGTAAGAGACAAAACTGGTTTTGGGAATTTTGATGTCTAGGGAGGGAAGAAAATGGAATCGGGGAATGTTGATTGGTGAACTAGAAATGTGTTAAGCAGAGGATTAAGTTGAGATAGGAAGAATTGGAACTTTAGCACATTACAAATTTCTTTTAAACTAGTATCAATCAGTGAGCTTGGATGGGAAAACAAAAGAGAAGAGGGTAAGGCATTGGAAGTACTATTAAGTGCCAAACTAATCCAGAACGTAACCACCATTTCTAGAAGTTGAATAATGAGTTAAGAGGGATAACTGAATAATGGTAAACCCAATTGTGTTAAGAGTTAGGAATGGTTCAAAACTGCATAATGAAAAGTGTTAAACCTGAGGGTATGAGTTGGTATACTTGGGGAAAACTCAAAACTAGTGACATGTTAGTGATTCAATTGACATTGAGTAAATTAACTTGAGGATATAATGAGAATTGGGAGATATAAAGGATAGAGGGTGGCAATAATACAATTATTAAGAGAATTGACTTTTTGGAAGTGTGTAAGAAGTAGATGGAAGGCTAGCATTTGAAAAAGTGCACGAAAAATTAGAATAGTGGTTGTTCTGGTATAGCTTCTGGCGGCGTGGTGCGAATCACCAGGCGAGAGTGACTATTCCAGGGAGGAAATTAACGCGTGGCGCCTGACGGATATGAGGGTCCCGCTAGGCGGTATTTGGAAGCAGTGAGTGCTTTGAGGCGCTTGGTGCCTGGCGATACACGTCACTCGCCAGGCGGTCTGGAAGCGGCAGCGCCTGGCGACACGTGTCCCCTGCCAGGCGATTTTGCTGCAGTAGCCTTTGGTTGTTGGTTCTGCATTGCGTGATCTACAAGGCTTTTGGTGACGCCTCAAAGATGGGTTTGCTGGTGTTCCTTGAGTTAAGCTCGGAACGTATCCCTTGAGTTGAGCTCGGGATAGGGGTTAAACACGTGACATTCCTCGAGTTGAGCTCGGAATGGCATCCCTCGAGTTGAGCTCAGGATGGCGGATGAACACGAGGAACCCTTGAGTTGAGCTCGGGTTGGTGAGTGTTGTCGGTGTGAGTGTGCTAGTTGTGGCCAGTACGGATGGGTCCAGATAGATTGCCCTCCTCAGTATCTAACTGACGAGTTTGGTAGTCTTGGGACGTTGCGAACTATGTTCGTATTTGGGAACTCCACCTGGCGTTACGGTGTATGATCCGTAGCAATGGTTTCTCGCACGTGCTTTATCGATTGTGGCCGATAGTTATGGTAGTAGGTCATCTTGAAGTACTCACCAAGAGATGTAGAACGTGAATATCATGGTTGTGGCCATGCGAGATGGAATCAAATGAGGAAATTTCTAGGTTGTGAATGGGTGATATATATATGTGTGTGTGTGTGTGATTAATATATGCACATGTGTTTTATATGATTAATCTGTTAAGCTCACCCTATCTGCTTGTGTTTTGCGATGATCGTGTACGTGGTACATGTGAGCAGATGATGTTGATGCAGGTGGTTCTGGTGGAGCTTAGCCATAGAGAGGGGATAACTCAGGAGTTTTATGTTTTTATTATTGGTTTTGAAATAATTTGTAAACATTTGCGAGATGTTTTTATATTATTTCTAGATGTTATAATTTATGGAATTTGCTTTATTATTGGACGTTAATAAAAATTTTAAATTTCTCGCGTTTTGGGAAATGAGGTATTATTAAATGCAATGCATTTATTTATTTTCTTTATTTTATTAAAAATCCGTAATATCCGGTCGGGATGTTACACAGACCATCATGAACCTCAGTGCAATAATCCTCCTAAGGAAAATGTAGCCGAAGAGGAAGATACAATTATTGCAATCATTTCACAAGCGAACCTTGTGATTAATGTGGATAAATGAGTGGTAGACTTTGGGGCTATCAGGCATATATATGCAAACATAAGTGTGTTTTCCTCCTACACTAGTGCGACAAATGAAGAAAAATATGCTTATCTTAGTGATTATAAAGCAACTTTTATCCTAAAAAAGAGGAAAAGTTCTTCTACAAATCAGATATGTGAAGACTCTGGCTTGAAGCAATGTGCTACATGTGCTATCTATTAGAGTTAATTTAATTTGTAGCACTGTTGGGCAAAGTTGAGGTTAAAATGTCATTTAAATCTGACATGATTGTTATGACAAAAAATAATGAATCTACATTTTTCTCTTTTGCTTATATTGTTGAATCTTATGATGTGTGACATGTTATATTATGACTAATTAACATGCATGACAAACAAAGTAGAAAATGTGATATATGTGTAAAATCTAATAAAATAACGAAGAAAACATATCATTCTAAGTTTAATTCATATTGATATTATTGATTTAAAACAAACCTTATCTAGAGGTGATACAAGTTATTTTGTAACATTTATAGATGATTGCTCTAGATACTCCAAGTGTATTTAATCAAATATAAAGATGAAGCATTTGATATGATTTTAACTTATAAGATAGAAATAGAAAATCAATTAAATGGAAAAATGAAAAGGTTTACATCAGATAAAGGTATTGAATATGCTTTTTTTTTAATAATTATTGTGTTAAAGAATGTATTATTCATGAAGTAATCTCATCACATTCATCTTAATCTAATAGAGTAGCTGAAATAAAAGATATGACTCTCAAAGAAATGATAAATCCTATGCTTATTTGTTCTAATGCTCCTAATAATCTTTGGGGAAAAGCACTTATTACAACATGTTTCTTACAAAATAAGATACCACGAAAATTTTTGGGGATGCATTGTGATTGATAAACCCTAACACATATTAAGTGTTTTTGGTTCATATAACTTGTTATACCAACTACATTGTGTGTTAAGTTTCTCAATCTAAGATTGATTCATATAATTCGCTATATTAGCTTTGATGCATTACATCTTATATAAGACCCAAGATTTTCTCCTTTCATTTTTTTCCACTTACTTTTTGCAATATGTGAAGGATTGTTGGAATTGTTAAGTATTGAAAAAGAGTCTTCCTCCAAGGACAACTCCTTCTTCTTGAACACATGTTGTCGTAGGTCACATCCTTCTTCTCCGAAATGATTATCATAGGTCATGTAGGGCATCAACTACAAGTTGATTCTTTTTAAGCAAAAATCTCTTCAATGTGACCCTCCTTACGGTATCTCACTCCATGAAACATTGTGGTTCCATCTCTAGAATCCATGGAATGTTGAGCTTCCTTCGTAGGTCATGGGGTTTCTACATTATTGTCCACTTATAAATATGTGCTTTTACTGTCCCACACATCATACATACATCGATCTCCTTACTTCTTTTATCTCAGGCTTGTTGTTGTTATGAACTTATTTCCTAGATCAATTTTCTCGAAAACACTTAAGAAGTTCTTATTATATCCTAAAAAGCTTGCCTAACACACTTTAAGGAAATCATCATTCATGCTTTAGAAAACTAATCTCATTCATATTTCTCTCATTTTTCTTGTAAATTTCTTACAACTATTAACATTAGACATAGATTCCTAATAAAGATAACCTTATGCATATGCCTAACACTAGCCAAGTTGTGCGATGCGATATTCTAAATGGTGTGCTTCTCCTTGTTTTAACTTGGTTCTCATTATTAAATGATAAATTGATCACCATGAAATTGGAATGACTTTGAAGGAAGAAAATTCAAAATGTAAAACAAATGGGACAATCTGCTATGGCAAGAATTGATGATCAAAAGTGTTTGTCACGGGAAGTGTGAAATTGGATTCTAGAAGGTAGGTAGGTATATTGCATAGATAAGACTGTGAAACACAAGTAACATGACATATTGACAAGGCTCATGACATACGATAATCTTGAATCACTTTTTGAGATAAGAGTTAGCCACAAAAGTGAAACTCGAAAAAGAACAAAGAGAATCATTCAAGTCTCAAGAGGCCATAGTCTTTTTAAACAGTAACAAATTAAAGGGCTTGGACCCATGGTATAACGAAAATCCTTTAATATATATTCTTCATAAATTAGCCTAAAAAATGTGGTAGAACACTCGCATGAAAGAATACCAAAATTATGACAATAATTGGGTCTTAAAAATAAGTATGTTTTAGTAAGTTGAGTTTAGCTTTAGTTAATGGTAATTTCCTTCTTGATACAAATAAAGATGTTGTCATGGTTTTTACTATACAATTAAATGCATATAAAAAGAAATATTCACATAAATGGCATTTTTGTTATTCTTGTGATATTTCAAAGATAAAGATATGAATAAAATTATTAATAAACTAAGATATATAAACTTATTATAATATATAATAAGTGAAACGTTAATTAATTTGTAAATAAAGTAAGACTTTTTGTACGTTGGTTCTAATTCTCTAAAGGATTGAATCAACCATTGAAAGGTTGAAGTGAGAGTATTTAAATGAATTCATTAAAAGCCCATCCTTTTATTTCTTTAATTTATTTTTCTTTCTATTGTTTAATTTATTTTTACTAATATATTATGATAGACGGATCTTAAAGGCCTATAGGAAGCATTGATCTCTCTAATTTTTTTGTTATAAATATTTAAATTTGTATATAAATAAAAGTCTTTTTTAGTATATTTTATGTATTTGACTCAAAAATTTTGGACGTATATTTGGACACCTCAAATTTTTTATTTTTTTTTCTAGAATCACGATTAATAATAAGGAAGACATAATTTGTTAAATAGTAAAACAAAAGGCAAATATTTTAGTGATAAAAGTTGAGATCCATTCCTCAATTATATGATATAACATTTTGCAAACATCAATATATTAACTTTCATATGATGAGACAATCTTACACAATTAAACTTTTAAAGCTCTTCCATATGCACCTTCATTCAAAAACAAATTTAATGTCCCCTTTCCTCTCCACTATCTCACCACACCGCACCGGATTGCACCTCCCTCGCACACACCTCATCATCACCACCACGTACTCCAACACCCCCCAACACACCAACAAGAGGTTACATCATAGGGTCATATATGGTATTTACTCTTGCTCTTGTAGCTTTCTTTCAAATTAGTCAAACCAAACACATGTTTTAGTCACTCTTTGTCGCTCGTAAGTAGGAAATCACTTGAATCAAACACAACATTAGAAAATTATAAAACTAAATCTCCCATAGGTTTGTCTGCATAGATATTAAAAAACTATTCAAAATGTATATCTCATTTGCTTATACTATAACCTAAGTAAATTTTTTATATTGATTATAACTATAACCAAAATAAAAAGTATAGCTTTTTATATTGATCTTTTTTTAAAAGTATTAATGATGGTTTATATGTTTCTGTATATACTGCAATGAAATATTCAAGAAATATGGTTATTAACTACACTCAAATTTGTAAGTAATGAGAAATTTTCGTAAATAATTTGATGTTATCTACGAATTACTTGCGGAGCCTATTTTGTAAGTAATAAGCTGGTGAGTAACTTTATCTACAAAAATGTGCATTTATAGGTAACTTACCAATGAACTTTATCTACTACAAAATTAAGACATCAAATATTATCTACAAAAAGCCTATGAAACTAAGGTGTCAAAACTTATCTACAAAAATACTCGTGGGAATGGTAGTACTCAAGTTATCTGCGAAACATTTCGTAGGTAACTTACCTACGAAAATCTTTAGATAATTTATATATGAACTTTTTCACAAATAACTTAAATTTAAAGAAGCAAAATTTTATAACAATATCAATATAAGAGTAGGTGTCAATAGCCAATATCAACATTTTAAAAGTCAGATGCATAAGAAAGTTAACGACACTTCTCACCTTCAAAACTAACTTCAACTTTAACTACAACATTTATGCTTGATATTTTCTTCTCATGGATTAGAATGAGGGGATCCCCAAGTTCCTATAGGCACAAGACATGCATGGTAAGTATATATATAAAACAAATAAATATTCATGAGCAAGGGATTTCAAAGACTATTATAAATAGTCTAATCTTGTGAAGTAGCGGTGAGCGACGATCGAGTTGGATCGCGATCGGATTCGGGTCTAATATGCTCAATCCAGCATAACCCAAATTTAATATTTAAAAATCCAATCCGATTATTTTATTTGTCGAGTTGTTCGAATATGGATAATATCAATCACGGTTAAATATAGTCGGGTAGTTCAGATTTAATTTTAATTTAAACAAGTAATAAAAAAATTACTGGATTTATAAAATATAATAGTTCTCATAAGTATATCAACCATTGTTGGAATAATAATTTTGCAGTTACAGTAGCAGAAGAAAGAACATATATGCCACTTTCCCCATCATACACTCGATATGTTGGCCAATTGTCATTCCAGAAGGAATGGCATCTAGATTGATAATAATACCAGGGGTCATGCCTTATCTAGTCCAGGGCATGTCTTCTTGTGTATAAGTCATACCAATAGTTCCCTGTTGACTATGTCTACTACTAAATTTGTCACCAATCTGTGGTATACGAATAGATCTAACTCATACTTTCACAAACCTCAATCCATTAGCATTTATTGTCAGCAAAACCTACAAAACCAAAAAAGAAAAATATGTAATCCAATAATTAAAGTAATGGTAAGAATTAAGGATTCTTGAATACATTAATATGTTCTTATGGAATACATTAATATGTTCTTCCTTCCCATGTGGATATTTTATTTTCATTAAGCAACTCCTTATTTAATAATTAAAATTTAAAACCTCACATTTGCGAAGTATTCATAACATAGGCTCAAACACAACAATAACACATTAGTTGACAAAGATTGATTAAAAGTTTTTGATGATGATAAAGATGCTGAAGAAAACATTTGAAGATATTGAAGACAATATAGTTTATGTTTAAAGATTCTTATTGTAATAGACTTAAACTTTTTCTAGTTAGGTGCTTTTTCTAGTTAGGTGCAAAATTGTTAGAACAACAGCCAACTCGCAACTCCTCTGAGAGAAACTCATTTTATGCAAAAATCAGTATGGTAATCGATTACCAACTCAAAAAATTCTATTTTTCAAAACCTACTTAAGATAATCGATTACCACGAATGGTAATCGATTATCACTGGCAGTTATAACTTGGCTCTTGAAAAACAACTTGAAATAATCGATTACCATTTCTGGTAATCGATTACCACTGGCAGTTATAAAAATATTTGTTCAAATTTGTATATGAGATAATCGATTACCATTTTGGGTAATCGATTATCCTTGGCAGTTTCAGCTAAACTCTTCATTTCTAACTCAGCCTGCGAAAACCTCTTTAAATAGAACTCTGTTTCCAAACTTCAAACTACCTTTTTAAGATTCAGAGTTCTTGTGTTGTGACTGCAAAGTGTTGCTCTGTGAGATTCTTAAAAAAATAGCTTTGAAAAGCCTAGTGTGAGTGATTGATAAATTTTTCTAAGTGAGTTCTTAGAAGATTGAGTGTTGTGCTATTGCTAGGAAAGCTGGTCATCCTCTGTGTGATTTAGGGGGAGCTTTTTGTTCATCTCTTGTGGTTGTTCAAGAGAGGTGTTTTCTAATCCTTACTCTTTTATAATCTATTGTAATCTGATTATTATAGTGATTGAGTTAATCTCTTTGTTTATGAGATTAACAACTGGACGTAGGGTCTTTTGATCTGAACCAGTATAAATATCATTGTGCATCTTCCTCCCTTAACCTCTTTATTAAAATCCAATTCACCCCCCCTCTTGGTTTTTGACCAAAGATTAAATATTCCGCTGTGCGATACCAACAATTGGTATCAGAGCTTGCTTTGATAGTTATTCAAATTTTTTGAAAATGGTAGGGTCAAACCAAACTTTTGCTGAAGGTGCGTCTATCAATAGACCTCCACTTTTCACTGGTGAAAATTACCCTTTCTGGAAAGTCAGAATGCAAATATTTTTATATTCAGTTGATAGGGGTATTTGGGATGCTGTTTTGAATGAACCATTTGTTCCTGTTAACACTGTTAATGAAGTGCAGGAACCAAAGTCTTTTGCTCAATGGACTGCTGATGAAAATAGGCGAGCTCAATATGATGTTAATGCTAGAAACATCATATCATCTGCTCTAACTCTTGATGAGTTCTACAGAATTTCTGTTTGCACCAGTGCACGCGAGATGTGGGAAATCCTTCGAGTGACTCATGAAGGAACTGATGATGTCAAATGGGCTAGAAAGAACTCCTTGATACAAGAATATGAAATGTTTCGAATGCAGCAAGGAGAAACCATCTATGATGTGCAGAAGTGGTTCACACACATCGTCAGCCATCTTAGTGGGCTAGGTAAAACCTTTGATATTGATGAACTTAACATAAAAATTCTTAAATCCTTGAATAGGACTTGGCAGCCCAAGGTGACGGCCATCACAGAGTCACAAAATCTTGCAACAATGACCATGGCGGCTCTCTTTGGAAAACTGAGAGAGCACGAGCTTGAATTGGGAAGATTGAATGATGAAGAAGATCAAGGAAGAAAGAAGAATATTGCTTTCAAAACTGAAGTTGTCAAAGGAAAGAAGCAAAAAGAGGAGGAAAATTCTGATGATGATGAGAATCTTAGTCTCATGATAAATAAGTTTACAAAGTTCATGAAGACCAAAGGCAGAAATCAATTCAAGAGCAATGAGAATGAGAATTAAGGATCCTCCTCAAACTTTAAATGTTATGGATGTGGAGAAACTGGTCATGTAAAAGCAGACTGCCCAAATTCAAAAAGGAGTGATGAAAAGAAAAGTAAGAAATATTATAAGAAAAAGGCATACATAGCGTGGGAAGATAATGCCTCAAGTTCATCCAACTTTGAAGGATCCGATGAGGAAGAAGCAAACTTTTGCTTAATGGCCAATAATGATCACTCTGACAGTGAGGTAAACTCCTCTGACAATGAAAATGAAAATGATTATGATTCACTTTATGATGCCTTTCAAGAATTGCTTGCTAAATCTAGTAAACTAGATATTGCTCACAAAAAATTAAAAAGTGATTTTAAAGAATTACAGAGCAATTTTGAAAAATCTCTTGAAGAAGAAAATGCTTTAAAAAAATAAAATCTTAAGTTTGGGAAATAGAGAAATTGAGACAATTGAATGTGCATCTTGCAAAAGCTATATGTTTGATTTAATGATTTTAGAAAATCAACTTAAAAATACTTTAGAAAATAAATCTTTTGAAAAACATGTTTCTGAGAAAAAGAATTTAAGTAGAAACAAATATGTTCCTAAAAATAAAATTAAAAGGACTCACAGAGTGTGGGTAGAAAAAGGAACTGCTCACTCTAAAAATACTTGTATAGCTACTTGTTTTTATTGCATAAAAAAGGGGCATACATCAAATAAATGCAATATTAAACATTATGATGTTCCAAATGGGAAGTATACTTCGATGCCTATTGTTAGATAATTAGTATATCTCTTTAACCCCAAGGACCCAATAAAGTTAATGGGGACCTAAAAATTATTTTTCTTATTTTGTAGTTAACTTCCAAAGCCAGAAAATCAATGTGGTATCTTGACAGTGGATGCTCAAGACATATGACAGGTGATAAATGAAAGATCAAGAATCTTAAAAGAAAGGATCAAGGATTTGTTACATATGGAGATAACAACAAAGGGAAAATAATTGGTATTGAAGATGTTGGTGGAGGGGATACCTTGGAGATCAAGGATGTGCTACTTGTAGAAGGACTAAAGCACAATCTCCTCAGTATCAGTCAGCTATGCGATAAAGGTCTCAAAGTTATCTTTGAAAGTGACTACTGCACTATCCACCAAAAGAATTTTGAGGAAATTGCTCTAAAAGGTATGAGACAACAATATCAATCTAATTGATCTTGATTATGCATCATCTAGTAATATAACATGTCTTATTGCAAAAGAAGAAAATCCCTTGTTATGGCATAAAAGGGCTACTCATATTCACATGAAACAATTGAATAAGTTGATTTCTAAGGATTTAGTAATTGGTTTACCAAAAATAAAATTTGAAAAAGATAAAATATGTGCTGCTTGTCAAAAAGGAAAACAAGTAAGATCATCCTTTCATTCAAAAAATATTTTATCTACTTCAAAGTCATTAGAGCTTTTGCATATGGATTTATTTGGTCCCTCTAGGATTAAGAGTTATGGAGGAAATTATTATGCTCTTGTTATCGTGGATGAATACTCTAGGTTTACTTGGACATTCTTTCTTACTTTAAAAAGTGAAGCCTTTAAAGCATTTAAAAAATTTGCAAAATTAGTTCAAAATGAAAAAGATTTGAAAATTAAGATTATAAGAAGTGATCATGGTAGGGAATTTCAAAATGAGTCATTTGAAAATTTTTGTGATGAAAATGGAATTTTGCATAACTTCTCTGCACCTAGGACACCTAAACAAAATGGAGTTGTAGAAAGGAAAAATAGGTCCTTAGAGGAACTAGCTAGAACAATGCTAAATGAACATAATGTTCCTAAGTATTTTTGGGCTGATGTTGTGAGTACTGCATGTTATGTTTTAAATAGAATGCTTATTAGACCTATTTTAAAAATTACTCCTTATGAATTATTTAAAGGTAGAAAGCCAAATGTTGCCCATCTTAAAATTTTTGGATGCACATGGTTTGTTTTAAATAATGGAAAAGAAAATTTAGGAAAATTTGATTCTAAAGATGAGGCAATATTTCTAGGATATTCTCTCACGAGTAAAGCATATAGAGTTTTTAATCGAAGAACTTTGAATGTTGAAGAATCCATGCATGTTGTTTTTGATGAAGTTGTAGACCTTGAGGAGAACCCTCTTGAGTCAAATAAGCAAATTACAGGTGATGAAGAATATATTCAGGAGGCCCTTGATGAAATGTATTTAAATGAGAATCCACCTCCTCAATCTGAAGATCATGAAAAGTGCTGGAAGTCACCAAGAGGACTATGTCTAGACAATATCATTGGTGATATTTCAAAAGGGGTAATCACTAGAAATATGAATAATTTCTGTATGAATGTTGCCTTTGTTTCACAGATTGAACCAAAGAATGTTCAAGAAGCTCTTCAAGATAATCAATGGTGCATTGCAATGCAAGAGGAGCTCAATCAATTTGAAAGAAATAAAGTATGGGAGTTAATTCCAAGAGATGAATCACTTCAAGTGATTGACACAAGATGGGTTTTCAGAAATAAGATGGATGAGGATGGAAATATTACTAAGAATAAAGCTAGGCTTGTGGCAAAGGGATATCGACAAGAAGAAGGTATAGACTATGATGAAACATATGCCCCTGTTGCAAGGTTAGAAGCTATACGCTTACTTCTTGCTTATGCTTCTATTATGAAATTTAAATTATATCAAATGGATGTCAAAAATGCCTTTCTAAATGGTTTTATCAAAGAAGATGTGTACGTTGAACAACCTCCTGGTTTTGAGGATTATAAATTTCCAAATCACATTTATAAATTGAAAAAGACACTTTATGGTTTAAAGCAAGCATCTAGATCTTGGTATGAACGCTTAAGCACATTTTTGCTTGAAAATGATTTTGAAAGAGGTAAAATAGACTCAACTCTGTTTATTAAAAGGGTAGGTGAACACATTTTATTGGTTCAAGTTTATGTTGATGATATAATTTTTGGGTCAACTAATAAATCTCTATGTGAAGGTTTTGCAAGCATAATGCAGGGTCAGTTTGAAATGTCAATGATGGGAGAATTAACCTTCTTCCTTGGTTTGCAAATTAAGCAAATGGAAGAAGGGACATTCATATCTCAATCTAAATACTGTAAGGAAGTACTTAAAAAATTTGAAATGGATAATGCTAAAGCAGCAAGTACTCCTATGGCAACTTCCTGCTATTTGGATAAAGACGAATCATGTATTGAGGTAAATCAAACTATGTTTAGAGGTATGATAGGGTCTCTTTTATATCTTAGTGCAAGTAGACCTGATATTATTCAATATGTATGTGTTTGTGCTAGATATCAAGTCAGTCCTAAGGAATCACATTTTATAGCAGTAAAAAGAATTTTAAAATATCTTAAAGGAACTATATCTTTTGGACTTTGGTATCCTTCTGGGGCCTCACTTAGTTTAATAGGGTACTCTGATGCTGATTATGGTGGCTGTAAAATAGATAGAAAAAGTACTAGTGGTACTTGTCACCTCTTAGGAAGCTCATTAGTTTCTTGGCACTCCAAGAAACAAGCTTGTGTGGCTTTGTCAACTACAAAGGCTGAATACATAGCTGCTGGAAATTGTTGTGCTCAAATTCTCTGGATGAAACAACAGTTAGAAGATTATAATATTTTTCTAAATCATATACCTTTGAAATGTGATAATACTAGTGCTATTAATTTAACCAAAAATCCCATCATGCATTCTAGGACAAAACACATTGAAATTAGACATCATTTTTTAAGGGATCACATAAGTAAAGACAATTGTGAGATAGAATATGTAGATACCAATCACCAATTAGCTGATATTTTTACCAAACCTTTAGCCAAAGATAGATTTTATGAACTTAGAAAAGATCTGAGAATTTTAGAAGTGTCTTAAAAATGCACCAAATTAAAAAAAAAAATGCACAAATTCGCACTTTATAAAAAATTTTCGAAAAACAGTGTTAATAATCGATTACCATAGTGGTAATCGATTACCAGGTCCTCTTTCTATTTCTGGGTTCTCATATTATGAGCAAATAATCGATTACCTCTTACGGTAATTGATTACCAAACTTCTCTAAACATTTTATTTTCCAAATTATGAGAAAATAATCGATTACCACTTACGGTAATCGATTACCCACCTTCGTTGCCCCATTCTGGACTTTGCAATATGAGCAAATAATCGATTACCACATTTGGTAATCAATTATCCTTCGTCGTTGCACGTTAACCTTTCCTCAATTAGTTGTTGTAACGGTGAGATTCTCCATCAAATCACTAAATCAAACCATTTTTCCCTCTCTCAGTTATAAAATCCTTCTTCCAGAAATCACTATTCACTACAAACATCCAAAATCACTTTTCCCTTTTCCAAAACCCTAAAACCCTAAAACCCATTTTCTGCAAATCAATGGCAGAACGACGCAGGAAGATTCCCACTCGTCGACGAGGTGTTCAACCTTCATCCTTTGTTGATCTTCCTCCAAGAGATGCCTCCATTGATGGCTGCATCTCTGATGAAAACAGACGCCCAGAGTTTCTCACCCTCTTCAAAGAAAAACCACTGCAAACACCCAAGTTCATCAATAATGGCTGGTTTCAAAATCAAGGATTCTCCTTCCGTAATCTTTTTGAAGAACAAGGCATTCGATTCTTCACAGAAATGTAAGGTGTTTACTATCCCGATCTTGTTCGCATTTTCCATTACAACCTCAAATTCAGGGGAACTCTGTCAAAGCATCTCACCTTCAAATGAAATCTCTGAATCTTCCCTCAGGAAAATGAAGATTGTGCAATTTGGAGGTGGATATGTTCATAAAGATGATGTTCCTAACTATGAAGATGATGAAGGAACTCCCTCCCCAGATCCTGTCCCTCCTCAAACCAATGTTGGTACTTCAAGCAATGCTGCAACAGGATCCTCCATCTCCTTAGAAGACCATATTCTTGGCCTGAATCAAAGACTTGAAGACTTCTTTCTTCTATCTACATCTCGCCATGAAGAAGTCCTTAGGTCCATTGGAAAAGTCAATACTAGACTCTCCAATTTAGAAACAAAATTTGATGCATTCACTCATGATGATGACATGAGTGAAGAATTTTACGAGATCTAGTTGTTTAATTTAATGTTATTAGTTCTTGTGTAATGACTTTCTCTTTGAAATAACAAATTCTCTATGTTATATTTGTCTGGTGTTTTTTTTTCTTACCCTCCTTCATGACCCCTTTTTATCTTCTAGGGGGAGAAAAAGTTTAAAGGGTTGTCTCACTATTTCTTTCCAATAAGTTGTTTAAATTGCAGGAAGTTCAAAAACTTTAAACATATATTTGATCATCATCAAAAAAGGGGAGATTGTTGACAAAGATTGATTAAAAGATTTTGATGATGATAAAGATGTTGAAGAAAACACTTGAAGATATTGAAGACAATATAGTTTATGTTTAAAGATTCTTATTGTAATAGACTTAAACTTTTTCTTGTTAGGTGCTTTTTCTAGTTATGTGCAAAATTGTTATAACAACAGCCAGCTCGCAACTCCTCTGAGAGAAACTCATTTTTTGCAAAAATTAGTATGGTAATCGATTACCAACTTATAATAATCGATTACCAACTCAAAATATTCTATTTTTCAAAACCTACTTAAGATAATCGATTACCACGAATGGTAATCGATTATCACTGGCAGTTATAACTTGACTCTTGAAAAACGACTTGAAATAATCGATTACCATTTCTGGTAATCGATTACCATTGACAGTTATAAAAATATTTGTTCAAATTTGTACATGAGATAATCGATTACCATTTTGGGTAATCGATTATCCTTGGCAGTTTCAGCTAAACTCTTCATTTCTAACTCAGCCTGCGAAAACCTCTTTGAATAGAACTCCGTTTCCAAACTTCAAACTACCTTTTTAAGATTCAGAGTTCTTGTGTTGTGACTGCAAAGTGTTGCTCTGTGAGATTCTTAAAAAAATAGCTTTGAAAAGCCTAGTGTGAGTGAGTGATAACTTTTTCTAAGTGAGTTCTTAGAAGATTGAGTGTTGCACTGTTGCTAGGAAAGCTGGTCATCCTCTATGTGATTCAGGGGGAGCTTTTTGTTCATCTCTTGTGGTTGTTCAAGAGAGGTGTTTTCTAATCCTTACTCTTTTATAATCTATTGTAATCTGATTATTATAGTGATTGAGTTAATCTCTTTGTTTATGAGATTAACAACTAGACGTAGGGTCTTTTGATCTGAACCAGTATAAATATCAGTGTGCATCTTCCTCCCTTAACCTCTTTATTTATCTGCACTTGCATTTAAAGTAACTGTGATTTTAAGTTAATCATTTAAATTTTGAGAAAAATTTTAAAACCTGTTAAGACTTATAAAAATCCAATTCACCCCCCTCTTGGTTTTTGACCAAAGATTAAATATTCCGTTGTGCTATACCAACAATTGGTATCAGAGCTTGCTTTGATAGTTATTCATAATAATAAATTGGTCTTTATAAATTTTGTCAAGAACAGACAACAAAGTGCATAAATACATATATGTTTACTGGTGGTGCAAGACCATCATCATCAAGCTTATCATAAGAACCATGTCTCATTCCTTGAAAAATGAAACTCCCTAATATACCACCAACAAGAGACCAATATCTTTTCCCAAATAAAAATACAAAGCAAGAGTAGTAATTTGCAACCAAAGCCAAAATTCTCACTATGGTGTTAGCTCAATCTAGATGGCCAAAATCTTCTTTGACTAGGGTTCCCATCTTCTTCTCTTCATCTCTATAAAAGTTTAAAAAAGTAGCATGCATAAAAATCACAAACATAGCAATTGAAAGGAGTAAATATCTAATTAAGGGCATTCGTACCTATATGAACGAAAAAAATAAAGACCGAAAGAACCCACAATCTATTAATGATTGGTTCATGATCACAAAATCTTCTTGATTGTAACCAAAATAATAGGAAATTGCCATGATGGCATTGTAAGACACAAGGGGTAAATGTATTAGAATGTTTAAATTATCAACAAAATGATATAAAGAAAGGAAGCATGGTGTAACAATTCTACTTAGGAGTTGACATAAATGAAGATGCTTCATGGCTCTTGTAGTGACCAGTGGCTTTTGCAGATAATATAAAACATAGGCCAAGGTGTCCTAAGATATGGAGCAAAAACATGGAGTAAAATCTAGTGTTAAGTAAAATAAAATACACATACAGAAAAATAGGCGCTCATTAATCACAAGAAAGAACAAACAGTACCATCCAAAACTAGTAGTTGGTAACATATATTCCCATTGTGTGCTTTCCCATTGCAGGTTGATATGTATTATGTGGGGATTGATTGCACCAATCAAAGATAAGTGAGACAGATAATGTGTATTAATCAGAATGAATACACAAAAAAAGGGTTAAATATGTTTTTAGTCCCTCAGGTTTAAGTGAATTTTGAAATTAGTCCATCTTCAAAACTTTATACCAATTTAGTCCTTCATCTTTAGAAATGTGTGGATTTAGTCCTTCTTACAAATTTTGTTAAGTTTATTTGACATTTTAAATGCATTTTATGATAATATTTGGGTTAACATTAAAACGAAAATGTGTCAAACGGTGTAAACAATTCAAATATTATCATAAAATACACTTGAAACGTCAGATAAACTTAACAAAATTTGGTTAAAATGACTAAATTCACGTATTTTTAAAGATGAAGAACTAAATTGTTCGAAAGTTTTGAAGAGGGACTAATTCCAAATTTAATTGAAACTTGAGAGACCAAAAACATATTTAACCCGAAAAAATATTTACCTAATTATGATCAGGAAATGGTATGATGGAAGCACATACACCTAGAGTTTTCTTCACTACTAGTGGAATTTTAATCCAAAAAAAGTAAGATATAGGTTCCACAAGCAAAAGAAGATGATCAAAGCAAGTCACCAAACTAAATCTTTCTCTTTTATATATAATATCTCACCTTTAGAGTTTTTTTCACTACCAATGCAATTTTAATCCAAAAAAAAAGTAACTTCTTCAAATCAAAAGCAAGATATAGCTCCTATAGGCAGAGGAACATTATCAGAACATGTCAACAAACTAAATCTTTTTCTTTTATATATAATATCTCACCTTTAGAGTTTTCTTCACTGCCAATGCAATTTTAGTCCAAAAAAAGTAACTTCTTCAAACCAAAAGCAAGATATAACTCCTATAGGCAGAGGAAGATTATATGACATAATATATGTGGAATTCTACCTTGTGGAAACATCAAGACACAACAATTTTTTGCATTCAATTTTTGAAAACTCTATGCAATATCTAAACTTAGCCAATCTTTGTGGTAAAGACCTTACAAATCTTACAACATTCCTAATACTTGTGATTGAATTGTGCAACTTTTTTAAACCGTTGCTCACAACTAAATTTAGTATATGAGCATAACACCTCATATGGAAAAATTGTTCATCCATTACTAATCCACCCATATTCTTAATCTTTTTTTTAAATATGTAACAACCACATCATTAGATGATGCATTATCAACAATGAGTGTTGACACATTCCTAATTCCCCATTTCCTTAAAACTTCTTCAACTTTCCTTCCTATTGTTTCCACTTTGTGATTAGGTATGACTGAAAAACTGATTATCCTTTTTTATACCTCCAATCATTGTTTATGAAATATGCAGTGAGTGTTAGGTAGCTTAAGTTTTGAACTGATGTCTAACAATCAGTAGTGAGTGTTACTCTAACACAATTTGACTTAAAGAACTCCTTTAACTTAACTTTTCCATCCATATACAGCTAAAAACAATCTCTAGTTATGGTGAATCTTGATGGGACAATAAACAAAGGTTGTAATTGTCTGCACAAGATCTTAAAACCCTCACCCTTTACCACATTAAATGGTCGTCCATCCACAATAACAAACATAGTAGTTACCTTTCGACAAGCTTCAACATTATACTTTTGAGGGGTTGCAAGGAGACTTCTATTATCACCACTTTTAAAGGTGAGAGTTGTTTGGTTAGGGTCATTAATGCCATCAAATGGATATTTAGGACACAACCTTTTAAGGTGGTTGGATGTTCCATGTGTCTTTGGATCACATCTAAATCACTTACCATAATGATTAAATGTTGCAGTTGATTTTATGGATTCAAGAGATCTT
Source organism: Vigna unguiculata (assembly GCF_037176805.1). NCBI lineage: Eukaryota > Viridiplantae > Streptophyta > Magnoliopsida > Fabales > Fabaceae > Vigna > Vigna unguiculata. Next base: position 27,620,014 of record NC_140798.1, on the reverse strand, counting down.
GTGAAGTGGTCCCAAACAATAGAGGATGTTTTCTAACCACTAGCATTTGGTTTTCTCTTTTTTGTATTTTGGAAATGAAGAACATCATGTTCCTTTCTACAACTCCTATAGGTTCAGTTGTAGGGTTTAGGGGATCAGATTGTTATGAACTTGAAGACAATTCTTGATTATGTCTCTCCATTACAATTGTAACGAAGAAATCATAGTCAATAACTATCAATCATATATGTGTAATTTATTTTAGGGGACATGTATCAATTAGCAAAATAGAGAATATAAAAGTAACATGCAATAACTTTCACAAAAAAATGTTAAAACAACTAAACCATAATGTATGATAATTGTCTTTTACTTCAATCATTACCTGGTGCGACTTAATTGGAATTTGATATTAACATATTTATATGGTGTTGAGTATGAAATGCATAAATAGTAAGAACTAACATGGGCTGGAAACAAGTATCTACATACCAAAGTATAAGTGAATCAACAAATTATTGTGAAACTATAACCAGACCAAAGATGGCTTATATACAAATATGAAAGAGTTAAAATTCAAACAACTAAACAACCCTTACTTATTTCCACACACAAAAGTAAAACAACAAAAATAAAAATAAAAACCTTTCTACAAGTAAAATATGCATGTAAAACACTAATAAATAGCATGATCATATCAAAACTTACTGAAATGGTGATAACTCCTTTGCCAACTTTCTTCATAACTTTGGCAATCATCTTACCAATTTCTCGCTCTTCGTTAGTAAATATTATATGAATCTTTCAATTCAACCAACTTACAATTCAACTAGATATATCAGCTTACCATCACCAGCCACATCATTAGTAGCATTAGAAAACTGCTTTACAAGACTGACACCAACATTTAACTTTGTCCTTGAATTCAAAGCTCTTTGCAACAATTACTCCATCTTTAGTTACTTTAAGGTCACCAAAACTTTTCTCAATTACCACATTACGCCCCTTAAAGAGAATAAACTTAACATTAATCAACTATTGAACAACAATTATACCTCAAAATAGACTAACATTAATATCGTTCATTCTTTTGTCAAATAGTGGTTTTGTCCCTAGAATGTAAAAACTTGACTTCATAAATAAATGAGATTGCAACCATAATCATATAAAAGTGACATCCTTCTACACTTAGCCCTTACTCTACCTCTTTCACAAACAATAACTCTCCCTATCTAACATCAACAATGAATGTAAGAAAACAACAAACTCAAGAAGCAAAAAAACAATCCACTTGGTTACCTTAGGACCCATGGTTCCTTTAAAAATATCTGCAAGCTATTCAACACCCTTAAGCATAAGAGTTTGAGCCTCCACACCAAACTTAATGTCCTTAGCCGCATAACTTTGGCTCCAACTCAACCTACTTTCAACCTAAATCATGCAGCAAAAGAAAACAGACAAAAAAAAAACAAGAACAAAGACTAAAGATTCACCCACACAAATCTAAAAAAAAAATCATTTTCAAATGGCAATGTTACAATACTAAGAAATAATGTCCTTAAAGCATTAGAATTCCAGTTGCTTGTTGTTACTCCAAGCAATCCTACAACCAAAGAAACAACAATTCTAAGTTAAAACAAAAACCCCATTAATCTCAATCAATTGATAGCTTCAAACCCCATTAATAGAATTATCCAAAAAACCCAAAATATAAAACCCTAAACCCATAATTTACTTGACTAAAAACCCAATTCATAAATCGGAGGACCTTGACCCACTCGAGCTAGAATACAGTTGTGAGGTGGGAGACTCTCTTTTCTCCCATTAGCGTCGAGACAAAGACGAGATAGAGACAGAGGCAACGTCGAGATGTCAGGGTCGGACGCATTGCTGCCGACAAAGCTTCTGACAATGACTGACGCCACTACATTTTGTTGACAACCATTCGAATGAGTGGAAAACATTATTTCTTAGTAAAGGGCTCGTCTTTGGTCTCACTAAGGGTATGTTCTCTTGGGTGGATTAAACTGTTCACAGGAATAATCGAGCGTGGATTGATGAATATAGTTGTGTTCCATTGCATTGATTTGGATGGATAAGCCACGGCGAATTTGAGGGATCCACAATTTTTTTCATCCACCATCCAAGGAGAAGATTAGCGTGAGAGGTGTTGCGGTACAATATTATTCACAATTTTTTTCATCATCCACCATCCACAATTTTATTCACACGCAGTACAATATTGCGTGAGAGGTGTTGCGGTCGGGCTGTGATTGGTGTTGCGGGGTGGTGGCGTGAGTGGTGTTGGAGGTTGAGTGGCGCACCGGTGTGTTGGGGTGGTGATAGATGGCACTGGCAGGTGAGGGGTGGTGAGCGAGGCACCGGTGTCATTGTTGCGTGAGGATGGGATGGCACCGGTGTTGTGAGTGGTGTTGCAGGGGGCGTGGCAGGTGTTGGGGTGGTGAGTGGATGGCACTGGCAGGTGAGGGTGGTGAGTGAGGCACCGGTGTCTTCCAGTGGTGGTGAGGAGTTGTGTTGTTGCATGAGGTTGGGATGGCATCGGTGTGGGCACCGGTGTTGTGCTGAGAAGAGAGAGGGACGACACCGGTTACGTAACCGGTGCCTTGTATTCAAAGGGGGCGACACCGGTTACGACACTGGTGTCGTTGGTTTTCTCTTTTTTTTTTACCTTTTTCTTGACTTCTTTTAACTTTTTTTTTAATTTTTTTAACTTTGTTTTAACATTATTTAACTTTAGTTTAAAATTTAATTATATAATTTTTTTAAAAATTTAATTGTGTAATTTTTTTTACATTCATAAAATTTATTTTTTTTATTTTAAAATTTTATATAATTTTAATATTTTTTTAATTTGTATTAATTAATTATAATTATTTTTATAACATCAAATTACAAAATCATTCTCTTTTTTTACACAAGGGTATTATGGTAACTTAATAAATATATCTATTTTAACATATAATTTTATTTATCACATCAATCAAATCTTTCACTAACTTTCATAAAAATTATCTCCAAATCCACTCACTTTGCCCTCTAAATCCACTCAAAAACACACAAATATCCATCCACCTAAATCTACACAAATTCATCTTCACACTCTCCCCCATATCCATCTACACAAAGGAACACACCCTAAAGGGAGTCTCGCGTTTTGAAATATGGGGAGAGAGAATGTTATTTGAGAGGGATTCAACATTATACATACTTAGAAAAAAATGTTATCTACGAAATTTGATTGTCAATAATATATTATTTTAATTAAAAAAATTATATTATTGTTACATATGAACTTCCTTTTTGTATGTAATATTTTTTAAAATAATTTTATTTTCTACGCTCGCTATCATAGATAATTCTTTGTATGAAATATTCTCATTAAAACCTATCATACATACGAAATTTTCATACGTAATTTTTTTCTTTTTGTTGTTCATGAAAGTTAATGTTATCTACAGAAATATTTTGTAGATAAAACAAAATTATCTATGAAAAATATTTTATAGATAATTTTTCATAAATAATAAATAATTTTTTTGTAATGATTTTTCGTCTTTTCACATCGTTTATATTTATATATAAATTTTTCTATATTTTTATTTTTATACCTAGGACTTTTTAACTATTTTTAAGAAAGAAAATGAATAAATGCAATAAATTTTATATTAACTATAATTATTAATTAATACAGAAAGTCACTTTTTATATTGATATTTTTTAAGTATTTAAAATAATTTGTACATTTTTATAAGTGTAACGGTAGATTTTTGTTTCTATTTTGTATGCTTTATATATATATATATATATATATATATATATATATATATATATATATATATATATATATATATATATATATATATATATATATATATATATATATATATATATATATATAATGAACTAATTCAAAAAAAATTCTTCAGAAAAATAAACTTTTATCTTATAATTAGAGCTACAACTATATGACTTTTTTTATGTCAACTAGTGTTATATAAATTCAATTTTATGGCATAAGCTTTTATGTCACTAACATTCTATGATAGTTAAAAAGAAATTAGTGAGTCAATTTTTTAATCGATCATAAAAAGTTTAAATTTTATAACTTTTTATGTATATGTAGTTTATTATTTGATAATATAAAAAGTCTAAAAAAATAAACATAAAACATGTCTGCTAGTTAAGAATTATTAAAAGAATGAAATATAAATTAGATATGATTAAAGTACACTGAATAGACAATATTATTATTCAGAAAAACTTTACATCAATTATTAAAAAATTAAATTAATCTAATTGTTGGATTTGATGAACACATTTTTCGATAAAATCGTGTGAGTATTCTTTTCTTTTTTTATCTCAAGAGAGGTTAGATAACATAAAAAAGAAAGTACAACATGGGAGGAAAATCATGTGAGTACTCATTTTAATTAGTGTAATTTTTAAATAAAATACTTTTTTATATAAATGTAGTTTGGTCTTTTAATTTTCTAAGAGATTTATTTATTGTTTTAATATACCATTTTAAACATTTTAAACCTTTCGTTTATGTTTTTTTCCTTTTGTATCTTTATTTAAAAAGATTGTGCGGTTGTAATTAGTGTTATAACATAAAAAAGCACGTCCCATTTAATAAATAAAATTAATTAAATAAATAAACTTAATTAAATGGGATATCAGATGCAATATAACATAAAGAGTCACACAGTGAAGTACATTTGTGTTAACCATTACAGTCATCCAAAATATACTCGAAGAGTAATTAAGGCACACCACGATGTCATTAACAGAACAAGAATAAAAGTTTGACAGTTATCCAAAATACATGTTCATAGAACAAGATAGTACATAGGCCACAGTCCCTTAAAAGAGTACTCAGAGTAAGGGAATCCAACCCAAGATTAGCTACGATGCGGAGTTTCCATCACCCTAGTAACCATTAGGGTTCCCACATCTGCTCACATCAATAAATTGATGATCATTGCAAGAAGGAAAAACCACACACAAGACAAACACAAGCAAACAAAGGGTAAGCTAGAGTATAAATCAGTTTAACATGTTATGGCAAGCAGATACTTAAAACAGATCATAAACATGCAACAAGATAGGAAAAAATTAATGTGATAGCAAACAAGCAAGACCCTAAGACTCAATTATCCGGATACATATAATCGATCGAATTCACTGGATGCTTGCACTTATGGTGGCATCTACTGCTCTGCAGAGCCATTTCCAATGGGTTTCACCCTACCACGCACAAGGTTAGCCTTCAAACGTCTAAGGCCATTATCCTGCCAAAGACTAGGGCCTCCTGCTACTCTCACCACTTGAGTCAGTACGTTCTACGTGAGACTAATTGACTCTTTAGAGTTTCAGGATGTAATCCTTACTTGAATCCTTACCTAATTATATATACTGAGGCACCACCCCGAAACCTTACTAAGAGGTTCGCGAAATTATGTCCATCACATAAGGCACCACCATGAGATCTCACCAAGAGGTTCATGGAATTACGTCCATCACATACGGCACCACCATGAGATCTCACAAAGAAGTTCATGAAATTACGTCCAACTCATACCATAGCCATGTTTCACTAACCAACCATAGGTTTATCATGCATATCAATCTTATGCCAATATACAACCAACCACCAATCATGTTTCATACGCATATTCATACCAAGCTCATCAATTCCAACCCATAAATCATTTAATACATGCATATTTACACACTTCATGTTTTAAATAGGATAATCCAATCAATCATGTGACCATCAACCAATAACAGAGAAGAAAACAGCACTTGAGCACGTCCCTGCACAATTTTCGCTCAGGCTGGAAGCACTCGATCAAGCAAGAGAGGTTCTCTCGCTCAAGTGAGCTGCTTTCGCCTAGGTGAGAGCTTGAGCAGTGGAATAGTGGGGCTTTCACGTTTTCTCGCTTAGGCGAGACCTTTTCGCTTGAGCGAGATGACTTCTCGCTCAATACTAGAGCTCGTCGCCTGAGCGACAACTTGCGCAAGAGCTTGGGAGAGTTTCTGATACTCTCGCTTAGGTGAGACCCACTCACTTGGGCGAGAATATCATATTCCTCCACTGTTCGCGCATGCAAACCAGGAAAGAAATGTCAAACCACGTCCAGTTCAAGTTCACAGAATCACAAGCACCATTCAACAAATAAAATGCGATTTAAAAACCCAAAACAATCATACGATTCGAAAAATATTTAAAAATTCTAGTTTCCCTTACCTGGACAGATGCTAGCGGAAAAACACAAGCACACAACAGAGGGTTACTACAGCTTCAGGATCAGAGTTGCGAGTTGGAAATACTAACACCAGAACCAAAAACAAGGTTACTAAGAGAACTCTAGTTGGAACAATGAAGGACAAGTTGGAGAATAAAAAGTATGAGTCGATGACCAACTTACGTGAAATAGAAATTGAGTTGAGCTAGCTTGACAAAGAACGGAGGCCAAACCCTAGCAGAGCTCGTTGCTGCAGTTCTAAGAGGGAGGAGGGGAACAATTTTCTGAAAAAAAATAGAAGAATGAGGGGGTTAGGACTAAAAGTGGGGTTTTGGACACACTATGGGTCAGCCTTAGGTCTAACAGATTAAGGTATGCTCTTAAACATTAGGGTCAAAAAACAAAGTGGGCCAACATTTGGGAACATTGATACATCACAACATTGAGACAACATCCAAAATATTTTTATAATGAAAGTAAACAAAGGGATTCAACATTAAAAGAATTACAATTTTTTCATAGAAATTCAAAGTAAACAATAATATTTACATGATTAATAATTGTTCTTGTTAGAAATTGGAATATCTTAAAATAATATGGATGTAATCTTTGTGTTGGCGTGTGGCCATTGAGAAAAAATATATCATTGAATAAGATTATTCGAATAACAAATAAAGGTTCACATGCAAAAAGTTCCCTTATATTTAAGGAAGTAAGAGATTAAAGAATATAATATATAAAGAACAATAATAGGTATGAAATAATGTTTTTTTATGAATATTTATTAAAATGATAAAAGATAAATAATAATACTTTTTGGGATTTCATACTATTCACATTATATTAGAGATAAAACAAAAAGAAAATGAGTAATTTATATATGATGGTTGAGTTGTTGTGGGTGCGGCTCAAGAACTTGGAAGTTTAAGGCAAATAAAAAATGAGATATTTTATTTAAAATTTATTTTTTAGATATTTTTAATTAAAATTATTTATTAAATTGGCATTATTAATTTTATTTAATATTTATTTTTTAATTGATAATAAAACAAATTTGTTTTATCTTTCTTGAGATATTATTGATCTTAAATAATTTTTTATTATATTTAATTTTTAGATAACTTTTCATTGTCTTTAACTTTAAGAAACTCATTTCGAAAGCAAATCAACTAATACTAGAATTGTAAGGCCCACTTACATTGTTGCCTTAATTTTAAAGGGATACCCCAAAATCAATTGGGCCTAGGGCTGGCCCAAAAGGAAACCAGACCCTAAGTCTGCCCTAACCCTAACTCTCCTACTCACTTTTAGAAATTTGTCCCCTTTGTTCTAAGAGCTGTAGCCGTCACTCTGTTAGGCTTTCGACGTTTAATCGGATTCAAGTCTAACTCAACATCGTTTCTACTCCCGTAAGTGTTCTCCAACTCATAGTTTTTCCATCGCTGGTCTAGTTTCGTGGTCATTGTTAGGGTTTTTGTAATAAACCAACTTCTGCTCACTATTTCTAGCTCGCAAACCTTTTCCTAGAGCTGTGGTGCTCCGTTGTTCGGTGTCAAGGTCTTATACTAGCTCATTCCAGGTAAGGGAAGTTAGGGCTTTGTGTTTTAAATGATTTTTGGCCTATTCTTGGTTCTGCTTGGTGTTGTATGGGTTATATGTTACTATGAACATGAGAAGTGCTTGTGTTTGTTGCTTGGTGCAAAAATGGGACTGCTGTAGGTGAGGATAGGGGCGAGAACTGATAGTCTCGCCCAAGCGAGCTAGTCTCGCCTAAGCGAGGCTGGCAGAGGCTCGCGTAGGCCTTCTGCGTGAGCTGTCATTCAGGCGGGCCTTCCTGGTTTTGAGCAAGAGAATGTCTCGCTCAGGCGATGAGATCTCGCCTAAACGAGATAGTGTGAATGGCCACTGTTCCAGCTTGTCGAGCTCTCGCCTAGGCGAAGGGAGCTCGCTTGAGCGAGAGTCCCTCTCGCCTAAGCGAGACCCTTCAGCCTGAGCGAAGAGTTGAGCGAGAGTGCATCCTGGTTTAATATTTTCCCTGTTCTTGGATGCTTAGCATGTATTTAATTGGATTATTATATAATGGCATGAGGTGAATGAATATGCATGAGTGGGAGGGTGTATGAGTTGTGAATGATGAACTTGGATAAATTCTTGGCTTGTAATGAACATGAAATGGTTGGTTATGAAAGTGGCATGGTAATGATATGAGATAAAATTCCTTATTCATGAAGGGAGGATGATGAGTTGGTATGGTTTGACCTGGAATATAAAAGGGGTTGGTTATAAAGGTTGACATGAGATGTATATGCATGATAAATATTACTTGGTTGTTTGAATATGATTGGTATGTGGTCAGTACGTAATTCTTTGAAATCTTTAGGTGAGATTTCAGGGTCGTGCTTCAGTGGTCGGGACGTAATTCCATGACCCCTGTTAGTGGGAGTTCATGGTGGTGCCCCATCTATATAATTTGGTAAGGATTCAATGTAAGGTTGCATCCTGATGCTCTAAGGAGTCAGTTGGTCTCACATAGAGAAGACTGACTCTTGTGGTGAGAGTAGCAGGAGGCCCGAAACTCATTAAGGGTTAACCTTGTATGTGGGAGATTGAGACATTGTAACACTTGTAACACTTAGCTCGGGGGTGAGCAGAGAAATCCACCACAAGTGCAAGCATCCGCTAAATCCAACTAAATTATACGTATCTGGATGAGTCGTGTCGAGTCTTAGCGTATTGTGTGGAAGGTCATAACATGCTTGGGTGATGTATGAATAATCAACTGTGAAAGTGTATCTGATTGCATGATAAAACTATTTTTGGCACTAGCTTATCCTTTTGCTTGTTTGGTTGCTTGTATGTGGTTCTTCTCCTTTTGCGATTATCATCAATTTATTGGTGTGAGCAAATGCGAGAGGTACTCGAGGTCAATAAGGAAGGGATGATTCCACTGCGTAGTCCACCTGGGCTGGAGTCTACTGCTTTGGGTCTTATTATAGGGCTATGGCCCATGTATTTGCTTGGTCTTTAAATTTTAATTTGGAGTACTGTTAAACTTTGTATTTTGGATAGTTTTGGCATCATGGTGTGCCTTGAGTAATGTAGGGAGTTATGCTTATGCTCCAAGATCGCGCTATTATGTTATCCTGTGTGACATTTCCATTAATTCGGATTATTGATTAAATGGGACGTTACAAGAATTATTCACATTATTCTATAAGTTATATATGCATCTGGAAAATAATATATTCTTTTTATATAATTAAGAATGTTAATTGATTTATAATTTTTCAAACCTATAATTTCTCTTAACATATTTAATTATGAAAATAAATCAAATTCATCAATATCCAAAAAAGGTAAGTATTTTTTCTCTAAACTTTATTTATCTTTGAGGAGAGTCCTCTCTGTGATTTTTGTTACAAAAAAAAAGATAAATCTTTTTTCTTCCCAAACTTAAATTATCTTTATACAAAAAATCCAACTTTGAATGTAGAGTTTAGATCTAGATCTTATTTTTTTGTCACATTTGTGGTTTTTTAATTCTTATGCTCTAATTCATCTATTATCCACCAAAAGACTAAACCCTAATATAATAAATAGTTTTATAGAAAAAAAAATTGGTTTCTTGTTAAGATATATGTAGAAAAACTCTCAAAACTCATAAATCTAAAAAGTACTGAAAAATAAAACCAGACAAAAGAAACACATTTCTAACCCTAATACAAATCCAACAAATAGAATAAAAATAATAACACAAATAGAAAGATAAAAATAGTAACTAGAAATGAGGATAAAAAGATTGGTACATATGCAACATGAGATTCAAGGAATGTAATTTACCAAAACCCTAAAAAAGAACTTTAGAAGAGAAGGAAGCAAGGAAAGGCAAGAGAGATAAAAGAAGAAAATAGAATCAAAATTGAGTATAAGAGAATAAAGATAACTAATCATTATTTTTTTTGTAAAAAAAATTATAATTTATTAAAAAAATGTTTTAACTCATTAAATATCATTTTTAATACCAATAAAAATGAATAAACACTAATAATACTTTAATTAAATTTTATTCTCAATCAAAAAATTAAAATTAATTTAATAAAGGCATATTAGAACTAAAAAAGAATATTTTTAAGACCTTATTTTTCTTAAACATAATTTTATAATTAATTTAATAGAGATATATTAATACTATTTTTTTTATGCCTTCTTTCTTAAAGATAATTTTATAATTAATTTAATAGAGAAATATTAGTACTAAGATAAAATTTTTGAGACCTTTTTTAGGAGACCTAAAGCGAGTGTTTTACCTACTTTATCCTTGAGTTTATCTTAGTTGCGTTAACCAACTTATTTAAAGATTATTCGAAATATTATAACTAACTTTGGTTGATAATGGATATGTATATATTTTTTAGATATATGGGAGTGGGTCTATATACAAATTCTTCAACTTTAGAATCTGAATCATTTTCTAACATATTTTTAAGCTTAAGTATAGATATTGCAAAACACAATGTTTAGTGTTGTTTATAAGAATTAAAACACAATGTCTAATCTTTGTTTATACTACTCATGAAACTTTTAAACTTTATCAGTAAAGCAAAAATGATGTTCTACATTGGTTATTTGTGTGTAATTACCCATGTTTTAGACTTGATGTAAAATATAACAATGTAATAAGTTTTTTTTCTCTTTACATCGATTGATTCATAACTAATGTAATATATGCTAGGTAAAAAAAATACATATATTACAATAATTCATCAGGCTCAACCCCTAGTTCTTTTAAGTCCTCCATCGCTTTCCTAGCATCATTAAAGTTCCTTGCTTTGTAGCACCAATACATCAAAACATTAAAAGAATTAAAACTCATATTAATCATACTAACATGTGGCAGACCAATGGGGTTGCAAAGGTAGGACCATTGACGCATAGGCAAGATCAATAGTGATGAGGTTGATGTTATAGTGTAGAGGGGAAAAGTAGAAAATAGAGGCACCGCACAAAACTAGGTGACAACGTGGTGCATGATCACAATGAGAAGGCAATGTTTCAATAGTGTGTGGTTTCAACCATAATGCACTTCAACAATAATGCATAGTGGATAGGGGTTTTGGATAAAAAAAAAAGACATGGAGAGTGGTCAGAGTCGTAAAGGCAGAATGAAGGCAAGGCTAGACTGATGAAGCAGTGGAGGCGAAGGCAACTAGACTAAAACTAGGATGGGCAGTGTTCTCATGGAGGTGTTGTGTGGATGGGATGCAAGGAGGCATTGAATGTGAAATGGTGGAATGAGAGGAAATGGGAGAGAAAAACGTGAAAAGAGAAGAGGAAACACCAAAAGTGAAGCACATCATTGTTAAGTGAAAAGAAAAAAGGTATAATACATCAGGTATTTAAAAAATCGATGTAAAATATATTTTCACAATTACGAGCATGCCAATGCATATTTTGTTACATTAGTTTTACTTTAACCGATTTAAAATCTCATTGTTGTTTTTATATTGTAAGTATTAGAAAAAAAGTATTTTAGCTACCGACGAAATTGTCGCTAAATGGGTCGGTTGCAAACATCCTTAGCCACCAAGTTAGTAATTGAAAATAAATAGTGGAAACAATATTTCACAACATTACTTAGAAACCAATAACTTTAGATTACTGGATCAAGGGTAGAAACAATAAATCCAAAGTGAAGTGAAGGGCATGACCAAGAAAAAAGGGAAGGATATTTAACAATATGAAAATGATATTGTGATATAACAAAGCTTTAGTAATTCCATAATTCAAACATAATTATAAAAAAAACATAATAAATCTTCTCTCAACTAAAATATAATGTAATGATTACTATAAGTCACTTTTTGTGTTAGCAAAAAAAAAAAAACTAAAAGGAAATGGTAATTCATGAAATATAGTGTAATGCATCTTTATAAATCAAAGAATCTCAAACTCCAACTCTCCAACTGAGACCCTCTAAACTTTTCATTCACAATTTCAAAATTTGATTGTGAAAAATTTGTTTTTGATATTTGAAGTGACCACTATTCACAAACTTATGTTCAACTTATAACAATCCAATTTTGGTGAATATAACAAGCACCCAATTTTAACCTAAAAAATGAAATGAAAGTTTCTAATTATGAAAGAACGAAACATGAAATCAATGATGCTAACACTGACTTCGAAAAAGATAATAAAAAATTATTATAAATATGTGTATGTGTGTGTGTATATATATATATATATATATATATAAACACACAAACGGTAAAGAAGGTGACCACGAAGAGGCAATGAAGAGCTGCCTCGAAGAATGGGGCCAATGATGACGAGAGGGCGACCATAGTGAAGAAATGACCACAAAGAAACATTTCCAATTTTCAACAAGTGACTACAGTGACGAACAAGTTTACGACGACCATGGTGATAGTGTCCACAAAGAGGGACACCGCTATTTTCAGTACTTAGGTTTTCAAATGAGGGAAATGAAATGTTATGTGTCTTTTTTGTAAGGAGGGAAGTGAAATATTATGTGTTTTTTTAGTTTTTGCACTTTAGTATTTTTTTAGTTTTCATAGAGAGGGAAATTTTAGTTTTTTGCAATAAAATATAATTTAGCCACTAAAACTCATTCAATCCCTAATTTGTCACTGAAATCCCCTCAAACGTTATTTAGTCACCGAAACAAAGTGAGTCGTTGCAAAACCACTTTATTCAGTGCCTAATTTGGTGGCCAAATCGGTTTTTTTACTACTTTTTTCACAACCACCGATTTGGCGGATGAATATTTGCCATTACTTTTCACTAACAAGCAATTTGGTTGTTGTTTTGGTGGCTAATTGAGAGTTATTGAAATCAGTAGCTATTTCAGTCACAATTTGTTAGCGCATTATTTTGATGGCTAAATAACTTTTTTCTAGTAACGTGTTGTATGAAGTTTAATGCATAAATTGATGCATACGGGTTAATGTATAGGTTGATGCATAATAGTTAATTTTTAATCATGAATAAATCAATACATACTTTTATTGTCTAACCAAGATGAACACTTTGTTGTGCTTAACCAAGACGAGATTAATACAAACCTTTTATTGCCTAATTAATTGGATAATAAACATTGTTTAATGTTAAACCAATGAGATTGGTGCATATTTTTGTTGTTGCATTCCAATTAGATGGTGCACTTAGTTTTAAGCTAAACCAAGAAAATATTGGTGCAAATTGCTTATTAGATGGTGCACATTTTTTAGGGTCAAATAATAAAATATTGATACAAATTTTTTATTAATTGTCGTCCAACATTTAGTATAAAATGAGACATTCATTTATTCTTGATAAAGCACCAATATTTCATGATTTTCCATATAAAAAATTAATCAAAGCACAAGGTCAAACTAGACAAATTAAAGTGTGAAATCAACCTAGAAATCTTTAAATTGTAGAGCTCATGTGCGGAATTTAATCAATGAAAACCTAACCAAAACTCAAAAGATATAGAAAAAATAAATATAAAGAGATGTTAGAGGTCGAATTCACTAATCTCTCTTGTTTGACATCAATTTTTCAACTTTGGAGTATGATATCATGGATGTTGCTCAAACAAACCAAATTTTTTTCAAAACCCCAATTTTTTTTTTCAAATTTCTTGCTTTAGATTTTTATAACCAATCGTGCTTTTTAGACAACATTTGGACAATAATTTAAAAATGATGTATTTATCATGATTGGACACCAATTATATACCACTCACAATTTTAGTATTGCTTAAAACAAAAAGTCTTATAATGATAATTGTGTTCTTATAGATAATTTATTTAAAGATTATTGATAAAATTATGAATCGACTTTAATTATGATTTTGGTCTATTCTTGTCAAAAGAAACATGTTGGTGCAATGTGGCTCCAGGAGGGGGTGAATAAAGTTTGTAGATATTTGAAAATCATTTTGTGCAGTAATCATTAACAAAGTGAAGTTATAGACAAGAGAATGCAGACAAAGATTAATATTGATTCACCCTAAATGTTGAGGCTACGTTCGGTCTCGTAAATAACCTTCTTAAGAAATTTCACTAATCAAATCTCTTTACTAGTATGAGTATCAACTTCTCTAGGTTACAACGAGTATCAACATTTTCATGTATCACAAGTATCAACTTCTCTAGGTTATAACGAGTATCAATCTCTCTAGGTTATAATGAGTATCAACCTCTCTAGATTATAATGAGTATCAACCTCTTTAGGTTATAACGAGTATAAACATGTTCAGGTATCCTTCTCAATTTCCCTCTGAGATTGAGAACTCTCAATTGAAATAAACAATAATCATCTCTCGAGACAAGAGAGTACAATAAAGCTCACAATGTATAGTTCACAGTGTCAAGATATTACAATGATTTATCACTCAACTTAATTTTGCTCAACAATTTTAATTTCACTCTAAGCTCACAATGTCTTTTCTCTTTGAATCTTTCTAAGTATTTGACAATGTTTTTTTTTACTCTGGTCTTTGTTTTGTACTAGACATGATTTTGATATATTTTACTTAAAACTCATGAACACGTATTAGTTAAAAAAAAAAAATATATATATATATATATATATATATATATATATATAATCACAGTCCACAACATTTCGTTAATTGGGTTATTTAGTGAGTATATATATATTATAATGTAAAAAGGTCTCTTTATCTACCCTTTCTTTATCTAATCCTTATCTAAGTGCATTATCTATATGATTTTTTGTTACCATCAAACTCTTGCGTTATTAGCCTCATTTAATTAGTACTTTTAGTATCTAATACTAACAAAGGAAACATAATACATAAGTATTTAAGAAAAGGAACATATAATTATTTAAAAAAGAAAATCTTTCGTCATGATAGATTCTTTGCCACGAGTATGTAAATCTTTATAAATTAAATGTTTACGAACATATTTAAAGATAAAGAAAGTACTCCAAATAGTAAAATAAGAAAAAACTATTAAATATATAATGTAAATTATTTAAGCAGAAAAAATGTGCATAAAAGTAAAAAGAAAGAGACAATATATCCGATGCAAATGATTCCAATTAAATAACTGAAATTAAATAGCTGAGAACATTATAATTACTCATCCATCATTGAGCCTTTACATTACTAAGATTTATGTGAATGTTTAAAAGTTGTAACCATTACAAAATAAATCTATTATTTACTCATAAATTTGTAATAACTTTCATTAATTTTACCATAATTTTAATATTTAATGTCTATAGTTAATGACGTTTTTTATTTTCGTAATTATAAAATTTTAACATTAAATATCTTAATAAAGGACATTATTTCTATAAATTTAAATAATATCAATATGAACAAATTAATAATTGATGAATTAATATTTTCTAAATGCTTAAAAGAAATAATAGAAGGACAATTCATTTATTGTATTCAATCATCATATGTAGGTTTTTTTCTTGATTTACTTGTTAAATAAATTTAAATACAATATCTTATTATTAAAATAAAGAGTAAGATTTTTGTTTATAAAAAAAATTAAATATGTTTTTGATCAGTCAATCTCTAGTCAAAATTGGAATTAGTCATTTTTGGAGATCTTGAACCAATTTAGTCCCTCAATCATGTAAATGCGTGAATTGAGTCATTTTAACTAAAATTTATTAAGTTTATTTGATGTTTCAAACATATTTCATTATAGTATGTCTGTTTGTTTACACCGTTTGACATATTTTCTATTTAATGTTAGTTGAAAAACATGTTTAAAACGCTAAATAAACTTTAAAAAATATGGTTTAAATGGCTAAATTCACGCATTTCTAAATATGAAAGACTAAATTAGTTCAAGGTTTTAAAAAAGGACTAATTCTAATGTTCATTAAAAATTGAATAACCAAAAACATATTTAACCCATTAAAAAAATAATTTCTAAAGATAATAACTCTACTCATAAATGGGTAGCAGAAAAATGAATGATTTAGGTACAAAAATGAATTTTTATTTATTTAAAAGAATTGAACGTAGCTCTACAAGGTTTACATAAACTCATAATAGAACTCTTGATTTGAAAAAATACATTTGCTTTTTATTTCCATAGATTAAAAACATTGTTTCACTTTAACGTCTATTAAAAGATGAATAATGACGTCCCTACATTAGCTGTATATTATATTTATGTAAGAAACTCTTTTGTTCGGTAAAAAAAAGAAGAATATATATACTCTTTGATTCATATGTTTATTTATAACTTATATGTAAAATATTGCAACCATTAAATGAACTCGGACAAGTTTGTTTTATGTAAATATGGTAAAAGAACAACTCTTTAAATTTCATAAATAAATATAATTTTTAGCAGTAACTAAAATAACTCTTTGCTGGTAATAAAATAAAAACAAGTCATCTGACGTTTTTCTTAATCAAATCAATAACCAGTTTAATAAATATTTCTATTACTTAAACTATTTTCTTAATTAACTGATATGTTGAGACTTTCTTTTAAGAAAATTAAAGTATAGTTTGATTATTTCATAATCTTTAAAATACAAATTCATAGATTATGATTTTTAATAATTAATTAATGTGATTGGACTTCTAACCCAATCCTTGACTTCATTAAGCCAATAACCCGGGTTCTAGATAATAATGAAAAAAATATTTAATTTACATTTACTTGTTTTCAATCTTTATTCCTTTAATTAGTTTTTTAAACTCCTCCTTCCATATTTTTTTACAGTGCTATTTGTCATAAGTATCACTTCTTCTTTTTTTCTTTTTATGAATATACCTCAAAACTAGAATATACTACAAATGTCATTAATTTCAGAAAAAGAAAAAAAAAAGAGCATTTACGATGGCGTCTCCTTCATCTCTTTCTTCCATGTGCCCACTGCCATCATACTTTTGCAATGAGTGAAGATAATATTGTAAACACTATCATGTCTACCGTTTTTCTTTTTATTGCATCATTAAATTGCTCATCCTTATATCTTCCATAAAAAATTCTTAAACACTTAGTAAACCTATTCAAAACCTATATAAAAAATTGGTTTAGTAACTTCTTTTAGGGTTAATTATCATATATGATATATCTGTTTTGGAGTTTGAAATTTGTTGTTATCATCAACATAGTTATATCTTTTAAAAAATTAAGTTAGACCTAACCAATACTATTACATAGATAATAAATTATGCTTTATTAATCAAAATTAACTTGTTGATTGAGAGCAATAATATCTTCTATCAATTTGGAATATTATTACCATGAATTTAAAAAGAGCATATCAATTTATGTTTTAAAATAAGACCAAATTAAAAATATTTAAAATAATATAATAAAATTAAAAGAAATATCATAATAAAGAAAGTTTATTAAACTAATATATATATATATATATATATATATATATATATATATATATATGATACATGACCGGGTAAAAAATAAAAATAACAAAATAAAAATATAATAAAGTCAAAGAATATAAAATAAAAGGTGCTTAAATATCTCTGGATAAAACAATAGATTCTTAAATATCTCGATTTATATTTGTATTGCACCTAAGCGGACTAATAAAACCATACGGCCAAGTCCGCCAACACATAATCCCGCAGATAAAGTTATCAAGCAACTGGTCAAGAGAAAGCACATAACAGCCTAGGTCACCTACTTTAGAAGATAAGACGTCATATGTTGACTACTCCAGACTTGGAATATCACAAACAAGGCCCCTAGTACCAACAAACATTAACTAGGGGCCTAGGCTTAGCTCACGCCCATCTAGAACCCAAACATTGGCCCAGCCCACAAGAAGGGCAGACATAATTAATAACTCTATAAATACACGTTGACCCCAGCCATTTAAGGTCATTAATCCCTTAATTAGATATTTGACTTTCTGTGAACCTTTTCAGTGACTTGATTGTCGAAAACCTCTCTGCAGGTACCCCTTTAAGGGTCCAAACCGCATACATCGACAAATGGCATATGCAAGCCGAGGAGGGACCAACTCGAGAGATTGAAGATTGAGGTAAGATGATATTTGTGTCCTTAACATCTCTTATTTGTTTCCGTAGGAACAATATCGATAAAGATGTTTTTATAAAAACGAATTAGATGCTTATATATATATATATATATATATATATATATATATATATATATATATATATATATATATATATATATATATATATATATATATATATATATATATTATTTTTCACGTATTTACTCTTTTAATATCGATGTGTCTCTGGTATATCTGTATGAATATGCTTGTCGAGATTGATTTGCGAGTTTTCGACAAAACTTGCAAAGTCACTTTGACACTGAAGTCAATAATATGTCATAGACAATAAATGTTGTAATAATTGGAGCATATGTCATACATCATGAATAATGTTTGTACATGTACAGACCTTTGTCTTTCAAAGGCCTAGGTTCGTCTATATATCCTATCTTAAGTTTTCTTATCAATGATTAACCATTTTAATCCTCCATTAGTTTTTTTATCATGTCTATCAGAATAATGTTGTCAGCATGGATAAACAAAATCATCTTGTCCTCTGTTGATTTTGGAGTTGAGGTCATCTTCACCTCGACCTCCTGTACAATAGCCCGCAAAGCATGACGTCTCTTGGCCAAGAGTATAAATGCAAGAGAAATTTACTTATCTTGATATTTTTGTCATAGTAATTTCCACATCGGTCTCCTCCACAGAAGTCATTAATCAACTTATTATGCAAAGATTGATATTTATTGTCCTTGTTTTTTGTTCAAAATTTAAAACTTTGTGTGATTTAAATTATAATATTGACGTACTTTAAGAATTAAATTCATAAAATAAATATTTTGTATTAAACTGAACATGTAGGTTTATTTTAAACTCTTAATTTAAAAAACTAATTACGATATTTATATTTATAGATACTAAAATAATTTTTGACAATTTTAAGTGGATATCCATCAAGGTGTGTTTCATAGGTAAAGTTGTCAATTTGACTCACTCAACAGGGTTTGGTCCTGACCCACTTGGATTGGGACCAAAAAAGCCCATAAGATTAAAAAACACCTTATCGAAAAAGTCCATAGGATCAAAATTTTCACAAAAGCCTTGTGCATCAAAGGCAGCCCATGAGCTTTCTTTTAAAATATGAAAAAACATTAATTATTTAAAATATATTATTAGACCTTCGATTTAGGTCGGTCTATTTAGACTTTCAATTTAAATAAGTCTGTCTAAACCTTTAGCCAAATCGGTTTATCTTGACCTTCAAATCCAAGCAACCAATCTCGAACTTTAGTCGGGTCAGCCTGAGTCTACCTTTAGCTTGAATCAGGCTAACTAGTCTCGATCTTCACCCTCGATTGCACCCGTCTCAAACATTGACTCTATTCGACTCGTATCGCCTACGACTAAAGGTGGAGTCAAATTCTAACAAGGCCAACCTAGCCTAATTTCGACTAAGGTTGACTCATTAGGGGTCGACTTGGCCTTTTTTATAGGAGTAGACTTGACCAAATTTTAATTGGGATCGACTTGATCGAAATTTGGTCAAGATCTACTCAATCACAATTCTATCAAGGTCGACTCAATCACAATTCTATCAAGGTCGACTTGGTCAAACTTTAGTCGAGGTCGACTCAATCGAAATTCAATCAAGGTCCACTCAATTGCAATTCGATAATGATCGACTCGATCAAATTTTAGTCGAGGTTGACTTAGTCAAATTCAACCAAATTTCATTCAAGGCCAATTGACCAAAGTTGGCCAAATTTCAATTGTATTTGGCTCAATCAAATTTGACCAATTTTGGACCTATAAGGTTGTGTGGTTAGTCTTGTAGTGGGTCAAACTTACCTTAATCCTTCACCCTAACCCACTTGAGAGAAAATTTGGGAGGTTATGACTTTCTTTTTTTTTCTCCTTAATGGGAACCATCTTCAAAGAGGATTTCTTCAGGAGTGAACTAGGACCTGTGCATGGGACATGCGTCAAGTTGACAAATCTAATAATTGGAAGAATAAAAGGTAAAAAGAATAGGGAAGTAAAAATAGAAAGAATAGAAACAATGAGATGTTGAGTGTGTTTAAATGTAAGAGCAAAATGACTAATGCAAATAAAGCAAATAAAAAAATGGTGAGAGAAAACATTGCTCGGAAATACAGGTTAGTATGGCATTAGTGTTTGTGCCGTAAATGGCTTTGTTTGTTTGTAGATGAAAAGGATTTAGTCTAAAAAACACAAAGAAAGGGAGTTAGTTTATGAGATGTTGTGTTTGTAAGAGAGGACTTAGGTACCATATTTGCAACCAATAAAGAGTGTATGTGTTATGTTGGACTTTAAGGATGTAAAGACTAGATGTGTGATGAGACTTTTTCAACAAGGCTTGCCAGCCTAGCCTACCCATGTGATGAAAGTACCAACTCATCTAAGGCAGTTGTCAAGTTCAATTCTATCATCAAACATGTCATGTGCCTTTTCTTTTCCCCATCACATCTTTTCAATCTACCTCTTTCTTCCTACATTGCCCAAAAAACCACTTGGGACATAATTTGGAATCTCTTCCAAATCCATCTTTTCTACTGTTGCCACAGTGTCCACATTTCAAAATCAAATCATGTTATCATCCCCACCAAACTTTTATCAATCTTTTTGGCTAAGTAACCATCATTCGCTACCTCATCATCATATGTCTCAAGTCAAACCTCAATGGCCCCAATCACACAACTTTTACATAAAAGCTTCCAAAAACAAAAGGGTCACGGGATCAAACAACAAACCGAATAACTGCTTCTCCCACTGCGCACAGCCCCGTATTTTATTGTTAAATCATAATTTTGTGTTATTTTTATTTATGCAGTTTCAATTTTAATTACATTGGAACTGTTTCAACATCTCATCATAATTGTCTGATTAAACATATTCCATCATCGCATTCATTAAATGTTGAAATGCTCTCTCATCTCATCTTCCTAACTCAAATGCAACAAAATGATCTTTTCAGGGGAAGAAAAGACTGTGGAAACCACAAGAGTCCATTTCATATAAATTAATTGGAAAACAATTGGTGAACACCTAACATATAAATCACATATATAGACAAACAATATAGGTTTGATGAGTAATATGATATGATAGAAACACATAAACCGAAATAATAAGTATTGATGTTGTGTTTCATACATATTATGCCTATGTGTATATAACCACTTACGAGACAAAAGGATAAAACGGATATAGCCCAAGGACTTAATGCTACTTCGCTTTATTAAGTTCACCTAATGTTTGTAAATGAATATTTTGCAAAAATGTATGAAAATGTGTTCTCTTTCTTCTCACACCAGGCAAAAACATATATTGTTTTTATTTCTGTACAAGAGTAAGTTGGAACAAAACAAAAATGTGTTTATAATTTATATTAATTGAAACAAAAATACGTTTCTTTTTCTAATTTTTTCCTAAAAAATAATAAAACACCAGAATTAGCACCACAATATGTGTTTCATTGTATTCAAATTAGCTCAATTAACACAATCTCTAAATTGAATAATAATTTTTTTTTTAAAAATCGTAATTATAAATAATATTATATTATGATTTAAATTATTAATTATAAATCCAAAATGTAATTAACACACTAAAGTGATTTAATAGTAATAAAATAAGTATTTTTTTAATTATAAAAAAATAATACTTATTGTGTAATATACAGCAATGCTTGCATTATTCTTGAACGGAAGTTTGTTCAAGGTCCACTAAAAGGACAAGCAGCCCAATCCACACCACTTTTAAGTTTTGCTCCTTACAACCACGCTCCATTTCCAACTTTTTCCTGCACTCCCATAAATTTCAATATCCTTATTTTACCCTTATACATTTATAATAAAATATTAAAGTTTTAACCTTCACCTCTCTTCTTCGTTCAACCTACGCCAAACTTTTCCTTCGTTTTTCACACGGTGCCTTCTTCGTTAGTGGGCTTCCTCCATTGAAGCTATTTAAGGGTTGCTTCACTTTTTCATACAGTGTCTTCCATCAAGCAGCACTTTGTATATATCACTCTATTTTCTATTATCGTTCTTATGGTGTTTTTTCCGGAGGGATTTCCTATGAGGATGGATGGTAGCCTACAGGAAGAAGAAGAACCTGAGTAACGTGGAGCACACCCCACAGGTTCATTACATCTTAGGTTCTAATATATGTATTAGAAGAAGGAGAAGATAGAGGTTTTGGTTGGAGGGATGTTTTTGTAGCTTTTTCTATGGTTTAAATATGTCCCATGTCACTAATCTTCTAACCAGATTGAGCTGTAACCTTATTCCAAAATATTACATTTAATCCCAAAACTGCCCTCCTTGCTAAGATGATAGCATTGCTGATATGCTTGGTTGTTGACAGTAGGAATATTCAAACATTCTATTCAGGCCATATTTAAGATTCTCACTAATATAAGCCACACTAAGACAATAATAGCCCTTTCTTCATTAAGCTAAATACGAAGGTTGGGAAGAGAAGGTTCCTTTCATGCATGGACACAAATATCACATTGCATACTGGACTATATGTTCCAGAACATAACAATGTTTCGGATTGACGAATCCGTAACTTATTTAAAAACCCCAAACGTTACACACCCCACGAAGGAAGGTGCTGGAGAATAAGGAGATGTGAAATTATGATTTTAGGATTTATAATAAATTTTAAAAAAGGATAAAACAGGAATATGATTATCTATGGGGTGCAGGAAGAAATGTCCTCCATTTCCTGCTATACAACCCCAGTTGGTTATTACTTTCTGCACCCTTCAAATTCCAAAACACAATTCACCGTTACTGTTACGGGATTAGATCCGGAAGTCGTGTGATTTTCCAATCTGGAACTCTACGCTGCTCAACTACTTCTGGAATGATCTTTCCGAAACGCTGCATTACTATTTCGGAAACAGAAAACACATTCTCACCCCCCACATGACGGATAACATTTTCCAGAAGTCTATGTCCGGATTCTGGTTTCCGATAACCTCCACTCCACCAATTTACCCAGCTATGCACCATGAAAAACACATTCCATACTTTAATATACCTACCCTGAGCTGTATGAGTTCCACAAATCACCAACTCCTCCACAATTGTTTGCCGGAGTAACCACGAAGGAGACCAGTATCAAACAAAACAATCAAGGGCAAAACAGGAATTCCAGTAAATGATGAGGTGCAGGAAGCAATTGCCACCCCAGTTACACTCTCCACTCCTAAGTTTGTACAGACTCCATAGTCTGGAGATGTGGACGGTTGGAGCAGTATTTCCGTTATCGTTACTCTTGTTAACATATTTTTTTCTCTCCCTCAGCACATGTTTTCTACTTTTTGATTGGCAGCTTGTGAAAGTATTTCTTCGATTCATCATTAAGGTGGCTGAAGCATTAAGCATTTTATACTTAATTTCGTAAATTTATACGCCTTGTAACATCCAATGAACATACAGGAATTGGTAATGTGGTTATATACTGCTACTGCTAATCTACGCTAATCCTTGTACGACTAGACAACACCAGGGCTATTGCTGAGCTACAGAATAACTCAACATTTTTTTGAGAATCTAAATGATTCTTCGCATGAATATCTCACTGAGGACTACCAAACAAGGAATTGTAACGCTTACATGAGGCTTTCAATCGAAAAAGAATTTAGACTGTTACCAAGGAAATTTTAGGAGTCAACTATGCACTAGATTGTTTCCTTCTTTTGAAGCAGACGAAAGACAACACATACACTACAATACAATATAGGTCTGTTCAGACAAAGACGTGCCTAATGACAGAAAAGACACTTGAGTTACATACTGTTTTTTGCTGTGTGTGATCCTCCATGTGTCCAATAGGCATATCAAAGAGATTACACACCAAGCCTGGACACAACATCAGCAACACCAGATAAAATAAGATCTTGATTTAACAAGTCCGATAGTGAAGAGTGTTCAAAGTGTGACCCAATAAGCATATCATAATGAAACCATGCACCAGAACAAAAAGACAGCACCCCTGCGAGCAAAACTCGAAATTATATAATCCCATCAAATTGGTCCCCTTTACCTACCAATAACCAACGAAAACAACCAGGCAGATATTAAACTAACAAATTGAAGTAGTTTCAGAGAAGAAATGTAGGTCCCTGAACTACGGATAGGTATGGATTGGAATTTTAAAAACCAACTCACATCCATATTTTTTCCACAGAAACAGTTTTGATATTTTGAAACCAAAGCTAGTTTAAGTTCAAAACCCATTAAAACCAGTTGAAAAAAACATTGTAGACAAGTGTAAACCAAAAAAACAGAAGTGACGGTCATGTTATCACATTGAAGACAAAAATAAAATGGTAAGATACTTAAACGGATGTATATATATATATATATATATATATATATATATATATATATATATATATATATATATATATATACACATACATATATTGTGAACACTCAATAAAATGAAAATTATTAATCAAGACTCAATCGAATGAGATGGTTAAAATTTAATTTAGAACTAAATTTATTGGATTTGAAGCTGCAGGAAATTATTAAAATATTAGACCCAGAAAATTAATTCTTCCACTTCAAGAGAGCATTCCATCCACTACATGCAGCAGCTAGCAAGCTATTTCAAGTACAATATCATAGGATTCAAATAAACCTTCACAGCATCAGCATGATAGCCCCAACAGTCAAAACAACAAGAGAAACAGAAGCTACAGCCTTAAGTGCTTAAAACAATGATTTCATATGAGGCAAGTACAGCTGATGCGGCACGGATTTTACTACTTTCGAAACAAGACACTATTTTCTTTCTATCAAATTAGACCATTTGAAGAACTTACTTAAAAAATGCGTGCTTGTTTCTCTGCAATACTTTTATAAGTAAAATAGAATGTGCATTTTGACAGTGTGCCATCATACTGCTCTGGCAGCATCATATAAACATAATTAATAATTTAATATGATGGGCCAATAAGTATAATATTCTACAGGGTGAGGCTGTGGCTTTGGAGAATATAAAAGTGTACCTAAATCGTTGTCCTTGCTCCAACACCTCATTAGCCCTCATAAGATTCCTCTGCTCATCTTACTGTTTGCTTCCTCCACACAAATTGCGCCCAAAAAAAAATTAACTTGTACCATATATTTAACAATCAAGATCTTGCGCAAAATCCAAAAAACATGTGAATGAGCGAGCTATAAGGTGTGTCAATGGCACACTAATGGTCACAGCTCTTTTATGATCACGTGCAATCCTAACTGCCCAAGGCTTCTGCCAGTTAGTCTCCTTAAGCCATTAGCCAGACCTATATGGTCAGAATGACCCTCCAATTCAATTAAGCTTCTCTGGCTCCTCTTTTCCTTATTAAACCAAAAGTGAAAATTTGCTATTGAACCACGTGATTTGAAGTCAAGTGAATAACAGAAAATAATGTACTTTATTGTACTGGCAAGGATGAATTTGAGAGAAACCATCCTTCACGCCCATTGATTTTGCAGCATTTTTCATATTTATGCTAGACAACATTTTCTTCACACGCACAAATAAAAACCAAAGAAAAGGTACAATATCATGCTCCTACTGCACAAATTTCTTTTCGTAAGGTTCTCAAATCTAATGATATCGAGGCCCCCAAAGAAAAAAAAAAAACACTATATTACATAAGAAAAAAATTCCTAAAGTCAAAAAAGTGGACAACAAAATTCACTTTCATTAGATCATATGCAAAAATCCCAATGATTTAGGGATCACAATATAGTAAAGTGAATCATATTGAGGGTTGGACCAGGTAATGAATTTGATAAGAACATTGTTCTGCCCAATCCAAGGCCAGTCACTATCTAATCTAAGTGAAAACATTCTTATAACAATGGTTCATCAAGTCATACAGAAAAAAGGGACATCATGAAAATTCTTTCTGTATATAATGTACTTTCTACCTAAGCTACAAGAACAAAACAAAACATAACAAAGAAAGAAGACGGTTCATCTTCCTCTACTATCTCAGTCTTAATAAGCCATCTATATCTATTCTCCAAGTCTATAAGTCCCATAGAAATGTAAAATCGTAGCCAGCAGAATAATAAGAAGAAAAAA
Source organism: Vigna unguiculata (assembly GCF_037176805.1). NCBI lineage: Eukaryota > Viridiplantae > Streptophyta > Magnoliopsida > Fabales > Fabaceae > Vigna > Vigna unguiculata. Next base: position 27,593,627 of record NC_140798.1, on the reverse strand, counting down.
GTAAAGAACAGAATTTAAACATACATCAATACTAGTGATTATGCATCAGCACCATCGGAGGCTTTTGGAGCAAAAGGATCATGAGTTGGACCAACATCCTGGCCAATATGGCGTTGCACAAGGCGCTGCAGATCAGCCATAACCTTATGCTCCCTCTTGGCCTTCTCTTCATAGTTAAACATAGCCAAAGCACGTTTATCCTCAGCACTATAAACCTGGTTTTCTTTCCTGATACGAATGGCATTCATCCTCTGATGCCTACTACCGCTCATCACATAACCAAGACTCTCAAACTTCTGAATCTCCTCCGCAGAAAGACCCACTTCTCCTCTTCGCGGAATACGCTTACCTTGTTGAACATACTGCGCAATGGCATCACCTTCACCAGGCCTAAGCGCTCCACCATAGCTTATATGCCCCTCAGCTCTCGGCAAGGGCATTGGCCCAACAGCGGGTTCGTTGTCCAAAGCAGGTTTCTTCTGAGACTCGAACAATTCCTTTAACTTCATAGCCTCCGCATTAATCTCCGTGTTCAACACCTCATCTATCGTAGCTTTACCAGCATCACCGGAACCAGAACCATTCTCCTCCTCCGAATAAGCCCGCTCGCTTTCCGTCTCAGAAGTTTTCTTTTTTCCTTTTCTGTTTCTTCTGCTACGCTTCGAACTAGACCTTGAAGAAGAAGAACGTTTCATCCTCTTTCTCCCACTGCTTTCAGAATCACCACTCTCGCTCTCGTCACTCTCATCTGAATCGCTATATCTTCTCTTCCTGCTGCTCCTGTTACTTCTTTTTCTTCTATTTCTCCTACTCTTCCTTCGTCTACGATACTCTTCTTCTGATTCTGACACTGATTCTGATTCAGATTCTGACCCACTCTCGCTATACGATCTCCTCCTCGACGAACCAGCAGAACTCTTCCTGCTCTTCTTCCTAGAACGCGAATCGTCTGATTCACTGCTGATAGACTTTTCAGATTCAGAATCAGATTCTGATTTCGACTTTCCTCTTGGCTTAACCTCCTTGTCGATCTTCCCATCGACGTCGTCTCGGTCAGAGAGTTCACCAGGTTTGCTATAATCCTCCAGATCGTCACCGTCGCGACGCGGAGGACTGGGCGTGACGTTCCAGATGCAGTATTTCAGCGACTTCCTCATCTTCTGACGCTTGAGCCTTCGGTATTCCTCGTAGTTCAAACCCTTCAACTCTTCGTCGGACTCGGAATTGGAACGCTGCCAGTCCCCGCGGTCGCGGTCCAGATACGCCCCGTTTCGGCGACCGAATTTCTTCGGCAGAGCGTCGTCGTTGGGAGCTCCATTGGCGTGTCTAGGGTTTCTCAAGGGGGGTGATTCCGAACGGCGGCGGCGGCGGTCCGCGGGGCGGTCGTAAGAGTCATAGCTGGGGCTGCGACGGCGACGATAATCGTCAGAGATATCGGAGTCCGGTGTGCGGCGAGTGTTATGTCGGTGGCGTTCGTGAGGGATTTCGATGGTGGAGGATGGCCTACCCATCGCAGAAAGAGTGAATGGAACAATTGTAAACCGGGTTGAGAACCCAATCCAATTTTTGTCACAGCAGGTATTGTATAAATAAATGTTTTATACCGTTTTTACAATTCTTAACTTTAAATGTTAGTATTATATTTAATTTTAAAGAGCATATAAAAATTATAAATAACAAAAGTTTAAAAGTTAAAATTTAAAAATAAATTATATTTTTACTGAATAAATATTTCTAAATTTTTTATTCAAATTATTATCATAGTTTAAATTTTTATTATTATTTAAATTATTTAATTACTAAAATATTACATTCATATTTTAATATTTATAAATGAACTCGTACTTGTATTAAAAGTTTATAGTTTTACGCGGTGCAACTTGACAAAAAATTTTAAAGGGCTAAATTATATTTATTATAAATAATTTTTTCTAATTAAAAAAAATTAATATTTTACATTATTTTTTATTCAAAATAAACACTCATAACAATATAATCCAAACAATATAACAATAATATATATAAAAGAGTAACATAAAGTTTATCATCAATAATAATAAATAAATAAAAGTTACATTTAGTCAAAATGTTCCTCCAACTTTTAAAACCTATGAAAAAACATTCGAAAAATTAAAACATGTTAATGACAATCAACTTATTGTCAATTAGAATTCAATGAAAATAAATTCAATTACCTGTAATAATGAAAACATCTGAGTCAAGTCGTTCGCTTGGTTTTTTACTAAAAAGATAGCACGTTAAGCAATATGTAGCATCTTTTAATGGTGAATACTCTAACCATGAAGGAAATAAGTTAAACCATGTGTACTCAAATCTTGTTGGATGATCATTTTTACCAGACAACGAATAATTTTCTGGATGCATTTGATATGAACCCCATTTTAGATAAGTCATTTGTACTTCATCAATTTGATTTGGTGGGTATTGACAGATTTGAAGACGCTTCCTTGGATCACGTTCTAAAGTATTTTCAAATTCATTACATGTAACTTTAGGAACCTTAGAGAGTTGTTTTTCGTTTTCTTCAATATTTGGATTATCATGAAGTTTCTCAATTTTAGACGACGTAGATGCCTTTTTTTCATCTTCATCACAAACCTTCCTCTTGAAAAAAGAATCAATTCGTTTACTCTTTATCACAATTTTTCTAATATAAATTTGTCAATTCTTTTACAAAAAAAAATAAAATTATGAATACCTCAAATTAAATCCTAAAAGCAAGACTCAATATTTTAAGAAAACTAATAACTTCTAGGTTTAATTACTCGTAAGGTACCCAGTTTGGGTCAAGGGTGTCAATTTGGTACCCGGCGAAAAAAAGGTTTCAATTTGGTACCCAAGTTATTTTAAGTGCATCAATCAGGTACATTTTCATTGACGCCGTTAAAGTCATTAACGTTGACGAATGAACAGGGTCTGTTAACACAAATATTTGACACGTGGTATGGCACTTATTTCTGACGTGGTATTTTGAAAAAAAACTAATAAAGTAATATGCGTTTGAATTAAAAAATTAAGTCTTTCAAAGTGTGAAGTTAGGAAACTCGAAAAGGTGAGTGAGAAGTGAGAAGGTCTGGAGGAAGAAGCGATCTGGGTTTCTGCAAAATCGAAGGGCGAATCAATTGGAGAAGGTGAAATCGTTCAGAGAAGGTGGAATCGAGGTTCAGGCGATCAAAGGTACATTTTTTTGAGACCCCTGTTCTTCATTCTTTTCAGGCCATGGATTTAGGGTTTTTTATTCGAATGCGTTTGCTTTGGAATTGGTGTGTTCTAATTGTTCTTCGTTTGCTTTTATATTCGAATGCGTTTTCTAAACCTGCAACCGAATGGAGAGGAAGAAGATGAGACATTGAGGAATTGATTGGAAGAAGAAGACACACATCAAGAAGCCACCTCTTCAGCTCTAAACCTGCAACCGGATGAAGAGGAAGAAGAAGAAGAAGATGATATGGTACTATTAAGAGTTAGGGCAAATTTACACTTCACCTTTCATTAAATCACCACTGCACACTGTATAATTATTTTTTTTACATGTCTTCTTCTTTCAATGACACGTATCCGTTATGTATTGCCACGTCACCAAGATTTTAACGCCGTTTCTGACAATCTAACGGGATGTACCTGATTGATGCACTTAAAATAACTTGGGTACCAAATTGAAACTTTTTTTTCGTCGGGTACCAAATTGACACCCTTGACCCAAACTGGGTACCTTACGAGTAATTAAACCTAACTTCTAAATGATTAGCTTCCTTTACCTTAGAGTATATTTCTAGTCTTGCTCTTCCCTTACACAACTTCAAAGCCTAAAATAGCTCTATTTACACAAAGAAGAGTTTGATCAACAATTAAAGCATGATTTTATGATCTCTAACCGATAGAGATATGCCTAGAGCATAGAAAAGCCACATACAAGAGGAAAACAAATTGCTTAAAAAAAGAAGAGAAAAAATGAACTTACTCAAAAGAAGAAATTGTTCAGTCCAAAATGTTCATTAACTCTTCAATTTTGTCGTAGTACAATTTGATTTTGAAAATAATAAAAAAATAATGGTGAAAATTGAGATAAAAATAAAACGAGAAAAAGAAATGGAAGCACGAAAGAGAAAAATCAAATAAAAAAGTATAAGAAATTATAATAGAGAAAAAAAACGTGATTTTTAAATTTAAAAAAAATCAAAATATAAATAAAGTAATAATATATAAATAAAATAGTAATATATAAATAAAGTAATAATATATAAATATATTTTTTTAAAAATATATAAAAAATAAAATAAAATAAAAATCAATTAATAAAAATAAAATAATAATATATAAATATTATTTTTTAAATAAATAAAAAAAAGCAAAAAAAAAAAGAAATGGTTGGGGGAGCCATGGCTCCCCTATGTCATAACCTTCTTCCGCCAATGGTTATACGGTTGAACACTCCTAACTCCTTTATGTTTTGGTCTTCAGACCACTTCAATGTTTCTCTCGTATAATGCTTGGAGATTTTGATCATCAATGTAATATAACTACCGTCATGGATCCTATATTTATACTAGTTGTGATGAGTTTTTATTTATCATCAGCCTAATTGTGGCTCAATCACACTGAGTGTTCTAGCCAATCGTTCAATATAGTTACCAACTTCATTTTAATGTTTGACTGACAGATCCATACTGTACACTAACCCCCAAGCCCGAGCATTGCATATGAATGTTGATGCAAAGGGGTTTGTATGAAGTAAGTATTAGTGTGGTTGTTCGGCTTTGGCATTCGCCTTGTCATAGTTCGTTTGAAAATATGTATGTTGGGGTCGAAGAGTTATGACACTTCAAGTATTTATAGCTATTGGATGTGATTAGATCTAACAGGTCAGATTGTGTGACTGGTGAACTTTTCACCTTTATATATAGTGGGGGTTGGTGAGTCATTTTCATCTTTTCCCTTTTGCAGCTATGTTATCACCAATCATTCTTTTACAAAGGTAATAATGTTGGTCGTTCACATTTCTTCGTCTTAGGAGTCTTTGTCTTAAATTATATAATGTTTAAAATTTTTCCAAAATGGTTGTGTTCTTGATCATAAGACAGTATACTAACTTGATCATTAGGTAATATGCTTTCTTGTTATTTTTAAATGATAAAGATGTGGTTATACAAATTGACAGTGTATGTCCTGCTTAAATTGTCTATGACATACCTAGACAATATAATAGTAGCTTGTATAGACGAATGGTTGTTCTCTTTTGATGTTTATGTTTTTCTTCTTTTGTTTCTCTTCTCTTCCCGAGTATTTGGTTGTTGTGTGTTGGGAGAGGCTCCAACTATGTGTCTAAAAAGTCTAACCTAGTCAAGTCCATTTTGTCTCACTATTTAACCTAATTGGAGAGGGTCTTTTAAATCAAGAGAAAGTGTGTAAGTTGTAGCCTTTGAAAGATAGAAGAGAGAGAGAGAGAGAGAGAGAGAGAGAGAGAGAATTTGTAGACATATTCATTGAGCCACCTTAGTAAAATTACGATTTCCACTTTGTTCACTGTTGGATCGAGCTGAAATTTTGACTTTGTCGCATAGAGTTATTCAATTTTACCGTTGGGATCGTCAATGTGAGGTTTGAGATTAGAGAAATAAGTCTCGCATTATTACTCTATTTTAGGTTTCTTTTTCTTTGTTTCTCATATTTGAGAGCATTATTACTTTGATGTATTGACTAGTTATAGGAATTTGTTTGTGCTTTTGATTTGACTCTTTTGTTCCTATATTTGATATTATTGGAGTTTGATTTACTGTCTTGTACCCGAGGGTTTCTACTTCTCACATTCAAAGGGTTTTCCCACATTAAAAATATTGGTGTTATCTTTTGGGATTATTATTACCTTTTTCTATTGTGGTTGATCCTCATAAATTCTAGCAATTTTGAGAGAATTATTTCCACGACATACTTTTTGTATTTTGTTGTTGTTGTTATTGTTTCCCCATCAGAGTGATATCAAAGCTCTTTGGTTTGTGGCCATATTTACTTGCTTGAATGATTGAGACAAATACCAAGACGCATTACACCATTTTTGACTTTAGGCAGCGCTAAATTAGATCACGGGTACAAAAGTGTTGCTTAAACATAATATATGCAATGATTTTACAAGCATGGATTAAAGACTTCCAATGGCAACATTTTTTAAGATGTTGATACTTTATGCCAAGTGTTGGCTTTAAAATGTATGAGCTAAATTGTAAAAATGTTGCTTATAGTAAAGTCAACAAATCTAACGATAATTTATGGGTTGAGTTGTTACTCTTTGTAACATCCCGTCTGGATATTACGAATTTAAATAATAAAACAAAAACATAATAATAATACTTCATTCATTTTAAATCGTTTCCCAAAAACCGTAGGAATTGAAAACTTTATTACACTAATAAAACTAAATCCAATCCAAATATTTATTAAACACAATACATTATCAACTCAGTCTCATTATAAAGTCAAGTTCTGTAATTCAAATGATTACAAGAAAATCCTTAAAACTCGTAAAAATGATAAAATACTGCCATAAAGGTTACCAACTAGCCCACACTCCGGCTCTACGCTCCACCAGTACCACTTGCAACATCATCTGCTCCCGTGTACCGCGTACACGATCATCGCCAAACACACGCAGATAGGGTGAGCTAAAGGAATATAAACATATGCAACAATTTATATAACAAACACACACATTAAAGGAACTTCATCCTTTGGTCTCATCACACATGGCCACCATTATGTAATCCATGTTCTACGTCTTTGGTTGATAATCTCAAGCTATCGTTGTTGTCCAACTTACAAGCCACCAGTTGTAGAACACATGCGGGAACACTCGTTATTCTGAGCCACAACTCAAAGAATGCTCGTATTACCCTACATCTTGAGCCACAACTCCAGGAATACTCCAGCATCTGACCCTTGAGATATCGCCCAAAGTCTCGTAGACCACGCACATCCAAAGCAAGCAAAACACAATATCTGCTTCATCAAAAATCGCTTGGGGCTCCACACGAGCCGCCAAGCGCAAAGGCTTTCAGACCATCTGGCGGGGGACACGTGCCACTAGGCGCCAAGCGCCTCTGATGCTATTGTTTCTACAAGTAACACATGGTGGGAAAACCCTTATTGCCAAGTGCTACACGCTTCAATTCTCTATTGGTTTTGTAGCTATCGCCCGGCGGTCAAACACTAGTACTTGCACGATACTGGTTTTTAAGCACCCAAAACAAGTAAAATCAATCCATTCACATTTCATATATATATATCCCCCTTTTAAATCCATGCTAGCATTCAATTCTAACTTATGAATAATGCATGCTCAAATAAATATAAACAGCAACACTCTAACGATTTAAACACATGATCCTATGCACTAATGCAATTAATATTGACACACAAGCCTTCATCAATAACCAAATTCTCCACATGTGACTAATCCAAAGGAATATTCAAATTGATATAGACTTACCACATAACCCAATAATGCTTCATTAGAAGTTACTTGAAATTATTAAGAGCTTAATCATGTATTTCAAAGACTCCAAAATCAGCAATATTGAGTAACGTATATCTATAGCTACTGTCCTCCAAATCAAATCTCCACCGTTCAAAGTGAAGAAATACATGTTATGGACTACCTGTCAAAATTTCATCTAAATCGGACGGTTAACGAACCAGGAAATGCAGTTTTATGAAAACTACACAAACAAGAAAAAATGGTGGTGCCTAACGCCCTGAAATGAGGAAGGTGGCGCCTGGCGAGACTATACTATCGCCGGGCGGTTCCTGTTCTGCCAAAAGTACGAAAAACAGTGTTTTTCATGAATCAGAGCATAATGCATCACTGGTGTGGCGCCTGGCGGCCAATTGGGTGTCGCTAGGCAGTTCCTACAGTTCTAGGAATCCCGCAGCTCTTCCCTTGCGCCTGCGATATCTCAACCAACCCAACCATCCTGATTTTCTTCAATTTCAACTCAATACTCACCACTCAAAGATTTAGGATCACAATTCATCCCTTAAAACTTTTAATCAACGAAATTCCATTAATATTACACATTCAATTTAGTCCATCTCTAAATTCCAAATTTCACAAATCGTAACACGATGTCCATGAGGTTCTCTTCCAATTTAACCACCAACCACGTATGATTCAATGGAATACAACTAGTAATCATTCTCACATAGTGAGAACAACTGTTTTCCCCGATTAGAATCATCCCCACACACCCAGAACATTAAAATCGAACTAAAAGCTCGTGTTGCCTGGCGGGTCAATCACCACCGCCAGGCCCTTTATCCAGAAAACCCAGAATTGGGTTGAACAACAAGCATCGCCTAACAGTTCAGTTTGTGCTGCCAGGCGGTTCCACTCGAAACCTAGAAAATCACACACAAGCATATGCGTCGCCTGGAGGCAATTAGTCGCCCGCCAGGCGGTTTCTGGGAGTTTTCCAGAAACACAAAATCCAAAAATAATATACGGCAAAGAGCATACACAATCATGCTATAATTCATGTAATTATTCAAAAACATAAATAAACGTGGTCCAACTCTCCTAACCTGGTTTCTTTGCTTAGTTCTTGGAATTTATTCAAGTTTTTGTGCACTAAAAATCCAGCCCTTGACTCCTTCCAACTTGCTTCTAATCTTCTGAAATATTTCTCCAATTCACTCTCAATCTCCACTTTTCGGTGCAGTAGAGTTATGTCTCCTTAGAGTCCTCCTTTCTCACTAAATTTCCCTTTACCCCAACTTTCAAGCCTAGTTTTAATTGCCATAATGACTAAAACGAAATTTGCCATTAAGCTAGGCATAATTATCATTCAATGGCTGTTTTACACTTCTTTTCTCAGCCTCCTTAGTTTCTCTCACACAAGTAGGGTTCTTTTGTCCCTTCAATTTCATGCCAAAAATAAATTTGGCAAAAAGAAAGTTTAATTTGGTTATAACAAGGATCAAACCCCTAACCATGCCAATGTCAAATCCATGCATACCCATCAAACCAATTCATGTTTCTTGATAATATCTATAACTATAAGATTATATTATCCCTCTTCACGAGAAACATATTATTACTAAAATTACATGTTTAAAAATAACGCCTAAATGGCATGCATATGATTCGAACCCATGTCCTCTCAATCCAATTAAGTACTCTCAACCATTTAAGCTATTATTTTTCCACATCATAAACCTCAACTTTAAATGCCATAAAGACTCCACTACCCATATTTATTACATAATTATTTATTTACTTATTTAAATTTTACAGGTCTTACACTCTTGATTTGGAGGTTAAGTAGATGGATGTGAAAATAGCTTTCATTCATGGTAATCTAAAGGAAGAGATTTACATGAAACAACTTGATGGTTTTCTTGTTGAAGGATGGAAATATTATATATGTAGGCTGAGGAAATGTGTATACGGTTTGAAGCAGACTCTAAGATAGCGGTACAAGAAGTTTGAGTTATTTATGTGTGATCAATATTACAAATAGACTACTTTTGATCATTGTGTCTCTGTTAGAAAGTTCTCTGGTGATGAAATTATTATCATGTTATTGTATGTTGATGACATACTTATTGTTGGGAAAAGATTTTCATAATTGACAAGTTAATGAAGACACTTGGTGAGTCTTTTGCCATGAAAGACTTAAGAGTTGGTAAAAAGATTCTTGGCGTATATATCTCACGTGATAGAAGAGAGAAGAATATTTGGTTGTCGCGGGAGCACTACATTAAGAAGGTGTTGTAGATATTTCAAATTGAAAATGCTAAAGTTGTAAGCATTCCTCTTTCTACTCATTTTAAATTGAATGTTAGATAGAGTCCTTTAAATGAGTGTTAAACAAATTTCCTTATGCATCTACAATGGGCAGATTGATGTATGCAATGGTATGTACAAGACCAAATATTGCACTTGTTGTTGGTACAGTCAGTCAATTTTTGTCAAATCCACATAAAGAACATTGGAATGATGTGAAATGGATTTTAAGGTATCCTTGTGGTACTGGTGATTTGAGGCTTTGTTTTGGAGGTGATAAGCCTACTTTGATGGGTTACTCATACTTAAATATGGTTGGAGACATTTATTCCAAAAAGTCCACTTTGGGTTATTTGATTAAGTTTGCAAAGGGAGTTGTGGTGTGTAGCATTGTCTACTACAAAGGCAGAGTTCATTGCCATTATAAAAGCATGCAAGGAGTTATTATTGTTACATCCCTACTTGTAGTAAATTGTATTATTTACTTTATCTTTACTTTAAAATTATTATTTATAAACTCTTACATTTTATTAATGTCTCATATTTTGTCTATATATAATTTGAACATTGATAGAATTATTAATAGAATTAATTCAATATATATATATATATATATATATATATATATATTAATTATTAGGAGGATATTATTTACTTTATTTACTTATAAGCATGTGTATATGTTAATTATTGAAAAAATAATAATTAAATGAACATTATAATCTAAATTATAATAAGAAATAAGAAATAAGAAAGGATAAGAAGAAAAAAGAAGATAAGGAGATGAGAGGAAATAAGATGACATAAGACTACATTCAATGCACATATAGTGATTGTTTGAAACTTTAACTTATAAATATGTATGAATATGATAGGAAGGTGCAAAAGAAGGGAATAGAAAGTAAGTTACCTAGAAAAAAAGAGATAAGATGAAGAAGAGACAAGGCTTATCTCTTTATTAAATGCAAGTCATAATGATTGACTTTGACTTGGACTTGTTGGATAATGACATATGCATGACTTGTAAATAGATGAATGAAAATGATGATGAAGGAAAAATGAGATAAGATGACTTAATGCACATGTAATATATTTAATGCATGCATTCATTACTTGGAGAAGTTGGCACATGTGCATGACTTATAAATATGGATAATTGGAAAGCAAAGTAATGAAGTGAAAAAAATGAAGAAAGTGTGAGTTGTAACATCCCGTCAGGATATTACTAATTTATAAATAAATAATTGGAATAAATAAGATAACATGTTTAATAATACCTCATTTTCCCAAAACGCGGGAAAATTTAAAGCTTTATTAATTGCTGATAAAAACTTAGAACGTCCATCACATAATTAAAATCCAATGTTATTAAGTCACCCATCCGGGTTTACAAATATTTCCAAAACAAAGTAATACAAGTAAAAATTTTCCCCAAATCAATCCCCTCTTCGCGCCTAAGCTGCACCTGAGCCACCTGCATCACCAGCATCTGCTCCCGTGTACCGCGTACACGATCATCGCCACACACACGCAGATAGGGTGAGCTTAGCAGATAAAACACATATATATACAAAGCTATAAACATATATATATGAATCAGTATACATACACATAACATCACTTAAATTAACTTCCCACAATGCCCTATATTTTTATTCCCTCAATTCAATCTCCAATACGTTTATTCGTGTTCTACTTCGTCTACTGATTACTTCAAGGTGACTTGCTGCCATACCTATCGGCCACAACCGATAGAGCACGTGCGGGAAAACATGCTACGGATCATACACCGCAACGCCAGGTAGAGTTCCCATATACGAACAAAGCCCGTATCGTCCCAAGACTACCAAACTCGTCAGCCAATAACTGAGGAGGGCAATCTATCTGGACCCATCCGTACTGGCCACAACCAGCACACTCATACCGGCCACACTCGCCAACCCGAGCCACAACTCAAAGGTTTCTCATGTTCATCCGCCATCCCGAGCCACAACTCAAGAGATGCTATTCCGAGCCACAACTCAAGGAATACCACGTGCTTAACCCCTATCCCGAGCCACAACTCAAGGGATACGTTCCGAGCCACAACTCAAGGAACTCCAGCAACCTCACCTCTGAAGCACTACCAGAAACCTTGTAGAACACCCTACGAAGTCCAACAACTAGGACTTACAGCAGCCAAATCGCCTAGCGGGGGACACGTACCGCTAGGCGCCACAGCTTCCAGACCGCCTGGCGGGGGACACGTACCGCCAGGCGCCAAGCGCCTCAACACACAAAGTCTGTAACCACCGCTTGGCGGGACAGTATACACCGCCAGGCGGACGCTGTTCCAGGGATCACGTATTTCTTCGCCATCGCCTGGCGGAATCCCCTTGCCGTCAGGCGCCTCCTGCACCAGAACCCCACTGTTGCCTCTCTACCGCCTGGCGGACCTAGTTCAGTCGCCAGGCGCCGTATCAGTGCTTATGCAGTACTGGTTTTTTGGTCAATTACGCTTCGCATCTTGCCCTCACACCCATCATTAGTTCATCATACTCCTAACTCAGTGCATGGGATGGTTCATTTAAGCGAAACTGTACCACTCTCTCATTCCATTACAACTCTCTTTAAAAATTACAAACCAAGAAACTCATCCATAATTAGGTGTCCTTCTTATTTTCCCCAACTTCATAATGACACGCAAATTATTTAAAACTCTAACAGTACTAGAATATACCGTGACTTAACATACTTCCCAAGCTCCATATTACCACTATTTCAACCAATTTATACACTCCCCAAGTTCGCTTGTATAGTAAGAGGGAAATTATCTTTACCGTAATAAAACCTTTACACTCCAATTTACCAAGAGGCCACACATCAATTATCCTATCAACACCCTCCCAGACCAGAATACCCAAAAGCGCCCACGTCACTGTACTAGCGCCTGGCGGTAGTCTCTTGCCGCCAGGCGGTGCATCAAACTTTTGGTAATTTCCCAGAATCTCCACACCTGCGCAGCCCAAGTTTTCCCTATTTCTCATTCCAGAGTAATCTCCATCACTATTCGCGCAATCTCACCTATATATTACAGTCCTTACAGTCCACACACGCATTCCTTAGGAATTTTTCCCAAGCATTTCAATCACCAGCATACTCACGACATCAGAACCCCGATTGTTCAACCCTAAACCACTTGATCACTGTTCTATTGAATTTCACCTATCACTCGTACTGGTTTTCAGTCGATTATGACTCTATTTCATCTCTAATTCATTAACCCTTGATTTTTATCCGATCAAAACCACTCCAGATCACACTAAACCTCAAAATTGAGCCAATTCTACCCGCGTCGCCTGGCGGGTGTGCATGACCGCCAGGCAGTGTATCTTAGAACCCAGAAACTGGGTCACAGGTTTGCAGCGCCTGGCGGTACAAGGATTCACCGCCAGGCGGTTCCTCATGGAACCCAGAAAAGATGATAAAATGACATGTGCCGCCTGGCGGCTATAAGCAGCCCGCCAGGCGGTTTCTGGAAATTTTCCAGAAACGTGAAAACTCATTGAATTTTACCAAAACACACGTCCAATAGTTCATACTTGCACACAGAATAATTTATAACATGCAAATAAGCGGGTTCAGCTCCCCTAACCTGGATCCTTAGCTTCAACCTTGATAATTTGAGAAAAACTCCCTTGATCACCAACCCTCCTTGGTTCCTTCCTATTCAGCCCCCTCAAGTCTCACTCCAACTCTCAGAAACTTCAGATTTTCGTGCTCTCTCTCTCTGGTATATTTTCAGATTGTAAAACCTTTCTTTCTACCTCTCTAGGACCTTTTAAAGGTGCCCTAAAACTATGCTAATACTTTAAAAACGAGATTTACTTATTGAATGGGGTTTATTACCATTTACCACACCATTATGGTTCCCTTCCAGCCACCTCTCGGCTGCCTTACCATTAGGGTTTCTTCCCAATCCTTTCATATTCAAATCAGACCCAAAAATGCCCAAAAAATATAAAGATTAATGTGAGCTCTCCATACCTTGAACCCATAACCATGCAATTGCCAAATCAATATCAAACCATCATGCCAATTCATATTTCATGCCAGAAATCACAATTCAAGCATCATATCATAACAGCACATACTTTCATAGATTGAAATAATAAAAATAACACAAAAAGTATCATACATAGGACTTGAACCCAAGTCCTCACACATAATAAAGTACTCTCAACCACATGAGCTAGTACTTTTCCACGTCACACCAATCATCATTTATTGTCATAATTATTACCCCTCCCGTATTTATTAATTAACTAATTATTTAATTAATTAAATTTTACGGGTCTTACATGAGTTACCTTAGAAAGGAGGAGAAATAGATAAAGAAAGAGAAAGAAAGAGAAAGTTTGGAACAAGAGATAGGAAGAAATCTCAACTTTTAAAAAATATTCATATCATAGTGTGTCGCTTCAATCAATAAGGTAATTGCGGGGTTAGTGGTTAGGGATGTCAAAAAAATTTGTACCTGCCAGTATCCACGGATAAAACCCGCAATGGATAGGAAAGAGATATTAAAAATGAATACCGGCAGGTAACAGGTATGAGTTTTTTTTATACCCGCATGTTAATGAAGCATGTACGAGTATCATAGTACCCATATCTGCTAAACTTTAATTTACCAAAATACCCTTATATATATAATAAAGAAGATTTTGACCTAATTTTTTTCTAAGCCACACATTTTGTCTTGTCTTCGTTCTTCGAGCTTCAAGTATCGGTACATTGTCTTCTTCCAAGTACAACCCTTCTCTTCTTTTTCTTTAAAATTGAGCATATACATCAAACCCTATATAGACAATGATGTTATAGTATGCTTGTTGCCAAATAATGAAGTCAACAAAATAAGAATACTTGACATGTGGTAGTTGAGGTTTATTAACTTTTAAGTATTAAATTTTGTTAACTTTTAAAACTTGAAAAATATGGCTTAGTACGAGTTATTTATTTATTATTTTAATATTTCATGAGTTTCATATGAATTGAAAACTACTATCATATGAGTTTTATTATTTTAATAGCATTTTGGTTTATTATTTTATTATTTCACGAGTTTCATATGAATCAAAAATCACTAGCGTATGGGTTTTATTATTTTAATAGTAGGGGGCACATTTTTAGTTTGTCAAGATTAATTATAGGTATAATTTATGTCTTGAATTATATTTCTTGTTTCACAAAAAGTGTGTACTCACCTTATAAATTATTTTTACAACCTTTTTGATAGAATTTTTGATAGCAACAACATTAAAAAGTCACCTGGTTTTGTGCATTTGTAATATTCTAAATTAATGATGTCTACAAATTTATATAAATTGTCTAAATATGTATTAGTTTGTTGTTTAAATGTCTACATGAAAAAATTTCTACCCCTAAGGAAGGTGAATAACAAGTGAAAATGCCTTTAATGTTGGTGAATCAAATGTAGAAAAATCAAATAATGTTCCTGTGAATGAAGGCAATGACTCGACCCAAGTAGAAACTAGAAGTTCATTTCAAACAAAGGATAACATTCTTGGAAAAAGACGCATTTCAGTTGTATGGAATTGCTTTAAGAAACAATAAATAGATGGAAAGTGGAAAGTCATTTGAAATTATTGTGGTTCAAAACTTTTGGAGGAGGCAAAGAAAGGGATATTACCCTTAATGGCCTGCTTTAGGTCTTACAAACTTCGAACAACTCGAGACATCAAGCAAGCATCTCTCAAAACAGAAAAAACAGGGAGTGGACAATAGTTGTTGGCAACTATGTATTTAGTTAAGAAGCAACAATGCACTTGTTAAGATGATAGTTCTACATGAATATCCAATGTCAATAGTTGATCGAATGGGCTTTAAGGAATTTTGTCTTGCTTTGCAACCTTCATTCAAGGAGATTTCTCGAAACGCTATAAGGAATTATATTATGAAAACTTATAATGAAGGAAAAGAGAATATAATGAAATTGTTATCAAAGAATCAGAGTTGAGTTGCAATTACTACTAATATGTGGACTGCTAGTCACCAAAATGAGTAATGATAGTTTAACTCACCAAATATGACCCCTTTTTAACATGCCTACATGTCACTAAGATGTGGCATTTTGATTTTTAGTTTTCAATTTTTTTAACTTCTGTGATGTGGCATTTGCATTGACTGGTGTAGTCCAGAGCGGAAGAGGGCATTTTCAGTTTAGGTTTCAAGCCAACCCTTTTCATTCTTTCATTCGTTTCCTTTTTGCGTCTCTCATCTCTCACCACTGAAATCTCCTCAATTTTTTATTTGCTGGGACAAGGTTCTTCGCTTTTTCTCTTCTGTTAGAGGCACTTTGAACATTGTGTGATGATGAAATTTGGTGAAAAAGAGGGGTTAGAGTTTTGCCTTTCTTCCTCGTAAGGATCACACCCACACGCACATTCATCGAGATTCTTCTTTTTCATTTCACATCTCTCACCGTTTTGTATCCTATTCTATCTCCTTAGTAAGTGAGGGTTTCTATCTTCATCCTCTCTCTCGTTCTAGGATTTTTTTTTGTTATTTCTCTCGATCTCTGATGCCTAAGCTTGGTTTAGTTCGTCCTCTCAATCTGATGTTGTTGATGACTTGAATCGTTATTATTTATTTGATAGGTCATGCCATGGACAAAACGAAATTTCAAAATACTTCTTTTGTCCTTTAGTTCAGTTCTTGAATATATAATAACACTTTTCTAATTATTTATATGTATAATACTATAGGAAGTGGAAATTGTTAAGATTCTTGTATGGTGTACTAAAATCATCTTTTAGAAGGTTTGAATGAACTTCATCCGAAAGCGTGAATCCAACTTAAGCATTGTTGATAAGGTGAAATGGTTGTCTTGATTGATCCAATCAACCACATACATTTGAAAGGTATAAAAACTATTATTGTTATTATTATTCCTACTCATGTTTTTCTGTCTTTTATTGAGTGTTTGTTTGACATTTTATTTTTGTAGATCTTTGCCTATGGAACTAAGTCAGTTGTGGATTTAATGGAATCTTCATATGAGGTTCACTTTTTTGGAGTTTACATGGAGGGCATATAGCAAAGAAACGCCGACATAGAGCAACCGACTACTTCTGCAACTGACATGAATAAACAACCTTTTGTGATAGGTTTTTTTTTCATGACAAGCCACCTATGCATTCATAAAATCACATTTTTATCTATTTGTGTCATGGAAGTCAATGTGGGCACTTCTTGCATTCACTTTATCTTTTTGTTGGACGGCATCTAATGTACAATAGTTTACTAAGTATAGTCAGGATTTGGTTGCTATAGTAAGTAATGTAAATATTGTTATTCTGTTAAGGCAGAGGAATATCACCAGTATTCCTTTTCCTCCACCATTAACAAATGGTTTCGTGAGCCATTAGCTTTTGTGGTCAAGTGAAGAAGAACAATCATACTTCAATCCAATTTTGTTTTAGGTTAGAGCAACAAAGTTTCTTGAAACAAAAGTTTATCTGATTGTGAAAGATAAACTACGACCAACTCAGAATTCATATCGGTTGTGAGAAGATGAAATCAAAGACATTGAGTAAACTTAAAAATTCACATGAAATGAAAATACTTCACACTGTATGTTAATTTCTAAAAATTTTACTTTTGATTTGTGCATAAATTAATGTTATTAATTTTTTCTCTATAGTAATTATTTGTGAAAAAATATATCCAAAATGAACATACTCGAGGTTCTTGCACCATTTTTCCTGATTATTCCTATTACTTTGTCATTCTGTAGTTTTGAAATTGGGGCTACCTCACACACCTAACCCCTAGTCAATCTTGCTTAGTTAATATTGAAATTTTATTTGTTTCAAAGTTAGAAGTAGAAGCTTTAAAAATAAGATCTTGACAGTTATGAATGTCTCATTTTCACATCTTAGCAAATTTTATTATGTCTCTATGATTCTAATTCCTTTTCTTTTTACTTTTTCGATTGTGCATGTGACTGGTGTTGGTGGTGGAGTTAATTTGATCAATTGGAGTTAATTGCACTACAATTCGATGTTTGATGTAAATCCAATGATTAATGTACTACAACACTCTCGTGGGCATTGCCATATGAGTAAAGAAGATCAGACCACGTGCAGTCCATGACTCTAAAGATCAATATTGTTAAAGTTGCTCATATATGATATACCTAATTAGATACATTAGAAAAATATTAGATAACTTTTTATTTTTCATAAAGCTGTTAAAGTTGCTCATATATGATAAACTATGTTGTTGATTGGTTATTAGCTTTGAACCAATTCTATAATTTGTGGGGTAGATTTGATTGCCATTTTCTTTATATTAGTAAATTTTGTTCAATGTTTCTTGTTGAAACTACAATTATAGAAGTTTTATGGCGTGCTTGCTCATAATTTCAAAATTTATTTGGTTGTTTCATTCTAGAATTTCTTCAATCTATTTGGACAGGACACATTATATGTATCTGTGTATTAAGTGTCTTTCTGTGTACAAGTATGTATGTTGTTCCTGGTAAGATTTTACACACAAGGATGTCCTCATTCAATTAACTAAAGGAATGATTATTAAGTGTCTTTATATGTATAACTATTTATATGTTTCATTGTAAGATTTTGTACAAATGGATGTTCTCAATAAATTAAGTATTTTTCAACGATTTTTTTAAATATGATATTAATTTTCATTAATTCCTTCACGAAGTAAGAAGTAAACCTTGTTGAATTATACCACAAATGCACATTTCAAAGGTAATCTCATGGACATCTACAAATACAACTATTTGTCTTTTTTATTGTAAGATTCTATACACATGGACATCCTCACTAAATTAAGTATTTTTCAATGATTATTTCCAATACGATATTAAATTTTATTAATTGGTTCACTTAATAAACATTCATTGATAACAAAAATGCACATTTCAAAGGTTATCTCATTACCACACAATCAGTAACTACGTGTCTTTCCTGTCTTTTTTTTGTATAAGATTTCGTACATATGGAGTACCAGTAAGTGTCTTTTTGTGCACAACTATCTGTGTTTTCTTTTATAAGATTTTGTACATATGCACTTGCTTATTCCATTAAGTGTTATCCTCAAGAGTAAAGAGTAACTCGAAATACGATATTAATTTGTATTAATTGGTTCACAAAATAAACATTCATTGATAACATAAATGAACATTTCAAAGGTCATCTCGTTACCACACTATCAGTAACAGTAAGTGTCTTTGTGTGTACAACTATCTGTCTTTTTTTTATAAGATTTCGTACACATGGAGTACCAGTAAGTGTCTTTTTGTGCACAACTATATGTGTTTTCTTTTATAAGATTTTGTACATATGGACTTTTATTCCATTAAGTGTTATCTTCAAGAGTAATGGGTTACTCCAACTACGATATCAGTAATAGTAAGTGTCTTTCTGTGTACTACTATTTGTCTTTTTTTAATAAGATTTTGTACACATAGAGTACCAGTAAGTGTTTTTTGTGCACAACTATCAATCTTTTCTTTTATAAGATTTTGTACATATAGACTTGCTTATTCCATGAAGTGTTATCGTCAATAGTAAATGATTATTCCAAATACGATATTAATTTTCATTAATTGTTCCACCAAATAAAAGTTCACCAAAAACATAAATGCACATTTCAAAGCCTTCCTCATAACATACTTCTACTAGCAACAGTAAGTGCATTTAAGATTTTGTACACATGCAGATATATACATCCATTCTTACACAAAACAAAGTACATAGAAACTAACAAACACACACACACACACACACACACACACACACATATATATATATATATATATATATATATATATATATATATATATATTCATTATGTACACTTTTTATTCAATAATGAAAATTTAAATCTATAAAAAAATACAATACTAAGAGATGTTAAATTATAAGACAAAATCTACATTTAAAATTGTTATCCTAATTTTTTTTTCTAGAAAGGAGTTGTATAGCACGGTATTCCTTCATGTCAAGGATAATGATTATGTTTGTGCGATATAAATGGTATAACTGAGCCTTATGGTATTAACCCCGCCCGCCATGATCCATGATGACCTTACTCCATTATCCAGATCCCTGTAATTGAATTATGAACCTGCTTACTAATATTCAGTCATCTACAACCTTCAAACATCAAGCATAAACCTTCAAACGCCAAACATAAAGGATAAAATACAAGTTCTAATAAAAATAAAACCAGTTAGTTTGAATAAAGCTCCTGGCTTCTAGTTAGATTCTGGTATGACAGTATCTACAACCTTCAAATGCCAAGTTCACTAACCTATGAATATCAGTAAATATAATAGGAGACAAACATAGTTAAAAAAAAAGAAATCAATCAAAGTTAATAGTTAAGAAAACAAAATAACTTCCACTCAGGTCTAACACTTACAGATGGTGGGCTCAATTTTTAAAATTACTACATCATTGAATCATTGTAAATGATAACACAATCAAAAGGTAAGATCCAACCGTTGTTGTTACAGATGATGGGCTCAATTTTTTAAATTACTCCATCATTGACTCATTGTAAATAATAACAAAATCAGATGGAGTGACGACCAAATAACAATCTTGGAAAACCACAATCAATAAAAGATTGGGGAAACAATTATCAATAAAATACTATATACTATATAGTCAGCATATACTTTATTACTTTGAAAACATGTCAATTCTTACAACACCAGTCTAAAGAATTTGTCTACAATTGTCATTGCCAACAATTTTTATTGATATTAAACTATTAAAATATTTATATACAAAGAGACAATTGGGTCGTATGCTTGTTCCTTATAAAACCAAATCTTCCTTACACCACTTATTCTTAAGATAGGAATGCATTGATCCCTATGTGATAAAAATTAGAAAAGGCAAATGATTTTATTTCTCTGCACACACTCACAAGAGTGAACTGTGAACCTGTAGAGCTTCAACAAATCAAATTTTGAATCTTATAAACACACACACACACACACACACACACACACACACACACACACACACTCATACACATATAGTAAACAAACTCAGGTCATGAACAATAAGCCCAAAAAAAAAGACGAACAGGGAGAGAAATAACAAAAAAAACCCTAAAACGATAGAGAGAGGATGAAGATAGAAACTCTCACTTACCCAAGAGACCGAATAGGATACACAGTGAGAGATGTGGAATGAAAAAAAAAAATCAATGAATGTGCATGTGGGTGTGTTCCTTGCGAGGAAGAAAGACAAAACCCTAACCCCTCTTTTTCACTAAATTTCTGCATCAGCCAATGTTCCAAGGTGCCTCCGATGGAAGAGAAAAAGCGAAGAACCTTGTCCCAACAAACAAAGACTTGAGGATATTTCAATGGTGTGAGATGAGAGACGCTAAGGGGAAACGAATGAAAGAATGAAAAGAGTTGGCTTGAAACTTGAACTACAAATGCCCTCTTCCGCTCTGGACTACACCAGTCAATGCAAATGTCACGTCATAGAAGTTAAAAAAATTGAAAACTAAAAATCAAAATGCCACATCTTAGTGACATGTAGGTAGGTTAAAAAGGGATCAAATTTGGTGAGTTAAACTATCATTACTCAACCAAAGTAGAGGTTACATGACATCACTGATTACTTTATAACTGATTCGTGGAACCTAGAAAGTCGACTTGTGAGGTAATGTTTCTAAATTATATAACTACAATTTGTATTATTTTCTTTACTTGTTTATGAATAGATTATTAAAATATTTATCTTCATGTTAGGTTCATTTATGTACCTACTCCTTATACAAGCAAAGTTCTTGTTGATGTCTTAGTTCAATATTTGATGGACTGGAATTTAGATCGAAACTTGTCCACTTTGACGATTGATAATTGCCTTATAAATGATGTTATGATTGAGCGAGTTTTAGAGAATATTTTACCTAGAACTCTTATTTTAGGTGGCCAATTATTTCACATGCATTGTTGTGCTCATATTTTAAATCTGATTGTTAAAGATGGTTTATATATAATCTTTGATGCCATTGAAAAGATTAGAGAAAGTGTTCACTTTTGGACAACAACACCTAAAAGAGAGTAGAAATTTATCAAGACATTTGGTCAAGTGAACATTCCATTTAAGAAACAATTAGTTCTTGATTATGAGACTAGGTGGAATTCTACATTTTTTTATGCTTCAAGTTGCTACACAATACAAAGATGTATTTCATAGATTGTCACAACGAGATAATCAATATAAAGCTTTACCTAGTGAATATGATTGGATGATGGCAAATGAGATTTGTCAAAGGTTGGAATATTTTATGATGTTACCATTTTATCTACTGGTACTTTGTATCCAACTGTGAATGTCGTTTTCCCAAAAATATGTGAAATTAAGTTGGCTTTGATTGAATGACTTTCCTGTCCTAATTCCATTATTCATGAAATGGCTGCAACCATGATTACTAGATTTGATAAGTATTTGAGGGTGATGGAGGTAGGAATTGTATTAGATCCCAAGTACAAAATTGACTAGTTAGATTATTTTTTTCCCTCAAATTTATAGAGAAAATTCTCATTATGAAATTGAGAGGGTAAAATATATTTCTTAAGATTTGGTAAAAGAGTATGCCATTAAAGTCCAGGGTAAAGAATTGGCTGCTTAATCCTAAAGTTCAAACCTAAATGTAGTGGATGTAGGTGTTCTTGGAAGAAAAGAAAGTTGGAGGTCAAATTTTGCAAAACATAAGATTGCAAAGAGAAGTGACACACCAAATTTCAAGTTAGAATTTGATCAGTATTTAGAAGAGGCAATACTTCCTGATTAAGATGCACAATTTGATATCTTAGTGTGGTGGAAAACTAATGAGTTAAAATACCCAACCTTGCAAATGTTGGCGAGAGACATTCTAGCAATTCCAATCTCAATTGTTGCTTCTGAGTCATCATTTAGTAATGGTGGTCAAATTCTTACTCCACATCGCAGTAGATTACTTTTAGATACTATGGAGGCGTTGATGTGTCTCCAAGACTGGTTATGGACTGACATGGAAGGTAATGAAATTAACACTTCTAATTAGATATTTTATTTAAGTGATTGTTAGAAATTTTTAGTGAACTTGTTATGTTTTCAGGCTATTTTAGATTAAAACTAACAACATGAAACTTTATACAATGTCGCAAGATGTGGACATGAATGAAGTTAGTAATTTCTTTAATATTTCATTCAAAAAAAATGATAAAATCAAATTTTTAGTGATTTTTTATTTGTTTATTTTTCAGAAATCAATCAGAGAAAGTAAGCTTGTTGATCCTAACACCAATTAAATCATTTCTATTGTGTTGAACATCATTTTATATTTACTTGTATAATTATTTGGGTTGTATGAACTTGAGTTTATTTGAACTTTATTTGAAATTTAAGACAATAATGTATTTTAATCTACTTGATTTTATGGTTTAAATATTTGTTTGTTACATATTTTTTGTAAATATCTATGGGTACCGCGAATATCTGCGGATATTGAAAAAATAGACGGGTATCCGCATAATGGATACCCGTACGAATATGGGACGAATATTTATCGAGCGGGTAAGGTACAAGGGACCTACTACTCGTATTCTACCCGCCCTGTTGACATCTATGATGTTAATATTGATAAATTCACGTGTTATATAAATATTTTATTTATTTTGAATTATATATTATTTTACTTTTTCCATTTAACTTGTTTTCAATTGTTATCCTTTTCATTTATTTATATTTATTTTATTTTATTTATTTCTAGTCATGTATTGATCTTATTTATTTATTTTATTTTATTTATCTCCAGTTACATATTGGTCCTTCTTATTTATTTTATTTACCTCTAGTTACACATTGGTCTTATTTATTTTTTCAATTTAAATTACCTTTAGTTACAACATGTCCTGTTTATTTACTTAATCTTATTTATCTCTAATTACACATTGGTTTTGTTTATTTATTTTATTTAATTTTATCTTCAATTACATCTCGGTCATACTTAATTATGTCTTTTAATTTATTTCCAATTATGTACTGATTCTATTTATTTATTTCTAGTTACACATAGCTCCTATTTATTTTTATTCCATTTATCTTTAGTTATGCATTCATCCTTTATATTAATTTATATTTTTGTTATTTATTTGTTTATAATATTCTAATCATATATAATTCTTATCTTTAGTTATGCATTCATCCTTTATATTAATTTATATTTTTGTTATTTATTTGTTTATAATATTCTAATCATATATAATTCTTTATTTAAAGTTCTTGTTTGATTCTTATTTTATTTTGTATTCTTTAAAACATTATTATTTTAATTGTAAATATTATTTTATTCGGTGAACTTAGACAAAAGAAAGTTACATATATGTTTTATTGTTATTGTATACTCTTTGTGTTTGTTTGGACGATGTATGTATTATTGGTGAAAGATGACATAACTTGATAATCATCACATTTTATGATCTTTGAGCATACCTAAGAGTATGTTAGTTAAGAAAGAGTCTTAAGTCTGATTTCAGTGAGATGAGATCAAACCAATGCCAAAGTGTTTGTATTTGGGAAGTCATAGTTTGGTACACTACGAGATGAAAGACATGGACCACGGTGGGGTCTAAGTAGGTGAATATCTAGTTAGTTCAGAATATCGCCCTGAACTAGGATGTTCATAGGCCAAACTTTAGACTATCTCGACATCGCCAATGTTAGGTAGTGAGTATATGTCTCTTTTGTTGGCTGATAAATGACTAATATTCTCGAGAAATAAATAATTATGAATGTACTAATGTTTTTATGAGAAATACTCAACTACCTAATCACTTTCCTAAAGTAAATTTTGATGTTCATAGTAGATCATCAAAAGTGGAATATGAATTCATATGTCTAATAAAATGAGATTGAGTCTTTTGGTTGTAGGTCCAATTCTAGGCCCTTAGTGTCTAAGTTGTTGGATTTGGATGAAGTTCATAAGATGACAATGGTGTTGATATGATGACTAAGGCTCTGCCAAGGAAGAAGTTTGAAGCTTGTTGTGAGATAGTCGGATTGGTGGTCACCTCCATATAGTTGTGAATGGGATGATGTGTTGGATTGATTCCCAACTATGTGTCTAAAAAGTCCAACCTAGTCAAGCCCATTTTGTCTCACTATTTAACCTAAGTGGATAGGGTTTTTTAGGTCAAGAGAGTGTGTGTAAGTCATAGTCTTTAGAGGAGAGAAAAGAGAGAAAATTTGTTGGCATATTTACTAAGATGCTTCAATAAAATGATTTAACTCTCTTATACCCATATTTGATCTTAGTAAAGCTTGATTTACTAGCTTGTGACTGAAGAATTTTACTTCTCACATTGAGAGGTTTTTTCATGTTAAAAATATTGATGTTAACTATTGCAATTATTGTGGCCTTTTCCATTATTTTTTATCATGATAGATTATTGCAAAATTGGGGAAATAATTTTTGTTCCATACTTTGATATTTTTTGGCTATTGTTATTGTTTTTCCATCATTATACCAATGCTTTGTGAAACATTCCTATTGGAAATTACTTATTTAAAATAAATAATCAAGAAAATAAATTCAACATCAAACTGTTATTAATCCCAAACACAGGAAATATTCATAAATTATTCCAACCGTCGAAGGTTAATTAAAGCTATAAAAACATTCTTATTACAATTTTCAAAATCCAATAAAATAACAGAATTTATAAATAGTTCCTAGCTCGAATCCCAAGCTAGCCCCTCTCTCCATCTTAGGTGTTAGCAGCTTCACCTGTATCATCAACTGCTCCCGTGTAAATAATTACACGATCATCGCCAAGCACAAACATAAATGGTAAGCTCAAAAGAATATAAGAAACATATCAATTAAATAATATAAATACATCCAAATATATTATCATAGCTAGACCATGGTCAAATACTTAACACCCCCCAAGTCTTTTCAACCTCCAATTCAACAACAAAATTAGCCATGGACTTAGGATTTATGATGCTTACACGAACCTGCCCGCTCGTGGTCCTGCGCTTACGAATCTCCCCGCTCGTAGTCCTACTCTCCGGACCTGCCCGCCCGTAGTCCAACACATGTGATCCACCAACTACGTACCTCCCCGCACACAGCATCTCTTAACTATGAGCACGGAACATACGAACCTACCTCGCTCGTATCCCCACAGGAGAGTAATTGAGTATGAACCTCCCCGCTCATATCATCACATGTTAACCACCATCCATGAACCTACCCACTCATGACACATCATCTCCTGATCCACGTTCGCATCAATGCGTACTACACACACAAACTTCACTAAACTCGCTTGGGCTAGAAGACTTAGCTTGAGCGACCAGGCCTGTCTCGCTTAAGCTAATCTTTCTCGCCTGAGCGAGTGTGCTACAATAGCTTACTTGCGAAGCCTCGCTTAGGCAAGCCTATCTCGCTTGGGCGAGCCCCCCCTTCGCCTAAGGCCAACACTCTCGCCTAGGTGACAAGTCAAGCTTAATACAAAACTTCACACGAGTTCTCGCTTAAGCGAGAACCTCTCGCCTAAGCGAGATGCCCACTCAAGCCTCACAACCCTCGATTTCTCGCTTAGGCGAGATACACTCGCCTGAGCGAGATAACATGTCACCCAAAAACCACAAGCCTCCGCCTGAGCGAGTGGCTCGAGCAGAGTCAGGGTGAAAACTCTGCAACTTTCGCCTAGGCGAGCCTGGCTCGCCTGAGCGAGATTAGCATATAGGTTCCCTGTTTATGCACACACAATCACACATATATTAAGGATTGCTCGTTGTTCCTTCATATTATCTAACTTATCAATAATTTATCATAATCTAATTAAAAATTGAGAAACATTATTACTAATATATATGATAATTAAGCAACAATTAAAAACTAATTATGAAAAAAATATGCAGTACATTATATTTATGGAAAATGAATATAAAAAAATCATGAGATAAAAAACTAATACTAACTATTAAATTAATATTTAATTATTAACTTAGGAGAAATAAGAACAAGATCATAATTAATGTCTAAGATTATTTTTATTTAAAAACAATAAAACAAGGTGACAATGAGAGATGAATTCAAGTGATAAAAAACTCAAAAATCAAAAAAGTATTTTTTTATATTTAATTTTATATTTTATATTTTATTAATTATTTATATTTTATAAAAAATAAAAATACCTATTAAATTCCCAACAATTTTTAATATTTTCAATATACTACATATAATTTAAAAATTTTAAAAAATTGGAACCGGCGCCCATTGCCCTCTTATATTCCGCCCGTGCTTGTGATATTTTATCATCTACCTTAACTAGCTTGTAGAACTTTTCCACAAGAAACAAGAAGATAAACTAATCTAGTTTTAGGGATTTAGATTTTAAGAGAAGAAAAAAAAGTTTCAAAGGAGAAAGATCGAAGAAGAATGAACCAAGTTTGATTTAGTTATTATATTTTTGGCAAGGATAATATGAACATATTTTTGATAAGGATAATATTATAATTAACACATTTTAAAATTTATTTTTATTTGAAAAATCTTATAAAATTTTGATAACAGGATTCTGTTTTAATTTAATCTTATAGAATCTAGCATTCTATTTTCACAGTTAAGATTAATAAGATTAATTATTCTCTTATCCATCTCCCATATCTGTCTATCCGAGTCTCTATAATTTCTTCTCTGAATAAAATAACATATTCATCTGTTCTGGGAGATTTGTTCGGAGGGAGTTTGGAATCATCGAAAAATTTATATATACTTCTATAATATTCATACGTAAACCAATTTAAAACAATTTAAAGATTATATTATTTTCAACTCAAATACAACAAAATTAAATTTCTTATATTTACCTCTACCCAATTTCAAGTCCTGGCACGTCATCTATTACATCTATTACAGTTATCCAAATTGTTAAAGAATTTCTAAAAAGAGGAAAATAATTTGGCATGATTTACCATTAAATTAATGAATTGAGCAAGAGGAAACAAATGCCGAGTTTAAATATGGCAGTGTCGGAGAGAGAGATAAAAGGTTCTTGGAGTCCACGAAATAGGACTGCAAAATAGGGAGGGTTTTAGGTTTGGACAACGCAAATGGGAACCACACCAGTGCCGCCAATAGTTAAGAACTCACCGTCACCACCACCATACAAAACAACAATATTTCAACCATTCTATTCTTTTCCCACTAAAATATGAAAACAGAATATCTTCTACTTCTTTCTTTAACGGAAAAATAACAGAGCTTTCCAATTATCTTTTTTCTGTTGGTTTTAAAAAAATAAAATGCCTCTTTTTTAATAGAAAATGCCAAAAGATATTTAGAATATTAGAAAATCAAATTGAAGGGTGTTTTTTTGGCTCCATATATCTGATTAGCAAGTTTAACAAAAAAATAAAAAGAGAAGAAAGAAAGTGGAAAGTCTGAACACGCGCTCTCCCACCGTATATATTTATTTTTGTATTGTCAATTGTGCGTCTTCTCTCTCACTCTCCTAAACCCCTCTTGGTGTCTCTCTCTATTCCTCTCTTTCTCGCTCTAAAACCTTGAATTCCAAAGCAATATTGGTACGCAATACGCTTTCTACTTCAACGGAACCGAATGATTCATTGCGTGGAGGTCCAGGTCTCGTAGAATTTCTGGCAAATTCTAGCACATTGGTAAGCTTCCAAACTTTTGCAAGCGTTTCATGTTGATCTGACTTTTCTATTCGATTTTTCTTTAACGGTCTGCTCTCTGTTGCCGGTTTCAGAGGCTGATTGGGAGACATACCTCACATGTGTTTTGCTTCATCTGCACAACTGTGCCTTTAGTTTTTTCTTTTTCTGGTCAGAATGGAATCGGTATTTTATGCGTTTGGGTTTTGTTTTGGTTTACCCTAATAACTATACTGTACGGTGTTTGTGGAATTAGGGTTCCGTGAGAAATGAGAGAGGGGCTGAGATCGCGGGCGCGTTTGGGGACGGTTTCTGGAGGCGAAGAAGTTGTTCACAAGAAAAAGGTTGTTGTGAAGAGCGAGGCTGTTGATAAGGGTGGTGAGGGTTTGGAGGTGCAGAACTCAACGATTGAGAAGAAGGGTGAAGTTGCACTTGATGTTAAAGAAGAATGTGGCTTTGATTTGAATGTGAGTGCAAGTGGTGAGGTTGACTTGGAAGAGAATGAGAGTGGTAAGGGTTGTTTTAGTGGTGGGGGTGATACTGTAGTAGTTGAGGTAGATAAGAAGGCAAAGAAGGAGCAAGGTTCAAATAATGAAGTACTGGTTGGGGGTCGAGTGTTGCGCTCAAGGTCTAAGGGGGTGAAGGATAGAAGAGTGTATTATGGAGAGAGTGAGGATGCTGTTTCTGAGAGTGATAGAGAATGTAGTGGGGTTGAGACGGTGAAAGTTAAGACGGAATGTGAAGAAGCTGGTGAATTTTTGGCTGATAGTTATGAGAATGAAAAAGCTAAGGTGAAGAAGGCAGAGAATGGCACAGGGAATTTGAAACGAAAGCGTGGGAGGCCTCCCAAAATAAAGTTGAAAGTGGAAGATCAACCAGTTCATCAGTCGCCACGTAAGCGTGGAAGACCCCCTCTTGCCAGCAAACAAAACCATGTGGTGGTGCATAATAGAAAAGAAAAGGTTGTCCTTCGAAAAGATAAAAAGAGTTTAACTATGAGACGTGATGCTAATGTGAATGCAATTGATGATGCGGATTCAAGGAAATCTGCTGGGGTTGAGTTAGAAAAGAAGGAAGTCTCTTCTGTCAAGAAGTCTAAATTCACTAAGGCTTTGGAAACTGGGAACAATGTGGTGGCCTCACCAGTAAGATCAAATACTGATAATGCACTTGTCTCCGAGAAAAGTGGAAGAAATAGAGTTAAGCAGTTAGTGAGGGATCAAATAAAGGAAATTCTCTCAGCTGCCGGCTGGACAGTTGACTATAGACCTAGGAATGGTAGAGAGTACCATGATGCAGTTTATGTTAGTCTGGACGGACACACGCACTGGTCAATCACCTTGGCCTACAAAAGGCTTAAAGAGTATTATGAAGCTGGTAATGGTGAAGGTAAGGCATATGGGCCGGGCTTCAAATTTACACCAATAGCAGCTGAGGATTTCCAAATACTCACTAAGGTAATTAAAAAGCAAAGACAAGGGAAGGTTAAATCTGTAAAGAAAGGGGGAAAGGGTGGGAATAAAAACAAAGGAAGGTCAGGTTCTGGTGCAGCCGTGGGTAAGTCAGTGAAGAGGAAAATGAAAAGGAAACGGTCACCTGGAGACACAGATTCTATATCACCGAACAGGATGCCAGTTCTTGTGAGGGATCATAAGCGACACAAAACACAACATAAGCTGCGAAGTGGTCCATTGGTTCGTAATGCTAAGGAGATAGATTCAGAAACTGAGGGATATGTACTGTACAGTGGAAAAAGAACTTTGTTTGCCTGGATGATTGATTTGGGCACAGTCCTTCTAAATGCGAAGGTTCATTATAAGGCACCCGAAGATAAAAGTGCAGCATTGGATGGTAAGATCACAGGAGATGGCATTCATTGTGGCTGCTGTGATAAAGTCATTACAATTTCAGAATTTGAAGTTCATGCAGGAAGAAAATTTGGTGATCCCCTTCAAAATATATATGTGGAGGAAGGAAAGTCTCTTTTACAGTGTTTGCTAGATTCGTGGAATAAGCAAGATGAATCTGAACGTCATGGTTTTCATTTTGTTGATGTTGCGGGTGAGGATCCGAATGATGATACTTGTGGGGTCTGTGGAGATGGTGGAGACTTGATATGTTGTGATGGTTGCCCGTCAACATTCCATCAAGACTGCTTGGATATACAAGTATGACGTTCATTGTCATTTTAAAGTGATCTTTATATAATTGATCTAAGTAGATATGTTTCATTGTGAATTTCTTATTAGGATAGATAACGCAGTGTATTATGCATTATCCAGCTGTCACATATCAGATAAATGACTTGATTTTATGCTAATTAGGTCTAGGTGTAATTTTTATTGCATTTCTGGGCACTGGTGTGTTTTCTATCTTTTTACTTAAAATTGTCGTGTTTTTTTTTTTTTTTTTGAATTCCAAAGCTGATCGGATCAGCATGCTTTGACAGATAACACCGTGGTTCCCAGTCACTTATATTGGTTGGTTGTGGCTTAGATGGTTGGTTCACTACCTAGAAAACTTAAGTATCGTCTACTGAAGATAAATATTTATTATTAGAAAATTTGAGATGGATATGCCTGTAACATTTTGTAAGAAATAATGGGAAATTCTTATTGTTGTTTCTGTATCTTTAGTTTTCAGATGTATCAATGTCATTTCTGCATATGGAAAATAGTGTAGTGGGAAGTAAATGATCTTTTTTTTTGCGTCTTGCAGAAGTTTCCATCTGGTGATTGGCACTGCATTTATTGCTGTTGCAAATTTTGTGGGTCAGTTAATGGATGCTCAGACCAAAAGGATAGTGATGATGATCTTACTGTGTCAAAATTACTCACGTGCCGACTATGTGAGCAAAAATGTACGTCCTATACATACATATAATCTTTTGTTCAGCAGATACACGTTTTTCTCAATTGGTGTAGCAGTAGCTTTTCCTTGATTGAAATGAATATAATTTTTCTTGACTTTCGTAGATCACAGATCCTGCATTGAGGCAAATGATTGCAATACTATTGATTACAATGATGTGATCTTTTGTGGAAACAGATGTCAAGAGGTATGAACTGTTTTTCATGTTCTTTAATCTTGATGCTTGATTATTTGGTGTAGTAAATTGAATTGTATCAAGTTTGAGTTGCAATATTTATTGGTAACTGTACAATGATTTGTTGCTTCCTGGTTCATTGTTTTTGTTGCTAAATGTGGAGAATATTTTATTGTCATTGTAAACAAACTAATTTTATTTTTTCATTTTGTCCTCTAGTTATCTGAGAGACTTGAAATGCTCCTAGGGGTTAGACATGAAATTGAAGATGGGTATTCTTGGACTTTTATTAGGCGGTCAGATGTTGGCATTGATGATTCTCAGAAAAAACCTCAGATGGTTGAATGTAATTCTAAGCTCGCTGTGGCGTTATCAATAATGGATGAGTGCTTCATGCCGTATATTGATCATAGAAGTGGGGTGAATCTGATCCACAGTATTCTGTATAACCGTGGGTAAGGTCATCCTGCCTCTTCTGTTCACATTCTTTTAACCACTTTTCTTCTTTGTAATGCCTTGTTGGTTATACCGACAACTTCTTTTTTGTGCATGTAATTGATTAAAATATTGTGTTATATGGGGTCCGAGTTTTTCAATAAAAAGGGTATGTGAATTAAAAAGTTATCACATAATTTGTGAATGAAAGTTCGGGAATATTCTGTTGAAACTAAATTATGACATATATACGAAGTTTCAAAATACTTATCATTTAATTGACGTGCTTTTATACCTCTGTCCTCGTCCAAAATATTCTTTTTCTTGATGTTAGTGATTGCATTCAATCCGAGGCAACAAATGTGTCTAATGAATTTATATCCTAATGTGCAGCCAATTATCATAAGCTGATGGCTGTCTTGTAGTGGCTGCATTCACGTGTAGAAATTCAGCAAAGATTATAACCTCATATTTTTAATATTTTATATTTGTGAAGTATACATATGTATGATTCCTAGTCATTGAATTGGAAAAATACGTAATTGGAATCTACTGAATATTCCCCTTTATGGAAATTCATGTTCAGTTAGACATGATCCCTTTCTAACATTCATTGAGTAGATGTGATGAACTGGGAGATTTATATTTGTTGATGTTTTATCCTCTAGATAGATTGCTTTAACAGCCTACACGTTGGTGTCCTCTTCTTGAAAGAGTGGGTTTATAAGTTATAACCGCAATGGTTTTTGTGGGTTTTGGATATCCTTACAAACTCTTAATGGACAATGTGTACTGTGCAATGCTGATACTTAGCTAGGTTTACACTTGTTCTGCAAACTTGTGTAATTGATCAATGATTGCAATTGGTAGACCACAAATAACTACATAAGTTGCATTAGTAATCTCTAGATTCAGGTTAAGCAATTGAATCCATGTCAAGGTTATTTCTATAAAATCCATTCAATGCTCATTTTTAACAATTATACATGTCAGTTTCATAATATATGAAATTTCTCATACACAGTAATATCTTATTAGTAAACTTTCAGAAAATATATTTTCTTTTTTGAATTTTCTTCACAGTTGCTACATTTATATTTAAGTAAATAAACAACGGTGACCTAATTTCATGTATCTAGAACATTGATATTGTATTTGAATGGATTGGTATGATTCTAGGACTGTGCATGATGCTAGTAACAACATAAAGCATTTATCTTGTCAGGTCAAACTTCAATCGTCTGAACTATAGTGGATTTGTTACTGCAATTCTAGAGAGAGGTGATGAGATGATTTGTGCTGCATCTATCAGGTAAATGTCTACTTATTTTGATATTTGCTTACACTTGATTTCCTTAGCAGTCAATAATTAACATAATTGCAGCCTGAAGACTGCTTATGGAATTCTGTGGCTAAACAATGATTAAATACTTTCTGTTGGTATTGGACTGCAAACAGTTGGGTTCAATGTTTTTTGGCACTTTGCAAATTTGGGGCATATTCTTTTTACTCAAAAAATTGTGATATTGGTATCTCACCAGGATATTATCGATGTTTACCTTTTTTATGATGCGTGAACACTCCTAACATACCCTTGATATAATGCTAGTGCTTAATCGAAGCACACATGTATCAAAGTATGAGTTAGTTAATATGAAATATCAACACAACTTGTACCTTTATTAAAATACTTCTGTTATGATTTAATTACTTTATTGTTGTTTTCATCATACTGTTGTATATAATAAATTGACGCGGTCTTGTCCTAGATTTTAGAAAGTTGGCCATGCTGCACGTCCATATCCATGTGACAGCCAGCAGTTAGCTATTTGGGTCTACCTTTCCAGAACTTTCATTTTCATGGCATAAACTTTCCGTTTGTAGAATATTTAACTTGTTTGATTATTTGATGTAATCCGTGGGGCTGTCTTTTTCTTCTGTGATAAGAGATAATCATTAACTCTGTTCTTTATTTTCTTCCATATACCTAAACAATTCTTTTTGCATAGATTTTCCCTTCCTCCTACCTGGTGAAAAATTCTAACAATGTTTCATCTTAATTCATCAAATAGGATCCATGGAAACCAACTAGCAGAGATGCCATTTATTGGAACCCGCTATATGTACAGGCGACAAGGAATGTGCCGCAGGCTTCTAAACGCCATTGAATTGGTAAATTTATTGTCTCATTAGTTTTTGTTGCCAAAACCTTCTTGTTTTTCTTTTTTAGAAATCTGTCTTCTGTTATGGCCTATAATTTGTTACTTTTTTTCCCTGACGTTACTCTGTCACATCTTCTGTAAAAGACTAGTAAAAGATGTATGATCCGTGTTCCATATTATCTGAAGGGTGGGGTACTACTGTCTTAGGCTATTTGGTAGATGAACATCTGATATTGGACACAGGGTTTGCTTAATACCTTTTTTTTTTTTGGATTTGAAAGTTTTAGAGCAACATCGGAACATGGGATTTGTTACTGGAAAGTAAAGAAAATGAAAGTAGGTTTTACTGTGCTTACATCTTCATCTTAATTTATTATATGCATGCACAACAATGAACAGTGTCTTGGATGACACTGAATCTTAAAAGTAAAGTACTGTTAACTAGTCAGTAAATATAAGTTTATCCCCTTATATTAACTGTTTGGCAAAACAGTAGAAATTTCTTTTAATTGGGTGTCAAAAGAGGTATTAGTTTTAGCATAGGAAAGAATCATGTTGCACTTTGATAGATGCTTTTGTGGTCTGACACGATTTTCTCCTCAGATTTTTCTCATTTTATTTCTTTTGTCTTCCATTTTACTGAGATCAAAAGTTCTTTTCTCCTACTACCAGGGACTCAGCTCTTTAAATGTTGAGTTATTGGTGATACCAGCTATCTCAGAGCTCAGAGAAACTTGGACTTCTGTTTTTGGGTTTGAGCCACTTGAATCAACAATCAAGCAAACAGTACATAATACAAATCTATTGGTATTTCCTCATGTAGATATGTTACAGAAGAAGATATCAAAACATGATATGGCTAGTCATAATCCAATCCCTTCAGAAGGTACATTTGCATTTGCCTATACACTTTTTCCTTTTATTATAGTTTATTATGCTTGGTGACAAATGTACATGCTATCTGTCTTTGAAAATTTGAACTTGATTTTTATCCAATACTATTTATTGTAGCTGTCAATCAAATAGCATATAATTGCAATGGTGCGGGCTCATCTGGATCTGATTTGATCAATTATATTGAGATTCCTCCCTGCCCTAATACATGCCAAATAAATGACGAAGCCACATCTAATGAATCTGATTGTCATCTCCCTGAGGGTTCAGTGAATAATGTACCTGACGTTGCTAGCAACATTAATGGTTGTAGACAATCTACTAAAGATGACACATGTGAAGTTGTTTGTCACACAGGTGATGAGAATCCAGTGATGGACAACACTAAAAAAAATGTTTGCGAAGATGTGACTGATACTAGTGGCGTAGCTGGAGATGGCCAGTTGAACACCACATCTTGTATTAACACTGAGGCTACAAAAGTACAGTGTGTTAATGTTTCGTTGGAGGTTACTGAAAACTTACCTAATCATGTTGCAGTATCAAATGAAGTTTTGTCAAATAACAAAAGTGCGGAAGACTCGGAACCCTGCGGTACAGAAAGTATTACAAGGGATTCAAAACTTTCTGCTGACTCTATTCACCAGGATTCATCTATTGTTTCTGACAGTTGTAAACTGAGAAGTGACACTGATTGTGGTCAACAGAACATCATA
This sequence comes from Vigna unguiculata, assembly GCF_037176805.1. Lineage (NCBI taxonomy): Eukaryota > Viridiplantae > Streptophyta > Magnoliopsida > Fabales > Fabaceae > Vigna > Vigna unguiculata. The sequence goes on along the minus strand of NC_140798.1, from coordinate 27,557,841 downwards.
GGAACAGAAGAAAAACGTGGTGAATTTATTAGTGTTTGTGGTTCTAATGGTAGACCCAATGGTGATTGTGCCTCTGGGGAAGGTACTGCCGCCACTAATGAGTTATTGCACCTTCCATCACAGGACATGACCAATAAGAAGCCTTGGGTGAAAGGGTCTTCAGATCTACCTGAGCCTGATTTGCAGGTGGATCAAACAGAAGAGAACAGTGCTCCCTCCCCATGGAGCCCTAACACTGCTTCTGGTTGTGCATCTACTGGCAGTGCTTCTCGTGGTAGTACAGAGGGGATTTTTTTGTCAAACCAAGCCAGTTGATTTGTGCTTCACTTGTAGGTATAAGTAGGTTATATTTGGAGGTATTCACTAACAAAGGGAATCTAGCAATGCAATCTGGGAAGGGTAGTAAAAGCCCTGATCTTTGTACTTATGGACGACACAATGTATGTGTATTTTGAAGTATCTGGCCGATAGAATAGGGTGATCTTAACTTCTAGTAATTCCTGTTTCTCTAAAATCTTAAATTAGGAATGTTAGATTCCCTTCTTCAGTATTCATTTTTTTTTAAAAAGAAAACAGATTTAGCAAACTACCATTTATTATGTTTCTCTTGGTTTTGTTTATCTCCACTAAACATTCTCCCTAGAAGAGTCAGAATTCAAGTTGACTGTATAGTACAGATGATATAGTCACCCATGCCATATTATGACAATGTTTCTGGAAGACTTTTAAAATTTAAACATGTTCGTAAAATTTTTATAGATTAGGTTTAAATTGTATATTTTATCTATAAGTTCTTATATTTTATTACTTTTATCTCGAATTTTAAAATGTGATGTTTATCTTTTGAATTTTGAAGTTATTAATATTCTATCCTTTTATTGGCTATTAAATTATTAACATAGTAGCAATGTAATAAATCTTCATTATATTTTTTATACTATGCATTATTTTGCCTTTGGAATATTACTATTTTATCATTTGTTTTAATTTCACCAATTTTAACTCTTTGAATTTTCAAACAACATTGTACTCTTTTGAATTGGGTGTCAATTGTCTAATGTGACAAATGATTAAGTTAAATTTATTTCATCACACCAAACAAATATTAACATAGTACATTTTTTAAATAAATTTTAATAAATATTTCTATAACAATAAAAAAGGAATTGTTTGTCATTTTTTATTTTACAATTTTTATCATTTTATCTCTTAAGTAGCTGTTTCTAAATTAAAATAATTATCTGTAATAGAAATTATTTACAAAATAAATAAAAATAATCTACAATAAAATTATAAAAATTACATGTATTTAGTTTTATAATTATTTTTTATGAATAATTTTTATAATTTATTAGAATTCTTTTAATTTAATAATTAGTAAACTAATATGTTTTATTTTTTCTTATATAAAATAAAAAATAATAATATAATTCATGCAATTTTTTCATTGATTATAACTGATTTTTTTACAAAGTAGATATTTAATCAATAGTTAAATAGAATTTTTTGAATTTTTAAAAAAGCTTTGAATTTAAATATATTTTTAGTACCTTAATTTCACATAATTGACTTTTTAATCTGTAAGATAGCAATATGATGAATTTAATCATCCAAAACTATACAATTATTTGGTTTAATCTTAAACAATATGCAAAAAATAGTCCTATTTAAATAATATTTATCTTTCTGTCTTCACTTTGTTGGTATTGTTTTTTATATAACAATTGAAAATATTTCTAATTATCACTCGTGCTAAATGAATAATCATAATAAGACATGTATTAATTGGACATTTATTTTTTATTTAATTTTATAAATTCTTATTATATTCCTATATTTTGACGAATAGATAAGTTACAGATTATTTTCTCTATATAATAAATTCACTGCCTGAGTAACAGATATTTTGTTCATTAGCTAGATTGTGTTCAAGTGATTATAAGTTTCATTCTGGTAGACAAGGATCTAAATTTTTTTGGAGGAATAAATTCTAGTTTTAAGGGATTAGAATAATGATGGTGTCAAATCGGAAGATTAAGAATATTTTCAATCTTTTAATTTAGAATGAAACGATAGAGAACCGGTTTTGAATAGTATTTTATAATATTTATGAAAGTTTGTAACTAGGGGTTGGACAAAAAATTTGGTTCAATGAACAGTTTTACTTTTGGTCTAAACTGATCCAACAAAAATTCATTTCTTCAAATTATATCAATTTTTTAAAAAATTATTATTAAATTGAGAAAATTTTTTTTAATAACTAATTTAATATTTTTAAACGAAAAAATAGACTAAAAAATTAATTTAATTAAAATTTTGTCATCCCCAAAATATTAATAGAAGATTTGTCACTATATATAATCAAGATAAATAATTGAAAATTTTTATTATTTACTTTATTAAAAATTAAATTATGAACCATTAAAACTCACAAATTAGTAAGAGAATTAACACAGGTGTATACCCAAGTTAATCGGTTAGTTTATTTCTGTCATAATTATTATTTTACTATTTTCATTCACATAAATTTTTGGAAAAAGAAAATTGAGATATCAAGTGTCCTAACTTAGGTTTTCGACATTTATGAAATATTAGATTAAAATTATTACTATTTAATTTTGTACATCTTTAATTTTGAAAGTTTTGAATTATAAGTTGTCACAACTTTGCATATGTGGAAGATAAAAAGAATAATAAATTATCTCAACTTGCATTTTAAGATATATCATTAAAAGAATGTACTTTTAAAATAGTTTTATTTCCAGTAAATCATATTTTGGTTAATATAAAAATAAAAAAAAACTAATAAATTTTAACTAAAATTATAAGATACAATTATTATTTAAAAAAAAACATTAAGACATCAAACTATCACTTGTTGAACTTTTATGTTAAACCAAAATAATGTTTTTATAAAATTTTATCCTCAATAGTATTTATTTTCAGTAAGATAATATAACTTTTATAACATTTATTATGCATTAATATCACTCTAATAAGTTCAAAATATTTTTTTACAAAATAGTATTAATAAATAATTAATAAAAGTCAATATACTGTAAAAAAACAAAGTATAATTAATAAACTTACTATGATATAGTTGTTTGTAATTAAATAACTAATCGGGCACAATATTTAATATTAATTATATAAATTCGTTATGTATTTGACAATTATATGAATATATTACTTTATTAATATAATACTTATGAAAAAAAAAATTCATTTATGCCAAACTCATTTAGTTTTTTTTATTATCTAATCCATCTAAATTTACTTTATTAAATAACTAATTTATTTAAAATTTATTTTATTAAATTTTGATTAAAATTTGATCTATATTTTAATATGAAGTTTAAAAGCTAGTTGAAAAGACAAATTTTCCCAATTCAACAACAAGATGAGTCTGTTTGGGCCGAAAATTATGATAAGTCTGTTTGGACCGAAGGTCTAGACGGTACGATATGACATAAAATTTGACCAAATTCGGTTACATCGGTCCTGGTTAAAATTTGATTGCGTCAGTTCAAGCCGAAATTTGGTCGAGTCGAATTCAACCAAAATTTAGTCAAATTGGTCTTGACCAAAATTCAACCATATTTGGTCGAATTCGATCGTGTTGACCTCGGCGACACAAATTTTAGAAATTCAATTTAATTTATTTTATAAAAAGTGAATTTTGGATTTTGAACTTAATCCAAATATTTGGATCTGAATTTTCGATAAATCCAATCTAGTTCTGCACCAAAAATTGATGTGAATCCAAAATCTGATTAAAATTATTTGGATCTAAAATATATATGGATTGGATCTAGGGGTGGGCCAAAAATCTAATTTTCTTGATCCAATCCACTTTTGCTTCAATCCAATCCATTTAAAATTTATTTTATTAAAAATCCAATCCATTTAAAATCCATTAAAATGGATTTGAATTTCAATCTAATATACATTTCATATATTTTATGGATTGCATATCCATTCTATAAATCAAGATTTTCAAATATGGATTATCCAAAAAATCCAATCCAAATTTTCAATTTAAAATTTTAGTTGGATTAGGCTAAAGGTTAGATGGACTAGGCTAAATTCAGACTCAGACGAGCCTTGCTCAACAACCTGGACGGACCAGGCAGGCCTGACGACCTTAAAGGGTCAGGCGGGCCCGACGACCAAAACGGGTTGGGCGGGCCTAAAGACATGAACGAGCTAGGCGAGCCCGAAAAATCGAACGAGTCGGTCGGGCTCAACAACCCAAAAAATTCGAGTGAGCCGATGACTCGAACGGGCTAGGCGAGTCCGATGAACTGAACGGGCCAGGTGGGCCCGAAGATCCGAATGGGCCATAAAGGCCCGATGATCCAAACATGCAAGGCATGCCCGAAGACTCAGACAGGTCATGCCCGATGACTTATACGGACTAGGCAGCCTTGACTACCTTGATGGATCGAGTAGGCCCAACGACCCTGATGGACTGAGCGGGCTCGACGACCCGGACAAGTTGAGTCGGCCCGATGACTCAGACGAACTATGCCATACGACCCGTACAGACCAGGCAGGCTTGATGCCCGAAAGGGCTAGCGAGCCTAAAGACCCGAGTGGGTTGGGTTTGGTCGATCCGACGATTCGGACGGGTCGTGCCCGACGACCTATAGGGACTGAGCAGGCCCGAGACCCTGATGGGCCGAGCGAGCTTGATGACCCGAACAAGCTGAGTTGTGTTGGCCTTAAGGACACAAGTTTTAGAAAATTTAATATTTTTGTAAAAAATGAATTCTAGATTTTGAACTTGATCCAAATATTTGGATTAGATTTAAATCTTGATCCAAATATTTGGATATGGATTTAAAAAAAATCCAAAGTAGTTTTGTTGAAAAAATGAATTTGGATTGAAAATCTAATCCAATTATTTGAATCTAAAATGGATATGGATTGGATCATTAATGCTGTGTTCACTTGGGGAGAGTAATTGAGGGAGAGTGACTGGATGGGTTTGAGTTGATTTAAGAATGAAATTTGTGTTATTTTTTTAAGGGATTTAGAAGTGATGATGAGTAAATTTAGAAGTAATTTTTGTTAAAGTTTGTGAAAGATTTGATTGATGTGATAGATTAAAAAATATGTTTTAGTAGAATTAATAATGAGATTACCATTTTGCCCTTAGTTTAATTAGTATTGTAAATTGATCTTTGTGTGACTACATTTAATTTCTTAATTTTTTTAAACACAACAAATGTAAGTAAAACAACCATGGCGGAACAGATCTGCAAACAAGACTCAAAACATGTATCCGATCCACCACACACCGTATCCGATCCACCACACTCGTATCCGATCCAGCCAAAGGAACAAATCCAACTGCAGTGTATCCGATCCAGCACAAATGGGATCGAATCCTCAAACTTGGGGATCGATATGTGGTAGGGGATTGTCATGGTCGCACCTCTCATGGTTGCAGCTTGCAGCGTGACTGTGTTTGCAGCGAAGAGGTGGTAAATGGCACGTGAGAGAGATGAGAGGGTAAATCTGTAATAACACAACCCAATCCTACCAAATCATCGCATAATGCCCGTGATTACAAATTCCATGCTTTCCTGCCATCCTCGCAATGCCATCTTCACAGATACTCTCAAACGAACACCACTCCAGCTCTCATTTCTTTCTTCGCAAATATACTCTCTTTAAAACAAACACAGCATAAAAATCCAATCAATGTCTATCCCTAATTGAATCTTTAAAAATCCAATCCATGACTATTCATGCTTGTAACGATGAGACTGTAAGAAAATGTTCGTATAATGCACTTTGTGCTTGTGATAGTATTTTCAAAAGCAGAAAAGAACAATATATTGATAGTTTTTCATTTTTTTGGTATTCATAATTCTATTTACGTGTGATTTATAGATGGAATATGTTTAGAGTGCTAATTTTAGAAAGCTTTAGATTGAATATACTTTCTCATTTCTTTTAGTTGTTTATTGAATGTATAAAGGTTGAAGAAGAAAATGTTTATATAGAATATTTCATAATTTTAGAGATGAGAATCATTACACAAATAAGTCATTTTTTTTTCTCTTATAATAAGTTTCAACTTTTCATATTTAAAATTGTATAATGTTTTAATCACATGGACTTGGTTTAGTTTTTATGTGATCTTTTATGAATTTTCTTTATTTTTTTAATAAATTTTCACGATAAATATCTTTTAGAAATGTCAAAATATATATTTAACATAAACTTTATAAAAAAAAATATGTAAAATTTTAATAAAAAAAAGTAGTTTTCTAAGATTGCATACTTTGGTTTCCCGTAGTTTGCAAATAAATAGTTTAATATTTAAGAATAGAAAAATTGGATAATTATTCTTAATTAATACAGCATGAAATATTTTTGTGTAATTTAATAATCAAATTACTGAACTTTTACTTTTCTATCTTATTTATGGGTGAAATCATTACATGTTAGTAAACTGATATTCAATATAATTTTAAATTTTAAATAATAAAATTTATAAAAACTAAAATTCAATAATAAATTTCACAAAATTATAAATTTAGTGATAAAATATGACATCAAACCTACAAATTACAATTCTTAATCAAGACGAACAGTTCAGTACAAGTAAAATGAAACAATTCTTAAAAATATAATATTTTTTTATAACGTATTATTTGAATTAAAATATGTCTGATAGGTTAATATATCAAAATTTTAAAATATATAGATAAATAAAATGATAAAAAGCATGTATTATAGACTGTAATTTTTATGGAATAAATAAGATTAAATATAATCTTGTGAATAAATAAATACAAACATTTCTTGTTATTTGGTGAATGAATATATTGAGTGAGAGCTAAGTATTGCTTGATATGTTTATTAAATGATTGCAAAATTAATAATTTATTGAGATGAATATTATATATCGCACAAGAGCTAGTTTATTAATTTTAATAGAAAGGATAAACTTGTTAGTGAATTTTATTTGAAATTTGAGATAAAAAATATCATATATAAAATTATGCAAAAATCAAACACAAGAATGATAGTAAGAAGAAGAACAATATTAATATATTTTTATTGAAATTTTTGGTATTTTCTTATTAAATTATCTCCTACTTTTAAATTATTTGCACTACTTAAGTATTTGATTAATTATTTTTGTTATACTTTTATCATTTATGTTTTCTGTTTTATTTTTATTTAAGTCTTTTTTTTTCTTGTCTTAATTTAAGTTATTTCAAATAGTTCAATTATAATTTATTTAAATTATTTCAAAAACCCACGAAAAATATATACAACAAATTATCGATAAAATTCAAATCTAATAAAATTCCACGAAAATAAAAGTGTACACTGAACTTTTAAATTTAAACTGCCTTGAACTTATCTTTTGTGTGAAGATAACTATTTTGGTTCTCAATCTTATATTGTGAATTTGTGATACAGCTTCAGAGTTTATTGATTGTTATCAAAATATAACATTAAAAAAAATTGTAAAACTCATTATGATTTTTTTTCATTATTTTCCGTTAGGATTTTTCTTTACTTTTGTTTTTAAATTCCATTTTTTTCAGAGTCTGATTATATATCATAGTAATCAGAAACTGAGATCAATTTTAACAATAATATTTTCAAACCGAATAAATGTTTGTCTACCATGACTATTTTTTATATTTTTCATTTCTTTTTGAATTTGTCATCAATATTTAAGGGTTAGTCAAAAGAAAAACGTTTTTCTTTTAAGGCTTAATAATTGATTTAATATTTTAATTTATTGCTTTGGTTTATTTTGGTTCCTATATTACTTATTGGTTCAATCTAGTTCTTCTATCGTCTATTATTTTTTATTCAATCTAGTTTTTTTTTCTTAAATGATCAAATTTTTTCATCTTCAATTGGAGACCAAATTAATATTTAAGCTTAATTATAATTTATATATATATATATATATATATATATATATATATATATATATATATATATAATGTTAAAATAATTTTTTAAAATTTATACATCAAATCAACCACCTAAACGTAAAAGATTTTGAGTATTTAGGAGGAGTGTAAAAAATTAAATAATTTAAGTATTTAGGTGGAGTGATTTGATATATAAATTATAAAAAAAACTATTTTAATATGTATATTGTAACGCCCCATTTAATTTAATGCGTAAAATTAAAGGAAACGTCACACAGAGATAACAATGGAGCGTAGCCTGGGGTTCTAAACACAACCCCTACAAAAACCCGGGCACACCATAATGCCAAAGGAAAGCCGAAAACAAATCTAATGAAGAGTGTAGAGTAGAAATGCATAAAGGGATACATGGGCTGTAGCCCTAAAGAAAACATGAAAAAAACTCCAGCCCAGATGGCTAAGCAACGGAATCACCATTCCCTTGTTGACCACGAGAACTTCGCCCATCTGCTCCCATCAATCAAGTTGATGATCATCGCAAGAAAGAACAACCACATACAATACAACCATACAGCAAAACGGATAAGCTAGAGCCAATAACATAAACATCATACAGTCAATCATATTTCATCATCCAATATTCATACCACAACCAAGCATGTTACGACCTTCCAAGCAATACACTACGACACGACTCGACTCATCCGGATACGTATAACTTAGTCGGGTTCAGCGGATGCTTGCGCTTGTGGTGGATACCTCTGCTCGACCCTGAACTGCTCACCCCCGAGCTATGTGTTACAAGTGTTACGATGAATCAATGTTCCCCCACCACAAGGTTAGCCCTTAATGAATTTCAGGCCTCCTGCTACTCTCACCACAGGAGTCAGTCCGCTCTAAGTGAGACTAACTGGCTCCTTAGAGTGTCAGGATGCAACCTTAACTTGAATCCTTACCTAGTTATACAGATGGGGCACCACCATGAACACCCACTAACAGGGCCATGGAATTACGTCCCGACCACTGAAGCGCGGCCCTGGGAATCTCACCTAGAGATCCCCAAGGACTTACGCACTAACACGGACCCAACATGCATAAATCACCAATAAGAGAACATTAAATCATATTTACAATTCCATACCAACCCTTGAGATTAATTCCTCATACGCATCATATTTCGAATTCATACATCTGATCATCACCACCCCATGAGTCTAGGGCCTCATCTCATATCAATACCATGTTCCTTTAGTTCCAAACCACTCATTCATTTCACATGCCAGGTTCCCACAATACCCATTATTCCTCATTTACGAATCATGTCACGCATATATATATATATATATATATATATATATATATATATATATATATATATATATATATATATATATATATATCAATTCATTAGGCATGTATCCATACATATGTACATATATTTCATCATGGCAGTCATACCCAAACAATTCCAATCATAAGAGAGCAAACACACACCCATACACCATGCTGTCTCGCCCAATCCCTCGCTCAGGCTGAAGAGTCTCGCTCAGGCGAGACATTCTCGCTCAGGCGAGTCCCCTTCGCCTAGGCGAGGGCTCAAACAGGTCATCAGAAAGCATTGCGGGATCTCGCTTAGGCGAGACCCCTCTCGCCTGGGCGAGATGCTCGCTCGCTCAATTTGAGCGGGTCGCCAGAGCGACCTCTCGCGTAGCGACCTCTCGCGTAAACTGTCTTGGGCGGATCCCTGTTTGTCTCGCCTAGGCGAGACTGGCTCGCTTGGGCGAGATTAACAGGTCTCGCCACTGTTTCACCTGCAACAGCCATGTTTATCGAACCAACCAAGCATACAAAGCATTCTCACACATCAAATCGAAGGGTTTACCCATACAATCAGTAACTAACTCAAGAACAGCCAAGACAACACCAAAAACTGGAACCCTAACTTCCCGTACCTGGAAAAGGGCTAACACAACTTTGACACAGGACCTCGGAGCACAGCAGCTCAAGTGATGAACTTGCAGAACTGGCGGAACAGCGGAGGACACAATCATTTTCGGACTCTAATCGGTGGAAAACGAATGTAAAGCTTTATAAGGTAAGTACACTAGGTTTAGAGTTACTTACATTGAGTAGAAATCGCTAGTTGAGCTCTTGGGACAGACTGGTTCGAGACAAGGACAAACCCTAGCAGAGCTCTAGCGTACCAGTTAGGGAAACGGCTGTGGTTTCTGTGAATGCAAGGAAAAGTGGAGCGTTAGGACAACTGGAACATGTTTTATCAGTTGGGCCAGCTCTAGGCCCAAGCACAAGGGGCAGCCCTTTGCTCTAGGGCAGAAAATTAGTAAGCCATAATTAATGGGCCTTACATATATATAAATTGTAATTAAGCTTAATTACTAATTTGGTCTCAAATCGGAGAAGATAAAATTAGATAATTTTAAAAAATAACGAGGACTAAATTAAACTAAAATATAATAAGAGACCAAAATGAATCAAATTAACAAATTAGAGTATTAAATAACTAATTAAGTCTTCTTTTAACTTGGTTAAGCTTTACTGAATTTTTAATATATTTAAATATTTTGTAAGTATTTAGATTTTAAATACTTCATTTGGTTAAGTTGGAATTTGGATAAAAATAAAGAATTACAAGAGAGAAACTATTTTTATTTTGATAGAACATTAGGAGAGATGATCCGGATGTGAAGTTAACTTGGTTACACTATCTTGATTTTCATGTAGGAATTATGTTTTATTTAAAAATCATTTTGATGTCTGTTATTGAGTGGCGCGTCCCTCCGTAAGATCAGACACATGAGAGCACTAGGAGATGTTGGCGTGCACAAATGCTGACCAGAAGCGGGCCAGGGGGTGAAGGGAACCTCTCTGAATCGTGCCCCTGTGAAATCCTCCACCCGCCAAGCAGAGTGCTTGGATCAGCTCTCCAGGCGCCACGCCCTCATCATCCAACACTGAAAATTGGCACTCCACATCATCAGCCAGCTGGGTGCCCAAAAACTCATTGATCGTGTCAGCATCAAAGGGCACCCTTTTCCCCCGCACATAACTGAGAAAGGTGGGGGCTGCTGAGGTGGTAACCTTGGCGTTAGCATAAAATTCCTTCACCAAGGTTACACTAAAAGTGCTAGGATAGCTACCCAGCCTTTCCCAGCCACGCCTGATCAACTCCAGCTGAAATTCGTTGACCTCCCCGGGCTTAAGAATTACTTTCCTCTCTGCCACCAACTTTCGTTGCATGACCACTTGGAAGCGGTCCTCATTATCCTTTGTGAGGAAGTAATGAGAGTAAATTCTCTCCTTTCGCTTTTGCCCTTTCGAAGGGTTGCCAACGGTGGTCTTCATTCTTTTGGGATTTGAGGAGGATGCCATCTGCAAAATAAACATTAGTACAAAGAGGCAATTTAAAGTTAGCATTGGAGTGAGAGATTCAATCAAAAAGAGAGTTAATTGCATCTAAAGACTAAACTAGAACAACAAAATGTCAAGTCATTCAGATGCAAAAATCATTGCAACATTGGTGCCTCCCAACCCATGCAACAATCACATGAAACTCAAAGAAAGAGGCAAAAACAAGGGCCACCGCCTGGCCCCTCGAAAACTGCCGCTAGGCGCCAGCTTGCAGCAGTGGACATTGCTAGGCGCCACCGCCGAGCGGTAAAACAGGCCAAAATGGCCACCGCCAGGCGGTACATAACAGACCAGCCAAAAAATGCAGTGAACGAGCACAAAATCAGCAGAAAAACCAACTACAATGGCAGCCCAAAAAGCAAACACGAGTTTATAACCACAAATAGCAACAAAAACAACACGTATATGAACGCAAAGTAAACCCTAAGCTAGTGAATCAACAATGGAGTAACAAAACAAGAATCAAAAATGCAAAAAGGAGGAGAGCACAAGAAAGATGTTTTACTTGAGTGGAATGCTTGAGTGAGTGTTGGAAGAAGTGAAATTGGATGAGACGTGAAGTGTGGGTTAGTGTGTGAAGAGGGACAGAGTCGCGATCGCCTGGTGAGAGCGTGGCTGGAAGTGTAGTGGGAGTGAGATTAGGGCGCGAGAATAGGTTCAATTGGGGGTTAGGATTTGTGAATTTAAGAGAGGATTGGGGTTTGAAGTTAGGGTTTGGAGATTAAAGAGGTAGGGTTTGGTAAGTGTGAGAGTGGGAAAGACAACGGCGCCAGGCGAGAGAGAACTTAGGGTAAGTGAATGGGCCAGCTCGAAAACACACTTAAAAAGGTCCAGTGGCGCTGACGCAGTGGTACCGCCTGGCGGTAGGTCACGAGCCGCCAGGCGGTATACTAGTAAAATGATCCTGAACGAATTTTACTGGTGTGGCGCTAGGCGGGTGAGAGGGAGCCGCCAGGCGGCTGGATCCTGGAATGCTTCCAGTGGCTGATTTTATAGATAACGCCTGGCGGGATGGAGTGAACCGCCAGGCAGTTAAGCTGCAGGGGTGGATTTTTTTGTGTTTTTGGGTTATGGTTGGGTTGGTTTTGACTCAATTGTACTCCACCCAACATTTCACTCTTGCAAGCATCTTTTTCAAGCTTTTCCAACTTTAAATCAAGCATTCACACTCAAGCAAAACATTCAATTCACAAAACACATGCACAACTTAGCTTAAGACATGACTTTACTACACAAGCTATGCTACTACTATTCTCACTAGCACATTCTATGATGCATAAAGGTTGAACACAAGCACATGCTATCACATCCTAAAACTAACTATGCATGAAGACTATGCTTCCACAAATTCACAAATGCATGCAACAAAATTAGCACAAAGTTCAAACATCAAATCAAACGCAACAATCTATACTAACACACTTCACACATGCATAAAAACACAAAGCTATATCAAAAACGAAAATTAAAAGCTAGAATGAGTTTAGAGCACTGGGTTGCCTCCCAGGAAGCGCTTGTTTAACGTCACGAGCCTGACGGGTAAGGACTCTAGGCTTCACTGAGGTGCATGACGGTGGTCATCCTCAAAACTTCACCACCCAAATAAGGCTTGAGCCTTTGGCCATTCACTACCCAACTCCTTTGTGAGGAAGGGTCTTCAATTTCAATTGCCCCATAAGCTTTCACCTCTTTGATGGTAAATGGGCCTGACCACTTGGATTTCAACTTCCCTGGGAATAATTTGAATCTTGAGTTGAACAGAAGCACTTGTTGACCGGGTTTGAAATCTCTTTTCACCAACTTCCTATCATGATAGGCCTTCACTTTCTCTTTATAGCTCTTGGATGACTCATAGGCATTGAGTCGCATCTCTCCCAACTCATGGAGTTGTAGCTTCCTCTTCTCCCTTGACAAGGATGGATCAAAATTCAAGAACTTCATGGCCCAATAGGCCTTGTGCTCCAACTCCACCGAAAGATGACAAGCCTTCCCATATACCAATTAGAATGGAGTCAACCCAATTGGAGTCTTGAATGCAGTCCTGTAGGCCCACAGAGCATCGTCTAACTTGATAGACCAATCCTTTCTTGAGGAAGAAGTTGTCTTCTCAAGGATCCTCTTAATTTCTCTATTTGACACCTCTGCTTGCCCATTTGACTAAGGATGGTAGGGAGAGGCAACTCTGTGTCTGACATTGTAGTGCTCCAAGACTTTCTTCAACTGAGTGTTGCAGAAGTGAGAACCTCCATCACTTATCAAGACTCTTGGGACACCAAATCTGGAGAATATGTTCTTCTTGAGAAACTTGATGACTGTCTTAACATCATTTGTGGGCGTGGCAACAACTTCCACCCATTTGCTGACATAGTCCACAACCAACAAGATATACTCCTTAGAGAATGAGGAAGGCAAGGGACCAATGAAATCAATACCCCAATAGTCGAACACTTCCACCTCCAATATGTTCTGCAAAGGCATTTCATTCCTTTTTGAGATACTCCCTGTTCTTTGGCACTTGTCACAGTGTTTCACATGTGCATGAGAATCCTTGAAAATGCTCGGCCAATAGAACCCAGATTGTAGAACCTTTGCAGCTGTTCTTTCTCCACTATAGTGTCCTCCATAGGGTGAATTGTGGCAGTGCCACAAGATATCTCTTGCCTCCTCTTCAGACACACATCTCCTCAACAGATTGTCTGCCCCAATCTTGAAAAGGTGAGGATCATCCCACACATAGTATTTTGCTTCCTTGAACAACTTCTGTTGCTGATGCCAACTCATATCCTCAGGAACAACTTGAGCAGCCTTAAAGTTTGCCATTTCTGCAAACCAAGGTCTATTAGACACTAGAAGCAGCTTTTCATCAGGGAATTCTTCTAACACTTCCTTCTCCAGTGTGGTTACCTCTTCATTCACTAGTCTTGACAGATGGTCTGCCACTTGATTTTCACAACCCTTCTTGTCTTTAATCTCAAGATTAAATTCCTGCAACAACAAAATCCATCTAATGAGTCTAGATTTAGAATCAGGTTTAGTGCGCAAGTATTTGATTGCAGCATGGTCAGTGTAAACCACTACTCTAGAACCAATGAGATAAGAACAAAATTTTTCCAAGGCGTACACTATTGCTAGTAACTCCTTTTCAGTAGTTGCATAATTCACTTGATGTTCATTAAGGACTTTACTAGCATAGTGTATGGAGTGGAAAATTTTATTCTTTCTTTGCCCCAAAACAGCCCCAACCGCATAATCACTTGCATCACACATAAGTTCAAAATCAAGTTCCCAATTAGGTGCAATGATTATGGGTGCGGAGACTAGGCTAATTTTCAAAAGATTGAAAGCATTTAAACATTCAGCATCAAAATTAAAGGAAATATCCTTATTGAGCAAGTTGCTCAATGGCTTGGCTATCTTGGAAAAATCCTTGATGAAGCGTCGGTAGAAACCCGCATGTCCAAGAAAGCTCCGGATTCCCTTCACATTTTTTGGTGGTGGGAGTTTCTCAATGACATCCACCTTTGCTTTGTCCACTTCAATGCCCTTGGAAGATATTTTGTGGCCCAAGACAATCCCTTCAGTCACCATGAAATGGCATTTCTCCCAATTGAGAATGAGATTGGTTTCAACACATCTCTTGAGCACAACTTCCAGATTTGCCAAGCAAAGATCGAATGAACTTCCAAACATCGAGAAGTCATCCATGAAGACCTCTATGCACTTCTCCACAAGGTCGGAGAAAATAGCCAACATGCATCGTTGAAATGTGGCTGGTGCATTGCAAAGCTCAAATGGCATCTTTCTGTAGGCATAGATACCAAAAGGGCAAGTGAAAGCGGTCTTCTCTTGGTCTTTAGGGTCCACCACAATCTGGTTATAACCAGAATAGCCATCCAAAAAGCAATAGAAAGCTTGACCCGCTAATCTCTCTAACATTTGATCCATGAAAGGAAGATGGAAGTGATCCTTCCTTGTGGCCTTGTTCAGCTTCCTGTAGTCTATGTACATCCTCCAGCCGGTCACGGTTCGTGTGGGTATCAACTCATTCTTATCATTACGAACCACTGTCATGCCGCCTTTCTTGGGAACCACTTGCACTGGACTCACCCATGCACTATAAGAGATTGGGTAGATAATCCCAGCATCTAGGAGTTTCAATACCTCCTTTCTCACTTCCTCTTTCATCACAGGATTCAACCTTCTCTGAGGCCACTGGCTTGAAATCCTCCTCCATGAAGATTCTATGCATGCAGTAGGAGGGACTGATTCCCTTCAGATCAGATATGGACCAACCAATGGCTCCTGAGTTGACTTTTAACACCTCAATCAACTTTTCTTCTTCTGAGGGTGATAAGGAGCTATTGATAATCACAGGTTTGTTGCTACCCCCTTCAAGAAACACATACTTCAAATGTTGGGGCAACATCTTCAACTCCACTTTTGGCTTTGTGACTTCATTCTCACCCTTCAAGTCTTCCATCTTCGCCTCATGAGGAGGGATTTCCTTCAAAGCGTCAAGATTGGCTAAGCACTCATCAATCTCTTTCTCCTCCTCATCATTGAGAGTCTCAAAGGCATCAAGTAGAGCTTTCTCTAGAGGGGATGAGGCATGTAGATCTTTCTTGGAGCTCATGAGCACTTCATCAAGCATATCAACTCTGAAGCATCCTCCAATATCTTTTGGGTGAGACATGGCTTCAAAGACATTGAAGTTCACTTCTTCATCTTGAACTCTCATTGTGAGTTTGCCATCATCAATATCAATTAGCACTATTGCAGTCTTCATAAATGGCCTCCCCAATATGAGAGGAACTTCAACATCCTCCTCCATCTCCATTATAAAAAAGTCCACTGGGAATAGGAACTTGTCAACTTTAACTAGCACATCCTCCACTACTCCGTGGGGGTATTTGATTGACCTATCCGCCAGTTGTAATGTCATTTGAGTGGGCTTGATTTCCAACTCCCCAATCTTCTTGAGCATAGAAAGAGGCATCAAGTTTATGCTAGCACCCAAATCAAGCAAGGCCTTCCCCACAACTAGGCTCCCAATTGTGACTGGAAGTGTAAAGCTGCCAGGATCCTTAAACTTTGGAGGCAACATCTTCTGAATGATAGCACTGCATCCAGCCTCTAGTTCTATGGTTTCCTCTTCAATAAATATTCTCTTCTTTGTGAGGATTTCCTTCATAAACTTTGCATAGGTTGGCATTTGCTCCAAGGCTTCTGAGAAGGGAATATTGATTTGAAGCCTCTTAAAAATGTCCAGAAACCTTGCAAATTGCCTTTCTTTGTCTTTCTTTGAAGGCTTGAGAGGATATGGGAGAGTTTTCACTGGTGGTGGTTTTAATGCCACTTCTTTCTTTTTCTCATTTTCTCTATTTTCAATTTTATTCTCTTCCTCTTCTACAACAATTTCCTCATCTATCTCTTCCTCATCTTTTTCTTCTCCTCTATCATTGGGCTTGGCTTTAGCTTCATCACTTCCTTTAGCATTCAACCCCACTTCTTTACCACTTCTTGTGACTACCGCTTTGCATTGCTCTTTGGGATTGGCTTCGGTGTTGACGGAAAATGAACTACTTTGTTGATTCGCCACTTGCTTGGCCAATTGCCCCACTTGCACCTCCAAGTTTTTAATTGAGGCATCAATGTTCTTCTGATTCTGAATTGACATTTGCATGAATTGCTGCATCATGTCTTCAAGCTTGAATGTTCTATCAGACAAAGAAGGATGTTGGTAAGTTTGTTGATGTGGGGGCCTATTGGAAGGTCCAGCTTGGCCCATGTTTTGATGAGGTCTCCATCCTTGGTTATAATTCCCTGGTCGGCCTTGATTGCCCATATAACTGACTTCCTCTTGAGATGTGCTTGGCATAGCACATTGCCCATTGGTATGGTTCCCTCCACATAACTCACAACTTTGCACTTGTTGGAGTTGAGCTACAGAGGCATTTTGAAGCTCTTGAGGAAGTTGTGACAGTTTCTTCATGAGAGTCTCCAGCTGCTGAGTCATAATCTTGTTTTGAGCCAATAGAGAATCTTGAGATTGAAGCTCTAGAATACCCTTCTTTTGAGAATGAGCTCTCTCAGTATGGGCTTCATTATCATTAGCTGCCATATTCTCTATTAACTCATAAGCTTCCTCTAGCGTCTTCCACTTGATACTCCCACCGGCAGAGGCATCTAACATCAACTTTGACTGGGATTTAAGACCTGCCAAGAAAAGAGTAAGCTGTGTAGGTTGATCAAACCTATGAATGGGAGTTTTCCTCAGCAGTCCCTTGAATCTATCCCATGCTTGGCCCAAGGACTCATCCATATCTTGTTGAAATGCCGAGATTTCCTGTTTTCCCTTATTAACCTTGGACTGGGGAAAATATTTGCTCAAGAACTTTGCAACCACATCATCCCAGTTAGTGAGGCTATTTTCAGGAAAGGAATTCAACCAGGCTTTTGCAGGTCTGCTAGTGAGAACGGGAAGAGACTCAGGCGTATGGCTTCATCAGGAACTTGATGGATCTTCACAGTATTGCATATCTCCAAGAATGTGGCCAGATGAGTGTAGGGGTTCTCATGAGACAGGTCGTTGAACTGATTACTCTACACCAGATGAATAAGAGCTGGCTTCATCTCCATGTTGGTGGCATTGACGGTTGGCCTAGCAATACTTTTGAAGTTAATATGGCCTGTGAACGCTGCATAATCTTCCAAAGTGCGTCTTTCACGACCTCTACCATCACCATGAGGATTGTCTGCCATTTCTTCTTCTGGAAAAGGATCAGGATTCTGAGAAGTAGATGAAAGAGTGTTTGAATCAGAAGAGTGATGGGCAACTTGTTGTGCTTGAGCTCGTCTTCTCCTTGTGGCACTATTGTTTCTACGAGCAATTTTCTCTATCTCGGGATCAACAAGGAGTGGTTCTGAAGATGCAGTCCTCCTTGTACGGATCCTACCCTGCATAAACTATAGAGCAACAACAAAAACAAGCTCGAACTACAAGTTAGCCCAAAAATAATGTGCGTATATAAGTAAACAAAAACAGTAAATATGCACAAAAGAATTTAAGTCTAAATAAGTCAAAAATCACACAAAAGTTTAGTATTAGACAAGGGTCCCCGGCAACGGCGCCAAAAACTTGTTAAGACTTTGGCAAGTGTACCAAGTCGCGCAAGTAGTAACCGGTAAGACCAGGATATCGTTTCCCAAGAGACTCGTGTATACTAATTAATTGCGTAATTAGTGACTAATTTAAACTAATGAATAAATTCATATTTTGAGTTTTAATGTATGAAATTAAACTTTGCATAAATAATTAAAATTGAACTTTAGAAGTTAAAGGCACTTAGTGAATGGAAAAGATTAGAAATGATATGACTTGATATTGCCGGGGTTAGAATTCACCAACTATGCTCTCATGCAACTACAATTTAACATCCTCTTCATTAATATGCTAATGCCAACCCACAATATTACTCAAACCCTAATTCCTTAATAAATTGAGCCTAAATTTCCTTATTAAAAGTCAATTCCTTAAACTCTTAATAAGCAAATTTGCTTTATGCACAAAGGTTTAAGACAACCAATGGGTCAAGCCCCATTCCTAGGTCCAAGCTCCATTGAGTTTTCTTATTCCAAATCTAGGTTTCAAAAGACATTTTCACATCCAATGAATCAAAAATCATGCAAGAGATGGCTAAATCAATGCAAGCTTTAAGTGAAGAAATAAGAAGACTAGCAATTAATGAAAGAGTCATATATATAATCAAAACATATGCATTTACACAAGAGTTTCGTAGCTACATCTAACCCCAACAAAAATGGGTTTAGCTCTCCATTGCCATGGAGAGCTCAAGCTTAAAAATGGAAGAGATGGAAGAGAAAGAGATACAAAGAGGAAGATGGAGCTGATCCCACAAGCCCTAGCACTCCTCCAAGCTCTCCAAATGTGTTCTTCGTGCCTCCAAAATGTCAAAGATCCGTTTCCCCTCGCGAAAACAGAAGAAAAAGAACCAACTTGCCACATCAGCGAACATTGGCGCCTGGCGGAAGGGTCTCACCGCCAGGCGCAAGCCACCAAACAGGGGGCAAGTCTTCTCGCTACCGCCCGGCGGTGACTAAGTGCCGCCAGGCGGTGACTAACAGTAGCGCCTGTCTGGCGCTTGGCTGCCGCGTGGCTGGCGGTCTGTTCCGCCTGGCGCTGGCTTCGCATCGCCAGGCGCTTCCTGTTGACATTTTTCTTCTCTCTTTGCTATTCCGGGTCACTCATTAGTTTGGATTTTTGGAACAAAGCTTCCCATCTACAAAAAGGACACAAAAATGGGGATTAGTGGTATATTTAGATCAATGTAACCCACAATGTATTTATTTACAAAAGTAAGGTAAAATTGAGGATTAAGTAGGTTAAAAGCTTTGGAAGAGATGATTTTGCTAATGAAATATAGCTTGGATAATGGTAAAAATTAACATTATCACCAACCAAGCATACAAAGCATTCTCACACATCAAATCGAAGGGTTTACCCATACAATCAGTAACTAACTCAAGAACAACCAAGACAACACCAAAAACTGGAACCCTAACTTCCCGTACCTGGAAAAGGGCTAACACAACTTTGACACAGGACCTCGGAGCATAGCAGCTCAAGTGATGAACTTGCAGAACTGGCGGAACAGCGGAGGACACGATCATTTTCGGACTATAATCGGTGGAAAACGAATGTAAAGCTTTATAAGGTAAGTACAATAGGTTTAGAGTTACTTACATTGAGTAGAAATCACTAGTTGAGCTCTTGGGACGGGCTGGTTCGAGACAAGGACAAACCCTAGCAGAGCTCTAGCGTACCAGTTAGGGAAACGGCTGTGGTTTCTGTGAATGCAAGGAAAAGTGGAGCGTTAGGGCAACTGGAACAGGTTTTATTAGTTGGGCCAGCTCTAGGCCCAAGCACAAGGGGCAGCCCTTTGCTCTAGGGCAAAAAATTAGTAAGCCAAAATTAATGGGCCTTACATATATATAAATTGTAATTAAGCTTAATTACTAATTTGGTCTCAAATCGGAGAAGATAAAATTAGATCATTTTAAAAAATAACGAGGACTAAATTAAACTAAAATATAATAAGAGATCAAAATGAATCAAATTAACAAATTAGAGTATTAAATAACTAATTAAGTCTTCTTTTAACTTGGTTAAGCTTTACTGAATTTTTAATATATTTAAATATTTTGTAAGTATTTAGATTTTAAATACTTCATTTGGTTAAGTTGGAATTTGGATAAAAATAAAGAATTACAAGAGAGAAACTATTTTTATTTTGATAGAACATTAGGAGAGATGATCCGGATGTGAAGTTAACTTGGTTACACTATCTTGATTTTCATGTAGGAATTATGTTTTATTTAAAAATCATTTTGATGTCTGTTATTGAGTGAAATGTTATTGAATTTTTTTTTTTGTTAATAGAGAAATGTTTGTTTAAATTTGATACTTTAGTTGAGAAGTTGACATTGTAGTGGCTATGTTATGCATGTTATAGTGTAGAGTTTCTTAAATTGAGTTTTGAATATGATTTAGACATTAGAATTAGTTCCTATAGTTTTCTATTTCCATGTATTAGTTTATGAATTTGATGTATATGAAAATATTTGTTGAGTTTGAATGATTAAGGTTGAATTGAGTGTTGTTATCGTGCAGCTGAATGTTTATGTTTGGACAAAAACCAAGAGGGGGGTGAATTGGTTTTCAATGTTAAAATTAATACTTTAATTGTTTTTGAAAAAATTTACCGATTAATTTAAATATCAATTCCTTTAAATGTAATAATAGATAAAATAAAGAGATACAGAAGAAGAATTGACATAGATATTTATACTGGTTCAGATCAAAAGATCCTACGTCCAGGTTTTAATCTCTTCAAATAAAGAGATTAACTTAATCATTAACAAATATCAAATTACAATCAAATAACAAGATAATAGGAAAAAGAAAACACCTCTTTTGAAGCCATAAGAGATGAACAACCTTTCTCTGAATCACACATAGAACTTGACCTAGCTTTCCTAGCAACAACAACAACACTCAATCTCCTAGAAGCCCTCTTAGGAAAAGTTATCGCTCTACCCACACTAGGTTTTTCAAAGCTCTTTTGAGAACACTCAGAGAACTCTCTTTGCAGTCACAACACTAGCACTCTAGCTTCTCTCATAAAGGTATCCTCGAAGTTGAACTGCAGATCCTTAAATAGGGTTTTCGAAAATTAGGTTAAAAACTGAAACGTCATGTTCCAACTGCCAAGGATAATCGATTATTCCAGTAGGTTTTTCTGAAAACAAATTTTGAACAGGATAATCGATTATTTTGGGAGATAATCGATTATTCCAGTAGGATTTCGAAAATTAAAAGTTTTGTACAAATAATCGATTATCATTAGTGATAATCGATTATCATTGTAATTTTTCCAAAAATGAGAGATCTTAGAGAGACGAAGGTTATGCTGCTGATTCTAAGCTAAGTAAAACTATTCTACAATACACTTAATTTATTTTACAAGACAACTTTAAACATTTTGTCTTCATTCTTGCTTGATCATCATTAATTGCTTGATCATAATTCAAAATCACTAGACTTTCTTCTTTTGTCAACATTGAGTTGAGTAAAGAATGATATTTGAACAAATTATGATTGTACTAATTATTTTGAATTTGTTTGGAAGATGTATTTATTAAACTAGTTTTGGAAAAAAACTTCAAAAACAAATTTGGTTCCGTTACATAAAGTTCATTTTATAATATTTTCATCCAAATGAAGGATTTCATGCTAAAAGAAAATAGAGTTTAAACTCAACCATTGTTTTCAACCCTATGTTGAGTGAAAATAGAACTACAACTTAATCTTTGCTATCAACCATATTTTCGCTCAAATTTTTGCTCGAGTTATTATTTTTCTAATTATCTCTTTATGATTGAATGTGAATGTTTAGTATAAATGTGACGAGAATATTAATTTGTATATTTAATTAATTTGTTATTTTGTTTAAATGAGTTATGTTGTATGAAAATTATTATTGAGAATGATAAAATTATATAAATTTGGGATCACAAATTTTAAATGATATGTGAAGCATTGTTTGAGTTGTGTATTAAGTGAAGACACTTATATTAAAACATAAATCCCTTTAATTCATTGTTAGTCTAAGTAAAAAGTTTTTACACACTATGAAATGTGTAGAAATACAATTTGAATTTTAATGAACTTACCCTAATCTATTATTGTTAGATTTTCAACATTATCAAAATAAGAAAACACAAAGAACAATATTAAAAAAAAAACACTTTTATTGATCATTGAAGGTTCTATAAACAAATAGTTTAATACAACTATAGTGTATTGTCAAACCCCCCATAAGGGTCTACATATATAGAACCTAGACTAAGATAATAATAAGAAATGATTAAGATAGTTAAAGTAATAAAAGTTTACACTAGACTATCTATCACACAACTATTAAATAACCTTTGGAAGATATATACACTTCAACAAATGGTCTCATCGGACGATTTAACCATCTAACCGCTCTTCTACATGATTTAGAGCTAATAATCATAATTATCCTAAGTTGCGCTTATAAATCTAAGTTTTGGTTTGAATAAGATGTTAATATATAATAGAATATATACTTAATAATAGTTGATATTGCATCAATTAAATAATATTAAGTAAAGACATCTATGTTAAAGCATAAACCCCCTTAATTCATTGTTAGTCTAAGTCAAATAAATTAAGATATTAGGTGATGAAAAACTGAGTAAAAAGTTTTTGCACGCTATGAAATGTGTAGCTATGAAATGTGTAGATATGTAGTTTGAATTGTAATGAACTTACCCTAACCCATTAGTGTTAGATTTTCAACAATATCAAAATAAGAAAACAGTGTATTGTCAAAACACTTTTATTATTTTCAACAATATCAAAATAAGAAAACACTGTTTTCTTATTATTCTTTGTATTTTCAAAACACAAAGAATAATATTAAAAAAAACACTTTTATTGATCATGGAAGGTTCTATACACAAATAATTTAATACAATTATTGTGTATTGTCAAAGTCCAAAAAGATTTATATATATATATATATATATATATATATATATATATATATATATATATATATATATATATATATATAAAACCTAGACTAAGATAATAATAGAAAATGGTTAAGATAGTTAAACTAATAAAAATTTACACTAGACTTATCACACAACTATTAAATAACCGTTGATAAATATATACACTTTCAACAAATGGTCTCATGGGACGATTTAAATATCTAACCGTCCTTCTATATGATTTAGAACTAATTGTATAATTATTTTAGAACTAATTATTTAATTATCTTGAGCTGCACTTGTAAATCTAAGTTTTGATTTGAATCAAATGTTAATACATGATAGAATATGCTAAATATGACGATAGTTGATTTTCCATCGATTAAATAATATTTATGTATAGATTCATTTATAGTCTAACCTTGTATATTTGTGTTTGATGGAATTGATTGTTTATGAATTGCTAATTAAGATATTTTATTTTATGTACACTTTTCTAGTGATGAAAATTTGTTTCAATAACTTAAAGATTAGAATTTCGAATCGTTCAGTAAAAAAATTATACACGCGCGCGCCCCCACACACATATATATATATATATATATATATATATATATATATATATATATATATATATATATATATATATATATATATATATTTCAAAAGTTATTAATCTTATTTGAGATAGAAATCCATAATCATACGATAGTTTATACCGCTACAGTGTCACAGTTCAATTATACACAATGATCTAATGTCATAAAACATTAATAGTTATTTTTATTAGTAAACAGAGACCATCATAAGGGAGATTTGATAAATGGTAATTTTCAGTTAATTTGGTTTCACGTCTAATTGTGATTTTCGTTATTTTAAGAAAAAGGAATAGTTATAATTTTTCACATCCCGAATGTGATTTGTTACTTCCAAAAAAATAGAATAAAAGTAAAATGGTGTTTTATCAGTAAATTAAAAGAGGTTGCTTTCACAATACAAGCGATCTGAGTTCAATCCAAATTAATCAAATATGTAGTGATACATTTAATACGAAAATTATATACCAAAAATCAAACACTCGTTAAATATAGTTGGTCTCAATCTCCAAGCCAAAAAAATAATTATTACTTTTATTTTCTTATTCTCTGACATAGGTTTCACAAGAAGATAGTGATTTCTGAGCACTGAGTTCAGATCATGAACTGTATCTTAATATTAAAAGGAAAAGAATAACACCAAAAACAATATTCAGTGAGTGAATCTTGAGCGTGGCTTATCCCACTCATCTCATTATAAAAACAAAAGAGGCCATGAATTGGATTCCTCGATTCTGTTCGTCATATTTTACTGACTTGCATTTGGCCATTTCTGAGTCACTCTTTGTCTTCATGCATCCATTCTCTGCAATCAAACAACAATTTAGTAACCACTTCCATTTGTTTACTGACACGGATTTCTCACAATTTTCACTGCAACAAGTCAACAAAACTAATTAGTGTATGCATATTACGATAACCCAATACTTTATTTTGGCTTATTATAATTAACTAATCCATGTTACACGCGCGTGTGCACATGCTATATAGCAATAGCACCCAACTTTGACAAGTAAATTTCGTTATTACAAAGTCTGTGATGAGGTAAATTATGTGTCACAAAGGAGTAAACAGAAAACTTCACAGGCATGCACAAAACCTTCTGAGTTCTGCATCTTGGTTAATCTTAGCTGACATAAACTAAAGGTTAATAGAGCATTCACTGAAAGTTTCAATGAATCAGCAAAACACCATCATGGACCAGTGCTTTGTTCCTCTGCTACTGCAGGGCTGAGACTAGTGCTTCTTCTTTCCTTTGGATGACTAAGATACAAATGCAGCACGAACATATGAAACATAATTGTTTTGTGTGTTCCATTTTCTAGTTGTTTATGCCAAAGTTCTTGACTAATGTTGTCTTCAGCAACTTCTTCAACTGGTCCTGCGGCATTAATTCAGTTTGATTTCCCAAGTACAATATGAAACTTTAACGATGCGGCATGTTACAAGACCACATAAATCAAGGAGTTCATGTTTCTTTAATGTTGCTTGGCACGTACTCCTAATATAAATTATGGAGGCATCAAAGACTTTCGATATTCACTACCAAAAAAATTATTTCCCACTTTCCAAAGGGCAAATTTAATAAGATAAACTTTTATTTTTTTATGGTAAAAAAGTCATTTATACCTGTTATTTCACAAGAAAAAGGGGGAGGAGTCCTCGACCCGCAACAGATAGAGGAGGATTTTTTCAATCACATCGTTTGGGCTCCTAGAATATGGCGCCCTTGGGGCTTTCTATTTGATTGTATTGAAAGGCCCAATAATTTGGGATTTCCCTATTGGGCCAGGTCATTTCGGGACAAGCGGATCATTTATGATGAAGAGGATGAGCTTCAAGAGAATGATTCAGAGTTCTTGCAGGGTGGAACCATGCAGTACCAGACACGAGATAGATCTTCCAAAGAACAGGGCTTTTTTCGAATAAGCCAATTCATTTGGGACCCCGTGGATCCACTCTTTTTCCTATTCAAAGATCAGCCTTTTGTCTCTGTGTTTTCACATCGACAATTCTTTACAGATGAAGAGATGTCAAGGGAACTTCTTACTTCCCAAACAAATCTTCCTACATCTATATATAAACACTGGTTTATCAAGAATACGCAAGAAAAGCATTTTGAATTGTTGATTCATTGCCAGAGATGGCTTAGAATCAATAGTTCATCATCTAAAGGATTTTTCCCTTCTAATACTCTATCTGAGAGTTATCAATATTTATCAAATCTGTTCCTATCTAACGAAGCGCTATTGGATCAAATGACAAAGACATTGTTGAGAAAAAGATGGCTTTTCCCAGATGAGATAGTTGTTGCTAGCTGCTCCAATAACGAATCATTGGTTTAACTGAATAACTAAAAAAAAAATAGATAGACCTTTCTTTCTCTTCGTCTCAGGTCGATGGATCTTCTCACTTGAAAGATCCCCTATATCGATAATACACATTCCAGTTGACCGAGCCTAATTCGAATGGTCACAGGGGAAAAGGCTTGGAAATACGAATTAAAGTTCCCAATAATGAAATTAAGGGCAGATTATAAATTAGCATACACCTCATTTTCACTTTATATCCTTTTTTCTTTTTCTCTATATTTTTCCAGCGTCCAAATTCACCCAAAATGAGATGGACATGGATGTTTATAGTTATTCTCAGTACCTTCAAAATTTCTCATTCCAAAATAAAACAAATGCCAGTACTATATTATATTTTACAAAAAACATAAAAAAAAAAGATAACAGAAAGGTTGATGGATAAAGATTAATGCTTTCCTGAGGGGACCAAGTTTGACTAGAGGTTCCACACCGTCAGAAAAGAAACCGAGGATGTCACAGTTTTACACGATGTGAAGTGTTTTTCCGATTTATACACAATCATGTTTAGAAAATTGAAAAGGATTATGATCACATTGAGCATAACATATGGCTGAAAGTTTTTATATTATATACACTGATTCTATCACTAGTTATTGGTAACATAACACAAACCGAAATGAAGAGAAAGAGAAAAACCAGAGTGAGAGAAATGCAGAAGAAGGTGATAATAAATTAATGAAACAATGAGTATCTGGAAAGAGCATTACATGTTTCATTATTTGAATTTACAAGGAAAAATTGAAGATCCAGCACTAGAAAGACATGAGGCTAACGAGGAGATCAGCAAAAGCACCAAGAATGAACTTGTGGGTGTTCTTTGGGTTGAGCGCAAGATAGCAGAGAAGAAGCTCGTGCAACACATTCCAGTTCGACTTCACGTCCATCAGCTCCGGACGCGCCTCCACCATCTCCTGCATCGACCGCCGGAAATCCACGTAAGGGTCCGGCGAGTACGTGGCCACCGCCACGCTCCCCTTGAACGGCACCTTCTTATTCATCTTCGTCTTCTCAACATCAGCGCCATCTTCTCTCAGCGACGGCGAGTGGTGTTGGGTGGCTTTGTTGGTGTATTGAAGGAGGGAGTTTGAGTGGCCGGGAGAGGAGAAGAAGAACCTCTGGGAGGCACAAGCGGTGGCGAAGTCGGCGGGTTGAGGTTCGGGTTCTGGTTCGAAGAAGGTGGTGGTGGAGAAGAAAGTGGAGGTGAAAGAGTTGTTAGAGGTTAAGGTAGGGTCATAGATAGAGTTGAAGTTCTTTATCATAATGGAAGAAGGAGATGCAGAGTGAATGTTGTGATGTGAGGAAGTAGTAATGGGGCTCAATGGTGGAGTTTCTGAGTCAGGAGTAGCTGAGTTTGAGCAGCACATGTTGAGGTTGAGGTGCCTCAGATTTCTCGTGTTTGGCATATTAATTTGTTTGAAAACAGAAAAAGGTTTGGAAGAAGTGAAGGAAAATAAGGCAGATGGAAAGAAGCTTTTGATACACGAATACCACCATATGTATATATATTACTATTATTATTATACGGAAGAAGTAAGAGTTTAAAATTCAATTTTGATACTGTGTGATTAAAAGCTAAAATGTTTGAACACCATATTTATTTAAAGATTTTAGGTTAGAAGTGTAATTAATTTCTTATCCATGAGTTAAGTTTATGTCTTCGTTATATATTTTTTGAAAAGAGGCATCGGTTTGTTTAGGCATAGAACGAAGGGAAAATATATATGGTGAAACAAGGTGAAAAAAATGAATGATGTTGAGTTTCAAAGTTTTATCAATTTGATGAATATGAGGTGACAGGAGCGTGTAAATGAAAAGACTAGTATAGCGAAACGCCCAAAACATGCGGGTTTTCAGTGCATAGCTTAGTTTGAGATGAAAGGAAGGTGCACATGGGAAACGATAAAGACTAAAGAGGTATCAAACAAAAGCAAGGCACAAACCAATAACGAGTCTTTCAGTGGTATATATTTAATTGTTTATGAGATAGAGACAGAGTAGTGAATACCAATGCGAAGATAAAATCATTAAAAATAGAAGGATTCCAAATAGTATAAGACAATATTACTCATGGTTGGTCCATTTCATGCACAGATCTACTATAAAATCACCATACAGGAAAGTGACGGATCAGGCGCCTATCAATTCATTATTCATACAATAAAAGCCTTCTCTCTAATTCGGTCCCACTCTCATACTTTTTTTTTAATTGTCTTGCTTTGCATAATAATTATGTTAATACACAGTTACTCTCCCAACAATTCATGTTAAGTTTGATCATTTTGATTGAAATGATGTCAACAACACTTAAGAATGTTGGTGCTACTTTAATTGCAATGTTTTGTGATATAAAATTTAGAATAAGAGCAAAATAATTTGAGAATTAAACTGATTTTCCTTTCAATTTTTTTTTTCTTTTGGATTCTATGGCAGTGTGGTGATAGGTCCAATGTCGATTGAGTCAGTAAGTCTATATTGTCGATCGTGTCAATAGTGAGATTTGGTTTAAAGAACTTTTAGCCTTACGTTATGCGATACTAGACCCAATGCTGAATGAGTCAATAAGCCTAATGTCGAAGGATATAATTGGTAAAATGACTACTTGATTGTTAACTAGGTTGGTAAGCCTAATATCGATCTAGAGATAGGAAAAATGTCGATCAAATCTATAGGCTCAATACAGATCTAGAGGTAGGAAAACTTTTATTTGGTTCGACATGCCCAATACCGATCTTGGGATAGGAAAAATGTCGATTGGACAGATAGGTCTAATACAAATCTAGAGATAGAAAAAATATCGATTAGATGATACGATAGATGTTAGTTAATACATTTGTAAGGGGTTAGAAGCTATGTGCTAAAATAATGAATAAGGGACATTAAAGAACATTTTGTTGTGGTAAATTGTAACGTCCCAAAAACTAAATAACTTCAATTAATAAAACATCACATACTTGAATAATCAGAGAGTACGTGGTTTAGGATAGAAATGTATACAACATGTCAAAAAGCCGGATTACAAGAAAAAGAGGCCCCACACGGCCCAACTAGAAATATACTGAACATAACACAATTAAGAATACTAGGTCTTGTTCGTACAAGAAAACATAAATAATAGAATCTGCCGGTAATGAGCCCCACAGTGGGCCCAACACCTGTCCAGTGCGTCAAGCTGCAACATCCCTATTACCATCACCACTGCCAGGAGTTCTCATATTTGCTCCTATCAACAAGGTTGATGATCATCGCAAAGGTAGAGTCCACACATAACACACAAGCAAGCAAAAGGGTAAGCTAGCGAAGAAGTCATCATATCATGCACTCAACATACCATTAACATTCAAACATACATAGCAGACTCCCACATGTGAAGTACTCATCCATATCAAACCTAAGACTTGACTATCCGGATATGTACCTGAGGCACCACCACGTGGCAGTGGAATTACGTCCTAGCATTGAGGCATCACCGTGAGGCCTTCACGGAATTATACCCTTACAGGAGGCACCACCACGTGGCCTTTGTGGAATTACGCCCTGGCCTTGAGGCACCACCACGACCCCCCATGGAATTACGTCCTTTTGTCGAGGCACCACCAAGGACTCCCCTTAAGAGGGTCAATGAAATTATGTCCAACCGATGAGGCGCCACCAGGATCTTTCACTACAAGAGTCATGGAATTATGCCCTACTCATACTTTAAACATGTTCCACCCACCAATCAAGAGTTTCCCATAACATAAATATCATGTAAAATCTACAGTTCATACAACTCATGCTTTTCAATTCATATTAAATCAACTAACATGCGATTTCCGTTTCAAATGTAACATTAATCATGCCATCGTCATGCAACCCTTCTAGTAAAGCATTTGGGTCAGATAACAAACCACACATCAGTGAATCACTCAACAAAAACATCAAAAATCTGCCCGTTACCTCGCCCAAGCTAACAGGGCTCGCTCAGGCGAGGGGGACCCTCTCGCTCGGGCGGATCCCATCTCGCCTAGGCGAGAGCGCGACAAGGGGACAACGCCTTATGCGGGATCTCGCTCAGACGAGCCCCTTCTCGCCTAAGCGAGATTGTACCTTGCTCAAAAACTAATCCAGGTCGCCTGGGTGACCTTTCGTGCAGGAAAACTTGGGCGAGCCTCTGTTAGTCTCGCCTAGGCGAGGCATACTCGCTTGGGTGAGAAAACCAGTGCCCGCCACTGTTCTTTTGAGCGACAGTAACCCACACACACCCACGCAGTCCAACAGGCATTTCCAACCGATTATTTTCACACACCGGTCGCTCAACATCATATAGTCATCAAAACAAACAGATTCTACCGAAGATATGGTAAGGTCTAGCTTCCCTTACCTGGAAAGGGTTAATATGGGACCTCGATGGTAGACACAGACTCAACAGAACGAGGAGCACTCTTAGGAGCTGGAAAAACACGGAAATATCACACGGTAAGATCATCACAGAGGCTTAGTTGGGTAAAACACGAAAGGACACCAAGAACTGAGTGGCACGAGATGTAGGATGACTTACGTGGAGTAGAAACAGCTTGAGCGGACTTGGAAGCGGCGAGAAGGCAAACCCTAATGGAGAGTGCGGCTGCTCAAGGAGGCACAAGGGTTATGTTTTACGGAAAAAGCACAGAATTAGGGTTTTGGGGCATATTAGGTCTGATCCTCCCCTTTGGGCCTATCCTTAGGCCCACAAGATGGGGCAGCCCTTTAAAGAAAAGGCACAAGAGAAAAGTGGGTCTTACATAAATGGGGAGTTTTTAGAATATTAAGATCAATTTTTAATTCAGGAGGTATGAAAAAAAATAATAAAAGGGTGCGCTGGGGATGGAAAATGGGACAAATAACTTTTAAATGCTTCTGGCTAGTAGTACTTGTTAGCTAGGATAAGTTCATTTAAGCTCTCTTATAAACGAAGAATATAAAGAGTATTACTAAATTTTCTTGAGATTTCTTCTATATGCATTCAATATCCACTAAACTTTGTAACAACACATTATTCAACATTGTCTCCTTTAATGTGTTGTTCTTGAACTCCTAAAGCTTTTCTTATTTACATAACTTCAAATTTACCTTTCTTCTTGTTCAATTGAATGTCAAATAATAAAATTAGGTTAAATTACTCTTTTTTTTCATTCTTTTTGTGAAGTGTAAAAATTAGTTCTCTAATTTTTTTTATGTTTCAATTTGGTCATAGTTTTTTAAAAATGATTCAATTTGGTCATTTTCATTAGTTTGACCAAATGGTATAAAGTTAACATCACATGTCAATATGTGAGTTTTTGGATTTTTTTATTTGTTTTTAATTTTTTTTACACATGTCACTTCACAGTTGTGCAACATGTTAAAAAGTATTAATTTGGTCCATATATTTGTTTTTAGTTTCAATTTAGTCCCAATTTTTGTAAAAATAAAGCAATATTGTCTCTTTTTAAATTGAGACTCAATTTATTTTTTGTATAAATCTTATGCTAATATTCTTACAAAAATTGACATTTTTATTAAATATTTGTAGAAATATTTTTAAACAAACTTTAAAATCTATACGAAATATTCAACTTATTAATTTTAATTTGTTCATGTATTTTTTGGTTGCATGATTTGTGTTCCGTCTCACATTAGATTTAATAATCACATTCAAACTCCAACTAACATGATTTCAACATGTATTTTGTATACATTTTAAAGTTAACTTAAAAATATTTTCATAAATATTTAATAAAAATATTAATTTTAGTAAGAATATCACATAAGATTTATACAAAAAGTAAATTGAGCCTCAATTTAAGGAGGAACAATATTGTTTCATTTTTAGAAAAGATGGGACTAAATTGAAACTAAAAACAAATATAGGGACAAAATTGAGACCTTTTGACACGTGGCACAATTGTGAAGTGATATGTGTAAGAAAAAAAAATTAAGAAAAAAAAAATAACATCCAAAAAATCACATATTGACACGTGAAGTTGACTTTAACATCGTCTGGTCAAACTAACGGAAAAGACTAAATTAAATCATTTTTTAAAAAAACTAAGACCAAATTGAGCCAAAAAAAAAAAATAGAGGACTAATTTGACACTTCTTGACAAACACAAGGACCAAAAAAGTAATTTAACCATAAAATTATGATTGATTGGCTATGTATTTTCTTCTTTCATGGTGGATTGGATTTTAGCTCATAACAACAATTGATTTATTATCACAATGAATAATTTCATCATTTAATTTTTCACCAAAATCTTCAAGTATTCTCTTCAACTAAATTACTTGTTGGGTTGCTAAGATAACTTAATTATATTCAACCTTTGCAACAAGTATTTATTTTTTTAGGTCAAGCCATCTAGGTTATGCTTTACTTTGTACACCCATTTCACATTAATAACTTATTTGTCATTTGGCTTCTTAATCATCTCCAATGTTTTATTTGTTTCAATTCCCTCAGTTTTTTTCCTGCATAACATTCCTTAAAGCTTCTTCTTTAATTTCCTTTTCAAAGCTTTCTAATTCTACAACACAATAATTGTACCATTTATAAATATCACTAAAAATCCCCATTTTTAAGAGTTGAGCTTGAAGATGAAGAACTCAAACTCTAAGGACTCGATGAGTGTGAGAACTTGATGTACTTGGAGTAGTTTCTCATTTTCACATTAATCACTAGTTGTTGAACTTTGGTGGAAAGTAGTTTTTAAAATTGTTTTCTACAATGTACTTGGAGTAGTTTCTCATTTTCACATTAATCACTAGTTGTTGAACTTTGGTGGAAAGTAGTTCTTAAAATTGTTTTCTACTCTACCTTTTCTTATTGCAACTCCAAGAAGCTTTCTCATCAAATATCATATCTTGACTAATTATCACCTTCTTTGTCTCACTATAAGAAATTTGCTACTTTTCTATTTATATTTACATACGGATATGAATCCGTCGATGAATTGTTTGTTATATACAAATATTACATACGAATTTAAATTCGTATGTAAATTTGTCATACATACTGATTTTTCTATAGGTAACATTAAGGTAAATTAATGACTCATTTTTGTAGAAAATATCCACATATAAACTTAGTGTGTTGGGGGAGAAATTTTTCAAACGAAAAATTTGTATGTAATGCTAATTTGATTTGTATGTAAGTAAAGCGATATATTATGTATGAATTTTACATAAAAATTATAATAAAATAATTTTACAAAAAAGAAAATTTGAAAATGTATTGTGTAAATTTGGAAACTTTTTGGTGGTTTAGTCTAAAATCTTATGGAGCCACTTTACCCTAAATCCATTAAAAAATTTCTCCCACTTCAATCCCAACTTCAATCCCAATTTCATAAATGACTAAAATCATAATATCACATGTCACTTCAATCGAAAACATCCCCCCCCTTAAATCTCAGATTCGCAAAGCACTTTAAGCTCTAACATCAACGTTGTTGGTGTGCCATAAAAAAATTTTCGATGTTCCTTAAGGATTGAACCATAGTGAGAAATTAAGTTGAACTGAGATGAAGGTGAAGCTTGGTTCAGGGCAATATTGCTTACATATTGTGGTTGGTTTGAAAAGCTAAGGTTTGTTTGTCATTACACACAGTGATTAGGTCCAAGCCAATTCGTCTGTACCCTAGGTAAGCATTTAATGTTTTTAAGTTATTATGTAAGGCATTGATGATTATTAGTATAAATAGTTCAAAATTGTCCTTTATGATGAAAGAGCCTTCGCTTGCTAGTTCTCTATAACAAATATGAGAAAATGGAATGATAGTAGAAGAGGAATGTAGAAATAATAGTTAGAAAGGTTTGAGACTAGGAAGGGACAATGGGAAGGAACCAAATCATGTCTTGTGGGTTACTGTTTTTAAAAAAATGAAGTTACTATATAGAAATTAAAATAACTCAGAATCTCCATATCCAATAAAGAATTAGGCCACATGATGTTTCTACATAGAGAAACGAAAATTTAGATGGTTGTGTACAAGTATTTGTTTATGTTGAAGTGGAGTGCATGAGTGGTTAGGTAGTAGAAGAATTATAACAATTTAAAATTTTGAGAATGAGTAACGTAACAAAGATAGGATGGGTGGGTGATTGCATTTCATTCTAAATTTTGTTCCAATATCAACTGTTTATCTTTTGATGAGGCTTTGTTATAAAATAAGCTCTCATTTTCTCTTGGATTTTTTAGTGACATGGATGAGAATGGACCAATAAAGAAAAAGGGCCAATGAGAAATACTATGATCTCTTAGTTCCTTTATAATTTCATTTCATTGGAATTTTGTAATTAGTGGAGTGGAACACTTGTCTTTAAATGGTTGGAGTTGCACATTCTCTAATAAATCACACTCTTTAACATATTCTTATATACCAACTTGCTCTTGAAATTTATTAAAAATCACAAAGATTGGTATATGTCACAACTAACTTATTTCTTGATTTATGTAGTTTTAGATAAATTTTAACCATAATGTGCTATGTAAAATGTGTTTCTACTAACCTTGTGTTACTATAAAGATTTTACACTTACCTAGATTGATGAACCTATCCATTCTATACTTTGTTTAATTTGCCTTTATCCTTTTTATTTTGTAATAAATTAAATCAATTTACTGAAAGAGAAAAATGGTGGCTTATAGGCACCATAATGGTATAAAAACCAGAGCCATGACAAATGCTAGGGCCATTTACAGTCAAAGAAGATCCCTTATAGGGTTATTGCTTCTTACAAACCAATCAAATTACTGAATCAAATGCTTCAACTCAAATACATGCAGATTTTCCTTTGTGGTTTAGGGGAGATGTATGGATCTTCAAATTCTATAATTTAATTTTGTATAACTTATTTAACTATTTCATAAAAAAATATGACATTGTTATATTTGTAGGTTCATAAAGAGCCTTTAAGTGCGAGGAACAAACACTTAAGACATTTATCACTTGCTCCATTAAAGTGTGTAAAAGAATGACACATATTTTTTGTAAATGGGTACAAATTTCACACTTATGCATGGAGTGAGGGAAAGAGAATGATAAATAGTGGAGTTTGCGTAAATGGCCTTACAGAAGGAGGTGAAGATAATTTCTATGGTTTAATTCAACACATATATGAGATGAAGTACAATTCTTCAATCTCTGATAAGAAAGTTGTATTACTTTATTGTGATTGGTTTGATCCATCAACAAAAGGTACAAAAGTAGATTCGAAATATGATATTGTGGATATTCAAATGGATAAAAGATGTGTCATTTAATACTTTTATCGTTGCACATAATGTAAGACAAGTGCATTATGCACCATATCCATCATCATGCATTGACAAACGTGGTTGGTGTGTTGCAATCAATGCGAAGCTAGAGGTCATATAGAATATGATGATGTAGAATTGGAAGTGTCATATCGAGTTGATGAAATGTCACATGTCAATAAAGTGATTGAAGTTGAACAAGTTTTCAAATTGCAAGATTTTGAGGCTGATTTGGTGAATGACTTTTCTTTTTCCTTCCTTTCTCGGAATGATTGTCAATGATGTTTCCATGGATGCATCCTTCATACACAATATATTTTTCTTCTCAATCCTTGGTAGCTAAAACACCATATTCTTTTGAGAAAGCAACATAAAAACATTGTAATTTAAGTGCCCTAGTCTCTTATGCCAAATACAAGAATCATTTTCTTTTCTAGCCATCAAGTTGAGTTCTCTCTCATAGTTAATACACTGAAAAACTTTTGTTATTTGTCATTTTCACCACAATAACTACTTTTTTTTGAAGAAAATATTATTCATTCTTGATTCTTAAATCGAAGTGAATAATTATGCTAAAAAAATGTAAGACCTGAAAAAATTAAATAAATAAATAAATATATATTTAATATAAATGCAATGGAATCTTTATGGTAATTAATGCGGGAAATTATGGCAAGGAGTATTGGTAGCTTAAGTGGTTGAATGTGTGGAGTGGCATTGAGGGAACTTAAGTTTGAGTCCTATAATGTATGGCATTAATGGGTTAATTTTATTATTTAATTGTTTTGCATGCATGCATGATTGTGTGATACAAAATTATAAAGTATGGTGCATGAAATGCCAAGAAACATCTATTGGCGTTGAAGACCCGCTAGGCGGGCCTCCCTTACTGCCAGGCGACACGAGCCTTGTGGTTTGGCTTTTTGAGTTTGAGGGCAATTCATTTTAAATACTATATATTTTAATCTTTTGAAATTGTTAAATATACTCATCCAAACATAATGTAAGACATAAAAATGTAATTAAAGTTTCGATCTTTGTAGTCCAAAATTCATATTTTCTCCTACAAATAAAGGATTTGGACATTGCCATAAATTGTGTAGTGGGATCTTGAAGGATTTGTCGTTGTTTTACTCTGTTTTTTTTGTGGTTGTAATAACCTACAACACTGATAAATTTTGTTGGTGGTATTCTATAATTGCAATATTTTGTAGTTATTCATGCAGAAACAATAATATGGTATACCAAGCAGATAGGACTAGCATGAACTAGTATTCGGCCCTAGCCGCTTACCTATAGTACTGCTCTGAATAAATCATTGTTAACTATAAGGAAAAAAGACACATACATAGTGGTTACATACGAATAAGGAGCGCCTACTCCAAACATAGGATATAACAGCTGAGCTCCCAGAATCAAGTCATGAACTTGATGTCTAGGCCTTAATCAGGTCCATGCGAGCCCAATAGAGGCCCAACCCATAAGCAAGGTAAAATTGTGATTAATGTTCTATAAATACAGGTGGACCCCAACAATTAAAGGTACACAATTCATTAATACTGCAAACTGATATTTGACTTTGAGAGTTTTTGCTGACTTGATCATTGAAGTCCTTTCTGCAAGTAACCTTCAAAGTGTTCTACCCAATCAGAAGTGTGAAGACAAGTCAAATAAGACTCAAGAGCATCTATCCAAGAGATTCCTAAGTTAGGGTAAAATAAGATTGAAGTCTCATAATATCATATTATTGTTTCTTGCATGAACACTAGTATAAAATTTAGGATAATACGAAGATAATTTGGAAATTGAATTGATCTCCCTTTTTATTATCTTCTTTCATTTATTTTTCTTGAGATATTTAATATATTACATTTAAGTTCTCTTTCATACCGAAAACAATTATTAAACAGAATTATACTTTAACAATTACAAATATAAAGAGTCACATAAATAAATATGAATAAATATTTTGAATAATCTTTCATTACATTGTTTAATTTTGGTTAAATAGTATAACATCGGAATATTGAATAAAAAAAGCGGTGAAGAGAAGGAATCTAAATTGTAATGTTGGTGTAAAAATGGTGATGGCAAGAGTGTGTGTGGGTGCTATAATAATTCCAATCATTCAGGTACGTTACACACTGTTGAGTGAAGTGGAAGTAGCAGAGGTGCAGAAGCAACTCAATCTAAACGTGCGTCCTGCTTAATAACGAGGAAAAGAAAAAGACAAGGACCAAATTCCCAACACCAACGGCTTCTTCCTTTCCAAATATTCAAACACACCGCTCTTCACCTTGCCAAATTTGCTTCTCACACACACCATACAAAAAATGCGCTCTTCCTTCTACCCTTAAATAACTAAAAATCAAATTATATTAATATAATTCAATAATTATTTATACTTTTATTTTATATAGTTAATTATTTAATGTCGTCCATCACAATAACAGTTGTACAAGAAACATGCCTTATTGCTTAACCTTTAAAAAGCATTTTCA
This sequence comes from Vigna unguiculata, assembly GCF_037176805.1. Classification (NCBI taxonomy): domain Eukaryota; kingdom Viridiplantae; phylum Streptophyta; class Magnoliopsida; order Fabales; family Fabaceae; genus Vigna; species Vigna unguiculata. The sequence continues at coordinate 27,519,669 of NC_140798.1, read as the reverse complement.
TTGATAAAATTAACGAGGCAGGTGTGACTGTGAAACATTACTCCTTTAAAATAAGTTATAGTAATCAAGTTGTGTTTTATTAAAGGTTTTTAAAATCTGATGGATTATTGTACCGATAAAGACATAGATGCAAGATTAGACTTACATTTAAAATTAAATCCAAGTTGAACCAGATTCAATACAATAGTTTTAATAATAAAATGATATACTAAGACAACAAAAATTTGTTAGTAGCTAAAAGTCATTTTTTTATCATCTCGAAATGAAAAATAGTGAAAGTGGCCAGAAAAATGCTTTTAAAAAGGAATTTAGAACTCAACAATCTCTAATGTTTCATTTCATTTAATTAACTTGAATTATCGCCCACCTTAACACATGCTCCGCCAAATATCAAAATTGAGTTATATTATGTATCCTCATGATTGTACAACAACAATAACTTATGTTTATTTATTTCTAGACATAAGCACGATGCATTCTTTTAATTTCTTTAAAATACATTCTTTATAACTTCAAATCTCCTATATAAACTCAAAACTGAGCATTAGAATCTAATCTCACATCGGTTAAAAAGAAAAAAATTGAGCATTCACAAATGAAGTGAGTGACAAGGGTCTTCATGAGTCTTACTCAATCCCAAATCCCAAACATATACATGAGAATGAGCTGTGTAACAGTATATGAAGTGCATGCCACCTTAATTGCATTTGTCCACATGCACACTTACCAACTCAGTGATGCACCAATAGTGTTCTACTGTGTCTGCATATAAATTTATATATATAATATCGGTACGAAACCGACACCCTTAACAGTCTAAGACTGGTGGAGAAGAATCATTAGTTGTGCAGAATCATATGATTTGCAGCATCAACAACTCAACTCTTGAAGCATGTACTTGCTCCGTGCTAGCTAGCTAGCATCGAACACTCGGATTTTGAAAAATAGTTTAGCAAGATACCCCAAGATTGCAATCAACATTTAAACATAACAAGATTCACAGAGTGTCCTTGCATGGATTCACAGGTTGACATTGTTTTGTTTCGTTTGTTTTTTCGTAAACTCAGTGTGTTGTTTTTTGATTAGATAAATTGATCTTAGTTTGAATGTTTATGTATGTCGATGATGGTGTCCCACTTAGAGCAGACTCAACGTGGGTATGTCAGTGTCGTTGGATAGAAATAGCATGCCATGATGTGTTGGATTCATCATCTGTCTCTGCCTGCCATGCATGCATTAAAGGCTTTACCAGAAAGATATGCTTTTTTTTCTAACTTCGGTATTTGACTGCACATGCTATTTTATTCATCAGCAACTCAATCCATACAAATTCGTAAATTCAAATGCTTATTCACTCCAAAAGCTATGTTTATTCTTTCTTTTTCCTTGTTACGTCCCCTCAACCTCAACGTGGACAAGGATTATGCTAAAAAACAATCATGGATTTCACGTGGAAGAAGAAAAAACGATTTTTTTAACGTTCTCACTATTAAATTCTTTAATATAAGTTGTCTTCAAATTAATTTATAGAAAATATAAAATAATCCACAAGTTAATCATCAAATAAATCATAGGGCGTGCTTCTGTCGGACATTAGATTGAATTATTGAACAATTATGGCCAAAACAATATCATCAAGTACTCGACTTTAGCCCTTGTCTCGAATATAAATATTTTTTAGACAGGTTTGCACCTAGTTAGCGTAAAATCCATTAAACTAGGTTTTCTTTTACCACATTCAACTTTCTTTTATTATATTGAATTACCAAATATTAAAAGTTGAGCAGAAGACAATAGTTGTGTACCCTTTGTTCAAACAAGTCTGGATTAGAGTTTAGCTCGTAAAAAAAGAAAGTGAGTCCGCTCGATGATATATGATGCCATTTTGAGTTTAAATTTTGAAAATTAAAGTTTGTGCCTTTTAGCTTGACTTTAAAGTATGGTAATATAAGAAAATCGAAAATTTTAAAATATTAAAAATATATTTGAGCATGTTACATTCTCAGTATTAGAAGAAGAATATATTGAAATGAAAAGATACATAAACATAAAGAAAATATCAAAAAATATTTTAGTAAATGTTATCTTTAAAATATATATGCTATAAAATGTATTTTAAGATAAGAAATAGGAAGATTAATCAAAATATTAATTAATTTATCTTAACTGTTAATTACTCGTGTCTTTTTTGTTAGAAAGTGCTTCTTCATTTTATTTCGGCAGCCCACTGACCATATAGGGCTTTGGTCTTTATCATAGAAACTTAGATATGGGCCTATTCAGCCCAAAATCACACTCCCTCTCCATGGACAATGAGGCAATGTTTTTGGTAGAAAAAAAGAAACAACTACCATTAAAGTAGGAGAGTCCGAGTACACAAAAGTACCAAAGAGAAAGTGAAACATAAAAAAGTGATCAAACTAAAAAGTGTTAAAACTCAGTAACTTGAAACTCCGGCATATATGTAAGATCTTCATGTATCATCCCTTATTTCCTGCACGTTTAACACTATCATGAAAATCTACCATAATATTCTGACACAAGGTAAAAAGAGATACTAGTATTTAAGAAACTTAACTGTTTTGATTAATGGTGGCTGCTGCAGCCATGGACGCAGCGACCCCACCAGGGGTAGTTTTCATGTCCAAGTTGTTCCTCAGCTCAGCTCCAATCACTCCCTCTGCATCTTCTCGCGTCACCGCTTTATCACCTTGCAGTTTCTCCCTCGCATCCTACATTCACAGTAACAGTTAATGTCTCATTTCTCTTGTTGAGAAAGAAAAGAGATAAGACAGGTTAATTACTGTTAAGACATCAGACAAGGTTGTCTTGTCGGACTGAGGCACAGTGCGTGTGTTACGTGTGGCTGCAGACTGGGCCCTGGCGCCCAACCCCCCACTCTTTGTCTCGTTCTTCCCGGTGGCTCTCATTTCGGCCACTTGTATTGCGGCGGCGTCGCTTTCATCCACTGGCTTGTCCCCCGCTCCGGCCACCGCAGCTGCTTCCAGCGCCTCTCCGATGGTTATGGCGTCTCGCTCAAGCGCGGTGCTCGGGGTTTCCATCGGAATCTCGGGCTCAACGAACTGCCCCACCACGTGTCCTCCCACCGACTCAGTGATGACGCGTTGGCCATCCACTTTGCCTTCCAAGACGCTAACGCCTTGCTCCCTTGCCACGCCGGAGAGTTCGCCACGACCGACGTTGCCGTCGCGGACGTTAACGGCGGCCGCGGATTGCATTACGGAGGCGGGGCCTCCCTTTTGAGTTTGGCCTAATATTTGGTGCTCTTTAGCTTGCATGAGAGCTGCGTCTTTTGGCGCGATGGTTTGGGATGCCAAATCGCCGGAGACGTCGAAAACGTCGCCGTATTTGATTGGATCTTTCTCCGCTTGAGGCCTCTTCGGCTGCTCCTGGCTCATGGTGATTCGACTTTACAACTTTATATTTTAATTGAAGAGAATGGATTGTACGTTTTCTCGTGTTGGATGGTTTGATTTTGGGTTGAGACTTGGAATATATATATGTCCCAATCGATGTTTCTTCGGATACTAGAAGAGAAGACACGAGAGAGAGGAATTTACACTTGTCAGATGGAAACAGATGATGATTCAGAGTTTTGAGAAACAGGTGGCGCTGAAGAGCACCCAGAGCATGACACATGGTAACGAATCCATGTTCTAGACCGACCAACCGATATACATTGCGCGGTTCATTCTTGTTTTTCTTTTCTTTTCTTTTCCTTTCGCAAATTTTGTCAAAGTGGTGCATTTTTATTTGATATTACTAAAATAATTAGAATCTTAATCTATAAATAAATCTTGCAACTTCAATATTATGAGATTGAAAGTGAAGTGATGGAAGGAAGATGCAACTGCTATATTGTAGTGGTCGAAATGAGGGAAATAGTAGGCGTTTTGATTATTAGATCCTATAGGAATCTAGTAAATGAGTTATATGACTTATATAGGGATAAATATAGCAAAAGAAGTAGGTACAGTATAAAATAACAACAATGGTGTGATGTCACTTTGAAGAGGATGAATTACGTTTAACAATAAATTCAAAATCTACACACAAATATATAAAAGTAAACAAATTAATTAATTAAATTAAAAGTATAAAGACAAGAAGAAGAAGCACAACATATTTATACGGATTCACTTATATATAAAATTACATCTAGTCTTTTAAGCAATCAACTTAAAAAATTTCACTAATTAACACCTTTGATTAATAAGAGTATCACTATTTTCAAGTTACACAAGTTTTAACTTCTCCAAGTACAAGAATATAAATCACTATAGGTTACACCGAGTAACAATCTCTCCATGTACCTTTCTCAATCTTTTCTGAGATCATGAATTCTCAATTACAATAAATAATTAGATAATACTCTCACAACAAGAGTGGTACAATACAACTCATAGGTTATAACTTCACTCAGTGAAGAATTTTACAATATTCAAGTTCTCAACCCAATATCTCTCTAAACACTATTGATATGACAATTTCTCAGCACCTCATTCTTTCTCTATTTTCTTGTTCGTATTCTTCTCGTATGACTCTATATCCATTATATAATTGTTGCTTTAGCTAGCATTGATAATTAGAATCACAACTCTTCATTTATAATCTTCTTGATATTGAATAACTTGATTCATTTCTTCAATTTGAATCTTCAACATCATTATTCAAGACTTCAATTATGAACCAACTGGTTCTTTTTAGGATATCTACTTTCTTTTTATTATTGAGCTCATGCTTGGTTTGAACTTTGCTCCTTTCAGCATTCACACACTACAAGAAAAAAAAATTTAGCCATTGACGAAATCGGTGGCTGAAAGGGTAAAATTGGTGGTTGACACCCTTATCCACTGAATTGACCACAAAAAATAAATAGTGACAAAAATCCTAGTCATAAAATAATTAGCCACTGAAATTATAGTCGTTAATTGGTCACTATAAATTTGGTCACCTTAAAGTATTAGAGACCAATTTAGCAACCAAACTTTCGGTCGCTAATAGGGACATATTTTAGTTTAATGAAATGGTTTTCGATCGCTAATTTTGTCACAAATAGATATGTTTTTTAATTTAATTAAAATAATATCAGTGGCTAAATCAATGACTTAATCATGGCTAAAGTGACTAAATCAATGGTTGAACCGGTGGATAAATCAACCTGTTCATATTCAACTTTCTACCAACTTATAAATGCTACATATTAATTATATTAAATAACAATAAACTATAATATATAATGTAATAAAAAGTAGTGTAATACGTTATCCAACATAAAAACAAAAAGAAAGTAGTTCTAAATACATATGCAAGTTTAAAGTTATCACATAATTAAACCTAACTAATGCTCGTGTGGACTCACTAACACCAAAAAGGCTTTTAAGGTTCGATATTTTAGGCCTTTGAATCACTAAATTGAAACAAAGAGATATATGTCAAGACTAAATTGAAACAAAAAGACATATGTAGGGATTAAATTGAAATCAAAAGAATAACACTTGGTAGTGATATTGACACATGATAGTACCTTGCCACGTGGCACTGATAGTGCCGCGTGTTACACTAGGAACTTGACATATGACAATTTTAAAAAAAATTAAAAATTAAAAAAAAAGTTAAAAAAATTTAAAAAAATCACAAATTGACATGTGGCACATTGTTAACAATGTTAATGATTTTTATTTTTTTTGGAAAAGGACCTAATTGAAACATTTTTTTTTCAGAAGTTGGAATGTAATTGACACGTTTTTAAAAGCGGATACCAAACTGACACATCCGAACAAGAGTGGAAACCATCTGACTAATTAAACCTAAATAAAATAAGGAGAATCATAACCAAAATCACATACAAATCAAGACATACCAAACATCAACGAATATAAACCACAACCAATATTTGGTACAAATCCAAACCTTGAACGAAGTTGGAGGGAACTAAGCACCTCAAGCATCCTTGCCGCTATTGTGAAGGAGTCACCGCTGTTGTGGAGGAGTCGTCGCTGACAATGGAGAACGGAGGACAACATGCCACTTAAAGGAATTCAAAAACACACCAATGCACATAAATAATCAGTGAAAACGAGAAATAATTGGTCCAAAGTAGCCAAGCAACATGCATTTGGGTTAAACATACCACAAACTTACCTTAGGTGAAAACGCGAAGCAAAGAATGTTGTCGCAACTGTAAGACCCATGAAAAATAATTATGTTTCTAAGGTGATAATTGGATGTGAGGAATATTAATTGAATTAATACATAAGGTCATAAACAAAAATGAAGAGTAACATAGTTGGCTAGAGCCTTGTCATAAGTTAGTGGTCAATGGTTTGATTCCTAATGTGTGCATTTGGGGCAATTATATTTTTAAGTACAATTATATAATTGTGTGGAGGTGCTTATGTGTGTTTTTGGGTGTAACTTATATGTCATGATGACTTATATTTTATTTGGCATGTTTATAATTTATTTGGTTTTTCTTGAATGCATTGAATGCGTGGATTTTATTATAATGATGTGCGTGTTGAATGAATGGAAATACATGATGCTTGATATGGTTTGGAGTGTTGCTTGAGTCTTGGGGGGTTGTGTGTTCGAACCTTGGCTAGAGTAATAGAAAAAATATGATCTTATATTGGGTTGTGGGTTTCTCCATGGAATTGCAAGGGAAAATACTTTATTCTATTTTTTGTTTTTTTTTTTTCATTTTTGTAATGGGTTATGGGGTAAAGTAATGCTTTCTATCTTTTTCAAATGGAGAATTGATATGGGTTAGTGGTTTTTTTAAAGAAGATAAATTTATGTTAGGTTGTGTGAATAAATTCATGGTGTGTGTTGGAATTAAAAAAAACGGTGTGCATTGGAATTAAAAAAATGGTGTGCATTGGAATTAAAAAAAAATGTTGTTATTGTCTTGCAAGCTTGTGATGTTATGGTGGAGACAATGGTTATGATTGAATTCTTATATTTGTTGGAATTGTGATTTTTTTTGTGTGGTATACACTACAAAAAAAACAGTAATTACCGACAGTCATATTCCGTCCGTAAAGCCAAAAATCCATCGGTAATTTAGTTTTATCGACGAAAATACGACGAACAAAATTCCGTCGGTAAAAGGCCAGTCTGTAATATTTACCGACGGATACTGACCGTCAGAAATTACCGACGAAATTATCCGTCGGTAATTACCGACGGCCAGTACCCGTCGATAATTTCCGACGGCAAGTATCCATCGGTAAATGTTACCGAAGGAAGATTCCGTCGGTAAATCCTTCGGAAATGATATCATAAAAAAGTTGTCTTGTGCACATTACCGACGGATATATCCGTCGGTAACTTGATTGTACATTACCGACGGATATATCCGTCGGTAAATCCTTCAATAAAATACGCCAAGACTGCAAAATCACTTGTAATATTTAATTTACCACACCAATTCAACACAAGCAGACCTGCCAATTCAACACTAGCAGACCTGCCAATTCAGTACAGACCTGCATATTTACAATCAACTCATATAGACTACATAAATTCATACAAGATATCTAATAAGGAACTTCCAAATTCAATATGAACAATCAAACATAAGTTGTGGTGCAAAGACAATGTCAAATGTACACTAAGTTTAAACATAAATGTCATAAGTCATAAACTCTAATAATCTACATAGTCATCATCACAATCAGCAGGGTCTGCAAGGTCTGGAATTGGGTTGGGCTGCACTTGGTTGGGCTGCTCAGTGCTTGGTTGGACTATTGTAGGCTGGGTAGGTGCAGGCTGTTGTTGAGACTGTGTTAGGTTGGATACAGCCTGTCGAAGGACTTGTTGGTCAGGAGGCAGAAGTGTTAGGAGTATGTTCTGTAACGACTGAAATTGACCTTTCAATTCTGCATAAGCTTGATCGTTTTCTTGCAATCGTTGATCAGTTGCTTTTAGTTTTTCATCAGTTTCTTGCAGTCGTTGTTTGAGGAAGGTAACTTTTTCAGCACTGGAGGTGGATGCAGTAGATTGGGGCTTTATGCCACTGCTTCCACCTGCAAGTTGTCCTGTCCCATATATTCTTCCTTTATTCTTACCCCTGACAACCTCAACCCAACACTTTGTCCTAATCGTATCATTTGCAGCAGGATCATCAATGATATCTTGTGATCCACCAGCACATGAGCCTTGACGAGCCGTCTGGATAAACTCTTCAACTCCTATCACAAAAGATTCCTTCAAGCCTCTCCTACCACTATAACAACGGTCATAAACCCAACGACGGTGGCGGGGAACTTCGCCCATGTTCTGTGACAAGGTAAAGATAGACAGTGTTACATTTGTGATAGTGAAAGAACATGGGAATTAAGTAATAAACCTATTATTACTTAAGTCCAACATGGAAGGCCATGTAAAACAGTGAGATGTTCCCAAAAGTATCATATTGTGGGAATATATATCTCACTTATTGGGTAAGATATTTGAAGAGTTATGAAACTCATCATTGTCGTAATCGAAAGAACCTAGTTAAACTATGATTACAACTGTTTGTATAGAATTGCACTTAAAATTTCATGTATTATTTAGTACGTTTTTGACTTCATGCCTTTCAAGTAAAGGAAAGGCGAGGGAATGATTGAAGTGTAATCAAGAGCAAACCAACATAATAAATCAGTAACAAAACCAGCATCAAGTGATGAAGGGAAATTTTTAGTAAAGCAGCACCAAATATACTACACTCATGAGGCCAAAGCCTACTTGCAAGATGTTGCAAAACAAAAACAATTTGAGGGGGCACTCTAAACCAAATTTCAAAATTCAAACGCACATTTAACCTTTCACATTCAACACACACTTTACACTCTGCTCCCCACCACATCTCTGCCTACCAGCTCAAACACATAATCAAATTAACATACAAACAAAAAATACACCACATCTCTGCCTACCAGCTCAAACACATAATCAAATTAACATACAAATAAAAAATAACATCAATCAATTATCGCTCCAAAGAGAAAGAGAAAAAGCTCATACCTGCAATGGCTCACACTCGCGCTTAAGCACCCAAAAAATTGATAGCTGCTGCCTCCCCCAATCCAAAGCTTCAACCACGGTGGTCCCCCAAAAAATCCTTACCAATTACAAAACGACAATGAGAATATGCAGAGAGATAAAGAAATCAAAGGAAGAGTGTCAATTACCACTACGCCGATGACTTCGAGGGAGAACGCTGACGGAGATCGTGAATTCAATTTCACCGCACCGACGAAGTCACGGACGGCTCAGGGCATGCTCACGGTGGCAGCGTCGCACCGATAAAGTCCAATCGGAAAAAGGGTTGCTCTGCACCACACCACCCCACTGCGCCGGTGACCTCGACGGAGAACGCAGACAGAACTCCCTGTCGTTAATTGCGTCGCACCCACGAACGTCACGGCAAAGTCAGGGCACACTCACTGTCGCAATGTCACGCCGGCACGAGGAAGAACCTAGAATCGGAAAAGCCTTGGACGGAACCGCTCGCACCACCACGCTTGTCTGCACCTTCCTCCCTCTGCACCTTCGTTTTCGTGTTTTCAGGGAAATTGAATTGGGGTAGAGTGAAATTCGATTTTAATTTCAGCGATGAAATTAACGACGAACATAATCCGTCGGTAAAGGATTAAGTTCCGTTGGTAAATAAAAAAATTTCAAAAACATGTTACCGACGGATCAATCCGTCGGTAATGTTCGCAAAGAATATACGTCGATAAATCCGTCAGAAAAAATAAATTACCGACGGATTTATATCCGTCGAAATTTATCCGTCGGTAATAAACAGTTTTCTTGTAGTGATAGAGGGAGGCCATTGAGAGGTAAGTTGGTTGGATTCCTTATAGTGTGTTTTTCGTGTTGATAATTGTGGTTAAAAGAGATGAAAAGAAACTTCATAGAGTATGTTGGTCTTAAAGCTAATGGTAGTAATTTGATGACTGTGAATTTTGGCACATTGATATTGGAAATTCTTGTTTTTCTTAAAATTCTATTAAAGAAAAATTAGAGGAATGATGCATGACAAAAATTGGATTTTTTTTTTTATTGTGTATGGTATTGAATTTAAGGTAGAAATTTTTTGGAGTTAATTTTTGATCAATTTGAAGGAAAGGGTTATGAAGTGAATATGGTTTCAGTGTGTGTAATTTATCTTGGAAATTTTTGGGTGCAGAAAATATTTAGTGGTAATAAGAATTCATGAGATTGTGTCATGATTAATTGAGATAATTTGCACTTATGGTGTATTGTGATTTATTGAGTTAAGTAAAGATGCTAGTACATGGTTGGTAAGCTTTGTGCATGTTTTAGATGCTTGGTATGTGTGAAACAAGTGCCTTGTTCATGAAAAAAATGATATTTTGCGTAATTTTGCACCATAGGGGGTGTCAGGTGTTGGCTTCCATCCGCCAGGCCTTGAGTCTTGGGTTTTGGGGCAGTTGGGCGCAGAGTCTCGACTTTCTATGCACTGGGTGCCAGGTTATGGGCACCGGGCGCCACTGTTTACTAATGTGTCCAGTTTTTGTAAAATTGAATTTTCTAATTTGTCAACCGTTGGGTTGAGCTGAAAATCTAATAATTGGTCCATAACATGTTGTTCTTTAGTTTGAACGATGTGATCTTAGTTTGGATGTCTGTAGTTGGAGATATATGTTACACATGATAGCTGATTTTTCATGGTTGTATTATGTTGATATTTTATTGTGATAAATTAGGATAGACTTTGTTTGTAGTATATTGGATGTTGGGCATGATGAATGATGCATCTTAAATATAATGATGAGGATTGTATGATTTCAATGTGTTGTGATACATGTGATGATGAGGCCTTGATGTACTTTTGTGTTTATTGATCATGAATGCGAATAATCATGTGAATGTGGATTGATGTGTGATCATGATGAGATAGTGTATTGTTAACTTTTTGGCAAGTGTACCAATTCGTTACAAGTAGTAAAATTGAAGTCCAAATGTCGTTTTCCCCCAAGGGATTTACATTTGTTTGTCTGTTTATGATTATTTACTGATTGTAGCAATTGTGAAAAACATTTTTAATTCAATCTAAAGAAAAGCATTTAGTTATAAAAGTAAAGAAATGATTCGGTAAAAAGCTTCATTAGGATTGGATTTCATGAATCAAATTAATCTAACACTACACAATATATATCTATAACGTGCTCACATTCATATTAAAAGCATACTTACTCTAATTCCTTAGAAGCAAGTTCTAAATCATATGTTAAAACTTTAATTCCTTAGCCATTTTAACATACAATTTGCATTAAGATCACATTTCTAGAATGACTAAGAGATGATGTCTATCCCTAAAACCATAACTCTTGCATGATGACCAAGAGAATGACCAATATATATCTCTAACGTACTCACATTCATATTAAAAACATACTTACTCTAATTCCTTATAAATAAGTTCTAAATCATATGTTAAAACTTTAATTCCTTAGCCATTTTAACATACAATTTGCATTAAGATCACATTTCTAGAATGACCAAGAGATGATGTCTATCCCTAGAACCATAACTCTTAGGTTTTCTATCTGTGTCTAGATCCAATTCATTTTCCAATTATTCGGTAACAACAAAAAGCATGACATTCCATCACACACATTAATAACTAAGATAAAACAATTAAATATGAAAGATAATATATAGCATAGAAAATTTACATAAAGTATGAATTCATTACATCCAATCCTAATGAACATGGAGATTAACTACCCCTAATCATCTAGAACATATGGATTTAATGAATTCGCATGAGTAGATGGAAGAATTTGTTGTAGTTTCGTCCCAAAAGTGCCATTGACCGAAGTTTTGAGTTTCCCTATGTTTCCACACCAAAGAACTGCCTCATTTTGTTTCATTCTCGACACTTAACGAACCAGAAACTATATGTTCGCTAGGCGAGCCTGATCTCTCGCTGGGCAAGAAGTACGTTAAACTTAAGTGCAATTACTCTATCTCGCTGGGCAAGAGAGACTTCTCACTAGGTGAGATGGTCCTGATAGACAACTTAGAAGTCTTTTCTAATCTTCCATTTTCCTATACAATGACTCAAGTAAACAAAAATATTCCTAACTAAATAAAACACATAACACTTATGAACTTCCCAATAAATAAACACAAAACACATGAAATAAAGACAATTAAGAAAGGTTATTAAGCTTAAATACCAAGTATTTATCAAGCTTATCATGTATACTTGGATATGATGTAATGAAAGGTATCTTTATGTAAATTGTACTGGAGGTGCACTTTGCTGGAGCTCTCGATAAGAGTAATGGAAAGTTGTGCACTTCGTCAGAGCTCTTAATATGACTAATGGAAAGTTGTGCACTTAGCCGAGTCTCGATAAGAGTAATGAGAGATTGAGTATCTCATTGGGGCTCTTGATATGAGTAATGGGAAGTTGTATACTTCGTCTGGGCTTGCTGTGAGAATAATGGGAAGTAACATCTGTGATAAACAATGTGGGAATTTGTTGGGTGGTTGATTATAAGATAATGTCATTCATCGTAATATGTTGATGATTACATGTTGTGGCTTTGAGAACATGTGATAGTTGATAGCTTGGATGTGTTATGATATATTATGGAAATGCTAGGTAAGTTGTATGTTGATGTACATTGTCATGTAATATGTTACATGGTTAGCTCACCCTTGCATGTTTGTGGTTGTGGTTTCCACTTGCGATGATCGTATAACTTGTGTTATACAAGAGTAGATGTTGATGCAGATACAGTTGGAGAAACCTAGCTGTGAGAAGCTCGTAGGGATGCTTTTGGGAGTTTTTCTTTTTGATTTGAAAATGTTACTTCAAATAAAATGTAATAGTTAATCTTTTGAGTTTTGGACTTGAAAGACCTTGTCTTAAGTTTTGTTTTGATGATTTAAACCATTTAGTAGTTGGACAATCTTTATTTCTAATAAAACTTCTTTTAATAAAACTTTTGGCATGTGTTATTTTGAGATAAAATAATTGTGGAAATTCCTATTTACTAGGACGATATCATTGATTGTGTTTTGTTATTTGAAAAAAAAAACCTTTTTCTTCCATGTCATGAATAGAAAAACTAACAGGGAAAATCAATTCACCAACTTGAACCTAGACATCCTCAACAAAACCTGTAGGGTGAGCAACACTTTTATTTATCAATTGAATGACCATACCCGTAGGTTGCAAAGGTCAAAGAGGCAAGGAATTAAAGGTAGAAAGATCAAGCATGGCATTTTCAAATTTATTATTACATATGATGCAAGGAACACAGAATGTACCTGTGATGTGATCCCAACAAGGCTTATAGCTTGGGTCAACGCCTAGGCCCAAATCATGCTCAAGGCCCAATACATGGCCCACATGCACCTTCAAGCCCAAGCCCATCAAGAGGCCCAATAACAAGGGGCATGCTAAAAAAAGATCAAATTGGGCTTCATTCAAGATGGCCTAAACCCACATGGGCTTCTCATACTCTTCACATGGGCCAAAGAAGATGTGAAGATTTGAAGAGGTGTCTCAAAGAGCAATAGAATAACAATAATATTGGCCTATTGTTTAGGCTTTGCTTTCTAGAATAATAAGTCAAACAATGAGTAGTTCAATTGATAAAATTGGGCTTGACTAAGCCCAATAGGAGATTTGGCCATGAGCTATCAAAAGAGCCAAGGTGGACTAAGTGGAAGTCAACACTTCTTCCTACACCTCATGGATCCAAAGCATCCAAGGCTTAGGAATGCTTCCTCCTTTTCCAAGGCATCATCCAATGGCCAAGATCAAGCCTCCTTCTCCAAGCTTGATCTAAGGGCCAAGATCAAGGCTCACTCCATCCAATGGCTCTCATTTCTCATGTGTAAATGGCTTCATAAATTTCATTCATTTGTAGACACTCTTGAATTTTTGCAATAGAAGCATAGTGTTGAGAGTACTCTACCATATTGCATTTGAGAGTCTCCTTTGCTAGAGGATTGAATCATCTCCTCTAGCCACCTTCCCTTAGCTTTCTCTTAAGCTAAACCTTCAAACACCTTAGTCCAAACCAATGCTTAGAAAGAGCCTTAAACACTTGCTTCCACTCCCTTCCATGGATCACGTCTACTTCATGGAGCTTTCATCCATTTCGCAGCAAGAGCTCCACCAACCTAGGTCTTTACATTTCTAAAGAATCTGAGGGACAAATGTACCTATCAATGTTGATACATTTTTGTCCACGTTGATCCTCTTATTGCCCTTGAGTTTCCTGTTTTGTGTGCACAATTCTTTGAGAAATTTGGCATATTTCGTAATCTACTTTATTGCATCAAGAAGTGGTATGTTCACCTCCACTTTCCTGAAGGTATCCAATATTTCTTTATCCACATCTTCCATCTTTTTGCTTGGGATACCTTTTTGCTTGGGATATAATTGTGTGCACTAAAGGTGGAAGGACCGACTACATGTTCATTATGCTTCCTCTTTGGTGCAACAAGGTCAACTTCCTTCTCAAGTGTAGGTTGAGGTGTAGGCATGGGTATGGGTGTTGGAGCTTCAATCTGCTTCCCAGACTTCAAGGTGATGACACTCACATTTTTCAGATTTTACACAATTTGTGAAGGCAACTTTTCAAAATTTTGAGCATGTGCTTGATTGAGCTAAGTGGCCATCTATCCCATCTAGTTTGTCAAACTCTGAATGGAAACCCTAGTCTCTTACTAAAACTACATATTTTGAATGGTCATAAGCCTCACAAACTCCTACAATGTACAAGAACCCAAACACACCAATAAGCTAGAGACTAATATTAATGCTCCCACCACATTCGTAAACCAACTTGCTCCAAATCTGACAGTTGCACTTTCAAAAGTTTATGGCATTTGAAATTCAGTTGATCATTTCATAGATTCTTGCCCAGCCTTGCAACAGGATATTACTTCTACAGCTTTTGATACTCCTCAAGCCTATGCAGTGAATATTTTAAACAATAATAAGTCTTAACAACAACAGCAGAACTATGATCTGTTCACAAATAGGTACAATCCTGGTTGGAGGAATCACCCCAATATAAGATGGGGCAACCAGAAGCAACAACAAAAAAACCAACAAGTTCAAAATGTGCAGCCACATCCTCAACAACAAGAAAGTGTTGTGCCTACACAAGTTACCCCTACTACACCTGCACCTACAACCACACCAAGTCTTGCTGCATCTTCATCTTCTACTTCATTGGAGTAATTGGTGATGTTGATGACTATCCATAATATGCAATTCCAGCAAGAGATTAGGGCCTCAATTCAGAGTTTGACTAATCAAATGGGGCAGATGGTTACTAAACTCAATTAAGCACAGGCACATAATTCAAACAAGTTGCTTTTATAGAATGTGGAAAATTCGAGAAATGTGAATGTCATCACATTGAGATTTGGAAAGAAACTTTAAGTTCCAACACTTAAGCTAACACCTAAAACAAAAAAAACATGTTTGTTTCTTTTCTATATTATTTTCTTATTATTTCGTTTCGGGGAAAATTAAACACCTTGAAAACTGCATCATCTTTGTATATCGAGTTAAAGGTACCACCTTTGGGCGGGCGTTATAGGATGCTAATACCTTCCCTACAGCGTAATCGACTCTCGAACTCAAAATCCATTTTTTGTAAACTTGTCTTATCTTTATGGTTTTCCATGATTTTCCAAAATAAACTATGGTAACGACTCCCAAAATTTTAATTATTTTAGAGTTAGCCATCCCCTCGCGATTTTGGATATGGTAGATGGCAACTTCATTAGGGACATTTAGAGAGTCAAGCCATTAATCAGATATGTGAATTTGATGTGGTGTTCTTTATGTTTTCTTTCCTCTTACCTTTTTTGTATATTCTTGTCTCTTATATGCTTTTGTATATTCTTATCTTTCTTGTATGTTTAGGATAATTATATAGTTTTTCATATTTTGTCTATTTGAAAATAATTGTTGGATATGCTTAATATTGAATCCTAGGACAAATGACATTTATATACCTGCTTGCGAAAATATTTTGGTTGTTCTATAGGCGGGGACATGGGTGTGCATGTTTTCTCCCTTCACACACGCACTATATGCATATCATGAAAGGGGACCTATACCCGGGTTTGAGTGTACTTTAGATTAGAAAAAGGGATGTGTAGCAGTGCCATTTGAGACATATTTCTTGTTTGGCTATCGTGAGAACCCTAGCCATATTTTCACATCTAGTTGCATCACAACTATTATGGAAATGTTATGAAAAGGGCCATAGCTCTGGTGACCTTGATCATTAGGTTTAGGGAACCATCCTTGCGAGGTTGCATATATTTTCCCTAAGATCCCAATCGCGCCAAACCTCCGCTATGACACAAATGAAGCATTGTGTGTAACATCCCGGTCGGATATTACTAATTTTAAATAAAATAAAATCAAAATTTCGCCTTTATTATAAACTCTTCCCCAAAACGCGGGAAAGTTTAAACTTTATTAAATGCCTCAAAATTCAAAAACCATAAAACACGACTTAAAGTTTTACATAATTTCAAATTGATAATAAACCATGTTTACAAAAGAGTAAACCAAAACAATTCATAAAGAAGTTCCCCTACTAGCCTCTCTCCGCCTTTAAGCATCACCAGCTCCACCTGTAACATCATATGTTCCTGTGTAACGAATTCCACGGTCATCACCAATCACAAATAGATAAGGTGATATAACCACACAAAATATATACATAAACACAAGTCAAGTGTACACACACTCATAAGAGAAACTCTATCCTATGTTTCCCTAAAGCATGGCCACCACCACATTTATCCACCTTCTACATCTTTTGATGATGAACTTAAGACATCATTTGCTGCCACAAGCCACAACTCGTGGTTCCACCATCTACAAGCCACAACCTATAGAAACATGTGCGAGAATAACATGTTACAGACCACACTCCGTAACGCCAGATGAAGTTCTCAATACGAACCACAATTCATACTCTCGACACAAGATTGACAACATCACAACCCACAACCCGTGGCTGTTCAATCAAGTGGAGACCATTCGTACGAGCCACAACTCGCACACTCATACTGGTACCATATGCCATTTCGAGCCACAACAAAGGAATACCACGTGTTTACCCTCCATCCCGAGCCACAACTCAAGGGATGCTCCAGCAAAGTTCATCCTTAAGGTATTCATCCAAAGCCTTTGAAGATAACTTAACCCCTTATGAGGACTACAACCCTCACACCCTGACATTTATTTCTTCCATTGTCTGCCTCCTAATTCTACACCCTTTGTTGATATCCTTAAGTTGATACTTGCCGCCACGAGTGTCTACTTGCCCCTTCGACTACAAGCCACCACCTATAGTCCACACGTGGGAATGATCTTGTTACGGACTACAATTCGCAACACCAAGTGAAGTTCGTCAATACGAACCACAATTCGTATTTGTCGCAAGACTATCAAACTCGTCGGCTAATACCGAGGAGTGTAACATCCCGCCAAGATATTACTAATTTATAAATAAATAAAATAGCGTGTTTAATGATACCTCATTTTCCCAAAACGCGGGAAAATTTAAAGCTTTATTAATTGAGCAGATAAATTTTAGAGCGTCCATTACAAAACTAAAACCACATTGTCATCAAGTCACCCATCAGGGTTTACAATTGTTTTCAAAACAAATAAATACATATAAAAGTTTCCCAAGTCAATCCCCTCTCCGCGACTAAGCTGCACCAGAGTCACCTGCATCACCAACATCTGCTCCCGTGTACCGCGTACACGATCATCGCCACACACACGCAGATAGGG
The DNA here is from genome assembly GCF_037176805.1 of Vigna unguiculata. Taxonomy (NCBI): domain Eukaryota; kingdom Viridiplantae; phylum Streptophyta; class Magnoliopsida; order Fabales; family Fabaceae; genus Vigna; species Vigna unguiculata. Next base: position 27,501,824 of record NC_140798.1, on the reverse strand, counting down.
TGAGCTTAGCAGATAAAATCACATATATATAAAGCTATAAACATATATATATATCAACATGCATACATATCACAACACTTAACTTAACTTTCCACATTACCCTATATTTTTATTCCTGCAATCCGATTCCCAATACGTTTAATTGTGTTCTACATCGTCTGATGATTACTTCAAGGTGACTTGCTGCCATACCTATCGGCCACAACCGATAGAGCACGTGCGGGAAAACATGTTACGGATCATACACCGCAACGCCAGGTAGAGTTCCCATATACGAACATAGTCCGTATCGTCCCAAGACTACCAAACTCGTCAGCCAACAACTGAGGAGGGCAATCCATCTGGACCCATCCGTACTGGCCACAACCAGCACACTCACACCGGCAACACTCGCCAACCCGAGCCACAACTCCAGGGTTCCTCGTGTCCATCCGCCATCCCGAGCCACAACTCAAGAGATGCTATTCCGAGCCACAACTCAAGGAATACCACGTGCTTAACCCCTATCCCGAGCCACAACTCAAGGGATACGTTCCGAGCCACAACTCAAGGAACTCCAGCAACCCCACCTTTAAAGTACCATTAGACGCCACGTAGATCACACATACACAATCCAAGTTCAAAGCTGCAGCAGTGCGAATCGCCTGGCGGGGGACACGTGCCGCCAGGCGCTGCCAGCTTCCAGACCGCCTGGCGGGGGACACGTACCGCCAGGCGCCAAGCGCCTCAACTCACAAAGTCTGCAACCACCGCCTGGCGGGACAGTCTACACCGCTAGGCGCTACACCAGTAATGTGACACTACTGGTTTTAGGTACTCTAATTCATTTCCTAGAATTCAACCATTTAATTCTCAAGCATCCAGAAATCAACAACACCAATACTGATGCAGTAAAAATCGTCTGGCGAGGGACACGTACCGCCAGGCACTGCCGCTTCCAGACCGCTTGGAAGCTATGATGAGTCGAACCTTGGCTCACATTCAATAATTAACTTTTGGGGAATTTAATATTATTTTTGCGCTTACAAATTTGATATTAGTTGCATCAAATTTATTATTAGATATTTTTGAGTTTAATAATGCAAGTGTAATTTATTTTAGGTCCTCAAGGGTATAAATAATGAATATTTTAATTCATAAATTAAGTCCCAAAATAGGAATTTTTGGGAGAAATAGTTCAGGTACTAAATGCAACCCCAATTCTCATGTTTACACCCCTTTTTCCAAATGGAATATCTTTTATTAAAATAAAATATTTCTAGAGCTAGCTGCACCCCCTGTTTTCAGGTTTACACCCCTTTCTGTAATTTAACTTTAAATTTCTGCTTTGCACCCCTCCTTTTCACTAAACTGCACCCCTAATGTCACTTAAGATCTAATTCATCATATTTCGCCACATGGCAATCCTTCACTTAATAAAATAGCCACTCGCAGTTTGCCACATCATCAATCCCCCACTAACTCAAATCACCAATCAACACATGCCACCTCATCACTCTCTCTCCTTCACACAACCAAAACCCTAACCCTAATCTCCTTCTTCTCTCTCTTATGCACCAACCCACTCCGCAGCCGCCGCACTCCGCAGCCGCCACGACCACGTCCGACCACCGTAGCTCATGCCAGAATGCAGCCACCCGTCGCGCTCCTCCCAGACTACAGCCACCACGTCGCGCTCGCGCTGGAACGCCGCCACCGTCGCGCTCCAACATCTCAAACCTGCCACTCCCGCGCCGCCGTGACTCCAGCCGCTGCGTCTTCTTCCTCGTGCCTCCATCACACCTCCATCTTCTGCAACTCTCGGGCCTACATCGCGCCACCATCGCGCCTCCATCACTGCACCATCACTCGTCGGAAAATCCACCATTTGCAGCACCACTCACGGCCTGCAACAACCACCACGCCTCGCTGCAGTTCGCCTCTTCCCCTCGCGCCACCACCGTCGCGATCTCGTCGTTAACAACAGCCCCGTCGTCGCTCGCACATCGAACCACCACTGCTACACCAAGACAGCCCGCGCTCGACAACACCATTACGACGTCGCTGCAACTCGTCGGAGTTCGTGAGCGTCATCTTCTCCGTGCATCCCGCTGCTTGAACCACCATTCTTGAACCAGCCTCGTCACCATTCACTGCGTCGACCACGCTCCCTCCAGTGCCATCGTCGATATACATCGCAACAGGAATAAACGAGACGTCGAACGGGTCACCTATCAGAGAACTAGTGGCCCCAAACAGAATCTGCGAAACACCCCTTGCGGCAACCCTCAGGGCAGCCAAACTCTAATTGCGGGAAGAGAACTCTGGCTTGAGAGGGAGACTACCCAGACACGTGGCAGTCTCTCACTGGTCAGTCAACGAGTCAACACTGGTCAACTCTGACAAAGATTTGGTCAACAGTGGTCCAAGAGACTAATTTACCCTATTTCTGGCAGGTGGTTCCTCTATAGGAATCCTAAATTGGCCTAGGAAGGAAAAGATAGTCTGGCGGCAGTTCACCACCAACCAGACTAATTCTGGAAATTTCCCAGAATCACAATCTTCAAAAATGGAATATACAAATCCTACATAATCATACCAATTTCAGCATACCAATCAGAATCAAATTAATCAACGCATGAATTACCCTATTTAGCATGCCATTCAAATTAAAATAAAGTTAACGCGTAAAAGCTCCCCTAACCTGGTTCCTTAGCTTAAATTCGAACAATTGATGAAGCTCTCCCTTGATCACCAATGTCCAACCTTGGGTTCCCTCAATTCTGCCTTCAACTCCCTCACGTCAGCCCCTCTCACTCACCCTTGCCTCTGTTTTTCTAAGTCTAAGTTCAGCCTTGCCAAAACCTTGCCTCAACTCCAACTTTTTCCTTTTAAACTAGTACTTTAGGTTACTTAAAATATTAAAACGAATTTAATTTCATTTACATTTTAATAACCCTCCATCTCTCATCATGAATGGGAATGCAGCCCCCCCCTTGGCCGTACTGCTTCCCATGACCTCTGTTAACCTTTCCCATTTCCCTCTAAAGTCACCATTAGCAAAATAAAAACAAGCATAATTTCCATTTGGCATTTCCAAGGTTTGAACCCATGACCCCTTTGTTACCACTCAAGTGCATAACCATTTCAACCAATTATGTTTCATGCTAACCATCACAATTCAAATATCATATCATAATAGAGCATGCCTTCATAGATTGAAATAATAATAATAACACAAAAGTATCATGCATAGGACTCGAACCCAAGTCCTCTCACACAATCAAAGTGCTCTCAACCATATGAGCTAGCACTTTTCCACGTCATACCAACCATAATTTAATGTCATAATTATTACCCCTCCCGTATTTATTAATTAATTATTTATTTAATTAATTAAATTCTACGGGTCTTACAAGGAGGGCAATCTTTCGGGACTCATCCGTATGGGCCACGATCTTGCACACTTTACTGGATTTCCAAAATCACCAAACTACAACCTCAAGTGGTCACGTGTTACTTCACTACAAGCTACACTCGTCATTGGGCCCCCAGTAAATCATCACCTCAAGACCTCCAACCAAAGTTGTGTAGAATCTCTTGCGCAATCCACCTTTGCACTCGGAACCTCCTAGCGCCACACTTTGTGTCACTAGGCGCACTCGTACTCTAGGCCGCCTGGCAGATCCTTTGTGTCACCTGGAGTTGTGTTCTCCTAGAGCTTACCTGCATCCAAAACACCAAAACATGTGGATACATATACCAAAACTCAATGCACATTCCACAAGTCATAAGAATCAACCACATATCTTTTTACACAAGGATTCATACATTTATACCATGTTAATACTTGGTTAATACAAACCATTCATGTTATGAGGAACTCAAAATCATAACCCAATATGCACCAAACTAAAATTTATAAAATAACTCAAACAGTAGTGGTAACATTCCCTTGAATCTCGCATACCAATCCAATTTTAACCTTCTCACAATGGGTATAATTTCATATATATGAATCACACAATAGCAATCTATTCATTTTGCAATAATTTCACATGCATTATGCCAAGCTCACAATTTATCATCCATACATGATCATGCACTTTAAAAACTTCCAAACCATCAATCATGCATATCATATATCTCCCACTACAAATATCTAAACAAAGATCACACCGTATAAACTAAAGAGCAACATGTTATGAACCCTTTTTCAAAATTTCTGCAAAATCTGATAATTAACGAACCAGGAAACGATTTTTTACAAAAACTGTGCAGACTAGAAAAAATATATTCGTCTAGCGACTAGTTCCTGTCGCCTAGTGAAACAAAACTAGAAACCTAGCACCTAGTAGTAGGAAACCACCGCTCGGCAGTCCCTACTACGCGAAAAATACAAAAAACAACGTAATTCCACCTACTTTGGTCAATTTAAAGGCACTCAAACATGCAGTATTCAACAAAGGTTCATCCATCATACATAAAACTACCCAAAACTAAAGGTGCAGGTTCAAACAGAAACCACAAAGTCATAGAAAAAAAACCAATCCAGTTTGTATCACCTGGCGGGCCATCATTGTCGTCCGACTGTTTCTAGGCAGAATCTTAGTTCAAATATCATGGGTCGCCTTGCGGGTCTTTATTGCCACCAGGTGCTTTCTGGAAAATTCCAAAAACGTGAAAAATCTATAAACTTGGCAGAAACAAAACACACAAATGCATCTCATACATTACACAATTATATAAGTAAAGGTTAAAGCATGAAGTGCAGCTCCCCAAACTAGAATTCCCTTCTCCAATGTGCTTTGAGGATTCTTTCTTGCGCCAAAGGAATTGCCTCCACTTTGATACCTCTCCTGACCCTTGCAGCAAAGTCTCCCCCCACTCTCTATTTACTCCTGTTCTAATGCTCTCAAGACTCTCATTTGCAGCCCACATGAATTGGTATTCTAAAAACTCACTTTCTTCTCACCATTGGCTTCTTAACTATGCCTTAACTATGCTTAATGTCACGAAAAACGAAAATTAAAAAGATAGCTTAATGGCCATTCAAGGACCATTACACTATGGTTTCTCAAACCTTCCAGGTGCTCCCTACGATGGCTAGGGTTTTCTGATCATTCTCATTCATGACCAAAAAGATTTTTGGCAAAAAGAACCTATTTCGCATAAGTTAAGGTTCAAACACACAACCACACAATTACCAAACCAATGCACAACCAAATCAACAAATTCATGTTTCGTGATAATTCCTATGCATCTAGGATTATAATATCACGCCTTATGGTCCAACATGTAACATCCCTACCGGATATTACAGATTTAAATAATATTATAAAGAAAATATAAATAACCTCATTTATTAAAACCTCATTTCTCAAAGTCACAGGTAATTTAAAACTTTAAAACGCACTTAATGAAATACCTCAATTCATAAATATAATTATAAACTCCCATACATAACCAAAATCTGATAAAGTGAAAGTTTACAAATCACTGAAAACCAAAAACATTAAAAATTGCAGATACATCTTTTATTCCCGACTAGCCCCACTTCGGCTCTAAGTCTCACCAGCTCTTGTTGTAATATCCTCTACTCACGTGTACCGCGTACACGATCATCGCCAAACACAAGCAGATAGGGTGAGCTAATATAATAAGCACATATAAATATAAATATCATTCATATCCTTATAACAAAACACATAAAAAGAATTCCCTCCCTTCACCCCACATGGCCACAACCATGTTGATATCAGCTCACATCACAAGAGACTTATCCTTTCCTTCCACATGGCCACAACCATGTTAGCAGTGTTCTACATCTTCTAGTGAGTACCTCAAGATGTCTTGCTGCCACACCTATCGGCCACAACCGATAGAGCACATGCAGGAAACCATGCTACGGATCACACACCGTAACGCCATGTGGAGTTCCCAATACGAACGTAGTCAATAACGTCCCAAGACTACCAAACTCGTCACCTAAATACTGAGGAGGGCAATTCATCTGGACCCATTTGTACTTTCCACAACCAGCACACTCACACCAGCAACACTCGCCAACCCGAGCCACAACTCAAGAGTTCCTCGTGTTCATCCGCTATTCCAAGCCATAACTCAAGGGACGTCATTCCGGGCCACAACCCATAGAATGTCACGTGCTTAACCCCTATCCCCAGCCACAACTCAAGGGATATGTTCCGAGCCACAACTCAAGGAACTCTAGCAAGCCCACCTATGAGATATCTTAGAAGCCTTGTAGACCATGCATCACAAATCGTACATAAACCAACCCGATATAGTATTATTGCTTGCCTTGAACACACAAACAACTCCACTCTTCTCAGCATAGACTAAAAGAATTCGCTCAAACACCCACGCCTATCTCGCTTGCACGAGCACTTTGCATCATCAGTCCACGAACTCTCGCTTGAGCGAGCTCCCTCTCGTTTGGGCGAGACCATCCTACGCCCTGGACTAATGCACCTCGCCTAGGCGGCATGCTAAACAAAACAGCCAACGCACCATGATTCCTCGCTTAGGCAAGGAATGGTTGCCTGAGCGAGAAGCTCCTTCGCTCAAAACAAAACTTCCCCGCCTGAGTGAAAGACTCAAGCAGAAAACACGAAATCTTCACGATTTCTCGCTTAGGCGAGACACACTCGCCTAAGCAAGATGGTTTGTCGCCCAAAACCAAAACTTCCCGCCCGAGCGAGATGCTTGAACAGACACAGATGCAACTCTCTGTTAATCTCGCCTAGGCGAGCCTGGCTCGCTTGAGTGAGAGTTGCAAACTTCTGCACTGTAACGCAAACAGGCACCAACAAAAACAAGCACAATTGGCATACCAATTCATACCAGTCATTTGGAAACAATGCACAACCAATGATCACAAGGTATAAACCCAATACAGTCCTAAAAATATCCATTTTAGAATCATCAACGACATATACAATGCAGAAACTCATCATACTCATACAATTTGTTAAGGGTTTCAATAAAATAGCACCAAAACACACAGCCCCTAATTCCCTCGTGTGCAACACAAAATTCATGGCATAGCTTCAACAAAATCATGCAATTTTTTATCAAAAGCATACAATTTCGGTTCAGCTCCCCTAACCCGAGATTTCCTTGCTTAAAACTTGAAAAGAGTATGCTCCTTCTCCTTGGCCCAAAAATAGTTTTTTAGCTTCTTCTTCTTCTCCTTGCTTAAAACATTCAAGTCACAACTAATTTTTAGCAAAAATATAGTTAAATTTGGTTCACCAAGGTTTGAAACCATGACCAAACAATTGCCCAATTCGTTACACAAGCACTCAACCATATCATGTTTCATGACAATCAACATAATTCTATAATCATGTCATCACTCAACATGACCATGCATAATCTTAATATTAAAATTAATAATAAATCAAACAACACATGATTAGCATATACATAGGACTCGAACCCAAGTCCTCTAACATAATCAAGTACTCTCAACCACTTGACCTAATACTTTTTCACATCACATCAATCAATATTTAATGCCACAAAGGCTCCCATTACCCGCATTTATTAATTAATTAATTATTTAATTAATTAATTTGCACGGGTCTTACACAACATATTATTAAAATAATAAAACCATTAAATTACCCTTTAATGGCATATACAAGACTTGAACCAAAGTCCTCTCATAATAGCCAAGTACTCTTAACCACTTGAGCTTGTATTGTCCCTTATCTTCTACCTCCACATTAATTAACTTAGGGACTCTCGTCCTTGCATTTATAAAATAAATTTTATTTATTTATTTAATTTTTTCAGGTCTTACATTGTGTATTTGTATTCTCGTCTCATTTTTGTAAATAATGTTGTTTTGTTTTATGTTACCTTATACATGTTGTTTGATATGATACTTACATCTCCACTACTTGATAATTATAGTTTTTATTCAATTTAAATAAATTTTGATTATCGTGTTAAGTATTGCATTTGTTTGATAGTTAACTTTTCAATATATTATAGATTTTAATCATCATGTCTAGTTTTGGACTTGCTTGATGGTAATTTTTTATCATGTTGAGTCTCAGATTCACTTGATAAATATAAAAATTTGTTAAAGTTTAAAAAAAGAAAAGATATTGATCGGATCGAAGTTTTAATTAATTGGTTTGAAAAGAGAATTACGTAACCTTGATTTATCATTTTTATGAGAATACGTAGGAGCAAGATCAAACACCTTGTCAGACCTATTTAGGGCGAACGTGTGGGGTGTCAATACCTTTCCCATGCTAATTTGACTCTCGAACCTGATCCAGTTTTGCAGACCATTTTTTTTAGGTTTTCCACAGTTTCCTAAAACTATGGTGATGACTCCCTTTCCAAAATTTGTAAGTTATTTTAAATTGATGATTTTTTTTATATTGTCGTCATCTCACTATTTTTTTAGGTTGCGACAGATGGCGACTCCATTGGAGAAATACGAGAGTCGACCCTTTTAGTTGAGTGTGCAAAATATTTATTGTTTTTAAATATTTGTTTTTCTCGATTTATATATATATATATATATATATATATATATATATATATATATATATATATATATATATATATATATATATATATTGTCTTTCTCGGTTTTATATTGACTTTCTTATAGAGATCTATTATGAAATAGGTGTATTATAGGTGTATTATGGATGTGAATAGATATATTGTGAAACATGTGTATTGTGATTGTGAACAAGTGTCTTCAGTCATATTCGCATTGATGCCATATTTCTTTGGCATCCTAATTATATTGTGAACAAGTGTATTATAGGTGTATTGTGATTGTGAATAGATATATTGTGAAAATTGTGTATTGTGATTGTGAACAGGTTCTTTAGTTATATTCATATTGATGCCATATTTCTTTGGCATCCTGATTATATTGTGAACAAGTGTATTCTGAACATGTGTGCTCGTTTGTATTGGCATTAATGCCAAACTTTGATGGGTTCTCAAAGACGATTGAGAATATATGTTGGATATGATTCTCCCTCAATAATAAAATATCTTGAACTACCAATATGATATTTATTTGTAGTTCGACTTTTACTCTCACTTTGATGAATAAGTTTTTTCAACATTAGAGAGAGAGAAAATAATTGGAAAAGGATATTGGTTGGAAAGAATTATCATCATCTTATCATGATCCTCCTACAAATGAATGTGAATTGAAAGTTCAAAAGATAATTCATTTACAAAATTAGTCAATAAATTACCAGATGTTACTAACAGAATGGATAATCAAATCATATATATCAGTTGCTAATGCTCATAATATATTTGATATTAATTCATAACACGCCTGAAGCATGGTAGTTTTGTTGGTTCCAAATACACACTTGAAGCGTGATATTGATTCCAAAGATAAAAATTCTTAAATGAGAAAATAAGCTAAAATGGTAGATGACATAATCGAAAAGGTGGAAATCTCAAAAGATTCATTTGATATAATTAATGATTCGGTTTCAAAAGAACCTCAAGTACCTGAAATTGTTGAAAATGGTGAGATCTCAATAAATGATATCATGAATCATATAATATGGAACTAAAATGAAGTCAACATTGACAAAAATTTTCTATATAATATAGCTATGAATGTTATGAATGACAATGACGATCAATAACCAATGATCATTAAAGATTATCGACAAAGAAAGGATTGGCCAACATGAAAATATGCAAAGCATAAATAGATTCGTTTGCTAAACGAATGGTTTTTGGACCTATAGTTCGCAACCTGAGGGTGTGAAACTTGTTGCGTACATATGAATTTTCGCGAAAAAATAAAATAAGAATGATGAAATTGTTAAATACAAAGCACAGTTAATTACTCAAGATTGTTCACAAAACCTAGTATTTATTTATGAAAAGACATATTCATCGGTATGGGATGCAATAAAATTGTAATATTTGATTATCCTAGTTTCACAACAAGGTCTGCATTTACATTTAATGGATGATGTTACAACATATATGAAAATCCTTGAAGGATTTAATTTGCCCAACAAGGCAAATTCTAAATAGGGTTATTCAATAAAATTGAACAAGCCATTTTATTAATTAAAGCAATTAAGGCATGTGGTATAACCGTCTTATTGAGTACATGTTAAAGGAAGGGTATAAAAATGACCATATTTGTCCTTATATTGATATGAAAATATCTGAAAATGAATTTGCCATAATTGTTGTTTATGTAGATTACATAAACATCTTTGGAACTCCTAATGAGCTTACAAATGCAATTGATTATTTAAGGAGAGAATTTGAGGTGAAGGATCTTGGAAGGACAAAGTTTTGTTTGGAATTACAAATTGAGTATTTAAAAAAAGGTTGATGGAGCTCTTTGCATGGATTGGGAGAGGGAGAGCTTCATAGGTGCAACGAAATTTGGAGTGAAAGCAAGGTTGAAGGCTCTTAAGCAATGGAATGGTGTGGTGGAGATGAAGTTCTAGGAAGGAGAAGCTATCCTAGAGGAAAAAGACTAGAGGAGATCTAAGGAGATTTCTAGCTCTCATGACTCTCAATAAGACAAATGTGTGGAGTGCTCTCAACATCAAGACATTTACCATTCAAATTAAGAGTAACATTTACACAATCATAGGACCTTTCTTACGTAGTCTAAGAAGAAGGAAGAATTCAACTAGGCTAAGTTTATGACACGTGTTGAATTCTTTCTAGATCTCCTTATTTGATTGATCAAGTGCCATGTTGCAAGTCACATCTTTCACATTTCAACATATGCTCAATGTGTTAAATACGACATACTTTCTAAACACCTATTCGGCCAAAGCTTGTTTAATTAGGTCGTGAGCCTAATTAAACAATTGTTTGGTGAATTTTTGATTCAATTATTCAAAGCTACAAACATTTACAAAGGATAGCCCAATTACATTGGTTGAATTTGCACATGCACTCAAATGTTCATCTAGATTTTAATATCTTCCTTAGCCCATTTGAAAGGTAGCTTGATTCTATTGGGCCTTAAGATCTTGACCATCACTAGCATTTTGAATCTTTTTAAGAATTTCTCTAGTGATTAGACCTTTATTTGGGATTGGGCCTTGTTTTGGTATTGGGCCTTGTTTTGGTATTGGGCCTTGAAATGGGCTTGGGTCGGATTCATCAAAGGTGTTTTTTTACATCAAGAAGCTTATATAATAAAAGTGCTTAAAAGGTTCTATATGGACAAATTATATTCATTATGTACTCCAATGGTGGTGAGGTTGTTAGATGTTGACAAAGATCTTTTTTAGACCTCAAGAAAACGATGAAGAACTTTTTGGTCCTAAAGTACCATATCTTAGTGCTATAAAAGCACTAATGTGTCTTACTAATTATATTCGACCTAATACAACATTTGTTGTAAATTTGTGAGCAAGATATAGTTCTTCACATACAAGAAGATTAGAGTAAAACATATACTTTGTTACCTTAAGGATATTATGAATATGAGCTTAGTTTATCCAAATGATTCAGAATCAGACATAATGGGTTATGCATATGCATGTTATTTTACATATCTTCACAATGTCATAATGATTTATCACAAACAGAATATTTGTTCACATATGGTATCATAATGATTTCATGATGGTATATAAAACAAATCATAGCAGGAACATCGTCTAATCATACAAAATTCTTATTATTATATAAGGTAAGTTGTGAATGTATTTAGTTAAGGTCTATAATTCAACATGTGCAAGAAACTTGTGGTTATCCCCAATAAAGATGGAATCAACAACCATATATAAATAAATAGTCTATTGTTGAATTGAAAGGGTGATATAGATATCTAAAAGATTCATTCATGTGAAAATCTGACAGACTTATTTATAAAGTCTATGCCAAGAAGAATTTTTAAGCAAATGATTCATAAGTTCGGACTACGTCATCTTAATGATGTAAGTTTACATGAGGGGTAGAAATAGAATGTGATGAATTGTATTTAAGAATATAAGATGTTTTTTTTTTCCTTCACTAGGTTTTTTTCCGAAAGGATTTTTCTTAAAGGTTTTAACGAGACACATTCTCTTATCAATGAACACACAAGAGGGAGGGTTATGAATTAATAGTTGTCCATTAATTTGATACAGTTACTCGTATCATTCATTACTCTTTATGTAAATATTTATATTAACTATTTGATTTGTATCCTTTATGGATTACACGTTGTATCTATAAATAGGACTCTTTCTATTAGTAAAAAAACACAAAAAAGTTACTCCTCATTCTCTCATTGTCTATTATTCCTTTACTTCTCTTTATTATTGGCTTTATTTTATAACATTTTTTCTTATTTTTATGTGTTCAATTTATTTCTTTCCTTTATAAAAATTATTTTAACTATATTTTTTATTTTTTATTAGCCTAATTTAACTTTTAAAAAATATTTTTATATTTTTAAGTATCTTTATGTTTCGTTATTTTCTGTCCATTTTTTTCTTGCATAAATTCATTTTACTTAATTTAGGTTAAAATTTTATTATGATAATAAAATTGAGTGCAGGAGTGTTGTTAGTTGAATATTAAATTTATTATTAGAAGTTGTTAGGAGGTTCTAGAGATCACAAATAATTATTACTTTAACGTTTTTGTTTTCTATTTTTGTTATAAATTAAGAGTCAAGATTGTCATGTTTTCATGGAGTCTGTAATACCAACTATATTTTGATCATTTATGGACTCAATAATTGTAAGTGGTTAAAGAATTTTTGTTCTATGATTTATCCACTATGAAATTACAAACCTAAGTCTAAAGGCAATAATCAGGGGACCTAGTTCACTCGAACATCATGGAACATGTATTTCGTTAATGGGTACAAGTTTCACATAAAGCAATGGAGTGAGGGAAAAAAACCAAGACCTTGGGGTTCATATAAAAGGTGTAACATAAGGAGGAAAGGATAACTTTTATGGCATCATCCAGAACATTTTTTAGTTGGAATATGAAGGGCTAAGTAAGAAATTTTCTCTCTTCTATTGTAGATGGTTAGATCCCACACAAAAAAATTTTACTAGGATTCATTCACAACATAACATTGTAGAAATCAACATGAATGCAAAATATGTTATACGATCCATTCATTCTTCCACAAAAAGAAGTTAGACAAGTGTACAGTGTCCCTTATCCCGCAACATATACAACTTTTCGAGGTTGGTGCATAGCATTAACTATAAAGCAAAACAATAATTTTAAAGTAGATAATTGTCAAGCTACAATAATTGAACGATTACAAGACTTAGTTGACTCTCAACTCTTGAATTAATAACTAATGATGTATCAAAATAATGGAGGATAATAATGAACATGTACATGATTCCTAGAAAGAGGATGAAGATGACAACAAAACTAAGATGTTAACAATATGGATGATTTAGGTCGATGTTATATTTATTTGCATTTGTTATATTGAATTTGTAAATAAAGAAATTTATTGCAAACATAAATTTTGTGTTCCTTTTGCAGGAAGCATGCCTAGGATGTGAGGAATAGATGGTAAAGTCATCTTGGCCGGCCAATATAGATGTGACGTGCACAGAGCCATGCATGGTCGTCTTGTCGTTGGACTTCGCAATATTCCTTTTAACTCGCAATCCCAACCAACAACCTCTACCCCTTCCGATAGCTGACAACCTCAACAACCCTACCATCTAAGATGTCTTATTCCTCTACTCTTCCATAGGTTTACATCTTAGGATAATTCCTCTATCTCGTCCCTAGGTCAATAACTTAGAATGTTTGATTTCTCTATCCCACACAACCACCCAGCCAGAGCAAGCTCAATTTGTGCAACGATTTAGGATAATGTTTGAGTCAAATGTAATATTTCTTAGTACTCTTAAAATAGTGTTATAATTTAGTTTCCTTGACATATGCATTATTATAATGTAATGTCAACGTAGTATTACTACATATCGATGAAGGGGATGTAATGTGAGTGTATTATGAGGTATACTTTCATTTGAATTGGTTGTATTAATGCTAAATTGTGAGATGTAAGTATGAATTCATTAAAAAAGTTATAATGTGCATTGTGTGAAAAGTGAATGTTAATGTGAATTCTCCAACCCACATCATTCTCAGGAAAGAGTAGAAACGAGTACAGCGAGTACAAACAAAAAGAGTAAAAAAAAATCAACTAATAAAAAATATGATCGAACAAAAATAACACAATACAACTTTTATACAGGTCGTGCATTTACTAGATTCTAATCATATGCTTACAATCTCGAAGTTGATTTCATGCATGAGATATTAAATCATGGACTATTTTAATTAATCGAACAAAAGGATATATCTGACATAATATCAATTTCATTGTTATATATATATATATATATATATATATATATATATATATATATATATATATATATATATAGTTAAATATGTTTTTAGTCTCTAAACTTTGATCCAAAATTAAAATTAGTTCATGTCCAATACTTAATATATTTTGGTCCCTAAACTTTAAAAATGAATGAATATAGTCCTTTTAACTCAATTACGTTAACATTTTTTGAGGTGTTGAACGCATTTCTCAATATATATTAAACTAGTAATGTGTCAAATAGTGTAAACAACTTCAATACTAACATGAAAAGCGTTCAACACATAAAAAACAATTAACATAATTGGGTTAACAAGACTATATTTATTCATTTCTAAAATTTAGAGATCAAAATATATCAAAGTTTCAGACAAGAACGAATTCCAATTTTGAGTCAAAGTTTGGAGACTAAAAACATACTTAACTATATATATATATTATACAAATTTACAATCATATAACCCTACTCTGGAATCTACTACAGAAAAGGTATTGTCCATCACAACTGATCACCAAAAACAGTGTTAAAGCATGGAACAAACCCTCGTAAGAAGAAAACCTAAAACGAATAAGATTTGAAGAGCTGGAGTGTCAAGATGAGGAACTGAGCCTAGAGAAAATCTGTTGGACGTGAGATCATATTCTTGTTTAGAATGTTTTGTATTTTATTCTAGTAAGAGGAATGTTTTGTAAAGTTTTATTTATATCTTTTTTTCAATATTAACAATGGCATACTTGAGTATAAGATATCGTTAAATGCACGAAAGATGAGTTTAGCAACCACGTAGAAAATAGTAAAATGTTTTGAGAATTAAAATTCCCATAGATGTATGTGTAAAAGAAAAAGAATATTCTGATATACCACATCAAACATCTAAGGCTTTCCAAAATTATCTGCCAAGATATACAAGATCCAAGTTTGCTTTCAGAATAAACCAAAACAAAGAAATTATTTTGCATCATATTTATATATACTTCCTTTCTCTTACGGATAATCTTACTTATAATCTCTATTATTCTCCCCCTTACCTTCAAATCATGTCCAACCCATAGTTGCGTAATTTTGACAAACAAAATTTTAAAAGTTTGACAAACTATACTTTTAAATAAAAAATATTACTTTATTACCTACTTTTATTAAAAAAATAAAAGTTAATTTATTTAATTATATTTATAGAAACATTGTCAAGTTTGTCAAAAAAAAATGTCAACAAATAATTTTTTTGACAAACTTACAAAATTTCTATAAATAAAATTAAATAGATTAATATTTTTTCATTTTTTAATAAAAATAAAGTAATAAAATAGTACTATTTTTATCTAAAAAACTAATTTGTCATACTTTTTTAAAATTTTGTTTGTCAAAATATTATTATTATTACTAAAAATTTTCATATTATAAAAAAAATTGAAATTTTGTTAAAATAATTTGCAGAAAAAAAACTTTTTCCTACTATTTTTTCTAAGAATCTTAATTGACAGATAATTTTTTCGTAAAAAATTATTTCTTACAAAATTATAAAATTCGTAAGTATTAGTTATAAAATTTGTTATAAAAGATGTTTTATATAAAATACCTTTCAAAAAAATTGGCAGCATAAATGTTGCTAGGATTCCATAGTTTTAGAAAATATATTAATAAATTTAAATTGTTTTACAGATAATTTTATAGATTTAAATTAGACATACTTTCTAACATAAAAATACTAAAAAATGAATATAATGTACCTGTGTAGAATTATACTTATATTCATGGTACTAAAGTTAGTATTATCAACACCACCGGCACTACCATCTATACTTTATGTTATTACTCATACTTGATAAATTGCAGTAGACTTTACCGTAGCAAATATAGGATATAAAATGAGTGAAGATAAACTTACAATCAATTCATCTTGTGAAAAAAATAAAAAGAAACATGTAATGCATCATGCATTGTGTTCTACTAAAAAACATTGTGCATTTAGCTGGTTTAGAGTTGAGCAAAATGCAAATATTCACTAATGAGAAATTTTTCACAAGAGGAAAAGTATATGTAGGTGTATATCTTCACTCATTTTATATGTTGTATATGGTAAAGAGTTTAAAGTAATTTATTAAATATGAGTAGAGACAAATTGTGGATGGTAATACCACTGGTGTTGACTTATATACTAAGAATGTAAGTATAATTATAACTAGCTAGCATTATATACATTTTTTTAGTACTTTTTGTGCTAACTATTTTTGTACATTTTTGTTAGATAAATGAAGGCTTTCTTTTCAGTTTCATTAAAACAAAAATAATTTTGCATATTACCAACCGATATTAAAATTATTTTTATTTTAATTAATAATTTCATCTTTATACTATATAGTTTTTGACACAATTCAGTTTTTATTTTTTAAATAAAATTCAATTAAGTCCTTTGTTTTTTTTATAGAAGACCCAATTTTGTATATTTTGTTAAATTGATACTATCACTATTTTTATAAGATAACTCAATTTGATTTTTACAAAATTATATAAACTCAATAGATTAAAATAAAAATATAAAAACTCAATTAAATAAAAAATATATAAAAAATCAAAATTAATTACAGACTTAAATATAACAATAAAATTACTAATTAAATCAGACTAAATATAAAAACTAAATTATTAATTAAATCAAATCTTAATTATCTTTTGATATTGTTTTGTAGTCATTTTAATATAGGCTTGTTGAATATACCGTTGCATGTATTATACAGTTTTGATAGCATTTCCTTTAAAGAGTTATATTGATCTAAGTATGTATAGTCTTCTCTTGCCTTCTGTGCGAAACCAATAAAGTTTAATAGATCAATGTGAATACATTGGCAAACTCCAAAATGTCACATAACATGATTAACTATGTATGACAGAAACATACGGAAGGAACAATCTTCCCACTTATAGGAGAAACATCAACACTGATAAAAATGTCTTAACATCATTTCTGCGATAAGAAATCCATGAAAACTAAAAAGTAGAATTACACTTATCATGAGAATACATAACATGTTTTAGAGAAAAAACAATATAATTATGCAACGATTAAGAACCTCCTTCTACTGTAAGTTATCAAATGTGTTACAAAATAGGTTGATTACATAAATAAGCGTCATGTCTTTTATATTAAGCAAGATCACTCGATACAAAAGACAAAGCGCATACTTATATTAACCTAAGTATCACAAGTGATCACTTATCGCTGAAGAAGTTTGTTAATAAAATCATAATTACATTTCTTTTTTCAAACTCATGTTAACAAAATTCCTTTTTAGTTTTTACAAACTCTTTACCGCACAAATGATGCCAAATATCGTATCAGTGTTGATGGTTCTCCTGTAAGTCAAAGAATTCTTCCTCTCATGTTTTTGTCGGTAGAGTTTCACTACTTCATGTTATGAGCCAATTTTTCTTTCGACAATGTTTCTTTTTTTTGACCAATTAAACCTATATATCAACTTCTTAAAGAAGACAAGTAAAGAAAAACAAATAGTATTTACCACAATATTTTTTTAATTTCCCCAAAAAAAACTAATTCTTTTCTTAAAAAAAAAGCATAGATATTACCTTTTGTTCATAATCCTTTTAGGACTCTTGATGCATCTTCACCAGCATCAAGTACGGGCCCTGCACATATGTATACCCTCTTAAAACATTCTAGTATTAGAAGATCAAAATAAACTCATTTTAGTATCAGAATATCAAAATCTAGAAACAACTTTACCTCATCCAAGCAAGTCTCAATGAATAACAGTAAACAAAACCTTTCTTCATGCTGCATGCAGATCAAACTTCAAACCACCTTCAAAGACCAGTTTTCACTCAACTTCCCCTTCTAACTGCATCAAAGTCAAAATAAAACATCTATCAAAACTTGTAACAACAAAAAGAAAAAATACTTAAGCAATGGAAAAGCTGTTGTATTTTAGAACGGTTAAAACCATGACATACAATGCCGGTTTTGAAGAATGCAGTGAAACAGTGAGCAAAATGTTGGGCGATTCACACAAAAACTAATTTTCTTTAAAATACTACCATAGAATTTACCTTTTCTTCACTCACCAAAACCGCTCCATCGATACATCTTGAAATGTATTGAAGAATGGAAGGCTTAAATAGAGAAGAAGTGGAATAGGTGATCGAGAAGCACCAATTAAAAGGCATGCATGCTAGGGTCCAGTCTTCCAGCCACAGTAATGAAGGGTTTTTCCCCATTTGTCTTTATGCTTCACGTGATCTGTACCCACTGCATGGAACAGTGTTTTGTACAGAAAGATTCCTTTGCACAAACAGACAAGCTTTAAGAGACGTAGGAGACTTACTTACGATGTCACTTTACAAGAGTAGGTGGGTGAATAAATTTAGAGGAGGCACCTTAATTAATTTTGTGCAAATCAAAGGTGGCGTGTGTTGGGATAATAATGGGGAAGATTGAAAAAAGGTTTTTACTACACTTACTATGCTCATTAATGCAAAAACTTTTGTCTCGGGATTACACATACATATATCTCTATACATGCGCTCCTTCCCATTTAAACATTTATTACATTTTTTTAAAATAATAAAAACACAATAATAAATATAATAATAAATAAGTTTAATTCCACTTATTTTTAAAGCCAGTACTATCGATCTATTGGTCATGCCTACTTTTATAGCTGTATTTCTCACTTTTCGAGAGTATCATTATGCTATTAGTAGGCCTGAGCATCGATCGGATTGGATCGGATTCGGGCCCAATACCTTTAATTCATACAAATCAATTTTTTTTTAAATCTATACTCGACCAATTAATAGGCTGATTAGTCGGGTTTGGATTAATGTGGATATTGTTAAATATGATTGGATATGGGTTACCCGAATTTAAAATTGTAAAGTTCTAAATCTTCATCGAAAAATCAAACCCATATCTTCTTCTTCTCCAGATCAAAAAAATCA
Source organism: Vigna unguiculata (assembly GCF_037176805.1). Lineage (NCBI taxonomy): Eukaryota > Viridiplantae > Streptophyta > Magnoliopsida > Fabales > Fabaceae > Vigna > Vigna unguiculata. The sequence continues at coordinate 27,482,514 of NC_140798.1, read as the reverse complement.
AACTCAAATCTCCTTCTTCTCCAACCAAACCCAAATCTCCTTCTTCAGATCAAAAAACCAAACCCATATCTCCTTTTTCCCTAATACCCAAACCAAATCTCCTACTTCTTTCCCAGATTGAAAACCCAAACCAGATCTCCTTCTTCTTCCTTAGATCGAAAACCCAAACCAGATCTCCCTCTTCTTCTCCTGCTCGAAAGACCCAAACCAGATTTCCTTCTTCCCTATATCGAAAGATCCAAACCAGATGCAGTATTGCGACACAACGGAGTATACAGCAAACCAGCGCTGACGCAACCATACCGACAACGGGAGGAATGGAGATTTGCACGAAGGGGTAATGAGTTGTTGAAGGTTGTTGCAAGTGAAAGGGGACAGAAAAATAGGAAAGGTTTGAGTAGGCAATCTGTGATTGTGAAGCTTATGAGGAAGACAATGGTGTCTTCATTGATAACAAGTAGTAGGTGATGATTATGTGTGGCAGCATTCTTTGGAGATGAAAAGGGTGGAGCAGTTGAATATCAAAAAAAAATTAGGGTTTTCAAAGTGTACCGGTCGGGTTGGATATCCACGGGTTTTAATTTTAAATTTCGTACCCGACCATCTAAGCCTGTTTTAACCCGAATATTTGGGTCCATAAAATCCGAATTCAAATAACCTGACCCGTACATCAACTTTTTCATTCGGGTAACATGGTTACTGTCGGGTAGAGCTTTTTTGCTCAGCCCTAGTTATTAGTGGAGAACGTTTATTGAAAAAGAGAAAAAAGATTAAATTTATGTTATAAATATATTTATGAGAGAATAGACAATCAATATATTTCGTTTATATATATATATATATATATATATATATATATATATATATATATATATATATATATATATATATATATATATATATATATATATTTTTTGATTTATGATAGAAGTGTTAGGACCACTTTTTTTTTTTGGATGAAATTCAACGTTATAAATCGATATAAATATTATTTATCAAGCTAGGCATAATAGATTCATTACAAAAAAAATAGATATTTGTGACCGTTAAAATTACAAGTTGTAGCGGTTAAAAACTGCTAGTAACAAAACTTTTGACAGTTTAAAAATCGTCAAAATTACATATGTCAAAAACAGTTTGTGACATAAAAAATTTAACCGCTGGTATTGTTGTCAAAAAAGAAAAAACATTACTAGCGGTTTGAAAACCACTACAAATTTTACTTTTATTTTTTGATATTTTATCATATTTTGACGGTTAAAAGTCGCCACAAAATCTATCATATTTTAACAGTTAAAAATTGTCACAAAATATATCATTTTTTGATGGCTAAAAACCACCATAAAATATATCTTATTTTGATGGTTAAAAATTGCCACAAAAGATATCATATTTTGACGGTTAAAAATCGTCACAAAATATATAATACTTTGTTGATTAAAAATCGTCAAAAATTTACTAGGTATCTATTTTCATTAAATTTCTCAATCTTTTTCATTATTTGATTAATTTCCAAGATTACTAAATCTTTGTAATTTCCAAATTTTTATAACCAAAATTCCAAATCTTATTTCAAATCAAATCCAATCAAATATATAATTAAGGGGAAAAAAAAGAAAAAGTATCATTACACTTACAACAAGATTTCAAGAAAAATAAATGTAAACATGTTATAATGTATCAACCTAAAATAGACAAATCGAATGTCATTCACTACAAGAAAAAATATTTTTAACGGAGGTTTATTTTTACATTACCCAGGGTTAAAACCTCTACTAAGTTCTTTACCCGGGGTTTCGATTTCCCCCGCTAAACCATCCCTGGAGAATGTGTTAGTCGGGGTTTTTACGAACCCCAGGAAACACCAATCAATAACGGAGGTTTTTTATCCTCTTGTATTTAACATAGGTTTTAAAACCTCAGTTAAGTTTTGTGGGTTTAAAACCCCCGGTTAATTACCATGAATTTTGAAACCTCCATAAAATATCATGGATTTTGAAACCTCCATAAAATACTATGGATTTTAGAACCTCCATAAAATAACATAGGTTTCAAAACTCCTATAAAATACCATGGGTTTCAAAACTCCCTAAAATATCATGGGCTTCAAAACCTCCGTAAAATACTATAGGTTTCAAAACCTCCGTAAAGTACCATAGATTCTTAAATTATTATTATATTTTTTTACTCATTTATCATTTATGTATTCATATATATTTTTTTCAATCATAATTATTTACATTTATTCTATTTTTTTAATCTATATTTAATGAAATTATACATAAATAGATATAAACTCATCAAATTGACAAATTATTTATATATGACTAAATGTATATCAAAGTATAACAAATATACGAATTCAAATTCAAATTCAAGTACAATATTAGTCAGCAAAAACTATCATATAAAATACTGCAATGGTTCTCAAAACATAAAATGATTCAATTAACTTCCACATTATATTATATTCTTCAACTATCACATGATTTTTCTCATGACCAGAACTTGTTGTATTAGTTGGCACACTTCCTTTATCAGAAACCTACAATATAAATGTGAATCATAATTACAAATGTAAACTTTGAAAAATAAAAGAAATTATGCAGTCTTAAACATTACCGGTGCAAGATTGAACATAGTCAACTCAGGAAGCAAATGACCTTGATAATTTTGAGAAAAGAAGTTCATGATTGCATCAAGTCTTTTGTCACGTTCTTCATTTCGTTCATTTTATTTATCCAATTGTGACTTTAATGCAGTGACCTATATTAGAACACAATCTATTATTAAAATCGTAAAAAACACATAAACAATATAAAACACTCAATCTATCAACAAAAAATATACTACATTTCTTACTCCTACTTATAGAAAAAAATCCAAAGCAACACAACAACAACATTAATAGTGTCCAATAATATTCAACTTTCACGGCACAGGACACCAAAAGATCAAATGCAACATATCAAATGTCAAGTCACTCATTCATGCAGAAGAATATTCATTACACTATTGATTAGATTTAAGAGATAAAATGTGATTACCATTGAAGGTAGATGACATCTTGATTGTCCTTTCATTGTATAAAAGTCAAGATCACCATCAGAAATACATCTTGAAAGATAATAACAATAAAAGTGAAATTTGAGTCTAAAAGCAAAGCTCTGTAATGGAATATCAATAAGCCACTAAAACAAGATTACTAACTTCATCACTAACCAAATATTTTTCTCATACATACATAATTTAGAAACAACATAATAACAACCTAAAACTTATATCATTTATAACTAGAAGAAAATAGCTAGTTCTCTAACGGAAAATAAATTCTGAGTAGGGCATGAAAGAAAAAAAAATTACAAAAGGAATCCCTTTTACAACAGGGTAAATAGACAGTAGTAAAACTAAGTGCCGAATCTCTTATTCATAACAAAAGATATCCAAATTGTTGCAATTAAATCATTTGTTGATCGAAAATCAATTTATCATATATGAAATAAAACATGTAAGCATTTTCCTAACATCATCTTATTAATACGGTAAATAAAATTTATATATAATGATAATTTTAATAAATGTAACAAAAAAATGTTTACTAAAACTAATAAATCTGGTAAGGAATGTTATTATATAATTATTAATATAAATTAATAATTTATAATAATTCTAACTAACCAAATATCACTATAACTACATTTATTATAAATTATTAACTTCTTTTAGTAATTATATATATGAAATCAGCTGTCATATATATTATTTAGTAAGATAAAATAGTAAATCGCATTAAAACTAAAGTAGGCAAATACCTGTGGTAACTTATTTAAACTTGATAATGGTTGATCTGTCCAACAACAAAAACGAGTAATTCATATTTAACAACTATTCATAAATAAAACCATTTTTTTTCTTAAATGACATAAATCAATCGAAAGAATGAGATAAACAATGTTTCAAAATTCGAATACCAAATCAAAACCTTTTACTTTACCTTTAAAAGCTGCTACCAATTATAGAACTAACACGGGATCATACCTTTCCACATCTTCGAATTTTATTTCCAATTTACGTTCTGATTCAAGTCCTTTCCAACTCTCAAAATTTTCTCCTCCACTTGGTGGAGTGAAGAGAACACCAAGTTCTTTCTGAGACAATAAAGAGAAACCCTCATTCAGGTCAGAGGTGATGGTAATATGCATAAACTTACAATTCAGCAGAAAATTTCATAGTCTACTGCAACTACATATATACAACTAGTAGTAGTTATAAATTCCACCTAAGTATGTTGACGCAATCTATATAACATTATAGAATTGACATAGCTTATTCACTTCTAATACTCTAATAATTAGACAAAACACATGAAAATATAGTGGCAGTAGTAGCATCAAATATCTTCTTTTGTTCAGGAATAATGTTCAAGTAAACAGAAGCAGAAGCTACAAATTGGTGGCAATAGATCCATATCAGAACTCAAATTCTCAATTTTTTTATTACACCACTGAAGCAACACTATTTTTCCAATCATTCTTAGGATTGAACATACACTTAGGTGCCCAAATTTGGAAGCATAAACAAATTGGACAAGCTGGATCATACCTATCTGCCTCTGGTGTCATGGCCTCTAAACATTCTGCATGATATGTGATGGCCCCATCAGACAGATTACCTCTTTCAGAGCTTAATGAACCTTTTAACTCCATGCTGACATTTCTATTGTCTAAATGAGATGTGTGATAAGAAGGATTCTCAATTTCACCAGTAACATGTTCCCTACTACCCCATTGAAAGCTCCACGATGGTGAATACACAACATCTCTACGCAAGCTTTCACCTCTAGTTCTGTTAGGAAGATTAGGATCCTTTGCAGCAACACAAAAAGTTGATCCCATGACAACTGCAGAAAAAAATATAAGACAATCTAAACTATAGCCACAAACTGTAGTGTAAAGACAAATTCAAGACTTGCTGATATTTTTTGAACAAAAATAAATCCTATAGTGTACCAGAAAATAACAATTGAAATCCTATAGTGTCCTTTGACAGTTATCCAAAATTGGTTGAATTTAAGTGGACACTGATGGTGCAGCTTGTGGAAGTCTTAGTCTTACGACTTGTACTAGCTCTTTTTCGGAGGTAGTATGAGTCAATACATTGACAATTTCTCTACATTTTTTGGTGTAGAATTCTTTATATGTTGGAATATGAGAGTTATTCTTGCTACTGACTATTTTAAAGAGGCTTGTTTTAGATGTGTTTGGTTAGAAAGTAATTTTAGAGTTATGTAAGACTTTAATTAATTGTTCCTTGGTTTAAAAGGAAAAATGGAGAAAATGTTTGAATATATGTAAAAGAATAGAGTTTAAGTACTATCATAATCATAATTATAGGAAGGAAAATCATTGAGGATAAGTTGGTTTCCATAGGATTAAAAAATAAAATCCATTATAAATTTTATGATATTGTATATGTCGTCTATGTTGTTCTTGATTTTGTTTCATGACAGGTATAATGTTTCTATATTTAGAGTTGTTTCGGAAGAAATTTGCTATGTACTTTTTGTGCATGGACTTGGTTTGAATTCTCATATATTTTGTTATTATTTTCATTTTTTTAATAATATTTTTCATTTAAAAAAACATTATTGTAGTAAAAATAATTTATGGAAAAAATTGAGAGAAATAAAATATTTTTTTACTAGACATCATATTTGATTATTGGGAGGGAAAGGAAGAAATTTTAATAGAGGAGAGAAGAAAGGAAAGGAAGGAAGAAATTTTAATTAAACATTATGTTTGACTGAAAAATTAAGGAAAATATGGATTTTAATGGAGTTAAGAAAGATAATAGTTTATTTTGTTTGATTCACAAGTATAAGAAAGAATTAAATTACTTTTCCATCCTTATAATTATAAAATTAAACTGTAAAAGTATGCGTATATAATAACCGTTAGAGCTTGCTATAATACACTCTCTTGCTTTCTATTTATTATTTAAAATTTTATTAAAAGTTACAGTTCTTCTTGCCTTGGAGAGCAAGAAGGACGTTTTTCCCAATTTTAGAAGGTCAATGATAATCTTTCTTGACTCCTAGGTCAACCCCAAGGTGTTGGGCCTTGATTCAAATCTTCGCTCTTCCAAAAAGGTGTGCTCCTTATTAATCTTGGTGTGTCCAAGAGCAATCCTCGTGTTGGGTTAGGCTTCTCACTATCCAAAGAGAGTCTCAACATTGCCAAAATCCAAACCTACAAAAGTACAAGAGAAACATAAGTCTAGAATTTATTCTAAGAAAATGAAACTAAACCAATTAAGAGAAAGAAAGTGAAGAAACTTCTCTCCTAAGGAAGTTTATTTACCCTAAGCATGTTCCTCTATCCTTTGTAAGGTTAGGGGCTTATCACAACTCGTACCAACAAATCAACTCTCTCTTTATGAATTTTGTCACCACCTTTCTAGTCACATTGACATAAGAAGTCGCTTATACCCACTTAGTCAAGTAATTGATTGCAACCAAAATGAAACGATGCCTGTTTGGCGCTTTCGACTCTATAGCTCTGATGACATCTATCCCCCACATGGTAAACGACAAAAATGCGGACAATACATTTAGAGTCATGGGTTACACATTAATATATATGTATATATATGACATTTATCACATTTCTTTATAGAGTCATAGGTTAAATATTAACATTATCGATGACCGAGATGGGTTGTTACAGGCCGTCCCAGGCTGGGTCTGGTCAGCCCGAGACAATTACCGATACAAGTTGTTCCTGACCTCCTACCAAGACGGGCCAGTGGGCTGGCCGGACCAAGGGCCGAGAGATTTTAATAGTAATATTTTAAAAAAATAATATATTTTTTATGTTTAAAAAGAAAGTCTATGGATTGATATTGACCCACATGTCTTTTATAGACTTTTTAGCCTTATGAGTTTTTTTAATAGGAAGTTTCTTGATCTTGTAGACTTTTTTTACCCTAATTCACGTGGACCAAGATCAAACCATGTAAACTAACCCACATTAACAGCTTTATTAATATGTTTGCTCTAATGCAAAATATCATTTTTCTCAATCCGTGAATTTCTTGCCCATATATTGCGTACTCTCTTTTTCCATTGAGAAATGATACATTGACACCCAAATATGACCACTTTTGTTACCACCTGACGTGGCATTAGCTATTTCATTTAATTTTTTTTTATAACTGAAAATTGAAATGACAGTGGTGAAGTGTTTGGTGATGCACTCGCGCGTGTAGCCACTTCCCCACTCATCACACACCAGTCCGCTCAAATTATTTTTGTTTTCGAAAACGCCTTTCCTCCACCGCTCCACCGCTTCCCCAAAGCTGCCCACAAACCCTCCCCGCCACTGGCCACTGATCACAGAACACTCATGTTTTTGATATTGGTCTTTCAAAACCAGTCTCCTCCTCCGCTACCCTTCCCGCACACACACACACACACACACCACTACTCCTCCTCTTCCCGAAATCGCCCCACAAGACCCTTCCCACACACACACACACTTCTGCTCTACGTGTTCTTGAAACCGCGCCACAAAACCCTTTCCGCAAGTGTCAGATGAAATAAAAAAAAGTCCACTCCGCAAGTGGGTGATCTTTTGGAGAGAAAAGCCCAATGGCGGGGGAGGGTTTGTGGGCAGCTTTGGGGGAGCGATGGAGCGGTGGAGGAGAGGCGTTTTCGAAAATGAAAATAATTTGAGCGGACTGGTGTGTGATGAGTGGGGAAGTGGCTACACGTGCAAGTGCGGCCCCAAACGCTTCACCACTGTCATTTCAATTTTCAATTATAAAAAAAAAATGAAATAGTTGATGTCATGTCAGGTGGTAACAAAAGTGGTCATATTTGGGTGTCAATGTATCATTTATCTTTTCCATTTTCATCATGTTGTCCCATTACACAACCTATCATAAAATTAATTCAATAGATTCAATTTATTCTACCGTTGTTTAACATTTATAATTTTGTTTAATACTACCGCTGTTTAACATTTATAATTTTGTTTAATGCATTTATAATTCGGTAGATTAAAATTTATTAATTGATTGTTAGTTTTAAAAAATCCCAATTTATTTGTTTTCAGATTAAAAAGAATTATCTTTGTTATTAAATTTTTATGAAAAAACTTCTTATATGTTAGAAATGTTTTGGATTTAAATTATAAAGACCATAATGATGGGGATAGCACCACCCACACAGCTTTTTGTATGCGTCCACGCTGAGGCCATTTCCTTTATAAGACGAGCCATATCATTCTTGGTTACAAAAGTTATTTAGAATATAATTCTGTGTGCCAAAAAGAAATAATGTGACAAGCAATGGTTGCATATAATATAGACTATGCTTACGGGAATCGATTTGGTGAACAGAAAAAAAATGCACACGTTAAAAGCTGATTATAAGCACAGTATTTTTTATATATATATGTTAATGAAGAACAGGGTCAGGCTGAAAAAAAAAAATAGTCAATTAGTTGTTATCTAATCATCCCAAACTTTCAAAACTGCATACAAGTTTTTTATGAGAAAAAAATAAATTGTAAATTATTTTATTTTATTGAGCAAAACACCAAAGAGTCCTAAATGTAAGCGTTAGTATATATAAATTAACAATTTTGTTTAAAATTAGTCCTCAATTCTTAATTTTGATCTAACTATGTGCGTTTAATTTATTTCATTTGACTTGTTGAGGGATGAATACGAACAAATGAGAGGAATTAGAATGATACTCTGCAAATTAACGACCACATGTAAAGCATCACAATTCTTTAAATTCTCTTAAACCACTTAGATGCTTACGAAATCAAAGTTAACCTTATGAACAAAACTAGCGAGTAAAATTTAAAGAAGTTGTTGAAAACTGACCCACCATAGCCGAATAAATAAGCAAAGTGAAAAAGAACCGTGATTTTATTAGAAAAAAAGCCAAGATCATGCTACTAGCACGGTTGAAGAGTTTATATACAAAGTAGTTTTGCAAAGCACACGCCTCTAATTCAGTTTCCTCTGTTTTTGTTCTTGGGCACGGTCACCATCAGTTTTCCGCCGCTGCACACGGCGGTCACCATCTCCGGCTGGGTCCACGGCGGAAGCCGGAACCGCCAGAGACCAACGCCTAGAGAACCGTACTGGCGCTGACCCGCCACCGCCACATCAGTGCCGTCCATCCTCTTGATCACGATTTTGGTTATCCCGGGGAGAATCTCGATGGCCAGCGCTCGCACGCCACCGGCGTTGCAGGACGCGACGAAGCGAAAAGACTGCGGCGTTTCCTCGACGAAAACGTCGTCGTCGGAGGGGCAAGGAAGCTCTAGTATTTTGGAGAAGACATGGGGAAGTCTCAATAGCTTCTTGGTCGGCGCGGACGAAACGACGCCGCGCTGGGAACGTTTTTCTGCGAAGGGTTTCAGCGTCTTGGCGAACATACTATTGAGGAGCCTTTAAAATTGGATGCAGAAATTAGAGAGGAAAAATATGAAAGTGTTAGAGAATGGGAATGTATGTATATATAGGGAGTTGAAGAGGGTGGTGTATGAAGGAAGGGTTAATAAAATTTGGTTTGTTTGAGCGCAGGAATCGTTAAAAGGTTTGTGGGCAAAGAAAAGGAATAGAATCCCTCTTAGTTTTGTCTTGAGATATTGAAATCTCCCATTCTTCATTCCTAATCCCACTGTTTATCTTTATCAACTCTCTCACGACATGACAATTTCTTTGTTATTTAACACCAAGAGAGTGATAGAGGAAAACCTGAGAATAATGCAGTTATTATAATATTGTTAAGTGCAGCAGTGTTTAGTGTGTGTGTGTGGTGTAGCCACGCATGTAGTGCAGGTGCAGGTTCAGCTATAGCTAAGGAAATTAGGATTCTTTTAGGAAATTGGGAGAACATAAGATAAAAAGATGCCCATCCAAATCGAATAGAGTCAGAGTCCACTTTTGAGTGTGCCTCTCTTGGCCATTCAAACCCATACCAAGCTCAACCACACTTTTATAGGCCTTCGTATCCTACTCAACTTCTCTATTCTTTGTAAGGCTTTGACATTGTTTTTATGCTATTTATTTTAGTTTAGGTCCAAGCCTCTGTCATCAAACCACTGCAGTTTTCTTTTTTTTCTTTTTTTTTTCCTTTTCTTTTCTGTTTATGGACAGTTTTTCCTTTTTTACGACATCAACATACTAATAAGAATGATAATATCGGAAAAAGATAGATTGCATCAAACTTTCTTAAATAAAGGGGTTAGACTATGGAGAGAACCAATTGCGGGTTTTTATACCATTATATGTAATTTCATAATGAAATCATGGTACAACTTTTAAAAATAAAGTGCTGAAAAGTTATACCAAATTGATACAATTTTAAAACGAATAAGTTTGTCATGCTAAAGTGATTTCATTACGATGAATTGAAATCATGTTAAGTTATTACAATTTTTGTAAAAAAGATGAGATTGTGTTATGTTGTGATAATTTTAGTTTTATATTGAATGAATCGAATCGAAATTATCACACAAGTGCATGATTCAATTTATTTTATTACAAAATTGAAAATATCACAGTATGACACTACTTCAATTTAAACATAATTAAAATTATATCTAGCTGTAATAATTTCAACTCTTTTACGGTTGATACAATTTTAATACATTAATTTTATAACGAAAATACACTATGATGGTAAAAAAGTCACCAATTGCACCAACGTATTATAAGAAAAGGACTAAAATACCCTAAAAATGTATGTTTTGAAAAACAATTTCTAGAATATATTTCATATGTTCTAAAAACTGTCTCATAAATAAATTGTTAAAATCTTATTCTCAAAATATGTTTTGGAAATTAAATTCCAAAAATTATATTATAAAAATTTTAGAAAGTTTGTTTTGGAAGATTTTCAGAATAAATAATTCGGAAGTCATCTTTACTGAAATGAAATAATTATTTTGAAAATATTGGCGCTGTAGTTAGAAATTATGGAGGTGTAGGAAGGAAACATCAATATTTGCATCTGTATCTCCCAATTATCTATGATTATTCTAGTAGGTTTATCGTCCTGTACCCCTATTGTTGCTACCTACAATCGATATTAACAACAAAAATATGAAAATACCCTTTCTCACCGAGTCGCTCCTCTGCTGTCATCATTGTTGCCAATGGACCCTTTCACTGTAGCTCTGTTCTCTGTTGCATTTTGTGAGAGTAAGAAGAAGACGAGACACAGCTTGTTCCAGAAAAAGTTATTTTTAGAAAATGCATCATGGAATCTATCATTTATGTTCTGGAAATCTTGCTGAAAAAAAAAAAAAAGTTAAATATGGTTTTGATCCCTTAACTTTCAGTAAATTTTGAAATTAGTCTATTACCAATTTACTCCTTCATCTTTTGAAATACGTAGATTTAGTTCTTTGAATCAAGTTTTGTTAAGTTTATTTAACATTTCTAGCGCGTTTCATAATAGTATTTGACTTAACATCAAAGCAAAAATATGTCAAACAATATAAACAATTCAAATATAACCTGAAATGTGTACGAAACATCAAATACACCTAACAAAATTTGATTAAAAGGATTAAGTACACGTACTTCAAAAGATGAAGGACTAAATTAGTTCAAAGTTTCGAAATGTAATAATTCCAAAATTCACTGAAAGTTAAAGGATAAAAAGATATTCAAGCTTGAAAAATTTTGTTCACAAAGTTCGTTCCAAAACATTTCATGTGTTTTAAAAAGCTTGTTATAAAAGTTCGTTTTGGAATGTATCATATACGTTCACAAAAACTTGTTTTAAAAATTATATTCTAAAAAACTCTTTCCAAAATACATTCATATACTATTAAAAAATGCTTATTTTCGAAATTCTATTCTACAAATTGCATTCCAAAAAATCATGTTCTAGACAATCTGGAAAATTTGTTTTGATAACTTCCCAAAATATATATTTCATATATTATGAATCATATCAAACTTTAAATAATGATATTTATATATAATGAAGTTGTACTTTTTTTCAATGGTTTAAGAATTCATCACCTTTATCGGATGACATTATTCAGACATTAATACAAGAGTGGATAACATATCTATTGGAACGATGAAGTTAGACCCACCATAGCATTAGAACTTTTTTTAAAACCTTTGTTGGACAACATTTTCATGATAAACTTTTAGTTTTCTCTTAATTGTAATAGTTTAGACAACTTTATTGTTATTAGTTAAAACTGTAAATACAAAACTTGGTTGGAAATAATTGTTAATTGCTCTACAATTTTTCCTACTTTTCAGGTATGGGAAATTGTAAATACAACAAAAAAATAAATAAAAAGTAGATTTGATGTTTGGAGTTGCATCGTCAAACGTTAAAATCTATTGCTTTTTAGCTCCAACTGGTGTTAGTTGGACGTCAACCCCATCTATAATCCGACGTTAAGGGATGTCGGCTCCATTTATAACCGACGTCATGGGACATCGCTTTTCCCCTCCGACATCAATTTTGACGTCACCCGACAAGAGTCAGAGTTTGGACAAACATTAAAAGCCGAAAATAATGGACTTTAAAAGCCTTTTTTATGTTAGTAATAATTATATAAAATATATCTAATTATATTCTACATGATAAAAGTCAACAATGAATTAAAATATTAAAAAAAGGATCAAATAAGTATTTTAGAAACAATTTGAGATACAACTGAATGAAATCACACAAAGAACAAATTTATAATTAAGGGTAAGATAAGATGAAAAATACCTTAGAGATCTTGTAAAACTTTTCAAATATCAACCAAGTCATTGGTTGAGAGATAATGAAAATTGTTTTAACGAAACAAAAGAGTTTTTCAAAAGAAACAAAAATAATAATAATAAAATAAACAAGATACATTTTTTATATTGTCTAGTAAATGAAAGATTTATGCTATTGAACAATTAAATTAAGAATGTTAAACATTCTCGTGTGAAAAGAAAATATACAATAAAAAATATTAAAAAAATAGTAGAAATATTGAAATGTGAGAAAAAATATTTTGATTAACATACATCATTTGAACATTATTGCATAAAAGTTGTGATAAGACAAAAAATATCTTGGAGATGGAAATGAATTTTATGATAAGTCAAACAATTAGAAGAAATAAAAAAAAAAAAAGTGTTGTAATACATACACACACACACACACACACACACACACACACACACACACATATATATATATATATATATATATATATATATATATATATATATATATATATATATATATATATATTTAAAGTTACTTAATAAACTATTAGTATTTTAAAAATTTAAGTGAGGACGGAGATGGATATTATGGTGGGTATGGGATGAGACAAACATGTACATCTCCATACCCATACCCAATTAAAAAAATCAGGTATTCTCCATATCTATACTCATATCAAATCAAAGCATGAATTTTTCATCAAAACGGGTACGAGTTCGAACAATATCCACGGGGTGAGTTTATTTGCAATGCTTACATGTCACATTTTCATACTAACACATATAACATGCATTTCCAATTGTATCATGTTAATATTAATATATCACACCTTCATCGTTTAATACTAACAAATATTTTTAACAAATATTTTCTTCCTCTTCAGTAAATAATATCTCTAATAGGGGTGGCAAAACGAGCTAGCCCGATCTGTTTTAGCCTGATCAGTTTCTAGCCTACCAAAAACAGTCTAAGCTAGACTAATCCGTTTGAATAGAACGGGTTGAATAATAACATCTGATTCACCACTAGATGGACCGATAGGTTCGCCCCACTCTTGACTAGGGATGACAAAAATACTTGTACCCGGGAGTATCTGCTCATAAAATCCGCGACAGATAGTTAGTACCTACGGGTAACGGGTATTTTAATACTCATTTACAAACGAGTTATGTACGGTTATCATACTACTTGTTCTCGTGGGTATCCATTACTTGCAAAAAATTTAAATTAAAATTTAATGTATTTTATTAAGTTAACTTTAATTAAAATTAAAATTTAATTTATATTTTATTAGGTTAAGTTTAATTAAAATTAAAATTTAATTTAATTTATATTATATTTTTTTATAATTTTATTAAATTTTATTTAAGAAATTTTAAAAGTTATATATCTTTTTTAAATATCGGTGGGTATGCGGGTATCCACGGATACCTGCTAGTTTTAAAAAAAATCACGGATATTTTTTAAACGGGTACCCGATGGGTAAACGAGCAGGTATCATGTAGATTTTTTTTGCAGATCGAGTAGTAGGTAGGCACTATCTGTGCCTGACCTGACCCGTTGTAGATATGTACTCTTGACCCTTTGCTTTTGGATAATTGTTTTAGGTAAAATGCTAAAATGACATATCCTTGTAACCTATGAGTAAAATGCAACCTATAGTAAAATGGCAACATAACTATCCAAAAATAATTCCCCTAATGCTAGTGAACAATGGACAAACAATCAACAAGTTGTCAACCAAGTGCAAACAATTTGGAAGTGAACAACAATAAGCAAAACAATATACAAACACCAAATCAACATACCATCGAACAAATCAACAACCCTTTGAACACACTATCCGAAATGAAATTGATGTTCTTTTTCTACTTCAAATGAGCAAACGAATTGAACAAGTTAGGACCAATCTAATAACTTTGGGCAAATCAAAATAAATGAAGAAATTAGGGCCAATTAAGATATAGGGCAAATCAAATTTAAGAAATTAGGGTCAATCGAAGACAAACCTATTTCAATGGAACTGCCGCTGATGAGTGTCGTTAATGATGAGATGGTAAACGTCTTTGAACCTCTCTCGCCAATGAGTGTTGTAGTGAGTTTTATCGATGAAGAGACACTAATAGTGTGGTTGGTTTTTTTTTTTTTGAAGAAACAGGCCAACTGAATGTTTGAAGTGAACATTGTCGGTGAACGTCTTCGCTGTCGATGAATGTCGATAATGAGTTGAATCTCTCTTGTGTGGTTAAGTTGATTGTTGAGAAAGAGAAGAGGAGAAAAGCTAGTGTGAGTGAGATGAGACTTTGAGTCTGAGAGAACATGTTTTGCTTTAACATAAAACGCAAAATAAATCAATTTAAGCAACAACCGGGTTGCAAGATGGTTTGTGAAAACTCACCCATGAACTCGCTGGATTGCTAGTTCTGTCAAGCTGAGACAAGTTCACAACTCGATCCACTTATTTTAAGTTTGACCGGTGGCAGTGGCGGAGCTCTTTAGGAGCTGGCGGGGGCCACGCCCCTCTCCCCAAATATTTTTCAATTTTTTTTAATTTTTTCAATTTTTTTTAAATGACATGTTTAAATTTTTTTAATTTATATATATTATTAATTTTTTAAATGATGTTTATCTTTTTAAGTTAGGTAATAATATATTAAAAATTTAATAAAAATTAAGTTATGTATTTTTTTTTAAAGTATAATATTTAATGTTAATAAATAATAAAATATAAAATTAAATATAATAAAGAAAAAAAATTATTAAGATAATTTTCATTTTCTCTCTTATGAGTTTTTCATATGTTGTACTCATCTCTCACTTTTACCTAATTATTTTTATTACTCAAAAAAAAAAAAGTTAAACAAAAACTCATTATTTTTATCCTCATTTTTTAATCTTTTCTTTCATTTTTAAAGAAAAAAGAAGGTAACTTTCTCTTGTCTCACTTGGTAATGAAATAGTTGTTTAATATTTAGCACTATTTTTTATCTTATGACATTTTGTATATTATTTATTTTTTATGAATATAGAAGAGTAAGTAATGTATTATGTGATTTTTTATAGACAATTTTTAAGTGTACTTGATTATCATAATTTGTTGTAGCAGTTATGTCTCTTAATGTTTGATTAGATTATGATAAAAAAAATTAGTATTAATTTTTTTTAAATAGGTATATTGATGAAAAATAAAAGAATAAATTCATTTTTTAAATTGATAAAAGAAAAGTGAAGATAAAAAAAGACAATATCATTACTCATCGCATAACAATGAAATGAAATGCTTGTGATGACTTTTGAATCGATATGTGCACATTAGTAAAAGGCAAAATGAATATTTTGTAGATAATATGGTTATTTATATTGGAAAAATAATAGCTGAAAAATGTAGTTATAAGTTCTAGAATATAAAAAAAATGATGGATAATCTTTAGATATGTGTAATTTCTTTTATAGTTATAGCTATACTAAATTATATATTCATTTTTATTGAATTAGTAACGGTAATATTAAATATATAAATTTTAAGTATATTATTTTGGCTTCCCAAGAAATTTTGGTCAAGATCCGCCACTAATTGGTGGATCGGTCAATCAGACCAAATTGTTTTAGCATCTAATTTCTACATCAATTTTATAACTTACTAAATGCATGTGAAATTTTATTGTTTATAAGATTGTATTGTTTCTTCTCCATTTAAGGTAATGATATTTAGAAGTTACTATTTTTGTTATTCAATGATTATATTCTATAATTGTTCACACATATTAAAACAAACAATACTAGAGTACGGTTCAAGGCACCTTATTTTTCAAACTTAATATGTCTGCAAAAAAATAAAATAAAACAATATATAATTATTTCTCTAAAAATTTTATTTTTTTTATAAAAGTGAGAGAATAAACTTTTTTAATGATCTTGCTAATATGCATTGAATCCTATAAAAAATACATAGATAATTATAATATTAAATTAAATATGATCTAATCACCATCAATACAATTTTATTTTATTTAAAAGACAAAAATATCCATAATTATTGTACATGTATGTTTCATATTTTATTTAATATTTATCAATAAAAGTTAAAAAATAATTAAATAATAAAATAACTATATTTTAATTTTGTTAAAAATTAAATATAATTAAACATAAAAAAATTTAAATCAGAACAACTAATAAAATAAAAATAGTCTTAAACATTTAAAAGTTTATAAAAAAAATAAATATATAAAATATTTTAGTAAAAACTTTAAAAACTTCAAAAATCATTCTTCTATACTAATACGTTATTGCCTAAAACTTTTAAAAAAATATTTTTGTATTTAATTATTTCAACTTAATGTAAAATGAAGTAATCAATATAAAATAATTATCTTTTATTGCACCGGTTAGATTTTTTTTATTTATTTTAAACTGTGTTCGTGAAATTTGGAATTTTTGATAGCATCGGAAACGTAGGGTTTTGGCAATGTCATACCTTTCGGCGAACACAATAAAGCATAAATATACTTTTTTTGTTTTGAGACTGCTTTAGTTAATCACTTTATAGTTTCCCCTGCCAAGTAAAGCACAGAACAACTCTAACCGGCACGTGTAACGTCCTAGCACGTGATATGTACAGAGGTGGGTCCAAAACCGGCACCAGCAGGTTACCTTTAGGTACATTGAATGTTGTTTGAGTAGCTGTTGAAGGTTCAACAATTGCACAAACCTAATCCAGCTCAGCACTTACAGTTGTAATTATTTAATTAAGAAGAAAAAAAAAAAAGAAGACGATAGAAATTATGATTTAATAGGAGTGACGCAATAAAGAAAAAATGAAAACATAACTCATATTGACCAGACCAACCACTCCTATTATCATTTACATTATATTAGATTATATTAATTAAATTAAATTAAATATGAATTAATACAGATATATAGAGTGGTGACGAGGTTCATCTCATTTTCAGATCCAGTGCTGGGGAGCTGTTTCTTGTAGACTTTTCATTTCCAACCATGCAACTTTCAGTGCTTCCAAACTAAATCAAACAAAACCATAAATCAAATACTACAACTTAACCTACACCTTAAAACCAGTGTAGTTCTGAGGAAAAACCAACTCTACTATCATACCCTTCTCGTGTTCTCCTTTTGAAAATTTTTTTTCTCTTCCACTGTCGGGTAATTTTCGTGCTTCCTCTTGATAAAACGTTGATTTGATGCCTCAGAAAGTACAATTTTTTTTTTTTTTAATATTGTGTGGCAGTATTTTCATATATATAATTTTTTTGTATTCTTTGTTTCTTTTTTTCAGTGTCTGAGAAAGCTTCTGTGGTTGATTCAAACCTGTGAGATTTTTACCTGGGTGTTGTAGTTGTGGTGGACAAGGTTTTCGGTTGCATGTTCGGTTTGGGAGGGAGATTAACTAGGACGGCAAAGATTTTGGTTTTGGGGTTGTGTTTGATACCTTGTACTGAGTTGTAGTACTTGGATCTAGTAGATATAACCTGTAAATCGGTGTTTGACTGAGTTATTGTGGGTGTTATGGAGACCCTTTTTGTTGTTGAGCAGCATAAGAACCAATACTACAACAGGTCGAAGTCGCAGGGTCATGCTCGATTTGGGGGTTCACCTTCCAGGGGCTTTAGGGATATCAATTGCAGGACTTTTGAGTCTGGGAGGACAGGTATATTGCCTACTCCTTTGAAATCTCATGGTTCCCCTAAATCACCACCTAACTCTGACAACAAAACGTTTGGGAAAGTAAAAGTTACTCCCAAGAGCACCCCAATTCCCATCAATGGTATAGCTTGTAGGAAAGAGAGCGAAGATGTCCCTGGTGGTGGTGCTGATCTTTTGCTTTCCGAGTTATGGGCTGGTCCTACCTACTCAAATTCCCCACCTCCTAGTTCCTTACCAATTCCCAAGTTTTCTGTCAAACCAAAGAGGACTGTGTCTCTTAATCTTCCTGGTTCCTCCCCTGAGATTGAAATGCGCCCGGTGGCTAAATCTGCACCCTCTTCTCCTGGCAGGGAGCATTTGGATTTGCCTTTTACTAGGGATCTCTTTGTTAATGCTGATTCTGCCACGAAGACCCTGTGTCGGATTCTTAATCTTAACATCAATGACTACTGAAATGCAAGGAGCAACAGGCTCCTGTAAGAAAGTCCTTTTAATGAAAGTGGGTTAGTGTTAGATATGTGTAGATACCAAATAAAGTTTGTAAGCTAGAAGTCTAAGTTGGTTTATGTAGCTTTCGGTTGTGGTGGTACCCTTGACAATCTTGGCTGTGATGGTGGGTCAACATTCTCCTGATTTTGGAATTGGATGGAACTTAGCTGTGGAGAGAGTAACTGGGTGTATACTGAAGGAATCTATTGAAAACAGGCTTTGCTGTGGATCATGCAAGGAAGCTTCCGTGAATATGGTTGGCATGTAGAATGGTGGTAATGAAGGGTGTAGAAGTGGCATGGGATGGACTTTAATATACTGGACCTGAAGAAAGTTTCATTCAAGTTGAATCATCCTGAATATATGATTTAGATTTCTCAGCATCATCTCCTCATAGAGTAGTTAACTTTTCCCTGTCCTCTCGTAGGAAGGTCTCTTGCTTTAGATACTGTGTAAATGATTTAAAATTCTCACATCTCCTTCCGTGTGCACTCTCTCTGTTTCTTCCTTCTAATGTTAATCATTCAATCTTCTATTCTAATTTGTTTTGCTTGCCTTCTCTGCCTGACATGATTTTATGGTGCTCATAGCTGCCATATCAATCTACATGTTTGTTCAGTTTGCTGGCTACTTACCTTTCTCACCTGTCTTTCTTTTCCCCAAGTCATTTTGTTTCTCTTTGTTAATTTTGTATTAGCAACCCTCATTGAGGGTATAGTTTACCCTTCACTATCTTTTCTGTTTTTTTTTGAAAGAAAAGTAAGAAGGGATTTGTTTTAGTCTTTGTAGTATCCGCTTCAGATTTTAGGATCAATCCATGTCACACTCCACCTACTAGTAAAGCCCTGAAATGTTCATTCCAAGTTATGCTTATTTCCTTAGTCCTAGTAGTTCTCTCCTGGTTTATCTTCCATCTCCACGGAGTGTTGACCCTGCTATGCCAAATTTTAAGGTATGATCTTACTTGGTCATTATTCAAATACTTCTGCTATAATCTTTTCATGCCATTACACTGCAGTTGCTAAGAATTGTTCAATGTGTTTATCAGGGTGGCAACTTACGAAGGCTGTTTCAGTTGTGAATCGTGAGTTGTGGTCAGTTGTATTTCAGTTGTTCTACGTAGTGTGCCTTGTCTGTGTCTCTTTCTTTCTGCCTCTGTAACTTGTGGAATTTGTCTGGTCTGCTTAAATGTAATGTTGGTGATTATTATCTAGACTGCATTTTGTATCTTAATTAAATACTTATTCTCCTTAGTAATTTATATAGCAGTTCGTCCAAGGCTCTCTGGCCTATGGCATGATCATATACAGTTTGATGAACTTCTGTATCTTATGTCGTTATTTGATCTTTAAATGCATTGAATTCCTAATACTGATGAAACTTGGATTACTAAATATTCAGCAGGGATTTGGTATCATGTTTGAATAATTACAATTCAGATTGGTCTATGAATGATCTATTTCCTGCCATGGCAACTGCATGTTTGGTTCAATTGTATAAACCAGTTGGCACGAGGGAACGTGCATGGGTAAGGTGTGGAGTAATATATAACATCACTAAAATCTCAAAATATTTCAGTAGTCTTACTAGGATACTTCACTTGTTCAGTTCAGGCCATGTGATATCAACAATTTCTCTTTTCAATTTTCTTATCAGTAGCTGATGTTTGTGTAGCTGACCTAATTCTAAACCTATATGATTTCTTCTAACTCATTTTGTCTGTTCCTTCAGTTACATTTTCAACAAGTGTTTATTGGAAAAAATATTTAAATTGCATCGAATTCACACTTTCCCTGTCTATCGTTATTTTTATTATTCAAAAATTTAGAATATCATGAATTTTCTTGATTTAAAAAAAGAATAGTCACATAAATTATTAGAAAGTTAGTCAAAAATTTTGTTATTAAAATAGAAAAGATTAAAAGAAGAAATATTTAAAAAAAAAATGAGACATGAAAAGGAACCAACAGTTGAGACATAAAATGGAACAGAAGAAAAGGAAAATGCATTTGATATGATGGTTGGAAATGGGAAATTTTCAAACATCCACATTTACTCTTCATGATTCCATTTTTCGTTCTTTTGACTGATTTAAACTGATGCACACTGTGTTTCTTCATAAATCAAACAGTTCATATTGCGAACTCATGATAACTGTTTGAATGGAGTGGACAGTATGAAGAGTTTGAAAAGTGCATATGTAATTTGAATGAAATGTCTGATCTGCAGAGATAATTGTACAGAAGTATGAAGGGAAACATTAAAATTATTGGGTGAAATACGAAAGATGTCTGAGTGACATTAATTTCTCATCCGTGATAACTAATAATTCCAGCAAATGTCAAAGGAGTCACCATCTTCTAGGTTACCTCTCTTTGTTCATTGTCACAATTAATTGAGCATCTCAACGTTTTAGCATGCTCACTTTACAGTACCTTGGGTCCCAACTTCAACGTGTTCTTGTTTTCACCGTAGTGGTTGAAATGCACCTTCCAGAATGTCCATTTCCTTAATTAATGGCTCTGTGACTACATGACTAGTCAAGTTGTGTGGTGATTTTCATGCGCACTAGTAAATCCTGTTTATCATATACTTTCATTTTCAACTTAATCAATTGTTTTTTGAGTTTGAGTCCAATTTAAAGTTAAGTATTAATAATGTCGTAATTGATTTTAAGAAAAATCCTACGATCTCTTCTAAAAAGACATGTCACTGATTGTTGTTATGTTTAGGGTTTATTGGGTGCGTAATATTGCTTTAATGATGATCCCATTTAATTTAGACCTTTTGGGAGCCTATGCCCTGATTCAGACACACTCATAGTTGGGGCTGTTAAATCAACTGTGATTATGGTGTTGGGACATGGGACACTATTTTTCATATTTAATATTTATTCCTTACCTTTTATATTATTTCTATCTTAAATATTTAAAAACTAATTAAAAATTTATTCAAGATTGACATTAATACATTCCTACAGTAATTTCTAATAAAAATTCTATTTAATATTTTTTAAATAATTCCATAAATAGCACTAGCTTGACAAAATAGGTTATTTTAACTTAATTTAGCTTGTTAGTAACTTCATACAATACACACTTATAATATCTTTAAAATTTTTTAATATGGTTAATTAATATCTTCAATTTGATCAAATATTACATTACATTCATGATAAAATATTTCTTTTAAAAAATTAACGTTTTATCTAATAAATAAATAAATTTAAATATATGAATTATATTATAATTGCATTTTAAATAAAAAATAAATGAATCCATTTGAATGTATGAATTATATATTTTAGAATTATAATGATCATCGTGACGTGAGATTAATTATAACTCGTGAATTTTAAAAATGTTAAAAGTTAACATAAAAGATAAAGATAAAATAAAATAAATTAAAAAGTAAAAGTTAAGAAGATAAAAAAATATTTTTAGATAATTGATTTTCTCTTATATTAATTGTTGAAATAATGAAAAAGAAAAGATAGTTGGTTGAGAGAGGGTGATAACTTTTCTCTTATAGATGTGGATTTCGATTCATAGTAGGAGTAAATATTTTGTCAACATCAAATATAATTTTTAATTATTTAATTTTTTGAATAATATGATCAAATAACTAATATTTTATTGTTCTTTCTAAAAGTAACATACTTGGAGATAAGTTAAACCGCATAAAATAACTTTTATGCGGAAGTTTGATCTATTGATGTATTATGTAAGTATATAACTTTTTTTGTTTATGGAAGCCTAATATTCAATGGTTTGGTTGATAATAATGGGTAAGGAAAATGACTATTAAGAAGTGTATATATTTGTGTGTCAATGTCAAAAACTATTTTTAATGGTTGCTGGAATTTTGTCAATCCAGCGGCGTGAACATAATAATAATAAGATTACTAAAATTTCTCGTAAGAGAGGAATCTTCTCGAGAAAAATAATGAATTGGTCCCCATTTACAATAATAGGCATCATCATCTACTCAGATAAGAAGAAAATAACAATAAAGAGGCAACATTTTCAGTCATATTTCATCATCATCGTCACCATCTTCAGCCAAAAACAAAGGCAGAAAACCGTAAGCAATCTAAAACTACTCATTTCTTGAAATAAACTCTACATCCTCATCCTCCCTTATCTCTATTTGCACGGAGAAGCCAAAGTAACAAAACCAAAACACTTCAAAAGGCTAAATATAATATGCTATCTAGAAATTCTAACAAGAATAGAAATTTGTGACTAGATGCTTATCCCATCATAATCTATCACTTTCAGGCTGTGCTATGCAACTCAAAAAATGACCATTAGTATTCGTCAAATTCTGAAATTTCTGCTCCATCTAGCACCATCTCTTGCTGACGACATTCTTTGCTGCAGAAAGCTTTCTCTCCTCTGCAACACAACCCAGATAATAAGAGAAAAAATTATGTCTTCCTGTAAATAATCACTAGGAAGAAAATGGAATCGGAAGTGAACCTTATTACCTGTAAATAAAAATGTCATTTGTCTGCCGAAGATGCTTCTTGCAAGTGTGACAAAAGCTAAGAAAATTGAGTGAAGGTGAGAGAGTGTTATTGGGGAGGGAACAGTAACTTTCCACGATACAATTGTCGAATATATGTGTTGTTCTAGGATTAGGACCATGAGATATCACACACGTGTACTCCTCAAAAAGTTCCATCTCACTCAAACTCATAACACCTGTTGCAACCGATAATGGAGAATCCTTGGTTTTCGCAGCAAAACCAGCAACATCACATGTTTTGGTTGATTCAGAAGTTGAAGGTGGTGGTGGTAGTGGAGGGATTTTCACCCTATGCTTAGTTCCAAAGAGAACACTTCCACTACATGGTTTAGCTGTGCTCTGAAGAACAGGTTCATCTTTAAGTGCACCAACAAGAGCAAGACCAATGCCTTTTGAGTCCCATGAACTTCTGTTTTCCGAGGGTACTCTTGGGGAGGCAAAAGTCTCGATCTTTTTCTCATGTGACAAAGGATTCCCAAATGGGGTTAAGGCTCTGGTGTCAAGAATGGACGTGGGGCTTCTCAGAGCCTCAGCTCCTGAGAGACACTTGAATGAGAAGTCACGGAATTTGGGTGAAAACAAAGAAGGAATGGTTCTTTTGTAACTCTGGTTTGGACTTGGCTGGGAGCTGTGATCACCCATCAAACTTGGTTTGGTGACAGCTCTTGATCTGTTTCTGAGCAGCATAAGTCCTTAATGAAGAAGAAATAACAGATGATTAAACCAGACTCAGAACAAGTAAAGTTTAGTTTAGTTTAGAGTAGAAATGTTAGCATAGGAAAACCACTATTTCCAAAACAAAACAAGCAAAAAAATAGAGTATACATGTACCTACCTTACACTTGAGTTTCAGGTTAAAAACAGTGGCAGTGTTCTGGGAATGTTTGTGAGGAATTTGTGACAGTGAAAAAAGAAGGGGTGATCTGAAAGTGTCAGACTAACTGAATTCTCTCTTGTTAATTTTCTTCAAGAAGGAAAAAAAAGGCATCTATGCCCATAAAACAGAAATGGTAGTGCAACAAGTACTGGTACTTTGGGCTTATGATTTTTCTTTTTGGTTTCTGAATTTTAATTCTGAAACTTTATGCAGAAGAAGTAGAAAGAGGAAAGAAAAGAGGGAAAGGTTTGGAGTTGGAGGAGAGAGAGGGATAGATGCCCGAATATGGTTTCTAAAGGAAGAAAAAGCAAAGCAAAAGATGTTGTTGTGTGCATGAAAATCAATCAAACGTTGTTACTTGAAAGCTTTGCTTTCATTTTCAATTTTCCTTTCACGAGATACTATTTTTCTCTCTATATAATAAATCGCAACTGTGTCATTTAAAAGAATGACCCTCTGGATTTTTTTATTATTTATTTTTGTCTTTTTTTTTTATTCTTTTTCACTGATGACTGATCCAAGGTATTTTGTTCTCACTCTCCCTGGTTTCAACTTTCATGTCTCCTTTAGGAAAATAATAATAATAATAACTAAAGAACATAGACCGAGAGATTATTTAATTGAAAATAAATGAGTAGTAATATTAATATGGTTTTTTAATCATTTATTTATTTATTATTATTGTTTTCAAAATCAGATTAACATTGACAAAACAACACTTGGATCTATAAATGTTTACGACTTTCTAATCTCGAAAACCTAAAATCTAAGATATTTTTAATGAATTTATCTTGAAGAGCATAACTACGAGTGTGTATATATATTGTTAGAGGTCCTATATACTGACGAGAATGCAACGCACCGATTCGTTCAAACTTTTTTTAACAAACTAATTAAAAATATGAAAAGAAGATTAATTAAATCCAAAAAAACTCCAAGAACTAAACAAAAATTTCTCTTGGTGTTGTGTACATTTTGAGATTTGAATTTAAGATTATGATGAAATTTAATATATTTTTGCTTTTTTTAATTTCAAACTAAGGTGTTGTTTTTTTAATTTAAAATTCTATGAAAAAAATATAAAAATTCCGTAAAAGGTTAGCATGCATATAATTTACTCTTATATCATTATTTTTAAACACAATTTAGTATATGATGTTTTGACTTTTTATACTCACATCTTTAATAATTTTTATGTGCAATTCACGCACCCTTCTTGGTATTATAGTCAACCAACTTTTATCAAGTCTCAATACCCTCCTTTTCTAGTTTTTTTTTTTTTTTTATTTCTTAATTTTTGATTGTCTATTTCTATCAAATTATTCTCTTTTATCTATTTTAAAATTGAAATTTAATAAATTTCTAAAGAAATTTTTAATAACCTTATGATTTAAATTATCTATTAATATATATATATATATATATATATATATATATATATATATATATATATTGTATTAAATATTTGAAAAGAAAATTTTGTTATTCTATCCGACTTTAGTGTTATTATTTCGCCTGAAGGATATACCTTGTCTCTCGGGAAATTTTTGATCAAACATAAATAATATATTTATATATATATATATATATATATATATAATATTATAAAATTTAATTATAATATAATTAATATATTAAAATTTGTATACGAAATTAACATTTATCTGGTATAAGTCACATGTTAAAATACTGTACCTATAATTTTTAATTTTGTACTAAATTTGTATTTTTTTCCCCTTTTCATTAATTAGTGCATTTTTATATAACTTGGGGTGGTATAAATTTAAGGGAGAAAAAGGTTTGTATAAGCTCTTAAATATAAATTGTGATAAAAGGGTGAAGCTTCCATGATGATTAAATACCTTTTACATTTAAGTTAATTTTCAATTAGTACACAATTACTTGTAAAATTATGCCTCAAACTAAAAAAAAAAAAAAATCAACAATAGTTACTCTTCTTTCCCTTACATAAATGTAGCAATAGTTATTAGATAAATCCCACCAAAGGATAAAAATTTATGATTATTAGTATTTCCAAATTTTCACTTGCTAGTTTCATTGTTACTTGAGTTGAGTTTTTGCGAGAGAATATACCAATCATTGGCGGAACATGCATGTGATTAAGGGAGCCATGGCTCCCAAAACTCTTTAATTTTAATTTTTATATGTAATTTATGTATTTTAAAATTATATTATATATATATATAATTAAGTTTTGAAAAGTTTTTATCATTTTATTTATATATTTTTATTGTTTAAAAAATAAAATAAAAATTAATTTGATGGATGTTCGTTAATAAAAAAAATGATTGTGCTTTACATAAAGGTTTTTTTTTTCAGTAAATTAACAAAAAAGTATGAAAGTAAAAAGAAAGATAAAAAGATAATCGGAGAAGAGATTAAAGAACAGAGATTGAGAAATGTATTATTACAATATATCTCATAAATCAAGATTAATATTCTATTATGATTTATGTATCTTAAATTTATGATTCTCTTATTCCTATTAGGATGTTTTTCCCAACTTCAGTGTTTCCCAAATTAGTATGAACCCTAATCAAGATTTTAGGAATTTTTTTATGAAATTTGCAGGAACCCTGATTATAGTTTTCCTCATATTAGTATAATTATAAATTATGAAATTTAGAGATATTGTATTTTTAGTTTAAATTTGTAAAATTTTATGAATGTATCTGGGTTACGTTACAAATTTTGTTACTCATAATAAATTAGTTGAATAGTCTTAAATCGGAATAGAAAGCAAAAATATTATAAATTGAAAAGTACATCTGTTAATCGATGTGAACAAATACTTTAAGTAGAGGAAATGAAAAGTTCATTTATTTTAATTAATAAGAATAATTTATATATAAAAAATTTTAATTGGCACTCCTAAAATTTTTATTCAAGTCCCGCCACTGATACCAATAAATTGTTGATAAAGAATATAATGAATTAATATGATATCTCCAACTTAAAATTTCATTTAAATAGTTTTTTTATATTATTTAATATAAAACTAAACTTATACTTTAAATCCTAACAAGTTGAATAGATAGGTGATAATTTTTTATTATAAAAATGATAGAGTATCAAGTTTGATTGAGTCATTACACACTAGGATGGTTGAAGTGTACTCTTTGTATAAACAACTTCTTTTATTTCTCTTCTATAAATAACTTTATATGTAGTTATGGCTTAACTTTGATATGCAGACACCTTTTAAACAAGTTTGTAACTTGTAAGTTGAGGTAATCTATGAATTATTAAACTATAGTCTTGTTTGGAATAAATTATTTGCACATGTTTATTCTATAACTTAAATTGTGCAACATCCCATGTGAAAAATTACAAACTGCAAAAATATAATCCCTTTTTGAGTAGAAGATATACCTCAAATACACACAATGCATATTTGAGTGTAAGCATTAGATTGTAATTGTTTTACTTAGTTTTTCCACATAAAGAAGGGATCGCAATATGATTTATTGATTGTAATGTTTACATAATAGGATTAAGGGAATCATCCGTGTAGAATGTCTCATCAAATTGTGCTATTTCCTTAGGGTTGATGATTTATTAGTACAACACAAAAACAACACTTGTGCAAAACAAAAACATAAGGTAGTGGGTGAAAGTGTGTGGCTTTGTGGTGGGTGGTCCATCTACTCAATCAGAAACATGTGGGACATAAATGGAAATAAATAAAAGAAAAAGATTTCGGAATTTGGGAAATGGTGGGGCCCACTATGAAGAACGGTGTTGCTGTGGCTGCAACTTTCATGCTCCCACTCCAGCTCGACGCCAAATACGTACACTCATCATTTATTGCAGTATTTTCTACGCTTCTAATGTCACGACATTTCTTGAAATTGAAAAAACACAAAATACCCTCACAAAACTGTTTTTATTTTCTCTCAAAATAATATTATTTTATTAAATAAATTTGCTTCGCAGGAATTTTTTTATAAGTAGAAAACATTGTTAGAATTTACTTTTAATAAATTGTAAACATTTTATGCAGCTGAATGAAAAATGTTATAGATGCAAAATTTAAAATACTTTTATATAAGTCAACAGGTTTCAATAAATTTTGTATGCTTTTAAAATTTCAAAATAAGAATAAATCTTAAAACATGACTATTTATTTATGATAATTTTTTTCTGAAAAATGTTTGCTAAATATCGAAAATAAAACATGAATTTGATACCAAAAGTAAACATTGTTAATGCTGGTTTTAATTAGAACAGAGATTTCATCTTAATAATATGCATACTAAAAACATTTTATGTATTATTATTAGGTTTCATTGATTGAAATAAAACCGAGTTTAATTAAAAAATAATTTCATCCGTATCTATATGAGTTGAATCTAGATTGTGTATTCATTTAACTCTATTGAACACATCTTCTTTTGTAACGAAGAAATCTCTCCGGAATGAAATTTTACAGGAAAAATAAATTATTATGTTTTTTGTTGGATTGTTATTAGGTTTCTTTTAATTACACTTTTACTTTTGTTGTTTATTAAAAACAAATACATATCTAAAAAGGGAAAAAAGAAAAAAGAAAAAAATGCAAGTATGTATAATGATATTACTAATGGAAAAAGAGATCAAGAAAAATAATAGATGTTAAATATTCTTCTTATATATAAAGAGGTGATTATTATATAACTCGAAAATTTGACTGTAAAATGTATTAGCATAAATTGAATAAGTTAAAAGAAAACTATTTCAATAAGTTAAAAGTACTCATAATATCCATGATATAAAATTTAAATAGATATTCACAAATATCAACTACTCTCTAAATGTAATACTATAAAGTTTTCTCATCGTTCAAATATAAATTAAAATTAAGCCTAAACAATGTATTCGAAATACTCTTCATAGTTTTCTAAAAATCAGAAATTAATAGAGACATACTCTTTAAAGCAATTATTACAAAAATTGTCTATCTGATACATTTTTAATTTATTAGTGTAAAAACATGCTTTCCGTCAAAGTATTCTATATAAATTCTTAATTTATTTATAACATTTTATATTTGTATATTGCCAACCAGAAATCATCTAATATATTTTAGAGTTTAATTTATGTAAACTCACAATATAAAAAAGTTGTGTACATATAGTAAAAAGTTAATATATTTATGATAGACAAATTAGGATTGAATGGCAGTATAAAAATATTTTAATTAAATTTTATTTATTAAAAAGTAGTTTTAGTAATATAATTTAATTAGAAGTAGGAAGAATATTTGATATCTTAGAATACAATTCCATTTTTTTATTTCATTTGGTTAATTCTAAAAGCTAAATATTAGGGGTATGCATTAGATTTGAGGAGCAAAGGAAGTTTATTCGTTGGATAAATCAACTTCACGGGCCATATTGATGAACCATTGA
Source organism: Vigna unguiculata (assembly GCF_037176805.1). NCBI lineage: Eukaryota > Viridiplantae > Streptophyta > Magnoliopsida > Fabales > Fabaceae > Vigna > Vigna unguiculata. The sequence goes on along the minus strand of NC_140798.1, from coordinate 27,452,777 downwards.
TGCTACCTTTTCCAACCATATGTCTCCAACATGAGACTTTAATGCGTCTTTTTCAATTCCCATGGCTACACCCATCAAAACGGGTCCATGCTCATTTTGTTGTTTGATCATGGGTAGTTGGTAATGGTTGTTGTCGAATTTCCAACACTAATTGTTGTGATTTTTTTAGTTTGTTCGAATTTATGAAGTTACCACATTTTAGATTCAGTATGATTTAAAGAAGGAAATTAAGTTTTTGTAAGTGATAATGTATCTCAATCTTCCGCTTGGTTTGGTTATGATTGAAGTGCTCGCAACCTTCGGTTAACGTTTCCCAAGTGTTTGATGCGGGACTTAATAAAACCTCTTTTCTATTTTTGGTAGTTAACTTTTTGTTAGAGTTGTTATCAATATATATATATATATATATATATATATATATATATATATATAATATACTTTCTATCTTCAATAAAGTTTTTCCTTTCTCTCTTTTTCTCTTTTGCCTTCCCTCTGACTTTGTGCTGGTCTCTCTGACTTTTGTATATAGCTGATGGAAGCGTGGTTTAGGATCGTCATAGGGAACTTTTGATGGAATCATGCCCAAGACCTTCAAAGAGATCTCAGATTAGCTTCAGATCGTAGAATATGAACTCTTTTATAATTTCTGTAATGTTTTTGTTTGGGCTTTTTCAGACCTTTTGTTGTTTCGGCCCATAGTATATAAGCCATTGTGAGACACATTTGTAGGCAGATTTGAGTTTTATGAAACAACGAGTTTTCTCTCAAGTCTTAAGGTTCTCCTCAGAACCACCGATCCTTATCTTTGAATCTCCGATTCAAAGTGGCGAATCTTCCTCACTTTTCTTGGAATCTCCTCCAAGTGGCGTGAATTCCTCCCGTTTCGAAAACCCCTAAATCGACGTCCTCCATTTTTTTTCCCATTCATTCTAGGGTTCATATCCATTTTCGTTCTAGACGAATTTCACCCCAAATCCGAGGCAATCCTTCATCATTTGGTAATTAGAGCTCAGTTAATTGTTCTTTTGAGATTGGTCTCAGATTTTTCGTTCTCCTATTTGTTTCGCGGGTTGGGGTCTGGTGTTATGTTGCATTCAACGTATGCGCTCTTTCTCATTCACTGAAGCACGTATGTTACCTTCGATGTTTTCGTCCAACTTGCTTGGTCTTTTCTTCTACTCACGGTGATTGTGTTGACGGCTTTTAGCACTTGAGGCTGCATTTGAGTTGTTCAATTGGTGGTGGGTTGCATTGTTTCTATTAGCGTACATGGTTGTTGCTGTCTAGATTCATTTGGATGCTAATCATTTTTCGGTGCTGCTATAAAATTACCTTTGGAGTAGTTGCATACCACTTGATTGAGAAATTTCCCCAATGGAAAATTATAACTGTGAAAGTGTAGTTTGAGGAGGCTGATTGAGGTGCGAATATAATTGACTACTTCATGCTAGTGGGTGTTTGTTTTGTGCAGAATTAGAAGCCACTTCAGGCTTAAGGTGTTTTGTCTGAATCTATGGCGATTGGAGACAAATTAGTCAGTAGAATTCGATGCATACCAAGTGTTTGTGAAATTGATTCAGTGAAGATAAATTATGAATTTGAGGTGGGTTGTGACAAGTGTTGCGGAGATTGGCCAAGGTCGAGGTGTTAGCTCAAGAGGTTGGCCAAGTGGAGAAGATGTGCTAAGCTTCTTGTATCAAATCTGTTGATTGAGGTGGCTGTTTGTAGTGAAATGTGTTAAGCAACTGACTTTTCTTAAAGGTTAGTTTGTTTAAATGGCAAAGCTGCAATAGGATTTGCTTCAAGCGATGCAACAATGTTTGTTCATCAGCTTTCTTTCATCGGTGGCAGCACACTCAAATTGGCTAGTGCTTTGCGGGTTCAATATAGCAAGCCAACTTTGAATCCTGGGCATGGTGGAAGTAGTTGAGTTTTCAAGTGGAACGTGTTGGAGCTAGACTGACACGTCGTAGAAGCACCTAATTTTTGGTGGAAATGCCACACTACTGCAACCATTCAATGCAGTAAATTTTTTGAATTGATGGCAGCCATATTTGATTTCAGCATTTTGACAGCAGCTTGCTTAACCCACTCCCAATTCTCCAACAGAGGAAAATTTTGACCACAACAATGCCAACCATTGCAAGTCTCGTGTTGCAAGCGGTGGCAATTCAATAAAGCAAAAAGCAGTCTGATCTATTCAGTGGTAGTTTTGGTGAAGTAGCTTGGACTTCTTTCAGTGCACAATTTAGAGTGTTCCAAGCGGTGCAGATTGGGAAATGGATGCTGCTTTCATTGTTGCAGAATATTTGGGGTTCTGGCAGCTTGGAGTTTGAGTGACTGCAGCTAAGTGGTGTGATGTTTGATTTGGTGCAGTCGTAGTAGCTAGTTTGTTGAGGCAGTAGAGTAGCGTGAAGTTGGGGAGACATGTTGAGTTGGTGAATTGCTGCCACATGAAGCCTGGACCCTTTGTTAAATTCTTACCATTTGACAGCCTATTTGGTGCAGAGTTATTTTGAAGCTAGCTGGATTGGTAGGCTATAATAGCCAACTTGAAGCATAGCATAGAATTGGAGTTGGTGAAGCGATGTAAGTTAGTTTGGTGTGCCAGTTGAATTGGTTCAGGCCTGCCTTAGTTATTTTGTGCAGTAGAGACATGTTTGACAACATCAATTGCAAGTTAGTGCAGTAAAAATTGTGTAGCAGTTGGACTAAATGCAAGAAACTTGCGATGTGCAATATTAGTGTTGTTGAAACGATGCAATTTGGCAAGTTTTTGGTGTAGTAGATGCCTGTTCGAATCTGCCACATGAGTTGTTTGAATTTCCAAGGTTGGATGCTAAAAGCAAGTGCCAAATAAATAGCTTGGACTTTATTCGGTGCCACCCATATATGCTTTTGGTCCAGTCGGTGCAGCAGATTGCAAGAGGTGTTAAGCAAGACCGCTTGTCTCGAAAGTGCGTGTTCAGCTTGCAAAGTTGTGCACTAGGTGTTGCTTCAAGCGGTGGAATTAGAAATCGTAATGCAGAAAAGTTTGCCTCATCATCCAATCCACTGGTGCAACGCTAGAAGGAGCTTGAGGTGTTGTTCTTGAAGGGTGGAGTTTGGAAAGGTGAACTAGTGCAGTAAAAAAAAAAGGCTGGCCAATCTAACCAAACTTGTGGTGTGCTTCTTTATTAAGCTGGAGGTGTTATTCCTTGATCCATCAAATACTTTGTGGCAGAGTAGAGATGCCAAGTGGTGCTATGATTTTATAATTTGGAAGGGTGCCCTGCCACATTCACGTTAAATTTGATTCGACTATTGTTGATGCGGTGCAGATTGGATCCAAGTAGTGTGCAAATTGGGAAGTGGAATTTGATTTGGTGCAGTGGCAATAGCCAAGTACGTGTCCTCACCACAAGGTCTCTCTAGTATTCTTGGTGGCAATTTTGTGGCAACAATTAGTTTGTCCCTTTGGTGCAGTAAAACGGTGCAAAGTGAATGTGCAACCATCATTCCAGATTTGTTTTGGTCCAATTGTTGAAACAACAAACCCAGCCATATTTGATTTAAGCATTTTGGCAGCAACTGGCCCATTTTTGGAGCAACTAAATCTGTTTTTACGTGTTGCATTTCATGGTGATAGTTGAGTGTTTGGTGATAGTTAGAAGCTGCAACATTCTATTTCAGCCTTCAATGTCTGGTGCAGCAGAAACACAATTTGTTTAAACCAACTTGGACAACAACCACCGTCCTTTAGTAAGTTGGTAGCGATCAGTGTCGTTCTCTTTAGGTTTAGTGGGTGGTAGCCTTTTCAGTTTGTATTGGCAATAGAGTAGCGTGAAACTGGAGTTAGAAGTGGCTGGAACCATCACGCAAGGTGCAGCCAAATCTCAAGCGGTGCAGCCAAGTGAAATTATCACAACAATAGCATTCGGTGCAGGGTTACAGTTAGTGCAGAATTGAAATTGGCCTTGTCTTTAGTGTGTTTTTTTAGTGCAACACGAGGTTCATCAGTTTGGCGTTCATTATGCACTTTGCTATCACTGCTCCATCGATGGGATTCTAAAGTTGTTGTTGTTATGATGGATATACATGGTGCCTATTGTGCTTATTTCTGGGTCAATATTCTTGTGAGTATAAGTCTCTTTTCTTGAACTTCTAGCTTTGCTTGAGTCTATTGTCTATCACTTTTCCTTTTGAGTTTGATTTTCCTTGGATTCTTGTGTTGTGGGACAATGTACATCGGGCTAAGTTGTTGAAAGTATTGCTTGTAGGAGTTTGAATTATCCATCACAATTTAACTTGAGTATTTTGTTTCACACTTCCAGTGGTAATTCTAAATACTTTGTTTAGATTACTCTTGTCTTTTAAAGTGCTTTTCTCGTTGTCAGGGTCTTAGTTTGTCACATATTCAGTCTCTTTGTTTAACCCTTTCTTGCTTTTGGTGTTTTTTAGTTTGTCTTTAAATTTCCTTGGTTTTGTCTTAGAGTTTTCCTTTCCTTGGCCTCCTGAGTTGAGCTTAGATTCATTACATCTTTCACTTTGATGTTGAATTCTTAATGGGTTGATTGGAGGTTCTTTGAAGAACTGAACAGGAACTTGAGCGCAAGTGAACACTTTGAGAGTGAAACACAAGTGGAATTGACTGTAAACACGTAAGGACTAGTGAGGCCCATTTAATAATTTTATCCCCATTACTTTTGTTAACCACTTACTGTGTTTTGTGTTAGTTCTTGTTTCCTCTCTTTCACTGTAGGAATTAGGAATTCTAAGCACTCCAGAATGTTCCATACACATTCAACCTTGATAGAAAATATCAACTTCATTGTGTCTAGAATTATTAGGTTGAATAGCAAACTTGGGAATCTTAGAAGGAAGCACCATGAAGATAGACAATCATTGCCAAAAGACAAAACAAGTGCTATTAGATGCACCACGTGTGAAGGTTATGGACACAAAAATTATCAATGTCCTAATTGGAATGCAAAGTACATGAATATTCAGGAACTCCAGGATTACATTGTATACTTGAAAGAGGTAAAAAAGAGTGTTAGGCGAAAGCTCAAAGTTAGGCAAGAGCAACAAGCAAAAAGGGAGCATGAAAAGGCGGAAAGAACACTAAAGGAAATGTGGGAAAAAGCAAAACAAAAGAGAGAGCTAAAAGAGAGAAAGGAGCAAGAGCTAAGAGAGCAAGAGAAGAAAAAGCAAAGAGAAAGAAAAGAGCTAGAGATGAGAGAAAGAGAACAAAAGATGAAAGAGCTTAGAGAAAGAAAAGAAAAAGAGCTAAAAGAGCAAGAAGAGAAAGAACAAAGAGCAAAGGAAGAAGAAGAACAAAGAGAGAAACACGAGAATGAGTCTCTCCTCACACCCTTGACATGCATGGTTGAGATGAAATCCTTAAAGGGGGATGATAATGCGTTAAATTGTTGTTCCCATTCACATCATGATTTTTCGTTTTCATTGGGAACACTTACTAACCCCTCTCTTTTTGTCTTAATGCCTAGGAAAGACTTATACATTAATGAGAAATGGCATAAGCAACGGGGTGAGGAAAGGACGATAGAAATGGAAACAACAACATGGGCAACACATGAACCTGCCTTTAATCATCTGCTTGTGTGTTTGTCCTATCCTGAAAATCCTAAGGGATTTCAAGGACACTTTTTTTATATTATGATTACTATGGGTTGTTTTCACTTGTGTTTCACTGTGAATAGTATAATTGTGTTGAAACTCTTTGATGTGTTCTGCATGTTTATCTTTGATCCTGGAGGACAATCTCCAAGCACCTTGATAATAAGAGATTGACTTTTTCCATGATTCCAATCTCATTTTTTTTTCTTTATAGCCTTTTATTTCTGTCTTTAGATTATTCTGGTTTTGTGTGCTTTCAGCACTTATGTTTGTGTGTTTGGTTGTAGGCAATAAAGAACTAAAATTCGAGGTCGAATTTTCTCCAACCTGGAGGAACTAAAATTCAGCACTTATGTTTGTGTGTTTGGTTGATGGAATCATGCCCAAGACCTTCAAAGAGATTTCAGATTAGCTTCAGATCGTAGAATAGGAACTCTTTTATAATTTTTGTAATGTTTTTTTTTGGGCTTTATCAGACCTTTTGTTGTGTTGGGCCTTTTGGTGTTTCGGCCCATAGCATATAAGCCCTTGTGAGACACATTTGTAGGCAAATTTGAGTTTTATGAAACAACGAGTTTTCTCTCAAGTCTCAAGGTTCTCCTCAGAATCACCGATCTTTATCTTTGAATCTCCGATTCAAAATGGCGGATCTTCCTCACTTATCTTGGAATCTCCTCCAAGTGGCGTGAATTCCTCTATTACACCTACTTTAAGCTTTTTTTCATGCTTCCCGCCATCCTTTATTGCGACAACCAATCCGCTATTCAAATTGCTTCCAACCAAGTATATCATGAACGAACAAAGCATATCGAATTTGATTGTCACCTCATCCGCAAGAAGATTGATTAAACTCCTCCCTATTTCCTCCTCCTCCCAAGCTGTAGACATTTTTACTAAACCTCTCCCCCCATTGACCTTTCATATACATCATTCCAAGTTGGGAATGAGAAACATATATTCCTAGCTTGAAAGGCGCTGATAATGTATCCCTATCTTCTGCTTGGTTCTGATTGAAACGCTCAGCTCACAACCTTCGGTTAACGTTTTCCAAGTGTTTGATGTGGGACTCAATGAAACCTCTTTTCTGTTTTTGTTAGTTAGCTTTCTGTTATCAATTGTTATCAGTATATATATGTACATGTATAGCTTCCTCTTTCACCACATATATACAATATACTTTCTACATTCAATAAAGTTTTTCCTTTCTCTCTTTTTCTCTTTTGCCTTCACTCTGGCTTTGTGCTGGTCTCTTTGGCTATTGCATACAACAAATACTGTGAACTTCAAGAGTAAGATGTGCGTGATGTGTAAAGAGGGAAGTTACAATACTAAGATGATGTTAGTGGTTATCATGGGTTTAAATCTCAAAGTTCCAGCAGGAGATGAAAAAAAGGTCATCTCAGTTATATAATTTCTATTGTGAAAAAAACACTTTTGTGTAGACATGTCAAAGTGAGCCAATCCAGCTCACACGGGTTGGCTCATCACGAGCCGGGTTGAAAATGAGTGAACCCAACCCGGCTCACTTTCTGGTGAGCCAGGAATTTTGTAACCCGGCTCAACCCATCACGGGTTGGTGGGTTAAGTGGGTTGGCTCACCAACCCACCTAAAAAAATTATTTATTTATTTTTTTTAGTATTCAAATATTTAAATAAATTTTTAAGTAACCCCTGAGATAACAATCATAGTAAAATCAAAAATCAATGTTTTGATCATGCTCACCACCAATATATGAAGAATTATTTCCAAGAAAGTATCCATTAGTCTAAGAAAGCATGACTAATATTACAAATTTTCTGTCATGCTATTCAAGAAAATATAAATAAAAAAACTATACATTTTTTTCATGTTAATTTAGAAAAAATTGTTTATAAGACGGTTACTTGAGTAATTTACTATAAAGATTATAGTTAAAGATTAAAGTAACAACATATATATATATATATATATATATATATATATATATATATATATATATATATATATATATATATATATATAACTTGACAATCAAATTAATTAAACATTCAAACTATTCAAATATAATTAAGCAACATTCTAGCATTTTTTGGTTCAATTTAGTTCTCTAATTATTTGAAAAAATTCATTTTGATATCTCCATATGAGGTCACAACTACTTCATAAAACAAATCGTAATCCTTTAGATGGGATGGTACCTTAGTGGTTTTGGATGATCATCTAACACTCATATCTTCTTTCTCAGAACCAAAGTTTTCATCTCCACTGTCTTTGTTCAACACAATCTTAGATCTTATTGGCTGGTTGGTTTTCTCATCCCATATTGCTGCTTCATCTACTACAACATCTGTACTCATTGTTACTTTCCCTGTGTTGGGATAAAAAAACTTGAATCCACCAATGGAGTGAAAACCAATCAACAACAACTGTACACTTTTATCATCTAACTTTCTCGTTAGTTGGTTTGGTACATGTTTTTAGTAAAAATAGCCAAACACCCTTAAATGTTCCACACTTGGTTTAACACCAGTCCATGCTTCCTCTGCTGTTATATTCTTCAACCTCTTTGTGGGAGATCAATTAAGAATATATGTTGTTGTTTAGCATGCAACGTACCATGTTCAACAATGTCCTATTCTTTCTCTCAGTAGTTCCATTATGTTCAGGAGTGTGAGGAGGTATGACCTTATGAACAATACCCTCATTCGCACAAAGCTTCTTAAAATCAGTAGATGTGTACTCTCCCCCTACCCCCATCTGATCAAAGACATTTGATTTTCTTGCCACTTTGTCATTCAACTAAGGCCTTGAAACATTTAAACACCTCGAGTACTTCACTATTCTACTTAACAAGATATGTCCAAGCCTTCCTTGTTAAATCATCAACAAAAAGTACAAAGTAGCTGCTGCAGGATTTTTTGTTTGCATGAGACCACATACATCTGAGTATACTACTTCAAGGCTGCTAGTTGTCTTCTGTGGCAGATATTTCAAAAAACTTCCCTTTGTTTGCTTACATTGAACACACTCACTGCACACATTTTCAAGCACTTTAGCCAGCGGAAGCCATTTGACCATTGAGTCTTTACTTAAACGAGATAGGTCTTTGAAATTCAAGTGACCAAAACGCATGTGCCACAACCATTGTACATATTTTTCTGAAAAGGCAAAGCATTAATGACTGACAACACTCATTATAACACCAAAAGTCCTATTTTGAGAAAGTTTTGCTGTAATGGTTAAGCTCCTGTTTGATCAAACACGCTGAGGTAATTCTCCTCTATTTGCATTGTGAAACCTTTTTGCAAAAGTTGTCTCAGGCTTAGCAAATTCGTTTTTAACCTAGGAACATACAATACCTCTTCAATCACCACTTTCTTTCCACTATTATCTTGCAAAAAAACCCTTCCAGAATCCTCTGTGATGTGATCCCAACAAGGCTTATAGCTTGGGCCAACGCCTAAGCCCAAATCATGCTCAAGACCCATTCCATGACCAACATGCACCTCAATGCCTAAGTTCAATCAAAGGCCCAATAATAAGAGACATGTTGAGACATAAGATTAGACTTTATTTTTGGGCCCATTGTTTAGGCCATGCTTTAAAAATAAATTGTAAAATTACTAGAAGTAGTTTTGGGTCTTAATTGATCTAGCTTTTGCAATTGAGTTCATTCAAGCCCAATTACAAAAGTCTAGACAAAGTTTGCATCTAGCCTTAGCCATGAGTTGTACATTTAGCACATGTGTTAAATGAGGAAAGGGTGACATGCCACATGGCGTGTGATCCACTTTTTGTGGATCTTAGATCTAGATCTAGATATAGACACATGTGCTTCACATGGCCACCTTGCATTTGCATTTCATTTACTTTTGCATTTGGTTTTCATTTAGGAGATGCTCTCTACTATAAATGAGAGATTCCACACTCTTTGTAAGGTTACTCTTGAATTATTAATGCAAATACATGTTGAGATCACTCCATGACTTGCATTTTTTAGAGTCCAAATTGTTAGAGCCTTCTCCTAGATGTCTCCTCTAGTCTTCCTCCCTAAGTTGGCCTAACCTCTTAGGAACCTTCACCAAACAACTTCCGTTGCCACTACATCTCCAAATTTCGGTGCTTCATCCCTTTTGCTGCAAGGAAGCTTCAATTAACCATTAAATTCCACCATGGAGCTTCATTACTCTGCATAACTACTTCCTTCATCTTCATAAACCACTCATTTCAGCCGGTCATATGGGTTGAACATCCTGAATCCAAATACCAAGAATTACACCGTGCTTCATTTCCATCAGTCTTGGCCATTAACATAACTTGTTCAGAATCTGATGTTTCATCCTGCGCTAGGTGCGCTTGGTTCTTCGGTTTGTTCTTAGCTCCTTCTCCTTTATAACACTCCTTAGCGTAATGACCCAACTTTTTACAGTTGAAGCACCTCACCTTCCGTTTGTCAAACTTCCATTCCTTTTCTTGATCCGAACCCTGATCTGTCTTGTGATCTTTACGTCTTTCTTGATCACTTGAGTCTTTCCCTCTTTGTTCACGAGTTTCTTTACGCTTATCACTCTTCTTGCTGTACTTCTTGGACCCTTTTCCTTTTCCATGATATTGAGATTGAGCTAGTAAAACTTGATCTTGAAACTATCTGTGGTCATTTAGCTTGTGTTCATGTGACTCCAATGTATGCTGCAACTCTTCCAACTCCATGGTTTCCATATCTCGTGTTTCTTCAATAACTATCATTTTGTGATCGTATCTCGGTAGGAGTGACCTCAAAATTTTATCAGCAACATATTGATCAGTGATTGTGTCCTGACACACACACATACACACATATAACATTCACATGCTCTTGCATTCTATCAAAGTAGTCTGCCACAGTATCATTATCCTTCATGGCCAAACACTCAAACTGCCTCCGTAAAGTTTGCATTTTCACGCATTGGTAAAGAAGAAATCGAGCCTTGCTGTCAATTTTCTGAGCTTTGTGATTTCTCTTCTCTTCTTCTGTAGCCTTCAATCCCATTTCATGCAATTCATCAAGCATAACATCTACAACATCTTGGAAGCCATAAATGGTTTGCATCTTGATGCGCCAGTCATCGAACGACTTTCCATCAAACACTAACAACACTCCCTACATCACTCCTCCTACTCCAGCCATGACAATTTCTTGATCGAGTTCTTGAAGTTCTGTAATTTCTTGTTTACACAGACAAGAACAAAGACTACACATGCCTATTATTGAACCCCGTTAACGCAACTTCTCGATCAGTAAACCTACGCGCCCTCCTAATAGTTGTAGTTAGCTCTCGATACCACATAGGATTTTAGGGAAAGAAATTAAATGGTGCAGAGAGGTGAGAAATCAACGTATTCTCATATCATTGAAATGTTACACAAAACTGTGTTATATACAGAAAGTAGCAACTTTAGAAAGAGCTAAAAACAGAAAAGCAGAAAATTGTGGTTATGACAAGTGTGGGTGTTATAACAGATGGCTAAAACATAACGTTACATTTGGCTTATATTCTAATATAAAGATTTACCGGTGCACACAGTTGAATATGATCATCATTTTGTTTAATCTTTGCCTATCAATATTGAATCTCACTAACTTCAGTAATATCACTTGCCCCATTTCGTAAGCCAAAGATAGACTTCAATGTTTGCCATTGACATTACAATAACATAACATAAGCTAGATTTAACAGATACACAAGTTCACATTAACAAAAAAGTTAAATATGTTTTTGGTCCCTTAACATTCAGTGAATTTTGGAATTAGTCCATTTCGAAACTTTGAACCAATTTAGTCCTTCAGCTTTCGAAATAAGTGGATTCAGTTCCTTTTAATCAAATTTTGTTAAGTTTATTTGACATTTCAAACACGTTTCATAATAGTATTTGACCTAGCATTAAAGCAAAAATGTATCAAATAGTATAAACAACTCAAATACAATTCTGAAATGTGTACGAAACATCAAAAAGACTAAATCCATTTGTTTTGAAAGATAAAAGACTAAATTGGTTCAAAGTTTCGAAATTGACTAATTCCAAAATTTACTGAAAGTTAAGGAACAAAAAACATATTTAACCCTTAACAAAATAAAAAATTAATTTCACTGTCCAACATCAATTTGTTCAAGATGTGATGAAGGATTGACCCCAACCAAGGATGGAGGCACATGCTTAAGAAGACTAAGCATGTTTAGAAAGGAAGTTCACTAATCCTTCATCCCTTTCATTTATGTTTGTTATTTTTGATACCCTAAGTTGACTTAGTTGAATCAACTTTAGTTGACTTGTTGACCTTTGACTAGGTTTGACTTGTTGACTATAGTTGACTTGACTTAAGCCAACATGCTAATCTATGTTTATTTGCTTTGTAGGTTAATTAGGAGTAAGAAAGCAATGCTAGGTGGCACATGGTGATTGGGGAGCATAAATGATGTGGAGGAGAGAGTAAAGCAAAGGCATAAAGCATAAAGAAAAGGCATAAAGCAAGTGTACCTATGTACCTTTGGTCTCCTTTGTTTTTAGCACACTATGGCCACTTTCTAGAGACATATGAGACACATTCTTGGTCTCCTTTTGTGCTAGAACGAAATTAGCCTTGCACACACCATAGTTAGCTCTTTTGTCTCTCATTTTTGTAACCTTATTTGACCTAGTTTCTAGAAGCTAGGGTTAGGTTTTTGTAGAGACATCCTTAGGTATCTTTTATTTGCTTAGAGGCCTCTAAACTCTTCTATATAAGGGTTGCTCCTAGACATGTAAAAGGGTTGAACATTTTGAAGTAAAAACACTCTTGTGTCTCAACCATTTGTGAGAGTTTCCTCCCTTGGGAGTGAATACTTCTAAGCCTTATCTTGCATAGCAAGTGGCGGCACACATCCACTCATCTTCAAGGTTGCCATGGCTTGTAGCCTAGCCTTGTAGTGGCGTACTTCTCACATTTTTACCATTCCTTTCCTTTTCATTTTATGTTTTCTTCTTCCGTTAATTGTTCTTGGTTTTCTATGGTTTATGTGCTTTCCATTTCCTTTCTGTTTTGAATCAATCCATCATCTTCTTCTCTTGAGCTTTGTGAAAGGAACCTTCACATCTAGATAGCTTGCTATCTTAATGTCCAGTGGGGATTTCACTTAGCTTTCTTAATCAAGTCACACCATATTCAATAATCTTAAAAAGGAACAAGATAATCCTTCATCATTTGGTATCTAGAGCTTTGGTTGTCCTTGAATATGGTGTTTTCATGTTCTAACCTTGTCTTGTTGTAGCTATCTTTGTATGGTTCAAATCCATTTCCATTGCAAAACAAAAATAATGCTGGCAGAAACTGTTCACGATTTTAAAAGATTAAACTGCACCTGCTCAGTGATCTAAAAATTACGTTCTTTATATCAAAAGAAAGCTCTGTGAGTCTAGTTTCCAACAAAAAAAGAATTAACGCATTTGGAGTTCTGTGGAGAGAGTTATGATCAAATGAGTGAGCAAAGGTCAGAGTTGCCGAGAATACGAAAAACAACGTTTTCAGGTTATGTTGTGGCAATTTTGGCTTCGGTTTTGTGACTTTTTTGCTCCTAAATGTGGTTGGATAACATGTCTTTTGATGCTTAGTCTTTGAGCCTCAAATCCATGAGTTTAAATGCATGATAGCTACATGTTTGTGTCTTTGTGTATGTCATGTTTGAGTCTTTAAATGTGCCTAACTTTTGCTTGAGTCATATGTCATATGTTAGCTTGAAGTTTTCTTATTCTTGTTTTTCCAAGTATTTGAATCTTGCTTTCACTTTATGTCTTGCTTGATGTATGCTCCATGAAATTGATTTTGGCCTAAAACTTGAGGAACTAAGTGTCCAAGCCACCTAAAACTCTTTCTCACCATTTTATGAAACTAGTTGTGAAAGAAGAAAAATTTGCACCAATTTTTGCCTAAAAACCGAGAGCAACCTTGCTCCTTGGTGAACTAAAAGTGTGTTTTTCACTAGGTGTTATGCTACTAGTTTTCATACTTGAGAATTGGGTGATATTGGCTAATTAGTTCCATGCTTAAACTTGGTTATGATCTTTCTTGGTGTATGCATGATTTAAGACTTGAAGATGCTTGTTAAGCGCTTTCCATAGAGTCTTTAAAATGTGCTTTTCTTGTTTTAGTCTTGTTAAAAGTTTTGTCTCAAACTTTTCTTCTTTAGAGTTTAGCTTTCCTTGTTTTTGTGCTTTTCTTGCTTGTCACTAGGTGTTCTTTGTTTTGTCTTAGTAGTTTTCTTTTCTTGAAACTCTTGGGATGTTGTGGCCGAATCACTTGCCTTGCATTTGAAAGGTTTTGAACAAGTTTTTAAAAGTGTTTGCTTCACTCCTTTGGAGGAGCTTTGAGTGTAACCTTGCCTTATTACTTTGGGAGAGTGATCTAAACACTTGGGTTACATTTTGGGTTGGAATTGGTCTTGGTTTTCATGTTGTCTAACTCCTAATTCATTTATTTTGTCTTGGCTTTGAGTGTTTTTGTTGTAGGAACCATGGCAAGTTCATCAAATGCACCTACTCTAAACAAAAACAATACATTGATGAGATTACTTCGGGATTTGGAGTTGTCTAGGAAGGAGACCCTTGAACAATTGAGAAAAGACAAGGAGCAAAGTGACCTAAGAATCCAAGAGCACATTCAAAGGCTTGAAGCTAGGGAGCAAGAAAGAGAGGCTAGGAAAAGAGGGCATTCTAGGCGCAACCCATCACAAGAGAAGCAAACTCCAAAGATTCCTAAGTTCTATGGAGGAAGTGATCCCAAAATCTTCCTTGATTGGGAAGCTAAAGTTGATCAAATTTTCAATGAAAATCATGTAAAGGATCAAGCACAAGTTGATCTAGTAGTTTTAGGATTTTTGGAATATGCCAATACTTGGTGGCATAAAGTTTGTAAGAATTATGACCAAGGGCCACCCGCGGCTTCTTGGATGGACATTAAAACTCTTATGCGCGCTAGATTTGTTCCTCCCTCCTATAGGAAGGAACTTCTTTTGAAGCTCCAAAGGCTTCACCAAGGTTCTATGAGTGTGAGTGAGTACTTTAAAGAATTAGAGTCTCAAATGCATAGGGTTGAAATAAAAGAAACTAACAAAGAGAAAATAAAAAGATTTGTGAGTGGTCTTAGGAGAGACATACAAGACCAAGTAGAGTTGTATGAGTACTCCACTCTTGAAAATGTTTTCACACTTGCCCTTGGGATTGAAATTCAATTGAAAAGAAAAAGAAGGGCAAGGAAGAGTTACTCACCCAACCACTACTTTAGTCACTCATGGAAGGGAAAGGATAAAAAGAGACATGATAAGTTCCCTTCTAACTCTATTCAAGAACCACCAAGTAAAAGTAAATCTCCAAGTGATCACATTCACCATTCCACTTCTTCAAGATCAAGTTCCATTAAATGTTTTAAATGTTTGGGTTATAATCACATTGCTTTAAATTGCCCAACCAAGAGGACCATGGTCTTAAAGAAGAGTAATGATGTTGAAAGTGAACACTCATCTCCCCATTCTCTTTCAAAAGAATCTTCTTCCTCTAATAAAACTAAAATTTTTGAGAAAGACCCTATGTTATTAAGGCGCATGATAGGTCAAGATCAAAGTGAGCTTAAGCCAACTCAAAGAGAAAACATTTTTCAATCTAGATGCAAAATTAACAAATGGGTTTGCTCTCTAATTATTGATGGAGGAAGTTGTACCAATGTAGCTAGCACAAGGTTGGTGGAAAAGCTTAGCTTAGAGACCATTCCTCATGTTAAGCCCTACAAGCTTGCTTGGATAAGTAAAGAGGGAGAAATAGATGTCAATAAACAAGTCCTAATTAACTTCTCTATAGGAAGCTATAAAGATGAGGTGTTATGTGATGTTGTTCCCATGGAAGTCACACATATCTTACTAGGTAGGCCATGGCAATTTGATAAACAATCTTTACATGATGGTCATACCAACCAATACATTTTCTTTATAAATGGGAAAAAGATCACTTTACAACCTCTATCACCTCAAGAAGTTAATAAGGATAGAAATATAATAAGAAAAGATAAAGAAGAAAAAGAAAATGGGCAAGCTTTCACTAAGGTGTTACTTGCCTACAAAAAAATTCTTCCAAAGCAAGATGTGCATCACTCTTCCTTCTCTTCCCAAGCCAAAAAGGAAGGCCCAAAGCACAAGCAAGAGAGGAAGAGTACTCTAGAAAATAAAAATGGCCTAACCAAAGCTAAGGGTAATATCCTTAGAAAGGATGGAACAAGAGCTTAAAAAAGGGAGACGCAAATCCTCCCCCAAATCAAGTCAAGCTCCATCTACAAAGGCTTAAAGAATTTGTGGTCAAATTCTCTCCAAGGAGGGGAGGATGATGAAGGATTGACCCCAACCAAGGATGGAGGCACATGCTTAAGAAGACTAAGCATGTTTAGAAAGGAAGTTCACTAATCCTTCATCCCTTTCATTTATGTTTGTTATTTTTGATACCCTAAGTTGACTTAGTTGAATCAACTTTAGTTGACTTGTTGACCTTTGACTAGGTTTGACTTGTTGACTATAGTTGACTTGACTTAAGCCAACATGCTAATCTATGTTTATTTGCTTTGTAGGTTAATTAGGAGTAAGAAAGCAATGCTAGGTGGCACATGGTGATTGGGGAGCATAAATGATGTGGAGGAGAGAGTAAAGCAAAGGCATAAAGCATAAAGAAAAGGCATAAAGCAAGTGTACCTATGTACCTTTGGTCTCCTTTGTTTTTAGCACACTATGGCCACTTTCTAGAGACATATGAGACACATTCTTGGTCTCCTTTTGTGCTAGAACGAAATTAGCCTTGCACACACCATAGTTAGCTCTTTTGTCTCTCATTTTTGTAACCTTATTTGACCTAGTTTCTAGAAGCTAGGGTTAGGTTTTTGTAGAGACATCCTTAGGTATCTTTTATTTGCTTAGAGGCCCCTAAACTCTTCTATATAAGGGTTGCTCCTAGACATGTAAAAGGGTTGAACATTTTGAAGTAAAAACACTCTTGTGTCTCAACCATTTGTGAGACTTTCCTCCCTTGGGAGTGAATACTTCTAAGCCTTATCTTGCATAGCAAGTGGCGGCACACATCCATTCATCTTCAAGGTTGCCATGGCTTGTAGCCTAGCCTTGTAGTGGCGTGCTTCTCACATTTTTACCATTCCTTTCCTTTCCATTTTATGTTTTCTTCTTCCGTTAATTGTTCTTGGTTTTCTATGGTTTATGTGCTTTCCATTTCCTTTCTGTTTTGAATCAATCCATCATCTTCTTCTCTTGAGCTTTGTGAAAGGAACCTTCACATCTAGATAGCTTGCTATCTTAATGTCCAGTGGGGATTTCACTTAGCTTTCTTAATCAAGTCACACCATATTCAATAATCTTAAAAAGGAACAAGATAATCCTTCATCAAGATGAGATGAAGATGGAGACACTACGATGTGCACACTTTTTTGTTATTCACTCCATTTAGCTTTTTACAAAAAATTATGTTTCTCTCCTTTTCTTTTATAATAATTAAGTTGCTTATTTTTTAAGAGTTTCTCTCCAAATCTGTTTCCCCAGGCTTCTCCTTTTAAAATTAAGAAAAGAAAATGAAAAGGACAAGTCAGATACTATCATAGTAAGAATTGGACCAATTTTCATACAACATTAGTCATATTAATATTTAATGGAAAATGCCCAAGAGTGATAGATGTTTATACTTCTCTTGAATTTATTAAGAAGTATACAAGTTGGACTTTGAAATGATCATGGAAGAAAAGAGTTGTAGGAGAAGTGAAAATGTATACGAGGATATATTGATGTGACTCTTACTGAACAAAAAATTGGTTAATGTAGTTTGGAAATGTGTAAAGAAGGCTATTGAAGACACTGATGAAGAAAGTAAAATACAAGATTTTTAGTCATGTGAAAAAGGATAGAGATGAAGAAGGAGATTGATGGAATTTATTGACAGATATTTCATGGTGAACAACATCAACTACAATTGTTCTCATTCACTACGACTGCAATGTAATGTCCTCATCATACTCTGTTCTCCAACGTTGCCATTGGCAAGTCTTTAAAAGGCTTCTAATATAATCAACATCGGTAACATTCTCAAGACTCTCGCTGCAATCGTGCAAAAGAAAACCAAATATATTCCATTCATCACCTTATACACTAAAAGCTCAATCAACTCCTCAACAAAAAACAAAAAATAAAATTCTGAATAAAAGAAGATAAAATAGTTTTACAAACACTCGCAAGAAAAGAAAAATTAAATTTTCAACAAGTTAAAATCAAACTCGTGCATCTAAGTTTTCGAGAATATATTTAAAAACAAATTTTATATTGCATAAATTAATTTGTAACTTTAATAAAATTTCTAAAAAAAAACATATCTAGAAGTGGAAATTAAAAAAAAATTAACTTTTGCTTAAACTCCGAAAGCTAATAGTAAATTTATATGTAAGTTCATTCTAATTTATAAACAAATTTCTCATTGTAAAAGTTTGAGGAGAAGTTTAGCTAAACATACATTGTAAAACTCATTCCTTATATTTTTCTTATTTTAATAAAAAAAAACAAATAAAATATGGATGGGGAGCATTCTCTACTTTTTTTTTTCCAAACTTTATGATCTAATATTTATACCAAAAAAGAAATGTTACGAGGCCCAACAATTCGAAAACTCTAATTTGACCCGATCCACGGGCCAGAAGAGAAAGAAAATGACAGTAATCGCGGTTGCTTAGTTGCTTGGCTTCGTGAACATCGGCTACTTGCCTTCGCCAAACACTTCCGTCGCTTAGTTGGTTGCCTTGGTCGAACACCACCGTTGCTCAATTGGTTGCCTTCGCCGAACACCACCGCCTGCCCTCGTCCTGGACCGGTGGGTTTCCGAAATTGTCTCCATCATCTTCGATTGCGTGCTCTTTCACTAAACACTTCGTGGTCAGGCAGTCCTTTACTTCCTCTGTTGCCTCTGTGTTTTTTTATTTTCTAGGGTTTGTAAGTTAACCCCTCCATCAATTTGAACCTGAATCCCGATTTCATTGCACGATTAAATTAAGCTTGCATTTGTTTGGTTGTTAATAGGGAAAAGGAAATGGATATGTGCTAATGGATACTAATTGCTTTTAGCATTTATAATGTTTTCGCGCTTGGAAAAGCTTTACCAAGTAAAAAAGTTCGAAGCTTTTAGATTTGCATAATTCAAATATTACTCATTCGTTCTTATTATAATTGTCATCCGCACATAGGAACAATTATGAAAAATTGCCAATAACAATATTGTTTCAAAACTCACAATTTCTAAACCAGTCTTGGATTAAAAAAGGGAAGAAGGGAGGGTTGGCATTTGCATTGTTCATTCATTTAGAGAATCTAGCATCTACAGCAACCTTTAGAATTCAGGGGGCCTTCAAGCTTAGATGGTTGAAAAAAATGTTTTGTTTTTGGAGTAGTTTATTATTAAATTAGATTAAATACAATTTTTGTTTTCTGATTGTTGGTTTATGCGATTTACTTTTAAATATATTTTTTTTTAATTTGAATATTCAAAGATGACAAAAAAATAGACCGTAGTGAGTTGAGTCACATCGTAACATTTTTAGCTGTGTGAGCCAGGTTGACTCATTTGACACCTCTAGTGAACATCTGGCTCACTTTGACACC
Organism: Vigna unguiculata; assembly: GCF_037176805.1. Taxonomy (NCBI): domain Eukaryota; kingdom Viridiplantae; phylum Streptophyta; class Magnoliopsida; order Fabales; family Fabaceae; genus Vigna; species Vigna unguiculata. The sequence continues at coordinate 27,433,484 of NC_140798.1, read as the reverse complement.
CTAGTGAACATCGGAATTGTTGTCTAGGTACTTTGTATTATTCTTTTCTATTCTTCTAAAAACCCTAAAGCTTTTGCATTGCTACTTTAGTTCCTTTTCACTGCAACTTGTTTTGTCTATCATATCGCAATCCTACACTAAGGGTTGATGAATGACTATGACCATTGCAAGAATATTAATAATGTGATTTTACTATGATAGATCCTAGTTATTAGACCATACTGTCTGATTCATGGTTAAATTTCGAGTTTATCCCAATAGTGACATTGTTTTTAGATTCTGACATTTTATCATTGTTATGTGAAGTTTGAAAAACAATAGTGAAAACTTTTGATTAACCTTCTTGACCAACTGCTATTTATTGCATGCAGATAGATTGTTAGGTGACTTGTTTGTGCCCAATTAGGAGTAACAAGATGCCTCCTTACGATTGTATGTTTCTGTTTAAACCTCATATCGCGAAAGAAGCTATTTTGGATTTAGTTGTAAGGGTGGGAAAACATGTGTCCGGAAGAAATGGGGTTGTCACTGATGTTAAGAATCTCGGAATCGTTCAATTGGGATATGGTGTGAAGAAGCTGGATGGCAGATATTATCAGGTGAGGTTGATTGTATGTGATGCATTACAGTGAGTTTATGCATCATTGGTTTTTGTTGTGTTGTTTATATTACCTGTTTTGATGCAAGTATTGACGTAATTTTGAGCCTAGAGAATACTTCAGGAACTTCACTGAATTACTCTACTATTTAGATGATGCAACTCAATTAATTCTTATTTTATTTTACAGCTGATCAGGTTAATGAATTCATTTGCTAATAATATAGTTAAGTTTTCTTGTAACATTAATTCTGATCTAGTTTTTATGTGGTTAGACATTTTTGTCTTGCCGTTTAACCTCATTGTGGTAACTGAACTATCAGTGCACCAGTAGTCTGTAGCTAGATCACCACCAGTTAGGTGAATGCTTCATAGTTCTTGTTCTATTCATATCAAAATTTCGTTGCTTTAACTGTTTCATTATCAGGGTTGTATTAGTCATGGACAGAGCTGTGTGTATAACATCATTAAATTAATATAAAGGAGGCTGATATAAAAAATGCTTTGGTAGTTTAGGTATGTTAAATGATTTGATTATTGGAAAGTTTGCATAACTCCTGGCTTGAGGTGTTCCGAATAATGTAATTTTTATGGTGTATGTGTACTGCTGAATGAAAGGAGATTACCCAAAAAGAAACACTAAAATCCATGAGGAAAACAGTGGGAGATACATCGGCCAAAATGGCATTAGATAGAACAAAGGAAGAATATCAAAAACTTTCAAATGACTATCTAGAGAATTAGCATATTTAGTCAAAGAATCTTCTGCTTAATTAGCCTCCTGCTGGCTAAAACCAATGATCCAATGAGCTAGACTGACGCATATGACAATTAGGGCAACCATTAGGCAAAAAATAAATAGCCACCTTCGAAATTGATTCTACCATTAAAACTCTAAAACCACGACCCCAAGCAATAGTAATTCCCAAATAGAGATAGCCAACAATTCTGCATGAGATTTATGGTGCAAGCACCAACATTCATAGTATAAGAGAAATTGTCCAGCTCATCATGATATTGAACTAACCCATTAGCCGTAGCTCTATTAATTAGTCTGTAATTGGACTGAGCCATCACAACTCAGTTTGAAAAGACCAATTTGAGGTGCACCCTAGCTTTGGTCTAAGACTTATCAAAAAAATTTTCATGCAGTAAACATACCTCAATTTATCAACTTGCTTTAGTCACAGACAGCCTTGAGTGGTTAAAAATTTAATCATTTCTACTGCAACACAAATTGTCCGAAATGACATATTACAGACCATTTCCTTCCCCCACAATAGTGTCTGATTACATGTTATGCAGCAGGCATTGGGGTAAGAGACAATTTCAAATAGATACTGCGTTAGGACAAAGTCTAAAAGCATGGTTCACGTAGTCAGGAACCTGATGGTAGCTTCCACACGACTCATCCATTGTCTAATGCTCAGTTTTTCTAGATTTATTAGTAAGTAGGGCATTACTAACAACCTTCCAAATGAAAACATGTCTATCTTTGAAGATTTTTCTAGTGCTATAAAATTCTGAAGATTGAATCAGGCTGATTCAGGGGCAAAGAATAATGAGTACAAGCTTATGATTTTCAGATAAAGGGAATTGGGACATATGATTGAGAAATGTTTATTGAATGTTCTGTTTTCTGCTTAGTGAAGTTTTTGTGAACTTTATTTAGTTTGAAAGTGTGACTTTGGTGAAATAGGAAGACGTAAAATTTCTTGAGTTTGAATGGAAATTATGCATGTGTTGCCATTTTCAAATTTTAATGGATGTAGGGGACGCTGATGCAAATGAGCATGATGGCTACACCTGGAATCAACAAAGAGTTGCATTACCTAAACAAAGAAGACCGGTTATTGCGTTGGCTTTTGGTCAAGCAACGTAACACAAAATCTGGGCTTGAGGTTCTTGAGGATGAAGGTAGGTGGGAGCTAAGCAAATTTTCCCAAATCAGTAAAGATGATGAAGAGGATGAAGATGATGACGATGAGGAGTACCAAATTGAGGAAGAAGAAACAAAGTAAACCAAAAGACAGCTGAATATTTTGTTTGCTTCCATAAAATCAGTTTGCATTGTATTTTCAGTGTCAAACATGTGCTTCCATACAGATTTTGTGATGACTCATGATTTATAACGGTGAAAGACTTTGAATGAATTGATTAACTTTTCAAATCGACATGATTTCATTTCTCTAACAGAGGCCTTCTTACGCCATAAACTTGGTAGGTCGTAGCAAGGAAATTTATGACATGCATCGCTGGGTAGAGATATACATGATCCCTTAATTCATACTTCTACATCTCTATCATTTTGAAAAAATAGTTGCAGTTTTTGTTAGTGAATCACCAGATATGATACTTAACTAGTAAACTCCACTTATATTTTTATCTAAACCTTATAAAATTATATGCCACATTTAATCATTTCTCCCTCATCATGATATATGAGCAGATAAGCAAATCCCATACATACATAGATACAGCTCACAACGGGCCCATTTATACAACTTTTCCGTTCAGTTCTTATTCTTGTAATCACAGTGGACTTTATTTCATGTTCGTCCTCGAGTCTTATTTCATCAGCAACTAATGGTAAGTGGTGTGAAAGACCAACACGATATGTATTTAAAGTTCTGCATCCAATCTTATTTCAGCAGGATGGATAATGCGTCTTGCTCCAACTTAAAGAAAATCATAACTGTTTGTAGCAAGAAATTATGCCATTCCAAAGCTTAGGAAAACCAGACCAAATATGCCTCCAACAGACAAGGATCTATCATGAATATTACATTTCATTCAATACATAACTTAGACTCTAGACATCCATAAGCAGTTTAACAACAGAGTAAAAAAGTGTACAAAAACAGTTATTTTTCCCACCTAAACTAGGGGATTAGATGAAAACCGAAATGTTAACAGAAGCACATTGTCCTGACCGTTCATTTTCATACATACCAACCTCTGGTATTAACATGGATACTCAACAAAACTAAGCATAAGAAACAAGTCATGCATCATCAAATATCATGCTCCCTAATGTCCTCTTTCAAATCCAGTGCGAGTTCTACCGGAACCTCCATTGTAACCATCCCGCATAGAAGATCCAGCGAGCCCTCAGTTTCTCCACCACCAACTTTCTCCAACGAATCATTCCCCGCTTCCTCAAATCAAGAATTTATGCATATTAAATATAAACATGACTAAAGAAAAAACATAATGTCAATTGAAATAAAATCACAGATTTGCTGTATTCCAAATTCTTGGTATTTCTTTCCCGTCAATGTCTCTAACTTGTATGCTCCTCCTCCCACTAATTTAATGAGGTAAGCGCTTGTCCACGAAGGTGCAAGTTTATTCTCCATTTGTGTTAATTGTGCCTTTCTTAGGACCAAATTCTTTCTTTGAAAACTTTGAGGGATTACCTTGGTCTTGTATTATATCTCCTTTCTATCTTTCTCCTGACCATCTTGCTAGAGATCCTGGTTAGCTTCTGAATTTCTTCTAAGGTGTCTAAATTAGCTAGTGTTATTGATATCGGATAACGAAAAATATCGGAAACTGAAAAATCCATTATAAAGTTATAACGGAAACTATAATGGGTTATGGCAGAAACATCACTTTCAAAAGAAATATAATCATACCACATGTAATTCTAATGGTAAAGTAATAATATTGTAGTGAAAATAGGTTTTTCTTTTGAAAAATAGTTATACCGAAGTTGCAAAAGAAGAAAAAAAAAATTGAAAAAAAAAACAGGCTTCGTCGGTGACGGTTAACGACGGCGACGACCGGGGAACAGTAGCGGCGGTGACCGGCGAGCAGTGGCGGCAATGGTGGCTATTAGTGATAATAAGTTACAGTTGGAAAAGAATAAAAGAAAAAGTGTTTTAAAATTGTGGGTATTAGAATATAGTGAACTTTATATTTTTATTGGGTCTGGCCCAAATTTTAACTCTGTTTTAAACATAGAAAACAAAGTTTACTACAGTTAGGGTTTCACCCATGTCGCTACCCCTCCCCGTTCTTCCACTTTGCTGTTATTTTTCTCCATACAATCGTCACCTTTCTTCTCCACCCCGCTTCTCTCGCCATTGCCGTTCCGCCACCGCCAACCGCTATAAATAAAATGGCCGCCATGGATTGCCACGAAAAATATGTTTCACCACCGCCTTGTTGTGGTGGCAGGTTGGAAAAACGCCACCACATTCCGCCATGGCACCGCCATATGGCCGAAATTTGATAACACTGAAATTAGAACGAAGCCCTTCTTCAGAATGCTCTGGTGTGAAGATCCTAGCCCTTGTAACAACTTTGGAAATTTCTATGGGTAACATAGCATCGGTTCTATAAACAAGGCTAAAAAGAGTTTCATGGATATTTGATTATGGAGTGGTGTGATATGACCATAGTACTCTGGGTACTTCTTCAGGCCATTATGCTTTTGCTATCAACAATCTTCTTTTCAAACTTTCAAGAATAACCTTATTAGCTGACTCTACCTGTCCATTAGTTTGAGGTGTTCTACCGAAGATAAAATTTGCTTTATGCCTACATCTTGGCATAATCGCTCGACTTGTGAGCACGCAAATTGGGTTCTGTTGTCGGAGATGATGTATCGTGGGACCTCAAACCGACATATTATATTTTTTTCATATAAACTCTTTTACCTTGTTTTCCGTGATAACTCTCATAGGCTCTGCTTCAATCCATTTCATAAAATATTCGACAACTAGAATCAAGAATTTAAGTTCTTGAATTGCCCGTGGAAAAGGACACAAGATGTTTATTCCCAAAGTATGGAATGACCATGGTGTATTGATTGAGTGAAACACCTTAGGAGGGGCCCAAGTCTAGTCTACATGTCTCTAACATTGACAACACTTTTTTACGTATTTAAGGTAATCATTAAAGTTCTTCCTTCGATGTGGTTTCCAAATATGCCTTCATGCAAGTAAGTCATGATACGCGCTACTTCAATTCTATCCACACAAATTAGGAGAGGACGGGAATATCCAAACCGAAACAAGTTTCTATCTAGAAAAGTGTACCTACTTGCATTTTTCTTAATATAATTGGCTTCCCAAGCATCACCGGGTAATTTCCCATTGGCCATGTACCTTTTGATTGGCATCATCATGACTCCTGCCATTGCCCTTGTAAGGCCATTATTTGGTAGCCTTCCGTTACTTCTATCTGAGGAGTGACAAGAGTTTCCTTGATTGTCGATTTATATTGTTTTGGTTTTGTGCAACTAGCCAGTTTTGACAAAAGATCTACTGGACAGTTTTGCTCCCTAAGGACATATACCTACTCAAAAGTAGCAAAACCCTTAGTAATGACATTAACAAATTCCAAATACCAGGCCAATTGTGGATCCTTAGCATGAAATTCTCCTCTAACTTGACTACAACCAACATCGAGTCACATTTGACCATCAACCTTGGAATTTCCATCTCTTTTGCTAGTAATATTCTTACTATTAAGGCTTCGTATTCAACCTGATTATTGTTGGCTTTGAACACAAATCTTAAGGACCATGCCTACTCCACTTCCTTTCAAAGTGGATGCATCGTCGACAAATATAATCCACTGCATTGGGTCTTTGGATTCAGGTTCTATAGGAGTTGTGAGTTCCACAAAAAAAAAAAGATAAAACATGTAACTTAATTGGTCCTCTAGGCTCATACTGGATGTTGTTTTCTGAGAGTTCTACTGCCCATTTCACCAACCTCCCAAATATGTCAAGTTTCTATAAGACCTGTTTTACAGGTAGGTCAGTCATTACTTATACTCCATGATTCTAAAAATAGTGTCTAAGTCGATGTGTTGTTACTATGACTGTAAATGTTGTCTTTTCAAGTGTAGAATATCGAACCTCTGCGGCACAAAGCACTTTCATCACGAAATATATTAATTTTTGCTCCTTGTTCATGTCCTGTACTAACACTGAACTGATTGCATTATTGGTTACTGAAATGTATATTTTAAACACACTGCCTTTTAGAGGTTTGATCAAATATTCCTTCAATTGCTAAAATGATGCCTCACATTGATCAGTTCATTGGAATTTATCATTTCTCCTTAAACACTAAAAGTATGGAAACCCTTTATCCCCTCCTTTGACTAAGAACCTGGAAAGGGCGGCCATTATTCCTGTAACCGCTGCACTTCTTTTACATTTGTCAGGCTTCACATTCGTATAATGGCGACACACTTATCCAGGTTAGCCTCAACACTTCTTTCTATGAGCAAGAATTCTAAAAGCTTGTTGGCTTTGACCCCGAACACATATTTTGACGGGGTTTAGCTTGAGTTGATATTTGTTTATTGTTGCAAATAACTCCATCAAATCCATTTGGTGATGATCTCCCTCCGTCAAGGTCACTACCATATCATCGACATATGCTTGTACATTCCTCTCCATCATAAGGATAAGTATTCTATTCATCACACGTTGGTAGGTAGCTTCCGCAATTTTCAGTCCAAACGACATTACCTTATAACAATAATTAGACATTTCGCCCATGAATGATGTCTTGTCTTCATCTAGTAGATGCATCTTTACCTGGTTATATCTAGAATATATGTCCAGGAAACTTAATAACGCACATCCAGATGCGTTGTCTACTAAGGCGTCAATACTGGGTAGAAAGGACAGATCCTTAGGACATGCATCATTCATATCTGTGAATTCGACGCACATTCTTCACTTTCTACTAGATTTCTTTATCATTACCACGTTAGCCAGCTAGGTGGGATATTGAATTTCCTAATGTTCCTAGCCTCTAAGAGTTTTTGAACCTCTTCAGCTGCGTTTGTATTTGTTCACCTACCAGCCGACGTCATCTCTGAACCTTTGCCTTTGCATTTGAATTTATATTGAGTTTATGACACAAAAAGTCTAGGTTAATGCCAATCATATCGGCAACAATCCACGCGATGAAACAGAGTTTGATCATAACACATCCATAATTTGGGCCTCCAAGATTGGCTTTAGGTGACCCCTACCTTCAACGTTCAACCTTGTACGACCACATCTTTTACCTCTCCCATTAGTTGAGGTCTTTTGTCCTTGTGCACTATCCTTGCGTCCAACTTTGCATTCGTAGGTGCTCCTGTTGTTGTTATGTGATACATGGTTCGTCGTTGAGTTATGAGACTGTCTTTGTAGTACTTCTAAGCTGTTTCTTGATTTACTTTCATCGTGAATACCCTGCCTTCATTTATGGGAAATTTCATTTTCAAATGGACATTGATATATCAGCTCACAACTTGTTGATAAATGGTCTTCCTAAGAGTAAGTTGAAATCTCCCTTGATGGGCACCTCATGAGGTTCTTTTGCTGAGGTTTACTTTGTCTGACCTTCCCCCTTTATTTCAACCAAATACTTCTGCAAAAACCCCTTGGCTAACAATGTTGCTAGCATATTTACTTGCATGAAGCAATAGAGTATCATGGTTGGAAATCGGTGAAACTTGCACCAAACATTCATGTTGCCTCCTAAGAGTTTGTTGGTGGCACTGGACCGACATAGATACTTGGCTATCTCTTCGTCGTCCATTATTTTTGATTGCTCCATATTAAAATGTGGCCCAAGCGGACTGCGCGACCTCTCTTCGTTACGGTCTTTGCCCTTTCTTTGTGTTACATAAGGTGCGAATCTTATATTCGTTCTCTTCCAAGGTGAAGTGACCCTGTGAATAAATCATCTGGTTTCTTAATAAGTTTGTTTATTGTTAGTACTTCTTAACAAAATATCATTAAAATATCATCACCTTCAAGAAACTTCATAAGTTTCAACATTTTATAGTATGTAAATCCTTTTGTGTCATATGATAATTTTATCATCACTTTTGAGAGAAATTGATACCTTGAATGAATTAGAAATGAAAAAAAACATTAATTTTTTATTAATCATATGATACTATTCTGTTAGAGAATATCAGTAGAATATCTTTCTGTTTTGTCTTTTGTTTCTCTCTCCATTCTATTTTGTATACGTGGTATTCAATCTGTTACATTTTATTCTTTCTGTTAGTCATATAGAGTGAGTTACTCATTTGGGACACTTTATATATAAACTAATGTATTTTTCATCATTGAATGAATGAGAATCATAGACTTTTCCTCATTCCTAGTTATCAATTTATAACATGCTATCTAGAGCTAAATAAATAATTTTTTTTTCAATCCTGGTGCCTTTCTTTCTTTGTGCTCACAATGGGTACCCCTTAAAACCCAAGACTACCTCTTCACGTGTCCTTTTCTCGTATAATATATTTAAGAAACTTACTGACACAAATTTTCTCCTTTGGAAGCAACAGGTGGAGCCCGTAATTAAAGTCCACCGCCTTCACCGCTACGTGGTTAATCCTCAAATACCACCTCAGTTCCTCACAACATCTGATTGTCAAACAACTAGGTATGTCAAAAAAATCTGTACCCATAAGTATCTGCAGATAAAATTTGCAACGGGTAGGAAACAAATATTAAAAATGGATACCCGCTACCCGCGGGTACGAGTATTTTTGATACCCGCATGTTAATGGGCCGGGTACGGGTATCATAGTATCCGCACCCGTGGATACTCGTACCCGCTAAACTTTAATTCAAAAAAATACCCTTATATATATATATATATATATATATATATATATATTAGTAAAAAACATTATGAGTCTTCATTCCGTAATGGTGGTCAGATTCTTACCCCACAACGGAGTAGATTACTTCCAGATACTGTGGAGACATTAATGTGTCTCCTAAATTGGTTATGGACCAATGAAATTAGCACTTTTACTTAGATATTTTAATTAAGTGATTGTTAGAAATTTTTAATAAACTTCTTATGTTTTTCAGGCTCTTCTAGATTAAAATTGGACAACATGAAACTTTATACAATGTTGCAAGAGGTGGACATTGATGAAGTTAGTAATTTCTTTAATATTTCATTCAAAAATAAACTACAATATAAATTGTTAATGATTTTTTTATTTGTTTGTTTTTCAAGAATTAATCGGAGAAAGGGGACTTGTTGATCCAAGCACTAATTATGGTTAAATATTTGTTTTTTTAAATTTTTTATAAATACCCGTGGGTACCCGTGGATACCCACGGATATGAAAAAATAGGCGGGTAACCGCATAACGGATACCCGATGGATACGGGTACGGGAGAAATATTTATCCAACGGATAGGATACGGGGGAGCTACTACCCATGCCCTACCCGTCCCGTTGACATCCCTACATACAGCTACTCAAAACTTTGATTTCAGTCTTTGGGAAACTCAAGATCAACTCCTTTTATCCTGGCTACAATCTTCCTCATTGGGTGCACCCATGCGTTTCAACTTTGGGAGAAGTTTCACTCTTACTTCAACTCCCAAACTTGAGCCAAAGCTTGGCAACTTCGCACCGAGTTACGTACCCTGAAGTAAGGGGACAAATCCATCAATGAGTTTCTTCTTTGCATCAAAGTTCTTGTTGATGCTCTCACATCTATTAGGGATCATGTGCCTAAACATGAACAATTGGATATTCTTGTTGAAGGTCTTTCAGCTGAATATGAATCCTTCATCTCACTCCTCAATAACAAATCAGAGTTGTTCACATTTGATGAAATTGAATCGCTCCTTGTTGCTCAGAGGCGCGGCTTGAACAATTCAAAACCCTGGACACCACCGGCTCACTCAATCTTACTCACACATATTCACAAACACCTTCTATGCACAATGTTCAACTTGATTCAACCACCTTCACCTCCTTTCAATCCTCTTGTCGCAACTATTTTCAACTAGGTTGAGGCTATCGTGGTCGTCGGGTTGGTCGAACTGGTCGAGGCTCCATTCAGTGCCAAGTGTGTCACAAACATGGGCATGACACCTCCATCTGCTATCATCAGTTCAATCCTAATTTTAGTCAATAGGAGTATCCGGTTCAACCCTCGTCTTTCTATCCATCTCAACAAGCACCCCTACTCGCGCCACCTCGTGCTCCGCTGCTACCTACTCCTCATCAACCTTCTCCATCCAATGCTTCTGCTTATTCTGCATCAATTCAGTCACCCATTCGATAATCTCAAAATTGGTACATTGATTCTGGCACCTCTCATCATCTCACCCCTGATGCAACCAATTTAACAGATGCAATTGCTTCACATGGTGAAGTGAATGTCTTCTTAGGAAATGGACAAGGTTTGCTCGTTCAGTTGTCTGGTTCTGCTTCCTTTCAATCCAATACAAATCCTTCTGTTACCCTATGTCTTACAAACTTATTACATATGCCCCCTCTCAACAAAAATCTTGTTAGTGTTAGTAGGTTTGCTCGTGATAATTGTGTTTATTTTGAGTTTCATCCTTTTGTTTGTTTTGTTAAATCTCAGGTTGATGATTCCATTTTATTAAAAGGGTCTCTTAGTTCAGATGGGTTATATCAATTTCTGCTGCCTTTGCTCCCCTACATTGTGCCTGCGTCACCATGTCTCTCCCTTGTTGCCCCGTCCACTACGTCTTCCAGTTCTCCGTCTTCACGTACTGAGTCTTCCAGTCCTACTTCTTCAAGTTCTGCGTCCTCAACTATCACCAATCAAAAACTTAGTTTATATTCCAAATGGCATAATAGGCTTGGCCATCCATCTCTTACTATCTTAAATCATGTTCTTAAAGCTTGTAATGTGTCCTCCATCAATAAAACATCAGTGGATTTTTGTGTAGCATGTTGTATGGGAAAATCTCACCAATTTTCCACTTCTCCTTCTTCTACTCTTTATACTCTTCCTTTACAACTAATTTTATATGATCTTTGGGGGCCCTCTCATGTCACTTCATCCTTGGGTTATAGTTACTATGTATCTTTTGTTGATGCTCATAGTTGCTATACTTGGATTTATTTTCTCAAAAGTAAATCCAACACCTTACATATTTTCAAACAGTTTCAATCCATGGCCGAATTGCAATTAAACCAAAAAATCAAAGAAGTGCAAACTGATTGGGGAGGTGAATTTCGTCCCTTCACTCCTTTTCTCAACTCCTTAGGTATTCATCATCGCTTCATTTGCCCCATACACATCATCAAAATGGCCTTGTTGAACGCAAACATCGTCACATTGTTGATATGGGACTCACTCTCCTCTCACAAGCTTCCCTCCCATTGAAATTTTGGGATCATGCTTTTCACACCGCTGTCTATCTCATTAAGACTCCCAACTTCCGCCTCTCCTCATAGATTACCTTATTGCACCATTTTCAACAAACACTATGATTACAATTTTCTTAAAACTTTTGGTTGTGCTTGTTATCCACACACCCGACCCTATCACACTCACAAACTCCGGTTTTGGTCCACTCTTTGCACTTTTCTAGGTTATTCATCTTGTAACAAGGGATGTAAATGTCTTGATGTCCATGGAAAACTTTTTTATTTCAAAGGATGTTATCTTTGATGAAAGTACCTTCCCTTTTCTTTCTCAAACACTATCTCCTTCACCTTTGGCTTCTCACTCACGCACCATTCCTCTCGGAATTCTTCCCAATGTTGGTCCTCCCTCTCCCATTCAGCATGCTTCTCTTGAATCTTCTGCTGTAAGTCCTGTCTCACCCTTAATTTCTCTTTCTACTAACACTACTAGGTCATCTCTTTTGCCTCCACCCATTGTTCCCTCCACAAGTTCCATTCATCCTATGCAAACTCGCTCCAAATCAGGGATTGTTAAGCCCAAACAGTATCCCACTCTACTTCTAGCTATTACTGAACCAGCTTCTCTCAAGCATGCCTTGTCTTCTCCTATTTGGCGGATAACTATGCAAGAGGAATATGATGTATTAATGGCTAATAACACGTGGACTCTCACCTCTCTTCCTCCTGGCCGAAAGTCGATTGGATGCAAATGGATATTTCGTGTTAAAAAAAATGTTGATGGGACTATCGATAAGTATAAAGCACGCCTGGTAGCAAAGGGTTTTCATCAAGAGTATGATTGTGATTACACAAAAACTTTCTCTCCAGTTATAAAACCTGTTACGTTCGCATCATTCTCACACTTGCTCTCACCAATTAGTGGTCTCTTTAACAAATTGATGTTAATAATGCCTTCTTGAACGATGTTCTTCAAGAAGAGGTTTACATGGATCCTCCACTTGGATTTCTTCCCTTTGATTCTAGTCTCGTGCAAACTCCAAAAATCAATTTATGGTTTGAAACAAGCTCCCCGAGCTTGGTACGAGAGACTCACTTCCACTCTCATGAGCTTTGGGTTTGTTCACAACAAATGTGACCCATCCCTATTGGTTCTCAATACCACCGCTGATTGTCTTTATGTATTGATATATGTTGATGATATTATTTTGACAGGTTCTTCTCCTTCACTCCTACAAGCTGTCATTTCCAAACTGCATTTTGTTTTTGCTCTCAAACAATTGGGTGATCTTGACTACTTCCTTGGCATTGAGGTAAAAAGGTACTCTAATGGTTCTCTATTGTTATCTCAATCCAAATACATTGTGATCTTCTTGCTAAAGCTGGTATAATTGATGCAAAAGGCATATCCACTCCTCTTCAAGGAGGATTGAAATTATCTAAACTTAGGTCCGAAGATATGGATGATCCTCTTCTTTATCATTCTATAGTTAGAGCATTACAATATGTTACTATTACACGGCCTGATCTCAGCTATAGTGTCAACAAAGTATGTCAATTTATGGCCCAATGATGAAGGATTATCTTGTTTCCTTTTAGAGTTATGAATATGGTAAAGTTATTTAAGAAAGCTTTTTGAAAATTTCCACTGGACATTAAGATAGCAAGCTATCTAGATGTGAAGGTTCATTTCTCAAGCTCATGAAAGGAAGAAGAGAGTTGGATTCAAGCTTAAACTCACACAACATTAACAACACTTAAAGAACCAAAATGAAAGAAGAAACATTAAAAATGGAAAGCATAGAAGATGAAGCATGGAAGAAGCACGCCACTCATAGAGGGGGATCTAAGCCAACCAAGCCCTAGAGATGAGTGATGGTGCCACCACTTGCAAGCAAGATAAGGCAAAGGTGAGTTCACTTCTAGGAAGGAGAGCTCACGAAAATTTAAAGGTTGAAACACAATAGTTTAGAAACAAAATGATCAACCCTTTTACAAGACAAGGAACACCCTTTAAATAGGAGTTCATAGGGGTCCTTTAGCAAATACAAAAACATGAAAAAGGATTAACTAGCAAACCCTAAACCTAATGTGAGAGTGAGTCTTGGCCAAGTGAAGGAAGATGATTGGTGGAGGCATTCCCATGAGGATTCTAGGCCAAAAGAGGAAGGAGACCAAGTGACCTTCTAAGGCATAAACCACAAAGGCAAAAGGAGACAAGGTACATGTCTACTTTTGCTTTTGCTTTATGCTTTTTGCTTTCCTCTCTCTTCCACTTCATCCAAGTGCTCCAATCACCAAGTGCCACCTAGCCATGCTCTACTTTCTCTTAATTACCTACAAAACAAGACAAACAAGGATTAGCATGTTGGTTTAAGTTAATCTAATCTTGGTCAAAGGTCAACTTTGGATCAAAGTCAACAAGTCAACCAAAATAAATCAATTAGAAACCAACTTAGGGAATTCAAACTAAAGTAATGCAAAACAAAGATAAAGGTGATGGAATAGAATACTCCCCTCTAGACATGCTTCTAGTGATCCTTCTTGAGGGAGCTTCTAAGGAGGTGGTCATGCCTTCATCATCCTCCCTTTCTTGGTTCCAAAGTCTTGTTTGGCCCAAAATGCCCCATTAATCCTCCCTCATGTGCCTCTCTAATGAGTGAGGCTCTTAAGGAACCTTGGGGAATGCAAAGTCTCTTACCTTTGAAAAGATATTGATTGAGAAGGTAAAAGTCTTTGTAAGCCCCTTGGTGGCACTCACTATGAATGGAGGAGAAATCAACATCCCTTGGATACAATTCCTTAATATGATCAAAACTAAGAAATTTAGTTTCAAGAATTGAAAGGAGGGAATGCCTTCTTGAAAGTGCATCCGCCACAATGTTAGCCTTTCCTTACTTATGTTTGATCACATATGGGAATTGCTCTAAGAACTCTACCCACCTAGCATGTCTCTTGTTTAGCTTGCCTTGGCTTTTCAAAAATTTGAGTGACTCATGGTCACTATGTATCACAAACTCCTTTGAAAGAAGATAGTGTTGCCAAGTTTGCAAAGTTCTCACAAGAGCATAAAGCTCTTTGTCATAGGTGGAGTAGTTGATGTGACTCCCCTTGAGTTTCTCACTAAAATAGGCTATGGGGTGCCCTTCTTGGAGAAGCACGACCCCAATGCCTACATTGGATGCATCACACTCAATTTCAAAAGTTTTGGAGAAGTTAGGGAGGGCTAAGATGGGTTTTTGGGCAAGCATTACCTTCTTCACCCCTTTGAGGGTGATCATGCTCTTCTTGGACTCATTACCATGCCCTTGCGCCTTCTTTTGCGCCTTCTCTTCTTTTCTTTTCTTTATCATTTGCAATTGGTCCTCATTGACTTCTCTTGGTGAAAGAGGTAGTAATGTGATTTTTTTGCCTTGGAAGCTAAATGTAAATTTGTTGGCATGGCCATCATGAAAAGCTTTCCTATCAAATTGCCATGGCCTTCCTAATAAAATGTGGGTTGCTTCCATGGGCACTAAGTCACATAATACCTCATCTTTGTAGTTTCCAATGGAGAAGTTAATAAGGACTTGTTTGTCCACTTTAATCTCACCTTCCTCACTAAGCCAAGAAAGCTTATAGGGCTTAGCATGAGGGATGGTTTTCAAGCCAAGCTTGTCCACAACCCTTGTGCTAGCCACATTAACACAACTTCCACTATCAATTATGAGGGAGCAAGTTTTATTGTTGATTTGGCACCTTGAGTGAAAAATATTTTCTCTTTGGTTTTCAAATTCTTTAGGCACTTGGCCTAGCATGTGCCTAACCACCAACAAACCTCCTTCATTAGGTTTGATTTCATCCTCACTTGAAGATTGTGAAGAAGTGTGGGAGGAAGAACTTTTAGGGGAGGGGGGAGAAGAATGTTCACTTTCAACCTCTCCTTTAGGGTTCAAGATCATGTTCCTCTTTGTTGGGCAATTTGAAGCAATGCGACCATAGCCCAAACACTTAAAACATTTTATGGAACTAGTTCTTGAACTTTGAGAAGAGTTTGCACTTTCATGGGAGGTTCTAGACGAATTAGTCCTAGGTGGGTGGTCTTTGGAAGGTGGTTTCTCATCCTTTCTTTCTTTTCCTTTCCAAGTTCTAGAGTAGTATTCATTGTATGAAGTATTCCTCTTGGCCTCTTGTTTCTTTTTCAATTGACTTTCAACTTTTAAGGCCAAGTGTAAAATTTTGTCAAGAGTGGAATACTCATATAACTCAACTACATCTTGAACTTCTCTTCTAAGACCACTCACAAATCTAGCTACCTTTTCTTCTTCACTTTCAAATTGGAGTCCTACTTTGAGAAGAATGGACTCCATCATTTTAAAATATTCATTCACACACATAGACCCTTGTTGAAGCCTTTGGAGCTTCAAAAGAGTCTCCCTCCTATAGTAGGAAGGAACAAATCTCGCGCGCATCAAAGTTTTAATGTCCATCCAAGAGGCCGCGGGTGGCTCTTGGTTAATATTGTCCATACACAATTGATGCCACTATGTCATGGCATAATCTTCAAATTCTAAAACTACTAAATCTACTTGTTCTTGATCACTAACTAAATGAATATTGAAGATTTGGTCCACTTTTTGCTCCCACTCTATGTAGAGGTTTGGATCATTCTCCCCCTTGAACTTTGGAATCTTGATTGGTGGAGGTTGTCTTTGTGGGAGTTGATTGCGCCTTCCACCACCATCATAGCCGTGTCTTTTTCTTCTTCCACCATGGCTAGAGTCCTCGGAAGAGGACCTCCTCCTTCTCCTCTCATCTTCCCTAAGCTCAAGTCTTTGGATGTGCTCTTGTAGGAAGATCTCACTTTGCCTCCTATCCGCCCTCAATTGGTCAAAAGTTTCTCTCCTACTCACTTTCATCTCACGTAAGATGTTGGAAAGGGTCATTTGTTCACTTTCTTGGGCCATAGAAGTCACCATGGGAGGGGAATAAGGTGAGACCGACTCCTCCTCTTCTTCTACCTCCAAGATTGGATCCATATTCATGTTCCTACACCAAATACTCACCAAAAACCGAGACAAGGAAGAGGTTAGCTAACAAAAAATTCCAAACCCAAGACCAAGTGTGGTCTTCTCAAGCACCCAAGTGTTTTTGATCACACTCCCAAAGCACACAAGCAAGGCTAGCACTCAAAAACCTTCCAAACAAGTGAAAACACCTTTAAAGAGATGAAAACCTTTTCAAAGCTCAAACAAGTGGCTCGGCCACAACACTCTAGGAAGACAAGGAAAAGAAAACTACTAAGACAAAACAAGGATTACCTAAAGACAAGCAAGCAAAGCTAAAAAAAACAAGAAAGTTTAACTTCTAAGGAAACTTGTTTTTTTAAAGACAACTTGAACAAGACTAAAACAATGAAAAACACTTTTAAGGACTCTATGGAAAGCATTTGAACAAGCCAAGATTATACCTCAAATTATGCATACACCATGAAAGATCATAACCAAGTCAAAGCATGGAACTAATTTGCCAATATTACCCAAAATCCAAGTATAAATTTTGGTAGCATAACACCTAGTAAAAATGGCCAAATGGATTCACCAAGCATTGTAAAAGCTCTCGGCCAAACTGTTTTTGGTCTTGAAAACACTTTTTCTTTTCAAAACTAGGTACTTAAAATGATGAGAAGGATGTTTTAGGGTGTCTTGAACACTTAGTTCCTTAAAATTAGGTCAAAATCAATTTCAAGGAGCATACAACAACACAAGGCATAGATCTCAAGCAATAGTTCAAAAACTTAGAAACAAAAACAAGAAAACTCAAAGAAGCATATGACAAGAGACTCAAGCAAAAGTTAGACACATTTAAAGACTCAACATGACATACACAAAGACACAAACATGTAGCTATCATGCATTTAAACTCATGGATTTGAGGCTCAAAGAGTAAGCATCAAAAGACATGTTATCCAACCACATTTAGGAGCAAAAGAGTCCAAAACCGAAGCCAAAATTGCCACAACATAACCTGAAAACGTTGTTTTTCGTATTCTCGGCAGCTCTGACCTTTGCTCACTCATTTAATCATAACTCTCTCCACAGAACTCCAAATGCGTTAATTCTTTTTTTGTTGGAAACTAGACTCACAGAGCTTTCTTTTGATATAAAGAACGTTATTTTTGGACCACTGAGCTAGCTGCAGTTTCCTTTTCAAAAACGCACACGTTGCTGCCAGCACTGTTTTTATGTGGACCATTCAAAGATAGCTACACAAGACAAGGTTAGAACATGAAAACACCATATTCAAGGACAACCAAAGCTCTAGATACCAAATGATGAAGGATTATCTTGTTTCCTTTTAGAGTTATGAATATGGTGAAGTTATTTAAGAAAGCTTTTTGAAAATTCCCACTGCACATTAAGATAGCAAGCTATCTGGATGTGAAGGTTCATTTCTCAAGCTCATGAAAGGAAGAAGAGAGTTGGATTCAAGCTTAAACTCACACAACATTAAAAACACTTAAAGAACCAAAATGAAAGAAGAAACATTAAAAATGGAAAGCATAGAAGATGAAGCATGGAAGAAGCACGCCACTCATAGGGGGGGATCTAAGCCAACCAAGTCCTAGAGATGAGTGATGGTGCCGCCACTTGCAAGCAAGATAAGGCAAAGGTGAGTTCACTTCTAGGAAGGAGAGCTCACGAAAATTTAAAGGTTGAAACACAATAGTTTAGAAACAAAATGATCAACCCTTTTACAAGACAAGGAGCACCCTTTAAATAGGAGTTCATAGGGATCCTTTAGCAAATACAAAAACATGAAAAAGGATTAACTAGCAAACCCTAAACCTAATGTGAGAGTGAGTCTTGGCCAAGTGAAGGAAGATGATTGGTGGAGGCATTCCCATGAGGATTCTAGGCCAAAAGAGGAAGGAGACCAAGTGACCTTCTAAGGCATAAACCACAAAGTCAAAAGGAGACAAGGTACATGTCTACTTTTGCTTTTGCTTTATGCTTTTTGCTTTCCTCTCTCTTCCACTTCATCCAAGTGCTCCAATCACCAAGTGCCACCTAGCCATGCTCTACTTTCTCTTAATTACCTACAAAACAAGACAAACAAGGATTAGCATGTTGGTTTAAGTTAATCTAATCTTGGTCAAAGGTCAACTTTGGATCAAAGTCAACAAGTCAACCAAAATAAATCAATTAGAAACCAACTTAGGGAATTCAAACTAAAGTAATGCAAAACAAAGATAAAGGTGATGGAATAGAAGACTCCCCTCTAGACATGCTTCTAGTGATCCTTCTTGAGGGAGCTTCTAAGGAGGTGGTCATGCCTTCATCACCCAACCTTTATTGGAACATTGGAAAGCTATAAAATGCATCCTTCGCTACTTAAAAGGAACTCTAACTTATGAATTACACCTACGTCCTGTTGTTCTCACTAGGGGTGGGCATGGATTGGATTTTTAATGATCCAATCCACATCCATTTTAGATCTAAATAATTGGATTAAATTTTTGACCCAAATCCATTTTTTTAGCAAAAGTAGTTTGGATTTTTTTAAAATCCATATCCAAATATTTGGATCAAGATTTAAATCCAATCCTAATATTTGGATAGAGTTCAAAATCCAGAATCCATTTTTTATAAAACAAATTTAAATTGAATTTTTTAAAACTTGTATCATTAAGGCCTGGATGTCCCGGATGGGCTTGACAACTTGGACGGGCCCAACGACCCGAACGGGGCCGATGACCAGGACAACCCAAACAGGCCTGACAACCTGAACGGGCTCGACGACCTGGACGGGCCCGACAACACGAACACGGTCGACAACGCAAATAGGCTAGTCAGACCCGTCCGGGTCGCCGGGCTCGTCCGCCTGACTCGTTCGGGTCATGGGGCCTGCCTGACCTGTTCGGGTCTTAGGGCCTGCCTGATCCGTTCGGTTCTTCGAGCCCGCTTGACCCATTCGGGCCCGCTTGGCCCGTTCGGGTCTTCGGGCCCACCTGGCTCATCAAGTCATTGGGCCCGGCTGCCCCGTTCGGATCATTGTGCTCACTTGAATTTTTTGGATCGTTGGGCTCGATTGACTCGTTCGATTTGTCGGGCTCGCCTAGCCCATTCATTTCTTTAGGCCTACCCAACCTCTTATGGTCGTCGGGCCTGCCCGATCCGTATAAGTCGTTGAGCAAGGCCTGTCCATGTCTGAATTTAGCATACTCCATCTCAACCTTTAGTCTAACCCAACTAAGAATTTAAATTGAAAATTTGGATTGGATTTTTTGGATTATCCATATTTAAAAATCTTGATTTATAAAATGTATATCCAATCCATAAAATATACAAAATGTAGATTAGATTGAAATCTAGATCCATTAAATGGATTTTAAATGGATTGGATTTTTAATAAAATGGATTATAAATGGATTGGATTGGAGCAAAAGTTGATTGGATCAATAAAATTAGATTTTTTGCCCACCCCTAGTTCTCACTAATGGGTGTTACACTTTAAATGCTTATTGTGATGCAGATTGGACATCAAATATAGATGATCGTTGGTCCAACTCTAGTGCCTGTATTTTCTTTGGACCTAACTTAATCTCTTAGTGATCTAAAAAGTAGACACTGGTTGCACGTTAGTGCTGAGGCAGAGTATCGAAGTCTTGTATCACTACATTTGAAATTCTATGGTTGTAGTCTCTTCTAAAAGAACTTCACATCATATGTACTCCTCTTGTGATTCATTGCGACAATCAAAGCATAGTAGCCGTTACTCACAATCTTGTACTGCACTCTTGCACTAAACATATGGAGCTTGACATTTTCTTTGTTTGTGAGAAAGTTCTCAATCAGTCCTTATACCTTATACGTGACTTACATTTCTGCCACTAATCAAATTGTTGATCTCCTCACAAAACCTCTCTTTAGAAGTCGTCTCTGCCTTCTCTATGACACTCAATGTCATTGAAATTCTTCAATCACCTTGATTTTGAGGGGGACTGTTAGAGAATATCAGTAGAATATCTCTCAGTTTTGTCTTTTCTATTTCTCTCTCCATTCTGTTTTGTATACATGGTATTTAGTTTGTTACATTTTATTCGTTCTGTTAGTCATATAGAGTGAATCACTCATCTAGGACACTTTCTATATAAACTGATGTATTGTTTATTATTCAATGAATGAGAATGATAGACTTTTCCTCGTTCCTGGTTATCAATTTCTAACATATGCCGAGATAAAGGTAAAAACAGATAAAAAAGAGAAACAAGAAATAAAATACTAAGATTCCAAACATAATACACCACAAATACCAGCAGTTAACCTATCTTATCAAGAATTGATACTAAGTAAAAGTCATAAAACTTTTCAAAACCAATTAATTAACCGCTTATTTGAGTTTCTATTAACATGTTTAAATTATTAACAAATTGATTAACATGTATAACGGAAAAATTATTTAGAAAGGAGAAAGCAAAAATTCAAGAACCAATCGAGCACGAGCAAATTTTAGAATCATTATCTTCTATCGTTTTCTTTTATTTCCTGTTCTCTTCGTCTTGCTTCATTTTCTATTGCGGCGGTTAGAGGCTTATTGAATCATTGACAAGAAGAGGCACAATTTGTCCACTTCCTTTGTATGAAATTATATATATATTTTTTATTTTCATTTTCAATTTCTTATTTATTTTTTCTAACAAATAATTAAAGTTAATTATTATGATTTATACTAAGGCAATTTGTGCAAAAACACTGCTTAATTAACTTAAATATTTATTTTATTACTTGTTAATCGTTGCAAGACAGGTATATATCATGACGACACACCTTTATAAAAATATTAATATATGAACTTATTATAGTTTAAAAAAAATTGAATAAATTTTATTATAAATAAGTTTAAGTAATCGTGTCCTTAATTTAGTTGCATGGGAAAGAAACAGTTAACAAGAAAGTAGCTAACCAATCTACACCAAGAAGAAATAGTAGTGCATGAGCACAAACAAGTAACTTCTACATCAAATCCCTCGAAAAAAAAATTAACTTCATATCAATTTAATTCTTCTAAACAATATTTTTATTTATACAAGGACATGCAAATATGTGCTACGCAAACGAACTCTAAACATAAAATTTCAGCACCCAAATCTCAGTTGGCACAAAAATAATCAGAACTTGATAAAAGTTAAAACACAAGACACAACGGCAATAAGATAGAACACCATGTGAGAGGGGACTTCAATAGCGTTTCCATCAGATGAACCACCATCTGTTGATGGCACTGTTTTAGATCCTGCACCTGCAATTCACCAAAATGACATAATAAAAACATCAGCAATTCTTGTTCGAGTTCATGCACTAACCGACTCAACTATTTGAACTAAGTGAATCAATGAAGATCATATCATTACTCTAGAAGGTTTCTGTACAAAGTGTATATCAGAACTTGTGGCTTTCATCTTTCTTTCATTCTGAGTTTATGTTATAAGATGAAATACCTGAGGGAAAGTCTGAAGCAGAAGGTGATATTGATTCTTGAGGGGATTCAGGTGAAGAATCAGAAGGAGAACCAACTGGAGCAGTGGAAGGAGATGTTGGTCCATTCCCAGCTATATAATCAAATTAAATTCATGTCATGAGAACAAAATCAATACTTTATTATTACCCAATTCATGCTTTAGTTTTACTTATGATGTAAAAGACTTAAGAGTTTAGTTAATATTGTTACCTTGACACTGGCTAACTGGGGGAGTTTGAACTTTACAAGCGCCAGGGAGAGACAAAGCAAGAGTCTGATTGATGGTAATTCCGAAAGTGGAACCACCATTGAGCACGGAGCAAAGGCACTGTGGTGAAGATTGGACAACGGTGGAGAGCTGAGAGCAACATGAAGTTGATGGGGTTGAAGAACTTCCCATTATGTAGTTCAGGCAAGGGCTCAAGCTAGTGAGTGTGCTGGTGCAACCTGATTGAGCAGTAGCATTTTGAGTCCACATAGTGGCCACCATAACCGTAACTACACACAACACAAACCCTCTAAAAGCCATTGTATTCACAAACTTCTCACAGATCAGAAATCTCAAACTCTGATTTGTGTGCTGATAGGGATAAAAAGGTGGGAGGTATATGAGTTATTATATAGAGGAAAAAGAAGTTCTGATTCTAAGACATAGACAAGTAAATTAGGTTGCCTACCCTTTGTGATTAAAGACACGTCGAGGAAAAACATTTTTCCTTAAAAGGAAGTGATTATCGATAATTATAACTATATGGACTGTTTTGTTTAATATACGAAAGTGTCGTAATATTCTAGAATATGTTTGACTCTACCACCCCCAAGATGTAAGGACCTAATTAACTTTAATATTTTTTAAGCAAGATCCAAGCGTACCAAGAGAAGCTAATTTGAGTTTTGATTTAGTAATTATGGTTGCGAATTCACAGCTACCTAGGTTGATGCAGATCTGTGTGAAAGTCACACGAAATTGGAAAATCTATTTTGTCTTAAAATTATGACGAAATATACGAATCCATCAGAATAAAAATGGTTTATACATTACTAAAAGTTCTAATGAGATTTTCTTTTTCTTTTTTTACAAATTTGTTCAGAAGAATTTACAAAACAAAATTTTTTGCTATTTTGTTTTAAGAATCTTATTCGGTAGATTTCGTAGATAATTAATTTTTACAAAATTATAAAATTTGTAAGTATTTTTTATAAAATTTATTGTGAAAAGTGTTTTAGACAAAATATTTTGTAAAAAATTTAACAGTAATTTTTTGTAATTTTTTTTACATAACAAAATTGATAAATATTTTTTAAAATAAATTTTAAAATAAAATTGACAAAAAATATAAATTTTTTTAGTTGGCGATAATTTTTATTCATTTATGAATTAATGTATGGTTAAAGTTCATTAATATATGTAATAAGTACAGTAAGAGTTGTATTGTGATTGTTTCTGTGTGGTTTAAGAAAAGTAGTTCTCAGTAGTCTCTTGGTTGGTTACCAAAAGGCTCCAATGTGTCTAAAAAATGGCGGCTAGAAAATAGTGATTGTGCTTGAACTGGAATAGTGAATTCTGATTATGTTTATTGATAAGATAATTTTAGATAACGTAATAATTTTCAGAATTCGTGATGAGGTTATTATCTAGAGAGGATGATAGAGGTTTTTGAAATACTCACAAATAGATTAGGAAGCAATTGCCAACGAAGTTCAGGCACATTATGGTATTCGTTCGATAGACCTTCTTCCTGCACCTTCATAAATATTTCTCCACATCTCATACAGAATAAAAAATCATTTTTACCCTTTTTAGGTTATGTGATCTGACGGTCGAAAATGATTTTACTAATTCGGAAGGCAAAACTGATTTTTAAAAATTAAAGTTAAGAAAAAGATAATATTTAAAGTGCACATTTCAAAAGTTATTTATCTTTTAAATTCCACAATCTGAAAATTGTAACATCCTTATCAACAATTAATAAAAAGAAGTATATTTATTTAAAAAATAATGAGATTAAATTAAAACATTAACAAAATATTATAATAATAAGAACAACATCATTTACTCAAACTTTAAAGTAAATTATATTTAACAATAATGCAAAAACTTATAATATATTATTAAGTAATTGTTATTAAAAAATAGTTAACAGTCTGTCAATTGCAAGAGACTTAAAATTATAATAGAACTATGGATAAAATTATTTTATCAAAAATGTGAGAACTTAAAAAATAGTAGTTTAGAATGAGTAAGTGTTTAAAATAATGGAACTAAATTATTTTATTAGTAAAAAGTCTTACATATAAATAGAAATCTAATAAACGAGTTTCATTAGTTATAAACACTCTGTCTCTTTAACAACTGTTTCTAAAATCCTCTCTGCCTTCTCTCTAAGTTTCTGACTCCTATAATCATTTGTTCAACAATCAGTGACTGCTAGGGGATCCCTGCAACACACCCTACGTTTCTGTATGATCAATTTCTCAAACAGAGTAAGTTGATTTTTTTCTCTTTTCTTTGATTTTGTCTAAATATCCTTGCATGTGGATGATTCTAGACCACATGTGTATTCTGAATTCTCCTTATGTTTTTTCACTGATCAGTGGTTCTATTGATGCACTCTGATCATGTTCTTGTTATTTTTAGTGAGAGTTGGGGACTTTGTTGGGTTGTGAGGTGTATTGGAACTCTCTATGAACTGTCTGTATAGTATCTCAAGTTAAGGAAGCTAATATCTATCACGTCTCACAAACTTGTTAAGAATGTTATTATATGATTATTCTGTAATTGATTGACGTGTTTGATATGTGAATTGAGTTTTGATGTTTGAAAACGATAAATACTTAGGTTTTATCTATTGTTTAAGAATAATTGTATGTTATGGGTGCAATTGGATGCAATTGGTGTGAATATTTTGATAAAATTAATGTTTGATACTCGAATGGTCTCTATAGAGGTTTTGGAGTTATATGGATTGGTTGAATAGGTATAATTTTTTGCTTAAATCATTTTTTGCATAATTGTGCATATTTGCTTACTCCTTGGGCGAGCCTACTGAGCGAATGAGTTGATCTGTAAAATTATGCAGAACAATGATCTACAGAATTATGCAGATTCGAAAACTCGTTGGGCGAATTTCTAAGTCAGGAACTTCCAGACCTAGGCCAGTGGCTGGGCGAGCATGGTTCAGTGGCTAGCCGAGTGCTACACGTTTGGTGAATTTCCAAGTCAAGAACGTCTAGACCTGGGTTTGTAAGATCCGTGAAAATTAATTAATTAAATAATTAATTAATTAATAAATGCGGGTAGAAAGCGCCTTTATGGCATTAATTATTGTTTAATGTGATGTGGAAAAGTACTAGCTTAAATGGTTGAAAGTACTTTGATTGTGTGAGAGGACTTGAGTTTGAGTCTTATGTATGCCAATTATGTGTTATTTTTTTATTATTGATTTTTAATAATATGTATGAGTATGGAATTGGTATTATAAGCCTATCATGATTGAAGTGTATCACTAACATGATTTGGTTGAATTGGTTATGCACTAGAATGGTGACTAAGTGGTCATGGGTTCAAACTTGGTTGGGAATGAAATTGGAACTTTATTTTTTTAAAAGTGTAGTTTTGGAAGGAATATGAGAGGACAAAAGAAAACCTAGAAGTGGAAGCCGAGGGGATGGAAAACATCCTATAATGACCCTAAATGAGAATTAAACACATTAAAAAGCCCATTTTCGTTTTAGTTTTAAAACCCATCTTAAAGATACCTATAAAAGCCAAATTTTAGGTAAAAGGAAGGGTTTTAGCAGTGTGGTGAACTGGTATAGAGAGGAGCACGAGATTGAGAGTGTGAGTTGAGTTTTGGGTGTGCAAGGGTTGAAGCAAGAAGGCAATTGTGAATCACGGGTCATTCGTCTCTCTCTATTTTGATCAATAATTCCAGGTTAGGGGTGCTGAGTTTAATTGTACTAATTTTTCATGTGTTTCTGCGTCTTTATGCTCAATTGGATTCTCTGTGGTATGATTGTGGTATTATGCGTATTGGGATTGAGAGTTTTTGGATGGGTTGTTGTGTATAAAGCCTCTTTTAGGTGGTTTATATGAATTGGAAGAGGGCTTTGGTACTGTTGTTGTTGACTTTGGCCAAACCTTTAACTTTGGTAATGCAAACCTGTTGAAAACATGTTACTGTGATGGCTTGATGAAATAGAGTGCTTGGCAATGATTGAATTGCATTTGGTGTATGGTTTTTGGTTGTTTCGCGCATGTGCAGGAGAGGAATACTGCAAGTTTCGCCCAAGTGGGTCTCTCTCGCCTAGGCGAGAGTTGCAGAACTTCGGTTCTGAATTTGATTCGCGCAGCTCGCTCAGGCGACCTGAGTTAGTGTTGAACGACTTGGTCTCTCGCTCAGGCGAGAGATACTCGCCTGAGCGAGGTCGCGATGAAAACTTCATGGGTTGAACGCGATTTTTCGATCAAGTGAGGTGGTTGAGATGTTGAGCGACAAAGACTCTTGCTTAGGCGAGAGAGGCTCGCCTAAGCGAGGTTGTGATGAGATTTTGGTGTTCTTCTTTGTTGACTTCTCGTCCAAGCGAGGATCTTTGTGTGTGTTGAGCGACTTGAGGTCTCGCTCAGGCGAGAAGAGCTCGCCTAAGCGAGATGACGAAGGTACAACCATTGTTACACGCTCGCTCAGATGAGGTGAACTAGCCTAAGCGAGGCTGAGGGCTTAGCTTGGGCGAGAGTCCCTGGCTTAAGCAAGTTTATGCGATTTCCCATGTTTGTGTGTGCTTGTATGTGTGGTTTGGCTACTTTTTCCTATGTAAAGGGAGTATATGCATGTGGTGTGGTGTTTAGGCTTAAAGGACTAAGTCCAATAGGGGTCTGGGATGTGTTTGATAGTTGGACACATGATGGGCATGGAACTGGATGAGTTCCCGTCGGCTACCAATGGGCGAGGAGTCCTTGGTATGGTGATTACATGTGTCGGGCATACGATGGGCAAGGAATTGATATGTTTTCGTCGGCTACTATTGAGCGAGGAGTCCATAGTATGGTGATTGCGTGCGTGTCAGGATCCAAGTTGAGGACGCTTGGATGATTTACTACAGACGAGGAGTCTGTAGGGCAGGACTATGAGTGGGATAGGCTCATAGGGTTGGACCACGAATGAGTTAGTTTCGTGGGAGCACAGGGAAATCCCAAGACCTAGTTCATGTATATGACTCATGAAGGACTATGAGCTCATAAATGGGTAATTTGAAAACAATGAGATATTTAATTATGTTATTTTGGGATGAGTGGCATATTTATTTCATGTATTTTGTTTATATCTTGTGCATAGCTCACCCTTTCTGTGTGTGTGGCGATGATCGGATGATTCGTTATCCGGGAGTAGATGATTTGACAGGTGGGCTAGGAGATGCATAGACTCGGAGCGAGGGATAGTTGGAGATTTTTGTTTAGATGTTATTATTTTGATTTTGAGATAAATATGTAACCCTTTGGGAGCCATGTGAATATTGTTTTAGTTTTATGAATTATGGACTCTTGGTTTTATGAATGTATATTTAAGTTTTAAATTTTCCCGTGTTTTTGGGAAATGTATTTCTATTAAATGAGGTATTTACTTTCATTTTGTATTTATTTATTAAAATATTAGTAATATTCCTTAGGGATGTTACAGGGTTACTGGCTGGGTGAGAATGGGCCAGTGGCTGGGCGAGTAAGTACGAACCTGAAACTTGCCTTCTTGAGTGATTTGAATGGTATTTTGTGGTTACAAGTTAATTTGGATAAGGATTGATAACTGAATATATCTATGCTAGTACTAATTCAAGGAGAATTAGCTATGTATTGTAGTAGTGTATGCATTGAAGTAGGAATTGTCTTGGCAATTATCTTGACACTCTAATAATCATTCAAGTTCCCAAATAGAGAGGAATGAGGTATGTGGTGAGAGGAGAAAGAGGTCCTAGTCTAGGTGTTTTTCCTTGACCATAGGTGTTAACAGACTAACCTTGTATGTGGTAGGGTTTTACTCTGTATCTGTTGCTCTACAGAGCATGAGATGCCACTACAAGTGCACAATTGCTTGGATCCAACCTCAATGCATGAATCCAGATTAATTGAGTCTTAGATTATCAAATTGTGTGAAACTAATTGATTTTTTGTGCCTGTTGTATGTTATTAACTATAGAATTGATTTATGTTTTCTTTTTAAATCATTAGCTTACCCTTCTTTTTTCTCTTTTGTTTTTGGTGTTTGTTATTTTTTGACATGATCACCTAATTGGTGTGAGCAGTTGAAAACCTTGCAACTAGCCTTGTGCAGGGAAGAGGAGGAAATGTTGCACAATAGAGTTTCTATGGAAATTCAAGTGTTTTTGGTTTAGACTTGTGTTTTCTCTTTTGAAAATTCTAATGCAAGTTGTGTATTTAAATTGTATAGCAGTTTATCTAGTTTATGTGGAATGATTATAACATACTGTTTATATTTTGGATTTTATGCTTTGAACTATTAGATATGCAATGTTTTGTTTGATGATGTTAAAAAACACTATTTGAACAATATATATATATATATATATATATATATATATATATATATATATATATATATATATATATATATATATATATATATATATATATGACTCATAACTTGGTTGGTTAAATTTCTTTGAGAAGATTTTTTTTTTAAATTTAATTGACATAAAAAAGTTAATTCCCATTTTTTTAATTAAATAAATAAAATATTATTTTGATATTAAGACTAATCAACACTTTTATTATAAGTAGCATAAAATCAATGGTTAATATCCATATTTTTATTCATAAGAAGTTAGAACATATAAATCATATTTTTTTTGTAACTTTTTTTAATTTAAATAAGAATTGCTTGATAACAATTTATAATGACGAAAATATAAAGAGAAATGCAGAGTGACTCTGAATGGATCGTGAACCATATGGAGTCATTGAAAATTGGTTTCAGAAAAGGTCCATTCTAATTTCTAGCCAACCAAACCACACAAGACTAAAACCTTTGACAAGATTGTTGTTGTAAGGTAGTTGAACGTACGTTCTCTCCCTCATCTTCAAATCTATCTATTTTCCTCTATTCTCAATCATCTCGTCTCATCACAACATATATGTAAACAACCTAAGACAACCTCCACTTCTCGAATAACACAAACCAATCTTATATATTATACTTCTTTCTATTGAACTTTACATATCAGATTCATGCACAGTGTATGTTTGAATTGACACTAAAACAAAATCCATCTTTATCTCAAAATTGTGGTCAAATATTAATAAAAACAACCATCACTTAAAATATCGCGGTGGTTGCAGGTCAACGTTTTACATGCTCTTAATAATCTCACATCTAAGTTTTGAATGTGCAATTCCTTTTGCAACTTGTTTTGGAATCTCCTATATTTAGGAATTTATATGGTTGTACATATCATATCCATTGAATACATATGATATGCATAGTGTAAGATAACTAAAAAAAATCATTCTCATTAAGCGAGTTAGCCTACGATACAAACAACTAAATTTGGCTTCTTTTAGGAAAACAGACAAAAAATATATAGTTAAAAATATGTCGACCCAAAATAAAACGTGGAGTATTCAATATATGATTGTTAAAATATAGAATTTGTTCATTTTTATTTCATTTTCTTGTAATGGTAAAAAACTCAATCCCGAAATTGCCAATTATAAAACTCAAGCTAATCTTCAATGAAAAGTTTGAGAAAATAATGGGAAAATAATTTTTTTTAAAACCTTCTTCAAAGTCGAAATTGAAGCTTCCAAATCTGAGATACTGCAACCAGTATCAAAACCAACATTAATAATTAATAGAAGTTGCACCAATAAACAACCTCGAAGAGTTCAAGAATTGAACCACCAGTGCTTTTGACCCTTGGGGGCTTCTCCTTGCACCCCAAAGATTCTTCAATACCTCTAAAAATGACATAATTGACCTTAATTAATTTTTTATCTGTCTCTGTGGTTGAGATAATTAAACCGAATTTACTGTGGTTGGCTGGTATTTATGGTGTTGCACCCCCAATTCATGTATTTCTCCTTCCTCCGTTTTTTTTCTTCTTCCTCCGTTTTCTTTCTTCTCCTTCCTTTGTTCTCATTATTATTCTCATAGCAGTGGTTCCAGCTTTCTCTCTTTCATTTTCATTTGAAAGTGCTTTTGCAGTGGTAGTGGTCCCTGGTTTCATTATGTGTGAACTGGGTCCTGCTTCAGGTGCTCCAAACTCTGCAAGGTCATCCACACGTGGTTCAAATTTCTTAAAGCTTTCCTCGTTCTTTGCACGTTCCAGGTTAGTATTTGTTTTTTATTAATGGTCTTTTGGAATTTTTCTCTGTTACATGGAGTTATATTTCATTTTGTGATGATTACTGATGTTCAATGAAATGCGAAACAAATGTGATCATTTTCTGGGTTTTTCATTGAAACGGATGTTGAAATCCGTTTCAGAGAAGTGTGAAACGGATATTGAGATCCGTTTCATTTATTATTTTAGCCAATTTTGATTTTGTTAGGCTTGTATTTGTGAAGTTAATGATTAATTAGTTCCTCAATATTTTTTTCAGCTTTTGGTTTGTCGACTACTTTCGTTAGGGTCTTATGAAGGTGATGTTATTTTCCCAAGAATTTTGAGTTGGCCGTCCTTGATGATTAGGATTCACGGAATCAAATCCGCATTTGAATATAACAATGTATTGTATTGCATTCGTTTTAGTTTAGTTGATTAAGTTGTATTATGTGTACCAATAAGGAATAAAGTTTGGACATCATTATGTAGGTTGTTCTTGATTGGGAATTAACTGAAGAGGAAAAAACATTGATGTTGTTCGTGATGCCTTAAATATTGGTGAAGATGGCATCCCAAAAAAAGGAATAGATGACATGTCCTTTACTCAATTTAAGCAATGGTGCAAAAGGAAGTTGAAAAGAAATTATAGGGTCGTTCGACAATTAACGAACCAGCTGAGCAGTATGGAAGAAGAGTATGCCATGGAGGTGAAGAACTTGACCCATCTTTCTTTCATCAACCTGAAGCCTCTTCCTTTGATAAAGGTGATGCCTTTGATGTTGAGGAGCCCCAATCATATCATTTTGAGCAACCTGAGCAAGGTACTCCTGAATACAATCATCATGGAATGGAAATTATTCCCTTTATCGAAGCAGAAAAATGTTCTTTGGATGTTGACTTAACTCAATTGTATCACATTCTTGTGTCACAAAATGACAGGTAGGTTACTGTTGTGGATATAAATTTCATTATTTTATTTCCACGGTTATATAGAGTTAATTCTAAATTTCCACTTTTCAGGAAAGTTGTGGTTGACATAAATCACCAGATACTAACCACAATTGAGTGTTGGGGATTTCGTCCTCATTGAAAACTTTGCAACATGGTAATGACATCCCTTTCCACAAAATCCAAGTTTTCATAACCTCTAGCATCAAATACCAAAGACTGAAAACTTTTGTTCAAACATACTCCCGCTTGATCATTGATATCGATTACTCTTTTTGCCTGCATATTTATCTTCCTATTACTGCGCACAAGCCTTGATTTGTGTGGACTTAAATGGTGATTATGTTCCTCCACCACACTTCTAATCAACCATTCACCTTCTTTTTAACAGCACTAACACGTGAAGGGCAAGCCTTTCTTTGTGTTGGGATTTTTTTTTTCTGGGGGATGTTGGACATATGGTTTCCTTCTCGAAAACAAACTAGTTTGACGTAGCACAACTAATTATCATCGTCTTTCTTTGATGTTCTGATTCGGACACCAAAACCACTTCTGATTGCATGTTGTTTATAAAATTTCTTTAGTTCATCCACAATTTCGAAAGTCATCCCCACTTTTGGAAAGAAACCCAAGTGGGATTCAGCACAGTCGTTGTTGGTTGAAACATAGCCAATGTGTTACAATTTTTTTCAGGGATATCATCTTCCAGTAGAGTAATGTTATCTAGACCCAGAGCATGTGTTTCTTCCATGTTTTTTCCTTGTATAAACTTTCAATGCAGTTCATAAGTCTTACTGTCAATACAATGTTGAACAAAAGTAAATAACGTCTATAATACATTTATATGGGTAAGGACATCTGCTGTTTTGTGAACAAAATAATGTGCAATGAAGCATTTACTCTCGTTGACGATAAGAATCAGAGACAAATTAATTTCACATTTTTTTGAAAAGTAAAGGAACCGTAAAACTTAAAGTACAATAACACACATGTTGGAGGTAGCCATTAATGTTGCAGATAAGTTGAATGGATAATTAATGAAACCATTTATTACTCAACTTACTTGATGAATGCACCACCAACCAAAGTAGGACGATTCCTAAAGAGTAATCGTGAATGCGTTGTGCACGGAGAAAAAAGAGACATTGTCCATGGAGGATGGGTTGTTGTGAGCCATCAATTGCATTAAATGAATGAGATTTGGTTGGTGATGGAAAAGTAGACTGTGCCTTTCAATGTAACCTGGAAATTAATTACATATAAGCTGAAACGTATACAAAAAGCTACCCAAGGGTATTTTCGTACAAGTATCCAACCTTTTTCAATTATAAATTAAACATAAAGGTAAAAACCTTTACCTCAACCAAATCACCTTTCGTCTTTGTCCGCCTAATTACATTGTGCATTCTAGTCATCCCCAATCCAGTTTTTTGGTGTGTACGACCTTATTCTATGTCCTTATACCCACTACAAATTATTTTCAACTACTTTGTTCACTTTCTCTAGCATTTTTTCAATTTCATGAAATTTTTTCCGGCTACAATAAATATGTAGGTTGAAGTAATGGAAGCATGGGAGGGCCTTGACATTTATGAGTCAGACGTGATGTTATTCATCCGAAGATGCAATTCCAACACAGAATTCATTCCCGGCCCTACAGGAAATGCACAAGCACTTACGCTAAACAGAGAATCGGACGAACCTGAAAATACACAACAATTAATGAAGGAAATGGCTGCTGCAGGTGATGCACGAGACTTCAACTCAAATGCTTGGAAATGGGCTTGCAGGTTTTTTGAATACCATGGTAAGCATGTGGACCACTAATAGC
This sequence comes from Vigna unguiculata, assembly GCF_037176805.1. NCBI lineage: Eukaryota > Viridiplantae > Streptophyta > Magnoliopsida > Fabales > Fabaceae > Vigna > Vigna unguiculata. The sequence goes on along the minus strand of NC_140798.1, from coordinate 27,400,138 downwards.
ATGGTAACATTAAACACATCATTAAGTTTAAAAATAATAATCATCCATGCTTTCAGGTTTAGTTTTTGAAGGGGACATCAAAAATATGATTTTACTCTCTTATAGGAAATCAATGGAAAAGATACCTTTGGTTGTCTGTGTGGTGAAAAAATGTCACCCCAACGGGTTGAGTGACATGTCCATAGTAATTAAGGTAAAATGCCATTAAGGGTTGTGTGTAATTATTTTGAAATGCATCTAATATTTTGTTCTTTAATTGGTTCAGACCCTTCAACTACAGCAAAGGCAAGCGTCGATAGAAAAGCTGTCATGGATCATGAGTTTGGTTCCCATATTGCTGTTGGAGCATCCATGATTTTGAAAAATGTATTTTCACCGCCTCATGCGTTTTGACTTCATTTGGTTTTCATAATTGACATGAAATATAAATATAAAATCTTAAATATGATTCATCAGGTTTCAGTTTACGGTCACAACCCATGGGTGCCTCTTTGCCTGAACATCACCATTTGCAACATTGTGAAGGTTAATTTTTTTTATGACATTTATATTTATACTTTGTAATGATTTTTATATTTAAATTAGGAACTCATATTCAATTCATTATTAATAGGTATTCAAGAATGACATAAGTCCACCAACTGACCATGAAGTTGAAGCTTTTTTGCCCGTTGTGCGAAACTACCCAGGAGAATATCTTGATGTTGACGATATACTGAAGAAGCTGGTCCCTCCACCTAAAGTTGTGATAACTGCTTACCATGAGGACACTTCTAAAACATCTTTTGCTGGATCATCATGTGGCCCATGTCCTAATGCTGATATTTCTTTTGGTGCGAACTCACCAGGTGGAACATATGATGCACATCCCGATGGGGCTACCACATTTGATGTTAAATGCCCTGATGTTTAAATCGGCTATGGATTTCAGTAATCATTTTGTCATCCCTCTATTATTAAATAATACTGTTGTAGTGCGTTTATGTGTATGGTGAACACCTTCTCCACATTTTGGAAAAACTTGTTGTTAATTATTTATAGTAGTGCTTATCATTCCATGAGTGAATGTGTTTTGTCAATGGAGAAGGATACTATTTTAGTACTGATTGTTGGACCCCATGCTGTGCATACCATTAACACACACCATATTCATTTTTATTCAAACCGAGTATTAATTTTAATTGTCCGAAATCTTGCTTGACTCGTATTGAAATCTAATGTAACATCCCTAAGGAATATTACTAATATTTAATAAATAAAATAGGAAATAAAAATAAATGCCTCATTTAATATAATACCATTTCCCGAAAAAACACAGGAAATTTAAAACTTTAATACACATGTAATAAAAACAGGAGTCCATAATTTATAAAACTAAAATAATATTCACATGGCTCCCAAAGGATTACATATTTATCTAAAAAACAAAATAATAAACATATAAAAAAAATCCCCTACTATCCCTCGCTCCGAGTCTATGCATCTTCTAGCCCACTTATCAAATCATATGCTCCCGGATAACGAGTTATTCGATCATCGCCACACACACACAGAAAGGGTGAGCTATGCATAATATATAAACAGATACATGAAATAAATATGCCACCCATCCCAAAATAACATAACTAAAATTTCATGATTTTCAAATTACCCAACCATGACCTCATAGTCCTTCATGAGTCATATACATGAACTAGGTCTTGGGACTTCACTATGCTTCCACGAAACTAACCCAATCGTGGTCCAACCCTATGAGCCTATCCCGCTCTTAGTCTTGCCCTACAGACTCCTCGTCTGTAGTAAATCATCCAAGCCTCATTAACTTGGACCTTGGCACACACGCAATCACCATACTAAGGACTCCTCGCCCAATAGTAGCTGACAGGAACATAACAGTTCCTTGCCCATCGTGCGCTCGACACATGTAATCACAATACTAAGGACTCCTTGCCCATTAGTAGCCGACGGGAACTCAACCAGTTTCATGCCCATCATGCGTCCAACCGTCAAGCACATCCCAAACCCCTATTGGACTTAGTCCTTCAAGCCCAAACACCACTCCACATGCATATACTTCCTATACTTAAGAAAAAGTAGCCAAACCAACACACACAAGCACACAAACATGGTAATTCACATAAACTCGCTTAAGCCAGGGACTCTCGCCCAAGCTAAGCCCTCGGCCTCGCTTAGGCTAGTTCACCTCGCCTGAGCGAGCATAATATAGTAGCATCATCATGTTATCTCGCTTAGGCGAGATCCTCTTGCCTGGGCGAGCCATACCATCGTTCAAATAACACACACCTCGCCTAACGAGGATAAAATCAAACCAACATCAATTCTCATCGCAACCTCGCTTAGGCGAGCCATTCTCGCCTAAGCGAGCACGCCTGTCGCTTAGAACTTCAATCGCCTGGGCGAGAAGTCGTGCTCAAATCATCCAGGATTACTCGTGACCTTGCCTAGGCGAGCCAATCTCGCCTAAGCGAGACTGTATTTCGCTCAAACCCAACCCTAGTCGCCTGAGCGAATTGCTTGAGTATGAACACTGAATGGACTCCTGCAACTCTCGCCTAGGCGAGAAGGAGTCGCTTGGGCGAAATTCACAGAGTTTCGCCACTATTCCATCACGAAAACTATAAGACCCATGAAAATTAATTAATTAATTAACAAATGCGGGTAGAAGGCGCCTTTATGACATTAATTATTGTTTAGTGTGATGTGGAAAAGTACTAGCTTAAATGGTTGAGAGTACTTGGTTGTGTGAGAGGACTTGGGTTCGAGTCCTATGTATGCCAATTCGACTCAATCTCGAATTGGGGTAATATGAATGGATGAAATAACATGATTGATGTTTGCTAGCCATTGTTTTATGCTAGGCAATGATCGAATTATGTTTTGGCATGTTTTGTGGTGTGAATTGGGCAATGTTGGGGTGGATTCAGTGTGTGAACAGACTTGAAACCCTACAAGTCTAGCCCAAGCGGGTCCATCTCGCCTAAGCGAGAGTTGCAGAGTCTCACTTTGGTTTCTGGTTCGTTGTTCTCGCCTAGGCGACCAGGAAAAGGGTTGAGCGACATGGTCTCTCGCTCAGGCGAGAGACACTCACCTAAGCGAGGTCACGAGGAAACCTCGGAGTTTTGAGCGTGATATCTCGCCCAGGCGAGAGGTTTTGAGTTCTGAGCGATGGACACTCTCGCCTAGGCGAGAGTGGCTCGCCTAAGTGAGTTCTCGAAGTGCAGTGGTGATGTTTTTGTCGAATACTCGTCTAGGCGAGGTCTGTGTGTTGTTTTTGAGCGAAGGAGTGACTCGCCCAGGCGAGAGGATTTATCCTAAGCGAGATAACGTGATGCGACCACTGTTTTAAGCTCGCTCAAGCGAGGTGAATTAGCCTAAGCGAGGCCGAGGGCTTAGCTTGGGTGAGAGTCCTTGGCTTAAGCAAGTTTATGTGAATTTCCATGTTTATGTGTGCTTGTGTGTGTGATTTGACTACTTTCTCCTAAGATTAGGAAGTTTATGCATGTGATGTGGTATTTGGGCTTCAAGGACTAAGTCCAATAGGGGTCTGGGATGTGCTTGATGGTTGGACACATGATGGGTATGAAACTAGTTGAGTTTCCATCGGCTACTAATGGGCGAGGAGTCCTTAGTATGGTGATTGTGTGCGTGCCAGGGTCCAAGTTATGAAGACTTGGATGTTTTACTACAGACTAGGAGTCTGTAGGGCAGGACTATGAGTGGGATAGGCTCATAGGGTCGGACCACGAATGAGTTAGTTTCGTGGGAGCACAGTGAAGTCCCAAGACCTAGTTCATGTATATGACTTATGAAGGACTCTGAGGTCATGGTTGGGTAATTTGAAAAGCATGAAATTTTAGTTATGTTATTTTGGGATGGGTGACATATTTATTCATTGTATCTTTTTTATATATTGTGCATAGCTCACCCTTTCTGTGTGTGTGTGGCGATGATCGGATAACTCGTTATCCGGGAGCAGATGATGTGACAGGTGGGCCAGGAGATGCATAGACACGGAGAGAGGGATAACATAGGATTTTGTATATATTTATTATTTTGGTTTTGAGATAGTTTTGTAACCCTTTTGGGAGCCATTTGAATATTACTTCAGTTTTATAATTGTGGACTCCTGGTTTTATGATGTGTAAATTAAAGTTTTAAATTTCCCGTGTTTTTGGAAAATGGTTTTATATTAAATGCGGTCTATATTTTATTTTGGAATTTATTTATTAAATATTAGTAATATTCCTTAGGGATGTTACAAAAACAACCCACACCATACCCAAAACCCAATAGATACTATACCACGCATTTCAAATCAACCATCCACATATTAGTTTACATATTTGTATCTGGTGGAACTACCAAGACCCAACATTTATCCAATTTTAACCATGCAATTCCCAAAACCCTCACTCTAATCATAAGGATACATAGCATGTCTTTACACACAATCTCAACCAACCAAATTACAAATTACAGCACATGCCACACGAAATTCTGATTTCACAGAATACCATTTATAACAATAGAGACCCAATATAGTCCCAAAAGCCAATTTAGAACCATAAACCACGTGAACAGTGCATGAGCCCCTCTAACCTATACAATTGGTAGGACTTTCAAGCCACAATATCAAAACACCCCAACCACAAACTCAAATTGCATTCAACACGAATTTCATACCATACAATTAGCAAATTCATACACCTAAAATAACAATATGAAAATTAGGTTCAGCTCCCCTAACCTGAATTCTTGATTGAAATTGAGAAAGGAATAGGGATTTTCCTTGGTTCACCAAATTCTTTGCTTCCACCTCTCTCTCCCAACTCAGCCCTTGCACACCCAATTCAGCCTCTCACTCTCCAATTTTCGCTCTCCTTCCAAGCTAAAACGAAAAGAATTGCAGAAACCCTCCTTTCCACCTCAAATTTGCCTTTTATATATGTCTTATGATTGGGTTAAATTGTTGATTTCTTGTAGTGTAAGTGGGATTCCCCTTTTTGTGTCCACTTTCTTTAATTCCTATTTTACCCTTTTTAATATAATAAGTTATTTATTATTTTTAAAATTATTTCACAAGTAACCATTATTTTACAGTTTGTTTTTCTCTGCAACCACATCATTTCATCATTGTTCCTTTCGTGAAGTTGCTTTGCCTTGCTTATTGTCTTTTTTTTCACACTCACTTTGTCGATGTTATTTATCTTCATTGGACTTCATTGGACAAAACATTAACGGTATTTTCCATTGTTCCTTTTCATTTATGATTATTCGCTTTGGGTAATTGTCCAATTGTCCAATTTCCTTTTTTCATTTATGTTATAGATGTTGGCGAGACCAATATAACTACATAAACAAATTGGTATGCATTGGTATCAACTGTATTTTCTTCACATTTCTTGGCGTAGTTCTCTTCTTTGACCGTGGTTTGCTTGCTCTGGGAAATGTGAGGCTTACTTTTACAATCTAAATTTCCTTTCGAATAGAGGTTCGTATTTCCCTAATTTTTGTTTTGGAATCTATTTTTGTGGAATTAGATATTTTTCTTGGCAGCGGTAGCCATTTTGCTCGGTTGGCGTTCTACTTGGACACTTTTCACTAATAGAGCGAACTATAAGGCACTCTTCTATCCTTTTCTCTTCATAGTCACCGGTGGACATTTGTACAGTACTAGAATGTCACTCACATGTTACACAGTTGTTTTTAGTGTTATGCACAAGGGACATAGCTGCTTCTTGGCTTTTCAGCTGTTTGCTTTAGATCAAAGAACATATTTATTTGTCATTCCTAAACTTGAAATTTAATTGTGAATCTGCTAAACGAGATATATTTCCTCGCCTATCATATAAGTGTGAAAGTTTAGCAGTGATAGTCTGGTATTAATAGTAACGAATAGTTGCATATATTCATTGTACAAGAAGCGTCTTCAGGTTGTTACTCTTATTTCTCTTTCACAAATACATTTATTTGTTTGATAGTTGATCCCCAAGTAAAATTTTTGTACAAAGTCTGCATAAATGTCTGCATAAAGTCATTGGTATGCATTTTTTTTACTTTATGAAAAAACTACATATCAAACTCTATTTACTACAGCTACATAATGAAATAACAGGGTTACTATAGATGTTTTCAATATAAAAATAATATTCTTATGCATAAGAGGGGTGTGTTTGTTTATATCATATATAAACTTGACATAAAAAGCTACCATATTTATCACAATATGTTTTAAAATTCATTTTTGTGACAGAGAATACTGAAGAGTATAGTTTTCATCAGTTTTTAGGTTTGACTTTTTATAGAAATCAATAAAACCTAATATTTTTAAAAATAGATGCTTGAACAATTTTAATACGGTTGGAAAAAAAAAACTTAAAGGATTTAATGTTAGATTTATTTATGTTTAGCCAGTATACATCTTAACGTTCTAATTAAAACATATTTTATAAACTTTTGAATTAAGCCTAGATTTTATACCCATTAGTCTCTCTGTAATATGGTTATCAATTTATTTCGTTATTTATCAGAGGTAATGACACTTGATATTGGTTGTTAAAATTATAATAATAAAAATTAAAAAATGTATTGTTTTGTGATAGAATAGTTACATTTACACTACACTACCCCTTCATGTATTATTTATTTTATCATTTTACCAAATAAAAAATGTAAATGGTCATTTGATAATAAGATTAGTGTTAATGTAATAAATTGTAACAGTATAATCATGTATTAATATGAAATTTAAAATGTAATTTACTTCTTATTATTGTGCAAATCTCTATGTCCCTAGCTTTATGTCCAAACAAAACATAGAATATACTGATACTAAGCAATTTTTTTTAGAAATTAGCAACTTTTTTACATCCTGTATTATTTTAAAACTGACAAATTACTTTTTTTAATTACAAATCTTTTTTTTTCTTCAGTAACTTGCTAACTAGCCTGTCATCATTTGCATTGCTGCTCTTCATTGTTACATCAAATCAAATTTTGTAGTCTTTCTACTCACACATTTAGGTATTTCTTCATATATCATTATCTTCTTTTAGTTTTATTTGTTGTACATATTAAGCACTACTTTTATTGTCCTTCTTTTCATTCATTACTTTCTTCCAAGTAATATATTTTTAAATTTATATTAATTTTGGATTTATTATTTATTGTTTTTTGTTTAACTAGACAACATACCTAAATGGAAGATATTCCTTCTAACAAATCAACATCAGAACAACAAAGACAAAGATGGAGAATAAATGCTGTAAATAGAAGACGTAGAATGACCCCCCAACAAAGACTTATTGAACAATCTAAAAGAAGGAAAAATAATTCTGAAAACACAACCAACATTGTCCAAATGCCAAACAGAGCTCCCTGATTGAGAATGACATCTATTCGACAAATGGCTCGGTCAGTAACTAATGTAGGTAACATCACATTTTTCCTCATCACTATTGTATGTAAACTATATATTCGGTTTAAATAAAATTTAACTTATCTTTTAAATATTAGGTTATGGTTTGGTCCCACAAAGGTTTGCAGGACGTAATGATAATGAAGCAGAACCAAATAATACACACATTACTGACACTCTACATGGTCAGTCAATTTTATTCATCAATATTTAATCCATGTTATTTACTTACCATTTTATGAAATATTTACATATTTATATTTATTATGTTTCATACTTTCACATAACAGGTTCTTCTCACGCAACGCAAAGGTTTGAAGAATATAATGTATATGAAGCATTGTCAAGAACTTCACCTGTCAATAACATAGATTATGGTCAGTACACTATATTTGTATTATGTACAACAGTAAAAAAACATATATAAACAATAATGTATTCTAACAATCTTAAAAATACTTAATAAATAATTACATTTACTTACGCTTAAATGTAAAATTATATCTAACTCTACACAAAAAAGTATAATACAACTTCTTTGTGTAGGTTTAAACCCACCTCATCACTACTGTATGTCATTAGCCGAGAAAATCCTTCTGAGTATGCTTACATTCTTTTTATTTCTTTCCTGTAAAGTATATATTTGATTCAAATACAATTTATCTTATTTTTTAAATATTAGGTTATGGTTTTGCCCCATAAAGGTTTCCAAGACGTAATGATAATGAAGCAGGACCAAGTAATACGCACATTATAGACAGGTTTCCATGACGTAATGATAATGAAGCAGGACCAAGTAATACGCACATTACTGACAGGTTTATAGGTCGTAATGATAATGAAGCAGAGCCAAGTAATACGCACATTATTGGCACTGAACATGGTTAATCAACTTTATTCATCAATAGTTAATTTATGTTGTTTACATTCCATTTCAAAAAATATTTTCATTCTATTTATTTACTATTATAGGATTTGTAATTATGATTTTGATATAATTTATTACGGTGATGAATAATAAAACACCTTTAAGTATCGTTAATTTTCGCAATTACTCCCTTTTTTTTCTCTGTGTATCAAGATATGATTATACTTTATTACCATCTATCATGATTTTTAATTTTCTCTTTATTTATTACAGTGATATTGGATTTTTATTATACACTTTTTTTTCATTGATTTAATACCACACAGGTTATGGTTTTCCTACACAAAGATTGGAAGGATGTATTCATAATGAAGTAGAACAAAGTAATACACACGTCAGTGCCCTTCAACATGGTTAGTAAATTATTTCCATCAATAGTTAATACTCATTTTGGTACCATTGAACCTTATTTGTATCTTTTTCCTACCATAATTAATACATGTGCTTTAAGAATGCACTTTTAATACTTTTGCAATTTATAATACTACATTATTTACTATTCCTCCAATTTATCACAATAATGCAGATATGCTACATGGATTCCCCCGAACACATAATAGTGCTAGAAAATTTTTAAATACGGTTCCGATGCTCAAATTTCAATTGCCTACACCAACTACATGTCCACATTGTCATGCACGATTATTTTATCATGAATCGCGCGATATGTGTTGCTCTGGAGGGAAAGTCTTACTTCCACATGTTCCTCCTCCACATGAGCTTCTTCAAATATTTTCAGATCAAACATCTGAAAGTAGACATTTTAGACAACATATAAGAAGTTACAATCATGTCTTCTCATTCACTTATCTTGGTGTTCATATGGATGAGACTATAGTAGCAAATGGTTGTGGTATATATAGTTTTCGTGCTCAAGGTGCAATCTATCATAGGATAGGAGGATTTTATCCAAATGATGGGTCCAGACCCCGGTTTTTGCAGTTGTACATTTATGACACTGAACATGAATTACGAAATAGGATGTTGGAAAACCTTCAACTTCATCAAACTATTGTTCATAAATTGCAACAAATATTACACTGATGCAATCCTTTTGTGCATGTATTTTGACAACTTGCTCAAGAACCAAATATTCAGATATGTTCTTTACTCATTAAAGAGCGTCCTGCGAATCAACCACAATATAATCTTCCAACTACATCTCAAGTAGCAGCTATCATTGTTACTGCAGACACAGAATCAATGGCACGTGGCCGAGATATTAAAGTTGTAGGTCATGATGGAAATTTAATAAACATACAAGAGACCGTAGGATATTATGACCTTTTACAATATCCTTTATTATTTCCATTTGAAACATATGGCTGGGACACCAACACAAAAAATCATAATGGCCAAAGTATCTCTTGCCGAGAATATTATAGTTTCATGCTTCAGGTAACTTCTATCATAATTATCCCAGTTTCATTAAATTATGTAATATTAAGAAGGCTAACATATTTTAGAAACACGTGATTATTTAATGTAGATTCGTCCAAATGATCAGTCTGTAATATTACAAGCGGGACGACTTTTACAACAATATGTTGTAGATAACTACGTTAAGATTGAGACTGGAAGGTTACGATGGATTCGTAATCATCAAAACAACATTCGTGCTGAAATGTATCAAGGTTTGCAGGATGCTTTGCATGAAGGACAAACTCACGCATGTAAATATATTTAAAACAACATTTATTACATCTAAATATATTATCATTCACTCTTTCATTTCTTTGAAGATACTGTTGGAAAGAGGACAATATTACCATCGTCATCTATTGGTAGTCGTCGAGACTTGACACAACGATATCAAGATGGTATGGCAATTGTTGCTTACAATGGAAAACCTGATATTTTCCTTACAATGACATGCAATCCATCTTGGAGTGAAATTTCTTCTGAACTACAAAATCAACAAACTCCACAAGATTGCACTGACTTGCTCACAAGAATCTTTCGAGCAAAATTTGAGCAATATAAGGAAGATGTTGTTAATAAAGGAGTCCTCGGGAAAGTTATTGGTTATATGTATGTTACTGAATTTCAAAAATGTGGGTTGCGCATGTACATATGCTATTGATCTTAGATAATAATGATAAGTTACATGATCCACAAGATTATGATAGCATTGTGAGGGCAGAAATACCAAATAAGGCAGAAGAACCACAATTGCATGAAGCTGTGTTGAAACACTAGATCACCATGTATGAAGCGCAATGAATGCCAAAAGAGATTTCCCAAGGATTTCTTGGAAGAAACAGGACAAGATAATGATTCATATCCACAATATAGAAGACGTTTTGATGAACCAATTTCCATAAATAGAAATGTGACTGTTGACAATAGATGGGTGGTTCCTTATAATCCTTAGTTACTCTTAAAATACGGTTGTCATATAAATGTTGAGGTCTGCAGCATCATCAAAAGTATTAAACATTTGTATAAGTATGTTTACAAAGGACCAGATCAAGTAGCAATGGAGATTCATAGAGGACCAATTATAGATGAAGTCCAACAATATCTCGATGCTAGATGGATTTGTGCTCCCGAGGCTTTATGGAAAATCTTCATATTTACAATCTATCGAATGAATCCAGCTGTTGAAAGATTGCAAATTCATTTACTAAATCAACAACAAGTGCGATTTTATAAGCACCAAACCATCAATGACGTGTTGAATGATGATAACAACTCCAAAACAATGCTCACACAATTTTTGCCCTCAATCAAAGAGATCCCTAATCTAGAACATTTTTGTATCGGGAAATTCCAAAGCATTATTGTTGGAATAATAGACATAAGGAATGGTATCCAAGAATGTCAAACAAGAAAGTTATCGGCTGAATTTATACTGTATCTCCTTCTGAAGGAGATAAGTTCTTCTTGCGGGTTTTGCTTTCTCACATAAGAGGACCAACTAGTTGGGAATATCTATTATCACCAAATGAAACATATTGTCACACATTCAAAAAGGCGGCTGAGAAATGGGGATTTTTAGAAAGTGACAATAGTATTCATGAATGCTTAGTTGAAGCATCAACTTTACAAATGCCATATGCTTTACGAAGACTATTTGTGACCATATTACTTTTTTGTGAACCAACTGATGTTAGAAGCCTTTGGAATCAGTTCGACACCTATATGCTAGAAGATTATACTTCAACCAACACTTTTGTCAATGAGAACTTGATTCCTATGTTATTGAGGGATTTAAATGACCTTTTAATTCAGCATGGTAAAACAATCAAGGATTTTGATTTGCCACCTTTATCTTATGATGCATTGGCAACTACTTCAGTACCAAGAATTATACAAGAAGAATTATCAATACAGATACTTAATGAAGATGTTGACAATGTACACAGATTAAATCATGACCAACTCATTGCCTTCAATACCATTTTAGATGTAATCAACCGTAATCAAAGTCAAGCCTTTTTTATGGATGGACCAGGCAGAACCGATAAAACATTTCTTTATCGTACTTTAATTGCACATTGTAGGAGCAACGGTCAAATTATTTTAGCTACAGCCTCCTTTGGTATAGCAGCAACATTATTACTGGGTGGTAGAACTGCACATTCTCGATTTAAAATACCTATCAATGTCGAGGTCGGTTCGTTTTGTTCTATAAGTAAACAATCAGATCTTGCAAAACTAATAAAAATAGCAAATGCAATTATTTGGGATGAAGCACCCATGATTAACATATATGTTTTGGAGGCACTAGATCGGACATTAAAGGATATTCTAGATTCTGATGCTCCATTTGGAGAGAAAGTGATCATATTAGGAGGTGATTTTCGTCAGGTACTACCAGTTGTTCAAAAAGGTACAAAAGCACAAATGATTTCTGCCTGTATTATTAACTCTCATTTATGGAGTAACACAAAAATATTACATTTACAACAAAACATGAGATCATTACAAGATCACAACTTTGCTGAATATCTCATGCGCATTGGAAATGATATTGAACCAACACAAGTTGATGACATGGTAAAAATACCCTAACAACTAGCAATATCATAGGAAGGAGAAACCTCAATACAACACCTCATACACCAAACTTTTCCTCAGTTACAATTTCATACATGGTCAGTTATATGTTGCTTTATTAAGAGGTGTTTCTCAAACTTCCACAAAAATCCTTATTAAAGAAGGACACCTTGAAGGACAAGAAGGCATTTTTACCAAGAATGTTGTTTATAAGGAAATTTTGTTATCTCAAAACTAGGTATTATTCGTTTTTTACTTCATTTGTGTCATTAAAATGACTATATTTTCATATTCTACCTAATTATACTTATATTTACAACTACGATAATAAAATTCATCATATTTATTTTATACCTTGCAGGTACGATAATAACTAAGGACAACTTACACCTCAATGAAGAAATACATGTAAGTCATTTCCACAATTTTATACCACAAGAGGTGATATGGAATAAGTGTAGTTTTAAAAGTTTAGTTCCCAATCTTGCAATAGTTGACATTTTCTTCGTAGAATGCAAAATTTTTAAACCCATGGAACACTTGGAAGGATGCATATTCACTCTCATTAGTTAGGCCAATAGACAACAAGGTAATCAAATTAATTCATTTCAACCATAATATGTCATGTTTACATATATCAGTACAACTATATTGTGCATCATGTTTACATATATTGTTCTTCAATTGTAGATTCATCATTTGGAAATTTATTCTATTGGTTGGGGATCCACTGTGATAACTGATAAAACACAACTTTAAAATCTAATCAAACGAGAATTACTTTCTCAAAAGACATGCACGTATTATGCACATTTAAAATTATTAACTTTCTTCCATTATTCTTCTATCATACCACGCAAAATCCTTATTCTTTTTTATTTAACTTCTTTCCATTACCAGGAAACGACAAAAATCATTACCAATCCATACTCGCTACAACAACAATCTTTGTGTTTATCAAAATATATGCATCAATGAGGTTATTACTATTTCTTCAATATTTGTATACCATTACATATACATTTAATGACTCATAAGTAAATAACATTATTCAATGATATTTTTTAGTTCTTTAAAACTCAACAACTTATGGACCATGTCTTCTACAAAGAATTAAGAAGACTGCTTCAAAGGTAAATAAAGTTTTTTTTATTATCTATCCATAAATCAATTGCTACATAATATTTTCTTTATTTGCATATATATATATATATATATATATATATATATATATATATATATATATATATTAGCAATAATATTTACTTTTTTTACAATGCAGGGAAGCTGAAACACATCCTAGACATCAATCTTTATTTGGCCTCCCAATTAAAGAAATGTTTAAGGATGTAAATCTATGATACTTTCATTTACTAATTTTTTCTACATCATGTATGTATGAAATATATATTTCATTTTTTTAATGAATGTATATTTATAGATACCTACTAAAATAGTTTGTATATTTATAAACAACTACCATTGACTCCATCACATATAGCTCATTAACTCCAAATCTTGATCAAATGTATTAAATATTAGTTGATATATAATTGTACGAATCAGTAATTTACTGTTTTCTTTTTCAACCAATCTATGTATAGTTATCATAAATTGTCATCGATTATTCTTAATATTATACTAAAATAGTTTTCGCTAGTTAGTATGGTAATGGTAATCATGTTTATAATTAATTATATAAAAAAACTATATCCATGATGATATATGTGTTCTAATGTATAAAAATTGTATGAATTTAATGATTATAAAGAAAATAAGAGTTGATTACGAGAAATTTTTTAAAATCATGAAACACACAATAAAGAAGAAAATTTTATTTCAATAATAATTGTGGGATGACAAAATAGGTTAGTTCACTCCGTTTTAACTCAATCCGTTATTAGTTTGTCAAAAAAGAGTTGGGTCAGACTGATCTGCCACTTAAAAACGGGTTGAAAAATGAAATTTGTCTTGCATTAGGGCGGGTTACTGGACCGGTAGGCTGACTCACATTTTTTTTTCGCTGCTTTTTTACATATTGACAACTGCAAACCTAATTTTACTTTTCTTTCTCTGTATTGTTGTGTTAGTAAATGAAGTAATTCAATCTAGTTTTACTTTTTTTTATCTGCACTCTTTTGTTATTTAATAGATTATTTTTTTTCTACACTATTTGGTTCAACTTAACGAAAATGACCAAATTGCATCAATGTTTCAAAAATTAAAATCAAATTGAGACCAAAAAAAATAATTTTACATATTTTTTTACGATGATAACAAAGAACAATACATAATTAAACCAAAATCAAATTATTTAACAAAATATTAATGTAAATAAATTTGAATCTATAACAATATATATAAATGGGATTCCTTTTTTGTGTCCATATTTCAAAATACCAATTTTACCCTTTAAATATAATTATTTATTAAATTTTTAAAAATTGATCGTTACTTTTATAAGTTTTTTATAAAATTGTCTATCTGCTTATTCTCTTCTTCTTTATTTATCAATGGTTATTCTTTCATTTGTTCTGATATATTTCACTTTATTTTTAATAAATATAATTTTATTTTATATATTAACTTAACAACGTTACAATATTATCAACTACTAATATAATATCATGCATATTTAAAAAATGTGTACACATAGGCGCGCTAGCACCTCTGGTCACGCTAGTTTTAATGAAGAAAATTTAAATGAGTTGCGTCAAAATATAAACTTCAAAAATTAATCTTTTACAAAATAACTTCAATTTCACATGTCTAAATCTAAATATATATATATATATATATATATATATATATATATATATATATATATATATATATATAAATCTAAATATATATATATATATATATATATATATATATGTGTGTGTGTGTGTGTATGTGTGTGTGTGTGTGTGAAATCAAATTTTAAACTATTATTTCATGATTAATATTTGTTTTAATAATATATTTTTTATCATTTTGATTAAAAATTATATCCAAATAAAATTCACTAATAATTATTAGTGGGTAGTGGTATCCATACTCATCCAATTAGCAAGTGAGTAATTGAATACTTATACTTATTACTTGCGGTATCAATTAAGGATATTCATTTAGTATACGTCACAAAGCTTACATGCATACATCCATATGTACAAATTTATTTCTCATCCCTAATCGTAGTGGAAGTAACAAATTTGGAAAGACGACAGGGAGATGAGTAAGAAATGAGTACAATGATGGTGCTTGTCGCCAAAAAAAAAATTAGAGTTGTTGTGTGAAGAACACATTAGGTTACATATTTAGAAGTGGAAAAATACAAAATTAGGTTCAAACACGTTGCATGTAACAAGTATTAAAAAATGGATCTCATTAATTAAAAAAACGTTTGAAATAGTTTTAAACCTGATTATTTGTTTTTTTTTTATTTTATTTTAAGACAATATATAAGTTGCTTAAAAAGGTATAATGAAGATTCTTACTGGATATTAAGATGACTAAGTTATATAGATGTCAAAGTTCACTTTAATATAATGGATTGAAGTTAATGAAAGGAATAAACAACATAATAAAACATAAAACACAATATAATAAAACATAAGTTGAAAAAATGGAAACAAAAGGTGAAAAAACAAGAAGGAGAAGGGGAAGTAAGGTGGTCACACCACTTGGGGTTACTAAGCCACTAAAGATCAGTGGTGGTGTTGTCATTTAAACCTTAGTTCAAGATAAGAATTGGGAGCTTAAGAACATTACTATATAAACTCCCTCTAAAAATGGTTGAACACAACAACTTTACTATTCAAAGATATTCAAAGACATAAAAGCTATTAGAGGACGTTATAATTTTGTTATCGAATATAATTTTTTTTTTAAATAATAAAAGTTATTTATCATTTTATACTGATTATCATATTTTACTTTTATTAATTACAACAACTCATATATCTTAATACATGAAAACAAATAAGTAAAATGACACGATAAAAAGTAATTGCAAAACATAAAATATTTAAGTATCCAATAAATAAAATAATAATAATAAAAATTAAATTAAAAATATAATTTATGAGAGATCATAACTTATTAAACTTATAAATAAATAAATAAACAATACAGTAAAATTAGAAACATCTCATTAAAAACAATAATTAAAAATTTAATAAATAAATATAATGAAATTAGAGACCTGGTAGATATAATTATAATATTAACAAATCAATACATATAAGGTGGCCAAGAGGCCTCATAAAAATGATATATGTATGTTTTTATCTTAAAATATTAATGACGAACTAAAATTTAAGTAATAATGTATCTCCTAATTCTCTAAAATATATTTAGTTATATTTTACTTTCTCATCAAGTCTTCTTCTCTTAAAATTATAGGTGCACAAAAATTTTAAAATATCAAAAATGGAAAATATATGAAAATTAAAAATTATTTTTATTACATATTAACTTTCATATATATATATATATATATATATATATATATATATATATATATATCGTAACATCTCACACTACTAGAAAAATGCTCTATACCTGCATATTCTTTTATAAATTTTTTTTGGTAAGAAATTGATGTGTATTTTGTTTAGAAATTCTTTTGGCAGGAAATTCATTTGACTTTTCATACAAAATATAATTTGCAGAAAAATATTTGCAGATTTTGTGACACAAACTTTTTTCACATAAAATAGATGCAAATTTTCTTATAAAAATTATCCGCAAGTAATTACTTGCCAATTTACTTACGTGTATGCTTATGATATAATTTTTCTTACCAAAAAATTTTGCAGCAACATTATTGTTAGAAAACTTTGTATTTCCTGCCACATTTTTTAGGATTTTTTTTTTAAAAATACTTCCTGCCACTTTTTTTAAGATTTAAAAAAAATTACTTGCAAATTTATTTGTAATAAATTTTTGTCAACTTTTTTACCAATTTTTTTAAGCATAAAATTCTTGCTAAATTTACCACAATTTTATTGATTATTTGTAAATTTATTTGTGAATCATAATTTGTAAAAAAAAATTGTCAATATTTTTACCAATTGTTTTGGCATGAAGTTATATATACTTTAAAATTTGGCAGGAAACTGTTATACAAAAATACAAACTTCTTGCGAATATTTATTTAATTTTTTTTCGTAGGAACCTAATACAAAACTTATTAAAAATTTATTTTATAAATTTTTTCATACAAAATTTAAATCAGCAACAAACTTATCATTTAAAATGTTGTCGTAGGAAACTTTTGTCCAATTCTTTTATACTAAGAGGAAACGTGGCGTAAATTCTGCTTTTGCTTTTGTGTAAATACTCAGAGTATAACAGGAACTTAACATTTACACAGGAAACTCCTCTCAACATCTTTCTTTTGCTTTTGCACACCACTCTCTCGCACTCCACTTTCGATTTCTCTCTCGCGCTCCACTTTTGTGTTCCTCTTTCGTTCTCTATTCTCGTGATCCGTTCTTGTGCTTTCGTGCTTTTTGCTCTAGACGTTGTTCTCGCAAAATCACGTTGCTTTCGTACTCTCGTGGACTCTCTTACTCTCATTAATAGTAAGATTCTCAATTGTTCAATCGCATATTATTTCATTCTCGCAATCTCATCACCTCTATTTCTTCTTTTGCAGAAAATTGCTTTCAGATCATAGTGTGTTACACACAAACCCTAGAAATTATTCATGTAATGTTTATTTGGCTTTGGACCTAGAAATTATCCTTGTGCACGGTTTCCATTCTTTTATTTTTAATTTAATTTTTGTTTTAGTTGACTAATCTACATATTATCAATTTAATATAATTTAAAACTTATAGAATAAGAACTTAATAAAATTTCAATTTGACATTGTGACTTTTGCTTGTATATGTTGATTTTCAGGGTTTATAGTAGGATTTGGGCTCAAGCAATGGTAGCATATATATAAACATTGGTAGTTACTACTCGGCTGGAAACCTCTTGGGATTCTTATAGGCTGGTTGTTGTCTTCGAATATTATTGTAAGTCTACCATGTCCTACCATGTCTCACTCTACTGCACCGTAGACACTTAAATGTTCCAATTCACTATTACATAAATTAAAATAATGGTTCTAATGATTTAAGTAGTGATGCTAATTAAGCAGTTTGTTGATGCAAATAACAACAAAGTGTTTTTCTTTAGTTATACGAGTTTTTCTTTATTAAAATTCACCAGCTACCTTTTTTTATTCTACTATTGTGTATACTCACCCTTTATAGCTTTTGTTTGTTGATGTATGGAGGCCTTCCCCTGTTCATTCTACTAGTGGAGCATGTTATTACATTGCTTTTGTTGATGTTATTTTTAAGTTTATTTGGTTTTATCTTCTTCATTCATCTCCATTTCTTACTAATAATGGTATTTTGCATTGCCTAATATGCTCTCACACTCATTTGTTGAGAGAAAACACTGTCACATCATTGATACTGGTTTTTCTCTACTTGCTGCTTCTAGTCTTCCTCTTAAATTTTCTTAATGAAGAATTGGCTAAAATTGCTTACATGCAACAGTCCCCTGGTTTTGTCTCCACTAATCCAAACTTTTGTTTTCCAACTTGAGCACTAGACAGAGGGTATGTGTTTCTCTGAATTGCATGTCTAGTTTATAGTAACTATGGTTTACATTGAAAGTTGTCAAAATTTGGAGTATTGATATTATTGCAGGTTACTCAAATGGTAGTTTCAATTTACTTGGATATTCATGTCAACTTTGAAAATTCTTGGTTTGAAGACTCACAGAGTCAGTCAAGCATGAAGAGTATTCTTATCAAAAAAGCAATATGCTAAAAATTTTCTTGAGAGTAAATATTTCTACACTTTTTCTTGCACATTATTAGCTTCAGACCTTTCCTACAAAGGATGGGAGTGAAGAAGTGTGAATCATATTCCTTATACTAGAGTAGTCGACAACCTTAAGTATGTTATGGAATGTACTAAACCTAATTTAGCTTCTGTTGCATGGAGTAAAGATATATAAGATTAAAGATAGAGCTAAGAAGGTGTGCACTGATTTAGATTATGGTATTCATCTTGATTAAAGATCTCTTTCTTGGATATCTTTATTCTTTGTAGTTGTGCTATTAGTTAGAAAGTTATACATCAATCAAATGTTGTTGTATTATCTACAGTTATTCACCGGATCTTTCTCTGCCCAAATCTGAATATCTTTCTTTTGACAGGGAACTTTATAGTAATAATATAACTGGGAAAATCCCAATTGAGCTTGGGAGTTTGACAAACTTGGTGAGCTTGGATCTTTACTCGAACAAAATTACTGGTCTCATTCCAGAAGAATTAGGCAACCTTAAAAAACTATGTTTCCTGTATGAAATGCTTTCCTTGATTACTGGTCTTGATTACTAGTCTTGATTTATTTGATTTTGATTATTACATGTATGATCTGTTCTTTTGACTATTTTTTGTGTTTCTGGGCGTGTATTAGACACAATGATTGAGAGAAGGAAACTGTTCTTTTGATTATTATTTTTTGTATCTAGAAGGTGTATTTAGCTATTTTTTTTTCTTTAGACATGCTTGGGCTTTGTAGACCATTTAGAGAACCTTACAATTTAGCTTTTGATTTAATTTAATTATACTCTTGTCTAACTATTGTTGTGAATGAAACTAATTTGTCAGAATGATAGGCATGGATTCTTCTCTCCAAGATTTGCACAGTCTGATGCAGATGGCAAGGACCAATTTGTTGCTTCTTGGAAAAGATTAAAGTATTATATGTTGCTTCTTGGAAAAGTTCCTTTAAACAAAGATATTATGACCTTTTGAGAGCCTTACTTTTATTTTATGTTTTTAATTTCTAAAGCTCAAATTAATAAAATTGTTTTCTGCATTATTTTGTCTACATTGTTGATCATTTGAGCTTAATCTTTTATATATTCATGATGCTCGTAGGTAATTTTGCAGGAATAAAGTTATAATGTCATTTTTGAAATTATTGTAATTTGTTTGATATATTTTGAAGAATATTTTAAAGATTTGAAATAGCTTATGTAAAAATTTATTAACTTTTCATGAATTATGTTATTCAGGATCATTTATTTGGTCAAAAAGCTAAATAGACGTAGAAAGTATTTTGTTTTTTTATTTAATTAATATATGGTATTGATAATAATAAAATAAATAATTTTTTTACAAATTATTTTGTCAATTAAAATAATATGAAAACAAAAATTATATATTTTTTAAAATTTATAAAAAATTTCTTGCGAATTTTCTTACAAAATTATTGGTAGAAAAATATTCATACAAATTCATTTTCGCAAAAAAATTACCTGCAATTTTTTTAGTAATAAATTACCTGCGAATTTAAAATACGCAAAAAAATTACTTGCGAAATGTAAATTTGCAAGAAAAAGTACTTGCGATTTTTTAGATTGATTTTTTTGCAGGAAAAATTATTGTGAATATTTTTCACAAAAAAATTTGCAAGAAATTTCCTGCAAATTTTGAAATTCCCCAATAACTAATTACCCACGAAGGTATTACCTACCGATCAAAATTTATAAGAAAATTGGCAGGAAACACTTTTCCTGCAAATTTTTGTAAAAAATCTGCAAGAAATTTTTCATGAAATAGAGAAAATTCTAGTAGTGTCATTTAATAGACTTTTCAGCTACTAAACAAAACATCATATTATGATAGAGCAAAGCAGATCGGCAGAAAAGCCATACAAAAGTTTAATACAGTCATCCCAAAAATAACCTGTTTTTAAACCTTTGTACTACTCTTAGAAGCAGACTTAAGGAAAGGTATAACTTATACATCCCAAAATGCTTTATTCTAAAAGCACGAGTCCAAAAACAAAAGAACAATAGGAGCCACTGATCAGGTCCGGTCTGAGGGAGGGGTACCATCATCGGGATTCTTCTCTGCTCACACCAAGTCGTCGTGGGCGAGACCCCTTACAATGGGCAACTCAAACACCTGAGCGAGTTCTCGCTCAGGCCAAGCTGGTTCGCTTAGATGAGAAGATATCTCGCTCAAGCGACCCCAGCTCGCCTAGGCGAGACCTCGTGCAACAATCAGAGGCAATTCCCTGATACTTTCGCTTAGGCGAGAGCCACTCGCCTAGGCAAAATTATCAGGTTTTCCACACTATTCTTCACGTGCAATGTTACGAAATTCACACCACAAACCAATTATACATCACAGGCAGTTCAAAAATGAAATTAAGCTAAGAATCATCCCCTCCAAACATACAAAGACCCTAATTACTCGAAATTTAGGTGAAAGTTAGCTTCCCTTACCTCTTTTGCTAAGATTTGAGCTTGGTGAAATTGAAATGGGCACCAAGGAGGCAGAGGTCTCAAATTAACCTAGAAATTCATCACCAAGACATAGAGAAGAGGGAATCTCATAATTAACTCCGAATTCAGAGATGAGCATATGAACTCTAGGTGGAATTGAACTAAAACGGAAAATTGGAACCTACCGAGGAGGGAGGAAGCTGAGGGATGAAGCACCAAAAGGTCCAGCTGAGTCTAATCTTCCAGAATCTGGTCACAGAACGCAAGGAATTGGTGAGGGAATTAAGCAACTGGTAAAAACAGAAGAGAAGAACTTGAAAGCAGAGAGGGAGAGTGGAAGTTGTGTTTCTGATTGCTTAGAGAGAGAAAAGATGGTTTTAATTTAAGGGGTTTCACATTCTTCCCAACATCAAAAATTTTTGTTCCGAAAATTGAGACTTACCTGCAACATATGGGGGTATGACCTTCTCACATCCTCCTCTAATTCCCAAGTGGAATCGCCCGTCCATTTGTCCCATATGACTTGGACTAAACTGATAAACTTTCCTTTTAGTTGCCTTGTCTGAAAATCACCAAGACCAACTGGATGAACCTCTACCAAAAGATCTCCTCTAATTTGTAAATCTTCTGCTTCCAGCACATGAGAGGGGTCAGGCACGTACTTCCTGAGTTGTGAGACGTGAAACACAAAGTGGAGGTTAGCCAACTAAGGAGGCAGAGGCTGGTCCAATCTTCCTCGAGATCTAATATGGACCAATGAACTTAGGAGATAGTTTCCTCGAGCGGATGGCCTTCCCTACACTAGTAGTTGGGGTAATTCTCAAGAAAACATGGTCTCCAACTACAAACTCCAGAGGTCTCCTCCTCTGATCAGCATAAGATTTTTGTCTGCTCTAAGCGGCCTTCATTCTTTCTTGTATTAGTTTAACCTTCTCGGTAGTTTGCCTTAACAACTCTGGACCCACTACTACCGACTCCCCATCTTGGTACCAGCACAAAGGGGTTCTGCACCTCCTGCCATAGAGGGCCTCATAAGGTGTCATGCCAATACTTGCATGGAAGTTGTTATTATAGGTGAATTCAACCAAAGGCAGGACGTCGTCCCAGGCGCCCGAATGATCTAGTACACAAGTCCGCAAGAGGTCCTCGAGAGATTGGATTGTCCTCTCGGACTGACCATCTGTCTGGGGTTGATAGGCTGAGCTCATAGCCAATATGCTGCCCAAAGCACTCTGCAAAGTCTGCCAGAAGCGGGAGGTGAACCGTGGGTCTCGATCCGAGACTATGCTTGATGGTAATCCATGTAACCTCACTATCTCGCTGATGTATAGCTGGGCCAGCTTTGTCATGGACATCCTCAAATTTATAGCTAGAAAGTGGGCGCTCTTAGTCAAACAGTCCACTATAACCCAGATGGCATCGTGATTCTTCACAGTCCGAGGCAAGTGAGTAACAAAATCCATGGAAATGCTATCCCACTTCCACTCTGGTATCTCCAGCTGTTGCAACATTCCCTCAGGTCTCTAGTGCTTTGTTTTGGCCTTCTGACAGGTCAAGCAGGATGACACAAAATGAGCAACATCTTGCTTCATGCCCGACCACCAAAAAGACTCCTTCAAATCAT
This sequence comes from Vigna unguiculata, assembly GCF_037176805.1. Lineage (NCBI taxonomy): Eukaryota > Viridiplantae > Streptophyta > Magnoliopsida > Fabales > Fabaceae > Vigna > Vigna unguiculata. The sequence goes on along the minus strand of NC_140798.1, from coordinate 27,376,851 downwards.
GATACATTTTGGTCATGCATGGGTGCATACTAAAGCGGCTTTTATGACGTTCTTCAAGAATCATGCCCTTCACCTCTAAGGCTTCAGGTATGCAGACTCTGCCTCTAAACCTCAACACCTCGTCAACTCCTACTGTGAAGTCCTTGGCCTTCTCGGTGCCCAGTAGTCCCACGGTCTTCTATAGCTTAGGGTCAGATAGTTGCCTCTCCTTTATCAGAACAAGGAAATCGTTAGACATAGTTAGATGATTGCATCTAATGACTCCTTCCACTAGGACTATCTGTAACTGCATATCCCTGAACTGTTCCACTAAGCCCATCTCCTTAACCATCATATGAGCCGCATGAACTGTTTTTCTGCTTAAAGCGTCAGCCACCACATCTGCTTTCCCCGGGTGGTATAGTAGCTCAAAGTCGAAGTCTTTAAGAAACTCCATCCATCATCTCTGTCTCATGTTTAATTCTTTCTAGTCAAACAGGTATCTCAGGCTCTTGTGGTCACTGAAAACCTGGAATTGTACGCCATACAGATAATGTCTCCAGATTTTCAAGGCAAAAACTACCGCTGCAACTCCAAATCATGAGTGGGATAGTTCTTCTCATGGTTCTTTAGCTGTCTCGAGGCATAGGCAACCACCCTCTTGCTTTGCATCAAAACACATCCTAATCCTTGATGGGAAGCATCGCAAAATACCTCAAATGGTTTACTAGCATTTGGAATCACCAACACAGGTGCACTAGTCAACTTTTTCTTCAACTCAAGGAAGCTCTCCTCACAACAGTCAGTCCAAGCGAAAGGCTGATCCTTCCTAGTCAGCTGTGTCAAAGGTGCTACCATTTTGGAGAATCCCTCAATGAATCTCCTATAGTAGCCTACTAGCCCCACAAAGCTTCTTATTTTTGTCACTGACTTAGGATGCTCCCACTTTAATACCGCTTCCACCTTGGATGGATCTACAGATATGCCCTGAGCTGATATCATATGCCCCAAGAATTGGACTGTAGACATCCAAAACTCACACTTTGACAGTTTCGCATACAACTACTTTTCTCTCAAGATGCTCAAAACTGTTCTCAAGTGTTCTGTATACTCCTCATAACTCCGAGAGTATATCAAGATGTCGCCAATAAAAACCACCACGAACTTGTCTAAGAATGGTCTGAAGATTTTGTTCATATAGTCCATGAACATGGCAGGGGCATTAGTCACTCCGAAAGGCATTACTACGTACTCATAATGCCCGTAGCTGGACCTAAAAGTGGTTTTCTGAATATCGTCAGGCTTGACCCGAATTTGATGGTATCCCGATCTTAGATCGATCTTAGAAAACACCGTAGCTCTGTGTAATTGATCCATCAAGTCATCTATTCTCGGCAGAGGGTACTTATTTTTTATGGTTAACTTATTTAGCTGCCTGTAGTCCACACAGAGTCTAGAACTGTCGTCTTTCTTTTTAACTAGCAACACTGGCACTCCCCAAGGTGACACACTCGGTCTAATAAACTGTTTCCCAAGCAGCCCTTCAATTTGCTTCTTCAATTCCTCAAGCTCAGTAGGAGCCATCCTGTAGGGTGCCATTGATACTGGCCCTGCTGTTGGCACAAGATCAATAGAGAACTTTATTTCTCTAGGAAGGGGTAAACCAGGCACATCTTCAAGGAACACGTCTGGGAAGTCCCTCACTACATGTGTCTCAAGACTCCCACTTCCCTCCTCAACGGATAAGTGAGTCAGAATTAGGAAACATTGAGATCCTTCCTTGATTGCCTGGTCCACCTGCTGTGAGGATATCAACTGATCTTCATCTTCCAGGCTAGGAAACACTACCTTCTTCTCGTTGCAATCAATAAGAATGTGATTAGCAGACAACCAATTCATCCCTAAAATTACATCTATCCCTTCTAGGGGTAAACAAATAAGGTTTACTCTGTACTTGCGTCCCTCAACCTCGATCAAACACCTCGCACACAAGGTCGAGGTCTTGACTATCCCAGAAGCAGACGTGGATACTACCAGGTCAAACTGGACCTCCCTCACCGGAAGACCCAACTCGAGCACTTTAGACTCCGACACGAAGGAGTGCGTAGCTCTCGAATAATACAGAACGTATAAACTCCTACCAGCAATCATACATGATCCAATGATGAGGTTACCTGATCTGACCGCCTCTGTACCCGTCATAGTATACACCTGGCCGGCTGCCTGAGGTCTCACACCTCCCCTGGACTACTACGGTTGAGGTTGTGATGAAGGTCTCGGCAATGCACTCTTGCTAGCAGGACAATCCCTGATGAAATGACCCTCCTTGCCACAACCGTGACACGTCCTCCTGCTAGAGATCTGAGGGCAAGCATTCTTCATATGGGGTCCTCCACAAAGAAAACACTGTGCCCTATGAGGCTGAAACTACTGAGACTAGTGCGTAGGCCTCCTAGGCCCCTGAGGCTGAGGCCTGGAGTATGGCTTCCCCCTATCCTCATGTCTACTCATGGACATTGGTGATCCTCCCACCTTCTGTTGGGGTCGCTGTTGTGCTTCAACCTCGGCCTTAAGCTTCTCCATCACTCGTGCTTTCTCCACCAAGGCCGGGAATTCTTTAATCGAGAGTGGGGCCACCATGAGCTTGAGATCTCCTCTCAACCCATTTTCAAACTTTCTGCACTGCCAGTCTTCAGCCATCTTCAAGGTATGAAATATGCCTAGATGTTTAAATTTCTCAGCATATTCAAATACTGATATGTCCCCTTGCATCAATTGTAGGAACTCAACCTCCTTGGCATACCTCACACTATCGGGAAAGTATTCGGCATAGAATTTTTTATTAAACAGCTCCCAAGAGATGGTGTCCTGGCTATCCTCCAACATCATCTTCATGCTAGACCACCAATGTACGACCTCCCCAGCAAGAAGGTACTCAGTATACGCCAATCTGTTTTCTGCAGGACACCGCTTGGCATCATAAATTCGTTCCATGTCCCGCATCCACTGGTCGGCTCCATCCGGGCTACTCTTGCCATCAAAGCGGGATGGATGATGCTGCAAGAAATCCTCCAAACTCCATTCCTACGTCCGGGGTGGTGGAGCTTGGGATGAACCGACTGCTGAACAGTTTTCCCCCAACTGGTGTAAAGCCTCTAAGTGTCTCTGTTGAGTTGTCTCTGCTGCTAGCCTAGGAGATTCCATTTGTTGCAAGGCTAGATTTTGTTGATTCATCATATTGGAATTTTGTTGCTGCATGGCTGCAATCATTGCCTCAATCGCTCCCACAAAGTGAGGATTATATGGGTTTGGAATAGGAGGAGGAGGAGGTCTAGGTGTCATAGCTCTCTGACCACACAAAGAGGGAATCATTAGTCTCACTAATAGATACCACAACTATACCACAACACTAAGAAGAACATACAACAGAAACTAAGCAAAGCAGATCGACAGAAAAGCCATACAAAAGTTTAATACAGCCATCCCAAAAATAGCCTGTTTTTAAACCTTTGTACTACTCTCAGAAGCAAACTTAAGGAAAGGTATAACTTATACATCCCAAAATGCTCTATTCTATAAGCACGATTCCAAAAACAAAAGAGCACTAGGAGCCACTGATCAGGTCCGGTCCGAGGGAGGGGTACCATCACCTGGATTCTTCTCTGCTCACACCAAGTCGTAGGTGGTCATCGCAAAAGAAGATATTCAAGGAAAAACATGCCAAGCAAAAAGGGTAAGCTAACAATTCACATAAAAAATGGTGAAGTCACACACACACACACACACACATATATATATATATATATATATATATATATATATATATATATATATATATATATATATGTAAAATAAACAAACAATTTTACACACATCATAGTTTAAATCAAGTCACTACTACAAGACACACAAGTACCCGACTCTAACTCAATATCCGGATCATGTAAGCAAATTGGATCTCTTGGTAGCTTGCACCTATAAAGGTTCCTAAACTCTGTAGAGTTTAGGCTCAAGGGGTTATCACCCAACCACTCCCAAGGTAAGTCCCCTTCGCGTCTATGACTGATTGGGTCCATAGACTAGGACCTCCTGCTACTCCTCACAACATAACCCACTACACTTTATATGAGTCTTAATGGATTATTGGAGCGTCAGGATGCCAACCAAAATCGAGTCCTTAAACGCTTACACACACTAAGTACTTTTCATAGGAATTCCCATGAAATCCTAGTTCATCTCATCCCTTCACAATTCTCATTTCACCAACTTTCATCGTACAATTATATGCATACACTACAAATCATCATCATCCAACATACTGTAAGCAAACATCATCTTATCTCAATCCATACAAATGTTATTCATTTAAAACAGAGAAGAAAACATAACCCTGCAATGAATTTCGCCTAAGCTAGTGAATCTCGCCTAGGCTAGGAGGTAATCTCGCTTAGGCGGACTACCCTCGCCTGGCGAGACCCCTTACAGTGGGCAACTCAAACACCTGAGCGAGTTCTCGCTCAGGCCATGCTGGTTCGATTAGACGAGAAGATATCTCGCTTAGGTGACCCCAGCTCGCCTAGGCGAGACCTCGCGCAACAGTCAGAGGCAATTCCCTGATACTTTCGCTTAGGCGAGAGCCACTCGCCTAGGCAAAATTATCAGGTTTTCCACACTGTTCTTCACATGCAATGTTACGAAATTCACACCACAAACCAATTATACATCACAGGCAGTTCAAAAATGAAATTAAGCTAAGAATCATCCCCTCCAAACATACAAAGACCCTAATTACTCGAAATTTAGGTGAAAGTTAGCTTCCCTTACCTCTTTTGCTAAGATTTGAGCTTGGTGAAATTGAAATGGGCACCAAGGAGGCAGAGGTCTCAAATTAACCTAGAAATTCATCACCAAGACATAAAGAAGAGGGAATCTCATAATTAACTCCAAATTCAGAGATGAACAGATGAACTCTAGCTGGAATTGAACTAAAACGAAAAATTGGAACCTACCGAGGAGGGAGGGAGCTGAGGGATGAAGCACCAGAGGGTCCAGCTGAGACTGATCTTCCAGAATCTGGTCATAGAACGCAAGGAATTGGTGAGGGAATTAAGCAACTGGTAAAAACAGAAGGGAAGAACTTGAAAGCAGAGAGGGAGAGTGGAAGTTGTGTTTCTGATTGCTTAGAGAGAGAAAAGATGGTTTTAATTTAAGGGGTTTCATATATATATATATATATATAACTTGCTTACTTTTTATTTTTTTGAATACTTTGTAAGATTGAAAAAAAGACTTATAATAATTTACTGCATGCAGAGAAATTTATCTTTTTTTTTTAAAAAAAATTACTTTTATAAAATTTTTATGAATTTTTAAAATACTTTAATTTTTGTAATTGCTCCTATAACATTTGATAATATATATTTAAAAATAATATGATTTAATAATTTATTTTTGAAAAATATTATAGGCTTAATTATATTTTAGGTCATTAATTATATTTTAGGTCATCGATAGATTTGGGAATTTTCGTCCCTAATAAATTTGTTAGTTTATCATGTATTCAATCGATTTATTTTTTTCAATTGAGTATTTATATATAAAATTTTTATATATAAAATTTGTTATTAATGAGGAACTTATCTCTTAAGTGGTTGAAATAATTATTATCTTCTTATGTTACTTGCAAGTACATTACATACAATTTTAAAACTATATAAATTTTATTTTAAAATTTTAAAATTTATAATTTCATAAGACATCAATAATAATTATTATCTAATCTCATTATCATCCGTGATATATATTTGTATAAATTAAATTCAAATTAATTTTTTACTAAATTATGTACATTTTAATTAATTTTGTTAAAGTCAAATTGCAATTAACTTCATAGTTTTAACTATTATATATTATTTGTTATATATTTTTAATGATTTTATGTTTTTTAAAATAAAATATAAAACTACAATATATTTTTAATTTTGTATTAAAATCATAATTGAATAGTAAGATCAATCACTTAAAGGTCACGATTAACAGAATCATGTTTATTTAACATAAAGACTCAATCGAAACAAACAACATTATTGAATACTTACAAACCCATAAAAATTTACTAGTAACTTAATTAAAAATTCTTATTCTCAATTTATCATGGACGTAATCATAATTAATTCAATATAATATTATAAAATTTGAAAGTTATTACGACTTCTTATTTCATCGCAAATATAACATTACTAATTTTTCATTTTGTTCTCTAACCTTTTTTTTATTATTTACAAAGCATTAAAAAATAGATAAACTAATATCTGTAAGACCCTAGAAAATGGCGTTTTAAAAGTGATAATGGTTTAAAAATAATGAGACTCGATTATTTTAATATTAAAAGATTTTAGTATAAATAGAATTGTTATAAACGAGTTTCATTATTTTAAAACACACCATCTCTCTAGAAACCACTTTTCTAGAGTTCTCTGACTTCTCTTTAGAGGTTCTGTCTCTCTGGTCGTCTGATTGAAGAACCGAGACCGTAGGATTGATCCTCTCGGCGAGCTCTTCAAATTGGACCGATCAGTTTCTCCGTTCGTGTAAGTTGAGTTTTCGCTCTTTATTTTAGTCTTTTTCTGTTTTCTTTTGCATGCAGGCCCTCTTCCGCTTGCATGCGACATTTTAATCATCAGTATGAGTCTCTGCTGATCAGTGATCATAACGGTATGTCCTGATCGTTCTTGTGATGTTTCTATGTGTAGATAGAGCATCCTGTGGAGTTAGAGGTGTTGACGTTTTTAAGGCGTTGACATTTATAAAGTTGTCTAAACAGGATAACAGGCAAGGAAAGCTAATTGTTTTACTTTACTTTCGTATAGAAATAATTCTGATGACTTTGAATTGCATTATTGATTGTTGTATGAGTGCTTGAACTGTGTAATTGAGTGTATGCTTGGATTGTGCTAGATTTCTTTACTGTTGCATGTGAGAACAGATTGGGAATCTGGTATTTTCGCCTAAGCGAGCAGCTCTCGCCTGAGCGAAAACACCAGAAATTCATCCCCTGTTTCTGCGCGAGATCTCGCCTAGGCGAGCCAGTCTCGCTTGAGCGAGAGTCACTCTCGTCTAAGCGAGACAACTTAGCCTGAGCGAGAATTCGCCCAGAGTTTGGGTTGTTCTCTGTTTCGAGCCTCGCTTAAGCGAGAATGACTCGCCTAAGCGAGAGAGCCCTTTTCGCCTGGGCGAGACCTTCTAGCTTGGGCGAGAACCTCTGCAACTGAGTGTTATTTCTGTTTCTAATGGATGAAGCTATGTTTGAATGTTAAAATATGAACTTAGTTATGATATGCATGAATTGTTATGATTGGTAATATGTGCGGTGAAATTGCATGAAGTTGGAATATGAGAAGAAGTGGTTGAACTAGGATTTCAAGGGAAATTCTAAGAGGAATGTTTTAGTGTATGTAAGGACATAAGGACTCAGTTTTGGTTGGTATCCTGACGCTCCTAGTAACCATTAAGACTCATGTAGAGTATGATGGATTACGTCGGGGGGAGTAGCAGGAGGTCCTGGTCTATGGACCCGATCCGCCATAGAGGTGATGGGACTTACCCTGGGAGTGGTTGGGTGATAACCCCTTGTGTCCAAACTCTGCAGAGTTTGGGAACCATCGCAGGTGCAGGCCACCAAGAGATCCGATGTCGCTTACATAATCCGGATATTGAGTCTAGAGTCATGTAAAGGTGTTGTGGTGGTCTATATGATTCTGGTGATAATGAGAAAGATTGCGTGGTTTCTGTTTATAATTGAACTGCATGATTCCTTAATCAGATTAGCTTACCCTTGCTTTTTGTGTTCCTGTCTTGTGTTGTATGTTTCCTTTTGCGATGATCACCTATTCGGTGGGAGCAGATGTGGTTGCAGTGTCAAAGGCACTTCTAGAGGATGAAGAGCCATCGTGTTAGTATTGAAGAGGAGGTTTCCAGTGGGAGCTTTAGCAGTGGTCAGTAGTACAGAGTTTATTAGTTTAGTTTAAGTGTATAAGTGATATATTTTTATAGTCATACCTTTTGTAAGACTGTATTAATATATTGGGTACACTGGATTATCTGTTTTGGAACTATGATGAAACTCCCTATTTTTATTAGTTTTAAGCTGCTGAAATTGGGATGTTACATTTATGGTATCAGAGCAGTTCGTCCTTAGGATGACCTGAGGGTTGTGGGTTTGTCATGTCTTTTTTGTGTTGGAGTTCGAGTTTAGTAGAGTTTGTCTTTGAAACCGAAAGTATTAAGAACAGAAAACGTCTTGATAAAGTAATGAGGGTGCACACTCATGACTACATCAAAGATTATTTTCCTTTCTTAATTTTTCTGGTTTGAGAAAATAAGAGAGATAGAGAAAAGTTTTGGCTATCAATAGATGTTAGAGTTTTGTTTTCTGTGTCCGTGTTTGTTTTGTTGCACCTCTGTGGTTTGCGTTTAGTGTTTATAGTGATAGAGGAATGTAGATTCAACGTCAACTTGACCTGCTTACCTTTGTGAGGGTCGGATATAGCTTTTGAGATAACTTTTTGTCTCAAGGATATAGGTTTGTTGTATGAAGTAGATCGATGAGCGAGGAAAGTTAAGCTTTGGGTTAGTAGACTGGATTAAGAGGTTAAACTTTAGCATCAATGTTTAGACTAAGGAAGCTTCAAGGGCAGGCTCACGAGATCAAATATCACAAGTTTTCCAAAAGGAGTTGAGTTCAGATGTTAGAAATATTGAAGATATCAGTGTATGCCAGCGCAACAATGTTTGGGAAAAATCAACTTGGTTCTACATCCCGACAATTCTGAGGTTCAGAGTTATCCAGATACATGCAATGTTAGGAGAAGTGTCATTAGATATAGTCGTAAGACCATATCTAGTGCTTTATTGGATTGGTGGAAGAGAAACAGTTGGTAGATCCTAGGTTACAGAAAATAATGAAATTGTTTGGCATCGAGCAAGCTAAGAAAGATAAAGATTGTGAAGTGTAAAAAGACGACAAATCCCTAGTGGGAGGTTAAGACATATCAGAGTTTGCGGATCAGTTAGGTAAGATGATGTTTCCTAAGTAGAAAGAGAAATAATATGTGGATGAGAATGAAGTGGCATAAAGGTTTCATATTAGGTTCAATAATCAGAAGGAGATGCTTGGATCTTTTCAGTAGACAACAGGATGTTTCAAGGAAAAGTAATTCATGAGCATAAGCATTGACTTTGGGGTTGAGGTAGAGAAATTCAAGTGTGGGGAGAAGAAGTGAACCGTTAAGTTTGATCTTGTGGGAATGATAAAAGCTAGAGAAGGCAGAGTACCGTAAATAATGAAAAGAGAAGAAAAATCTTAAGTAGTTAAAATGGTGTCTACGGTAGTTGGTGTTGGAGTTGTTAATGCAAATCATCAAATTCAGAAGGTGGTGTTTGGGATATGAGTTTTGGTTTCGTTCGTGATCATAAAACCTTGATGTCGTCAATATGGTAAATGAGTCATGGTTAACTGCAAGGAGGAGTTGGAGTTTGAGCTGGTAATTTTTCTTCTATGGCGGACAAGTGAAGATTTCTTGGATGCGTGGTATGTTTCGGGGTGATCAAAGAATTCAAATTCAAAGTCAACCTGAATTACTTCCTTTACAAGGTTTGGTCGAGAGCATAAATCTCAAGGGTAACTTGGTTGTTTTCTAAGCTCATTCTTATGGAATGTGGTAGCATAGGAAGTGATGTTCCTTGTTTCAAGAAGGAGAGTAAATGGTTGTGCATCAAGTATGGAACAAGTTGAAAGGTGAAGACAGAATGTTACCGGTATGAGTATTTATCTAGTAAAGGTGCGTGAAGAACATATGTAAGGGATCTCAATGGTAAAGCAGTTTTAGTTATGTTATGAACCAGATGTTAGAACAATCATCGACAAGCGGTGGGATTCATTGTGGCACTGATATCTGAAACGTAATCAGTATCAATAGCTTTCATTGGATAGTTTTGCTAAAAGTGTGGAGTCAAGACAACAGGTGGAGGAGTCCTTAGAAAAGCAATGGTTTAATCGCAGTGTATCGTCGTTAGTAATCTAGTCTAACAAAGTTTGGAAAGAGAAGTAATTATATGTTAAGATCTACGATTGTAAGTGGTTAAGATCAGTGGAAAATGTGTTAAGGGAAAGGAAATTCTAAAAGTGACTTTAAGTAAGGTTTTACAAGCAAGTTATTATCAAGGTTTCGCGACAAGTTTCTCAAGTGTGAAGAGAGTCGTCAAGACGTTGAAGAAAAACATGATCGGCGCTTTAATGATTGATTATTCTTTGCGGTCTTTTATGGCTAAACACATCAGAGGTGAAAAATGGTTGTTGATCAGAGTGACGCAGCGAAATAATGGTGGGAGATACTTATCAATAGTGGGAAAACAGAAAAAGAGGGGGTATCTTACTCTTAACCTGGTGGTTGATGTGGTAGTGAGTTCTCTAAAACAACAGATGTGTCAGTGTTATGAAGATTTGTTAAAGATGTTTAGTGATCATCAACAGCTAGAAGTATGGAGTTGCATAGAGGGAAATGGATAGGAAACGAGAGAGCAAAATCAAGTTATGGTTTTGAGTTGTGCTATCACCGTAGAAGTGGAAAAGTGCTAGTATATGTTTTAAGCGGAAAGAGAATTGCAGTGGTTGGTTCGACAATGAAGAGTAAGAATTGGAGGAGAGATGGTTGAAGATTAGTGGTTTAATAAATGCTGAGAAAGTGTCAGAATTTGGGGTCGTTGTTGCCGCAAGTGAAGGGTCTACTCTGGAAATGGGATAGCATTATTATGGACTCTGATGCCCTAGTCAAAGTCAGTATGAGAAGCATGATGTCATGAGGATGGTGGTGGATAGGGTGGTCAAGAATGTTATGAAGTTGTGTGTGACCAAGTCAGATGAGTGGTACCTCAAGGAAGAAACTAGATAATGAGAAGTGATAACAATCGCGTTCTAGGTTGAGATCGGTTGCAAATCTTTACATTTTGGTAAACACCTACTAGAAGTAGTGGAGAACATATGGAAGGTGGGTCAGCATATCAGACATAAGTGGGTTGGTTAGTGTCAATGATCATTCAAGTTTTAAGGTGGAAGGTGGAAAGTTACTTTGAAAGTAGTGACTACTCCAATCTATATTGTTAAACATATATCGCTTAGCACAGAGGCAGAGTTTTCAGTCAGTTTAGCTATTGCAATCGTTAAGTTAGTCATGTCTAGGTGGTTGTTGTAGAGAACATGAGGAGAGCATGGTTTTCTTTCTATCTGACGAGTGAATTTTCGAGGACGAAAATTTTTCTTGTTGGGGAGAATGTAAGACCCTAGAAAATGGCGTTTTAAAAGTGATAGTGGTTTAAAAATAATGAGACTCGATTATTTTAATATTAAAAGATTTTAGTATAAATAGAATTCTTATAAACGAGTTTCATTATTTTAAAACACACCATCTCTCTAGAAACCACTTTTCTAGAGTTCTCTGACTTCTCTCTAGAGGTTCTGTCTCTCTGGTCGTCTGATTGAAGAACCGAGACCGTAGGATTGATCCTCTCGGCGAGCTCTTCAAATTGGACCGATCAGTTTCTCCGTTCGTGTAAGTTGAGTTTTCGCTCTTTATTTTAGTCTTTTTCTGTTTTCTGTTGCATGCAGACCCTCTTCCGCTTGCATGCGACATTTTAATCATCAGTATGAGTCTCTGCTGATCAGTGATCATAACGGTATGTCCTGATCGTTCTTGTGATGTTTCTATGTGTAGATAGAGCATCCTGTGGAGTTAGAGGTGTTGACGTTTTTAAGGCGTTGACATTTATAAAGTTGTCTAAACAGGATAACAGGTAAGGGAAGCTAACTGTTTTACTTTACTTTCGTATAGAAATAATTCTGATGACTTTGAATTGCATTATTGATTGTTGTATGAGTGCTTGAATTGTGTAATTGAGTGTATGCTTGGATTGTGCTAGATTTCTTTACTGTTGCATGTCAGAACAGATTGGGAATCTGGTATTTTCGCCTAAGCGAGCAGCTCTCGCCTGAGCGAAAACACCAGAAATTCATCCCCTGTTTCTGCGCGAGATCTCGCCTAGGCGAGCCAGTCTCGCTTGAGCGAGAGTCACTCTCGTCTAAGCGAGACAACTTAGCCTGAGCGAGAATTCGCCCAGAGTTTGGATTGTTCTCTGTTTCGAGCCTCGCTTAAGCGAGAATGACTCGCCTAAGCGAGAGAGCCCTTTTCGCCTGGGCGAGACCTTCTAGCTTGGGCGAGAACCTCTGCAACTGAGTGTTATTTCTGTTTCTAATGGATGAAGCTATGTTTGAATGTTAAAATATGAACTTAGTTATGATATGCATGAATTGTTATGACTGGTAATATGTGCGGTGAAATTGCATGAAGTTGGAATATGAGAAGAAGTGGTTGAACTAGGATTTCAAGGGAAATTCTAAGAAGAATGTTTTAGTGTATGTAAGGACATAAGGACTCAGTTTTGGTTGGTATCCTGACGCTCCTAGTAACCATTAAGACTCATGTAGAGTATGATGGATTACGTCGGGGGGAGTAGCAGGAGGTCCTGGTCTATGGACCCGATCCGCCATAGAGGTGATGGGACTTACCCTGGGAGTGGTTGGGTGATAACCCCTTGTGTCCAAACTCTGCAGAGTTTGGGAACCATCGCAGGTGCAGGCCACCAAGAGATCCGATGTCGCTTACATAATCCGGATATTGAGTCTAGAGTCATGTAAAGGTGTTGTGGTGGTCTATATGATTCTGGTGATAATGAGAAAGATTGCGTGGTTTCTGTTTATAATTGAACTGCATGATTCCTTAATCAGATTAGCTTACCCTTGCTTTTTGTGTTCCTGTCTTGTGTTGTATGTTTCCTTTTGCGATGATCACCTATTCGGTGGGAGCAGATGTGGTTGCAGTGTCAAAGGCACTTCTGGAGGATGAAGAGCCATCGTGTTAGTGTTGAAGAGGAGGTTTCCAGTGGGAGCTTTAGCAGTGGTCAGTAGTACAGAGTTTATTAGTTTAGTTTAAGTGTATAAGTGATATATTTTTATAGTCATACCTTTTGTAAGACTGTATTAATATATTGGGTACACTGGATTATCTGTTTTGGAACTATGATGAAACTCCCTATTTTTATTAGTTTTAAGCTGCTGAAATTGGGATGTTACAATATCCATTTAAAATAATTTTATATATCACTATCAAATGTAGTTATTTTTTTCCATTTTCGTATAAATCTACGTTATGTAACATTCCGTTTTATAGTTTTTAAACTATTAAACAAAACATTTAAATTTTAATAATTCAGAAGCAGGTAATGACGTAGGCCAGTATAATATATAATATAGTCATCCTCAAAATACCCATAATTATACTGATCAATACATACCACCCATACACAACTAAAGGGTTACAAAACACCCGATCAGTTAAGCAAAGGTAAAGGGTACATCTACTACTAATACGCCTGGCATAATCATCTTCTGTCCCGGAAGGGTGTATCCTCACCTGCACCTATATCTGCTCACGCCATTCAATATGGACGATCATTGCAAAAATAGAAGACACAAGGAACACACGGCATACAAGAAGGGTAAGCTAACTTAAACCAAGAGTAATTCATGCAATTGTTACACTTAGGCAGAAAATAGGATTTATCACACAATTTATCAAAATCATTCAATCAATCCCAACCATACACCACACACCCTTCTAGACTCGATATCCGGATTATGTAAGTGGCATTGGAGCTCTTGGTGACTTACACTTGAGATGGTTCCCAAACTCTGTAGAGTTTTAGGCACAAGGGGTATTCACCCAACCACTCCCAAGGTAAATCCCATCACCTCTATGACGGATCGGATTCATAGACCAGGACCTCCTGCTACTCCTCCCGACGTAATCCATCATACTCTATTTGAGTCATAGTGGTTACTAGGAGCGTCAGGATGCCACCAATCTGAGTCCTCATGCCCTTACATTCACTAAAAACATATTCCTTAGGATTTCCCTTGAAATCCTAACTCCAACATATTCCCATTCACATAAAATTCGCACTCAATTCCATCACACAGTCTAACATGCATAAAGATCACATACAAGATCAACCATCATCATCTTAAAGCAATCAATATAGCATCACGTAAGCAAAACAGTGAGAAAACTAACTTCTGCAGGAAATCTCGCTTAGTGTCTCGCCTAAGCTAGAGGGTTTATCTCGATTAGGCGAGTTGATCTCGCCTGGGCGAGACATCATACAGTGGCGAATAAAAAAAACCTGGGCAAACTCTCGCTTAGGCTAAACTAGCTCGCCTAGACGAGATGTTATCTCGCTCAGGCGACTCCAGCTCGCCTAGGCAAGATTTCGCGCAGTGACAAGGGTGATCTTCTAGTATTTTCGCTCAGGCGAGAGCAACTCGCCTAGGCGAAACTACCAGGACATCCTCCCTGTTCTTCACATGCAAGCTCGCTCAAAATCATCCCCCACTCAAGTTCACACACCAGCAGTCTCAAACACCAATTTAACAAGCAATCATGCAATTAAATCACACACGAACACAATTCACATCAAAATGAGTTAAAGAGTCAGCTTCCCTTACCTATTCTTGAGTTAAAGCTTGGGTGAAGACAATCTAGTAGAGGGGAGTAGAATTCCTCAGTCCAACCTAGAAGAATTCATCATCCAATCACATAGAAAGGATGAGCATTGGGTTAGACTCTTAATGGAAACAGAATTTCGAGTTGAATTTCGAAATCAGACTTTAAACTGCAAGGAAGACTTACCTAGGAGATGAGAGGCTATGAGTGGAGGCAGTAGAAGGCTCAGGCGTGGCTTCCTCTCCAGGACCTGATCAAGAAGCAAGGTTGGTGAGATAGAGGCAAGGGTCAGAGAGAGGGAAATAGAGAGGAGAGTTGAGTTTGCAAAGAAGAAGAAAATGAGAGTGGATTTGGCTCTATTTCTGAAAAAAGAAGGGTGTTGCACCTTATATATAGTTTCTTTAACAATTTGTTTCATTAATAAACTAATAAAAATATACACTCTAATAGTATAATAAAATTATCATCATCCATGATAAAAATAAAATTATAAATATCATATAAGTTAATAGCAAGATTTATTTATTGTTTTCAAATATTAATATTATAATATTGATAAAAAATTAAATTGGTAAATTAGATAAAATAGATTGCAAGATCTATTAATTATGTTCATGGTTAACAAAAATTTGAATCTTTTCGATTGATTTATTTTATAAAAATATTTAAATATTTAATATTTTCATTTCTTTTTAATTTTTTTTCTTTAACAAGGTGAAATAAATTGTGTATGCTTGAATTTTAATAAAATCAACTTGTAATTCATCTCATATGTTAACTGTATCCTATTTATCATATATTTTTTTCAGATATTATGTTTTTTGAAATAAATAAATGAATGTGATATATTTTTAATTCTAAACTAAAATCATAATTTAACTTAACGATACGATTGAAAAACAAATAAAATTATTAAATACTTAATCAACCGTTAAAAAGTATTAGAAACTCAATTGAAAATTCTTATCCCAAATTTATCATGAGCTTAACATAATTAAGACAATATTATATCACAAAATTTGAAAGTTATTTATTACACATTCCTATTTCACCGCTAATAACATTACTAATTTTTAGTTTTGGTCTCTAAATATTTTTCTATTAATTACAAAGCATTAAACAAATAAAGATAAACTATTATCATTTAAAATAATTTTAGATATCACTATTTCACATGTAATTATTTGTTTTCTTTCTTCGTATAAATCTCCTTTAACATGTTTTCATTATATATCACATATTGAACAAATATATACATATATATAATTCAGATAAATATAATTACTAATTTAACCTGTTAAAATAAGATAACAATAAGAAAGTAATAAAAATATACTGTATGTTAGTATAATAAAATTATCATCATCATCCATAATAAAAGATTAAATTATAAATATGATATAGGTTAATAGCAAGATTTATTTATTGATTTTAAATATTAACTTTACAATATTGATAAAAAACTAAATTGGTAAATTAGATAAAATAGATTGCAAGATCTATTAATCATGTTTATGGTTAACAAAATTAATTTGGATAATAGGATAAATATAAATCTATTATATTCAGACTCAATAAAATAAAAATATGAAGAAAATATATATACCGACTAAGATATTAAACGGGTAAGTAAGATAAAATAGATTGCAAATTCTATTAGTATTCAGATTCAAAAGAAATGATAAGAATATTAATCTGATCAATAAGATAAACTATATATTTATAATAATCAGAGTAAATAGAATAATATTAAAATTAAATTAAAAAATAATGTAAAAAAACCTAAAAATATTTATTTATTATTTTTGAGTCATCGAGAGAATATTTATACAAAACTTTGGTAATTAAAATAATATAGATAGCCACATATATTACATTCAAATACAATAAAATAAAATAAAATATTCAGAATCAATAACATAATATTAATAAAGATATAATACTGATAAAGAAAATACGGGTAAATAAGTCCAATAGATTACATGATCGTTTATTATTTATGTAACCATTGAGATGATGATATTATAAAAAGATTAATCTAGTATATAAGATTTAATATATAACAAAATCTATTATCTTGGCTAGTGTTATAAAATTTATATCTTTTACATCTTTACCGCATTAAAATAAATTATTACCTTAATTTTAAAATAGAGAATATCCATTTTATATGTCTAATAAAATATTATTCATATCCTTTATTTATCATATTTTATGGATATAAAATATCTCTTATAAGCTTTTTAAATTTCTTATATATACCACACACAATGAACCATATTTCACAACTCTCTGACATACAAATTTTGATTTTGAGTGTTCAAAATTGAATCTCGACATCAATCACACAAGTATGACTACTTCAGAATTGGTGAAGAAGACACAGTGCAAAAAGAGACAACGTGATGATAGTAATGAGTTTGCCCATTCAGTTCCGGTGGAAGAATTAGTTCAGAGAGATAACAAGAGGCAACACACTGAACATGAAAAGTCTACTTTGATTCCAATAAAATCACTTCCCTCAGACTTGTTGATCAATGTGGTTGCAAGGGTAAGCTCTGAATCTTGCATTGATCATTACAACATGAAAGTATGTTGTAAAGATTTTTTCCATGCTTCAAAAGACAACTACATGTGGCAACAAGTTTCTTTAAGAAATGTCCCATTGAATTTGTGGTTTTGTAAAGAAAGAGTATCAATGTTTGATTCTTTCCTCCAAAGCTGTAAGGAAGGTGGAAATATTGAAGTTTTGTATAGGGAGGGACTGCAAGAAATAGTTAGATATGCAGGAAACATTGGAAAGGGCATTGAAGATTTGAAGATTGCTGCAGAGAAGGGTCACCTAGAAGCAAAATATGTATATGGATTGATTTTATTATGCTCAGAAGATGATGATTTAAGAAAAGAAGGAGTTGAGTATATGCGATTCTTGAGGAATGCCAAGTGTGTTGTAAGTTGCAGAAACAAGGTAGTAGCTTCATTGGGTAACATATGGAGAAGACCTTATGAAACATTGGTGCGCAATCCAATCCCTTTATGTTATAATAGGCGATGCAATGGATGAAATATGAAGAAATGTCGTTCTTGGAAAATGGTAGACAATGAAGATGATGAAGAAGGTATTAAAAATTCATGTGAAAATTGTAGGTGGGATGTTGAACTTGATTTCTTTTATAATGTTTTGTTTCATCCTGTTTAGTTTTACTTTTCTTTACAATGAAGAAAGATTTCAGCTTATTAGATTGTAATACTTTTTTTAGATTGTTCTAATTTTACAAACACCTATTTGTAATATTTACAATTAATATGGAAAAGTATTGATATTATTTTGGTGAATTATCAAAATAATCAAGAGAATGAACATCATAATTTTATTTATTTTCTTGTAAGTATGTTAATTGTTACTGTATAATATTTATTCAAGCGGGACTTTATCAACGGTTACATCATAACGCTTAATTTTCATACATAATTTTTGTGTGATTCTTTTCAATTAAGTTAATTTTTCATAAATTAAAGGAGAAAGAATAAAACTAATTAACTTTTTCTTTTTAACGATGCGAAATAAATTTTGAATACTGAATTTTAATAAGTCAACTTCTAATTCACCTCATAGTTTGAACTATCCTGTTTTTCATGTATTTTTTTCAGTTATATGTCTTTTAGAATAAAATAAATGACTGTGATATACTTTAATTCTGAATTAAGATCATAATTTAACACAAATATTGAATTGAAAAAAAGTAAAATTATTGAATACTTAATATTAAAAACCCAATTAGAAATTCCTGTCCTAAATTTATCAGGAACTAAACATAATTAAGACAATATTATATCAAAATTTGAAAGTTCTTACAAATTCTTATTTCACCGCTAATAACAGTGCTAATTTTTAATTTTGGTGTCTGAACTATTTTTCTATTATTTACAAAGCATTACAAAAATAGAGATAAACTAGTATCCATTTAAAATAAGTTTAGATATCATTATTTCACATGTAATTATTTGTTTTCTTTTTTCGTATAAATCTCCTTTAACATATTTTCATTATATATCACATATTAAAATAATATATACATATATATAATTCAGATAAATATAATTACTAATTTAACCCGTTAAAATAAGATAACATAATAAAGTAATCAAAATATATTGTATGTTAGTATAATAAAATTATCATCATCATCCACAATAAAAGATTAAATTATAAATATGATATAGGTTAATAGCAAGATTTTTTTATTAATTTCAAATATTAATTTTATAATACTGATAAAAAAACTAAATTGGTAAATTAGATAAAATAGATTGCAATATCTATTAATCATGTTCAGGGTTAACAAAATTAATTTGGATAATAGGATAAATACACATCTATTATATGCAGATTCAATAAAATATATTAATAAAACACTAAATCGGTAAATAAAATAAAAATATGAAAAAAATATATTTACCGACTAAGATATTAAACGGGTAAGTAAGATAAAATAGATTGCAAAATCTATTAGTATTCAGATTCAAACGAAATGATAAAAATATTAATCTGATCAATAAGATAAACTATATATTTATAATAATCAGAGTAAATAGAATAATATTAAAATTAAATTAAAAAATAATGTAAAAAAACCTAAAAATATTTATTTATTATTTTTTGAGTCATCGAGAGAATATTTAGACAAAAATTTGGTAATTAAAATAATATAGATAGCCACATATGTATAATATTTAGAATCAATAAAATAAATATAATAAACGTAAATATAATATTAAGAATCAATAACATAATATTAATAAAGATATAATACTGCTGATAAAGAAAAGATGGGTAAATAAGTCGAATAGATTACATGATCGTTTATTATTTATGTATCCATTGAGATGATGATATTGTAAAAAGATTAATCTAGTATATAAGATTTAATAGATAACAAAATCTATTATCTTGGCTAGTGTTATAAAATTTATATCTTTTTACATCTTTACCGCATTAATAGATAACAACATATGTCTTGAATTTGGATCAAAGAAAGAAGGTGTGTGAATGGATAAAACAACTGAAGTTTCTAGATGGGTACTCATCTAACTTGTCACGTTGCATTAATCTAGATGAAGGAAAAATATACGGAATGAAGAGTCACGATTGCCATGTTTTTATGCAAAGACTTATTCCTTTGACATTTCGTGACATGTTGCCAAGGCCAATATGGAAAGTTTTAACTAAACTGAGTTTGTTCTTTAAAGAGATTTGTGCACACCAGTGCAGAAAGGGCTTTCTGCCCCGGTTATTTTCCACATTTTGCCTCGGGTCTGGAACCGAGACATATTGGGGTGAGGCCAAAAGGTACATCTTTTGGCCTCGGTTATTACCCGAAGCCATAGACCCAGTTTTTTGCCCCGGTCTTGGTAAGAATCGAGGCATATTCCTTTACTCGTCAGTTCCACAAGCTGGTCCATTGCAGGGCCATGTACGGTGACATTCAATCTCTCTCAGCCTCCTACCCCACGCTCCATTTCAACACCATTGCTGATTGCTACAGCCATGGCAACCACCCTGGATCCGGAGACACTACCATGGACGACATAATACTTTCCACAACTCTGCCCACAACTCTGCACGCCAAACCCCTCTTGAGAAATATTCTGCTCGCTCACACTCCTGAAATTCCCAAAGTTACCTGCATTATTCAGGATGGCATCTTCGGAAGCCTTTCCAATGACTTGGCTTCTGAGTTAGGGATACGAATAATAATCATTCATTTTCGAACCAGCAGTCCCTGCACGCCACGGCTAGCGCGTTACCTTCGACGGAGGTGAACGCGATGAGGAGTGCGCCCTTCGCCTTCGCGCAAGGCACCAGGTGGAGGAGCTCCTCGGTGGCGTCGACCGACGACAGAAAGGCGGAGGGGATGCCGAGCGAGACGAGCGAGACGAATCCAGACTTGTCGACACCAGTGAAAAAGACGGTGCCTGTGGCGTTAAGGAGGGCGCGGGTGAAGGCTAGGGTTTGGGATTGGTCTATGTGTTTGAAGAAGAAGTTGAGGTGGCTCTGCTGGGACTTAAACAGAGGCGCTGGCGCGGGGAGGAAGAAGGGTTCGCGAATTTCGAACCCTAAATAAACCCTATGGCTTCGGTTGTTAGAGGAACCGAAGCCATTGACCCCCTTTTGGCACCGAGTCTTCTTGGACCGAGGCCTATACTCTGACTTCCAGCCACTTTTTGGCTTCGGGACCTACTGGAACGAGGCCTATACCCCTCTTTGGCACCGGTTTTGAGCGAACCGAGGCCTATACCCTCTTTGGCTTCGGGTATTTGGAGAACCGAGGCCTAAAACTTGGCTCTAATTGCAAAAATGCCAGCGCGCCATTATATGCTTCGGTTCCTGGCCAACCGAGGCATATAAGGCGAGGTAAAATGGACATTCTGCACTAGTGGCAATTGGAATACGCGTTTCTATCATGGACAATGTCAGACTTTCCATCATTGAAACAATTTGCAAGCTTGTAAAGATTTTTCCACCAGCATTTTTTGACTCAATGAAACATTTGGTAATACATCTCCCATATGAAGTTAAGGTTGGAGGACCTGTGCAATATAGATGGATGTATCCATTTGAGAGATGTATGTTGTACTTGAAAAGGAAGGTTCGAAATAAGGCAAAAGTTGAAGGATCTATTTGTGAAGCATATATTTTGGAAGAAATTTCTAACTTTGATTCTTTATATTTTGATCCAAGCATTCAAACAAGGTACACTAATGTTCCTCATAATGATGATGGTGGTGAACAAAAAATGGATAATAAATTGTCTATTTTTAAACATCCATGTCGCCCTATTGGCAAAGGTCAACATAGATTCTTAACAGAAGAAGAACTTCAAATTGCTGAGACATATATCTCGGTGAATTGTAAAGAATCAGAATCTTATCTTCAGTAAGTTTTCTTTTTAATTTATATGTTTATGCATTTTATAACTATATTAGTTATGTTATTAATTATCGTATTGTTAGACAATTCGAGGATTCACTAAAGGAAAGAAATCCTAATATATTTGAGGATGAAATATTCATAGCTTGAGATAGAGATTTTAGTAGATGGTTGAAACAACAAGTAAGTAGTCTCTCCCATACTCTTTATAATATACAATTTAATATCTATTAATCATAATAATGATATAATTATGTGTTTTCACTTTTCCAATCATTCATAGGTTAGTACAGGTCATGTCCAAGATAAAAAGATTCGAGAGATAAGTTATGGCCCATTGAAGGTTGTGACTTCTTATAATGGTTTGGTTGTTAATGGATATAGATTTCATACAAAGGATTATGGACATAATAAGTCCACCATGAATAGTGGGATATGTGTTCGAGGAAACATATATGGTGAAAATGATTTGGACTATTATGGTATTGTTGAGGAGATATTAGAATTATCATATGTTGGATTTGAAAACAAAGTGGTTATTCTACATTGTCACTGGTTTGACCCTATCAAAGGTGTTAAGTTGATAGTGTCTATGGGTTGGTTGATATCGATCATAAATCAAAGCTTCAAACAAATGAGCCATTTGTATTAGCTGGACAAGCTCAACAAGTCTATTATACAAAATATCCTCAAAGTGGGAGTAAAAATACTAGTGATTGGTGGGCAGCTTGCAAGGTTAGAGCAAAATTGTTTATAGTTGAGACGATGAATAATGAAGAAGATTTTTCAAATGAGCAAATTGTTATTGATTATTTTCAAGATGAAGAGTCCACGAGAATGAGTACTATTCTTATTGACAATGAGATCATACAACTATTTGACGCACATGCTCCAATGGAAGAAGTAAATATGGATGATATACAAAGTTCAATTGAAAATGTAAATCATGATGAGGTAAACAATGAACACAATGAGGATGATGGGTTCATGGATAAAGATGAGAAGTTAGATGATTTAAATGATTCAAATATAGAGTTAGATGAATCTGATGAAGAATGGTTATGATTGATATTTTTCCATTTCATTACCTTAATATTCTTCCTAATAATTTAGATTATGGAACCTACTCTATTTCTTTTATCAATTTCAAGCCTTGTAAGAAGATTGTGGAATTATACTCTTTCATTAGTCATTATTAGTTATTGTAAGAAGATTTTTCTAGTTTATGTTATATCACATCCGTCACACGTTTTTATTTTGGTTGTGTTTGGTCCTGATATGTTCACTCCAGTGGATATGTTTTTATTTATACAGCATATCTCATGAGTTATGTTTCTCTACTTGTATGAAAAAATGGACAGTGCAAATTTTAACCTGATTAATTAAAAAATAGTGACTTAACAACTGCAATGAAATTTTTGGATATTTGTATATGTTGTTGGGAAAATTATTGATAGATTCAATGAGTACTGTTGCTAAACTGTCAGAATGCATTGGAAAGAATTGTTCTTTTGTCCATTTTGTTTAGTACATCATTTTTCCTTTAATTTATTAACTTTTGATACTATATGAAACGAACCTGATCAAACTAATTTTTTTAGCACTGCCATAATCTTTAATTTACATCAGTCTCATCATTATGCTATAACATCAAACATTAGGCGCATCACTTTACATCAGTCTCATCATTATGCATGATACATCAAATATAAGTTTTTTAGCATGGACTAGGGGTAGTTTTCAGCCTCTTTTAAAAGCTCTTTTCTCTTTAAAAGAATTATTATTATTATTATTATTATTATTATTATTATTATTATTATTATTATTATTGTTATTATGTATCATGAAAATGATAAAAGCATGGAGTTTTTAGAAAAAATAGTGAGAAGAATTTTTAGTTACTTTTTTAAGCGCATATTCTGTATTTTTATATTTTGAAGCTTATCTATATTTTATGTTACTCTTTGGGAGTTTTTTATATTGGGAGGTTCTCAACATTTTTCTTGAACATAGTTTCAAAAATTACTTATTATGATGATTGATTTTTAAAAGAATCTTTCTTTTTTTTAACTTTAAAAATAGAATTAAACAACATTATCCAGTAAGTTAAATATTGTGATTTTCTTGCAAATCATCTAAAAGAATTTCGTGTTTTTAAAATTTAAAGTTTTAGAAATATGATTTGAGCCTGTTTATTTATTTCTAGTAAATTGAAATAATTCCAGGTAAATCAAAATCATTTTACTAATGTTTTTTAAATGTTTATTGGACAAGATACTACTTTTAAACGAGGATAATGTTTAGGTAAAACCATACGTATTTTTTAGTTACAAGAAAGACATTTAAATATCACAAAAGGAAACAAAAAAATGACATTGACTAAAGATAGACATGGTTATATTATTTATAAGACCTTAGACATTTCAAATTAAAAAGAAACACTACAAATTAGTTGGTAATGAATTTTTTTTATAATTGTGATATGATACACAGGTGGTGAAGGCATTGGATGCAGCATATGTGAAATGAGGTACATTTTTACATTCACTTCTATGTAAATTGCACCTCTTCCTAAATACTCTCGAATGAAAAAATGTGAATTGGAAATTCAAATGCACACAAATATTGAAGATGTGAACAATGTCTGCTATTTATCCGTTATAAACAAAATTCACCTGAAGTATGAATATAACTTTTATGCATGGTGTTCTTTCTTGGTGCTGCTTGTTTCACTTTCTTCATCCACATCCTCAACAATTTGTTTCATATTTTGATAAATTACTTATAATTATGTGTATACTCATATTCTGTAAAATATTATGTGTATACTCGTATTCTGATAAATTACTTATAATTGGTTCATAGGTAAGAGCTACATCTCCTACAACAACAATCTTAACAAATTCTTCTAATCTCTAGTACTGTGTTTTTTCAATGTGATGGGTTGAGGGGGATTTTGCTGCATCAATTTGAACAATTATAATGTAAATCGGTGGTTCAACTACTTTATGTGAAGCCACTGGCTTTTAAATCTTTGGAAGAATGATCTGATTAGATGATTAAAATAACCAAAAGGACTTTGGTTTCGGTGAAAGACTTGTTGAGAGTTTTATGTTGTTGAGATTATACGGTGTAAACCAAATACTGAAATTGTGTTGGGTTAAAAGAATCCAAACTAAATAGGGAAAGAAGAGCATATGGAAACAAATGAAAGATCACTCAAATGGAAACAATCTTCCTCTGTCTCTAAGCAAACCAAATATCTGTTACAGAATTTGAAACCGTAAAACTGACATAACAGTTTTAAGTAAAATGTTAAAACAATGATGTCTCTTTTGTGCACCTATCTAGCAAGTATCCAAATTTTCTAGCAACCTACTGTTAGATAAACATGTAACATGCTATTGTATTAAATGACAGGAACTGAAATGACTATTAGAGGAAGAGGTAGAGGTTAAGGTAGTCGCTCTCTAAGTCAACTTCAGCCTATTCAATGTCCTGTTGGTCCTTCAGAACTAGATCCTATTTTGCAATCACCAGGTATAATTGTTGAAAGCACTCTAAATTTTTGTGTGTATTTAAGCGAATTCATTCTAATCAAATCAACAATTTATAGTTTCAATGTGTTTTTTTAGGTGCTACTTCAATTGGTGGTAATCAATCACCACCTACCACCCCAATGTTTGATGGTGGTCAATCAAATGTCGATCCAACATCTAATGATCTACCTACTCAAGATTCTTCAAGTGTATATTCTCATAATGAAGTTGATAGAAGACTTGTCATATCTGTATAAAAAGTTAGCAGACCGTAAGTACATCTAATCAAATATTCAAACCAATATTGCTATTTTTGGTTTGTAAAATGATTATTTGAACATGCAGAAGAAGGTTTGTTCCTGATTCTGTGACTCGAGATATCATATCTGAAGTATTGATGAGAATGCCTAATCCAACTGAGAAATGGAAAACTTATTTTGTTGATATGAAAGACATCTTATTCAATGATTTTAAGGCAAGTTACTATAATCTTTTATCTTTATATTATATTTACTTATCATTAATTTTGATAATTTTGTATTGGTGTAGAATAAGTATCAGTTTGCATCAGATTATGATCGTAGCATGGCAATAAAGGTTTGGAATTTAACATGCATGGATCGCTATTCTGACTCTTTAGCTAAGGCAAGAAAAAAGGCAAGAGAAAGAGCAAACTCAGATAATATAGAAGACTTAAAAGGTTTTGGGCCAAGAGGAATAAGAACTGAGATGTGGGATGCTTTAATTGACATATGGATGACACAAGACTGGAAAAAGAAATCTATTGTTGGAAAAAACAATAGGGCTGCAAAGCCAGAGGCTATGGTGCACACTAGAGGGTCAATAAGCTTTGGACAACACTTGAAAAAGATGGTATTCATTTTCTAGTAATATCTATGACTTTATAATAATACTTATATATTTTATACATTTGGTGGATATCATTAATGCATCAATCATATATATAATTATACATTTGGTGGATATCATTAATGCATCAATCATATATATAGACATACTTATTATAAATTTTGATATACATTTGGATTTTGATAGTATTCATTATCTAGAATTACATATTATTTTACAAGAGGCGGAGCGTAATGGTCTGTTTCTTATGGTGAACTATACAACAAAGTTCATAAAAAAAAGACGGTCAATATGTTTCCAATAAAGCAAAAAATTTCATTGTAAGTATACATACATGTGTAAGAATTTATTCACTTATTTAATCTTATATTACAAAATGATTGATTTACTATATAGGAATCATATGAAAGTGCTATGGTAGAAAAATATGGAGATGTATCAAAGCATTCTAAAGTTGATTCTGAAGTATGGATGAAAATGGGAGGTGAAAATAAGAAAGGTAGAATTCATGGGATCGGTCGTAGCTTGGAATTTACCATCATCAATGTGAATGGTTCATCTTCATCAGTTGTAGGTCCTTCCACAAATCCAAATCATGCATCTCCAACTGAAGAAATTACTGTAATAGCTACACAAATGTCTCAAATGCAACAACAGATGCGGACACATTTAGATTTACAAACTGAATCTCAAAAGCAACTACAAATAGAGTTACAAGCACAAATAGAGGCACATGCACAACAGGTGCAAACTTAGTTGAAAGCACAAGCAGATATGCATGCACAATTTCAAGCACAATTCCAAGCACAAATACAAGCACAAATGCAAGCACAAGTAGAAATGCAAAAACTTTTACAACAACAAATGCATACACAAATGCAAACACAGATGGAGTTTTTCAAGACACAAATATTTCCTGCTTTAAAGATATCATCACCACAGTCTGTCAAGAAACATGGCGAGAACAAAATATGAAGATGATGATGATGATGTTTTGTTTTGTTTTTAAACTTAATGATGTATGTTGACAATTGTAAAGACTACTATTATTATGTTCATTACTTTTAGTATTTTGAATGTGATAACATTTGACATGTTTCATATAAAATGTTTGGCAAGATTTATTACTTTATTTTATATTTATGTTAAAATGCATTTCATGAGGTACAAGTAAAAAAGTATGGAATATTTTGGAATGATGCAATTTGCTATGATTTTGCTAGGGATTAGCTAGAGATAAATTATTCAATTCGCGAGGGATTAGCTAGGGATTAGCTACAACCTATTTGCTAGGGATTAGCTGGGGAATAGCTACAACCTGTTTCTAGGGATTAGCTAAGGATTAGCTACAACCTGTTTGCTAGGGATTAGCTACAACCTGTTTGCTAGGGACTAGTTACAAACAGTTTGCTAGGGATTAGCTAGGGATTAGCTACAACTTATTTGCTAGGGATTAGCTAGGGATTAGCTACAACTTATTTGCTAGGGATTAGCTAGGGATTAGCTACACTTACTTTGCTAGGGATTAGCTAGGGATTAGCTACAACCTGTTTGCTAAGGATTATCTAGGGATTAGCTACAATACCTTTGCTAGGGATTAGCTAGGGAATAGCTACAAACAGTTTGCTAGGGATTAGCTACAACTTATTTCCTAGGGATTATCTAGGGATTAGGTACAACCTGTTTGCTAAGGATTAGCTAGGGATTAGCAACAATACCTTTGCTAGGGATTAGCTAGGGATTAGCTACAATTATTTTGCTAGGGATTAGTTAGGGATTAGCTACAACTAGTTTGCTAGGGATTAGCTAAGTATTAGCTAGGGATTAGCGACAAAGTGGTTCTCTAGCTACTTAGCTACCTATATTTTAGCTACGCCATAATGTCTTCGGTAATTTCTCGCTAGGGATTATTCCCTCGCTAATACATAACTTTCTTGTAGTGTACTTTTCCACGTCACATCAAACAATAATTAATGCCATAAAGGTTCTTTCTATCCGCATTTATTAATTAATTAATTAATTTTCACGGGTCATACATCTAACATGCTACCCAAGCACATGTAAACTATAACCCAACACATAGTGTTTGGACAAATAGGTTATAACATATTTAAATAATTGAAGTGGTCTAATTATTATCCCAAGGCCTTGCTGGACCCCACTATGTTCCCCCCTTTTAAGACACACAATGTTTAATTTGTTTTAATAAATGTATTGGTTATAATTGATAAAAAAGATTGGTGGACCTTATTGAAATCTAACACGCAACCCAAAAAAGGGCCTTATTGGACCCCACTTTGTTCCCCCCTTTGAAGACACACAATAATTAATTTGTTTTAATAAATGTATTGGTTATAATTTACAAAAAAGATTGGTGGACCTTATTGAAATCTAACGTGCATCCCAAACACATATAAAAAGTAACCTAGCAGAGAGTTTTTGGACAAATATGTTGTAACATATTTTAATAAAATAATTATCTCAGGGCCTTGCTGGACCCCACTATGTTCCCCCTTTTAAGACACACAATGTTTAATTTGTTTTAATAAATGTATTGGTTATAATTGACAAAAAAGATTGGTGGACCTTATTGAAATCTAAGATGCAACCCAAACACGTGTAAAGTGTAACCCAGAAAACAGTTTTTGGACAAATATGTTATAAGATACTTTAATAATTGAAGTGCTCCAATTATTATCCCAGGGCCTTGCTAGACCCCACTTTGTTCTCCCATTTGAAGACACACAATATTTAATTTGTTTTAATAAATGTATTGGTTATAATTGACAAAAAAGATTGGTGGACCTTATTGAAATCTAACGTGCAACCCAAACACATGTAAAAAGTAACCCAGGAGAGAGTTTTTGGACAAATATGTTGTAACATATTTTAATAAAATAATTATCCCAAGGCCTTGTTGGACCCCACTATGTTCCCCCCTTTTAAGACACACAATGTTTAATTTGTTTTAATAAGTGTATTTGTTATAATTGACAAAAAAGATTGGTGGACCTTTTTCAAATCTAACATGCAACTCAAACACATATAAAGTGTAACCCAGGAAACAATTTTTGGACAAATATGGTATAACATATTTTAATAATTGAAGTGGTCTAATTATTATCTCAGGGCCTTGTTGGACCCCACTTTGTTCCCCTATTTGAAGACACACAATATTTAATTTGTTTTAATAAATGTATTGCTTATAATTGACAAAAAAGATTGGTGGACCTTAATGAAAATCAAGTTGACACCCAAGCACATGTATACTTTAACCCACCACAGAGTTTTTGGACAAATATTTTATAACATATTTTAATAATTTAAGTGGTGCAATTATTATCCCAGGGCCTTGCTAGACCCCACTTTGTTCCCCCCTTTTAAGACAGACAATATTTAATTTGTGTTAATAAATGTATTGGTTATAATTGACGAAAATAATAGGTGATCTTTATTGAAAATTAACTTCACACCCAAGCACATGTAAGGTGTAACCCAGCACAGAGTTTTTGGACAAATATGTTATAACATATTTTAATAAAATTATTATTTCAAGGCCTTGCTGGACCCCACTTTGTTCCCCCTTTTTAAGACACACAATGTTTTATTTGTTTTAAAAAATGTATTGATTATAATTGACAAAAAAGTATGGTGGACTATATTCAAAATGAACTTGAAACTCACGCCCATGTAAAGTGTAACCCATGAAAGACATTTTGGAAAAATACATTATAACAGATTTCTATAGTTTGAGTCGACCAGCAATTGTCCCACACATATCTATACTGAAAGTGAACACAAACAAATTAAATTGTCATATAGTATGAACCTGTCAATACCAATTACAACATATACCATTTTTTTAAAGAACATTGTTCATATATAAGGTCATAAAGTACTTCTAATTCAAAATATTTCACACATAATTATAATTTCTAACTATTTCATCAACCTCCTTATCCCATAACTCGCATACGGAGTTCGAATAGAACGACTTTTGTAACGTGTGCGTGGTTGATGCTTCATTCGCGCATACATATTTCTTTCCTCCATTTCGTCACACATGTCATTGCTTTTATGAACTTCATCATCTTCATCAACAGAATTGCCACTCAAATCAAAACTATTATGATGTGTCTGAGTAGCAGAACCATTTTTTCATAACATGGATCATATTCGTTAGGCGGTTGTTTCCTCCTCTCCCTCATCTTTGTTTTTAGATTATGAATTGATTTCTTAAGTTCCTAAATAGCCGCTTCTTGTTCTAAAATTTCACGCATAAGCTCTTCCTTCTCTTGTAAAGAACACCCTCCTTCATTTGTCCTTTGAATTTTGCCAAATCCACACCCATATTCATGAAAAACTTCTTGAACAACTACATGTTTAAGCTCTTCTTCTGACACGACAACATCATGCAAAACCTGCCATCATTAACAACATAAACCAACAACTAAAACTAAATCATTGAATAAATTGATGCACTAATAAACACAATAAAATTATAAATTATAAACAAAGATCAAACTAACTGCTTTCTTCTTCAAACTACTACTAACTACGGAATCCCCTACTTTAACATCCATCCAATGCAATATTCGTGGGAATCGGCTAGTGGGAGTTCCTCCCTTTCTCTTCCAAGTCAACAAATGCTCAAAAGCCCATAATTGTAACAAAATTTTAACAGCCTTAACTAATAATTCAGAATCATAATTAATAAAACAAGAAATTTACGATTAATTTATTATACTTGTAACAAATAAACACAACCATCCACATGAAAGTATTTTGCATTTCCTTCGTCGCTCAACAATAATGAAGCAGTACATAGACTCCCAACCAAATACTCATACACAAGACTACCCAATTATATTTTCCAAGACTTCCAAAGTCATCCACAATGTTGAACAATATTGGAAAAATTCTACCACTGCAACTAAACAATAGAAACTCACATATGCATATCAAAACATACAATCTACAAAAATCAACTACACTTAAATCTCCATGATGTTGCAATAAGAATTCATAAACCATTTTGACATCAACATTTTCATCATCAAAGTGTTTCCTACACTCACTATGAAGAAAACCCTCATTCAAATAAATTTTAGTTCCAACAACCTTCAACCCTAAACCTAAGCATACATCTAATAAAGAAAATCTAACAATTTCTTTACTAAGGCGAAAACCACATCTCCTCTCAACCCAGATATTAACCAACTCATTCAGAAGATTTCTACTTATCTTCATAGACTCTTTCAACTTCGGCATCCAAGCAAATGGTGTTTTTTCTAGACAAATAATTAGTTTTGGTGTTAAGCTCTTATTCAAAGAACCAACATATTGCGTCCGACATGAATGTCTGAAATAAATCTGCATCCACCATGAAATAACTACATAAAGTCATTATTTAATAAATATATTGAACAAGCTTATATAACTATTTCCAAAGTCATACCTTCGTCTCAGTTGTAGAACCATCATCTTCACTAGCATCACTCATCATTCCCAAATCAAATCTTCACTTCACAAAAATAAATATAAATCAAATCATTCATTTAATGGTAATAATTCTCCAACATACATAAATGCACACCTGTATTCAAATATAAAGTTTCAATAACCAAAATAGATATTTATTGAAAACAATGAATACAAATACTATTGTGATGTGACCCCAATAAGGCTTATAGCATTGGGCCAACGCCTAAGCCCATTCCTTTTTAATTTCTATAAAAGGTGCAGGCCATTTCTTTGTAATCAGCTTAGATGAATGATAAATCTGGTTGAGAATACTCCCATTTTCGTCTCTGCTCAAACCTTTCACCTTAGATGAGGATTTATCCTCCTAGGGTTCCCAATTCGAGCTTAAACACCATACACGAACCATTCCGCTGCGCTTCTTTCGCCCTCCCCGAGATTCAATCGGTGGAAGACCGACTGGAGAGCTTTTCCGGTGAGTACCGCGACGGAGGAGCCTCATCAAGTGGTATTTAGAGCCACTCGATTCTCGGCTATCTTCAAAGCTAAGTATTTGAGCACTCTCTCTACTATTTTTCTCTTTATATGTTCGATTTTGTCTTGTTCTATATTCGTTTGAGTCATTTTTGCTTCTCTGGTGTTGATCTTGTGCTCTGTGATGTGTTTTTGTGCTGAAATTGATTCATTATTATTGTTCAGATTGCCTTGAATCAATAACTGTGTTGTTGAAATGTTTAGCTCTCTCAATCTACCGCTTAATGTATGTCTGTTAGGTTTTAATTTCAATTTTGATTACCTAGCTTTAAATTTTATAATCTCGTGTTTTTGTCTTAGGTTTTGTTAGTTCGTTTTCTATGTCAATGATTCCATAGATGTGTGCCTAATTTGGGTATTGTCATTGTTTTTGTCTTTGTTTCAGTCCATGTTTTGTCTATCACATGCTTAGTTTATGTTCTAGTGCATTGTGGAGTTCACCTATTGCTACTAGATGAATAGTAATATTCTGTAGTGCTTCAGTTTTTCACTGTTTCGTGTTTAAATCGTGCTGAGTTTGTGTTTGTCAGAGTTGTCAATTGATATCTATGCTTTTGAGTTGTGTTGTTGTTCTGCACTTTGAACCTGTTGGCCAAGGATTGTTGTGACCGAAGCATTTTAATGCGCCTTCCATCACAGTGTAATCTGATTCATATCTGAATCTATGTGTGGAACGCAAGCTTGGTCCGTGAAGGCATAGGCATTATCAATACCTTGTTTAGTGCAGTCTTGTATTCCTTCATATATGATTAAACCTTGGTTATATGCTCAATTGTTGTTGCTAGACTAGTCTATTTGATTGAGTTCATGTTGATATGATGCATTCTGCATTGACTGTTATTATGCCTATCGTCTAAATCTACAGATTGTTATGCCATATTACTTTTGTTGCATCCTCTTTGGCCTTTGTTGTTGAGTACAGACGTTGTGGCCATTTCTGTTTCCCAATCCTCAGCTGATATGTGTTTGACCAAGTATTTCAGTTTGACGTTGTTAATTGCAAATTTCTTGGCTCATTTGCTATGTGATGTCATTATTTGAACGAGTATTTCAGTTTGAGATTAAATCTGTTTTGGTCGATTCTGTTTGCTATATCACAATTTCTTTTATTAATTTGTGATTAGCCTAGAGTGTGTCCTCATCATGTCACTGCAGATTCATATATCTGCCCTGTTTGTGCTGGCCTTCATTTGCTTTGATTTGCTGCTAGTTTCTTGGATCACACATGTTCATCTTTTGAGAGTGTCAAATGACATAAACTGCTGCAACTTTTGAGATCTATGTTGATGCTTGCTTTAAATCTGCTGCATACTGATCATTATTCTGCACTGTCCGAGAGTTTCTTCTTGTCTAGTGTGTTCGTCCAATGGTGTTCTAACTAGTCTGATTCAATTTGTGTCAATACTGCTACATACTGCTGCGCTATATCCATTGGCTGATTGATTCATTTCTTGTATGTCTTTTAAGTTGAATCAACTTTGAACTATGTTATATGCATTTGATCACTGAATTGGCAGTAGCACATTGACACTATTGTGAGCTGTTGTTAAAATCTTTGAGAATTAAAGGGAAAGAAAGAAAGTGAAAAAGATCATAATGAGAAAAATCATCTGCAAGAGAATGATTCAGTCTTGATTGAATTTGAACACATTATTTGATTCAGCAAAATACAAGTTGACTTGACAATTTCCAAAATGAATAATGCTCTTTTCGATATCAATTGCATATGCTCGTGATTCAACTTATTTTGAGTCTTTGTTTGATTTTGGTTTTGTTCATCTTAATCTAGCTACATTCCTTAGGTTCTCTTTTGTGTACCTCCTTTCTTTCATAGCTTGTTTGTTGCTTATCTTTATTGGTTATTCTTTGAGTTTGTCTATATAATCCGTCACTTCATGTAGTCCAGTTTTCACTTTGAACTTTTATTGATTTTCTGAATTGATCTTCTTAAGTGGCAACACTTCTTTTCTGGTTTTCTTTGCTCTGGACAATCTCTTTGTTTGGCAGCCCTTGTAGGTAAAGCTTCTTCTTGAAGGTGGAGTGGTGAGTGAACCTGTTGGGAGGTACATTGCCGAGGGAACACTGGAGTGAGTGGGACTTGAGAGCACCACATGATGTTGGAAGGAGTGCACAACGAGAGATTCATAGGTGTGAGCTGAGACACATTCCAACACTGGCCAAGAGCTTGAGAGAGACATCATAGTGTTTTTCTTATTTTTTGTGTATTTCTGTTTTCATATCACGGCCTTTGTGTATTATTTCTTTTTCAGTTGTTGTTTTTGTTCATTTGGCTTGGGTGGGAAAATGCTTTAGAGCAATCTCATCCTTAGCATTTAATTGTAATAGTTTAAGCGTGTTTAGTGTGAGGTTCAAGGGGTTCCAAAGGCCACTTGTATCTTCACTTTGGTTTTTTCGTCTAGTTTATGTTTTCTGCCTTTATGTTTTACATTTTTATGCTTTCAATGTCCAGGTTTTGTGTGATTTGTGTGTTTGCCATTTATATTTTAGGTCACCGTGATATCTAGGTGCAATGTGTTTAACACCTAGTTGACCTTCCTTTGGTCTATAAGTTTTCACTCTCTTCACACACTTTGTCAAATTGTTTTTCATTCAATCTGTTTTACTTTGAATTTTGCTTGAGAAATTTTGTGAAAGAAATTTAGAGATCTCTGGCTAGGAAAGGCTTGGTTCCTAAGCTTGTCCATGTGACTCACCTCCCTTTCCTGGGAGTATCTCTAGAAATCTTTTCCATTATTTTCTCTTTAGAAATTCTTCAAGTTTCTTTGTAAAAAAATTTGTTGGGACAAAATTGTTTTCCTAAAACTGTTTGAAAATGAGTTTTTCTTCTAGCCGTATGCATGTAGATAGGCATAGTAGTGTGCATTTAGATAGGCATACTAGTCATGAGTTGCATCATACCATTCATAGTGACATTCCATTCTTCGGGGAAGATATAGGACCAATATCATTTAGAGATTGGATGTGGGATACTGAGAAATTGGTGCAACCTTTGTTTAGTAAATATAGTCATGTAGACATTCTTAGGCATGTTACATCTAGGTTTGTAGGACGTGCATTTGATTGGTGGCAAGAGAGGCAATATAGAGTGAAAAAGGGGAGAACATCATGCATCAATACATTTTATGAACTAAAAACATGCATGTGGAAACATTTAATTCCCCCTTCATTTAGGATCACTAAAGCACAACAAACTAGGATAGAAGACTTCATTGACATTGGGGATGCATTCATCCAAAATATTGCTAAGTTTTCTAGACTAGAAAAAGATTTTAAGCACAATTTAGACTTGCTCTTGAGTGCACAAAGAAAGAGAGAAAAATACAAGAGAAAGCAAGCTAAACATCAAAAGCTTCGAGAGATTGAAAAAAAGCGAAAAAAAGAAGAGCTTGAGAAGCTTTGTGCTAAAAGAGAACAAGAGGAAAAGGAGATAAAAGAGCAGAAAAAAAGAGAGGAAGAAGAAAAGGTTAAAGAGGAGAGTCTAAGAAAAGCAAAAGAATAGAATGAGAGAAAAGAATTAGAAGAAAGAGAGAAAATAACACAAGAGAGTAATCTTGAAATATAATCACAGATGGTAGAGTTAAAGATCATTTCAAATGCAAAAAAGGAACTCATTGTTAAGGATTTGGTGTTAAATCTTTCACTAATCCCTTCCATTAGGTTCCAATTTTCAAAAGAAGTTCTTCCATCTTTAAACTCTATTCACTTTGTCATTAAATCTTTTGTTTTGTTTCTTTCTCAAACATTTTGTTCTCAATCTCATTCCCTTATTTCATCCTCCTCAACTTCTTCTGTAAAAACACACGTTGACTCTAAAATTCTTTTCAAAAATCATCTTAGTCAAAGTGTAAAACATTTCTTTTGTGAAGTGGGCCTAATACCATCTTTCTCAATCTTTACAAGCCCATTTTCACAATTTCTCCAATCACCTATACTGCATGGTCATTATAATTTTAATTCCATTTTATTTGATGACTACTACAGATTTGTTTTTGATCCTGGTGGAACTCTAACTTTCGTTGTTGTGGGCCTTTAATAACCCTCTAGATCTGAGGACAGATCCTCTTCAAGGGGGAGGGGATGATGTGACCCCAATAAGGCTTATAGCATTGGGTCAACGCCAAGGCCCATTCCTTTTTAATTTCTTTTACTTTCTCTATTTTCAATTAAATAAATATTGTTTTAATTGACCTTATTTTGCTAATTGCAGCCTCTTATTTCCAAGCTGCCAATTCTTGAAGTATTGGCATTGGGCCTGCGGCCCAATTCTTCTCAACACTAAGCCATTCATACACGTGTGCAACATCTCCTGAATGGGCCTCGCGTGCAGCTCAGTTCTCTCTAATTCTTGCTTTCTACACACCACGCATGGTCATCCATCTGCGGCCAACATTAAAAGCTTCTCCTATATTCTACTTACGCGTGCTTGTGCGAGAAGCTCATTAAGTGTTCTGCTAGCACGTATTGGGCTTCCAGCCCAATTCCTTCAGCACCTCCTTCAACGTCTGCAGCAAGGCCCCATAGCATTTCATGCGTTGAGAGTTGTTGCTAGGGTTTCTTCGTACACCTCCAATGTTTCAGCATAGCCAGCACGTGTACTTCGGGCCATCAAATGAAGTCCAACCCATGTGTTGATTGAAGGGACGCAAGCCACACAAGTGATCTGCTAGGGTTCTCACGCACAGCAACCCTTTGTCACCAACACACCCAACGTGCAGCCCTAGCTGCCTTCCTCCTTTACGAAGGCCAACCCCTTTTACGGTTTCCGCGTCTTGTAAACACCATCACGTTTTCCACCTCACTTCAGCATCACACGTTCCTACCTTTTGCATCTTCGAGAGCCTTTATTCGCTAGGGTTCTCAATCGTTTCACGCATTCCACACCATTAGTTAGGGTTCTCGATCCACACTTGGTTCACAACACCGTTAGGATTTTTCACTCTTTCTCGTTGTTAGGGTATTATTAGAATGGTGTTTTCCTTTCTTCCTTTTCCGTTTTTTTCAGCTGCCCTTCATCTATAAAAGGTGCAGGCCATTTCTTTGTAATCAGCTTAGATGAATGATAAATCTGGTTGAGAATACTCCCATTTTCGTCTCTGCTCAAACCTTTCACCTTAGATGAGGATTTATCCTCCTAGGGTTCCCAAACCAGTGAGATTCGAGCTTAAACACCATACACGAACCATTATGTTGCGCTTCTCTCGCCCTCCGCGAGATTCAATCGGTGGAACGTCGATTGGAGAGCTTTTCCGGCGAGTACCATGACGGAGGAGCCTCATCATATTGAAATAATATTTGAGTACACTGATTGCAGCTATTAACACAAAAATCATATTCGAAAACTTTTTAAACCACAAAATGAACAACTTCTTTGCGATCATCACTATATGGTGGGCTCAAATTGGAATGTCATTTACAAAAAACAATAAACAATTGCACAAAACAATAAACAACCTATAGAAACAAAGTGTGCAAAAAAACTAGTTGAAAAGGGAGAAACATTGAACCTTCTCACCAACGACAGCAAAATCAGGGCAACGAGTAGGTTCCAAAATCGCTCTTCTTGCAGCTCGGATTCGCCTCCAGGTCCGACGGTTTCGCAATTCTTGTGTGGTGAAAGGAGATAACGGTGTGGAGGGGGAGGGGAAAGGAGATAACACATATTGTTTCGTGTTTGTATGAATCTCAATTTCTCTGACACCACACATCGACACGAGTGCTTTAATCCTTCATACGGTTGCAACAAAATGGTAAACTAGGACAGAATCAAACACGACAACCAATTGTGGTGATGGAAATTACTACGAGATGGCAATGCAGAGAAAAGGGGAGGTTAATACAGCGTGTAATGGAGCCATCGAAAAACGTGAATCCCGCCATTCTGCAAAGATTGCATTCTTGTTTGTATGGTGGAATGATGCATTCAACAACGCAGAGACAACAAAGCACAAAACGAAATTAAACGAAACAGAGAGAGATTGAAGGTATGGGAGATTTCAAAAATAAAATGGTAGAAAGGGGTTTGGGGAAAGGGTTTTTGTGATGAAGTGAAAGGGATTTGGGGTTTAAAGATTAAAATGGGATAGGGTTTTTCGAAGAACAAAAATGGGTTTGGGGTTTCAACATTCAAAGGAGAGAGGGGTCTGTGATGAATTTTCACAGTGGAGGATATGTGTGTGCGGAGAGGGTTTTCTAGGGAGGTTTGGGGAAGACTTGGTTTAAAGGAGAGAGGTTTTTTGAAAAATCAAAATGAAAAGAGAGGAGGGTTCTGTGGTGAATGGTAGGTGTCCAACACGCGCGAGTGAATACTCTAACCTTCTGCATTGTCATTTCATTTTTCAATTAAATTAAAAAAAATAAAAATTACATATCTCACGCCACATCAGGTGGTAAGAGAAGTGGTAAGAAAAAAGTGTCATTGTATCATTTCTCTTTGAGGATTCATATGCACTCTGGATAGACTTCAAATAGAGGGGGATTACAGAAAAAAGAGGGATCACAGAGGGGCGGCCAAAGCAACAAAAGGGGGAGACCTCGAAAACATCATCACCAAAGGGGAACAGAACACGGGAAAGGCAACAAGGAGAGGAGAGAAACGGAGAGAACGATGGTAGCAAAGGAACCCACTTAGTCAAGGAGGGAGCCAAAATAAGATAAAGAGACTACAATAGGTAAGCACCTTGAACGTTTGGGTGGATGTGAAACTGTGTCTAGTCTTTAAATGCATGATGTTGTGTTGTGCTTGCCATGCTTGATTTCTTGTTGATTCATGGTATTGGTTCTATCCACTTAATGGTGGAAAGCAAATATGCATTAACTGTCAATTTCATCTGTCACAACATAACTTTGATAAGAAAAACAACATTGGCATCATCGTACACTCATCCCGTTCTCATACAATCAACATACCCACTCTAATCTTCTCCTTCTCCATATTTCGTTTTTATCATACATTAACAAAGCCTTCACACACCAACCAATATACCTTCATTCGACTTAATTCATTTCCCAAACTCCAGCACCTTCAAATCCCAACCATCGGTTTCCATCATCACCAACCTTCATCTTCAACCCCTGCATTTTTTCATCTACGTCTTTGTTCACCCACATCAACACCATTCCCCTGTATATAAATACAAAACAAAACCCATTATCCTTCATCTCACCTTCAATCATCTCCTTCACGCCGCACTCAACACGAACACCATACCAAAAACACGGAAACAACCCATAATCATCTTCATCTTCCCCAATCACACACATTCATTTAAAGCAGAGAAGAATGGGCTGAGAGATGGTAGCTCCAATCACGGTTGGGGGCGCTATGGTGGGGCTCGGTGATGCAGATTCCAAACCTTGGTGACTCGCGCGAGATGAAGAATGAGAGGCTTGGAGTGCAGCGGAGGCCGACGATGCTTCTGGTAGCGATTGGCTTCGTCGCGGTGGCTCTAGCGGATCGGGAAGCTTGCAAGGTCGTGACCTTCAATGGTGGCCGCCATTGTCGACGCAGGTCATGGCCTACCATGTGATAGAGGTGGTGTTCTGGTGGGAAGACACGAGTGAGAGTGATAGGGTCCTTGGTTGAGTGAGAAAGTGAATTGAGGGTGATGTTGTTGTGGTCCGAGTATATGGAGAAGAAGAAACCCCTGGAGGTTTCTGCAGAAGATGAACACCGCATGTTGGGTTTTCTGCACGTGAAGGAGATTAACACTTGGATTGGAATGGTTCTTGCACCCCCAATGCCACTTATCACACCTCCATCTTTTGAATTTTCGAACTGGGCCATTCGTACTCTTTGCACCACTGGTTTTATTCTTCACACTCCAAATTCATTTGTCTTTTTTGCTCCTTGGGGCCGAATTTGTTTTACTTCGGACACCTCCATACTCTGTTAACCCCACACATATTTGTTTGTTGTTTGTTTAGGGCCTGTTTTCTTTTTATGCTACGAGTACCCCTGATGTTTATTAATCCCGCACCCCTGCACACACCTTTTATTCCTATTTTGGGCCTGTTTATATTTTACTCGCTGCACCCACCTCTTAATAAATACACCTCACTTGCTTCGTGCACCCCACTAATTACGCGTGCACCCTCACATTTTGTTTCTCACTTTTATCCTTCTTAATTAAATTTCATCTTTTTATTTTATTTCTTTCCCTTTCTCTAAAAAACAAAAATTCAAAATGCTAAAATAATTTTCTTTCCCTTTAGTGTATGTCTGACCGCTCGCGTCGTGTGACACATATTTTCAAGTAATTCAAAAATACCAAAAAAATGTAAATTTTCAAAATATAAAAACATAAACTTTTTTAAACAAAATCTTTTTAAGAACTACGTGATCCTTGATTTTGCATTGTGAAATACGTAGGAGCAAGGCTAGTCCTTGTCAGGTTCACCTCCAAAAAATTAAAAAATATTTTTGTTTCTTTTTAGCATTTTTTGTCTCATTATTTTTGGGGAAAAATAACATTTTGAAAACCACATCAACTTTGCATTTTTAATTAAAGGTACCACCCTCGGAGGGTGCTATAGGGTGCTAACACCTTCCCTACGCGTAACCGACTCCCGGATCTAAAATCTGGTTTTTCGCAGACTTATTTTATTTTTATGGTTTTCCATAGTTTTCCAGAATAACTATGGTGGTGACTCCCAAATCTCTTTTTAAAACCGTTTTCTTTTTTGGTTCGTCGTCTCATCGCGATTCTGGTTGCGACAGTCTTGAACAGGGTGAGGTTGTGGGGACGATGTTCGCCCATCATGAATAGGTTGATGAGCAATGTCACACTTATGCACCTACTGATCATTTTGGTTTTTGGAAAAACCAAATGAATGAATGACTTCAACACCAATTTGGTAATTCCTTATGTTGTGCTTCTCATAAGGTTCATCTTCAATAGGAACCTCAAATTGATCAAATATGTTAGTAATGAGGTATAGATATGGTAGAGGGGCATTGTCCCGTAAGGCCCGTTTCATGCGGTTCCTAACAAGATGAGCCCAATTAATCTTTGTTCCCGTCAAGAGAGCCTACATTAATATGATGTCTTCCTCATTGGCATGTACTAGATTAGTACAACGGGACAACAAACAACAACAAATAATGTAATGCAATATACGTGATTCTACTTTCATTTGGCTCGCAAGTATTCTACCACCTATATCTGCATGATCATTCCATATCATTATTTTGGCATCATTACTTGGATAATCAACTTTCCATTCATCTACCATACTCCCCTTAAAGCACACACCGTGACTCCCCAAATTAGTCATACCAAAAAAGAAATCTGGATCTATTTGAATTGCTACTTTTTTCACTTCACTATGTATAACTCCATTATCAGTAATGCGCAAATTGGAATAAAAGACACGAACTAATTCTGGATAATAAACTTCAGCAATAGTAAGGAATGACTATAAACCCAAATTATTCAAGACATCATAGGACTCAAAGTTTTTGTCATTAAAAAAGGCAACATCTAGGTATCTTGGTTCAACGATGTCTTAGTTGCAAAATTTGGAAGAATACCTTTTGTATTATGCATTTGATGAAAACAGAATTTGTGGACGAGGAGGGGGGATGGTTTCATCGCTCTGGTTTTCGATGGCATCACGACGGCATCACAGCAGTGGCGGACATTGGTAGAAGCCTTGTGTCTTTTAGATGATTATGCCATTTGAAGATGATTTTCAATGATTCAACTGGTGGGTTGGGTAGAGAATTGAAAATTACAAAGTTTAGAACAAATGAGATGCAATTTGGTTAAGAATTTACCCAGATTCGTGGATGTGAAAGTGCAGGACAGTGGCACACAATTGGGATGAGGGTTTCACGCAGCCAAGAGAGAGAAAACTTCCATTTTATAGTGCAAGATGACCTGTAACCGATTATAGGGTTTGGGTAATCGATTACAGGGTTTCAATAATCGACTACAATCGTTATGTTATCGATTACGTAAAATTGTAATTTGACAAATGCCATTGTTAATTGATTACAAGGTACATATAATCGATTATAGCGTGAGTTTATTTGCTATCAACCATGTGTTAATCGATTACATGCCTTTGTAATCGATTACCAATATTTGTAATTTGCCAAATGCCGCTGTTAATTGATTACAAGTATCTTGTAATCGATAATAGGGTGATTTTTTTGTCAGCAAAACCACTTGTTAATTGATTACTGGACTTGGTAATTGTTTACAAGTCATTTTTCTTAACAATTTATAATTTGGTTACTTATGAAAGCTAGCAAAATAATTTTACACAAATCATTCTGTTTACTTCAACACTAAAAAGGTTAAACAAAGACATAATGAAATTACACCACACTGCTTGAAATCATAAACAAAGAAAGTAAGCCAAATTGTAGTGACTAAATATAATTGAGGAAATAAATTAGGGCAACCATCTATATTTTGTATTCCCGCATCCATCCACATATCATCCAGAATTGATATCTTCATATTGTTCGGTAGGTGTTGGTGGTCGAATATCTCTAGTTTGGATGAAATGTGGGGATGTTTCACGAATCGCTCTAGACTTCGAACATGATTCCAACGATGAGTCATCTGAGATACATGGTGGTCACATTTGATTTTTGCGGTATCGTGCACAAGTCTGTTGCGTATTGTTGTAGGGCAACAATAGTTAATTTGTTTGACAATTTTATGGTCACCACACTCTGCTAATTCTGTTATGGTTTCTAATAATTGATTGTAGGTCCAATCATGTCTAATTGAGAAGGTTTTTTGGCATCCGAATTGAATTCAAGACTGAAACCATAACTACTTTCTTGTGATCCTAACACCTCTTAGAGGTCCATAATAACAAATAATTGTTGGTGAAATTAGTAGGGAGTTCGAGGATGAGGATGGGGTGTTTGGAGTTAAAAAAAGACAATTCATTTAGTAGATCTTATAAATGTCACATACAACTCAATGATTGTGTTTAATGGGAAAGCACACTTACATTGCAACATTTCGAAAACATCTTCATCGGTCTTCAATTCAAATGCCTCA
Source organism: Vigna unguiculata (assembly GCF_037176805.1). Taxonomy (NCBI): domain Eukaryota; kingdom Viridiplantae; phylum Streptophyta; class Magnoliopsida; order Fabales; family Fabaceae; genus Vigna; species Vigna unguiculata. Next base: position 27,333,863 of record NC_140798.1, on the reverse strand, counting down.
TAATATGTCCTTCAAAAGTCACAGTGGGTCGTCTGAAGTAGAGGTTGTTTATGGATTTGTTTGATTGGTGGGGAATGGTTGCGTAGACTTTTTGTTTTATCACGTTGTATGTGCAGTTGTATGGATTGTGAAATAGTTGAGGACTATCATATATGAACTTGACCCGTCATCATATAGTTTCATTTCGTTGTTTGCAAATAAGGCCACAATGTAAGAATTTGTGAAATCCTAAGATTCGATGATGCCAAACATTTCAGTGGAGAAATTATCCATGTATGGGTTGTGAATGATGTTGCAATGGGCAAAGGAGATGGAAATGAATGATAGTTTTTTAGAGTTGAATTTATGCAATTGATAGAGCGGCATGGGCGTGGTATTTATAATCATCATAGATCAATTATTGAGTGATATCAAAAAAATAATAATTGCATTTCATACGTAGATTTGAAGTGGTAAAATTTATAGAATTAAATAAAAGAACATGAAGGCCCTATAAGTGAATTATTTTATTATACAATTATATTCATCAGCAATGGTCGCGTGTGCCACAAGTTAGCCGTCATGTTGGTCGTCAAGGTCGTCTTTTAGGTTGTGGTGGAAGAGGAGGGGGAGATTCACTTTCGTCATCAGTTTCTTCAACTTCTACGGATTGAGAAGCTTTTTTAGAGCCATGAAATGACATTTATGGTCGATACTATTGTTGTCAAGAGGAAGACCCTTAGTATGCTAATGGTGGAGTCCTTGTAGATGTCCCAGACATTTATGATGGAGCACCACCAAAGTTGGAAAATTTTGGTACGGAGGAACCATCATACATATGAGATGGACTCACATCAAAGGTAGACGGCGGTGGGAAAGAACCATATGTTGTGGGAACCTAATGAGACAATGATGAAGGTTGCATTTTTTGGTCCCAATTTCCATAACCAGGCGTCTGATTTTGTGAGTAAAGGAAGTCCAAAAAGGGCCTATCAGTACGTTGTTGGTGATGTAAAGGTGGTTCAACATATTGTTCAGGCATGTCATACTGATATACGAACAACAATTAATTGACAGGTTTCAAAATAAATAATAGAAAAGAAAAATTTTGAAATACAAAAAATATTAAATTCTTACTTCATCATCAGACGATTGGTCAACAGGCGAAGGTATGAGTGATGTATCATTTCATGTATGGTGATTTATCACCCAGATGGCCATTTTTGCTATGGTTTGCCTTAAACAAGCAAATTGTGACGATTATTCCTTAGTGTTATATATATATATATATATATATATATATATATATATATATATATATATATATATAATGATATTATCGCCAATAAATATATGCCTTTCCTTGGAGATTAATTATGTGAACATCATCCAGGTTAACCGGGTCAAGCGGAATGCTTTGTCGCCAACCAAATTGTTTGACCACTTAGTCAACTTGGTGAAATTCCACTGTTGCAAAACAAATTAGAGGAACAAATGTCCGAATAACAGAAGAAATGTTGATGGTGATTAAGCTATTCACCATAGGTTGCAAATAAGGTGTCCATATGAACTGCAACAATTTACCAAAATATTAAATAAAAGAAAAAACCAAGCTAATATGTTCATAAATATAATGGAGAGAATGTGATAAGGGAACTTATTTCGGTTATATTTTATCAAATTTCTTCGAAACTTAACCACAGTTGTTTGGTCATGGAAGATGGAACACGTAAGTCGATACCACTTTACGCTTACGGGGAACGCTAAGCCAGTCTTAATGTCATCTTCAGTCATTGGTTGAATTTCTCGAGAGAGACATTTCAGTCTCTCCAAGGCCTAACAATGTAGAAGTAACATGCATCCCCCGATGTTGTCTTGTTAGAACTTAGTACTGTGATCTAATGCACGATACAAACAAGCCAACACTATTGATCCCAATTAAAGTTAGAAACATTAGACAAGTCTCTTAACAATGGCAAATACTTAGAATGAACAAAACTCACTGACATATCTGACATCAACGTGCTACCAATTAGTATGAGGATGTGCGCAGGTGCATACTGTGCAATTGTGTCGTTCTCAACGTGAGCTGGTAATTCCAGGAATCTAGTATTCAGCCACAATAACCTAATTCAATTACTTATGAACATATTTTTGGTGCAATATCCCCTAATAATTCTTGGCAGAGTTCCATCAGGTTCCCAGAACTAGATTTGATGATGGGTTCCCCATCTATAGGCACACCCAATTGAAGTGAAACATCCTCCAAAGTGACAGTTGTTTCTCTGAGTAACATGTGGATGGTGTGAGTTTCAATCGTCCACCTTTTGCATAGTGCAATTATAAGTATATGGTTGATCTCCATATTGTCAACCTTCAAAACATGTCTATAACCATCTTGATCAATTAAATTTCTGACCTTGGGATCAACCTGATCAATATGTTTTAAAATCCATATTGAATGTCGTCTTAGTCGGAGAACTCTCTCGTTCCCTTGCCATATGACGTTTGTAATGTGGTCATCTTCATGACACAAAACTGACATGTTTACCGAAAGATTGTTGTTTTCAGTTATGATGAACTACATTATACAAAAATTTAAACCATTGACAGTAGATCATTTCAAGTTAATGAATAAAAAATATAAACAAAATAGGATAGTAAATTTCACTATACCTATGAAATTGACAGGTGATAATCACAAATGCATTTTTCTTGTTGTTGTAGTTAGTGCTGGACGTTGAAATATAACTGCAAATAGGTGAAGGCTTATGTGATATGTAATCAGTGGTGCAAAGGCAAGCATATTTAAATCATTTCAAAAGTTATTCTCACACAATGCATGTTATGTATCATTGAATATTAAGTACATATTCTCTCTCTATCACGCATGCCTATACTAGCTGTTATCTTCCATTCATCACCCAATGCATAAGAAATAATGATGTTCAAAGATTCTCTACATTGGATTCCATATTGCAATGTTCATCAATAGTTAATGGCAAAGATTCCCTCTACTTACCATTTGTAATCGATTTCACAAAACTACAAATATAAATTCTTTGAATGTAATTGATTACACACTATATGTAATCGATTACATGTTGAAATTATGTTGGGGGCACACGATTTCTGTTTTGAAATCGTGTTGAGTGCACACGATTTCTCTTTTGAAATCGTCATGGGTCCACAACACTTCAATTTCAAAGGAAATCGTGCAGGGACGAACGTTTTGTTTTTGAGAAATCGTTTGGGGGCAAAACGATTTGCATATATCCGTAATTTTTAAAAAAAATTGCCCACTTCCGTAAATGTTTTCTTTTTGAAAAATCGTGTGGGACAGAACGATTTGTCTATATCTATAATTTTTTTAAAACTTGTCCACTTTCGTAATTAATGAGGTTGAATTGCCTAATAAAAAAAATTCTTATTTAAACTAATATATAAAATTTTTTATTATATGAATAATTTCTATTTCTTACTAGTTCCATAATAATGTCATTTTATTTATGGGTAATATGTTTTTGGTCCATAAATTTTAAGTGAATTTTGGAATTAGTTCATTTTGAAATTTTGGATCAATTTAGTCTTCATCTTTTGAAATACGTGGATTTAGTCCTTTTAATCAAATTTTATTAAGTTTATTTGACATTTCAAACATGTTTCATAATAGTATTGACTTAACATTAAAGCATAGATGTGTTAAACAGTATAAACAACTAAAATACAATCCTGAAATACATACGAACATCAATAAACTTAACAAAATTTGATTAAAAAAACTAAATTCATGTATTTTAAAAAATGAATGACTAAATTGATCTAAAATTTCAAAATAAACTAATTTCAAAATTTACTAGTTGAAAAAATATATATTTAATCTTATATTTGTCGATAAAAAATACTAACAATATCATTATTTACCTCTTAAATACAATTTATGTTCTAACATGATAAAACATCTAATTCAAACATGATAACAAGAGTTTTTTAACGAGTTAAATTCTCAAACAAAAATCATACAGAACAGTAGCAGTGATATTTTTTTACCGATTACATAAGTGATAATATTCCCATCACATGATTCAATTTTACTTTTAGGGTACGTGTCTACTAACGTGGTCTCTTTCCATCATTGTCGTAGGAAAATAGGAGTATGAAAAAAGCAAAAAAAAGGTTCTGTCTGTTTATGGTTTTTGTATATATCCACACCCTCTACTTGGCATCAATTACCTATCTTGCTTGCTAACTAAGAGACACGTACATAACACATGTCCAACTGCATGCAATTCCTATCCCACTCATTACTCTTTCCCTTCATATAAACAAACACAATGCACTCCCCTTTCATCTCAAACTTTCACTGTGTTCTTCCACACCATGGCCACCAAAATCAACCTTTCTTTACCTATCTTTCTCTTCTTCCTATTAGCCTTGTTCTCAACCCTAGCCTGCGCCAAGAAAGAAACCGAGGTAGCAGCAGACCCTGAGCTCAAAACATGTAAACACCAGTGCCTACAGCAGCTGCAATACACTAAAGCTGACAAGCAGATATGTCTTCAAAGTTGTGACATGTACCATGGTCTGAAGCATGAGCACGAGGAACAAACAGAAGAGAAAATTCGTAAGAAGAAAAAGCATGAAGGTACCACTCAAGAGCACGACGAAGAGGAGGAAAGCGGAGAAAAGGAAGAAGAAGGAGAAGCAGAGGAAGGAGGGGAAGAAGAGGAGGAATATCCCTACATTTTTGAAGAAAATTGTGATTTTGACACCAAGGTTGAAACAGAAGATGGCAGAATTCGAGTTCTGAAGAAGTTCACCGAGAAATCCAAGCTTCTTAAAGGCATCGAGAATATCCGTTTAGCCATTCTAGAAGCTAGAGCGCACACGTTCGTGGCTCCACGCCACTTTGATTCTGATGTTCTTTTGTTCAACATAAAGGGTATACATACATCTATACTTTTTGTCCTTCTTTGTTGCTTATGGTGGTGGATACTGTACAATTTCTGCAATTTCCGACTTTCATTAATTTCTTGTTTTGGTATTTGGTAGGGCGAGCCGTACTTGGGTGGGTGAAGGAAAGTGAAACAGAAAAGTTCATCCTTGAATCCGGAGACGTGTTAGCGATACCAGCAGGCACCCAAGTATACATCATTAACAGAGATGAGAATGAGAAGCTGTTCCTTGCCATGCTCCATATACCTGTCTCCACTCCTGGAAAATTTGAGGTTAATTACTGCTTCTCAGTACATGCATCATCATGGATAATTGATAAATGAATTTTGTTACTGATCTAAGGATATTGTGGTGTAGGAATTTTTCGGGCCTGGAGGACGAGACCCAGAATCGGTTCTATCAGCATTCGGCTGGAATGTGCTCCAAGCTGCTCTCCAAGTAGATCTAACTTCATTATACTATATATTAAGCATAATTTTTGGTGATTATATCTTCTAAAATGAGAAATTAATTGCAGAGCCCAAAAGGAGAGTTAGAAAAGCTTTTTGAGCAACAGAACGGGGGAAGTATTTTCCAAATAAGCAGAGAACAGGTGCAAAAGTTGGCCCCCAAGAAAACCTCGTGGTGGCCCTTTAGTGGCCCCTCCACGGCTGAATTCAATCTTTTCACCATGTCTCCCACTTTCTCCAACAGCCATGGTACTTTAACCGAAGCTGCTCCTTCTGATTCCAGGAGTCTCCTTCACAAACACAATATCATGATTTCCTTTACCAACATCACCAAGGTATACATAATACCAACTCCACTTCCTCGTTAATTAACTAATCTATGATAACATATAATGAAGTTCTTTGGCATTGATTTGCTGTTGTGTAGGAATCAATGAGTACTATTCTGTACAACTCACATGCAACGAAGATAGCAATGGTGATCAGTGGTAAAGGGGGTCTTCAAATTGCATGTCCCCACATCACATCAAGGTCACAGACAAAGCATGAAAAGAGTAGCCCCTCATACCATAGGATCAGTGCCGAGTTGAAGCCAGGAATGCTGTTTGTTGTTCCTCCCGGTCATCCCTTCGTCACCTTCTCTTCCAGGAAAGAGAATCTCCAGATTTTATGCTTCGAGATTAATGCTCGAGACAACAAGAAGTTTACATTTGCAGGTACATAAACATATAGCATATAAATCCTTAATTAACATACTTGGTTTTTAGTTTATTGTGAAGTTTAAGGTAGTTAATTATTGTGTGTAACAGGGAAGGACAACATTGTGAGCTCTATGGACGATCCTGCTAAGGAGCTGGGATTCAACTATCCTTCGAAAATTGTGAACAGAATCTTCGACAGAAAGGAGAGTTTGTTTTTTCCTTTTCAGCTGCCACGCCAGGGCCGTGATCGTCGTGCTGATGCATGAGTTTTTTTTTTGTTTCTTTTGTGGTAGTTGTGTTTTATGTTGATAATGATGCAAGGTAGGGAGATGGAGTGTATGGAAATGCAGGCCCATGCATCCATGCATGCAATGGAATAAAATGGCCACTAGTTTCTATCTTCCTAGATAGTTTCTATCTTTCAAGATGGTGGCAGAATAATAGATCTTTGTTTTTGAGAAGTTTCTTTTATGAATTTTTAGATGAAACTAATTGTTGGGAGGAAATTATTTAAAATAAAAAAAGTAAGAAGAGAATTAAAATGAATAGAGAATGAATTAATCAGGCCCTGAATGGGTGTTTGATAATGTTGACTTCTTTTCCTCACCACAGATACTAAGAACGAAAATGATACTTTGAAAATTTATAAATTGACAACATCAAACGTGTCCTTTACCATAATCTTTGATTATTTTTCGTTAAATATATTTTTTATCTTAATGTTTTGTATTTTTTATCAAAATATTGGACCAATATTTTATTTTTATTTTTGAAAATGTGTGATGTTACAAATACATTTTTCAGCTAGAACATTTTGAATAAGTAATTCAAATATAAAAAATAAACACGTTAAATAAATCATAAATTTAATAAAATATAATTAAAATTATCATAACATAATTTTATTTTTAATTCTAAGGATTAAATTAATTATGCGTTAATAATTAATTTAATATTTTATTAATAATCAATTTTAATGATATTATTATAAATAAAAAATTATAATTAATTTTTAAAATTTATTTACCAAAATTTTAGTTATTAAATAAATTGTCACTACAATATTAATTATCGAAGTTCTTACTATTAAAAAATTATTTGTAAATTAATTTTTAATTAATTAATTACTAATTTAGTAATTAATTATAAATTTTTATTCATAATATTAAAAAATTGATTTGTAAATTAATTTTTAATTAATTAATTACCAATTTAATAATTAATTATAAATTTTTATTTATAATGATTATTTTAATTATTAATAATTTTTTATTTTATAAATTATTATTATAGTAAGTGATAATTTTTTATTATTAAAATTAATTGTTAATAAAATATTTTTTTTAGAGTTGGCATACTTTTAAAATTAAAATACTAAATTGAATTAAAATTTTAAAGAAAGATTAATTTTCTGTAAGTGGAGGGCGATGGTAACTCTATTAGAGGAAAATGGAAGATTTAAAGAGCATTCGAACGTCTTTTAGCGTAGATTGAAAGAGCATTCGAACGTCCTTTTAGCAATTTTATTGGGGATTTTTTCCTACACCTCTAAACATTTCTTCTGTGCCTAAAAGAAATTAAAATTCTCATTTTACCCTTCAATTAAAAATAATAACTTTTTTCTCTTTCGAATGTTAACATTCCATACTTTATTTTTCTTAATTTTTACATGTTACGAACGTTAAAATCTATAATTATTTTTTTTATTTATAGATATCGACATTTTATTTATAGATATCGAGGTCCGATATTACATTTTTCTTTCACGAATGTCAAGATCCGATTTCCAATATACCGAAAACATTTCAAAAAAAAAGTTAACCGATTTCCACATCCGGTTAACATATATTAAATTATTTAAAACTTTTTAATTTATATTAATTTAATCATTTATAACATTTTCTTTAAATATATATTAAGTTAAAATTTAAACAAAACAAAATATATTACATTTTATATTAATTTATATAAACTTTTAAAATATTTTTATATAAATATTTATTACATTAAACTTTAAAAAAAATATTTTTTACAAACCGGAATTCCACATCCGGGTACAGGAGGTGTGTTCAGAAGTGCAGAAAGAAGCCCGTTTTTATTTGTTAAGTGTTATTTTGGGTTTGGGCTTCAATCTAGTTCTATTAGCTTCCTGCACCACACTTTCAATATTCGCACCTTCATGTGTTGGGTCTGGACAATTATATACCCCGTGTACCCCTTTTTACTCGTGCATCCTTGTGTTTGGATTTGTCTTGTTTTTGAGCTTGTGTTTTATTTACCACTACACACATTCATTACTCATTACACCATGTATTTTGTTAACTCTCCAACCCTATCTATCGCTTGTTGCACCTGACGTTTTGCACTTCATACCCTCCATCTATTTTCACTTTATTTTCGGTCTTTACTAGGTCTTTTGACCTTGCACGGGTCTTTTTTTTTTTTTTTTAATTATGTATTAAGATATATAATAAATAATTATTATATTTTTTGAAAAAATATTATATATTAACTGTTATAATTATATTTAATTATAAATATAATATTTAATTTTAGAATTGTATAATATAAGAAAGTTAAATCTTGAATTTTATGTATATTTTTATAATAATAATCACTTAATTATAAATAAGTAGTATTTTTCTAATATCAATTTCTTAGAATTAATGCATTTTTAAAATTAATGTAGTATATCATGTTGATTTTAGTAGTCGTTTACGGTATTTGATTAAGTGTTATAATTATATTTAATTAAAAATATAATATTTAATTTTAAAATTATAAGAAAGTTAAATCGATTTTTGTGTATATTTTTACGACAATAATAATTTATACCTGCACCCTCTCATGCATCTTTTTCCATTTTTCGTCTTTGTTTTTCTAAACATCATCTTTTTTTCACACATGTTTTTCTAAAAACCAAAATATTTAAAAATTATAAAAAATTACAAAAATAGAAAAAATTTAAAAAATGAAAAATGCTTTTTTCCTTAATCTTTTGGTGTATTCTAGCCACTCGACACTAATATTAAAATAATTCAAAAATATCAAAAACAAATTCAAAAATTAAAAACATCAACACTTTTAAACAAAAAAAATTCACAAATAATAACTTAAATCTCTCATTTGGATGAAAATAAGTAGAGCAAGGTCCATATATGTTAGGCCCAAGAAACAAAAAATATTTTTGTTTCTTTAGAGTATTATTTTGTTATTATTGTTAAGAAAATTAAACATTTTGAAAACCACATCAATTTGCATATTTAATTAAAAGTACTGCTTTCGGGTGGGTGTTGTGGGGTGTTGACACTTTCCCTACGCCTATCCAACTCCCAAACCAAAAAATCTGACTTTTCGCAAAATTGTCTTATCTTTATAATTTTCTATAGTTTTCCAGAATAAACTATGGTGACGACTCCAAAATTTATTTTTTCAACTTGTTTTCTTATTTAATTTGCCGTCGTGTCCCAACTTCGGTTGTAACAATGTTTCGAAGAAGGAAAACCCTAACGACGACTTCGATAATGATGGCAATAGTATCATCAGTGGAACCCTAACGTGACCATGGAGAACAATAGTGGAACTTGGTTCATCACTACACCTCCTTCACAACCTCTCCCATTTGCTTATCATAATTTGTTCAATTTTTTTGTAATCCTCATGATAACTGAAAGCTCCATTTTGGAAGGTAGTAATAGATCTAGGGAGATCTTCCGAATTTACTAATCTGTTCACAACAAACTAGACCCATCAATCAAAGAGTTGAATATGGGGGTGCGCTCACTGAAATGAGCAATCCAGAATATGCCACTGGATCTAGCAAACAATAACAGGAATGACTAATCTAGTGTGTTGCCAGATCTGGTAATATATTTTGAATTGCTCATTTCAGTCAATACACCACTGTTTGGACTAAACATTTCGATGTGTAGACCTCACTTTCGGATTCATCAATCCGGTTTTAGGCTTTCGGATCCAGGAAAAATTTCCAAAATGAATATTTTGGTTACAAAGTTTGTTTACCATATTGGCCATTCCGGTTAACAAACTTCAAACACACCCCCTTCACCGATCCCACAACACCGAGAGTGACACCTTTTGCAAAAAAAAAAATGTAAATAAACAAATAGGCATACATATAAAGTTCAAATGATACCAATCTAGAATGAAGATAAAGTACACACTTACTTCTTAGTGGGTACGAGAGACCAGAAACCAAATGCAGCAGTGAAACTCTCTTCTCCTCAAGTGTGACACATGTAACATCCCTAAGGAATATTACTTTAAAAATATCACAAACAATTAAATCAATGAGACTAAATACGACAATATAAAAAAAATTTCCTCATTTATATACGCAGATTCCCAAAACGCGGGAAATAAAAGTCGTACTATCAAACATTGTAACCGTTCACAATTCAAAAACATTACAACTCATAAAAGCCAAAACGGCTAATGTCCAAAACATAAATACATCAGAAAGTTTAAATCTTCAAAAAGCCCAAATCATCCCTCTCTCTGGTCTCAAGCGTCTCCCGGCTCACCTGTCAAGTCATCTACTCCCGGATAACGAATCATCCGATCATCGCCATGCACACACAGATAGGGTGAGTTATGCATATTAAATAAATTAAATATGATACCTATCCCAATGAAAATTTACAAATACATGTTAAGTACAAGTTATTCACCACGATCTCAGATTCCTTCCCGAGTCCCATGCATGAAACTAGGTCCTAGGACTTTCATTGTGCTTCCACGAAACTATCCCTTTCGTGGTCCAACCCTACGAGCAAATCCTGCTCATAGACCAACCCTACAGACTTCTCGCCTGTAGTAACACATCCAAGCTTACACAACTTGGACCCTAGCACGCACGCAATCACCATACTATGGACTCCTCGCCCGATAGTAGCCGACGGGAACATCACAGTTCCTTACCCATCGTGCACACAACGCATGCAATCACCATACTAAGGACTCCTCGCCCAATAGTAGCCGACGGGAACTCATCTAGTTCCATGCCCATCATGCGTTCCACCACTCAAGCACGTCCCAGACCTCTATTAGACTTAGTCCATCAACCCAAGCATAAAAGAAGTGAACTCAGTCCTTCGAATTCACTAATCAAGCATAAGAAGATAATTGTACAGCCACACAAACCGCCTAGTACCGCTTAGACACCGCTAGGCGGATACTGGCAGAAAACTGCCCCGCGGTCATACTCCTACCGCCAGGCGCTGCGGCCCAGATTGGACCCGAAATTCTCCGTCACCGCCTGGCGGACACCACCCTGCCGCCAGGCGCCTAGCGCTAACAGTGGCCACTGCCACTCGTCTTTCACTCTACCGCCAGGCGGTTCACCTCGCGCTGCCAGGCGCTATAGCAGTAGCGCAATGCTACTGGTTTTTGGCACTTTTTACAGGTCTTAGTAGACCCACATTTACATAATATTTCCATCACTCATTCATTCATAACTTTACAAGACATAAAATCAAACCAGAATGTAATATGTACAATTAGTTAAACCCGAATCTCAATCCTCTCATCTCGATATGCCTCGCATAATACAGTACAAGAGCATGCCCTATGGTGTAACTAGTAAGCTCATCACTCACCACAATACAAAGTACAGTTTGCAGTACTCTTCTCTAATTGCACTTACACCTAAGTCATACCACAAATAAATCCTTAGTCCTCCTATGTTAGTATGTTCACTTAATTCATGAAAAGAGATTTACTGACTTTTAACCCAAATCTTCCAGAAATCCCCCCCCCCCGTGACTCTCCAACACATTTTTCAGCAACATCACCAAAACGTTCTCCCCTCTGATGCGTCGCCTGGCGGTCACCCAAGTGCCGCCGGGCGGTTCATACCAGTTTCGCACACTGCCACATTTTCCAGCATTCACAGTGTTCACCACTAACCCAAATTCCTTTTGCATTAAGTCTAACATATCTCCACCTCCACACAACAATCAATATTTATGTCCTAATCACAGTAATATCTATTTTCAATCAACAAAACTCACCATCGCGATCAACCATGTTTTCCAATTCTAATTCCTCGTGAACCCTAAATTCCCAATTCCATTATAATTCATGTATTAATCCACCAATTATAAATTTTACAATCAACAATCCATCAAATCAGTTATATTCAAATCACCAGATTCTCCCCGAACCTCGCACACCACAAAAATACCAAGAATCAGAAGAAACTGGGTAACCTAGTTCGTGTCGCCTGGCGGGCTACCCTTAGCCGGCAGGCGGTGCATATCAAAACCCAGAAAACCAGCACTGGTGGCATGAGCAGCCTGGCGGTCCTTCAACCCCGCCAGGCGGTTTCTGGAATTTTTCCAGAAAACGCAGAAAAGAACAGTGAATCATCAATTTACACATTCCATTTAGTCCAGAAAAACACAAACGACATATACATATATATATATACAAGCAAAACAACTCCCCTAACCTGGATTAAAGCTTTCCCCGATATTCTTCTACTTCTCTCCTTGAACTCCAATTGATCTCCCTTGCCTTCTCTCAATTCAACCCCCACTGATCCACCCACACTCTCAGTTCCTCACTGAATTTCGCACTCTCTGTCCACCTCACAATACCCTCTGCAGAAAACTTTCTCTTCCCTCACAATTAGGCTCTTTAGTGGTGTTTTAATGGTGAGTTAAAACCTTAAACGAAAAACTGCATTAAGAGGGGGAAATGACCTTTCAAGCTCACTAATTGGCTTGCTTTCCAGCTACCCCTACCAGATACTTCTGCTAGGCTTTTCCTTAACCCTTGAACTTCAAATTAAAACCAAAAATGACAAAAATGAAGTTTCCTTTGGTTCTCCCAAGGTTTGAACCCACACCCATGCACATGCCAACTTAATGCCTAACCAATGCAACCAATTCATATTTCATACTACCCAATACAATTCAATAATCATAAAAACCTCCAACACGTTTTAATATACACAAAATAATACAAATTTAATAACACACAAAAATTACATGCATAGGACTCAAACCCAAGTCCTCTCACACAAACCAAGTACTCTCAACCACTTGAGCTAGTACTTTTCCACGTTATACACTCCGCATTTATTACTTTAAAGGTTCTCCTTACCCACATTTATCCAATAATTACTTAATTAATTATTTAATTTTTTTCCCGGGTCTTACAACACACACAAACACAAATGGAGAACGTCAAGCAATAACAGTTAACAAATGAAGAAGCACCATGACTAAAGCTCAACAAATAGAGGTTCAAGGTGTTTAGAGCTCAGGAAAGGGGGCTTCTCCTTACACCTCCAAGTACTTCTCCTATAACCCAAAAAATAATTTAAATTTTTACGTTGTCCCTCAATTAAAAGTAACTACATTTTTACCTTCTCATCCGCAAGATATTTTTCCAACGGATGTCGATATTTGGTACCTTGTTTTGTTCTACGAATGTCGATATCCAATACTTCATTTTTTTTAGTATTTGCATGTTACGAATTTCAATATCCGGTATTATGCCTTTTTTATTTCATTTACAAATGTCGACATCTGATATTTGATTTTGTTATACAGATGTCAATATCTAGTACTTTCTTTTTTCATTTTGAATGTCTCCATCCAATATTGTACTTTTTATTTCATTTACAGATATCGACATCCCATACATACATATATATATATATATATATATATATATATATATATATATATATTTTATTCTTTATTTTATTTTTTTCTTATTTACATTTAATTTTTTTACTCTAACTTTTTTTGCTTTTGATTTTTAAATTTGTTTAATATATTTTGTTAAAAATAATATATTAAAAATATATAATATTTTAAGATAAATTAAGTTAAAATAATTTAACAAAATGTTAACCGGATATAAAAATTCGATTAAATTTTTTTTATAACATGTCTCTTTTAAATTAAAAATAATAAATATTAATAGAATATTTTTGAAAGTATTTATAAAAATTAATATAAAGTAAATTATATTTTATTTGTTTAATTTTTTATTTAATAAAAATTTATTAAATATTTAAATTAACATAAATTAAAAAAATAACGTAATTTTATATATGTTGACGGGACATGAAAATCCGGTTAACAAATTTTTAAAAAATGTTTCTTTTAAGATTAGAAGTAATAAATATTAATATAATAATATTTTTAATATTTACATAAATTAATATAAAGTAAATTATATTTTATTTGTTTAAAATTTAATTTAATTAAAGTTATTAAATATTTAAATTAACATAAATTAAAAAAATTAACATAAGTTTTCATATGTTAACCAATGTAGAAATCCGATTAACACTTTTTCTAAAAAATATTTTTTATAATTTTAAAGTAATAAATATTAATATAATAATTTTTCAAAAATTAATAAATATTAATATGAAATAAATTTTATTTTATTTTGTTTAAATTTTAAATTTTAAAATATGTTAACCGAATGTTGAAATCTGGTTAAGATTTTTTTTAAAATATTTTTGGTACATCGGAAACTGGAAACTGGATATCCGTGAAAAAAAATAATATTAGACGTCGACTTTCACAAATAAATAAATAAAAACTTTCTTTTTGATGTTCACATTCATAAAAGAAAAAAAGAAGAAGATGAATTACCAGATGTTGGGATTTGTAGAATAAGATAAACACTAGAGGTTGAGATCTGTAGATGAAAAGAATATCACTGGATGTTAATATTCGTAAGGGACAAAAAATTTGGAAAAAAAGTATCGGATGTCGATATTCTGGGAGAAAAAAATTTGAGGTGGAGTTAGAGAAAAAAAATAATGTTTTTTTAATCAAAAGGCAAAATGAGAATTTAAAAGATTTTTGGAAGCATAAAACAAGTGTTTGGAACTGCAGGGAAAAAAACCCTCTCAGGAGGTAGACCAAACGGGCAAAGGAGTAGGAGATGGAGGGGATGGGAGGTGTGGGATCTCATTTTTATTATTTTTTATTAAAGGGTATTTTAGTCAATTCACAGTTAACATGATGTGCAGGAAATAAACACTGGGGTTCAGGAAGTAGCACTCAACATAACCATAAAAAAAGCAGTAAAAGACTGGCTATGTTTGTCTCTTAATTGTTTATTGAACCTTTATCTAAGTGGAATGGAAAAGTAACCTTTCCAAAATTACTTCGTTTTCTGAAAATTACTAGTATATATATATATATATATATATATATATATATATATATATATATATATATATATATATATTAAAGAAACTTCTTAAGAATATATTTTAGAATGGAAATTTAAAAATTTTATAATCTAGATTATTAATCTATTAATATATTTTGGATGTGTTTTCTAAAAAAAAAAATTAAAAATTAAAACTTTAGTTTCAGCTTTCAGAAAGAACATTTCATACACATAGCTTTGTCTTCACCAACTTGTATCCCAAACCACATGGACTCAAACATATTGCCCTTGTCTTACATATTTTTTGTGGAGAAATATGGATAATTATTAGTACATTGCAAAATGTGGTGTCTCTTATCCTAAAAATGATTTGGTGCCTAAATTGGCTAGTTACAACAATGTTAGACTTTAGGGTGTAAGATGAAGCAATTGCATGGTTTTTTGTAGCAGTGAGTGGGTGGCGTGAAGCACAGATTACCATTGATGATGACAGCAATGACACTTAATATGCTTCATCTCCATCACCATTAACTTCTTCCTCAAACCTAAGCCCTATCCTATAACTACTACCACATAACCTACCTGCCCCCTTTGGGTTACTTCTTATTCTCTCTCTCCATAACTGTTTCTTTGACTATCCTCATCTTTAGTAATTTTCAAACTTTTAAGTCTCTCAATATTATTCAATTTGCATCATATATATCTTTATCGTTTTTCTCTCTTAATTACAATTCAAGTCTTCTTTAATTCCACACCATAAAATAGTTTAATCACCCACAACAAATATACTATGATGTCTTTCTTTTGATTCATATATACATTGAGATATACCTTTAAAATAACAATCTTTCACTTAAAAAAATTCTTTACTAATATAATGATAATAAACATTAATAAATATCAAAATATAAATTATTATTATTATTGTATTTAAAAAAAGTTTCCAAATGATTGTTTTTAAATAAAGGTGTAAAAATATATTTTTCTAATATATAGTATATTTCAAATATATATGACAAATAAATGAACAAATTCATTATAAAAGAAATTTAAGAACGGGGTTTACAAATAAAATAAAGAAAAGTATTCATATATATATATATATATATATATATATATAATATTGCTTAATTTTACTCTAGTATTGAATTGATCACACGGTTTAACATAATTAGTGAATCATCTTACACCACTTGCATATTTGAATTCAATACTTTTTTGAGTATTAATATTTTCTGTACAACTATTATTGTCATTTCTTACATTCTCTTATATATTAATGAATGATTAAAGAATCAATACATAAAATAGGTATGATCTTTATTGAAATTTACATGTGCACTCCAATCAAATAAACTTCCTACTTTTAGTGCTTTCCTAAGTTCATATGAAGCTATAGTAAGTAAGTCACTTATAACTCCATCATTCAAATCTCCAATTATTTTAAAAAATTACTAAAGCCACTTCAACCAATTTTTGTTATAAGCAAATATATTTAATTGGTATGGTAAATACAGAAAAGTTCAACCTTTCTTGCAAACCAAAGTTCTCTTATGTGAGAAAGGATTTAATGTAGAATGATGTACTGAAAACCACCAATATTAGAACATAATTTTATATTATCAATAATTAATTAAGTTATGATTATCTTATTTATAAAATAATTATATTTTAAAAAACAAGAAATTATAGAAAACATAATTAATTTTCAGAAATTTGATTTTATTTAAAATAATGAAAAGAACTAGAATTGTATACGTCCAGGATTTTACTGTACTAATTTTATCATCCCAATCCATTTTTTCTCTTTTAAATATAATTTTCATTTATTTTAATTATAAAAATGACTCACATTAATATTGATACTATAAAAAACTAATCTTATATTTAATTCAACAAATGGAGGAAGCAAAATAAATATAAATATGTATGAAAACTATCCAGACTTGTACCAACTTTTGCAATTACCCTTGTGTTACTGCTTAAAATTTATCTGTAAACCTAAACATGAAGAGTTAATACATTATCATAATGACTTATGTTAGAATATGCTCTATATTGGAGTTCAAAAATTATACTTCTACAGGTGTCAATATATTATGTCCCATTGGATTATTTTTTTTTAATTTTATAAATAGTGTGCAGTAGTGTTCTTTGTATTTTTTATTTTTTTTTGTAATTTTTCATTTTTTTTCTAATAATGAGTAGGTATATTTATTCTTTTCTCATTTTCTATTCTACCAATGTTAGTGTGTAAATACAGGATTCAAGTATTTTTCTGTCCTATTGTCTGTCACCCTTTGAAATTGGATCAGAAAATGGTCAGTGATTTGAATGTATAAATAAACAATAAATGCATACATATACTGAACATTTTGTGTATCATTGTGCATGCATTTTGAATGCATGATTTGGAAAATGAATCCATACACTACACATATCAAAACAAGAGATACACAGACCCACTTGCAGAGAGATAAAATAATGGATGACGTACATGCTTTAAAACTCACATCACAGGAGAGAGCTTTGTGATTTGAATGCTGGGTAAGAAGATCGAAAAGGGACAAAAGCAAACAAATAAAGGACTTTGCTCCATAGTAGCAACAGTACTTACTGGACACAGTAACTCAGAATGGAAAAAACTTGCACGTAGGAAAACACGAGGTTCAGCTCCATGCACGTGGCTGCAGCAAATAATGGATCATCGAAACACCAAAATCTGCAGTCATCCTACGCCAACCATGATATCACTCCCTACATATACTATATGTATACACACACTAGAAGAAAAGTTATTTAGAAAGTATATTAGTTATATGAGTAATTTTTAATTTATTCATTTTTATCTTCTAGATTCAATAATAACACACCTTGAGTAGTTATATTAAGAAAAAAATAATAACTCTTCTAAAATTATTCTGGTAGGATCTCTGTGTATTCATACATATACCTAATTCAACTGAGTCAGACTGCACTCCAGAGTCTGCACTGCAACACTGCTGAAGTAGAACCAGGGATGTGAATTGAAGGAGGATCGTATTAAGGATTTGATAAATTTAATTTGACATTTGCATTAACTACAGGAATTAATTATCAGTGGAGTGGTGGTGTGTTGTGACCATTTAACACAGGTTTAAGTTCTTATTCTGGCCACACTGATACCTTGTTTTACAAGCAAAAAGCATCAGATATTTAAAGATACAATAAGACAATAAAGCTGGTCTAATGGTGACATCACCACGTATGCATTTAGCATCATATAACGAACCATTCATTCTTCACACACCTAGCCTAGCTAGCTAGCTAGCCTGATCTAGCTTGCGGATTCAGTCTCGTTATTTGGCCATTCTCTTGCTGATGAGTTACATTTTCATACCTAATACTGTCTGTTTTGGATTTTGCTGTTTTCGTGCTACAACACAAGAGAGAAACTTTTACTAAGCTTCAGTGAACAACTTGTGCAATCCTAGAAATTAAGGAGTCACAGGTTGAGAAGAGAGAAATTCCCTTGCACTTGCTTTGCAAAGAATGCCCTTCTTGAAACTTTATTTGATACTGGAAATTGGTGAAAGAATCTGCTCCAATGCAATGGATGATGAGAAAGAAAGAAATGACAAAAAAGAAGGAAAGAGGGTTTCTTTTGTTTTGCATATATGCGAGTTGTGATGCTTTAATTTTGTTGTTTGAGAAGGAAAATGGATGATGGCATTGGCGTGAGGTAGGAGTGTAGAAGTACTGGTCAGATCTAGCTAGCTTTTGACGCCTTCCAAAGCCAATGAACTTTTATCATAGCCCTTTGTGCAACTTTCAAGCGTGCGTCAATATTGTCAGAATTCAGAATTCTCTCTCTGCATAATATGTCTGTCTCTCTCTGTGAAATTTCCAACCTCTATAACATTTTTAAACACCCCACATCATCATTTACCACTTAACCAATGTATACATTGCAGACCCAGACAACTTTGAGATCACCATCTCCGTTTACTTTTCCAAGCTTAATTGGTTCAACTCAAAAGTCAAAATTTCATTAGTGCTCTAGTATGAAAGATAACATAGATATTGGTACTTAATTACAAATGATATATGTATGTATGAATAGATATGACAATGAGTGAAAACTATGAAATAATGGTTAAAAATAATGATATAATGATGATATTGAACTCCAAATGTTTGGCATTTAGTCATGATTTTAAAGCTAGATATGCTCTTTCATGATTCATGAGTGCCCCCACACTGTCCTATATCTATATATATGGATATCGACTATCGATATCGAGTATGAGTCCAATGCGAATGTAGTTCAAAGTTGCAGGTAAGACTTTTCTTTTGGTAGCACTAGTCAATTTGGCAATTATGATTAAGTGGTCCACTCCAAAAAGACCCAAACTCCCTTCTACTCATGCATGTTCAAATGCACACAACATAACCCTAGCCTACCTCGCATGCATTACGTGTAACAGATAAAAGTGAGTTTAAACATTTATCATTCAAATTCAAAAGCATATGTAAAAGGTATTCTCTTTCATTTTTTTTTCCTTAAACTTCAATTACACATAATGGTTTTATCCTTAGTATAAGGATATGTTGCAAGAGAATTGAACTTAACCTATGTTACTAAGTAAATCACATATATTGAATCTTTGAGTTTCAACCATTAAACTCCTGTCTCCATAATTTTTTTCAAGAATCACCACCAAACGACCAAATATTTCATTTTTCTATTACATCTTCGACAACATTGGAGATGTACACAGAGTGATCACGTGAGCAAATAAGCATGGGAATGGAGATGGTCCAACCAATTATTGAGGGAATTTATTGCTGCATTCCTGTTTATGTTTGAATATTTTTTTTTAATAAGGAATTAAAGTGATGAACCATACTGAAAAGAAAAACCTTTCAGAGTGTGCTAAATATTTTAGTTTTAATATATGGTTTTTCTCTTAGATTTGTTGCATAATTCTAAAGGAAGCCTTTGGAAATTGATGTCATTAATTATAGAGATGCGTCACGGTGTGTTGTCAATATTTATCCATTTATGTTAATTAATGATTTAACTGATGATAGTTAGAAGAAGAAGAAGAAAAAAAAACCCTTATGTGTTTCAATTGTTGACCTTCAATGTAGGGGACCTTTGATGTGTTTATTTTTGTACTATATGTAGTATTTGTCCTTATATAACCGTTAATGTAAAGCATAACTGATAGCAACTAACTCGTAATTGTCCTAACACATTTCCCTCCACTCATATGGATCAGTTCTGCACCTAATTCTTAGCAACTGAAATTTTGTTTTACTATTATAAAAGTGGAAGTGTGTTTGAATGGTAAATGATGCATGAGTTAGGTAACATGATCCATTAAATTGGTCCAGAGCACTCCAATGGTGATGAAGCCTTGGTAGGGCCTCCAGAGTGGGAGGAAGATGGTGAAGTAGGTGAACAATTTAATTACTTGCATGGAAAGTGCAAAGCTCCTATATGGGTTGATCCCTATGCATTACTTGCAAGCCATGTCCATCATGGAAAGCAACCTTAATTTCCTGGAAGAATCATATAGGACATCGTTCACGTGATTTACAGCTACCAACTTTCAATATTTCATCATCCATCAAAGTATCCATTCTGAAACACTATTCAATAATACTTCAAGTCTTCTGAAATTGTTCTAGTTATTTTATAAGTTGATGTGTAACATGTAAGATTTCTTTTGAAACAAGAAATTTGTAAAGTTTAACTCAGTATCAAAATTAGATAAACTGTCATGTTATGTTATGTACTATAAATAATTTATATTAACTTTTCTTAAGAGTTTGCATCTGCCTCTTGGTAATGTATAATAAGATATTGATAAGGTGTCAGTATATTATATTTTAAACAAAAAAGTAAAGTAGTGTAATGATATCAATATACACATGTTTTGAATTCAGATCCAAATCTTAGAATTTGGATCCTAAGATTTCAAATTTGTTATCGTGACTAAAGAATCTGAAACATTAAAAGAAACAGATACAGTGACTAAAACAGGAATATATAAAAATTAGTGTAGGAGAAGTAAAGTGCAATTAAATAAAATCTGAAATAAAACAATATTTGAAAATTAATGAGGAAAGAATTAAAGGAAGATAAGAATGGTGAGAGTGTGTTTTGGTAAGAAGTTTTTGGAAATAAGAGCCCCAGCAGGCACTACTTGTCTTTCCCTTTGGCATTGTAGAGTATAGAATCGCTATTTTTGTGTCTCTCAAAAGCATTTTCTTTGCTTAGCCAAAATGAAACACAACTGTGTCAACTGTCAACCCTTTGTCCCCACTTTAAATCTGTGTCCCCTCCTCTCCTACCCCATTACTATTCTTTTTCGTCTAATTTAAATACACTTAAATTCTTTCACTTTTAATCATCTCAAAACTAATAAATGTTACTGAGATTTAAGATCAAGCATGTCATCTTTCTCACTTTGAAGTTTCCATTTCATGGATGGTGGTGGAGGGAGAGGGAAAACAGTAGCATGAATGAACAACATAGTCAGAAAATAATGAACTTTCCAAAAGCAAATGAAAAATAAACAGGAAACATTTTTGAAACCACGAAGCAAGCACGTCTTATCTGGAGTCTGGTTAATAATGTGTTGCCCAAAAAAAGTGGGAACATGATAGGAAAAAACGCCTCAGAGAATCTCATCAAATGCCCATTTTTTCATAACAATATACAAGAGCCAGACGGCACGTTGCCAGAATGTCTTCAGGGTTAAAGTTTTTTGTCTCCCCCAAAGGAAAAAAAAAAAAAAAAAGCTTGGTGTTTTGGTCTTTAATATAGTTTTAAATTTTAATTATTGTTCGTGGGTCTTAGGAAATAAAAATGCTGTTTTAAATTAGCAGGTCCTAGTTGGAACCGTACGATTCTTGGTGAATAACCACGCGAGAGACAAGAATCCGTTTTCACCACGCTTCGATTTTCAGAACGACACGTGGAATTGTTGGTGGAGTTGTGATTCAGTCTCCGCAACAGAGCGTGGAGATTGGTAGAGAGATTTTTGAAAGCCAAGTGGGGTTGGCACAGAAAGCCTGGTTATTTGTGTTGTAACTAAAACCATTAAGCCTCCATTTTGGGTTAGCAATTGTTGCTTTCTTTCTCATTCCAAGTTTTCAACACTGGCGTTGTTTTTTCGGTTTTTCGGTTCCATTTAGGTTGTAAAAAAGTGAAAGTTAGAACCATAATGACCACAGTATCTTTGCAGTCTCTATCTGGACTGCATATGAGATAATTGCCGATCTATCTTTGTCACGTCAGAAATTTTTCATTTTTTATTCAAATATATGTAACTTTCATGCATAGAATAAAATATTTTAAAGGAAAAAAAAAATGAACATTTATTTGAAATGGATGGGTTCCTCTAATATAGAGAAGTTGCATCCTGAATGGTGCACACAGATTTGACAACTTAAATGAGAACCATAATTATAGGTCCGAAAATAAATACTGTGAAAGGGATCAACATAGGTGTATGAGCAAAGCACTTTGGCACGTCCTTTTCTTTCTATTGCATCGCCATAACAATTATGTGATTCTTTATAAGAACTACTTTTCAAAATTCTCACATGAAATATTCTAAAACATGGCAATGCCAAAAGGGAGTGGGATTTGAAGATTTATTAAGCATGGGCCGAATTCACCCATTCATTACACAGTAAACATTGACGGAAAAGGTGTTGACGTTGCCCCAAGAATCATTCCCGAATCAGAATGAAAGTAAAAGAAAAAATAAAGGGGTCATAATTTGGAATTGGGTACAAATAATTACTTGCTGATAAAAGCCAATAAAGCAATCTATGTTGTGCGCATTTCTTTCTTTCCTTTTGGTTGCAACTTTCATCTTAATCACACAAAAGAGAAAACACCACAACATGATGAAAACAAAGCCATAAAAAATTTACTCATTAGCTTTAATGGTCCTCGGTGAAATCATTATCTGCCACGAAAAAAAGAAGCTTCATATACGTCAGAACTTGCACATATCTTTTCTAACACAAGCAATCAGTACCCTTCACAGCAGTAATTCTTTTCATGTTTCTGCAGCACAGCAAAGAATGATAAGAAATTTTTATGGCTTATTTCTACTTTATGATGCATTCACTTTTACTTATTCCTCACTGAATTGTAACATGAGTAAACCAAATAAAAACTAAATTACCTTATTAATAAGAATTCAGATGCTATTTGCATTTGAGTCAGGGAGTTTTTCACTGCCAAAGAGACAAGTTTTCTGTATAGCAAGCAAAATCAAACTCTGCAGCTGCAACATAGAAATAAGGAGCAGGTTTACGGAAAAATAAAATAAAATAATTACAGAGATGCTGAGAAAAGGCAGAAATGCAAAGGACAAAAACCTTAATTTGGGCTGAGAGTACCAGAATGTTTACATCACCGTTGGGGCTAGCATTCCCCAGAGCATTTACCCACCTACAATGCAATAGGGGGGACCAAGCCAAGGATAAGAATACGACATGCAAGAGATCTCAACCAAAAACTTAATTAGGAAGGAAGCCACAGTCCAAAGCAATGCTGTAAAGAAATCTATGAACTAAATATTCCATGATTGTATGCAAACTGAGCCAAAAATTCTGAAATGAATATTGCCCAAGAACAAGGCAATCTAAGGTTCTAATTCCATGAATGTTTCGTAACTTAAGAGGAGAAATTGCATCATGTCTTCACTGAACTGTTAAATTGTGAGAAGCATTACTTTGTGGCAAAGCAGAGATTATTTGGTAAAAGGTGGTTAATATTCAAGCAGGACAGAAATTACCTTGTATGGTACACCTGGCTTCTTCAGTGTCCTCAATTGCGGGTTGATCCACATATTTTACAGCATTCTTTAATAGAAATTCAAATCAGCATATCTGTAACCATGTGAATGAGGCAAAAGCTCTTCTACTTCAATCCTTGAACTGGAGCAACTAGAACATTTTTTTATTCGGCTACGGCTAACAGACTCAACTTCTGCCAGGAACATGCTATAAACTGGCCTATGATCTGAGAATCTTGATTCCCCACGAACATAAGATAATTGGCGGAGGCCTCTACCGTACCACAAGATACGATCACACCTTCATGAACAAAAATTTGGATTAGTTCCCGTAAAATATTATGCAGATATGCTTTCAGAACGATGCAGGACATTTCTTTTCATAATAGCATTAGTTAATAGTCGTTTGTTTCAAATCCACTACATGTATTCATTGACAGAGGTAATTATAAGGCTATTAGCAAAAAAAGAAGAGCACCATGCTGGAGTTCTTCTCTTTTGTTTTGAGTGTCTTTCATCGCCTGCATATCTATCTGAGTTGTTTGAATACTTGTATGTGGGAGGGAAATATATTTTCCCCTCATTCCATCCTTCAAAAACTCGACCTTGTCTCCGCTCTATATGTAGCTGAAAGAAGAAGCTATCAAATAGTTAGGATGACATAATTCAAGAAAAGAAGCGACACCAACAAGTTATAAGGGTACAAAGTATCCAACCTGGTCATTCTCTAACAGATCCTTCCAGTTATGCATCTCAACAAGAGCTTTTGCTGCACGGTAAGAAAGGGCTATCCGATAATTTAAATCCCCCAGCCAAATTATTCGACTACACCAATTAAACCACAAGTTTAGGTCTTTACAAGTGAAAAAGTTAAGCTTAGGACTGCATTTTATTCAGTGTCAAACCAAATCTACAAGCATCAGATGGATAATAAGATTCAAAGAAAAAGGATGAAGGCCTTACTCATGCTCCAAAATTGTCTGTGGAGAACTCTCATCACCCATGCCATGAACTCGGGGAAACCTTGTCTTTCTCAGAATCTCCATTACATCAGAATTTCTCCTTAGCTCGTCACCCTCCTTTTGTCCGGAAGTCAAATGACTACAGATGAAGCAAAAGCTTGTTTGGTGCAAAGACATGCTAATAGATATTGAACCCTGGAAAAATCAAGGGAAGGAGAATGTTGTTTCCAGGTTCTCAGTAAAATCTTCTATTAACGAAAATATATCAAAATCAAACTTACCTTGTTTCCAAGATATCCCATTAATCCTCTGCCAACACAAGATACTTTCATGTTGTGAACATCATCTCTTATATCACTTTTCACCCAAACTGTTAGAAATATTCCAACCATTTGTTTACTGGCAACCAAGCAGTATCTTGAGTGCCCTGTTTGTCTATCTCTATCCTCCATAGAGAAAAAACCTTTACATGTCATTGGTGAATATTGTGTTGCAACTGGGGAGTCACCAGTGCCATTTTCATCGTCCGAAGAAGCCCATCTATAGTTGGGGTCGTAATCACTTGTTCTGTGACCAGACATCATTCTGTCACAGACGCTGAGGCGCCGATCAAGGTATGCTTGTGGAAGTGACATGTCATTGTCCATTCTCATACTATGACTGAAGGATTGGAACGACCGGCGATGAAAGAAAGAGGTTGCCTTTTGCCTCATTGATCCCTCAAAATCAGCATCTAACTCTACAATAGGATCAGGAAGTGGTGAAGTGGTGTGGCATTCACCACTTGTTCCGGGAAGACTGTTTAGGGTCTTTCTAATAAGAGCTAACCACTTTCTGGCAGGGCCATTATCTTCCGTGCCCAAAACATTACCAGCATTGAGAGGTACAATTTCTTGAAATCTGAGGGCAAGAAAAGGCAAACTAGTTCAGACTTGAACTGTGGAAAGTCAAAGGAGAGAATACATTATACAAATACAATCAGAAATCTACCCAAGAACATAGATATCAGCAGGAGGAGAAGAGTGAAGCCAATCTTCCAGATTCAAATAACTTGGAGGAGATTTTCCAGCTACATTCCAAGTAGCAGCAAAGATTCTGTATGCAGGAAAAAGAACAACTCAATACAATAACAATTATTATTGATCTGACTACAATAAAATGGACATGGGACACCATTAATTAAGCACAATAATGAAAAATATGAAACATACCTATAGTTATGCACATCTGTATCCTGAGCTGCATCAAAGTCAACCTTGCCTCGCCGCATTCTGTCTGAGTGCCTTCTCTTTGCTCTCTCTGCATTAAAATACAACTTATTGCTCCGAGAGACATTGTAGGAGACAAGAAAAAAAAAAGGAAAAACCAAAGTTCTCAGAAATTCTAAGGGGGTTTAAGAATGGTATGGGCACGGAACCTGTTTTGCTTTTCTTGATGGTGTATTCTTCCCTCTGCGAACAGTTGTTGCTCCACTCTTCATTAACACCTGAAAAAGAAAAAACATAAAGTGAATAAAGTCACACTCTTTCCACTGTAAATTTTATCAAACCACAGAATGAATCAATCGCACAAACCCGAAAAAAATTCTAACAAAAGGTGGAAACCGGGGAAGGCTAATAACCACAAGCTGCAGAGAGCAGATCTTGTCTTGATAGCCACGACTCATTCAATCAAAAACAAAAAACTGGTACCCAAAAGCAAACCAAGTTCCATAAGAAGAAGGAGAATCAAAGTTTGTTTAATATTCAGAAAAGTTACAGGCAAAAGAAATCTGATTTCAAGGAAAACCGACCATAGTCTTTAATTACATAAAAATCACGCGAAAATTGACCAGTCACCTGCGTAGAGGACGTCATCTGCGTGAAAGTCCTCGCTTTTGCTCTTAATATTGAACCACTTCTTGACCAACGTCTTGGGCCATGAAAGCTTTACAGAGAGAAGAACAGAGAGTAAGCAATGGCGGAAACAGAAGACAATGCAAAGGAATCTGAAGGAGAGGAGGGCCAGGTGGCATCCTTTTATCAAACCTTGCTTTTCTTCGAGTGCTCATCTCTCATTGTTGGGACAACTTCATAAAGCCTTCTGAGTTAGCAACAGAAAACAATCAAATAATAACTTTTACTTGATGAATGAACTAGTTGAAGAGGAGGTGAAGTATAATAATAGTAATAGGAGAAGATGAAAATGCTGAGGACCCTAAGAACATGGATTTGAGTTTAATCTGTGGTTGTGTTTAAAAGGGTTGAAAAAGACATAATAAGAGGTTGGTTGATGAAAGCACCGAGTTGGAAAGTGGTAGTGGAAGAGAAGAAAGTGGGGGGCACGGGCACGGCACTCCTCTGTTTCTTAGGTAACGATGAGGGAACATAGAAAATCCGAGTTTGTGAGCATTTTAGGCAATGTGGTACAAGTGAAAACACTCACTCACATGGAGAGGATGAAAATCCAAGGAAAGAAAGAAGCAGAGATGGGACAAGCCCCTGATACGTTGTAAGAACTATAAGGGATTAAGAGGCACAAGAAAAAGGAAGTGAATGTGGTAGTTTAGTTTGAGAGAATGAGAGAATGAGAGAAAGAGAGAAAGAGAGAGATAGAGAGAGAGAGATTCTGTTTTGCAAAACCAAACCTCGTTATGGGTACAGAGCAAAGTATCGAATTTGAAAGGGAATAAAGTGAGGGAAGGCTGGGTCTCTCTCGAGGCCTTTTACCCCAAATCCAAGGCGAGGCGAAGCTTAGGAAGTTGGAGACAGCAGAGAGAAAGAGAGAAAGAGAGAAGAAGAGAGAAGAGAGAAAGAATGGTTATATTGGTAGTAACACAAAGACACACACATTGTGTATCTAAAATAAACTAAAAATGTGCATTTTGAGTGTACCAAGTTAAAGTGATAGGCAGGGTGAATAAGAGTTAGGTTTGATCTTATTATGTGAAGCAGGAGCAGTGAGTGGTACTAACAAGTAACAGTATCACATCACTTCTTACATTTGGTCTTCAAGCACAGAAAAGCGGTTAGAGGGAAAAAAGTTAAAGGAGAATATGTTTGTTTTCTGTTTAATTTCTCTTATTTTGTTTATTGTTTGTTGGAATCATTTGCACAAATATTCCTTTTGACTGTCACTCTGTCTATGCACACATATACTCACTTATTATATATATATATATATATATATATATACTTACTCATTCTCCAACTTCGATTTAATTTCCCATTTTGACAAATATATTTCCCCTTTTACATCCATATCAAATCTTAACTTTGTTCTATAATTTTTTTAGTGTAAAAAACCCTACTGCAACTATCATTCACCTCGTCACCACCCAATGTCAAAAATACTCACCTACTCTACCTCTTTAGGTAACATAATACATAATGTCAATGACATCATTTTTAATTTTACAATATTAACTAGTATCAATTATGAAAGAGTTGAAGTTATTTTAAATATTTTTCACTGCAAAATTTCTGTGTAGGTAAAATACATTATATGCCTCGGTAGCTTTGCAAGGTTGGAATCTTGGTGAGAATGTTTGGTGATGAAAAGAAAACAGTGGAAGTACATCTGATTTACAAGCCCCTGTTTACAACTTGGTTTCTGATATTGTACAACATACAAATCCGTTTCTTTGATAAATTTATTACAACATTTTTTTTTTCTTAAACTATTCTAGATTGGTTGAAGAGCTCACTATCGTCACAATTGAAAGAGTTCATCAAGATGAAATTGCATTCCATCACATCTAAACAAAGTCTACTAATGTGAGTCTTTACTTATTGAATTAAAGGGTGTTTTGTTTGTTTAGCTTTCTTTCTTTTTTTCTTTTGTATGAATCAAAGTTCAGTTTATTAGATGTCACTGATAAATTTGGTTGAGTGACTTCGAATGAGCAGCCATTAAAACTTCTACAGTAGTTTTGCAACTGACTTTCCACTGACAATTTCACATGTTATTAATGTTCTATCCAATAATTCTGAAAACATCTACTTTTCTTCATAATATATAAATATATATATATATATAAACAAAAAAAATCCAAATATGCATTTACAAAAAAGAAGTTTTCAACAAAACATGGGGTATTGTACTAAGTAATTTTCATTTGCACATGGATTATGTAGATGTAAAATGTATTATAAGTTTTGTTTGAGAGACGCGTGGTTCAAGGAACAAGTGGTTCACATTTGGCATAAATATAGGATCTTGTTAGAACACAGTTTAATGAAATAGTTGCATTTAAAGTGGTATCTTAATGGTCTAATCTCAGTAACATGGCACGTATGGGAGATTGTGTTTGCAATTTCTCTTAGCTTTAGATTCTCATTTCTCAATGATAATTGCTTTTACCAATCAATTATGCTCAAATTGCTGTGGTAACTTTTTGGAATTCTCATTACTATATGGGTTTTATGATTAAATGTTTAAAAGCTTATCCAACATTAAACGTTTAAAACCAACTTATCTATTCGAATAATGTATCAGTTATAAGAATAATAAGGGTGGTTTCTAATACAAATTATTAAAATGGATAATTTTTTTCTAAAAAAAATTGTATGTACAAATAAACTGTATTTAAAACGAGGAAATCCAGTTCTAATATATGATGTTGAAGTTTAGCTCTCTCTTTTTTTTCTAATTAAAATTAAGAAGTTGTAATTTGTGACACTACTTTGATTTTTATTTTTATTTAT
This sequence comes from Vigna unguiculata, assembly GCF_037176805.1. Taxonomy (NCBI): domain Eukaryota; kingdom Viridiplantae; phylum Streptophyta; class Magnoliopsida; order Fabales; family Fabaceae; genus Vigna; species Vigna unguiculata. The sequence continues at coordinate 27,304,153 of NC_140798.1, read as the reverse complement.
TTATTTTAATGAAGTTGTATTTGTATATGGATTATGTTTTTTTCAAGATTACAGGAAAAAAGTTATCGACTTCTCATTGTTTTATTTTTTTTAATGGAATTGTGATTTGGATGAAAAAAATTATTAAACAATATAAATTTTGTATTGGATGATACTTTCACTAACACAAAAAAACCTTTTAACGTCCGACATTTTCAACCTTTGACGTCTGTCCAAACACCGACGTCGTACCGGGTGACGTCAAAATAATGTTGGAAAAATAGCAGACGTCACTTGACGTCGGTCCTTTAAGAGTCTGACGTTATCCAACGTCGAGGCCAGTAAAAGCAAACGTCAATTTTCGCACTGAAATGAGGGAAAAACCTGAGCAATTTAACGTCTGTCAAAGCCCGTTAGACGTTAAATAACGTCGACCCTGGTACGGTCAGACGTTAAATAACGTCTGTCAGGGCACACCAGACGTCAAACTACTTCATTTTTTTAAAAAAAAAATTGACTGTTTTACAACATCCATACACCTGAAAATCAGAAAATTCCCAAAACAATTTCATAATACTTTCAGCACAATTCTGGAGTTATAGTTATATATAATAGAACTTAAGTTTCAACATATATTCTAAACTAATATAAATAACAACAAACTAAAAGTTTCAACATGAAATTCTTGTACAATAAAGGTTTTAAAAGGAGTTCTAATTCATGTGGTATCAACTCCATCTCTCCAACAGATATGCTGCCCATTCATGTCTTAGTGTGTGGATAATGTCATCTGGCAGAGGTGATGGATTCTTGAATCGCTGAAAAAGTAATACAATTTCATTATGTATGAATATCATTCTTTAAAGTTTGATATGATTTATAATATGTGAAAGATATATATAATTACCTCTATCCATTCATCTTTAATTGCAGCTCGAATGATTGTTCTTATCCAAGACATGACATAATATCCACATTCCCATGAATCTTCTTGCTTGTTACACTGAACATTACAAATAAAGTAAACACATCAAAGTTATAAGTTGACATATAGAAATTAATAACTTTAAAATGAATGAGTTCTAACCTTTGGATATATGAGTTTAAGTTGTTGGCCTCTAGGCTTACCCACAATTCTAATGAAATTTTGGAAACATAAAACATATGTAAGTTTTTATAACTAAGTAGATACATAGGTTAGGATTGAAAAAAAAAATAATACTTACTCTTGTAACATGTTTTTAAAAGCTGGTGGAATCTTCCTATGGCATGAACAAAACCATACAACTAGGCATTGTCTTGGAATTATGAGACAAAGTTGTCAATGATACATACCATCAATCATAAGTACTTAGCCAAAATAATTAATAATACTTCACAAAATATTATTAGCAAAAACACTTACGAATCAATGTATGGTGCAAAGTAGATCTCTCTATTTGACTCAACCATCCATGTTTGCAAATAAAGTTTGATGTGGTCAAGTGAGTTTCCCAAAGGTTGAATTGTTTGAGGTTCAATGAATCCATAGACGGAAGATCGACCTTGGTCCACAATGACTTTGTCCATGTACCTACAAGAAGACAGTTAGGTATAATATTAAAAGGTACTAATTCCTTACTTTAAATATGAAATACAATAAAAAAAAATCTTACATGCACCATAGTTGTATGACTGAAATATTTAACATCTTGTCTCCTGTAATGATCTCTAGTGCATCATTCAGGTTTATGTACAATGGGACATGACAATGGAGGCCAAATACTCTTAACTCCCACTCTAGCTCTATCGATCCTTTTTTCAACTTGTGTAATTTCAGAAGCAGCTTTCCTAGAGGATCATCTTCTGCTTCTGCCATTTTATCATCTTCACGTATAACACGTGGACATCGGACCGGCTGTTTTTCAGGACGAGTGGACTGAAATAAAGATTTAGAAAGGTTTGACGTTAAAAGTTTTATAAATTGTAAGATTGAACTACTAAAAACATGATGTCATAATACCTTTGGTGGGCCAAAGTATGGCATGATCAATGCTTTAGGCCAAGCAATAAATATGCCTAAAGCTTCCCCAACAAATTGGATTTCTGAAGTTGGCACAGGCACTTGAGTATGGGGATCTCGAACTTCATCAATCATCACACACGCATACTGGGCAATAGAGGAACACCATGGATAGTCTCCCCACCCTGAAGTTGTCGTCCTATGGCCACTACGCACGGGGGGTCTTCATCAACCAATAGCTCATACTGACTTGTGTAGTCAGTATGATCTACACCAGAGCATGAGCCTTTTGTACTCACACGTTGTCCTGTTGGAGCTTGAGTGGGTAATTCCATGTTCTGTTGTTGCATGGACTGAAGCTTTTCTTCAAGTGTTCTTTGTATTTGTTGTTGTTGTTGAAGTTGTTTCATAACAGATTTTGAGTGATGTCGGGATATCTTTTAACAGACGTTAAGTGACGTCTGCCCGCTCCACGTCAGACGTTAAAAAGGTCCCGTTATTTACAAAAATGTCACCGATCATTTTTAACGTTGGACTTTTTTTAGACAGACGTTATTGAGATGACGTTAAAGGGCTTTTTTGTGTTAGTGTTTCTTCACACGCATCATATAATATATATATATATAACGTTATTTTTGCAGGAGATGACTTTTTTTTCTTATTTCATTCTTTTATAAATTAATTTGTTTACTAAATTAAATGAATTTTTAAAAAATGAAGACAGGAGTTTGTTGTTCTTTAAAAGAAGTACAAAATATTAATCAATATAGATAATGATGATGTTAAATGAGCCAAAATAATTATTTATAAGAGTTTGTGTAATATAAGTTGATTGGATTCTTTACCACAATTTTTTATTCAGATTTATTTAACATCATTGAATAATATTTTTTACTTTTTTAGTTAAGGAGCAACCTTCTTTACTAATTCTTTTATTTTTAAAATTATTCAATTCCTAAAAATATATAATTATTAAATGAATTTATTTGATTAAAAAATATAATAATTTCCTACATAAGCAGTACTACGTAAAACAATTATGTGCCAAAAAATTATTAAGCAAGCAAGAACTTATATTATTTATTAAAATTTTATTTTAAAAAAATAAAGTTGTAAATATAAGCGCGACTTTATTGAAGTATAAAATAAAATGAAACTAGATAAACATAGTCCCACAAATTTCTTTTTATTAAGAAATCGTGTTTGGAAGTTCAATTTACTCATGAATAATATTTTTTAAGATATATTTATTTTAATAATTTTTATTTAAAATTATTATTTTATCGTAAATTTTCTAAATTATAATTAAATCCATTTATATATGACTTATTTTATATATTTATTATAATAAAATTAAAATGGATTGACTCAACTTTTTTTTTTTTTAAATCATACAATTTTAGTGTTTATATATTATACAAAACATTATTATAAATATACTAGTAAAAATTATAGTGTCTACTATATAATTGACAAATAAATAACTTAAATATTTAAATTATTTAAATACAATTAAATAATATTATAATATTTTAAAAAATCAAATTGATAATTTAATTTAGTTCACAAATTAAGTGATCCAGTATAAAATATATTTAAAAAATTGATCTTTTTTCAATGCAATCCGATTTGAATCCGTTATCAGTCTCATAAAATTTCAACCTATTTTAATATTTTTAATTTACATATAAAACTTACCTATTATATAAATATTTATTTAAATGTTATTACTGTTATTATTGTTAATTAAACTTGTATTTTAAGAAATGATGAAAGCAAAAGTCATGTGCATCCCGGTCTATGATGCACAAATATGATACGTGTATCGGATATGACACGTATCCAATACGTCGATATATTTATTTTAAAAAATAATAGAATACGATACATGATAGATACGTGATATATGAATATTGAAAAATGTACAATAATTCTTACAAATATAATAAATATATGATTGTTAATGTGTGAATCCAAAATTTCTAATTAGAGACTAATTATTTTGGTAGTCAAAATCTGATAGCTAATGTTAATGACCAATTTAAAAACCAATTCATAATTGAAATTATTTTAATTATTAATTTAGAGACCATTTATAATTTTTTGGAACTATTTTAGTTGTCAATTTGGTTACTATATAGTGACTAATTATTTTTTGTTACTAATATTATTCACTATTCAAAGATTTTATTATAGTGTACTACAATTTTATAAAGTAGATATTTCATTGATAAGTATTGTTAAAGTATCCTAAAGTATCGGACACGATATGTGTCGGATACAAATACGTAATCCAAATTGAAGTATGGGTGCATCATAGATCCCGATAGTTAAGATTCGAATTCTCATTTTTGAAAATGCTAAAATTTAAATTGACATAATTGTATAGAACATCTCTAACCATTCTTAATATTTGACAGAAAATACTTTTTGATAGAAATTTTTAGAGTATTATTATTTTGATATCAACCAATTTTTACATACACTTTACATATACTATTTTATGCTTCAATCTCTTTTTTTTTTCTTTATAAATTCGAAAATTAACTTTTTTTAATCTTTTTTTCTCTTTGGAAATAAGAAAATTAATTTTTTTTAAAGACCAAAATATCTCTAAAAGTGAATTGTCACACTATTATTCACTATCTTTCATATAACTCTAAACCTAAATCTTAGCCTCCAAAAATATTCATAGGTCATATATAAGACTTTTTCTTGTGATGGTTGGATAATAAAGTAACAATCTTCCATCTAATTATGTTTTAGTAATTTGCACATAAAATAGAAAGAGAAGGGCAATAATGAGGATTTAGATTAATATATGTAGTGTGTCTATTTATAACCTATACATAAATTCCTCTAATTTTAGTTTACTTGATTGGTTGTAGGTTAACCATATGATGATCAAAATGCTTCTTCTTTTTTAACTTTATTTAAGCACTCTTCATAATGATTTGCCATAAACTATGTTCCAAAATAGGGAAAATTTTGATTTGGGTTAAAATTCTTAATAATGTGTGCACCTGTTGACACCAAACCACAAAGTGAATACGACGTGCAAGATCACACAAATATCAAATCAAAATTGAAGACAAAAATGGGTGCCCATTCCTAGATGCCAATATGAAAGGGTGGCATTTATACTTCGATTTTGGATAAAAAAAATCCAAAAATATTTTCTACTCATCTAATAAAGAAAAAACATAGTTATTCATAGATATTTTCATAAGGAATAAGTGTTTATAGATATTGCCAAAATTGCAGGGAGACTCTATCTGGGTTCAATGATGAATCTGTACTATTCCTGATCAGGTGTTTTACCTTCTACCTTTCCTTTAATTTTCTCAATTCCAAACCTACAACATATACATGGAAATAAAATAAACTTTACCACCAATAACTATATTAATGCTAACCAATGACTTTTTCCTTTCGTTTTATGACCATTTTTTATATTTTATATTAATAAAAAGAGAAGTGGCTGATTTATTTTAAAATTAACTTTAAAAAGTGTCATTATCCTCATTCTTCATTCTCTTTTTAATTTAGCATTCAAATTAAAATGTTTGATTAAACATGAGTCAGAATCATCAGATTAATTTAAAATTCTTTTTAAAAAAATTCAATAATTTTTTCATTACGTGAGATTAAAATTTGAAAATAATTTACACTATATAAAAGTGAATATTTTTGTTGGTGAGTCTTGAAAAAATATCTCTAACCAATTTTAGTTTGACTGAAAGAAATTGGTAAAAACAAAAAATGTTAAGCCTAAACAGTGTTGGTCCAACTGGCGTACACCTTCGGTAGTAAAATAAATATAATAAATTAGAATTTGAATATTTAACTAAAAAAAACAAAAAAAAAATTCTTAATTTTAAAACTGTTATTTTCTATAAGTCTTTATAACTGATAAAATTTACTTTTTTTATTAAATCAATGGTGATACAAAAGTTCCGACCAAAATATAACAAATATATATCTTTTTATAATACATCGCCTAAATTGTTCTCGACATCTATTATTAAGTATTATTGAAACTTTGCATTGTAGTGAATTCTTATCATATTATTATTTATGAATAATTTTTACTTGAAATTGCATCAAAATATCTTAATAATACGTTTTAACAAATTCCAACGTGACAAGAAGGTTTTTAGAATGATTATATTTCCTTTCAAAGAGTTATTTAAAAATATTTTTTCGTGTGGTAAGTAAATCTTATAAAAAAACGTAATGTAAGTTGAATAATGTATAATAAATAATTTGAAATGCTTATAAGTATCAAACACATCCTAGAAATTATGTTAACTTAAAAGATCTTTAAACGGTAGAGTTAGATGCAATCAAGGTGTGATGTCAAGATAAAATACTCTAATATTTTAATAAAAAATTCTTAATGTACGAAGTCGAGTTAGAGATGATCAATAAATGAGATCTAATTAAAGATACTTAAGATGTTAACCTGACTAAAAATGCTTAAGATATGAAAGTTTAAGGTGATGAACTAACTTTGAAATGCTAAAGCATGAGATCAAACCTAGATGCTCAAGGGTCAAGAAATAAATGTCAAACATCCAATATTAGATAACTACAGTTTGTTAGACATAAATCGACCTTGATAAAGTGGGATATTAATCTTTTATATATATATATATATATATATATATATATATATATATATATTGTTTTTAAGTAAAAAAAAAAAGGCAAAATAGATTTTGTAATATGCCAAAATAAATTAGTTTAGTTACTTTTAAAATTTAAGCTGTGATTGAGCTTGTAAATGTGAAATGAGTTAGCTACATTAAGTATTAGTTTTTGTATTTCACCATCTATAAGTATTTTATGTACGCAAAACATATGGAGCAATATAAATACATGCAAAGTTTAATAAGGAGATAATTCATGACTTGTATAGTTAATTTCTTTACCAAATTTTATCTTATTTAGCGTACTTTTGAAATCACTTGAGTGTGGTTGTACCCATATAGGTACATGAAACACACTTATAAAGAAAAGCTCCATGTTTACACCTTGTAAAACATAATTTTTACCTTTTAAATTTATATTGTATAGTATTAGAATTCATATAATATAGTGTGATACTTATATGTTATAACTCAATGTTATATTTTAGTGAAGCTTAAACTTTATTTTTATTACATGACCTTTTAATAAAGTGAGTGTGTGTGTAAAGTTGAGTTAAATATACTCAAGTGACGAAGTGGTGACGAAGTCAAATTAGAGATGTTTAAGGCATGAGATTGAATTAAAGATGTTCAAGGCATGAAATCCAGTTAGAAAAAAGACTTAAGGAGTTAAATAAAGTGAAAATGTTCAAAAAAAAAAATAGAGTTGAGCTAGAGATATTCAAGACATAAAAATAATCAAAGATATTCAAGGATTGAAAAATAAAGATCAAACATCAAAGAATTGACAATTAGGAGTTTTGTAGACACAAATCACTCGATGTACCAATTCTATATTTTTATTAAATAAAAAAAACAACACATGACAAATAAATTTTATAAAGTACTCAAATAAATTAGTTTAACCATTTCTTAAATTTAAACCGTGGTTGAAAATCAATGTAATTACGAATGTGTAATTAATTTTCTTATATTTTATTTAGTATAAAGTTACAAATTACATACATCCATACATGATTCACTTTGCTCACATAGGTGTCAAAGACATGTTATAAGAATAAAGGAAAATGATTTTTTGACAACTAAATTTTGACAACTTTCTCTTACAATATGAGGTGTAATTTTCTAAGTGGTTTTTCATTTGTCCTTGTTCTCACTTTTAATATTTTAAAACCACTTAGAAGATGACACCTCATGTTATAAGAGAAAGTTGTCAAAATTAAAAATCATTGTTCAAGAATAAATTACATTAGAAGAGTTGCACCCAGCCAGATGGATAAGAGAACTGTGATAGTATAAAAATTGCATTAGAAGTTATCCCACATGAGTGTGGTTGCACCCATTATGGTGTGGGAGACACACTAATGTAGAAAACTAAAAATTAAATGAAATGTGAAATTTTCTTAAGATGCATTTTTACCTATAAAATTTGTGAAATCATCATTAAAAATTTCGAATGCATAATGCGGAATGTAGTTGTCCTTTATGTATTATTGAATTAACAATTGCTAAATATATTGAAAATAAATCAAATAAAAGGTGAAACCGCGATCATTTATTTAGAAGAGATAAAACGTTTTCATTTATGTGACAAGTAAAAGGTTAATTAACGTTATATCGTGGACACAAAAAATTCTTATAGAAAATTGAATGTTTTTAAGTCAAACTCTTTATAAAAGATAGTATCGAAGAAAAAGCAAGTTTAGATTGAGATTTGTTTGAATTATTCTTCTTACTGTTCTCAAGTATTATATAAACATGTATATAAACATGAGTTTTATCTCTTAATAAATTATATGATATCTTTTATAATATTAAGTCATATCAAATTGTTCTAACAAAATAATGTTATATATTTATTTGTTAACTTTTATCCATAGGTGTTGGTTATGTAACTTATAATAATATTAGAAATAATAAATCAGATTCTTGGACTTTATGTCTTACAGACAAAAAGAAAACTAATTATTTAAATATATAAGATAAAAATTAATTATAAAATAATATTCAATTTATAAAATAATTAACTGAATATTTTAAGTACGATTAAATGTTAAAAAACTCATTTGAACAATTATCTAATAGTAAGTCGGACACACACTCAAAGTTACCGTAATTATTATCAAGAAGACTATCATCACAATAAAACACATCTTATTAATAAAATGATAGTCCTCAAAAATTTTTTTATACGCCACATTTAATAATACGAGAGAAATGAAAAAAATTAGTTTGATGGATATAGAAAAAAATCGGAGAAATAAAATTAATTTGAAAGATTCAAAAAGGAAAGTGGAAGAAGTTATGGTTCAACTATCTTAACAAAAGTTAACAAATTTGTCGAAAAAAAAAACTTGTTTTTATAAGATACATGTAAGAACTTATTACAGTAAATTGTCATGAGCTAGTAAAAAAGTATGACTTTTTTGGGTGCTTTCAGACCAAACTTATTTGGAGTGAGACAAGAAAATGGTAAAAGGTGAAGAAGGTAGTCAAAGGTTGCATTGCATTGCATCCTTAACTGTACTTTGGCCAAAGCATCTTCTTCTCTAGGCTGTAATATTGCCTTCTTTCTCTTTCTTTTACTTTTTCATATTTGAAACACCCCTTATTAAGTCACCATTCCCTTTTCTCCTACACTGTCTTCTTAACAGTTTGATTTGAAGCTCTTGTTGGGACCATTTTGTTTTACTTTATTTTTTTTTTCTCATATGTAGTCTAAATCTTCTAAATGCTTATTTTTATCCCTTTACTATTTTTTTTTTTCACAATCTTTCAAAAGACAGATACGCCTCTGAGTCCATTGTACATGAGTACTTACTGATGTAGACATCAAGTTTTCAAACTATGCAGTTCTCTACACTTCAAAATACAAATACAAATAATAATAATGTATACTTATTTATATGAAAATAAAGAAGAAAGTGTAATATTACATTTTTTTACTAAGCCAACAGCACTATACTTCTTTTGTTGGAGAATTTGCTCAATCCATTTAACGACAACAAAACAATTCTCTTGTGTCTGAAGCCTCGTCAAAACATAAATGTTAATAATGGAAAGAGGACAACAAATGTTGAGTTATAATCATATTATAGGACACTACATTTTTGCACACATAGGATCCCACTCATCATTATTTGTCAATTTGGAAACGTAATAGTGTGCAAGTACTATTAGCCTCTTAAGTCTTATAATTCATATCTCATATGGGCCCTTTTGTTTCTTCTTCTATCTCTTAAACTCGTTGTTTATATTTTATTAAAAATTATGATGAGTAAGAAGTGTCCTTGTAAAATCACTGTTTGTGTTGGAATTAGCAGAAAGAGAATTTTGAAAATGAAAGAAAAGAGGCAACATCTCATCCAAGGGACAAAACATTGCAGGAGGCAGGAAGAAAACTAGTAAAGGATAGGAGCAATGAAATGATATCATATGCTTTTTTAAGCTAAAATTAAGAATAGATAGATCATTGGGGTTTTTACCAACACAAGTTGCAGAAATTTCATACGGTTTTGTATGAAAACATGTTGAAGAAGGAAAATAATTTAGTTGACTTTACTTTTTTTATTGGAGGGAGAACTAAAGGGAAAGACTGATATTATTGATGGGAGAGTTTTCACATTGGGGTAGAAAAATTACAAGATTATTGCATTCAGTCCCTTTCCTCATTTCATTGAACTAGCTACAAGGCAAAAGATCTTGTCACTGTCTTTCATATATCATTTTCCGAGCTTTCAACATTTTTGTTTTTTTAATCAATAATGAGGCCAATGGGCCATTTCCCTTTTTCTTTAAACCCATAACAACGGAAGCAGCCTAAAGGCAAAATCTGGCTGTTGTTATCAGTGTTATAAATCACATGCTTCTTTTCTCCTATCATAAATTTTCACAAAACTACTTTCACTCTTCAACAAGGTATGATGATTTTGCTGAAAACATGGCATGGCACGAACATCAGGGACTACAATACTATAAATTTAGTTTCTTACGAGGACTCAGTTTGATGAAACCAGCTTGAGTATAAGTGTGTATCAGTGTGTCCTTTTCTTTCCACACCAGCTGTCACTATTTTTAGACCCAACAGTAGCCATAGGAGAATTCAACTTTTACATTTTCGAGATATGTACACTAAGAATTAATTTGGTCGCAATTTGATACAGTGTAATTCCTAATTAAATGTGTGAAAATTGACCGGTCCATAACCGAGAAGAATTTTTCACAAGTTAACACATTGTCGCGGTCTCAATCATTCCCGCGAGTTAGATTGGTCATTAAAGGCATTGCATAGCACCATGTTATTTTGAATTACACATCTTTTTCATGGACGATGGACAACTTAACTGCACCAGAACATTCCAAGAAACATTTTGGATAATCTTAATAACGACTTACAACTACCAAAATTATTGGACATACCAAAACACTGTGTGGGAACCTCAATGCATAGCAATAGTTCACTATATATAATATTTTGTGTTCATCTATAATATATAAATTGCAGCATGTATCGATGAAAATCATGTAATAAAGGTAAGGAAGAAAAAGAAACCAAGAAACGAATTTAAGATTATCTTAACCTTACAAACTCGGCTTATAAGATAGATTTGTATTCATTTATATATTCTAAACTGATTTTATCACGTGAGACTCCAAGATAAGTGATTTAACTAGAGTATTTATGTATGAGGTTCTATCACAAGTATTGCTAACTAAACATTAACTGAGGCACCGATGTTTCGTTTTTTTCTTGAAGGACCACCTTCACTCTCTGGAAATTTTGTCCACATGCAGTCACATGGGGTGTGACTTGTAAGACTAAAAAACCTTGAGGGACGTAAATCAGAGAGTAATAACCAAACACATCGAACACGATAGTCCCAAGGGAAAATGGGAGCAATAACCAATGCTTGTACTTGTACAAAAGAATATGGCAAGAGCAATTTAGTTTTGTCAGATGAATATTTGTAGGTTTTGGTAATGTTAGAAACTACTACTACCTAGAATCCCAGTAAATTATTTTCTCAATGTCAATCTCACTAACCTGAAGATCTTATTTTACTTCTTCAAACCCAGGCCTTGATTTTTATGAACAAATTTTGGGACCATATATATAGGCTTGTACTGTGGGGTTCTTCATCCAGGTACATTTATGAGTACTGACCAACAATACGCATGGAAGTAATGCCACAAGCAATTCAAAATTTATGTTTGAGGGTGGAAAGTGAAAATTCTCAAGTATATATTCCTATAGCATTTTGTTTCTTCTAATCATGTTCTAAATAGGGAAGATATTGTAGGACAATATGTTTTTCTCCATTTCAGATTTGACCCACCAAAAATACGTCAGAGGAACTAACCCTATAAAACTTGGTGAACTACTTTGCAAGCTGTCAGGTAAATTTCTTTTTTAATAAAAATAAATTCAACAAGATTATTGACAACACTCCTTTTTCACTCCTAAAAGTAAAGATTAAGTATAAGCCAAATGATGTTAAATAATAAGAAATTTAAAGATTGAGAATTTCTTATCTAAGATAGAAAAAGAAATAAAATATATACTTTTAGTTGCAAATATACAAGTTTAAATAAATAAAATATTGAAAATATAACAAAAATAAGAAGGAAGACTCTCTTTGTACACGTTTCTGTATGCATTCTTTCTTCTCACGACTTATACATATCTAACATGGTATCATATTTAAATCGCCTACCATATTTTCTCCTTTCTTGTTGATTTCTTGCTATGACGAATCCAACTTCATCCTTTAGTTCTCCCATAAACCCTGTAAACCCTAACCCATGTTTCGATCATCTCACAAACCCTGCAAATCCCCTATTTCTTCGCCCTAGTGAGAATCCTGATCTTGTCTTGGTGTATTCTCCTCTTTTCAATAACAACTATCCCAATGACGACATGATATGCTCGTTGCGTTGGAAACAAAAAACAAGGATTGTTTTGTTATCAACACCTTTCCATGTCCACCCATTCCTTGCACGAAGCTTGGAAACGTTGTAACAAGATGGTAATTTCGTGGCTCACTCGCTCAATAACGCTTGCCATTAAACAATTTGTTATGTGGATGGAGTTTGCGTCTGATATATGGATCAATCTTCTTCAACGGTTCTCTCATGGTGATAAGTTTCTCATTGCCAATTTATAGGAGGAAATTTAGAGTTGTTGACAAGGTGAGTGACAGAACGACAATTTTGTAATTATGTAGAAATGTGGTGATGTGACCACGAGTTTCTAGGTCATTTTTGTAATGGGCAGCCACTTGTTCTTTCTCATTCTCCATTTTTACGTTTCTAAGCTTTGGTTGGTGACCATGGAGGTGCCTTTTCACTTTTCACGTTTTAGCACTCGTTTTTAGCGTTTTTATACACCATTGACAACACCCAATGTGGGTTTTACGTTTTGAACTCATTTGGTAGCTTGGGCATTTCGTTTTGTGGATTGTATTGACTTTGAACAACACCCATGTATGGGTTTTCATTTTTTTTATATTACAATAGCCATTTGTTTGTTCCATTAAAGCTTTAGAATTATCTTTTGCTCTTGAATTTGCGTTTCAATAAGACCCAAGTTAGGGTTTGATGTTCTATTTTGGTGAATTCCGTTTTGAAGTGTTTAATTGCTCCATTTTCATGTCTTGCTAAATTCGTGTATTGACTCCTTGATGAAAAATGCAATGAAGCTTTAAGGTTGTGCTTGTTTTGTGAAATCTGTCATGTCTTTATCTTGAATTCGTGGAATGCATGTGGTTCATTTGTTTATGCTTAATTTACATATTAATTGCATATGTTTGGGTTAGGTTATGTTCATGCTTAATGTATGTAGCTTGACTGTAACGAATTCATGGATGTATGCATTGCTTAATTACATAATGAAACTGGATTGTAACTTTTGCTTAGTAGGTTATTATCTAGTGGATTGAGAGTAGGCAGAGATGTTAATTTGGTGGCCTATGATAAGTGAAATTGTGCATGAATCAAGGATGTTAGTACGTTTTTAATCAGTGTTGCATTTAATTTAATCTGTTGATTAACATTGTGAATCTGCCAACCCCCCCCCCCCTTGTGTTGAATTGCATCTGAAAAGCTTTTTGAATGAAAAGTTTGGTCATTGAGAGACGACATTGGTTGAACTAATGAGTATTACATTTACATGTTTTATTTCGGGTATGACTTTGATCAGACATCTGGATAGATATTTAGTTAAACAACACAGAAAGACAAATATATGAGATAATTTGTATGAAATTTTTCTCCAAGCTAGCTTCTCTCCTAGATTTACACAAGATGCACATTGTTTTTTCTTTCTTTCTTAATTAAGTCATACATAGGTCCCATATATTTGCAGCCAACCTCACAAATCTCCCATTCACCGACCAATTAATTAAGACCTAAGTCAACCAAAGTGATTTTCTCCTTGTAAATATCATGTTTTCCTACATATGAAATTTTTGTGATCATATATGAGTCATTTTTCTCTGTATAAATTTTCTTTAATGATAATTGTTTCATTTATAATGTATCTCATATTTAATGATTTCTTAGTTTAATATGATTTGACCTTAAATAAGAGATCAAGTTGTTACTTAAATGAATTACTATACCATTGCACTTTATACGGAAAAAATTAAGTAAAAATGAAAATTTTGAATATACAAAATAGAAGATCAGTGACAAGGATTTATATTAAAAGTGATATCACTCTTTTATATACATTAGATTCATATTTTATTGATGATTGGTATAACTAAATTTAATATTCAGTGATAATTTTTATTTTTATAAACCTATGTGAAAATATTTTTTTTAGTACAAAACTAACGGAATAAAAATTTATCTTTCAAAAAAAAAATAGCGCAAGGACAAAAGTTTAAAGTAGAGAGACTAAAATCTTTCGTTAAAAATATTTTTACTTAAAAAATCATTGCACACATAATAAAAAGAAGTGAAAAGGATAGTTAGATTACAATACATAATTGGAGATCTAAGAAAAGACCTAATGAACTGGACAAATAACCATTATCTTATTCCCTCAATAATCAATTGCATATAGATGAAGTGTGAGGAGAAAATGAGTGGTTGAATTACCACATGCATTAAAGAATAGCTCTTTCAAAGAACATGGAAATCAATAGCTTTGTCTTGTGGTGGAGTTGAAATCAAGATGAAGCCAAAGTGTATACGACAGGACCTACACAAAAATAGAGTTGCTCATAATATATAAAATTTGGGTAAGAATAACAGGACCTGTGGTATGAAAAGAAAATGTCCTTACCCACTGAATTTGTAAAATATTTATGTTAGTCAAATACCATCAATAAAGTACACGTGCAATTTACCAATTGCACATATAATCAAGAGACAAAAAGTATATATGAAGTGACAACAAATATGTACTTATTTAATTAAAATCAGGTTAATATTTAAGCATGACATTGGTGCAAAAAAACGTATTTGAAAAATCGTTTAGTAAACTTTGATTCTAAGAAAAACAAAAAAATTTTAAAACGCGGTCACATTTTTTAAATTATTTGTATAACTATAAGCTTTGGTTATAAAATAATTTAAGCCTATACTAATATATGCTTTGGTTTTTCATAGAACCAAATTCTATAATTATGCAAATAATTTTAGAAATGTCACTAGTATTTTTGTAAATATTTGTGCAGCTATAGACTTTGAAAGAATCGAAGTCTACTCTTCTGCCAAGAGTTAAATTTTAAGAAAAGTTACTTCCCTGCCTAGGGTTAAGCTCACATGCTTGGTGTTTTTCTATAGTGAATCTTTCAAGATTATGTTCCAAGGTTTGTATTCCCCTCTTTTGAACCCTAAAAATGATATGATGATATGTTTGATTTATTTATTTCCGTATATGTATATTAAAAGCATGAAATTTGTATGAAAATATATATTTCAAGACTAGTTCTCAATTTTTATCTATGCTGCTTGTTTCTGGTTCATTTGGTGGAATTAATTTAGTTTGATTTTCAAGTTGTTTAATACAGTGTTGGAATTACTCAATGATTTTTTTTTTTTAAATACAACAATAGCCTTCGGTTGCCCAAAGAACCGACTGAAGCCTATAGTTGAATAGGCTTCAATTGTTTTTTAGAACCGAAGCCTATTCCTTTTTTTTATTTAAATTTTTTTATTGTTTTGGGCTTCGATTTTAGAGACAATTGAAGCTCAATGTCAAAATTTATGCTTTGACTTAGAATCGAAGACCAAAGACCCCATTTTTATCTTGTCTTGATATGCTTCGGTTTGAAAATCGAAGTACAATGTCAAAAATAACCAATGTCAAAACCCTTTGATGCACTACTATGAATAAGTTTTAGATTGATGATTAATTTTAAGGTGATTAATACAAGGCCAAGGTAACATTAGGAATTATGGAAGATTAAAGATGAAGGGATGAATCACTTTCGTGAGTGAAGATTTGCTTAGACAATGTACGTATGTTGGTGAATTTTATGTTGGAAATATTTTAATATAATTTAAAAAATAAATAATTAAAATAAAATTATATTATTACTAATATTCTTCCTAGACTTTTAATTTTATGGGTTAATGTTATTTATGATTAACGACTATATTTTTATTATAATTTACTCTTGTGTCTCCTTTTTCTACCTATAAATACCACCTAGGTACGTGGGAAAAGACACAACAAAAACAACAAACACTAGAGTTTTCTCAAAAGTGTTCTTCTTTTCTTCTTTATACTATGTCTTAAAAAAATGGTGTTCATAAGGTTTGGAGATCCTTCGTTGCACTCGATCGATGTAACGGGTTGTTGTATCTCGAGAGAGAAGCGCATATGATTTTGTTTTGTCTTGTGCAGTAGGGGCGTTTTCTGTCTAAGGATAGTGTTATAAGAATTATTGGATCTTTGATTAATATTATTTTGTTCATATATATGTCAGTATTATTATTGCTCTAATAATTATATTATAATAATTTTATTATTAATAGTATTATTTGCTTAATCATTTTCTAACATTTTGTACATATTTCCAAAAAACAGTTCACCTTCTTTCACCCCCTTCTGAAGTAGAAGTTGTGCTAGGGCAGCTGCGAAACCCTCCTCCCATCTAGCGGAATTGTCTTTCCTCCATGTAAGTTGAGCTTAAACTTTCGTGTTTCTCCTTTTCCAACTTTGTGCATTGGTTCTGTCATGGGTTCTTTCTTAGAACCTCATCTTCGTTCTTGTGTTAATCTTTTTTTCAGCCCTTTAATTGCTTTTGGACCCGTGGTGTTCTTTTTGTTAGTGTTTTCACCCATTAAGTTTAACTCTTAGTCAAAGTAAGGGAATCTACGGCATTAAAACATTTTATTTGAGTTTCTTGCATGTTTTTGGTTTTAAATCGTGCTTAAAATGCTGGTTTGATGTTCGTGGTTATGTTTTTCTACTTTTTTTATTTGGGATTTTGGGTTTTTGCATGCTAAAACTAGTGAAAAATGCTATTCTAGCTTAAGTGAGAATTTTTGGCTTAAGCGAGATCAGTCTAGCTTAAGTGAGAATTTCTAGCTTAAGCGAGAATAAC
Organism: Vigna unguiculata; assembly: GCF_037176805.1. Lineage (NCBI taxonomy): Eukaryota > Viridiplantae > Streptophyta > Magnoliopsida > Fabales > Fabaceae > Vigna > Vigna unguiculata. The sequence goes on along the minus strand of NC_140798.1, from coordinate 27,286,958 downwards.
AGAATTTCACTTTGCTCTCTGTTCGACTTTTAGCTTAAGCGAGATCAATCTAGCTTAAGCGAGACCATTCTAGCTTAAGCAAGCCCATTCTAGCTTAAGCAAGACCAGTCTAGCTTATAGTCTAGCTTAAGCCAGAATTGCTGCTAAATTTTAATTCCTTACTTTAACTTGTGATTGACTAAGTTAATGTTAAAAATATGATGTATAAAGTTATGCATGAATGATGTGGCATTTGACCTGTACTTGATGTGTTTAGCTGGGATGATAATTTTTCTAAGATAACATGTGAAATGTTGAAGGTAAAAGAGTTTTAAGGGAAATTCTTGGTGGTGTGTGTAAGACCCGAGAAATTTAAATAATTATTTAATAAATACGAGTAATGGAAGTCTTTATGACACTAATTATTAGTCTTTATGACATGAAAAAATTACTAGTTTAAGTGGTTGAGAGTACTTAGTTGAATTGAGGCGACTTGGGTTCAAGTCCTATGTGTATCAATTGTGTGTTATTTTAATGATATGTTTTACCTTGATGCGTTTGACATTGGAGGGTTGTGTGCTTGAACCTTGGCTTAAGCGAAATAGACTTCTTTTTGCCAAATTTCTTTTGTCATGAAAGAGAAGGGTGAGAAAACCTAGCCGTCAAAATATGAAGCTAGGAGGTCTGTAAAACCATCAAGTTAATGAGAATTGATGGCTAATAAACATTACAATGATTATTTTCGTTTTTTTATTTAATTTAATTAAAATAGAAGTGGAGAAGGGAGAGGGAAGGGAATTAGTTCTGAAAAAAAAAGTGCAGAGGAATTGGGATTGAGAGGGGAGAGGTTCTAGGTGTGTGGAAGAGTCAAAGAGGAGGAGATTTCTTGTGGTTATTAGAAGCAAAGGGAAGAAGGAGCGGGAAAGGAGAGTAAGGAACTCAATTGGAGCAAGGATTCCAAGTAAGAGGAGTTGTTTCTGTATGTTTTTATTCGTGCATAATGTATTGTACCTTGCTGTGATCAAATTGCATGAAAACCCCTTCTCTCCACGCTATTTTTCAAAGTTTCTAGGTTTCTGCCTAGAAACCGCCTAGCGGTGATGAAGGTGCCGCCAGGCGACGCATCCTTTGACCCAGTTTTCTGGATTCTATCATGAACTCCTTGGCGGCGAGATGGAACCGCCAGGCGAGGCATGTTGTTTGTCACTGTTTTGCTGTGTTTTTGTGTATTTCATGATATGTTGATCTTCCAGTTAGACTTCTATGTCTGTGTGATTGCGCAATGCTATGATATTCCTATTATTGGGGTGCTTGTGAATTATAAGTGGGGATGTAAACATGAAGAGTTCAAGTTGGAATTAAAGAATTAATTTAAGTGGTTGGATTTAGGGGTTTATCGAGATGTGATTGTAAGTGTATGGTATTGATTAATGTATATATATAAACGTTGAATTGAACACTTGCGTGCTTCCACTGCTATGAGATAACAAAACTGTGAGAAGTGGAAATGGATTCTCACGGGTGCGAAAAACCTAGGTACTTACCCAGGTACTGATGCACCGCCTGGCGGCAGTCGTGTCGCCACCAGGCGACACTTGCAGACGTAGGGAAGTTGGGAAAATTAGTTGGGTATCAATGATGGAGGCTTTGGGGAGTTAAATTGAATTGTGAGTAGGCTGTAATCATGGAAATATTGCGAATATAGGCCATTTCATGAAGGAAATTTAGTAAGATGGGAAGTATTAATTGAATGGTTAATTTGGTTATTAAATATGGAGGGTAGGGAAAATGGAATGACTAGACTTGCAAGTAGGACTATAAGTAAGGAATGGTTTGGATTGGGTGTGGTAATTGAGTTATGACTGTGAGGTTCCTAAATTACAGTGGCATGCCTAAGTTAATTGAAGAGAATTAGGTTTGGAAACTTATGTGATAAAAATAGGTTGGTTAAGTATAGGATTTGTTAATGAGCTGAATTTCGTAACAGGAATTGAGTTAAGAGTGTGGTTCTGTCATGAGTTGTAGGTAGCCTATGGTTGTACTGTTTTCCAACTTTTCATTTAGAGTTAAGTTTAATTGGAGGAATAAAATGGGGGTGTACTCGAGACTGAAGCAATAACGTGTGTAAGGCATTGGGAATCAGGTATTGCAAATTGGAGGTGTGTCTTGAATCAATTAAAAGGCATAGGCAATGTGTTAGGGTGCTAAAACCAATAAAAATCACATTACTGGTATGCTACTGATATAGCGCTTGGCGGCATGAGGAGGGCCGCCAAGCGATAGGAGCAATAGGGATGTCGCTGCAACGCGTGGCGCCTAGCGGTAAGGTGTGATCTGTCAGGCGATAGACTTTAAAACAATGGGTCTAGGAGAAGCCTGGTGCCTGACGACAATGGTGTCCCGCCAGGCGGTCTACACATGATTTTTGCCTGGCGGCGCTTAGGCAGCGCCAAGCGATATTGTTGTAGGCAATGGTTTGCGTGTGTTGTTTGTACACAATTATGCGAGACTTGGATCAGGAGATATTGTGTCATGAGCGGGTAGGTTCATGGATTGTGGTGAACACGTGATGATATGAGCCGGGAGGTTCATATCCTGATACTCTCGTGTGGGGATACGAGCGAGTTGGTTCGTATGATCCGTGCTCACACTTGAGAGATGCTGCGAGCGGGGAGGTTCGTAACTGGTGGATCACGTGTGTTGGACTACTAGTGGGAAGGTTCGTAGAGTTGGACTATGAGCGGCGAGGTTCGTAGAGGTAGGACTACGAGCGGGGAGGTTCGTAGAGGCAGGACCATGAGTGGGTAGGTTCGTGAGAGCATCATATATCCTGAGTCCATGGTCAAATTAATTGTGTGAATTGAAGGTTGAAAAGCCTTTGGGTATTAAGGTCTTGGCCAAGAACTAACTAGAATCAAACAGTTGGGTGTATTTTGATATTATTAATTTAAGTGTTAATTATTTATGAGTTCACCCTTTCTCTTTGTGCTTGGCGATGATCGTGTGATTTATCATACGAGAGCAGATGATATTCTAGGTGATATTGTTGATGCATAGCGATGGAGAAAGAGTTAGCTTGGGGGACTAAGTTAGGGATTTTATAGTGTTTTCTACTATTTTGTCGGATTTTGGAACTTGTAGTAACATTATTATTCTAGTTTTATTTAAATTATGGTGCGTTGAATAATGTTTCAAATTTTCCCGCGTTTGGGATTAATAAAAACTTTCAAGTTTGATTTTCAATTATTAATTATTTATTTTAATTAAGTAATTTCCAGTAGGGACGTTACAGTGTGGTTAGTGTATGTCTTGATATAGAAGATGTCTAGATAAGGAAGATATTATGAGATCTAATAATCACTCATACTCACGTAGAGTAGAGTGATTATATGATGAGAGTGGTAGGAGATCCTAGTCTTGGGAGGTGTTTGAGCTTGAGACATATTGGGATTAACCTTGTGATTGATTGGGTGATAACCCCTTTTGGTTAGATTTTGCAGAGTTTAGAAATCAACGTAGGTGCATACTTCCTTAGAATTCTATATTAAGCGCATAATCTGGATATTGCGTCAAGAGTCAGTTGAGTGTTTAATTGAGTGAAAACTTTGTGAGTTAATGTTTCTTTTCTCCATGTATGTGTGTCTTGAGTGATGTACTTAAGTAACTATTATTTACGTATAAATGCTTAAACACACTAGCTTACCCTTCTTTCTTTTTGTGTTTGTTTCCTTGTTGTGTTTTCCTTTTTGCAATGATCACCAAATGTTGGTGTAAGCAAATGTGGAGAACCCTGGTGATCATAAGGACGACAAAGATGTTGATGTGTAGTTTATTCTTGTTGGTTATTACTCTTTTGAGCATCTTTTGAAAAATTGGTCTTACGTAATTCCTTGCTCTTTTGAGCAATCTTTTGCCAATCTGATTTATGTTTTAAGACATGTTTATGGCATTGTTCTGTGCCATGGCATTTCTATTTTAAATATATTTTGGGATGACTGTAATGGTTAAATTCTGATATACTTTCTGGTATTTGCTCTATTTTATTATAATATATGATGTTTTATTTATTATAGTTATTCTATTAAATGGGATGTCACAATCAATATAATATTCCTTGATGAAGATAGATATGATACAAAAATTTAAAACTCGTTAAATATGAAGATGAAGATAAGTTTTCATTTCGAAGGTGAGAATGAGATAGTCGAAACCACACTCCTCCAACTCTGCCTATTGCAATACTAGTCCAAAACCATAAAGAAACGTCAAGAAAGAAATAATATAATCAGTTAAAAGTAATCATTGATAATGTATATAAATATAACACATAATCAATAATTATGTCAATCAATTAATCTTCTTTTGTAATATAATTAATTTTATTATTAAATATATTTTATAAATGAATAAATGGAATTAATTAATTTATGTTTATCAAATAAATTTAAAATATTTTTTCTAATATTTATAATGTTTTATAACTTGCATTATTTTTTATTAATTATTGCATTTTTAAATTAGTTTAATATGAATGATTTCTATATTTTTTAAGGATATTTAAAATAATTTCACACTAATTAGGAACATCTTTCATATACAAGCTAATTACAATTGACAATAATTATAATCCTAATATATCTTTTATTATGTAACAATCTATCATAAGTTATATTATGTAAAGTTAGGAAAAGAGCCTTTATGAAGACATATGTTAATTGTTGATCAAATGGGATAAGTGTTGTTCAAAATTGTCTCTCTTTAATTTTATCTTGTATAAAATAGCAATCAATTTCAACATCGTTTATGAAAAATTGGGTTGTCTGTTATATGAAGAGCAACTTTTTTATCACAAAATAAAGTCGGAGGATGTGGCAGAACGCCTAACTCATGGAGAAAAGTGTGTGTTGATGCTCAAGAAACAATCAATTCTAGCAGGTGTATTGGGTGCATAGTAATATCAAACAAGTATCGTATCTACAAAGATTTGTTAATATTTTCCAATATTTAATTTTGGATTAAATTGAATGGAACAATGTTTATTAAAAGTGCAATGATCATAAAAAAAAACTTTAAGAAGATTTTGAGAAATATAATGATAAAATGTGTTGATGTTGGATTTTATCTCTTCTTCTATTGTACTACTACTCATCTTTTATATTTAGATGCAATTCATTCAATATTCTGGAAGTAATCTAAGGTAATTCTAGACTCATTCCTGTAGTATAGAACCTAAGGACTCCAAACCCAATGTGATTACTCACTCTTGGTTGAAAGAATCCTTGCCTTAAGTGCAAAACTTTATATCTAGCCTAAGCTTTAGATCATATATACTAGTCTCTAACAAGAATGAGACTAAATCTTGAGTAGTGGATGAAGGTGTGTTTACAAATTCTCATTCATGTTGCAATATCATATAGAAGGTTTTGACAATGGAAGACATTAGGTCTATCATCATCATGACCAGAGATTGTAACTACGAGTAGTCATCATTCAAGCCTTGTAGGAATCAAGTAACACAATCATCCTCCCTTTCTTTCTATAATCTCGGAAGAAGTCCGCAAGAGTAGGACATGGAGAATGTACAAACCAGAACGCACCGATACAACTTTATTTCTTTCCATAAGATCTTTAATCTTGTATAGTATTCAGAAACACTCGAGTCACCTTGTTTATAGTTTTGTATTTGATCTTGAAGATCCGCCACACGAAATTTATCTGAATGTGAAAACATTTCTTTGAGGTCGTTCCAAATTTCAGATGCAATGTCCATTAACATCATGGACTGTTTCATGGAGGGCGTTATAGAACGTATCAACCAGAACATGACCATTCAGTTGGAATGTCGCCAACCATCATGGAGGAAATCAGTTGATAAGAGGGTGATAAGTGTATAGTATTAATTAAATTTCATATCATTTAGACACTTATCTTACACTAAATCATTGTAAAAATCATTAAAATTGCCTTAATTTTACATAATTACGTAATATGGTGATGAGAAAGTATAAAAAGTGGAATTTAATACATTTTGTGCTATTTTACAGGTAAAATGAAGTAAATTATAAAGTTGGTGCTAAGCCCTAAAAGTTGCAGCTCAAGCCAAAAGATGAGCTGATAAAGTTAAATTTTAAGCCTACGGTTGAACAATGAAATTTGGCGCTTAAGCCATATTTTAAGAAAAGTTAACAGCAAAATGAAGCTCTAGATTTGAAGCTGAGTACGAAAAGGAAATCTCCATGGCAGGGAAACCTCCATTGCTGGCCTGCAAAAGATGGATGCCCAAGGTTGGGAAGAAACCCACTTTGAAAGGAAACCTCTGTGGCTAAACTTCAAAGATGGAAGTTGGAGCAACACTTGAAAATCTATAAATATAGGGCATGACCCTTGGGTTTTATATGTTGATTTGAACGTTGATTCTAATGTAGTTCTATACTATAGTCTAGAGAGAGAAACACTTATATTAGTGTAGTTTATAGTAAATATATTGTAAAACCTATGGAAGGAAGGATGCTACTCCACATTCATCTTGTAGAGATCATCATGAGCAACTAATTTCTCTATAGATGGAATTGAATGTAACTTATAAACTCTCTCTGTATTACATCTTATTATATATGTATTGTGTTCTTGTTTCTATGTGTTAGTTACTTGATTTGCGTTTCACTCCGTATTGATTTGGTCAATTATCATACCTCATCAACACTAGATGCAGAGACATCTGGTCTAGTGTTTAGATCCAATCAATTCTCCTGACCCTTGGCATATACCATACATGGATATGCATGATCAGTTGGTTTAAAGAGTCTTGTTCTCAAAGCAATGGTTCCTCCACCTACATTGGGAAATCTTGTGTCTAACACCCTTAGGTTCACTTTCACAGACATGTAGTTTGATCTACAAGTTAAGCATATTTCCATGAATATTAGAAATAAAGAACATGATATATAGATAATTAAGGGTAATATAGTAGAGTTAAGAGGCCAACTTCAATACCAACGTTTTTATCAGCATCATCTATCTCAAATATAGTTTTATTTATCTTTAGCAATATAAAAACCAAAACTCATCTATTGTTCTATTGCCAAACTTTGAGTCAAATTATAGAGCACTGATCTAGTTACCAAATCTTTGTAGATAAGACCTTGTTGCACTACAACAGACCCAATATACTTACTGGAAAATTTGAACCTTTCATCGGGCCATTAACGGAGGGCAAGGAAGACTTTCATTGACAAATCTTTTCTTGTTCTTGGTTTATAGGGCTACCAACATTTCATGTTGCCTTTGATGGAAATTAGTCTTTGTGCAAAAAGGATAAGACAAGAACAATTGATCGGTTTTCACCAGGGTGTAGGTAGGAGGAGTTTGCTGGATTGATAAGATGATCTGGTGGTATGTTGTTTTGGCTGGAATGAGCCATGGTTGATAACAAGCAGCAAAGAAAGATGTGGAAGCAAGGACATAAATTCCAAATTTGATACCATATCAATGCTTATGGTATGGCCTAAGATTGTGAAACTTTGCGTAGCTCTTTATTGATCAACTCAATTGTATCAGTATAAAGGGAAGACTTTTATAAGGCATAATTTACAAAAGAATGAAGAAGAACTAAAGGATTTAACAAAAGAAATAACTAACGGTATAACATAGAAGAGCCAATAGAGAAAAACAAAAACTGTTTGTATTTCTAACTGTAATAACTCAAGAAGCAATCAATTCTAGCAAGAGTATCGAGTGCATAGTAAGTGTCGTATCCACATGGATTTGTTAATATTTTCCAATATTTAATTTTGGATTAAATTGAATGGAACAATGTTTATTAAAAGTGCAATGATCATAAAACCAACTTTAAGAAGATTTTGAGAAATATAATGATAAAATGTGTTGAGGTTAGATTTCATTCTTCTTCTATTGTACTACTACTTATCTTTTATATTTAGATGCAATTCATTCAATGTCTTGTAAGTACTCTATGGTACTTCTAGACTCATTCCTATAGTCTAGAACCTAAGAACTCCAAATCCAATATGATTCCTCCATTTTTGGTTGAAAGAATCCTTGCCTTAAGTACAAAACTTTATATCTAGTCCAAGCTATAGACCATATACTAGTCTCTAACAAGAATGCGATAGTTTGATTGGACCACAATTTAAGATTAGTTTCCCAACTCAGTCCAAACTAGTGGAATAAGATGAGTAATTAATTCACCCTAGCAATAAGCATAAATCAAACCATAAATATTTGAATACAAGCATACATAAATATAAATGAGGTAATAATACAAAGAATTAGAATAAATTACGTCCAACCTTTAACACATGAGAGTTCAACTTCTCATAATGATGATAAATGCTAAACTCATGGAGTTTGTTGTACCTCCCATATATGCCCCTAACTAAGATATTCTACTTTATTTCAAAGAGAGTGCCTAAATAAGCCAAGAATGAGATGATAAAACTAAAGGCAAGGCCCTATTTTTATAAACTATTTTGGACGGTGCTTAACTTCATTTTATGGTGCTCAACAACAAGGGGTTTCTTCCTATGTTGGGTTTTGTTTTAGCTCAGCCCTCATTTTTGATGATTTGAACTTCAGTTTTCCTTCTTTGGAGGGTTTCCTAGGTAACTCAAGCCTTTTGTTTGGTGCTTCAGGTTTTCTCATGCAGAGGGTTTTATTGTGTGGCTCAACACCAGTCTGTGTCGCTCAACTTCAATGTTATAATTCAATTCCTTTCTTTGTCGCCTTGAGTGCTCAACGTCAATACTTGTGGCTCAGGTACAACATTACTATTTTCTCCCCAAATTCGTTGCAATTCATCAAAATAACATTAAATTCAAGAACATTTAATTCTCTATACCTCATTTTTTCAAACTCCTATGGAAATTTAGGCATTCTTTACACTTATCAGTGTGCAAACTTGTTAGTTCACTAACAACATTGAAATGACATGAGACTCGACTTTCTGAGATACTAGTGACTATTTCTTGGTTCACATGACACGAGACTTACATCTAAAAATTACAATAACTGATAGTGGATATTTCAGTTGTGGAGCAAGATGTCCAATCCAAATCATTATATGCCCTCAAGTAGATAGAGGATCTAATGAAAGTAGTTTGTCATGGTTTGAGGTAGATTTGATATATCACACCATTCTAAGTGTTGTCTACCAATATGAGTCACAAGGAGAAGACATAAATTGTGATACTAGGTCCATAACATTGACAAATCTTTGATGTTGGCTTAATGGCAAAAGTATCTTATGACAAGTGAAATAATCGATACATAACCTAATGAATGCACTTGAAAAAGTCATAAAATCAAAGTGTACAATTTCTCTTTTAGTCCATAAATTGACATTTTAAGTCGACAAACTTAATTCTTTTCCTATTTGTGAAACCTAGAAAGAAGTCACATATAAACTTCTTATAATTTTTCATGTAATCAATCTAATGAATTGGCTATTTTTTTATTAATGCAACACTACATCATACCTTTACGTGTATAATTATTGTACAAAAGTCATTTCCTTCAACAAATTTGGCATCAGTGAGTATATTTAGTTACTTAAATTTTTATTACTCTCTACAAGTTATAGATTTGTTGAGCAAAATCTTATTTGTTAGACAAATTATACATAATTTGTTAGGGGAATAATCATTTGTTGAGTAAAAAAGTTTATAACTTATCATTTACTCTCTAAGATTTGCTAGACTCATGTAGAACCTAAAATCCTTTTATTTAGTCCCTATATTTCTTTTTATATGCAATTTATTCCCAATTTTGAGCAATGTTATTTCCTTCAAATTAAGACAAAATTTATTTTTTGTATAAATCTTATGTTATTATTTTTCTTGAAATTAATTTTTTTTATTAAATATTTTTGGAAAAAAAATTAAATTATAACCTGAAAATCTATACCAAATGAAAACTAAGAAATACTTTTTGAAAGCAATAATAATTATAAAAAATGAAATTATATATATATATATATATATATATATATATATATATATATATATATATATATATATATAAAAGTATGTGAAGTCAAGATTTGAATTTTGAAAAATTATACTATTCACTTATTAATTTTAATTTTTTTTCATGTCGTTTTTTAATTTGGTATAGATTTTAAAGTTAGTTTAATTTTTTTTTTCAAAAATATATAATAAAAACGTTAATTTTAATAAAAATAACAACATAAACTTTTTAAAAAGAAATAAATTTTGTCCTAAGATGGAGAACATTATTCTATTTATAAAAGATTGAGACTAAATTAAATAAAAAAACGTAAAAACTAAGTTAAGATTTGTCAGGTTACACTATTACTTATCGTGTCACATTGATAATATCATACGACACAACTTTAAAATGATAGGTAAAAAAAGTTTTTTAAAAAAATAAAAAAATTCATACAAACTAAAAATAATATATAAATTGACATAGTGTCTTTAACATTTTTTTTACAATATTAAGAAAAAATTTAATCGAATATTTTTCAAAAAAGTTAGAACTAAATTAAAAAAAATGAATAATTAATTTAATATTTTTGAGAAAAACCAAAAATTAAAAGAATAATGAAACCTTAATATTTTTATATAATAAATTTAAATATATCGGAACCACTACAATTATAGTTTTCTCGTAGATTTAATTCAGCTTATATGCAAACTGCACAAACATTTAAACTAGATAATTAAACAAATGACTAATCTATTTTAAACCTATCGGTGTCAAGAAGAAGGTTTTAGTTATTATAAATCTAGTTTCTGTCGTATTAATCATTAATCCTACTAATGACTAAGTAATATTAGGATAAAATTTATAAAGTTATGTGAATTATGGGTCAAAAGACGTGAAAAGAATTTAATGAATTGTTAAAGTAATAAGCCTAGAATTATTACCCTTTTAACTTTTTTATCAATTTGTGGAATTTTAGACATTAAGACCGTGTTCTTTTCAAGGTGATTACTGTTTATAAAAGATAGGAAGCGATGATTTAGAGAATATTTTGTGTTCTTTTTGGTGGAATTGAAAGGGAGAGAAATCGTTCATTTGCGAGATGTATATCCATTTTGTATCGTCAAAAGAGATTTGAGAATGATTTGAAGCACTTTACTATTATACCCTCGTCTAAAGAGAACTATGATGAAACACATGGCACAACACGGAGGGGAGAACAAATCTATAATATTTGGATCTGGATCTGTTGTAGTTAGAATCAGATATGTTTTAAGAAAGAAAGTGTAATCGGATCTGTTTTTGGAAAGGAAAACTAGAATAGGATAAGAAACAAATAGATCCGATTCTCTTTTACTTGGATGTATTTGAACTAAACTAGCTTTGCATGCATGTTTTGTTTAAGTGGTTAGCTTTTCATGCAACCTAATCACTTCTTTTTCTATATTATTTAAAATTAAAATATTAAAATTTTCAAATCAAATATATTATAAACTTTTTTTCAATTAATAAATATTATTAATAATTTTATTCATGATAAAATAAAATATCAAAAATTAATTACAATTTATCTAAATATCATTTTATATTACTTTCAACACCAAGGACAATTAGGTAATCTGACTTTTTCATCTATTAAATTTAATTTTTTTAGTCATATCAGTCAAATTCTTCACAAATTTTCACAAAATTACTCTCAAATCCACCCTACTATCACCTCCACATTCATAAAAAAGAACAACATAAACATCACCTTTTAATCAACCTAAATCAATCATCTCCCTCTTCCTCAAATCATTATTCACATAAGAACACACCCTAAGACTGTGTTCGCTTCTACTGATAGTACTATTACCATAGATTTGTTGCGATGGATTTGTGAATGAAATCATGTTCACATCCACCAATTTGAAAGAGAATGAAGGAGCGGATTCGGAAAATAAATTTTTCATTTCATCCTCTTTAAACATCAGAGATTTGAGTGAATATATTACTGTTTTACAAATATATCCCTATATATATAATAAAACCACTAAATTATTTATGTGAACCCTAAACTATCATATTTTTTAAATAATTATATATATAAATATATTATTATTTATTATTATATTTTTATATATAATAAATAATAATATATGTATATATAATAATAATAATTATTAATAATATATATATATAAATATATATAAATATATAATAATTAATATATTAATATATCACAATTAATATATAAAATAATTATTATTTTTAAGTATATAATAATTAATAATAATAAAAATTATATATAAATATGTAGAATAATTAATATTAATTAAAATTATTAAAAAATAATAATATATATAATAATTACTATTATTAATTTTTGTATAATTTTTTTTTAAATTTAATTGTATAAATTTTTTCACATTCATAAAAATTTAAACTTTTTTATTTTAAAAATTCATATAATTTTAATATTTGTTTTAATTCGTATTAATTATTTGTAATTATTTTTATAACATCAAATTACAAAACCATTATCTTTTTTTCATCAAGGATATTTTGGTAACTTTTTAATTTTATCTATTTTTACAATTTATTTTATCTATCACATCAATCAAATCTCTCACTAATCTTTATAGAACTTATCTCCAAATTCACTCATTTTATCCTCTAAATCCACTCAAAAAAACACATATATCCATTCATTTAAATCCACACAAATCCATTTTCACACTCTCCCTCAAATCCATCTACACAAAAGAACACGCCCTAAAGGATCTCATAAAATTTTCTCTCATTTTTTATTTTTATTTTAGAGACTTGATTTGACTCTTCATTAAAATTTCTAAAAACCAAAAGGCCATTTTAATTTTGAAATTCTGGATTATTTTAACTAATTATTGCAATTTCAAAGTTAATTGATAATTAGTTTTCCTCTTTGTCACGAGATTAGGTTTTCCTTTTCTTTCTTTTTTACTTACAAAAAGTTAAACCGAACCGCAATTAGGATATGTTTTTATTTTATTTCTTTTTTCTGCAGTGGAAACTGCAGAATTCTAAATTCGCAGCTGAGAAATCCCTAAAAAGGGGTTTATAGCAGAGAGCGTAATCAGAATCCAAATTCCGATTCCGAAAGCAGCCACCAACGACCACCGAACCAGTGTCGGTACTCTCTCACTTCCCTTTCCTCGGTACTCTATTTTTTCAGCTTTTTCATTTCTTTCTTCTTTCCTATTTTTTTCCCCAAAATTCATCACCGTTTAATTCCCCTGTTGTTACTTACGGCACGCGCATGTTTAGTTCTCTGTTTTTTGTACAGTTTCTGAAAATTTTTCATCGGTCTGCGTCTTTGAGGGCAAGCTCAGCTCAGCTCAGCTCCTAATAATTCATCACTTTTTTGTTATCATTTTAAATTTCAAATTTTTATTCTTAGATTGAACGTGTTGTTAGTTTCTGTGGAGCGGTATTTGAGCATGGCATCTTTCACTTTTTAGTTGCAGAGAAGCATCATCGGGGGTTGAACCCTTGTTTGTATCCGTGGTGATTGTGCCGTGGCATTATCCGTACTATGAAGAGGACTATGCCATGGAGTGATGATGACGAGTCATCATCTTCACATTCAGACTCTGAACATGATAGTGAAGCTGGAGCGGAAAACTCCAAAGGTATTATTTAATGTACATCCTCTCTTTTTTGTCTGGTAGTTTTTATCACTCTGCTGATTGCTCAAACTTTGATTCAATGTGAAAGTTATACACTTTGCTTGGTTATGACAATAATTCATGGGGGAGTGACAGGTGCACAAAGTATCTTGACAAATTTGATTCAATTCAGCAATGGATGTACATAGGCTCTTGTTGGGGTTATGTCGCACTCCCATGTTTTGTGTTTTGTGCTGTGGGTGTATTTCATGAAATTCACAACATAAATAGCGATTGGATTATCTTTACTGCTTTTACAGTTATCTTCTTTGTGCCTATAATGTGGATTGATGCTGACGCTCATCCTAGCAATATGAAACTCTGTCATTGGTTTAATCCAATGGTATCGTGTTGCTGTGGAATTTTCTTAACTTCTGGAGAAGGGTATATTGGATAAAAGTCCCTTGTAAAATCACACTGATGAATATCTTTTTTTTCTAATAAGTCGTCCTTCATTGGTAGGCATCTAATAGCTTAGAAGTATTGGCTAAAGCAAAAAGATAACTGAGGGATAATCTTATGGTTGAGAGTTGACACAATTTGATCATGCCCTACTTTAGAAGCGATTATCTGTTTTTAACTGATATCGATAGTCTCTACTGACGTAGATTCAGTTGTTGAGGGTTTAAACTCACCCGCAAGTTGAGTTAGTGCAATATAGTTTCTGATCTGTCACTATTCAGTTGCTGATTGACAAAGTCTTTGGCTAGGATGAATTACCCATCCAGGTAATAATACATGGACCCTCCATTATTACAAACACCCATTTGATCCATCCATTTTTCTATATCTTCTTTTTTCTTACCATATATTCTATTGGATCTATCACTTCTCTCTTTTATTTCCATATCTCTCTAGGGTGTCTGCTAACATTACTCTCACCTATCTGTTGCTAGCCTCACTATAGGAGTTGATTCTGATTTCTCTACATCGTACATGCATTAAAAGGGTCGACTAATTTAAGCACACAATTAACCATGTGAACTATTGTACTATTTTGGCTTCACATAAATTGTTGCAAGAATTTGTTTGGCATCTTGAACTGTAATTTTCCGGGAAACAGAAAATGAGAATATCAGAATCGTTAAACCTTATCCTGACTTGACTTGATCATAGTTGGTGGCATGGGGTTATTTCATGAAAATACTGGAGAGTACCATATAGCTTTAAAAGTTGTCTCCCTAATTTTGTCGCTTTATTAAAAATTTTTGTGTTCAGGTAAATCTAGGAAGCAGAAAAGTGGTGTAATTGACTTTGAGGCTCTGAGGAGACATGGGTATAGAGGTGGACCTTCGGTCCTAAAAGTACCAGCACCCAGAGAAGGGGATGAGTCGAAGCAAGATTGGTCGTGGTCCAGTGGAAAAGAAAAGCGTGCAGAGAAGGAGATTGAAGAATCATATGAAGAACGACAAAAAACAAGGGAGGCTATTTCCCAAGGAGAGCAGCTGCCAGCTGCCCTGACTAGGAATGACAAGAAGAATCTTTCTTTCTCTCAGAAAGAAAAGAGGAAGAGAGAGTTGGGTCAAGCTAGCAGGGGCAAAAATTATGTTGAAGAAGAGAAGAGGCTGTTGAGAGAGAATGGTATCTATTCTGGTTTTGATGCTTGATTTTCCACAGAACAATACCCTTCATATTGTTGTACAAAGATACTCTCATTTTCTTATACTCAAGGACTTGGTTGCAACTTGTAGTCAGTGGTTTAAAACTTGACAGAAATTATTAGGGGTTGATCATACCCTTTTATGATGTGGCAAAAATATTAAAAAAAACTCGTATTGTAGGAATTGTTTCTGATGGTTAACTTGTTTCGTTGAGGTGATTTTTTGGACAAAGATTTATTTTTTCAATTTTAAATATTGTGAACTAATAGCATTTTTGTTGGGAATTGTTTAGGGGGTTTCGAACTTGAAAGTTGCTTTTCTAATAATTTTTTCTTTGAACAATTGGTGTTACGGTTGCCATAAACGAACATATATTTTGAAAGATTTAGGACGCAATTTTAAGACAATTCGAGTTTCTTGAAGATTATACTGAACTAACGAAGTAAATACTATCATTTAAAAAAATTACATTTGTTTTTTCAATTAATTTTCTTTTATTTTTAAGTTTTAAATTAGCATTAATCGCTCATCTCATTTCATTCCTCAAGTGTATATATGTATAATATACGTATGGCTTGCATAAAATTAAGTCCTTACATACCAAAATAGGTAAAGTAATTAAAAATCTTTTACTAAAGCATGCTTTTTTAACGGATATATGCACACCCAATTTTCAACTCTCCTCTCCAACCTCATTTGAAAGAACGTTGTAATTTTTTGATACATTTTGCTATTCATTTGTTGCTTGTTATTCATTTACCTAATTTTTAGTTGATAAAGCGTAATTTTTTTTTTTTTTAAATATACCAGATGTCGACATTCGCAACATAGTAGGAGGTATTTGTTGTTTGATATTAACTGGATTTGGACATCCATTACATTTGATTACCGGTTGTCAATATCCAGTGCTCATTAAAAAAAGTGTTCTACTTGTATTGGAGGTGGACATCCGATATCAAACATAATCGGATGTCAACTTCCGGTACACTTTGATGACGAATATCAATTTTACTGAAACATATGTGAACATCTGGTATATTATGGTCACGGATGTCGACATCTAGTAAACTATGAAAACAAATGTTGCTTTTAGCAGGTCACGGATATGGACTTCCGATTAACTAAGTTACCCGTTGTTGAGATCGGATCATGGTTTTAAATATATTTTTTTTTCAAAATATTGTTATTTAATTTGTTGGTGATGATGTTATTTTGTTTGAATACTTTTTTTACGCTACCTATATATTTGTTTGTTGTTATTAAAAAGTTTTATTTTTTAATTCAGTTTTTAATTTGTTTTATAATTTTTTTCATTTGGGCACTTGAATGGTTATGGATGTCCACTTTCGTAATTGTCTTTCTTTAACAAATATTTTTTCTTTTTTTTTATTTTTTTTACTTCTTTTGTTAGTTTTTCCAATAATTATTTAATAATTGTTTTTTTATTTATTTTAATTATTTGATAAATGTATTAAAAAGAATTTAAAAAACTAATTAAAAAAATATGTGATTTGGATATCTGGTAAATGCGCTTTAAACGAATGTGAAATTTGTTGAACCCAATAATCTATAAAGGTTTTGTTAAATTTTGTTTTGAAATTTTTTGTGATTTTCTTTTTTTAAAGTATCGGTGTGTTTGTACTTTTTGAGGGAAAGAAGAGAAGAGGAGGAATTTGGATTCTGTGATTTTTATTTTTTTGGTATTATTCTTCTATTATATTTTTATAATACATTCCTTATTATTAGTTTTAATTTTTTAAATATTAAAAAAATATTTAAAATATCAAGTATATTTTTAATGTTCAGATAAGATAAAAAAAAGAACTGATAATTTTAATTTTTTAAATATTAAAAAGATATTTAAAATATCAAGTATATTTGATAAAAAAAAAGAACTAATAGAGAATCTGGAAAAGAGAAAGAAGAAAAACTGTAGATTGCGCATTAATTAGGAGAGAGAAGTTTACTTATATTTTAACAAGTTCAACAGAGGGTAATTTGAGAATTTTAAAATTTATTGGAGGTAATGAAGAAGTATTGAAGGTGCATAGAGAAACCCTTAAAATTACTTGCTAGTAATTATAAAGGCTTTGAGATAGTGTGAATTGAGTTTATAAATTACAAATCACGAAAGATGAGCTTATTAAATTATTGGCTGTAGAAGAAAAACAATTAAACTGTGGATACCAAAAATTACTCAATACAGAGCAGTTTCTTTGTGGACTTCCATAACTTTCTTCATGCATTTTCAAACTTCTTTATTTTTCATTTTGTTGTTTTTTGAATTATACAGTTAGAAAGTCATTTTTTTTACTCTCAATCCAGAAAGTATTCTAATTGTATAATTCAACAATTACTTTTTAATTTTCAAACTACAATTTTAAAACTTTTCAAATTGTACAATTTAAAAATTTCTTTTGATTTCAAATTGTGTGACTTTCAAATTGCATAAAAATGACTTTCACATTATATAATTCGGAAAGGGAAAAATGAGAAAAATTTATAGGGTACAGAAAGAAAGTTATGGAGGTGTAGGAAGAAAATGCTCATAAGTTTCTCCATAATATTCTTAGAAGAAAACATGAAAAATAGAAAAGTGTTCCCATGAACTACAATGAGCTTATACATAAATTGATAATCTGATTCTGTAAAAGTTTCTCATACATTTTACTTGAGTATGAACTAACTTTAAGTAACAAAATTATTTAATTTTTTTTCTAAAATTATTTATGTTAAAGTTTGTTATACAATGTGATAAGTTGAAGAAAAAAAAAACAGTTTATCCGGATCCGACGATTAAACACTTGGCTCGGTCTTCAGGTTAAAGTTGGATTTCAGGGGTACTTTCTTTGCAATATAAGAAAAGAGCTCATGCATCTCTGATCTCTATGCCTAAACTCCTAAACAATGTACTAATGAAAATCTCACGCTGTTTGTTGATCGAGCAAGCAATGATCTCTCTCATCTTCGGAAGAAGAAAACATTGTGACCCAGAACATACTCTACAACACAACAGGCATCTGCCGAATGTATCATCACATCACTTACAGTTATAATGACAATATATATATATATATATTCCAGATTTGAAGTTTCCTCTGAAACTCCAACAAAACATATTCAAATAACAACAGCATGTTTAGGAAATTATGGAGGAAAAACCTATGGTTAAAAATCAATGTGTGATTCTATTATGAGACCAAAGACGTGAAAGTTTAAATTTTGGCTCTTCACTTTGGTAGCAGTGTCCTTGTTTTCCCCAAGACATGGTGGTTTCTGACTATCCCATTATTTTTAGGCGTATGCGCATGGAAAAAGACTGATGGAAGAATATATAAACATGAAGCAATTTGTGGTCTTATTATTTAGTTAGTGGAGGAACTATTTGCATTATTGTAGAGTACATGTCATCCTTTGTAACTTGAAAAATTAAGTTACAAGGACTTCTAAGTAATCAAATTCAAGGCGTTCGGTTGTCCCTCCTCCTGTGTGCAAGCAAGTATCCATTCAGATAGAGGCCCTGTTGCCAAAATCTTGACATAAAGGTAAAGCTGTAATCCGTGTGAGATTTTATTGATCCTGTCCAAGCACCACAATCAGCATTACTCATGATCTAAGAAGTGTGGACACTAACATACTTTATTACCAGATTCAGTAATGTTGAAGAATAATATATAATGAGAAATGCTAATTAAACATATAAATGTTGCAAAAGAATAATTTATTTCAACACACAGTCCACATAAATTCACATTTCCATCTGCATTGTTATTTTTACCTATTTAAACAAGCAGACTGTCTTTAAGTATCATTAGTCATTGCAAAACAAAAAATGAAATAAACATCAACATCATAACAGAATAATATTGAAACAATGTGATACAATTAGATACTGAAACATGAAAGCAAAAAGAATTGGTAGAATAACCTGGCCATGGCTAATGAAAAGAATAACAAAGGTAATTAACTAACCTTTACACTGAAAAGAACACTGCCATCTGAAACCTGTTCACCAACCGTGACTTGAAGTTCATGCACATAACCAGAAGATGGTGCCTTTACAACATGCTAGAAGTACAGAACATTGTTGGTTATATATAACGTTCTGAATATATAAATAAAGCAGATAAAGAGAAGTTTCCAACGTCACAGAGCAATTGTACAAACCTCCATCTTCATTGCTTCTAATACTAACACAGGTTGACCTTCCTCTACTCTTGTCTTGTTCTCCACTAGAACTTTAACTACCAAGCCTGCCATGGGTGCCACAACTGTCCCTCGAGGATTGGCAGATGTTTCAACTTTGGGTTTATCATGTAATTCTCCATCCTCAGATAAATCCAGGCCTAACTTCTCTTTGAAATAATGATGATGGGATCCTTGCCAAATATGAATGTGCCTTATTTGATCCTGAGTTCCAGGAAAATCAAACTTGTCTTATAAGCTGAAGAAATGTATTTGACAATCAAGATGTTTTTACCAAATCAATCCACATAAACTCAAAATTCAACTATGCGGTGGAAAACATTTACCTTTGAATAAACAGCTACATTAACATCATTGATTACACCACCAGCTTCAACTCTAAAATGGCGATCTTTTACATATGATGCTTTGACGTCTAAAACAGGATATCCATTTTCTTCTGTCTGGAAGAAACAAACAATATCATCTTGAATCAACATTTTAGATAATACGTGGCACAATTAAACAGGAAAAAAAATTACTATTTCACACAGTACCTCAATCAGGTATCTCCCAGCAGGCTGACAGGTGATGGTAAGCATCATGGTCTTTGAGCTACCACTATCATATTCATTTTCCCATTCAAGTTCCATTTTACGCTTAGCCTGATGATGAACTCTAAAAGGCGGAGAAGAATACCATATAGGGAGTAAGCTGCTACCCCCTGAAAATACAGATGTAAATATCAAGGAAATAAACAAAAGCAACTCCGTACTTTACAAAACAAGAATGAGACAGTTTACCAGGGGGATTTCTTGCCGATATGAAATGCTCTTTCTCAATGAGACATGCGGCCACTAGAGATGCATTATGTCTAGCAGCTTCGTATGCTTCTTTGACAGACACTGAGTTGTTAGCATCTCCAAAGAGGTCTTCTTTGTAATTATCAATAAAATGAGTCTCCACATTGCCATTTGCAAATGCCCCGTGGTTAGCTAGCTTTAGAATGAAGTTGACATTGGTTGGTAAACCTGCAACCTGTACAGGAAGATATTAGCAATTTAAACATGAGCAAATTTTAAAAAGACATGATACAGCTAGAAAGTGTTTTTTTACTTAAAACTACTTCAATCTCTATTGTATACGGAGAGGGGGATGAAATGTCTAGTGTTTAGGATTTGACTTTTGAAGGGGCTTTTGTTTATTTTTATAAAAAATATAACATAACTACTAATTTAAAAATAAAAGTTTGCCCTTCCTTCCCTTTTTCTCCAAAACCCAACACAAACACCCTTAGTTTCTTACATGTCTGAACACTTCATCACCCCCATCTGGACCATGTCCACCCTTGCCCCAAAGGTTATAAATATAGAATCTAATAAAGGGTAACTAATATAACATCTCAACTTAGAAAAAGTCAATTTACTGCAAAATCTCACCAACATTTCACATAGTACACAGGTAATACAAAAAATTTTAGTCTACCTGAAACTTTGACAAACTATCCTTCAGTTTGACCAATGCAGAAGCACGATTGTCTCCCCACACCACAAGCTTAGCAATCATAGGATCATAGTGCATGCTAACAGTGTCTCCTTGTCTAACCCCAGTCTCCAACCGAACTGCCAAAACAGCAGATTTTAAGTAAGCAAAAAAAGAAAGATCCACAAATCTAAATTGGAGTTTCATGCTCTTCAAACAAAGCACTGAGGAAAATTTCTAGATCCACCATAAATAAATTAGCAATTTAATTTTGCATATCTGACCTTCAGATGAGACTGGGACATGATAATGGTGTAGAACTCCAGTTGCTGGAAGAAACCCTTTTTGAACATTTTCAGCATAGATTCGAGCTTCAAAAGCATGGCCTGCCAATGCCATCACAAAAAGAATTATAATATACAGAAACTTTAATGTCTGCATAATAGATGGATGGAACTTTACACATGTTCTCGCGATAGTATAATAAAGAGTTGACAAACCACAATTCAATAAATAGTGGTTTACAAAAAAAATTCTAATTTTGTTAATTTTCAGAAATACCAGCTCAGTTTGCCTAATCATTGCATACAATTTTAGAGGATGTCACTAAGATGACCTCCAGTAATTAGTCATAAATATTGGTAAGAGTTCTTTTTCTTTTTGCTGAGTATATAACATAATTTAGGCCTATAGTTTACACTCAGATTAAATCAAATATTTAAACCTATTCATACCAGTTATACAGATTATTTTACACATATTGTGACTTTTCTGTCTTCTGGCTTAGTAGCTGAGAAAGCAACCAAATGTATAATCTAAGCACATATTTTAGTTGAACAAATACAGATCCAACTGTCAATTCTAAGACATCAAAAACTCATTATGTTTAATATGAAACTAAGCAAAGCAAACTCTCAAATTCACCCTCACTGCTACACTTAAAAATGAAAAAAGGGTAGGAAGAAAGTAAAGATAGGAAAGGAAGCATCACCTGATATGGGTACCTGTGATTGACTCAATGGAAGAGTTTCTCCATTGGCAACGAGAATTTGCCATTCAACAAGATCCTGACCAACAATCATTTCTGTGACAGGATGCTCAACCTGTATCAAATTCCCCATCTTACACTTCTTGCAAGCGCTGATTCTAAGATGAAGTGACAGCAAAAATTAATACAAGCACCTGAAGACGTGTATTCATCTCCATGAAGTAAAACTCGTCAGAGACTGTATCAACTATAAACTCCACAGTCCCAGCACTGTAATAATTAACTGCCTTCAGCCATAAAAAAAAATATGAAATCAGTGGCTAATATAAAATAGAAAAGAAAAATTGCCAACAAAATTCTAAATCAATCTGGTCATGAATACAAGTTATCTAAAGATTTTCAGACTCAGCCAAAATCAATGAACCAATTACTTGAAATCCTTTAGCACTTGATGAAGCTATTGCATATGGCTGAGAAAGTACAATTTAACATTTTGAAATAAAAGGACTTTACCTTTGCTGCAGAAACAGAAGCCTCACCTAAGTGTGCATGAAAGTCATTTGTATATTTATGCTATTAAGCGAACAAATAATTAATAACTATCAAACTATCCAAAAAGCCTACCAATGCCAATGCATTTGTACTACAACAACACACCTTAGACCTCCAAACATAAGTATCAATTTCATTACAACATAACACGAGCAACCTTTGTTTCCTTTACTTAGACCTTTGCGGGGGTATTTATATTAACATGCTTTTATGAGTCTGACACTAAAATAAATGTAAGAGCTTAAAGTCTTACTAAGACCAAAGCCAAAGGTAAAAGCTAACATATTAATTTTCTTTGAATACAATTTGTGATTCTTGCATCCTTTTGGAATTGGATGGTTCTTAATTTTTTAATATAGGTTTTTTTTTTTTAAATGTCTCAGTAGTGTATTTACGTAAGTGTGGCCTTTACTTGGATCTTTGTGTAGATGTTTATATCAACTTGCTTTTGTGAGTTTGAGAATAAAGCAGATGTAGGAATTCGGATCTTTATAAGATTGAAGCAAAGGGTAAGAGTTAACATACTAATTGTCTTCGAATCGCAAGAATTTGAAATTAAAAGTTGTTGTAGAAAAATGGGATCCCTGCATAATCGGTTAGCCCAAGCAATAGTTGTAGGGCTTCTAGTTTCGTTCAGCAATTTAACTCACTTCAGACAGTATAGGTTATTAAAGGGATTGAGATCAAAATCTGGCTTCCCTAGTAGAATATCTAATATATGCATGATACATTTTCTTTCATTACAACTTCTAAACCATTCATTTATAGGTTTTCCTCATCCCACTATCAAACCTCATCACTTCTTTCTCAACTGCTTCCTGCGCCTACCTATCCACATTCCTTGCAAAATTACCTTCTTACTTTGTCTATGACTATTGTGTTTATCCATGTACTTTCTATCATCAACAGTTAAGGGTCAACATTATATTAGGAAAATTGTTAAATTATCATAAGGTTTGTCATTACTATATTAAGTTTATCAAACTGATAAAGGGAATACCTTTTTCACCATATCGAATTGGGATATGCAAAGGAGTAGTTCCATGTGTTATAAACTTTTACTATAGATTTAAATACAAGTTATGTCACTGAGTTTCCATACATGATTCATGGCCTTTAGATCAAATTCATCTAACAAATGCAAAATTTTCATGTTATTTTTTTGAATTCCATTTCATATAGTCTCATGGTTGACTTTGGTCATTTTGACATTTGTAGGGAGGATAAAGTAGTTTTAGAGTTTCAGGATCAGGTAAAGTGCATACTTCAGGATTCAGTAGTTTAGGAGTTTCTCAAATATAACATTTTTGCTCTGTTTTTTTACATATTGTTCTCATGAATAAATGCATGTATGTTTGACATTCTATGTAATTCGAAATGTTGTTGAAATGTTGCTTCCCTACTAACCTATTTGCACACAAAGGCTAGCAACTTTACTGATATGTTGAGTTTGGTACTGCAATTGTTGTAATTATAATTAAAACCTAGTTATTTATAGGTAATTAGCATGTACTTATTATGCTGCATATTTGTAGGCTAACATGACATCTGCCATGATAAGAAAGGAGAATGTAGGTTTCTGAGGGAAAAAATTAGTAAAGACTCAAACTTATATCATGCACAATTTTAAAAATGCTCAAAAATCAAGGGCAATATATGGTATGTGAACACCCCTACAACTAATTGTTTATTAGTGCAATTGGTATATAGCCTAAAGAAATTGCTAATGTTTCTGGTGTACAAATTTAAAATTATAAAAGAAATAATAACTAGAAGTTATTCTATTTATGCATTGATTGGTACATATAAATTGCATTTTTATTGTCTTAAGAAAATGTTTATTCAAATTATTTTATTAAGTAGTGATCATATTGTTTTTTATTAGATATGATTTGTGTCATGGACTGTTAAAAGTAGACTGTAATTAGAAAATGTTATTTTTAATGTGATACATCCAAGGTGAGTAAGAGTAATGTATACCTTCCATTTCATTGAGGCCTGTAAAATTAGTTATTATTGTGTTCTGTTTTTCCTATTTCTTAATGTGGTGGCGGAGTAATTGGTTGAGAGCAACAAAGTTTTTAATTTATTGGAAGGAAAAACATAATTCAAAGACCACATAATTAATCTAACACAAGCAAAGATTAAGCCTACAAGAGGTAATATAATATTTCTTCCAATTAATTGTTTTAGTTTAAATGTTATGTTAGTTGTGTGTCCAAAACAATTAGAACTATTTAAATTAAACTTTTAGGATCATGGCTAGTTTCTATATCTAACACTCGTGTCACAATTCTAAGTTGCGTTGCAAATAAATGACGATGAAATAGATATCAAAAAATTCAAGGAAAATTTATGGAGTATGTACTATTTTGTTTTCTTTATTTAGTTGGTATAATTTAAATTGAATAAATAATAAATCAAGATTATACTCAATTAATAACTATTTAAATGATATTTTCTACAATTCCTTCGAACAAAATGAGTCAGATTTAAGATCTAAGTCAAATCATTAAAAGATTATAAATAATGATCAAGAAAGAAGTAAAATGATTGCAATATCACAATAGTAGGTGCAATTTAAATTGAATAAATAATAAACCAAGGTTATACTAAATTAATAATTATTTAAATGATATTTTCTAGAATTTCTTCCTACAAAATGAGTCAGAGTTAAGATCTAAGTCAAATGATTAAAAGATCATAATATAATGATCAAGAAATGATTGCAAGATCACTAAGATATTTAAGTAAGAAAAAAAAAAAAAACTTAAGCTTTTGTAATGTTGGTATATAGGTTTCATTAATTGTTTTTGTTTTTGGTATTGTGGAAAGTGTGTTTAATATACTTTATAGACACGAGTAGCCAAAGTTAGTATGTATATAATTGTATTTAAAGTTGCATTCGCAAAATATACAAGGTAATCTTAAATTTAGGGACACATTACAAATTTTTTATATCGAAATTTACTGACTAAAGATGCAAGGCAAGACTATGATCATTTAATTTACTTACATAAATGCAACAAAATTTTAGTAAAAGCTGAATTCGAAAAAGAATATACAATTTTAAAGTTTAAAAAACCAAATCATAAACATTCAAACTTTATTTTAGAAAATATGAATTGAAAATACAACAATACAATCCAATTATTTAGATTTCGATTTATAAAATCCAAATTAGTTTTTTCACAAAATATAGATTTGGATTTAATTTCAATCCAATATTTTAGATTTGGAATGGATTTGAATTTAATTCATTTCCAATAATTGGATAAGATTTTTCAAAATTAAATTCATACATCTCTTAACTAAATACTAAACACCAACATGAAACTGCACAACATATTGTGGTTTTATTAACCTACCTACATCATAATTTTATGGAAATGTCATAATTTATTTATATGAATATGACTCGAGATTTCGCATTTCACCTTTAAAAATTGAAAAAAGTAATAAATTTATTACTTAGGAACAAATATGTAAAATATGACAAATTGCAACTTAATCTATTAAATACTTTTCCTAACTATTTTGATAATTACAAATTTTCAAATTTATTTATTCAAAATAGTACTTAAGTTAAATTTGTAAACAATAACAATACATATTTTAGTTCAAATTAATTTGTTATTAAAATTACACATAATAAGATAAATGGAAAATATATTCTAATATGGGGCCGTAGCAAATCACATTAAAAACTTAAAATGATACTAAAATGTCCATATAATTCCAAAACAGAATTATAAATTACAAACATAACATATAACATAAACAAAACAAAACGCTAATACACTTCTAAAACACATAAAACCATACCAAAATGTCAGTATACTATTATCCTAAATAGAGACAGAACACAGTAATTTATTCCAGAAAATACTAGAATGCAAAAGCTAATTAGGAAATTTTAAAGTAGTTATGATGCAATTATCCTCTCTAGATAACCCCAAATCTAATTTGATGAAGCTTTCCATCCTAAATTCATTATCTACTCATAATGAAAAGTGTACAATAATTCTTAGAAACATAATAAATAAGCGATTGTTATTGTGTGAATTTAAATTAAAATCATATGTACTAAAGTCTTCAACATAAAAAATATAAATTATTGTCATCATAAAAGTACCACTACAAGAAAACTCTTAAACAATGACGAATTTTAATAACAAAAAATGTTAGAGACCAATTTTCTAATTAAAGACCATTTATTTTAGTAGTCAAAACCTTGGTAGCTAATGTTAGTCACCAATTTAAAAACCAATTAATAATAGAAACTACTTTATTTATCAATTTAGAGACTAATTATAATTTTTTGAACTATTTTAGTTGACAATAATGTGTAGTTTATAAATTGGTACCTAAATTGGTCTACTTTAGTTATAAATTTAGAGGCCAATTATAATTTTTTGAACTATTAGTTGCCAATAATGTTTAGTTTATGAATTGGTCAGTATAGTAACTAATTATATTTTGTTACTAAAATTGGTCATTATTCAAATATTTTCTTGTAGTCTACTACGACTTTATAAATTAGATGCTTCAATGGTAAGTATCAATAAAGTATTCTAAAGTATCGGACACGGATATGCGTCTGACATATATACGTGACCCAAATTAAAGTATCAGTACATCATAGCATAAACCAAAGAACCAATTATTCCTAATGCTTGAACACTTGATGAAAAACTATTGAAAGTGGCTGAGAAAGTACAGTTTAGCATTTTCAAATAAAAGGGGTTTACCTTTGCTGCAGAAACAGCAGCTTGACCTAAGTGTGCGCGAAAGTCGGCAGAAATGTTTGGCTGCAAATTGAATTATTACAAGTTCTTAAGTACAGCAAAATTTAAAAAGGAAACTAAATATCAAAGACATGAAATGGAAGCCATACAGCTGGAGCTTCTTCAATTATTTTTTGGTGTCTTCTCTGAACACTGCAATCTCGCTCATTCAAATGCAGAACATTCCCATGTTTATCCCCAAATATCTACATTAACAGAAAGTAGTCTGTAATAAAATCCAAGCAGTGAGACATCACATTCTCTATTGATGCCAGTACTTTAATGCCATTGTTCCAGTAAAATTCTGAAATAGGTAAAAACAGAGTTTCAGGACTAATCTAAAAGACTATCCACCACTAGGAACTTTTAGTTTTCAGAAGAAATGTAAGGAACCAATGAAGCTTCAAGGAGAAATATGACAGTATAGTGATAAAAAAATGAGCATAATACTTGGACTTCTATATGTCTTGGCCGTGTAATATACTTCTCCAGCAATATAGTGTTGACACCAAAAGAAGCTGCTGCTTCCCGTTGTGCTGCTAGGAATGATTCAACAAACTCCTCTGGAGTGTTCACAATTCTCATACCCTACAATATTCACATTGCCCAAATTCAACCGAGTGAAACTGTAAGCTTTCAGCAATAGATATTCTCAGAAATATCTCTCAATCATCTACTTTCCCCATAAAAGAAATCCAGAATTCTCAGAATAAACATTCAGCTCTGAAACAAGTACAAACAAACCTAAATGAGTTACCACACATCATAATAATGATCCGCATTAAGCAATCACCTATCAGTGAAAACGAGATGACCAAGGTCCCCATAAAAAATTTAGAATCACAGCAACTTAAAACCATCACGAGGAATTTGTGATCAGAACCACAGGGAATGCAAAAAACCTACACAGTTCAGACTAAATTCTGGAGGTAACAACACACTTTTTACAGTTCTATTAATAAACATCCAACTAAGAGAGTACTTCTATGATTGAATATGAAATAAAGAAAAGTAGCAAACCCCAGCAACTAGATTAAGGATAAGGAAACGGAATAACTTGTGAATGTCGAGATCGGAAGCACCTTTCCTCCACCACCATGGGTTGGCTTAATTAGGACTGGATATCCAATCTTATCAGCTTCCAACTTCATTCTCTCAATATCTTGATCATCTCCGTGATATCCAGGCACAAGAGGCACCCCTGCAGCTCCCATTATTCTCTTCGATGCACTGCCATCATCAATGCAAAAATAAATAAATAAATAGAATAAAATAATTAGAAAAGGATAAGAAGAAAACGCACTCATAACACATCATGATGAAATTTAACTCTACGGTACCTCTTGTCTCCCATGTCACGAATTGCAGATGCAGGAGGCCCAATAAACGTGAGACCACTGTCCTCACAAAGCTTAGCGAAGACAGCACTCTCGGACAAGAATCCATACCCAGGGTGAATAGCCTAATAACCGAAACTACACGTGTCATCATTGGATTGGCAATTAGACAAAGAGGAAAAACGAAGGGAGTGAAGAGGGTTGACCTGTGCGCCGGAGCGAATGGCGGCGTCGACGATGGTGGTTCCGTTCAAGTAACTGAGGCGCGCCGGTGGCGGCCCGATTCGGATGGCCTCGTCGGCGGAGGCCACGTGTAGCGAGTCCCTATCGGCGTCGCTGTACACTGCGACGGTTTGAATGCCGAGCCTCCGTGCGGTGCGCATGATCCTGCAAGCTATTTCACCGCGGTTAGCTACTAGAATCTTCTCGATGCGATGGCTGTTGCTGTCGGCGTTGGAGAATGCTCGTGCGCACACGTGCGAGTGGGAGAGCGTGGTGCGGGTGATGATAATCTTTCTGCGGAGTAATGCCAGAGAAGCCATGGTGGTAGGTTCGTAGATGTGGCGAATGTAGAGAGTGTGTTGTTATAATACGAATGCGTGCCATGATCGGACACTGATGAGGGTGTTTTTGTCCAATCCAAGTTCCGAACCGATAAGTGTGCTGCGCTGTAATGGAGTGGGACGAGGATCGGATATGGATGAAAAAGACATTCGTTAGATCAGCAATATAAAAGTATGTTCGGATTAATTCAAATTTGTTTTTATTTGGTTAAATGAATTCCTACTTTTATGTAACTGTTATCCTTTAAATTTGTGATGTTAGTTGTAGGTAATTCTTTTTTGGTGTTCAAATTTTAGTTTTTGTAAAGTTATATAAACCAACAGTTTCCAATTTAATAAGATACATCATTTTTTTTTTCTCCCAACTTACTCTTCTTCTTGTAGGGCTTACATTGTGGAGCTTATTAGAAGATATAGATTAAAGCATAACAATTGAGTTTTTCTTTTCAAATAGGAGAACAAATATTTGGTAGTCATTATAATTGTTGAATGATGGTAATAGATATTTTTTTTTCACTAGGTAGGTACGACACGACAAAAAGCTCATGAAAATTAGAAGTCGAAAAATTTGAAAGCTCAAGATTATTTATTTGAGGTCTTAGTTTAATTCTGTTCTTGCCAACACGGTAATTGATTTCGCACGCTATTTTCCGTTTATTTACCGATCGAGCACGGGCAAGAGCAAAAAAGATTTCATGCCAATTCATATTTAATTCATCCTTTTTATGCCAGAAATTTTTCCTTTCGACTCTTTCGCGAGTTGTTCCGATGAATCCGACTACGTGACGAAGTAGTTCCGTCAAACTCGACTACGTGATGAGGTGGTTCCGCCACGTACGGAACGAGATTTCCTCCACGTCCCACGTGATCGCTAGATCCACCTTGACGCTGTGATCCTTTGTCATTTTTAATATGGACCCTAGGCATGATTGGGCCGACCATAGATGGGCCACAGATCGCTTTAAGGTCAGGACTCCGAACCGACAAACGATATTTTACCAGAGAAATATTTTAACCTTGCTCGCTGTAATTGTTGCCACAGGTTCGGCCTCGATCCACTTTGTGAAGTACTCAATAGCGACTATTAAGAACTTTCGTTATCGTGATGCCAAAGGAAAAAGGACCCAGAATGTCAATTCCCCAGGTATGAATGGCCAAGGGGTGTTTATGGAGTGTAGGTATTTAGGTGGAGCTCGGTGGAGATCGGAATGTCGTTGACATTGAGGGGATTTCTTTGTGAAATCATGACAATCTTGCCTCAATGTGGGTCAGTAATATCCAGCCCGCAAGATCCTGTGTGATAACGCCCTGCCCCCAATGTGGTTGCCACAAATACCATCGTGGAGCTCGGACATTAGTTTCGCCCTATCTTCCGATGCGACACAGGTTAGCAGTGGTCGGCTGACCCACGATGAAAAAGGCCTCCGTCTATGATGGTATACCTAGCCGTGTTTTTCCTGATCGTTTTAAGCTTCAGTGGGGTCAAATGGGAGGCGACCATCTATCAAGTATGAAAGGTATGGGGCCAACCACGAGCATGGGATACGATCAACCACTTAGTCGGTGTTAATTGAACACACATCCAATCCGACATCTGTGACTTTGGGTGTTACTAGGGTTTCTCGTATGACCAATCTTTAGCGTCTTGGTCGGGATGAGCTCGCCAACTTAGACAATAAGTCAGTGCGCGAATTTTGTTCCCGGGGTACGTGTATTAACTTAAACGAGGTGAAATGGACCGCTAGGGTTCTGACGAAATCTAGATATCTGGAAAGTAGAGGATCCTTAGCTTGATACTCTCCCGAGTAAGGGATCACTTTTCGCTATCAACTCCTTCACGCCTAACTCCTTGGCAAGGAGCATGTCGGCTATGAGGGCCTCGTATTTTGCTTAGTTATTACTTGCTTGGAAAGCGAAACAGAGTGACTGCTCCATCAGAGCACCCTGTAGATCTTCCAAAATTATTCCAGCTCCGCTTCCCTTTGAGTTCGTCGGTCCATCAACTGATAGAACCCATCTGCCAGCCTTATTGTCCTCCATTGTCAGCGGAGTCAGCTCGGCCAGAGAGTCGGACAACACTTGAGCTTTTATAGGGCCTCGTGGTTCGAACGAGATGTCATATTCTAAAAGCTCGATGGCCCATTTCATAAGGAGACGGGATACCTCAGGCTATTGAAGAATTTGCCTAATCAGTTGATCGGTCATAACTTTTACGGAATGAGCTTGGAAGTAATGGCGTAACCTTCGTGTGGAGATCACCACGGCTAAGGCTACCTTTTCTAGTTTTTGATACTGAGCTTCCGCCCCTCGCAGAGTCTTGCTAACGAAGTAAATTGGTCGTTATTCTCCTCCTTGATCTTGCATGAGGGCCGAGCTCACGGCCCTATTTGTGACCATCACGTACAATTTCAAAGGTTGACCTGGTTGAGGTCGGGATAACATCGGAGGGCTCGAGAGATGTTCCTTCAGTTGTGAGAAAGTTTATTCGCAGTCATCTGACCATTGAAAATTCTTCCTCTTTTGGAGACACTCGAAGTATGGGTGTCCTTTGTCCCCGACCCTCGATAAGAATCTGGACAAGGCAGCCATACGTCCTGTCAGTCGTTGTACCTCTTTGACATTGCTCAGACTCCGCATGTTCAAGATTGTTGCGCACTTGTCAGGATTGGCCTCAATTTCTTCTTTCTGTAAGCAAAAAACCCAAGAATTTACCTGTCTTTACTCTGAATACGCATTTGTCCGGATTAAGCTTCAACCCATAGCCATTTATGGTGGCGAATAGCTCGGCAAGGTCGGTGGAATGCGTTTTAGCTTCGGGGGAGGTAACTACCATGTCGTCTACATATGCTTGAACTTTTTGGCGAGGCAACGGTTTCAATATCCGATCCATCAGGCGTTGATAAGTGGTGCCGACATTTTTCAGGCTAAAAGGCATGACTCTATAGCAATAAGTAGTTGCTTCCCCCATGAACGCCGTCTTCTCCTAGTCTTCTGGATGCATGCTAATCTGATTGTATCCAGAGTACGCGTCCATCAAACTGAGTAGTCCGCATCCTGAAGCGTTATCTACCATCATGTCGATGTTGACCACAGATATGAATCCTTCGGACAAGCATTGTTGAGGTCAGAAAAATCTACACACATCCTCCATTTGCTATTTGATTTTTTCACCATGACTACGTTGGCCAACCATTCAGGGTATTGGATCTCCCGAATGTGTCTGACTGATAGGAATTTATTGGTCTCTTCCCGGATTGCCATAAACTTCTCGGTTTCCATTTTCCTTCTCCGTTGCACCCGGGGCTTGGTGCGTGGGTCGATGTTAAGTCGGTGGGCTATGACTTCTGGGTTGATTCCTACCATGTCACTTGCACACCAGGCAAAGGAAGCTTTGTTCTTCTGCAAAACCTCTGTGAGCTTGGCTCAAGTCTTTAAGTTTAAGTCGCTACCAATCTTAACTTTTTTGCTGTCTCCCAGATCGATTTCCTCCAAAGCCCCTACGGGTTGAGGTCTTTTATCGTCGCGTTCGATCCGCGGATCGAAATCCAGTGCACTATTCACCTTTGACCTGAGTAGGGATAGAGCATACATGGGCCTTTGTAGTTTCAAACTGTTTTCATAGCACTTTCAAGCTATGGCTTGATCAACCCTCAGTGTGGCGACACGACCATCGTTTGTCAGGAATTTCATCTTTAGGTGAGTTGTGGAAACCACGGCTTCTAGTCGATTAAGTGATGGTCGGCTAAGGAGAATGTTATATGAGGACGGAGCCTTCACGACTATGTATCGTACCACTATTGTCTTTGCTGCCTCGCCATCCGAAAAATTTGTCCTTATATCGGCATAACCTTTGACCTCTACAGGGTCGCCAGCAAAACCAATTAGAACTCCATCAAAAGGCCGCAATTGATCTTGTGGGACTCCCAATCCCGTGAACGCATCCCAGAACATGACGTCGGCAGAGCTTCCCTGGTCGACCAATACCCGATGGACGCATCTTCCCATGAAGATTACCGATACCAGCATTGGATCGTCATCGTGGTGGATGACATCTTTCCGATCCTCATCCGAGAACGTGAGGGCTAGTTGGATTTTCTTTTGTCACATTGCTGAGGCGGTCATCACACTCCTTGTGTATCTCTTCCTGCTGGCGGACGTGACTCCTCTGCCAGCAAATCCCCCAGCTATGGTATTCAAATCTCCCAGTACAGGTGACACGTGATCGAACTTTCCTTCACTGCTGCTGGATTCTTTATGATGGTCGCGCTCGCGAATGTATTTCCTTTTTTGTGCTCCGCCCTTCACCTCTACAGTTGATTTGCCAATGTGAGGCATTGCTTAGTTGGTAGGATCTGGCCATCTGAGGGCCTTCACAGTTTCTTTATCGAGGAGAGCTTCGTCTTGAGTTTGAACCTTGAGCAGTTCATGCCGTCTATCAACCTTTGCTCCCCGACCCGGCCTGGTAGCGGATGCTTGGGCCACATAAGGGGCATACCTTTTGTCGGGCCTCTTGGTCGGAGAGTCGTCATAGGCACGTCGTATGTCTCGTATCTTGGATCCCGTTACAGTGCTTTTCTCCTGTCGATGTTTTTGCCTCATCACATCCTCTAGTTCTATATGGGTGGTTTCTCGGAGTCGTATCTCCGACAATGATAAGGCAGGAATCCGGACGAGCGATTCACTGAACGAATTTGTCGTTAATCCTTTCAAGAATGCATCTACTAGAAATTCTTCATTCAGACTCGTGATGCAAGTGCAAGCATAGCATAAACAGTTCAAAAAATCCCTCAAAGTTTCGTCCAACCTCTGCTTTACATCAAAGAGATCTACCACCTTTGGGATTTTGACCCTGTTAGCCGCAAACTTTTCCAAGAACGCTCGAGTGAAAATCACGAAAGATGTGACAGAGGAACGGGGCAAGCTACTGAACCACTTCAGAGCCGTTCCCGAAAGTGTTTCGACGACCTCAAGACGTCGACCTCATTCATGCTTGTCTCGAGTTTGTATGCGCCGTAAGAGGTTGTCGTTGGCCTGTCGAAGGGCGTCCTGACCCCGAAGGGTCTCGTTCATCTATTGCCTAGCCTCAGCCGTTTCCTAACGAGCTGCGGCATGTTCTGCATTGGCCTCCTCAACACGGCGATGAGCCTCTTCAGCTCTCTGGCAGATCAATTCGTTCTCTCACCTCAATTCCAAAATCTGTTGCAGCAACTTCGTAGTCGTCGATTTTGGTTGCGCATCTTGCGCATGGTTTGTCTGATGAGTTGAACTCGGCTCTGGACTCTCCATCATTGCGTATGTCGGGTCGCTATTTCTTACGTCGGGTTGTTATTTTCTAGGGCCTAGGAATCTGTTTTACCAGGGTCCCACAATGGGCGCCAATTGTTCTTGCCAACACGGTAATTGGTTTCACACATTGTTTTTCGTTTGTTTACCGATCGAGCACCAGCAAGAGCAAAAAAGATTTCATGCCAATTCACATTTAGTTCATCCCTTTTATGCCAGAAATTTTCCCCTTCGACCCTTTCGCGTGTTGTTTCAGTGAATCCGACCACGTGACGAAGTAGTTCCGTCAAACCCGACTACGTGATGAGGTGGTTCTGCCACGTACGGAACGAGATTTCCTCCGTGTCCCACGCGATCGCTAGATCCACCTTGACGCTGTGATCCTTTGTCGTTTTTAATATTGACCCTGGGCGTGATTGGGCCGACCATAGATGGGCCACAGATCGCTTAAGGTCGGGACGCTCCTGGCTATTACAAATTCTAGAAACAATAATCAACAAATACATGTTAAAGAATTTTTGGGATTCCATGAAACAGGAATATTAAGGATAATGTATCAAACTAGCTTATTTGCAATTATTACAAAATGAGTTTGTAGTTTTACACATGAAGGAAAGAAAATATGTTAATGAGTATTTTGTAGGTACTATTATGGTTAACAAAATGAAAGACAATTATTTCAGTGAACAAGTACTATTAGTAGTTAGCTAGAAGCATTCAAATTCAAAAGTGATCTTCATTTTTTTCATCTTCTAAAATATTATTTTATTTTTTTCCTCGGACCTCCAAAATTCCTATCAATTTTATGATTCTAAAAACATCCATTTACTATAATAAAACATGAATAAATTTGGGTGATCTAAAGGTGTTTGAGAATGACCTTTCAAGACGTTTCATCAAAAGAAATTTGAATGACTTGAAGGCACTCGAGAACAACCTTTCAAGGTGTTTCACAAAAAGAAATTTGGACGACCTGAAAGGGCCTAAGAACAATCTTTCAAGGCGTTCCATCAAAAGAATTTGGATGATTTAAAGGCGCTTGGGGACGACCTTTCAAGGCGTTCCACCAAAAGAAATTTGGGTGACCTGAAGGTGTTCGAGAATAACCTTTCAAGGTGTTCCACCAAAAAATATTTAGGCAACTTGAAGGCATCCGAGAATGACATTTCAAAGCGTTCCACCAAAAGAATTTGGACGATTTGAAGGCGACCGAGAATGACCTTTAATGACGTTCCATCACAAGAATTTGTGGTGACCTGAAGGCACTTAGGAATTAATTTTTAAGACGTTTCATAAAAGTGATTTCAAAGAAAGTTCCATCGAGGCAACCGAATCAAATGATACAAAATAACCTTGTGATAAACCAAGGCTTGTATTCAACATAAGGATCTTTACTAAAGGCGACAAGTGTTTCTTCAAATCAACAACGTTTTATAACAAGTGGTAAATCTATGTTAACTCGTTATAAAGCAAAAACGAGAATAAGACAAACAAGAAAGCTAACACAAGTGGATTCAAGGTAAGATTCACAAATCAAGAAAACTAACACCAATGTGTTCAACAAATAAAGTAGAAGAAAGTTATATAACACACGATAAAAAAAACAACAAGTTCATGCTCAAAAGGAAATGGAAATTAAAACAAATACATCATTCAACCGCAATCTTCCCATTAGCGGGTCCATCCAAAATTTCCCATCAACGACATCTTCAACTACATCTAGTTGTGAAAAATCCAAGTCCACAAAGATAAGTTTAGCTTGATCATCAGCATTATCAAAACCATCCATGAAACTGCGCGCAATCGCATCCCAAGCTTCTTTTAAAGATGTTGATAATTTAGTTTTCTCCTCATTCAAATCAATTTCTTTGTTCTCCCAAGACATTTGATCTTGTCATCGATTTTCTCATCAATTTTCTTACTCTTCCAAAGTCCGAATCAGTTTGGTGTAATGTTCGTCACGTTCCTTTTTAGTCTCTTCTAGTTGTTTTTTCAACTTGCCAATACGTTCGTCAACCACAAAAATCTTCTTTTTTCTTTGGGTAGGTGTATTATGACTTTGAGTGAGAGCTTTACCTTGTTCTTCAAATTGCATTTTGGCAGTGTGAATAAAATTTTCCAACCTATTGAAGATGTTAGTATCATTAGAGTCATTAACAACGAGATCAAGGGGAGGAGAAAGCCTTCTCTCACTTTTTTTTTGGTTCTTGAGACACTGATTTCTCACTGCCAACGACTTTGACCTTCTTGTTAGTAGCAATTGTATGATTGGATCTAGGACGATGTTTCCTTAAAGTTTGATATTTTGTTCGTTCTAAGTTAGTTATGAGAATGGTAGTGGCTTGAGCACCAACGTTTTCCTTTTTTAACTTTTGCATGTTCTCGAGTCGACAAGCCACCTTTTAATGAGTCAATGACATCGTGCCTTCTGCAAATAATACAATTGCACAGGTTAAGATACATGTTCATTGTACATGATAAGAATTTAATATAGCAATACCAATATAAGTCTTAAGTTTTAAGGGTTGGAATTCAAACTTTAGGAGACTGGAAGTATGAAAGACTATATCAAGTTGAATTAGCTTATTGTAGTGGTTTAGCTCATTTTGGTCCAAATATTCTTTTTAGTGCGAACTTGTTGAAGATGACGGGAATTTGACTAGTAAAGGGAGAAACCCTCCAACACATCATAATCACTAGTAAAAGGATGAACTTTCAAGAATTTCCTTTTAAAATTTTTATACGAAAACTAGAATAGGGACAATAGCCCCCTGCCATTAATGCTACTTACAAAGGTCCAAGAGGAATGGACATATAGTTTGAATTCAAAAACGAAAAGAAAAGACATGTTGGCAAAGTAGGTAATTCTTAAATGTGTAACATAAAATTTGAAAGCTCCTAACAAAAGCTCAAGTATTTGGGTGAAGTTAAGCAGGATATACATTCATGTGAGTTAAAATTTCTTTTTCAAAGTTGTTAAAGGGAAGGCAAACTCCTAATTTAGAAAATATTGTAGCGTAAATATAATAAAAGAGTTTTCATTGTCACATTTTTTACATATTGGTTCTTCTAGTATGCATGGGTCGACAACGAATAACCTTTCATTACCATATTTACTCAAAGCTTGTGTGAGAAGAAAGGTGTGAACTTTATGAACAGGTGTAGATACTAGTTTCCCTCATAATATCTAAATTGGCCCAAGGATAAAGCTCGAAGTAGTCCATGGCAGGAAACAAGTTAATGCGAACAAGGAAAGCAAAAGGGACACACAAAAATTGTAGTTGACAAATAAAAGATAATGAAGGAGAAATGTACAAAAAGAAAGGTGCAGAAGAGGAGCATAAGAATACCTGGATTAGGATAAAGCTGGAGAAAACGTGTTTTTGAGAAGTTAAGGAAGTTCTAGAAGTGGAAAAGGAAATGTTTTTCCTTTTCAAAAGGAAATTGATTGTTTGACAAAGAGGAATTGACAAAGTTTTGACAAAGTGAGGTGTCTTTTATTAATTTAATGTTTTAATTAAAAAAATAGTTCACGTCTGATTGGAAAAGTTAAGGAGACCGCAAGTCATTTAATTGAAAACATAAAAGCACGTGATGATGGTTCACGAAATGAAAAGCCTTTCCCGCGCCTGATTCAAAACCCTCAGACACTACTTTACCAAAACCACTTCACCGCTATAGATTGAAAATCTTTCATCCCACCTACACAAAAGTTGTTGATTGCATGAAATCCTTCATCCCATGATGCTTCATCCCACCTGCACGAAAGTCGTTGATCGCAAAAAATCCTTCATCCCACGGTGCTTCACCAAATCGCAACAGAACCAACCCCACGGTGGAAGTGGAAATCATTGAAGTTGGAGGTTAGCTTTTTTGATTCGAAAGCATTTTGGGGTTTAGGGTTTCGATTTGGAAACCATTGCAGCATGTTTTATTTTAAAAATGAAAAAAATTATGGGAATTTGGTTATTTTTTTCGATTTGAAAGCATTCTGGGGTTTAGGGTTTCA
Organism: Vigna unguiculata; assembly: GCF_037176805.1. Lineage (NCBI taxonomy): Eukaryota > Viridiplantae > Streptophyta > Magnoliopsida > Fabales > Fabaceae > Vigna > Vigna unguiculata. Next base: position 27,248,543 of record NC_140798.1, on the reverse strand, counting down.
ATTGGAAACCATTCTGCATGTTTTATTTTAAAAATGCAAAAATTTATGGGAATGACAAAAATTTATTGAGTTTTATGTGGTGTAGTAGTTTCTTCTCCTTTTGGTCTCCACTCTTTTGTCAGAGGGCAAAAAGCGTTTGTGTAATTGTGTTTATATTGACAAGATGTGGTTATTGTCAAGGTTATTATTAATCTCAATTCCAAAATGGCTTACCAAAACAAAAGAAATGCATTGCGTTATCTTCATTTATAAATTCTGGCTTTGGGTTAAAATTGAGGTTGAACATTGCATATCAATGACATCAGTTTCATAGGTCATTATGTCCTTCTTTTCTGGTTTCTTGTCAATTATATGGATATTGAGATTGTACCTTATTTTTCTCTCTATATTAATTTAAATTTATTTGATGGCAAGACCGAAAGAAAATTGTGAAACAAATTAATGATGAAATAAAGGTACTTGAGGTTTATTGATCTATATAATAATAAACTAACTTTAATTATGGTCTGATGCATTTTGGAGCATAATTTTTTAATCGAGAAATATTATACATGTTCCGTTCCTGAAAGTATATAGCATGCATGATTTGTGAACCTTTTTTATCCTTCTTCGTCTGACCTTGTTCTCTTTGAATTGAACTACTAGGGACATTAGGACATTGAAAAGGCTCTTCTTCCGACCTCTACCAGTAAGGCACTTCCAGCTTCGGTAGACAAAAGTTTAGAGTCTTCTACAGTATATAACTACTGTATTTTTTTTATTGAAAACTGAGAATATATATAATAAAAAGAGATATCGTGATATATATATATATATATATATATATATATATATATATATATATATATATATATATATATATATATATATGGTGTGTGTGTGTGTTAATCACGTGGAAAATTGTATGAAAATATGCGTTATTAGCAAAATTGGTTTATAGTTAAAATAGGTATCAAGGTTAGTGTCACGTGTCAATTTATGGTTGTTTTTTCTTTGTTTAATTTAGTCGATATATTCGTTATTTTTGTTCAATTTAATCTCAATTTTTTTTTTTTAAAATAAATCAATTTTGTTCATTTCAAATTGACACCAAATTTAATATCTTCTATACAAATTATATTAATATTTTTTCTAAAATTTACATTTTTATTAATTATCTTTTAAATTGAATTATAAATTATTAAATTTAATTATAAATTGAATAAAATTCTTATATTTAATTGTTAAATAGAATATAATTATTTAAAATATTATAAGAATATAATTATTAAATGTTTTTTTTCTAATATTTATATTCTAAAATACTTTTAAAATTGATATTTAAAAATATTTTAAATATTCAAAATATTTTAGAAAAGTAAACTAATATGTGTAAAATTAACATTTAAATATAAAATATTTTAGATTTTAATATCTAAAATGCAATAAAAATATTAAATATTTTAGATTTAATCGTGAATTTTACAAATATTAATATATATTTTAAAAATTTTAATAATTATATTTTAATAATATTTAAACAATTATCTTCTATTTAACAATTAAATCTAAGAATTATATTCTATTTATAGTTAAATATAATAATTTGTAATTGAATTTCAAAAATAAGTAATAATAATGTCCATTTTAAAAATTAAATTATTCTATTTTAGCAAAACTTAAGACTAAAATAAACAAAAATAACGAATATAGGAACTGAACTGAATAAAAATAACGAATATCGAGATTAAATTAAATAAAAAGAAATAATACAACCACGAACTTACGTGTGACACTAGCATTGACATGTGGTATAATTATGACTTAACACATGAACAATTTTTTTGAAATTAGAATTTTTAAAATTAAAAAAAATTAAAAAAAATTAAAAAAAATTAAAAAAATCAGGAGCTGACATGTGGCATGTACTGTTAAAAAACGTTAACTATTTAAACACCATTAGTCAAAAGGACCAAATTGACCAAAATTTGACGAAAATAAAACTTAATTGAACACAAAACGAAAATAAGGACAAATTTGAATAAAAACAATAAAAATAGGACTAAATGTATATTTAAGCCTAATTTAAAAGACTTTTAGCAAAATATAATAAGATATGTTGATCTCAATTAAATGGAGAATACGTTAAAGCTAAAAATTGCAGGACCTAAAGCAGAAAATATAGGATTAATCATGTTTTTATGCTTCAACTTATAGTGAAAATTAGAATTAGTCTTTCTTAAAAATATGGAACCAATTTAATCCTTTATCTTTAAAAATACGTGAATTTAGTCCTTTAAACCGATTTTTTTTAAAGTTTATTTGACATTTTAAATATGTTTATCAACTAACATTGTAGTGAACATGTGCCAAACAATGTAAACAAATTAAAACACTATAATAAAATGTGTTTGAAATGTTAAATAAATCTAATAAAATTTAGTTAAAAGGATTAAATCCTCGTATTTACAAGATTGAAAGACTAAATTGATTTAAAATTTAAAAAAAAAACTAATTTTAATTTTTACTAAAAATTGAAGGACAAAAAGATATTTAACTCGAAAATATAAAACGGGTGATGGTGGAATGGAAGGAGCTGCAGAGGAAGTAATGGTGAAAACATAGAGTGAGATGGGGAGGCGAAGGGCAGTTTTGTCTTTTAAATATTCAATGGAGGTGGAGGAAGAAAACATAGGATGGAAAAAGAAATACCCTAGTTAGTTATCTTCTAAGGACTATTTCGATTGGCCTGACTAGTGGGCTCTATTTTCGGACTCAATAATCATGAGATAGGGTGAAAAATTTAATTTAGGAATCAGCATTGTTTTCTGCACCCGTTCATTTTCTTCTAACTCCCTATCAATATATTTCAGAATTTTGTATCCAGAAAAGAAAAATATGTTTCCGGAAATTTTGTCTGGATATTGTTTTCCAGAAATTTTTTCCATAATTTTTTATTTGAAATTTTCTTTTCGAAATTGACTTCCGAAATTCATTTTTCAGATAATGACTTTCCTCTTCCAAAATCTCCTTTCTGAAAAATCTTCCAAAAGGCAAGTATTAAATGAAATGATAGGGTACAGGAAGAAAATAATAGAGTGCAGGAAGCAATTGTATTTAGGAATTCGACAGATCAACCCATGGATCCAAATCCAAATACCGACTAGGCCTAATTGCCATATTAGTTTAATTTTCTTGCATTCATAATAAACCTCACATTTTAAGGTAAATTTATATTTTTCCATTAAAACTATTTATGTAATATTTATAATTCAATTAAGTAATAATACTACAAATATTTCATGCTAATAGATAAAAGGGTGGAGGAGGGAGCAACACTCCTGTTTTAAAACGTGGGACTCGCAGTTATATATAATATTCTTTCCAATTTTCTAGGAAACAAGAAAAAACATATTTTATTTTCACTCCTGTTATTGGTAATATTCACTTTTTTTATATATAACGTTATTTTATTTTCTAGAAGAAAGAAAGAAAGTAAGTTTATTTCTTTTATTTTTTTATCAAATAATTTGCAGAATTATTTTACTTTTTCGTCTCGCTTTTTCCAGTCCCTTTCTTTCCTTTGAAGTGATTTATAAACCAAACATACATTAAAGTATACGTATCGTCCATTTATTTAATTATTTGCTACATTAAAATACAAAGAACTAAAAAGTTAAAGAGAATCACACTTGAATTTCCTTTATTTAGATAAAATTATATTCTCAGTCCCTCCATTTGTTTTTCCAACAAAATACAATATTGAAATTCATAGTATTATGAAATCAACACCCTATTTTATTTAAGGACTTTCCTATTAACTTAAAGTTGCGACATGAAGTATACATTCGTATGTAATGTATTTTTCTAATCAGTAGAGAATTTTAACAGAAACATTCGATATCAAGAATTGTAACTATAATAACAGTAGAGAAGTTAACATTTAGTCATATTACTTAATTATTCAAACGTCATTAGAAAAACGTTATGAATATGAAAGCGACTTGATATGAAGTATATTGATGCAGTTCATCATGGAAAACTTGGACCATATTTTGAATACATCTTGCTTTCTAATAACATTATTTCATCCACAAACTTTCAACTCAAAGTTTTGTTTTTGAAGCTTAGATCTCAACTAATCAACGGTATATATAGTAACAAAAAGAAACATTCTTAAAAAGATAACATGAGTAACTGGAAGTGGTGGAAGAAGAAGAAACAGTGTTGTTTTGAAGCAAGAGTGACCCACTTGCATATGATCATGCTTTAACTTAACGACATGATGAGAATCACAGGATTTTATGATTAGCTTTCGGCTTTTGTATATACTTGGCTTGATGTTGACCATGCCATGGGGTCATCCCATCATCCATTAATATGGACAAAACACACTCTGTGCAATGCTCTGGCATGACATGCCCATTGCACCGTCCATCAAATAATCAATCATCAATTTAAATACCTATCATCTTCCCACCACTTTATTAGGACCTAGCATTAAAACAAAACACCAAATGTTGTTTCAAAAATATGTGTTACGTCATCATCGTGCTGCGAATAATGTAATACCACATTATTGATGTGTTTTTCTCTGTGGAGTGAGAATGCGGTGTCGTTTTGTGGGTGGAGTGAGATGCAAATTCGAATCACTGGTTAGAGGCTTCACGAGAGTGATGGATTTCTAACCTTTTTCTCTTACCCATCATTTCCTTCTACGACTATCATCATGAATACCATCTTTTGTTTTTACTTTTCTCTTCAATCCCCGAAACCAGTCATCACAATCACAAGGGTTCAACTTGTTTCAGCTCGATAAAGTCAACTGCAAACAAAATTGCTCCAATTAATTAAATTCTACGTCATTTACCAGAACTAGAATTGTGTTGCATTTAGTAGTTTTTTATGTAAAATCCTTGAAAAAGAAAAATAATAAAATAGTATTTTACAAATGAGATGCTGTCATGGAAGGCTTTATGTTTTAAGAATCAGGATGTCAGTGGTCATTGTTATTCTATTTATATTATTTTTTATTATGGAATTTTCAATGATTTAAGATTTACCTAACTGTACCAATATTCATCATAGGATGATTACAATGATAAAATAATTGAAGGAAAAGAAGATTGGAAAATACCAAGGTGAAGTGAGCAAACCATGATGGCATTCACCTAAAATTCATATAATGATTAACGTATATGTTATGTATTGTAGATCACTTATAATAATACAAAATAAAATATACTTAAATATAATTATTTACAAAAGAGTCAAAATAAAAATCTTTGCTCGATTGAGCAAACATTGGATAAAAACTGAGTTAAGTTGCAGTGTTTTTTTTTTAATGAAAAATCCATTGCTTAAGCAAAACTAAGGCATAAAAAAAATCTACTTTTAATTATATTATTGTTGAAGGAAAAAATCTTTTGTTTGATTAAAAATAGAGCAGAAAGTAAGGCCAGTCTGTGTTTTATATTCGTTTATGCAAAAATCATCCGCTTGGAGAAAATATTAAAAAATTAGCATATCAATGGTAGAATCAAACCAAATTTCAAGAGTATTTTAATAATAGAATTTCAAAATAATTTAAATTAATAATCCAAACCATAACTTCTCAAGCGTCATCCTTTATAACATCTCTTTTGAGATGTCATGTGTAATTTTATAAACGTTAAACTTACAAAATATAAAACTCTGATATCACCTATTAAATAGGAAACTTTCCAATATTTTTCAAACATTTGCCAAAAAGGACATTTGAACAAAACTTTATTATTCAAAATAAGACATTAATAAAATAAACCAAACCAGTTTAAGTCGTTAAAACCAAAACTCATTACAAATCATTTCAAATTCAAAACTCGATCAAACTAATACATTTGTCTTATTCAAAAGTAAATACTTCCAAATGCTTTTCATAAAAACTCTTAGAAAGCTTTCCCATGAGCTCCTCACAACTATGCTTCTCCACTAGCATCTCCATCCACATCTTCTCTCAAACATACACGTCAAACGATCATCACACAAACACAAACAACACACAAAAGCAAAGGTGAGCTAACCAATTAAAACATCATACAACAATATATTACCCTCATGTAACTCACCTTGCATTATCACAACATATGCATAAACTTAAACAAATTAACAACCCATCACATGATCCTAGAACCAAAACATGCAATCAACACATATTACCACCAAGTAATATCCAACGATATGTCATTCTCTCATAACCCACCATTCTACCTTTCAGGCACAACAACGCCTCTTGGAAAGAGCCTTTTTTCCCTACTTTTTATAGACTTATAAGCAACAACTCTATCCACTCCCCACACCCTTGGGTAAGAACACTCTTGCTAAGGTCATGCCAAAAACTTAGGTTGAAAGAAACCCTTTTACCATGACTCACCAAAGTCCTTTGGGTAAAAGAACCATCTTGACTTTACAGTTATCAAAGAATACATATTGTCACCTCAAATATGTACACCCATACATATCATATCTCATCACAAGATCAAACATACCTCAACTCATCATGCAATTACATCATATCATGTCACGTCATCATAAGATTAATCATGCATCATCCTTCTATCATAACCCAAGCATTATATTTCCTTACACTTAAGGATTTTAACATACAACTCACCCAAAAATATTGCACCAAATACAAAAACAACCATATATTTAAACCAACAACTACATCATGTAAAGAAAACAACAACAACAACAAAACAACAAGTTCCACAAGTGACCAGTGGATTTTTCCACAACCTGTGGATTTAGCTCCAGAAAACAAAAATATGAACTAGCAAGTTCCACAAATGACTTGTAGATTCTTCCACAACTGGTGGATTTGACTCCAGAATAAATAGAATGCAAACCAACAAGTTCCATAAGTGACCAATGGATTTTTCCACAACCTGTGCATTTAGCTTTGAACATACAAGAGTAAAAACAACGAGTTCCACAAGTGATCAGTGGAATTTCCCACAACCTATGGATTTGACTTCAAACATGCAAGAGTAAAAATAACGAGTTCCATAGGTGACTAGTAGATTTTTCCATAACCTATGGATTTGGCTTCGAAAATGCAAGAGGCAAACCAAGAACTAAAATTCACCCAAACATTTACACAACTCATAAATTCTTAATAAACACAATAGATTTTACTACACTTGAACCCAAATTAACAGTACATATTGGAACCATACTCATTCCACGAACTTTACCCAATACCCCAAATTTAACCAAATCATACTACTCCAACACAGACCATAATTTCATCATCACAAGGAAACATCTCCAATTGCTATTACACCATGGATTTCCCATATGCTCAAGAAAAACAACATAAAAAATTTTATTCCATACAACATTTTACCTCTACTTTTCTAAATGAAAAATTCAATCCATCAAATACTTTAAACAAAATTTTCAATCAACTTACCTCCAAACCTTTACACTTCGCAAAATTCCATAGCCACATCCAAAAATCCATTATCATATCATACTTATTTCAATCATAAAAATTGACAGCAATTATAAACAAAAAAATATTTTTCCTTATCAATAAACTTAATCTCAAACGATACATTTCACACTATCACCATGAATTCAACCATTAAAGAAACTTGTTATCATATTTTATTTTAAGGAGAGAGAGAGGGGGTGTTAGTGGTTTAACTCCCCTAACCTAGTTCCTTTCTCAAAATTGATAAATCAAGAATTCTTTCGTGATGTCCAATGGCCTCCCTTTGCCCCTCCAACCAATAGCTCTCAATCCATTCTACAATGTTACCTTTTTATTCACCAAATAGGATTTTCTGCTCCTTCACATTCATGCCAAAAAGAAATTTGCCAAAAATGAACCCATTTTGCTTAAGTCAAGGTTCGAACACACACACACACACAATTACCAAGCCAATGTGTAACCAACTCAACTAGTTCATGCTTTGTGATAATTTCTATACATCTAGGATTACATTATCACTCATGATCAAGCATATTGTCAAAATAATAAACAATTAAAATAACACACAAATGACATACACAAGACTTGAAGCCAAGTCCCCTCATAATAACCAAGTACTCTCAACCATGTGAGCTAGTACTATTCCAAATCATAAAACCCAGCCCACTACTCGCATTTATTAAATATTTATTTAAATTCCTCAAGTCTTACACTTAACAGTATCATGAACGGGTAGGTTAATGATTTGTAATGGAATGCATGATTAATATGAACGGGAGGTTCATATTAATGGTACTCTCGTGTGAGGATACTAGCGGGGAGGTTTGTATGTTCCGTGCTCACACTTGAGAGTTGCAAGCAGGGAGGTTCGTAATTGGATGGATCACGCGTGTTAGACTACGGGCGGGGATGTCTGTAGAGTTGGACTACCAATGGGGAGGTTCGTAGAGTTGGACCACGAGCTGGCAAGTTCGTGGAAGCATTGGAATCCCTAAGACCCGAGTTGAGTGTGTAGTGATCTTGTATAGTCAGGTTGATGGTATTGAGAGTTTTACACGAATTTTGGATTATGTCTTTGGATGTGAGACATGTTGAGACCCATTTATGAGTGGTGGCTCATAATGTATTGTGAACACGTGTGATCATGGGTGGTGGCCGATGATGTTGGAAATCTTGCGGGAACATACGAGTGGTGGCTCATATTGGCTAGCTCCACTTGATTGTTACAGATAGTGGTTCGTAACGTGATATTTCCACGCGTGTTGATCTACGAGTGGGAGACTCGTAGAGGTAGGACCACAAGTGGTGGCTCGTGGTAGCATGTGCCATCTTAAGGTCATTGTAAAGTCTAAAAAATATAGATGAACATGGTGGAAGGCCATGATTTATGATGCATAAGGATAAAGTTCTCAAAAGAGTTTTAGGTCAAGTTAAAATGATTTGGGTAAGGTTTATGATACGTCTTTCATACTCGTTAGTTCTTTGAACTCACCCTTTCTGTTTGTGTTTGGCAATGATCATGTGACATGGCACACAAGAGCAGTTAATATTGCAGGTGATGTTGTTGATGCATAGGGCCGGAGTGAGGACTAGTTGTGGGGATTGATTTAAAGAAAAATATTTCTTTTATCATGCATTGGTTTTAATTTTGGTCAAACTTTGAAATTGTAATAATTAAGAGAGTTATGGATTTTTGGATTTGAGCGCGTTTAATAAAGTTTTGAAATTCCCGCGTTTTTGTGAACTTTATCATTAATTAAACTTATATGAAATTATGAATCTTTTATTTAAGTAATCTTCGTGGGGGATGTTACAAAATTACCCCTTTATACTTTCATATTTTAAAATGCAACCAATTATCCACACCTAACCACAAAATAATGAGAACAAAGCTTAACACCCCCTTACACCAAAATGTTACCCAAAGATTCATTTCACAATTCCTCAATTCCATAAATCAAGAATATCAAGATAATGGGTTAACACCCCCTTACACAAAAAACGAAATCCAAATATGCATTTCACATTTTCACCATTCCATAAATCAATTTACAATAATTTCTCTACACATAAACACGTAATATCAAGAAAATGGTTTAGCACCCATTACACAAAAAATCCAACCTTTTTTTACCACAAGGATAAACACTTCTTATCTCATTTCCAAGACATTCATCACATAAACAAATAACCATAGATATAATGTGTAGCACCCTTACCTGGAATTCCTGCAACAAGACCACTACCTTTGCTCTACAATTTTTTATTCAACCTTTTTCTAATTAATCAATAACTTAATTCCTATGCCTGTGTCCAGATTCAATGATCTCAACTATGCGCACCACAAAACTACGAAAGAGAAAATCAATATTTCTACCCTTTTTGCTCTAGTCAATGTTCAAACTCACCACCTCTAAGTTCCAACCCAACACTTAAACCATAGCAACTATCCCATTTTACTTATCAATCATACACATAACAACATACAATAACATCCACCCATTTAATGCATTCGAGAAAATAAAATTATAAGCATGTCAATTAAACCATAACAACTATCCCATTTTACTTATCAATCATACACATAACAACATACAATAACATCCACCCATTTAATGTATTCGAGAAAATAAAATTATAAGCATGTCAATTATATTATGAATAATTTACAAAAATACAAATTACACCAAAGCACACTCAATACCTTCAAAACAGATATATAAAAACAATATTTAAATATAAACGCACCAAATGCACACATCAAGAATCAAAACCTTGACCACCAACCCATGATAAGGCTCTAACCAACTATGCTACATTTCACTTCTGTTGAATTATTTATTTATTAATTTAAATGATACTCTTCACACCAAAAACCATTCAGGGAATAATAATTATTTTTCCTAGGTCTTACATCCTTCACACATTTCAAATGAACCTTGGTCCCTTAATTCAAAGTGTAAAAGTTTACGCTTATATAAAAATCAATATATATTTTAAGAAAATGTTATGCAAATTGACTTTACTTATGTTATGCAAGGAATGTCTATACATGTTGTTCAAATATGGAATTGAATTGTCCTAGAAGATCTTGATCAGTCCTGTTGATGTATTTGAGATATCCTTAGCATTTCCATTGAGAGAGTAGAAGGGTGAGGGTATCTGCAAGTACTCTGACTCTCAAGTTCGTTGGAGAGGAATATGCCAGGACAACAAGCATAAGATTAAGTTCTCTAGATTTCACCTGCTGAACTACCTTTTTGTACTAATCTTTCATTAATTAAACTTAATTAAACTTTAGAAGCGTTTGTAAATATCAATAAATATCTTATTGTAATAACCACAACGTTAAGCGAGTTAATTGCTAATTAATGCACTGTTTACCAAATCATTCTCCAACCAATGTGACTGAGATACGTCCAATTCCACAAGTGACGTCCCATATGGCCGAGCACTACTCGATCTTATAAGCCCTCCAGACTTCCAATAAACAACATGGTCGAGTACTACTCGGTCCTATACCACATGCATAATTTACTCAATAGATTATCGATCAAAGTATCAAATTGAAAAAATATATTAAAAAATAATTTTTCAATAACATTTAAACTCAAGCATTCAAACAAAATTTGAATCTATAAAAATCTCTAAATAAATTCAAAGTGCTATGACGACATCAGCTTTGCATTCAGATTCCTAAGATTCTATAAAAACTGTGAATAAATTTTCTTACTTGTAATGTTTATTTTCAAAGCAATTTTAAAACCAAGCAACTGGACTATTCCAAAATGTAGGAACTTTGTTTGAAAATCTAATCAATTAGAATTGATCCTTAGATCCTCAGCTACAACAAGACGTGATCAAATTCTAATAGAGATCGGATTTAAAAAAAAATTAAAAAAAAGGAGAGAAAACAAACTAAAAAGAGTGTTTTTTTTAGAAAGAAGAAATTGAAGGTAAAGCGGATATCTTGTAGAATGTTTATACATATAATTATAAATAATTATAAAGGAATATAGTTTAAACGATGGTATTTAGTACAACATAATGACATGATCATTTAAGGGCATAGCATAATCAAATAGTAAAACACAGACATTCTAATAAATTTTCAAATTATGTAACTTATCAATGATTCACCGACAAGATAATAGATATTATGCATGCTAGAAATAGATTATGTAGGCTTTTTCCTACTCAAATGGATTTCAAACTTGTAATTATAAACCACAATATTTACTGGATGCTAAGTCACAAATTCACAATATATGTGGTAGTTTTTTTTTTATCATCAAATTGTTAGTTTTTCCACAATTTCTCCCACATTTTCTTTCTTCTCCCACCTTTCTTTTTTATTTTTATCATTAAACCAACCTTATAACTCTATATGTGGTAATTAAGTTCATAATGATAGTTTGTGGAATGTTGGCACGTGATAGCTCAGAATGTAATGGCTCATGAAAATGAAAATGTTTAAGTATCATTGTTGGTTTTCCTTGTATTATTGTGTCAACAATATAAGGAAGTTGACTGGAACAGAGATGGCAAATAAATCCGTCATCGTGGGTATTGTCCGAATCCGTTCTCGTTTTGACGGGAAATCCCCGCATTGACTGGATATGGATATCAGTATGGGGAATCTCCAACTTTTTTAATTGGGTATGGGTATGTACATATCTCCACCATAATACCCGTCTCCGTTTAAATTATTAAAATATTCATAATTAATTAAGTAACCCTATATATATATATATTTTTATTTTTTATTTCTTCTAATTATTTGGTTTGTCATTAAACTCATTCGCATCTCCACTATATTTTTCATCTTATCATAACTTTTATGTAATTTATGTAATTATGTTAAAATGATGTATGTCAATTAAAAATATTTTATGTCTCACATTTGAATATTTCTATTATTTTTAATATTTTTATTTATTATATATTTTTCTTTCACATGAGAATGTTTAATACTTTCAATTTAAGTGTTTAATAGCACAAACCTTTCATTTACTAGCTAATATAAAAAAAAAATTCTTACTTATTATTATTAATTTTTGTTTCATTTGAAGAACTATGTTGTTTTGCTCAAACAATTTTTTTTTTATTTCTCAATCATTGAATATATGTATTGATATTTGAAAAGTTTTCTTAGATCTCTAAGGTATTTTTCGTCTTATCATACCATTAATTATACATTTGTTTTTCTTTGTGGGATTTCTTTCAATCGTCTCTCAAATTGTTTCTAAACATTTGTTAATTTTTTTATATTTTTATTTGTTGTTTATTTTCATCATATAGAATATTATTTCGATATATTTTATCTAATTATTTTTTATTTTCTAACTCATTATCAAATATACTAAATTTTTTCACTATAATTGTATAAATAACTTTTATTTACGATAATATAAAAATTTCATGTAATTGCCATGAATATTTTTTTATCACCATCCAACATATATTGGAGTTCAAAAGATACAATATCTATGTTAAAATTTTATTATTATGTTTATTAGTTGTTCTTTGCGTCATTTTGATCAAGTGATGTATTATAACTTCCATTAGTGTATAAAAATGAGATTCATTAGAATTTAAAAAATTGAAGTAAACAAACATTTAAAATATATTTTAATTTGAATATTTTTTTTCCTTTTATATTTTTTTAAAAATATTTTTAAATTTTATCAACTAGGTTTCATTAATGTTTGCAAATTTAATAAATGATTTGGTTTCCATGAAATTTTATTTGGTATTCTAATCTAAAATGAAAACAATTATAATTTATTTCAAAGTATTTGATATCGAAGAAATAATCATCCTCCTAATATTATTGAATATTTGATAATATTATGTTTCCTTTACTGTAAATTTTCATTATTTTATAAAAATTAATTAAAATTAATATTGAAGTAGTAAGAAAACGGGTGTGGGTATGGGTACGAAATTATACCCGTTACCCGGTGGAATGAGGATGAGACAAAAGTTTGATACCCATTAGGTTTGAATATGGGATGTGGATGCATTATGGGTATGAGATAGCGAAATCCATCCCCGTCCCGCCCCGTTATCATTCCTCCCGAACCGATCCTAAAATAAAAGGTATATACCTTTTAATAATTTTACTTTACGTTATAATATGTCATACCATTAATTATTGCCACTATTATTTATTTTGCTAGTGATTCATATGTCATATAAGAGGGATAATGTCAACAAACAACCGTAAACAATCATTCAACAATAAAACATGCAACTTTAAAAAATTATGATAAAATATAGAATATAAAAGTTTAATAAACAATAGAATTGTTAAGGATAAATATTAAAGGTTAAATATCTTTAATTTTTGACGAAAATTGAAATTAGTCCCACTTCAAAATTCTGGACTAATTTAGTTTCTCAACTTTTAAAATACATGAATATAGTTCTTTTAACCAAATTTTATTAAGTTTATAATGAAACATAGTTTGAAATGTCAAATAAATTTAATAAAATTTGATTAAAAAAACTAAATTCACACATTTATAAAATAAAAATTTAAATTAATCTAAACTTTCAAAAAATAACTAATTTCAATTTTCATTTAAAACCAAAAACATATTTAACCTTTAATAAAAGATGCAATTTATTTTAAAATTGAACAAAACATTCCTTAAAAATTTAATAAATTAAACTTCTTAGAGTTATCACACTCTTAAAACATTACATGTAATTTTATTGAATAAATAAAATTTAAAATTATATATATATAATTTTCTTGCTAATAAGTTCTTTCAAAAAAAATCATTGTATCCACTTTTTAATTTTCCAATAACAATAATTTTATTTTAATAAATGATACAAATTTAAAATATTATTATTAATAATGTATATTTCAATTATAATTTTATATATAAAATTCCATGAAATATTAAAGCTACTAAGGCTACTTAAACAAATTATATGAAAAGTTAACATACAACTAAATCCTAATTTATTAAATTATAAGTATTTGATAAAATTGGGATCCTCAACTTTAGTTTTGATCGTTAACATCCTATTAGTAGTTTAAAATTAATAAAATAGAATACATCATCATAATATTTAAAACATATAATTTAGTGTATAAAATATATTAATACAGTCTTACAAAAGATAGGATTATCAAAATACATCATTTATACACTCAAACTATACTAACAAATCTTATACAAAACTAACCACTTACTAACACTCCTTGAGACCTTCCACAAACTCTAACTAATAGTTCATCATCCTCCAAAGATGCCTCTAAACCTACAACATTATCTGTCGAATATGTGATCATTACAAAAGAAAGAGACAAACCACACAAGAAGACAAAATGCACACAAAAATGTAAGCTAGTCTACAAAAGAGTTATCATACATAATCAAAGCATATTAAATACTAGTAAGCATGATTAACATACGAGAGTACATATATACATACAAACCGTTAACATTAACTCAATTATCCATATACATGCAATTGACATCAAACTCACCAATAGTGTGCACCTGTAGTGGTTTCCAAACTTTGCAAAGTTTGGCCTCAAGGAGCTATCACCAAACCACACACAAGGTAAATTCCCTTCGCGCCTAGGACAAAACAAGTCTAGTGACTAGGATCTCTTGCAACTCTCACCACATAACATATTATATACTCTACTTTGAGTGTGAATAGTTATTAGAATATATGATACCTCCATATTGAATCCAAATGCCTAATTACGGTGTTGTTTATTTCTTTTACAATGATCACTTAATTGTGTGAGCAAAGGAGGACACATGTGATGATGCGCCTCTGGTGGGTAGCAGTTAGGTTGTAGAGTAAGGCTTAGGTTTCTTGAAGTTCTATAAAGATAGATATTTTGAAAAAACTCTTAGTGGTCATGGTCTAGTTTATATATATATATATATATATATATATATATATATATATATATTATATTTTATAGTTATTTGTTTTGGATAACTATATTAATATTATATATGCTTGTAACTATCTACTTTCGTAATCAATAACTTTTTCTTTCGTAAATTGGTATTTAAATTAGTCACTATAGTGATTAACAATTTTTTTTTTCACTTAAATTAGTTATTAATAAGATATTTTCTTTGTGGTGTGAATAGTATTAATTACAAAATTTTTAATAAAGGAATCAAATAATAATCTATTGGTTCATGATCTTGTAAACTTTTAGTGGTAGAACTTATAAGGGGTATAAGAATAGTCTTGACCTCTAATTAAAGTCCTTAAACACATAATTTTTTATTTTTTTGGAGTAAAATCAAATTTGTTGATGATTAAGGTGAAAGTGTAATTGTTCCATTTCATTTACCCACATACAAAATGAAAGAATTAAGAAAAGTTTACTTCGGCTTTCACTGGTAAAAAATAGATTATAATAACTTCACATATAAATAAATTAGATACTAAAATTATTCTTTAAATATACTATTTTGATCTCTCAAACATAAACTATTATGCTTCTTAAAGTTTTGATCCCAAACTATTACTCTAATCTAGCAATGAGTTTCAACAATAAACATATTATTCAAATAATTTCATACTTATACTGCTAATTTATATTATCCAACTCTTTAATTTATCCTATTATTGTTACACAACGCATGAAATGTATCTCTTATATAAAAAGTGAGAACTACGTATTGTAGAAGGATAATCAAATTTAATTTTGGTGATGATTTAAAAATATAAATAATATTTTAAAATTTCGTACACTTTTATATTCTAATTTTTTAATTATTTATGATAAGACTATAATGTTAATATATTGTTCTTTCATACACAAAGAAGGTTGGGTCATTTCGTATGCACGTAATCAAGTTATCCCATTACAATCATATATATATATATATATATATATATATATATATATATATATATATATATATATATATATATATATATATATATATATACTCATTACCATTGTGCGTTAATAAAATTAATGTAAGATGTTAAAATCTTTAAATAGTTTCAAGTGCAGAATCTAGAATAGTATTAATTTCTTATTCCAAAAATTTCATGGATGGATGTCATCTTTAATGCTAAAGAATAAATTAATTCATAGCTATCCAGACAGCATGCTTGAATCAGCAGCACGTGGATAAAGAATAATATTTTCTTTTACGAGTGAAGTGAAGAACAAGTGGGTTATTTATAATTTTTCGTGTCTTTTATTATATGAACATAAATGAATTTGTAGATATTAAACTCAGATACTGTGTTTGCCCTTTGTATACTATCAAGGATCAAATTGATTTTTTTTTTCAGTACTAAGGAGTAATTTATCATATTAATGTTTATCTTATGTAAGAGTATATCTTTTATGGACATTTCATTTAATTTCTTTAAAGTAGAAATTATATTACTTTATTTAATTTAAAATTACGAATTCACCCACTCATGAAGGATTGACTTTGACATGTCAGTTGTGAGTGTATTTTATTTGTCTAACTCGTTTAGAGCAACACGTGTTGTAAACAGGTTCTGTGGTCGAGAACGAAGCATGACCAGCTATATTATAATATCTAGTGGAAAACCAAAGCATGCATATCCGAGTACATTTTTTATGATAATAAAATATATAAGTAAAAATTAATTATTATACTATTATTAAAATGAAAAATATTACTAAAGTTTATATTGAGAGTGTAACAACATGTATATTTAAAAATGTCACTGTACTTTCATAATTAAATAATACCAACATTTGTAATCCTTAATTGTACTTGTGCCTGTATTTATATTATACTGACCTAATATAAGTTTTAAAAAAAGTAAATAATTTTTAAAAGAATAGAGTTGATGAGTTATGTAATTTTTTTTTGTTGAGAAATTAATCGTTGTTAGTTGTGGCATTAATTCTATCATTTTATAAGCGAGAGATGAGAGGGAAAATGAACTTAGAGCGTGAAAACAAGACTAAATAAAGGTTATAATTTTACTCTATGTATGTTCCATATATATTTGACCTTTTCCCCATACATTTATCTGTCTTTATTTTATGCTTGTTATTAGTTATATTATGTATAATCACTCTCAAAAATGTATATTACATATATATATATATATATATATGCTTAAATAGTCATTTGGTTCTATTTTTGAAATTTTGTTAAATTGGGTCCTAAATTTCGAAAATATGTTTTCAATTAACTTCTTTAACCTAACTCCGTTAATATTTTTAATAGAAGACTGTGTATGTGTCAGTTTGCCATTGACGTGGACACTATTCAGTTACGTGGCTGTGACTGTGAAATTGAAATTAATTGAAAATGTTTTTAGGGGTTTTTTTTTTTTTTGCATTTTAGGGATTGATTTTAACTAAAAGGGATTTAGGGTTCGTCTTTGGCCGGTTGGTGGGAGAAGATTGAATCGCATCGTTCGCAGACACGAATACGTAATTGGTTCGCAAGATTCGCAAGCTTTAGGTCACAAAATTGATTCACAGGGACGACTGGAGAAGACAAGTTGGCGACAAAAATCGTGTTGTGGTCACAGTGTATCGTCAAAGAGGTTAGGTATTCGTTTTTGTGATTTTTTTGTTTTATATGGATTTTGTGGTTCTTTTTGTTTGTGCATTACCGTTTGTCGCTTTAAATACAACTTTCGTTGTTGATTCTGTCCCCCAATTAAAAATTGTATGTTTGTCAGTTTTTGGTGTTGGGTTTGGTCCAAATTTATATGGGGTTATTGTGTCCCCCAACCTTTAATACAATTTTGATTTTGTTAGTGGTCCCCCATTGAAATTTGTTAATACTTTTACAGGCTTTGTCTTTGTATCGATTTTTGGGATGTGTGACCAAAGATTCGAGGTTGTGGTCCACCACGGTGGACACTTTGCCACTAATGAATACTTTAAATACATTGGTGGGGAAACCATTAATTGGTCATGTGATCCTGACCGATGGTCCTATTTTGAAGTGTTAGGGACAATTAAAGAAATGAGGTATATTAGTATTAAGGGGTTATGGTATTCTGTTGAGTAGATGTTGCACCCATTGTTTGATGACAACAGTGCAATTAATATGGTTAATGTGGCTAACCGATATGGTGAGGTTCACTTTTTGTGGTGCATGGAGTTGATGAGGCAGAAGTTGTGGACAATATAGTTGAAAGTGAGAGTGGTGTCCATGGCCCTTTAGAGAGTGGTGATAGTAGTCAAGTTGGCCATTCCACAAGAGGTGAGAAAGAGAGTGAAATTGTGGACAAAGAGGGAGTGTTGGGTAAAAAAATTGTTTTAAGGGATGATATTGGAGCAATTTTAAAACAGCCCGAAGTTGATGTTGGACGTGAAGGTATAGAACATTGTGAGGCTGAAGTGGGAGATGAAGGTGTGGCTGTAGTTACATATCAATGTGAGGCTGAAGTTGGAGGTGAAGGTATGGGTGCAAGTACAAATCAATGTGAGGTTGAAGTCGGAGGTGAAGGTATGGGTGTAGGTACAGACCAATGTGAGGCGGAAGTTGGATGTGAAGGTGTGGGTGCAGGGACAAAACAATGTGAAGAGAATGATAGTGAGGTGGAGCTGCATAGTTGGATTGATTATGAGGCAGATTCTGGTACTAATACTGATGGTGAGGATTGGGGTTCAGAAGGGCTACATGATGTTAAAATAAATGTTGACTGCAGGAGGCATAAATCTTGTAAAGGTACGGTGGAAGTTGAATGTCGTCCAAATGAAACAAACACTGATGAAGACATGGAAAAGGTTCGTGATGGGAGTCCTGAATTGAACAAAGGTTTGTCTGATAATGGTTTGGAGTCAGAAGAGTTAATAAGTTTGAATGGTACTAATAATGAAAGAGACAAAAATGAGATTGGGAGTTGTGGTCCATTTGGGACATTTTCCAAACCAAAATCTATGGCAAATTACAAATGGGGTGTGGGTACAATATTTGTGAACAAGGATCAATTTGTAGATGGTGTTAGGACCTATGTAGAGCATGCTCGGGGGAATTTGAAATTTACAAAAAATGATAAAGAAAGGGTGAGGGCAAGATGTTTAGGGGCCCAAGGATAGTGTGAGTGGTCCTTATATTGTGCTTTTTTTACTTCATGTCAAACTTGGCAATTACAAAAAGTTATTGACACTCACACCTACAGTAGGGAATTCAACATTCATTTAATGAACTCCAAATGGTTGAATAAGTCAATAGATAACTCTCTAAGGGAAAATCCAAATTTGAAGCTAGTAGATATACGTAACAAAGCGGTGACAAAATGGAATACAGAAGTAACAATTTCTATGGCTCATAGGGAAAAGGTATTGGTAGCAAAGGAGGTTGAATGATCGTTTAGAGACCAATACAAAAGAATTTATGATTACACTCATGAATTGATTAGATCTAACCCGGATCGATTGTGAAAAACAAAGTAGAAGATGTAAATGGTGATAAGATATTCATGAGGTTTTATACCTGTTTTAAAGCTTGTAAGGACAATTTTGTCTCTTGTCGGCCCATTACAGGACTAGATGGATGTTTCTTGAAAGGACAATATGGGGTGAACTATTGACTACAGTTCCTCGAGACGCAAATGACCAAATGTTACCTTTAGCCTATGCCATTGTTGAGGTTGAGAACAAAGAGACATGGAGTCGGTCATGTTGAGGTTGAGAACAAAGGGACATTGTTGAGGTTCTTGGAGTTACTGGTGGAAGACCTTGGGGGTCCTGATATGTGTAGGTCATGCACATTCATGTTTGATCAGCAAAATATACTTTTTTATAATATTTAATTGTGAATTTTTCTGAATGAATCACTGACCCACGTGGTTTTTACAACGATTGTTGCTTGCCATACAAGAGCTCCTACCTGGCGCAAAGCAAAGATTTTGCATACCCCATCTTTACTCAAATTTCAGAAAAAAGTTTGCTGGACAACAGTTGAAAGTGTTGATGTGGAAGGCAGCAATTAGCACACACCCAAGAGCATAAGAAAGAGAAATGAATAACATTAAGGCAATTAATGAAGACAGTATCTGATTGCAATTCCACCCAGGTTTGTCTTCCACATCGATTGGTCCATGTATTTCACTCACAATTTCTGTTAATGACATTTTATTTTGGGTAGATATTGGTCAAGGTCTAGGTTTACTATGCAAGTAAGATGTGACACATTAGTCAACAACATGAGCGAGGCGTTCAACAGTGTTATTGTTGATGCCAGGAGTAAGCCCATAATAAAAATGTTGAAGGAGATCATATTATATATTACGAATAGGTGGGCTTCCAACAAATTCAAAGTAAAAAAGTAGAAAGATGTTATCTGTCCCAAAATACGCAGTAGACTATCAAAAGAAGCAGAAAATACAAAATATTGGCTTCCAAGGTACATATACTGGCAAATTTGTTTATTATTTTCATATTTTAAGATTATGTTAATGTATTTATTCTTTCGTTGCAGCTGGTTAGGTGATAAGCTGTTTTAGGTTAGGCATGTCTCATATATTAGGGACAAGTACATCGTCAATATAGAGAGTCAAGAATGCAGTTGTAGAAAATGGCTTGTCAGTGGGCTCCCATGCTGCCATGCAATTGCTGCCATGAACTTTCTGAATCTGAAGGCAGATGATTTCATTCCACACTGGTTTTTACGTTCATCATATGAAGAGATTTACAACTCTATAATATACCCTGTTAATGGGAATCTTTTCTGGGAGAGAACTGAGTTCCCTGATGTATTACCACCAAGAAAAAAAAGGTTGCCAGGAAGACCAAAGAAAAAAAGAAGGCTAAAGGGTTGGGAATTGAAAAAAGATAACACACAGATGAGGAATGGTGGCCATCGAAAAAGATGTTCAGTTTGTAGACAATTTGGCCATAAGAGAAATACATGTCCATCACTCCCTCGCTAAGGCTGTGAAGAACGACCCACTACACCAACAGAACAAAGTCAACCACAAGCATGACCAAGTTCAACAGCCACTCCAGCTAGACATGTCAAAGTGAGCCAACCCGGCTCACACGGATTGGCTCACCACGAGCCGGGTTAAAAATGAGTAAACCCAACCCGACTCACTTTATGGTGAGCCAAAAATTTTGCAACCCTACTCAACCCACCACGGGTTGGTGGGTTAAGTGGGTTGGCTCACCAACCTACAAAAAAAATATTTGTTTATTTATTTATTTTTAAGTATTCAAATATTTAAATAATTTTTTAACCAATCCATGAGATGACAATCACAGTAAAATCAAGAACCAATGTTTTCATCACGCTCATCACCAATATATGATGAATTGTTTCCAAGAAATTGTCCATATAGTCCAAGAAAACATGGGTAATATTACACATTTTCTATCATGCTATTGAACAAAATATAAATAAAAAAAAATACACATTTTTGTCATGCTAATTTAGAATTTTTTTTTATAAAACGGTTGCTTGGGTAATTTACTATAGATTATAGTTAAATATTGAAGTATCAACATATACAATCAACTTAGTTAAGCATTCAAACTATTCAAATATTATTGAACAACATTTTAGCATATAAAAATATAAAATTATGAACATATATAATTAGGAGTAGTAAATAATTATTAAAACAAATTGTAAAAAATTGTAAAAAAATGTTGGTGGGTTAAGTGGGTCAACCCACCTTCCACCCAGCTTGAACCCGTTTAACCCGTGGGTTAAGTGAGTCGGGTTGAGTTCAACCCACTTTGGAAAAAATTGAATTTTTATCAACCCAACCCAGCTCGAACCCATGGTGATTGGGTTGGCTCACGGGTTGAAACCCATTTTGACATCTCTAACTCCAACACCCATTCCAGCACCCACTCCAGCACCAACTCCAACACCCACTCCACCAACTGGAACACCTAAACCATCTTATGGCATTAGAAAGATGAGGCCAAAAATGCCAATCCGAAGGCCATGTCCATGATCACTTGTTGTGAACTATGATCTTTGAAATTATGTAGTGCATTATTTTGAAGAAAATTATGTACTGCACTATTTACTTGTGTTATTTCTGTTATGTACTGCACTATTTTGGACGAACTTATGTAATGCATTATTGTGGAATGTATTTTGACAAACAATGTTGTTTGAAATTTATGATCAGAGAATATGTTATCATCACTTCGTGTTATGATTCTGGTTTAGTTTCTGCTTTCAAATATACTTCACTTTTCAATTCATTGAATCAGATAGTTGCATTATTTAAGCTGAACTAGAAATAAATTGAAATTGCGAAAAGGAATGGACTGGACAATTGTGAAAAGGAAAGGACTGAACCTTCGTGCCAAAACAGCTTCATTAACTAAATAACAAACTTCTACTAAAACACCTCATGAAAATTACAGATCACAAAAAATATGTTCACTTAAACCAGAAACAACATCCCAGCTATTGATAACTGAAATCTTTTCTTCCAAACTCTCACTGATTTCTCCAGACCAAAGATCCTTTTCCTTTGCCTAAGGATTACATCATCTCTTTCATCAACACTATCTTCAAAGCACAATCTGAAAAAATTACACTTCACCATATCTTCCCCTCTTCTCTATTAAAAAAAAATTAAACAAACCTTCAATTTAAATAACATAAAGAACTTCAAATTAGACCTCATATGAAACAAACCTTGAAATTGACACAGCCCCAAAATTGTTTACCCAAATTCTTCACAGTTCTTGTTATCTGTACTACGGTAAGCTCTCCGTGATCATAAATGGGTGCTCCGCCTAGAACCCTAGAACCACCACCATGTTGCCCCCAACTGTTGTAAGAGGACAACGATGGACCACAAGACATGACTTTCTGGGGAAAGTTGGATGGCAAGAGAAAAGTGGACAAGCGAGAAGAAGAGCCTTTCTCTACGAACCCTAAACCTAAATCCCCTTTTCAATTAAACCATAGTCCATGTCATAGTGCTTTCACAGCCACGTAACTGAACAATGATCCATGTCAATGCCAAAGTAACACGTACACAATTTTCTATTAATAATTTTAAGGGCGTTAGGTCGAAAGAGTTAATTGAAATACATTTTCGAAATTTAGGACCCAATTGAACAAAAATTTAAAAGTAAGACCAAACTGATCCAAAAGTAGGACCAAATGACTATTTAAGCTTATATATATATATATGTATATATATATATATATGTATATATATATGTATATGTATATGTATATTTATGTATATATGTATATACATATATACACACACACACATACATACATA
The DNA here is from genome assembly GCF_037176805.1 of Vigna unguiculata. Classification (NCBI taxonomy): domain Eukaryota; kingdom Viridiplantae; phylum Streptophyta; class Magnoliopsida; order Fabales; family Fabaceae; genus Vigna; species Vigna unguiculata. Next base: position 27,224,866 of record NC_140798.1, on the reverse strand, counting down.
CATACATATATATATATATATATATATATATATATATATATATATATAATTACAAATCAATGTACACACACTCATCAGAGAACACTATCCTCTGATTCCATAAACCATGGCCACCACCATATTTATCCATGTTCTACGTCTTCGAAATGATAACCTTAAGATATTCTTTAATGCCGCCACCTACAAGCCACAACTTGTAGAACACGTGAGGGAAATCATGCTAGGGACCACACTCCGCAACACCAGGTGAATTTCCTAATATGAATCACAGTCCGTACTCTCAACATAAGATTAGTACATCACCGACCACAACCTGTGATTGCTCAATCAAGTGGAGACCCTCCGTATGAGCCATAACTCACACACTCACACTGGTAATACACACCATTTTGAGCCACAACTCAAGGAATGTTTAGTGTTCATCCTCCATCCCGAGCCACAACTCAAGGGATGTCATTCTGAGTCACAACTTAAAGAATGTCACGTGTTTACCCTCCATCCCGAGCTACAACTCAAGGGATGTCATTCTGAGTCACAACTCAAGGAATGCTCTAGCAAAGCCCATCCTTAAGGTATCACACAAAGTCTTGTAAACCACACACATCCAAAGAAACAAGCCACAAGTCGTGTAAAACTCTAAATCTCTTTTTGCACATGAAGCCATTATTCCAAGCATACCAAATGCTTGACCATGGACCCAGGATATTTATGCTTCCTGAAGCTGCCCATTGTGGTCCTGCCTCTACGAACCTCCCCGCTCGTAGTCCAACTCTATGGACCTCCCCACCCATAGTCCAACACACGTGATCCAACAACTACGAGCCTCCCTGCTCACAGTAGTCCTCAAGTGTGAGCACAGAACCTCCCCACTCGTATCCTCACACGAGAGCATCATAATATGAACCTTCCTGCTCATATTATCACGTGTTCACCTCCAGCCATGAACCTACCTGCTCATGACACAATGAAGCATCTCCTGGTCCAAGTCCAACATCCCAAACATGCAAAAAAACAAGCCAATAGAATACACTGCTCTATACGCTATCACTTGGCGCTGTCTAAGCGTCGCCAAGCGAAATCATAGTGCAGACAGCCTGGCAGACACCTCGCTCTGCCAGGCGCTAGTCATATTCTAGCCTTACTCTTTTAAGGCTATCGCCTAGCGGTTTACACCTCACCATCAGATGCCATGCAATCTAGTGACTTCCATAATACTTTTATTGCCTAATGACCTCCCCGTGTCGCTAGGCACTATACTAGAAGCGTACCAGCTACTGGTTTAGCACCCCCAAACAGGTTTTAGCACCCCAACAGTTCAAATACTTATACAAGTTATAAATTTAAGTCTATATGGATTACCTCTACTTTCATAGTTATAATTTCAACCAACATACCAATTCACTCAACTCAATGCACATACTACTCATCCAAGTAACTCATGCCAAGTCTTGAAATGGTTCGATAATGCACAATTCATATATGAATTCCACCATAGTAACCTTCCACAATTATAACCAATAACTGCACCTCCAGAATGCCTCAAGCATAGTCAGTTACTTATTTACAAACCGAGTTTCACCAACTCCTTATGATTTCATCTATACTATACCCAATCCAAGATTTACCATCCAGTCATGCTTTGACTCCTTTTCTTTTTAGCAATTGGTTCATTTTAACATAATTATCATACCAAGAATTTTTAACTTAACCCTCACAAGACCCAATGCTTGTAAGACCCGTGAAATTTAAATAATTAAATAAATAATTATTTAATAAATACGGGTAGTGGAGCTTTTATGGCATATAATTCTGACATGTATGACATGGAAAAATACTAGCTCAATTGGTTAAGAGTACTTAATTGTGTGAGAGGACTTGAATTTAAGTCCTATGTATGCCATTTATGTGCTATTTAATTTATTATTATTTTAAATATGTACTGGATCATGATGAGTGATAATATAATCATAGAATTATATAAATTATCATTAAACATGAATTGGTTGAATGGTTATGCATTGATTTGACAATTGGCATGGTATGGGTTCGAACCTTGGTGAACCCAAGCTAAACTTTCTTTTTGCCAAAATTTTATTTGGCATGAAGGTGGAAGGGCAAAGGAAACCCTAGCAGCCAAGAGGGGCTAGAAAACAGCCACTAATGGACCTTCAATGACAATTAAACTCTAAGTTTAATGCCATTTTTGTTTTCCTTCATCATTGCCAATTAAGACAACAATTGGTGACTAATTAAGGGAGAGGGAGAGTGTTTTTGGTGGCTCCAATTGTGCTTGGAGAGCAGAGAACGAAATTAGAGAGTGTATTGAGAGGATTGAGTGAAGCAAGGAGCTGTATTGGGATAAAGTCAAAGGAGGACCATTGGTGATCAAGAGGTAATTCACAACAAGTCCAAAATAAGCTAAGGAAACCAGGTTAGGGGAGTTGGAACTATACCTTTAATTTTGTATTGTTTGATTGCATGAATTATATGATTATTGGGTTTTAATAATCTGTCCAAATTGTATGAAAATTCACATTTCTGGGATTTTTTCCAGAAATCGCTTGGCGGGTGAAGAAATGTCGACAAGCGACTCATAAGCGTTGTGTTATTTCTGGGTTCCTGGAGAGGAACCGCCTGGCGGTAAGCTCCCGACCGCCAGGTGACGCAAGCTCGTAGCAAGTTCTGGGTTTTCTATATGAACTGCCTGGCGGTGATGAATACCCACCAAGTGACGCGAGTCAAATTCATTTGATTTGGATATTTTTCGTGTAGAAATGATGTTCTAATTGTTGAGAATGATTAGGCATCATATATCCTTGGAAGATTCGTGGAATTGGAGGTTAATTGAGATAAAAATCGTATGAATATTATCTTAGGGTTAATGAATTAGGAATTCCTATAAGTGGCAGCAATGTAAGTGGAAAAAAGGTAAATGAATTCGGGAATGGAAAATATTAGGGATGAATCGTGACCCTAATAATTGGGATTGTATCCTACGGAATCATAAATTGATGGAAAATAAGGTTGTTGTGAATGGGTTAAGGTTCGCAAGTGCAAGAAGAATGTTGGTGTTCCTGGAACAGTAGGAACCGGCTGGCGGCACCTTGGTTGCCGCCAGGCGCATACCAGTGATGCATTGTACTCTAATTTACGAAAAATGTTGTTTTCGTATTTTCATGGAACAGGAACAGCTCGGCACTAGTTTAGTCCCTCCAGGCGCCACCTCCCTCATTTCTGGATGCTAGGCGCCACCATTTTTTTCTCGTTTGTGCAGTTTTTGTAAAACTGCATTTCTTGGTTCGCTAACCGTCTGATTTAGGTGAAATTTTGACAGGTGGTCCATAACATGTAGTTCTTCACTTTGAACGGTGGAGATTTTATTTGGAGGACAGTAGCTAGAGATATACGTTACTCAATTTTGCTGATTTTGGAGTCTTTGAAATACATGAATAAGCTCTTGATAATTTCAAGTAACTTCTAATGAAGCATGATTGGTTTATGGGGTAAGTCTCTAACAATTTGAATGTTTCCTTTGGGTTAGTCACATGTGGAGAATTGGTTATTGGTGAATGCATGTGTGTCAATATTAATTTGCATTGGTGTATAGGATCATGCGCTTAAATTGTTAAAGTGTTGCTGCTTATATTTGTTTGAGCATGCATTATTCTTAAGTTAGAATTGAATGCTAGCATGGATTTAAAGGGGGAATATATATATATATATATATATATATATATATATATATATATATATGAAATGTGAATGAATTGATTTTACTTTGTTCTGGGTGGTTAAAAACCAATACTGTGCAAGTACTGGTGTAGGACCTGGCGGTAGTGTTTGACCGCCAGGCGATAGCTACAAAACCAGTAGAGAATTGAAGTGTGTGGTGCTTGGCAATAAGGGTTGTCCCGCCAGACGATACCGATAGAAATTAGAGGCGCTTGGCGCCTGGCAGCACGTGTTCTTCGCCAGGCGGTCTGGAGCCTTTTGCGCCTGGCAACTCGTGTGGAGCGGGGCTAGGCAATTTTTGATGAAGCATTCTTTGAGTTGTGGCTCAGAATAGCGAGTGCTCCCGCATGTGTTCTACAAATGGTGGCTTGTAGGTTGGACAACAACGATAACTTGAGATTATCAATCAAAGGCGTAGAACATAGATTACATGGTGGTGGCCATGTGTGATGAGACCAAATGATGGAGTTCCTTTAATGTGTGTGTTTTGTTATATAAATTGTTGCATATGTTTATATTCCTTTATCTCACCCTATCTGCGTGTGTTTGGCGATGATCGTGTACGCGGTACAGGGAGCAGATGATGTTGCAGGTGGTACTGGTGGAGCGTAGAGCCGGAGCGTGGGCTAGTTGGGAAACTTTATGGCAGCATTTTATAATTTTTATGAGTTTTAAGGATTTTCTTGTAATCATTTGAATTACAGAACTTGGCTTTATAATGAGACTGAGTTGATAATGTATTGTGTTTAATAAATATTTGGATTGTATTTGGTTTTATCAATGTAATAAAGTTTTAAATTCCCGCAGTTTTGGGAAAATGATTTATAATAAATGAAGTATTATTATTGTAACATCCCAATTTCAGCAGCTTAAAACTAATAAAAATAGGGAGTTTCATCATAGTTCCAAAACAGATAATCCAGTGTACACAATATAAATACAGTCTTACAAATGATATGACTATAAAAATATATCACTTATACACTTAAACTAAACTAATAAACTCTATACTACTGACCACTGCTAAAGCTCCCACTGGAAACCTCCTCTTCAACACTAAAACGATGGCTCTTCATCCTCCAGAAGTGCCTTTGACACTGCAACCACATCTGCTCCCACCGAATAGGTGATCATCGCAAAAGGAAACATACAACACAAGACAGGAACACAAAAAGCAAGGGTAAGCTAATCTGAATAAGGAATCATGCAGTTCAATTATAAACAGAAACCATGCAATCTTTCTCATTATCACCAGAATCATATAGACCACCACAACACATATACATGACTCTAGACTCAATATCCAGATTATGTAAGCGACATCGGATCTCTTGGTGGCATGCACCTGTGACGGTTCCCAAACTCTGCAGAGTTTGGACACAAGGGGTTATCACCCAACCACTCCCAAGGTAAGTCCCATCACATTTGTGACGGATCAGGTCTATAGACTAGGACCTCCTGCTACTCCCCCCGACGTAATCCATCATACTCTACATGAGTCTTAATGGTTACTAGGAGCGTCAGGATACCAACCAAAATTGAGTCCTTATGTCCTTACATACACTAAAACATTCCTCTTAGAATTTCCCTTGAAATCCTAGTTCAACCACTTCTTCTCATATTCCAACTTCATGCAATTTCACCACATATATTACCAGTCATAACAATTCATGCATATCATAACTAAGTTCATATTTTAACATTCAAACATAGCTTCATCCATTAGAAACAAAGAAATAACACTCAACTGTAGGGGTTTTCGCCCAAGCTAGAAGGTCTCGCCTAGGCAAAAAGGCTCTCTCGCTTAGGCGAGTCATTCTCACCTGAGCGAGGCTCAAAACAGAGAACAACCCAAACTCTGGGCGAATTCTCGCTCAAGCTAAGCTGTCTCGCTTAGACGAGAGTGACTCTCGCTCAAGTGAGACTGGCTCGCTTAGGCGAGATCTCATGCAGAGACAAGGGATGAGTTTCTGGTGTTTTCGCTTAGGCGAGAGCTGCTCGCTTAGGCAAAAATACCACATTCCAAATTTGTTCTCACATGCAACAGTAAAGAAATCTAGCACAATCCAAGCATACACTCAATTACACAATTCAAGCACTCATACAACAATCAATCATGCAATTCAAAGTCATCAGAATGATTTCTAGATGAAATTCAAGTAAAACAGTTAGCTTCCCTTACCTGTTATCCTGTTTAGACAACTTTATAAACGTCAACGCCTTAAAAACGTCAACACCTCTAACTCCACAGGATGCTCTATCTTACGCGAACGGAGAAACTGATCAGTCCAATTTGAACAGCTCGCCGAGAGGATCAATCCTACGGTCTCGATTCTTCAATCAAACGACCAGAGAGACAGAACCTCTAGAGAGAAGTCAGAGAATTATAGAAAAGTGGTTTCTAGAGAGATGATGTGTTTTAAAATAATGAAACTCGTTTATAACAATTCTATTTATACTAAAACCTTATAATATTAAAATAATTGAGTCTCACTATTTTTAAACCACTATCACTTTTAAAACGTCATTTTCTAGGGTCTTACATTCTTCCCAACAACAAAAATTTTCGTCCCCGAAAATTCACTCGTCAGATAGAAAGAAAACCATGCTCTCCTCATGTTCTCTACAACAACCACCTAGACATGACTAACTTAACGATTGCAACAACTAAACTTACTGAAAACTCTGCCTCTGTGCTAAGCGATATATGTTTAACAGTGTAGATTGAATTAGTCACTACTTTCAAAGTAACTTTCCACCTTCCACCTTAAAACTTGAATGATCATTTACACCTAACCAACCCACTTATGTCTGATATGTTGACCCACCTTCCATATGTTCTCCACTACTTCTAGTAGGTATTTACCAAAATTTAAAGATTTACAACCGATTTCAACCTAAAACGCGATTGTTATCACTTCTCATTATCTAGTTTCTTCCTTGAGGTACTACTCATCTGACTTGGTCACACACAACTTCATAACATTCTTGACCACCCTATCCACCACCATCCTCATGACATCATGTTTCTCATACTGACTTTGACCAGGGCAGCAAAGTCCATAATAATGCTATCCCACTTCCAGAGTAAACCCTTCACTTGCGGCAACAACGAACCCAAATTCTGACACTTTCTCAGCATTTTATTAAACCCTTTAATCTTCAACCATCTCTCCACCAATTCTTACTCTTCATTGTCGAACCAACCACTGCAATTCTCTTTCCGCTTAAAACATATACTAGCACTTTTCCACTTCTAAGTTGATAGCACAACTCAAAGCCATAACTCGATTTCTCTCTCGCGTTTCCTATCCATTTCCCTCCATGCAACTCCATACTTCTAGCTGTTGATGATCACTAAACATCTTTAAAAAAAATCTTCATAACACTGACACATCTGTTGTTTTAGAGAACTCACTACCACATCAACCACCAGGTTAAGAGTAAGATACCCCCTCTTTTTCTGTTTTCTCACTATTGATAAGTATATCCCACCATTATTCTGTTGCGTCACTTTGATCAACAACCGTTTTTCACCTATGATGTGTCTAGCCACAAAAGACCGCAAAGGATAATCAATCATTAAAGCGCCGATCATGTTTTTCTTCAACGTCTTGACGAATCTCTTCACACTTGAGAAACTTGTCGCGAAACCTTGATAATAACTTGCTCGTAAAACCTTACTTAAAGTCACTCTTAGAACTTCCTTTTCCTTAACACATTTTCCACTCATCTTAACCACTTACAGTCGTAGATCTTAACATATAATTACTTCTCTTTCCAAACTTTGTTAGACTAGATTACTAATGATGATACACTGCGATTAAACCATTGCTTTTCTAAGGACTCCTCCACCTGTTGTCTTGACTCCACACTTTTAGCAAAACCATCCAATGTAAAACTATTGATACTGGTTACGTTTCATATATCAATGCCATAATGAATCCCACCGCTTGTCGGTGATTGTTCTAACATCTGCTTCATAACATAACTAAAACTACTTCACCATTGAGATCCCTTGCATATGTTCTTCACGGCCTTTACTAGATAAACACTCATACCGGTAACACTCTGTCTTCACTTTTTAACTTGTTCCATACATTGATGCACAACCATTTACTCACCTTCTTGAAACAAGGAACATCACTTCCTATGATACCACATTCCACCAAAATGAGCTTGGAAAACAACCAAGTCACCCTTGAGATTTATGCTCCCAAACATTGTAAAGGAAACAATTTAAGTTAACTTTGAATTTGAATCATTTGATCACCTCGAAACATACCACACGTCTAAGAAATATTTACTTGTTCGCCATAGAAGAAAAACTACTAGCTCAAACTCAAACTCCTCTTTGCAGTTAACCATGACTCATTTACCATATTGACGATACCAAGGTTTTATAATCACAAACGAAACCAAAACTCATATCCCAAACACCACCTTCTAAATTTGATAATTTGCATTAATAGCTTAGCACCAACTATCATAGACACAATTCCAACTATTTAGGATTTTTCTTCTCCTTTCATTATTTACGGTACTCTGCCTTCTCTAGCTTTTATCGCTCCCACAAGATCGAACTTAAAGGTTCACTTCTTCTTCCCACATTTGAATTTCTCTACCTCAGCCCCAAGTCAATGCTTATGCTCATGAATTACTTTTCCTTGAAACATCCTGTTGTCTACTGAAAAGATCCAAGTCTCTCCTTCTGATTATTGAACCTAATATGAAACCTTTATGCCATTTCATTCTCACCCACATATTATTTCTCTTTCTACTTAGGAAACATCATCTTACCTAACTGATCCGCAGACTCTGGTATGTCTTAACCTCCCACTAGGGATTTGTCGTCTTTTTACACTTCACGATCTTTATCTTTCTTAGCTTGCTGGATGCCAAACAATCTCAATATTTTCTGTAACCTAGGATCTACCAACTATTTTTCTTCCACCAATCCAATAAAGCACTAGATATGGTCTTACGACTATATCTAATGACACTTCTCCTAACATTGCATGTACATGGATAACTCTGAACCTCAGAATTGTCGGGATGTAGAGCCGAGTTGATTTTCCCCAAACATTGTTGCGCTGGCATACACTGATATTTTCCATATTTCTAACCTTTGAACTCAACTCCTTTTGAAAAACTTGTGATATTTGATCTCGTGAGCCTGCCCTTGAAGCTTCCTTAGTCTAAACATTGATGTTAAATTTTAACCTCTTTATCCAGTCTACTAACCCAAAGCTTAACTTTCCTCGCTCATCGATCTACTTCATACAACAAACCTATATCCTTGGGATAGAAAGTTATCTCAAAAGCTATATCCAACCCTCGCAAAAGTAAGCGGGTCAAGTTGACGTTGAATCTGCATTCCTCTATCACTATAAACACTAAACGCAAACCACAAAGGTGCAACAAAACAAAAATGGACACAGAAAGCAAAACTCTAACATCTATTGATAGCCAAAACTTTTCTCTATCTCTCTTATTTTCTCAAACTAGTAAAATTAAGAAAGGAAAATAATCTTTGATCTAGTCATGAGTGTGCACCCTCATTACTTTATCAAGACGTTTTATGTTCTTAATACTTTCGGTTTCAAAGACAAACTCTACTAAACTCGAACTCCAACACAAAAAGCCATGACAAACCCACAACCCTCAGGTCATCCTAACGACGAACTGCTCTGATACCATAAATGTAACATCCCAATTTCAGCAGCTTAAAACTAATAAAAATAGGGAGTTTCATCATAGTTCCAAAACAGATAATCCAGTGTACACAATATAAATACAGTCTTACAAATGATATGACTATAAAAATATATCACTTATACACTTAAACTAAACTAATAAACTCTATACTACTGACCACTGCTAAAGCTCCCACTGGAAATCTCCTCTTCAACTCTAAAACGATGGCTCTTCATCCTCCAGAAGTGCCTTTGAGACTCCAACCACATCTGCTCCCACCGAATAGGTGATCATCGCAAAAGGAAACATACAACACAAGACTGGAACACAAAAAGCAAGGGTAAGCTAATCTGATTAAGGAATCATGCAGTTCAATTATAAACAGAAACCATGCAATCTTTCTCATTATCACCAGAATCATATAGACCACCACAACACATATACATGACTCTAGACTCAATATCCGGATTATGTAAGCGACATCGGATCTCTTGGTGGCTTGCACCTGTGATGGTTCCCAAACTCTGCAGAGTTTGGACACAAGGGGTTATCACCCAACCACTCCCAAGGTAAGTCCCATCACATCTGTGACAGATCAAGTCCATAGACCAGGACCTCCTGCTACTCCCCCCGACGTAATCCATCATACTCTACATGAGTCTTAATGGTTACTAGGAGCGTCAGGATACCAACCAAAATTGAGTCCTTATGTCCTTACATACACTAAAACATTCCTCTTAGAATTTCCCTTGAAATCCTAGTTCAACCACTTCTTCTCATATTCCAACTTCATGCAATTTCACCACACATATTACCAGTCATAACAATTCATGCATGTCATAACTAATTTCATATTTTAACATTCAAACATAGCTTCATCCATTAGAAACAAAGAAATAACACTCAACTGCAGGGGTTCTCGCCCAAGCTAGAAGGTCTCGCCTAGGCAAAAAGGCTTTCTCGCTTAGGCGAGTCATTCTCGCCTGAGCGAGGCTCAAAACAGAGAACAACCCAAACTCTGGGCGAATTCTCGCTCAGGCTAAGCTGTCTCGCTTAGATGAGAGTGACTCTCGCTCAAGCGAGACTGGCTCGCCTAGGCGAGATCTCGCGCAGAGATAGGGGATGAGTTTCTGGTGTTTTCGCTCAGGCGAGAGCTGCTCGTTTAGGCGAAAATACCATATTCCCAATCTGTTCTCACATGCAACAGTAAAGAAATCTAGCACAATCCAAGCATACACTCAATTACACAAGTCAAGCACTCATACAACAATCAATCATGTAATTCAAAGTCATCAGAATGATTTCTAGATGAAATTCAAGTAAAACAGTTAGCTTCCCTTACCTGTTATCCTGTTTAGAAAACTTTATAAACGTCAACGCCTTAAAAATGTCAACACCTCTAACTCCACATGATGCTCTATCTTACGCGAACGGAGAAACTGATCGGTCCAATTTGAAGAGCTCGTCGAGAGGATCAATCCTACGGTCTCGGTTCTTCAATCAGACGACCAGAGAAACAGAACCTCTAGAGAGAAGTCAGAGAACTCTAGAAAAGTGGTATCTAGAGAGATGGTGTGTTTTAAAATAATGAAACTCGTTTATAAAAATTCTATTTATACTAAAACCTTTTAATATTAAAATAATCGAGTCTCACTATTTTTAAACCACTATCACTTTTAAAACGCCATTTTCTAGGGTCTTACAATTATTATTTCTATTTTATTATTTAAAATTCGTAATATCCTGGCGGGATGTTACAATGCTCACTAAAGCATCCAAAACCACAAAGAGCTTCCATTGCACCGACTATCGCATGGCGGTAAGTACGCACCGCCAGGCGGTGTATCAGTTTCTGGACAGAACCCAAATTCTTCCTGCACCCGTGATAAACCTTAAACCCCCAAATTCCATTCTAGTCCATCACAAGCATAAAACTCACATCAAATCAATTTTCCATCATGTATTTTCGTCTAGTAAAATCATACAATTACCAATTTCATCATGATTATACTCCCAAAATCATATTACCAATTCACCCTAAACCAAACATGAACCCTTCATGTTATACACGTCCATTCAATCATCGTGAAAACATCAATAATGGCAATTATTATCAATTATTCAGTATCACCCATACAATTATACGTAGGGATTTTACAAGAACTCGCATTATATCACATAATTCAAATGAAATCATAGGAACATACACCATAGTATGTGTCGCCTGACAACTTCATCTGTGCCACCTGGCGGTTCAATTCAAAACCCAGAAATTGTGTTCAACGCACATGCATCGCCTGACGGACCTTCAAAGCCGCCAGGCGATTTTTGGAAATACTCCAGAAACGTGAAAACAGGTAAACGTTTGATCATGTAGAGGCACCATAGTCACACATCATGCTATGAAAAACATCATGAAATGGATACACATGTAAAGGAGCTCACATAACCTGGTTTCCTTGTTTCCAATTACCAAAACGTGTAATCCTTGTTGGTAGCAATGTCCCCCTTCTTGACTCCTTCTACTGTTCCAACGTCAATAGGCTTCAAAATTACCTCTTAACTCTCTTTTCCTGTGCAGATTGATTAAGAATATCCAAAGGAACTCTGCATCACCCTTAACTCACTATTATTCTTCCTAACAACTCTAATTTTAATGGTCTTGATAGCTAAAACGAAAATTCCATTAAAATGTGTTTAATGGTTAATCAATGGCCATTCTAAAGTGGTTTTCTAGCCCCTCCTCTTAGACGGCTAAGGTTTCTACTTCTTCACATTCATGCCAAAAAGAGATTTGGCAAAAACAAACTTATTCGCTTCAGTCAAGGTTTCAACACACAACCACACAATTACAAGGCCAATGCACAACTAATCAACCAATTCATATTTCGTGATAATTCTTATACTTCTAGGATTATATTATCACTCATCATGCTCAAGCATATTATCAAAATAATAAACAATTAAAATAACATACAATTGGCATACACAAAACTTGAACCCAAGTCCCCTCATAAAAACTAAGTACTCTCAACCATATGAGCTAATACTATTCCACATCATAAAAACCAACATCAATGCCATAAAGACTCCCACTACTCGCATTTATTTAATAATTATTTGTTTAATTATTTAAATTTCTTGGGTTTTACAATGGAGACCAGGTATCAAGAACATGCAGATTATGTAAATCAGACGATTACCCAGATTACCGTGCTAAAGAAGATACGAGTGAGAGACAAATCGGCTTTGTACAATGTTGTCAACGAGTCGAGCTTCGAGAAGATTGCAAATGTTGCATCTTTAAAGGAAGCATGGGATATTTTGGAGGTTGCATACAAAGGGAATGACAAGTCTGGTTTCAAGCTTTCAAAGAAGAGTTTGAATGCCTAAAGATGGAGGACAAAAAGTAGATAATCGAGTATATAAAACTCGGGTAGAGAAGGTGACCAACCAACTTGACAGGATGGAGAGCCAATGCCAACAAGTCGAGTTGTAGAGAAAATCTTGAGATCACTAACATATGATTTTGAGAGCATCGTATGCGCCATCGAGTAGTCGAAGGACTTGTAAATTCTCTTAGTGGAAAAACTTGTCGGGTCACTTGAGGCCCACAAAAAAAAAGGAAGAAGCACGAACCGCATGATCAAACACTATAGACGCAACTTGATTTGAATGAAACTCGGAATACTCAGGGTCGAGGTCCTAAAGGTAGAGGACCAGGTGGACATGATCGAGATGATGTTGAAGATGACATGGATTAGACCAGGCTACAGAACTGTCATGGTCGTGATCAAGAAAAGGGTCGAGCAGATCGATCCCTGTCAGAAATGGAATGCTTCAAGTGTGGCAAGCACGACCACTACGCAAGAGAATGTAGATCGGCAAGCTACTACAACTATGGCAAGACTGAGCACATAGCATAGTTTTTAGTGTGAGTTTTTTCCAACATGGACAACATATCTATTGGAACAATGGAGTTAGGACCCACAATACCATTAGAACTTTTTTCAAAAACTTTCTTGGACAACATTTTCCTGATGAAACTTTTAATTTTGTGTTAATTGTAATAGTTTAGACACTTTAGTAATATTAGTTAAAATTGTAAATCCAGAACTTTGTTGGAATATATGTGAACTATTATGAAAATTTTCTACTTTTCAGGTTGGAAAATTGTAATTACAGCAAAATAAAAAAAACAGCAGCTTTTAATATCTGTCGTTTCACTTCTAGACATCAAAGGGCGTCGACTATTGTAGAGTCCATCGTCCTTTGACATTTGTCAGTGCAACGACAGACGTCAAAAACTACTATTTTTTAGCTTTGAAAAGTCAGGTTTTCTAAGAAATCGATGTTAAGGGACGTCGGGGTTGCACTCCGACGTCAATTTTGATGTCACCCGATACAACATCAGAGTTTGAGAATACTTTAAAAGTAAAAAATAACTGACATTAAAAGCCTTTTTGTATTAGTGTATTATGACCTTCATTGCGACAATAAAACATTTTTGTGGTTTAGGCTGAAGTGGTTGATCCATTTCATTATGGAAACAAATAGTTGTTGACCTACTAAATGAGTTATGGTGCATTCGTGGTTTTGAAATAAAATTTGGTCTTGCATAAGTGGACCTATAATCTCCATTTCTCAACCATCTCATTCATCCTATCATCTCTCAACATAATTTCTCATCTCAATCATCATATCAACAAGTACCCTCCACTTACATGGTTTTTCCACCTCACCAAACATTTGGTCCAAGCTCGTCAAATGTGTTCGCCACCTCTACCATGACACCATCATCTGCCTACAATCCAGGTTCTTCATCCATGCATTATTATCGACAATAATGCCTTCCTAGGAATCACAAAATCCAATTGAGATTACTCAAGCTAAACACAATGATGAAGATAATGCACCACCCGAACAGAACCACAAAAGATGACTAAGAAGACTTAGAAGAAGACCACCATGTGATAATGGTTCATAGAGATAAATGTACTTATCTTAAATATATAATAAAATTTTGGGTTAAATATGTTTTTGGTCCCTCAAGTTTGAGCAAAATTTGGGTTTAGTCCCTCATCAAAACTTTTGACCAATTTAGTCATTCATCTTCCAAAATGCGTGACTTTAGTCCTTTTAACCAAATTTTGTTAAGTTTATCTGACATTTCAAGCGCATTTCATGATAGTATTTAAATTATTTATACTGTTTGACACATTTTTGCTTCAATGTTAACTTAAATACTATCATGAAATGCGCTCGAAACGTCAGATAAACTTAACAAAATTTGGTTAAAAGGACTAAATTCACACATTTTGAAAGATGAAGGACTAAATTGGTCAAAAGTTTTGATGAGGGACTAATTCCAAATTTCACTAAAACTTGAGGGACCAAAAACATATTTAACCCTAAAATTTTTATAAATGTAGACAATGTAACATCCCTTCTTAATAGCTTAAAACTAATAAAATCAAACACTTCATCATAAAATCAAACACTTCATCATATCAATTACTAACCATCAAAGCCATATAATATGCTTAGCATCAATCATAAAACATTTAAAAATAACTAAATAGTATAAACAAGCAAAACAAGGCATTTAGCGCTCAGCGCCATTTGCCTCGCGAAAATTGGTGCTCAGTAACATCATGTCACCGCTTAACGCTAGAACATTCAGAAAAGCTGACGCTCAACGGCAAAGACTGGCACTCAATGTCACACTAATACTACTCAACGTTGTATTAGTTGACAACATGTGCATTTGATGATTTTTGAGGACCTTAGACTTGTTCCATTACTTAAATTGGTACTCCTTCCTTAGTACATTGGTTCAAAATAATTTTAATACATGAAAGAGGGTACCAATTTGTTTAATTTCTTAGATTCAAAATCTCCCAATCAACACATAAACACACAAAAATGTCAATACAAGATCATTCATCCAAAATACATCAACATGAAACTGATTCATCATAACAACTCAATTTTATCTTAAAAAATACAACCAATCACAACATGCAAAACATTAATTTATCAAACTCACGCACAAAAAAGAAAACTAGCTTCCATTACCTAACCAAGCAGCTTAAGAGACCCAACGAATATACGAACCCTAAAACATCTTTATAGCTCCACAAGATGTTCTATCTATACCTAAGAATCACACAAGAACGATCAGGACATACCGTTATGATTAATGATCAACAGAGACTCAAATTACTAATCAAAACCTCACATGCAACCAGAAGAAGGGTCACATGCAAGCCAGGATGGAAAACCCACAAGAAAACAAGTTGAAAACAACTTACACGGTTGAAGAAATTGATCGGTCCAAATTGAATAGCTCGCCATGAGGATCACTCCTACGATCTCAAATCTTCAATCAGACAAAGAGGACGAGAACTCCTATAAAGAAGTCAGATAGAAAAGTCGCTTTTAAAGAGATTGTGTGTTTTAAAATAATGCAACTTATTTATAACAATTCTATTTATACTAAAACCTTTTAATATTAAAATAATCGAGACTCATTATTTTTAAACCACTATCTCATTTTCTAGGGTTTTGCACATGAGTATTTTTACTACTATCTCATTTGCTTTTTCCAACAATTATATTCTTAAAATTAATGAAATGTAAATTTTTAAAAAATATTGTATTAATTTTATAATAAACCATATTATTATTATTATTATTATTTTCTCATCAACTTTAGATGCTTTTTATTTATTTAGTACATGATTTTTGTTTATTTAATTCAGAAAAATAATTAAATTAAAAAAATAGTTAAATGCAAACAAACTAGTAACTTGAGTGATAAAAGTGAAAAAAAAAAAGAAGCCAAAAAGGAGAATCCTTTTATATATAGGTACAGATAATACATGTAATTTTTTAGTTAAAAATTCACTACAATTATGTCATTTATTCAAAACAAAAACTATTTTTTTCATTAAAAAAATGTAAAAAAACCTAACTAAATTAACTCGTAACCCGAATAACTCGAATTCAACTAACTTATAAATTAAACGACCAAATATGAATTTTAAAATATTAAATTCAAGTTACACTGAATTGATCAAGCTGGGTTCGAATTCAATCCAACCTAATTGATGCTCACCCTTGTTGCTAACGATTGCTATCATAATAAAATATTATTTGTAAATAACTATTCGTAAAAAAAAACATATAAAACGAAAGTTGTGTTCATACATAATGACATAATCAAAATAAAATTTATGAAAATTGTACTTTATGAGCACAACTTTTGTGATTCTAATTTTAAATTGGAAGTTGTTTTCACATATTATGATTTTAGTAAACACCTGATGGACTTAGAACACGACTTCTAATTCTAAAAACTATTGAAAGTCGTTTTCCAATTTCATGACTTTAGTAGACGATGGTGTATTCCCTCTATACATTTTCTTACTTTTGATTTTGAAAATTAAATTTCGAAATCGTCTTTCAAACCCATATTTTTGCGAAGTTGTCGACGAAGTGTTTGCCTTGGACATGACTTACCCCAAATTGTGTAATATTTTTTGAAATCTGCTCGTTCTAAATTTGTAATTTATGTACCAAAAATACATCATCTATTATAATATATGGAAATATAATAAATATAACAAAAAATATTAAATGAGTCCATTGATACATCGATTAAACAAGTCTAACAATATTCATTAAACGAGTTTATCCATACAATCAATAGGCAAGTATAACAAAAAATAAAACTTAAACAAGACATTTCACACATTGATTACATGAGTCTAGGAATACTCATTAGAAAAGTCTGTTCAAACACCGATTAGACGAGTTTACCAACGACATACATTAATACATTAGATAAGTCTATTTATACACATATTAGACAAGTCTACTAATACAATGATTTTGTTCATTCACTAATTAGACAAGTCTTACAATACACTTTAGACAAGTTTGAAGAACCACTAATTAGATAACTTTGTCCATACCCTAATTAAATGAGTTTAGGTAAAATCATTACATGAGTCATTTCATACATTGATTAAATAAGTCTAATAATACTCATTAGACAAGTTTGTCCATACACTACTAAAGATGAG
This sequence comes from Vigna unguiculata, assembly GCF_037176805.1. Lineage (NCBI taxonomy): Eukaryota > Viridiplantae > Streptophyta > Magnoliopsida > Fabales > Fabaceae > Vigna > Vigna unguiculata. Next base: position 27,207,347 of record NC_140798.1, on the reverse strand, counting down.
TCTATCAACAAACACTACACCAATTTGTTCATACACTAATAAGATGAGTTTAGCAAAATACATTAGATAAGTATTTTCATACACAGATTGAACAAGTATATTAATACACGTTAGACGAGTTTGTCCACTCAATGATAAGACTAGTCTTGTAATACACATTAGACGAGCTTGAACATACACTAATTAGATGAGTCTAGCAATACACATTATATGAGTGTATCCATATACTATGAGATAAGTATAGCAACACATAATAGAAGAGTTTATAAATGCATTAATTAGGTGAGTCTAGAAATACACATCAAACAAGACTTTTCATGCACTTATTAAACGAGTATAGTAAAAAATATTACATGAGTCTAGCAATACACATTAGACGAGATTGTGGATAAATTAATTAGAAGAGTATAACAAAAAGATATTAGACAAGTCATTTCATACACTGATTAGATGAGTTTAAATACTTTGATTGGATGAGTTGTCGATGAATTGATTAGATCAGTCTAGTAATATACATTAGACAAGTAATTCATATATTGATTAGATGAGTCCAATAATATATATCAGGCAAGTTTTTTCATACACAGATTAGACGAGTCTATTAATAAACATTAGACGAGTATCTTCATTCGCTAATTAGATGAATATTGCAATACACATTAGATGAATTTGTTCATACACTAATTAGATGAGTTTAGCTACACATTAGACGAGTTTTAACATACACTGATTATATGAATCTAATAATGCGCATTATATGAATGTGTCCATATACTTATGAGACCAAGCTAACAATACATATTAGAAGAGTTTATCGATGCATTGATTAGACGAGTTTAAAAATATACATCAGACAAGATTTTCCATGCACTTATTAAACGAGTATAGTAAAAAATATTACACGAGTCTAACAATACACATTTTACGAGATTGCAGATACACTAATTAGAAAAATATAATAAAAAAGATATTTGACGAGTCATTGCATACATTGATTAGATAAGTTTACAAATACTTTTGTTAGACGAGTTGTTGATGAATTAATCAGATCAGTCTAGCAATACACATTATACAATTCATTTATATATTGATTAGACGAGTCTAACATTAGATATTAGATGAATTTGTTGATGCACTGATTATACGAGTCTAACAATACACATTAGACCAATATGTCCATACAGTGATTTGTATTTATAACGAATATATTCTACATATTTCTACATAGTCTATCATTTATATTTTTAGAGAGTTTACTCTATGTTTTTTAACATGTTATATCCTTTGCATTTTTACAAAATCAACTCTTTACATTTTTATATATTTTTTAACATGTTATATCCTTTATATTTTTACAAAATCTACTTTTTACATTTATATATATATATATATATATATATATATATTATAAACTTATGAATAGTTTTCACATTGAATTTATTCAAAATTTAATTATAATTTTAAAAATGTTAATATTTTTTAATATAATACATATTTAAATAATTTTTAATATAATATATATTTACTAACTTAAAAAGACATACACAAAATAATATCAACCCTCGTATTTAAAACTAGTTTCAATAGAAAAAAAAATGATTATTTGACAAAGTATTTTTTGACAAACTTTGACAAACAACCATTTTTAATAAAAAAAATCCTAAAACTTTATTATTTGATTCTCTTAATTTCTATAAAAAAAATAAAAAATTACTTTATTTGATAACTTTGTCAACCAAATATTTGTCAAAACATTATTTTCCTAAAAAAAAACTTGTCTTTTAGTTTCACACCCAGTGCTATAACAAAAAGCTAGTTGTATTAATTTGCTAGGTTAAAACGAGAGTGCTAGGCTACTCGCACGATACTCTTGATATATTTTTATTAGTTAAATTTATAAAATCATGAGTTAGATTTATTAACATAAAATGAAAATTGTATGCTTTTATTTTTTATAAATGTGAAGTGATTATAATAATGTAGCTGAGAAGATGTGTTTGAAAAAAAAATGTGATTGTGTAAAATGAGGAAAGCAAAGTCATATTTTGCTCACGCTCTGAATAGAATTGTTATACAGCAGCAGTAGTCAACAATATGAGGTGTCTCATCTTCCACTAATTTTCCAACGACAAGAACGGGACGTACTTGATTATAAACGGAATTTGTTTGGGCGGTGATGGCGTTTTCGTGAATGAATGACATCACATTGGATTGCACCAATCCCTTAAATAAAACGACGCCGTGTCACATCATCCCATCCTCATCAACTATGTTCAATTCCACGCCCTCAAACATGCCTCCTTCTTTTTCTTCACATTCATTTACTCTGTTATTTTCTTCTTTTTGTATGTATTTATTTTTATTTTAGTTAACGTTTTATTGATATAGTAATTAGAAAACAACAATAGTTTATTTAGAATAAAACTTAATTAGATGAAGTTATGTCACCGGTGCTTTAATAAATTTTATCAATCAAAATTAAAACTTTGCTTTTTATAATTGGCGCAATAATTTTTATTAAAAGTCAATAGAAATTATGAAAACATTGTTTCCAGTTTGATTGATGAGCATCATTAACATTTTAGTGTTGTTCAATTTGTTACGCTTGAGATTGTTGCGAAGAAGACATGTTTATTGGAACTACTTATTTAACATGGTTTAGAGAACTTTAATACTATTAACGTGTTTTAGGGACATATCAATAAAACTATAAGGATGAAATTTATTAATAGTAATAGGAAGAAAACATAGCACCTGAATAATGAGTATAACATAAAATGAGAGAAATGTATGTGTTCTTAAACATAAAGAAAAAGGACCAACAAGTCTCGCTCAACAAAAATAGAAAAAACAGAAGAATAATATGCATTAGACCAATAAATACGAATTGGAACATTTTATTAGTATGTCTAAACATAATCTACTTAATATAAGTAAATTGTGTGATAGTAAACATAATGTCTCTTATCAATATTTATGTATATTAAAAAACTATGATGAAGCTATCATTTAAAGGACAAAATAAATTTACGTGAAACCATCGTATAAAAAGGTAATGTTAATAATAAAAAAAAAAAAAAAACACTCAATGAGCATGACATAAGTGTGATCATATTAGCTTGAAATTAATCTCAAAACGGCAAAATTTTAATCTTATAAGATACTCACCTAAATGTCACTGAAAAAGTCTACTCTATGTGAGACATGGATGAAATGCTAAACAATTAAAATATATTTTTCTTCGATTAAAATATAGTTTTTCATCTAGAAGTAGGAGAGTGGATAATGATTATATAATGAACTCTAAGTTTATTATTTTGGTCGTTTCAGCAAAAAATCCTTGAAGATTTTATTTCCTTTTTTTTACACTCTTATAGTAGAGTATTATGAGGTTTAAATTAAATGTTTGCTTTGGAAATTGTGAATGTACTTGGAATCAAAGATCATAAGAGTTGTTTATGTGGTGTAAAAATGTTCACATACGATTAGTTTCTAGTTGTTATAAGATAATAGTAATGATTTTTCTCAATTTTGAAATTTCCTTGTTATTTATCTATTGATAAGATAATTCTCAAGAGTAGAAGGGATTGATGTTCTTCACAATAATACTTTTTTTTTTTCTGATGAAGAAAGTCCGTCTACAAGAGATAAAATATATTATCTAGTCATAATATACCACAAAACACAAGATCAACATGAAATATGTTCCTTATCATAAGAATAAAACATTCAAGCGTTTTTTTTTTTTGAATTTTATAAAAACATTTGAAACAAATACTTATCTATTATATAACTGAAAATTTTGAAGAGTGCATAAATAGTTGTTTTATTAATTATTAAAATTTATAGTAAAATTATAAAAAATAATTATTTATTAATTTTTATAATATTATAATTACTTAATAAAAACACTTAGTAATTTTTCATGAAGATAACTACTACTTACTTATCACCCATTATAAAATCAAGGGTTAAATATGTTTTTGGTCATTTAACTTTCAGTAAATTTTGAAATTAGTCAATTTCAAAACTTTGGACCAATTTAGTCATTCATCTTTTACAATACATGGATTTAGTCCTTTTAATAAAATTTTGTTAAATTTATTTGATATTTCAAGCGCGTTTCATACTAGTATTTGACTTAACATTAAAGCAAAAATGTGTCAAACAATATAAACAACTCAATTACAATCCTAAAATGCGTATGAAACATCAAATAAACCTAACAAAATTTGATTAAAAAGACTAAATCTACATATTTCGAAAAATGAAGGACTAAATTGGTCTAAAGTTTCGAAATGGACTAATTCTAAAATTTACTGAAAGTTAAGGACCAAAAACATATTTAACCCTAAAATCAATAAAATTAGTTTTTTGTGTTTATAAGAATAACAATGGTAAAAAAAATGTGAAAGAAAAATAATTACACAAATGAATATACATTATGAATTTTTATAAATAAATATAATTTTTATGAGGAGATAAAGTTATAATAAAAGTACAAATAGAAAACTAATTAAGGTAACAATTACAAATAAATTTGATGATACCATCATGTAAACTAAATTTATTATGTTTTATAATAATGATCTTAAAAATATAAAAAACATTAGTGTTTTATCCATGCGATGACAGCCATTAAACTCAAATAAATGCAAGTATCATTATCGAAATCTTTCACTAACATAATAGAGAAAGGTTTTGGAAGAATGTTTTCAGCCTAATCTCAACATTGCATCAAATAACGTTTTCACTTTTTATATTTACAATTTAATTATTATCGTTTCACGACTTTTATCATTTAAACTTTTGATCATCTAAATTTTCAAATTTAATACACTTTATTATCCGTTAAATTTCTAACACAATAATCACATTTCATTGAAAAAGATTAAAACAAAAACCAAAGTCATGACAATTAAGAGCATCTCCGATACAGTTTCTGCAAAATCTTAATTATGATTGTTGCCAAAAATATATATTTCTAAAAAAATGTTATTTTAGTTTTTATAACCAAAGTATTAAGCAAACTTAACTTCTTATAAGAATCTAAGGATAATTGGTGTTTAAGGTGTAAGTGAATGCACATGTGGAAGGAGAAAACGCTGAAATCCGAAGAGGTTATCCATAAATAGAAAATGTTAGTGAAGTCACAGTCTACAAAATTAGTTATACCGTAATGGCACAATACCCGGTAAAGGTAGGGCAGTGAAGACAAAATAAAAACTTACCTAATGCGTTGAAACCATTAATTTCATATTATTAATATTAATCAATTATCTAACGCCCAATCTGTTCTCATCAATGTGTAAGGAAACGCCACCTAGCCACTAACATTTCATACATAGGGTTAAATAATAAAGGAATATTTTAGCTTTTAACCTTTGGTAAAACTACAAGAAATTTCTATTTTCATATATTAGTTCAATATTTTTAAATTAAGTAAAAGATTAAATATTAAAAATATTTATTTATTGATAGCGATAAAGTTATGTATTAATGTATGTGATGTAATATATATTTATTGCCAAAATAAAAATTCTATGTATTCAAACAGATAAATTAAAGAAGTAAGACTTTAGAAGTAAAAAATTATGAAGTAATTAATTAAAGTAGATATACTTTTTTTGGTATGAATCACATCACATTATTATTATTAGTACATATTTGGGATAAAAATTCAAAAATCAGTAAGTAAAATCATTCATGCCAATTGATGCATGCGTTTGCTGATGTTGATATATTTTTATATTGTCTCCTATAGTGAATTATTGTCATAAAATTAATAAATATTAACTTTTGTAGTAATAAATTTTAATTTGTTAATAATATAATACACTAATAGTTTATTAAAATAAAATTTAATAGTTTGATTCTTAAAACATGTTTCATATAATGATTATTTGAATGCATAATTAAAACTGTGAAAATAGTTTTTTTATGCAATTAGAGATAATTGCATATAAATAACTTCTTCATTTTATGATTTTGTTAATTAATTAATTAATTAATAATATAAGATTTTGTGAAGGAAAGGTATGAAAGTAAAATACTTGATGGATTTTTTTATTAGTTGTTTTTACTTGTGTTTTGACAATTTGGCATTTCTCTCATCCCTGGAGAGGTCAGAACAGGACAGTATGCCACCAACCCACAAAAGAAAGCTAAAACTGAAAGGCAACACTGCTTAAAACCAGCAACCAGCAGGAGAGAGAGAGAAAGACACAAAGATAGAGAGAGAAACACAAACACACAGACAACATTGTGTGTTGTGTGTGAGCACAAAACACAGAGATCCAACCAACATGGGGTGACACACACAATTTTTAGCAAATAATAATAAAAAACACACCTTGCCTGAACTAGTTCATCGCCGCCACTGGAAATCAGAATCTAATACATAAAAGTTTCAATCTTTTACCGTCATTTTTGGTGAGTAGCTTCATATCTCAATTATTCGCTTTTTTGTTTTTCACTCCTTCAGGGATTGATCTCTTTCCCATGCCTCTTCACAATTCAATTCAATTCAATTCAATTCTCCTTTTGTATTGATCTTCAGTTTTTTCTTTTTTTGCTCTATGCTTTAATTTTAAGTTTAATCATCTGGATTTGATTGATCAGGTAGTTTGGGTTATATGGGAGCCATCTCACGAATGATCATCATAATTCTTGTTCAAATTTGAACACGGATTCATGAGAATTCATCTTCTGAAGCTTTGAAATATTTCATTTTCTTGTTAATTTGCCAAATTCTGATATATTTTTACTTATATTTTAGTTTTGGGTCTTCTGTTGTTTTAATTGGATTTTGTTTTTTGATCAGGTAGTTTGTGATTATTCCGGCATGTCGGGAGCTATTTGGTCATTCAAGTTTGGAGGTTGATTGAGTTGGAATTGATCAGGTATTTTTGTTCTGTTGCAGATCATTTTTGAAAGGAGAAAAAAGACACGGCTTCGATTTGTCTGTAACTGAACGTCTGTTTTCCTTTGGTTTTGTTTGTTGTTCCAGGGAAAACACAAGAAGAAACTGTGTGGACTTCTTTGACTTTGCAGTTACTTCTTCGAAACTTTGAAGGGTTAAGTTCCTGTAACATCAGAAGACAAAGTTCTGCTGTCCTTTTTCTGGAGCAATGGCGACTTTGTCACATGCAAACTCTAGGAGAATGTATTCATGGTGGTGGGACAGCCACATAAGCCCCAAAAACTCAAAATGGCTCCAGGAAAATCTGACAGGTAATTCCTTTTATCTCTCTTCAGCTTTTGGAAGTAAGTATATTAAACATGTTAACTATTGTTGTTCATGACTTGACACCTTCACTCACTCAAACCATTTATTGATTTGTTATATAAAGGGGAAATATATGTATCTGACATGGAGTAGAAATCAAATCTATTCCTCTTTCATTTCTGTTTTTGAAAATCTCTTTCATTTCTTTGATATCTTATATATTTATTGAGATTGTTATGACTAGAAGGCCTTCAAAATTACAGTCCATAGATGTTCTCTCTGCTAAAACCTTTATAAAGCACTGGCCAACAAAAATATATATCATCTTCGGTGATATCGTCCACAACAACATAACTCGGTTTAAATCTGTTTTCAGTTTCACTTCAAAATTTACTGGCACTTGTGTGATGCACTAAAGTTGAAACTTCATTGGCATATAATCATTTTTCTCAATCTGCAAGGGTATATATATTTTCAAATCATATTTGTTTGTTGATATCTTCTTCAAAATAGTTTTCTATGTATAGCTATAGATGTTGAAGCATGAAGATATGTGATTTATTTTTTTACCAAAATATTAGTTCTTGTCTCTGGGGACATGTTACATGTTCTGTAAGTGCTAGTTTGCTGACACAGGTCTATTTACTTTATTGTCAATTGTGTCATTTATTTGCTTAATCAAGTTATCATCCATTTGGTGGTTCTGTTTTAAGGACATTTGAACTTAATACAAGGATATTTCCTCTTGCTCAGATATGGATGCCAAGGTGAAGCAAATGATTAAGCTTATTGAAGAAGATGCAGATTCTTTTGCAAGGAGAGCAGAAATGTATTATAAAAAACGGCCAGAGCTTATGAAAATGGTTGAAGAGTTTTACAGGGCATATCGGGCATTGGCTGAGAGATATGATCATGCAACTGGAGTTATCCGCCATGCCCATAGGACCATGTCTGAGGCATTTCCTAATCAAGTTCCTATGATGCTGACAGATGATTTACCTACAGTTTCTCCTCCGGATACAGAGCCACACACTCCAGAAATGCGCCACTCTTCACGTTCCTTTCTTGATTCAGATGAACCACAAAAGGAGGCTTCTGCTCACTTCCATGTTATAAAAAAGAATGGTGGTTATTCTGGCGAACCTGATTCTTCTTTGAACAAAACAGGTTTGAAACAGCTCAATGATCTCTACATCCCTGGAGAACAGGAAAATCTTACACAGTTTGCAGAAAGGAATGCCAGAAGGGGGCTCAATTTTTTTGAGACACAGGAGAGTAGTGAGCTAAACAATGGAAGCAACAATACTAGGTCTCACATCTCGTCTGAGTCTGAACGTGTGACAAAGGCTGAGACAGAAATTTTGGCCTTGAAGAAAGCCATTGCCAAATTAGAGGAGGAAAAGGAAGCTGGCTTGCTTCAGTATCAACAGTGTTTAGAGAAGCTGTCTAATCTCCAGTTAGAATTGTCTAGCGCACAAGAGAATTCTAAAAGACTTGATGAGCGAACAAGTAAAGCTGAAGCTGAAGTTCAAGCCTTGAAGGAAACCCAAATTAAATTACAGGCTGAAAGTGAAGATAGTCTTCTTCAGTATCAGGAGTGCTTGGAGAAAATAGCAAAGCTAGAGGAAAATATTTCTTCTGCGCAGACAGAAGCCGGAGAACTTAATGAAAGAGCTAACAGAGCAGAAAATGAAACTGAGTCCCTAAAGCAGGACCTTGCTAGAGTAGAAGCTGAAAAGGAAACTATCATTGTTCAATATAAACATTGCTCGGAGACACTATCAAAGTTGGAGGAGAGATTAGACGAAGCCGAGGAAAATGCAAGAAGGACTAAGGAGCATGCCACTGTAGCTGAAAATGAAATTGGGGCCTTGAAACTACAAGTTACTAAACTTAATGAAGAAAAGGAAGAAGCTGCTCTCCGTTATCAGCAATGCTTGGAGATAATTTCCGGTCTGGAATATAAACTCTCTTGTGCTGAAGAGGAGGTGCGTAGGCTAAATTCCAAGATAGATGATGAGGTAGAAAAATTACAGAGTTCTGAGAAGAAGTGTCTTCTCTTGGAGACATCAAATCACAATCTGCAGTCTGAGTTACAATCTTTGGCACAACGAATGGGGTCTCAAAGTGAAGAACTTAATGAGAAGCAGAAAGAATTGAGTAGACTTTGGGGTTGCATGCAGGAGGAGAGATTGCGCTTCATTGAGGCTGAAACCGCTTTTCAAACTCTTCAGCAGTTACATTCTCAATCTCAGGAAGAGCTTAGATCTCTTGCTGCTGAACTTCACAGTAAAGTGGATACACTGGGGAACGTGGAATCACGTAAGCAGGCTTTAGAGGATGAAATACACAGGGTCAGTGAGGAAAACAAAATCCTAAATGAGGTCAAAATTTCTTCATCGTTGTCAATAAAAAATTTGCAGGATGAGATTTTGAATTTGAGGGAGACAATAAAGAAACTTGAACAGGAGGTGGAGCTGCGAATTGATGAAAGAAACGCACTTCAGCAAGAAATTTACTGTCTTAAAGAGGAGCTTAATGATCTGAATAAAAAACATGAAGCCATGATGGAGGAAGTCAGGTCAACTGACTTAGATCCACAATGCTTTGGACCATCTGTTAAAAAACTGCAAGATGAAAACTTAAAGCTGAAGGAAACATGTGAGGCTGACAAAGGAGAGAAAGAAGCTCTTTTGGCAAAATTGGAAACCATGGAGAAAATTCTGGAGAAAAATACTGTCTTAGAAAATTCCCTTTCAGACTTGAATGCTGAGCTGGATAGTGTCAGAGGAAAGGTAAATGTGTTGGAAGAAACATGTCAGTGTCTACTAGTTGAGAAATCCAATCTTGCTGCTGAGAAGGCCACCTTGTTTTCTCAGTTACAATCCACAACTGAAAAGCTGGAGAGGCTCTCAGAAAAGAGCAACCTGTTGGAAAATTCACTATTTGATGTGAATGCTGAACTTGAAGGGTTAAGGATGAAGTCCAGGGTGTTAGAAGATACATGCCAGTCACTTGACCATGAGAAGTCCAGTATCTTTCAAGAGAAAGAAACCTTAGTTTCACAGATGAACATCACTCATCAAACACTGAAAGATCTTGAGAAACTGCACAGTGAATTGGAGTCAAAGCATTTGGAACTAAAAGGAGAAAGAGAGTCTGCACTTAAAAAGGTAGAAGAACTTCTAGTTTCCCTATATTCTGAGAGGGAAGAGCATTCCAGAGTTTTGAAATTGAATGAAGATGAATTGGCTGAGAAGGAATTACAAATTCATATTCTACAAGAAGATAACAATTGCAAGAAAAAGGATTATGAGGAGGAACTGGACAGAACTATACATGCTCAAATTGAAATTTTCATCTTGCAGCAATGTATTGACGATCTGGAAAAAAAGAATTTCTCCATTCTGGTTGAGTGTCAGAGACTATTGGAGGCTTCCAAAATGTCAGACAGAATGATATCTAAATTGGAGACTGAGAATGTTCAAAAGCAGGTTGATGTGAATTCTCTGTCTGAGAAAATTAAAATACTAAGGGTTGGGTTGATTCAGGTGTTGAAGACTCTTGACTATAACAGTGGGCATTTCTGTGAAGATATGCTTGAAGAAGATCAAATGCTTTTGAACCAGATATATGAAAAACTTCAGGAGAGGCAGAAATCTTTTGACACAATTTTCAATGAAGGCCAAAAACTGGCCATTGAGAATTCAATTCTGATTACATTCCTTGAGCAGTTAAAACTAAAGGTAGAAAATCTAGTGACACAAAGAGATGACCTTGATGAGCAGTTCAGTATCCAGTCTCAGCGGTTTTTGGCATTGCAAATAGAGGTTCAGAAGATACTGGAGAAGAACCAAGAGTTGAAGTTGACAATAAGCAAAGGAGAAGAGAGAATGGAAGTAATGACAGCTGAAATAGGCAACCTACAGAAGAAGCTGTCAGACATGGAAAAAAATCACAACAATTTACAGGAGGATAGTCACAAAATATTGGAAGAGAAGAAGTCCTTGATGAGAAGTTTTCTAGATCTGGGTGAAGCGAAAAGTAACTTGGAAGAAGAAATGTGTTTCATGATCCATGAGACAATAGCTCAGTCCAATATTTCCCTTATTTACGAGAATATTATCTTTGAAAAACTCCTGGAACTTAAAGAGCTAGGTGAGGATCTTGATAAACATTGTTCAGCAAATAATGACCTCAAGGAGAGATTAAAAGTTATGGTGGGAAAGTTAGAGAATGAAGAAATGGAAAATTCACATCTTAGAGAGTCATTTATAAAGTCAAATGTTGAACTGCATTTAGTTCAATCTATCAATGATGAATTAAGTTGTCAGATTAGGGATGAAAGGGAAATGTTGAATCAAAAGGAAAATGAGCTTTTGGAAGCCGCTGAGATGTTTCATGTTTTACATGCTGAGAAAACGGAATTGCAAAGAATGGTGGAAGATCTGAAGATTAAGTATGATGAAGCAAGGGTGACGCTCGAAGAACAGGCTAATCAAATTTTGAAATTGTCCTCAGACAAGGACCGTCAAGATGAAGAGGTAATTTGCCTGTGTGAAGTGAACCAGAAGTTGGAGTCTGAAATACGGCACCTACGTCAAGAGCTTGGAGAAACTAAACTGAGGGAAAATAAGCTAAGTTATGAAGTACTTGAGGGAAGAAATGAGATTGAACAATGGGAAACTCAGGCTTCAACACTCTTTGCTGAGCTGCAGATTTCTGCTGTCAATGGAACATTATTTGAAGGAAAGGTCTCTGAGCTAGCTGATGCTTGTGAGAATCTTGAACACAGAAACTACTCCAAAGACATGGAAAGCGAACATCTGAAAGAAAGAGTTAGCAAGCTGGAAATCGAAAATGGAAGACTATCTGGTCAATTAGCTGCTTATGGCCCTGCTGTCAGTGCTTTGAATGACAGTATAACAGCTCTGGAGATGCAGACTCTTGCACATGCAAAACCTGATGACTGTGAAGAAACAAAGGTATTGAAATATCATTTTAGTATTTGGTCGCAACATTATTATAGCTTGTCTGAGTGATTCCCTTGGGCCATAATTTGACAGTTTCGGGGGTGGGTTAGATACTCATTCTTCTTTCACTCTATGAGCTTTGAGGCACTTTAATGGATTCTTGAGCTAGATTCCAAATTTCAACCAAATTATGAAGTATCGCTGTCTTTACTTTCTTGGATGCACAAATATGACTTCGTAATACCTTTTATCTCATGAAATTGGGTGGAATGGCGTCTGGTTTTGTAACTACTTTTTAAATCTATTAAGTAAAATAAACTAGTCTTTTTCTCCATGAATTCTTCATGCAAAAATTTGCTTTATAGTATTCAATGCTAGAGAACATTGTAGAAAGATAAGCTGCTTTTTTTGGGTCGGTGCCAGATCATTGCTTTTGCTTGGTGATTGCGTAATCATGTGAAATGAATTTCTTCTCAAACTGGAACGAACTATTATTTCATTTATTTTATTGATATAATTTTGTTACAATCATCATTTTCAGGCTAAAGTATTGGTGGGTAATGAATTCACTGAAGATGGTCAACAAGCAGACCAAGATAAGACAGTTATGGCACCAGAGGCACTCCCTGGCTTCCAAGATATGCAGAGAAGGATCAATGCTATTGCAATGGTAGTAAAGCAGTTAAATGAAAGTTTCAAACTGAAGAATCAAACTAGAGAGATACAAGAGTTAAAATCTGGAAATACCCGGCATGGAGAGAATATTCAAGCAAGCAAGCATGTTACTCAAGACCAAGGAAAGACCCCGGTTACAGAGATTGAAGTTTTGCCTAAAGACATCATGCTAGATCAAATATCTGAATGTTCATCATATGGGATAAGTAGGAGGAGAGAAATTCTTGAGGCTGATGATCAGATGCTTGGGTTGTGGGAAACAGAAGATAAGGATGGCGCTGTTGGAAAGCAAGTTGAAAAGACACAAAGGATGGCTTCTGAAGTTGGAGGCAATCATCAAAGAGGAACAACCAAGGAACCCAAAAATAAATACCCTTCAAAAGATTCCTTGGTGGAAAAAGAGTTGAGTGTGGACAAGTTAGAGATCTCGAGAAGATTGACACTGCCACGGGATGAAGGGAACCAAACAAAGATTTTAGAGAGACTTGATTCTGATGCACAGAAGTTAACAAACCTTCAAATCACCGTACAAGATTTGATGAAGAAGGTAGAGGTTAATGAGAAGAACACAAAAGGAAAAGGTGTTGAGTTTGATGGAGTAAAAGGGCAACTTGAAGCATCCCAGGAAACCATCACAAAGTTGTTTGACACCAACAAGAAGTTGATGAAGAATGTGGAAGAGGGTACCTTGTCATCTGTCGGGAAGAGTGCAGGAGAGTCAAATGAAAGTGGAAGTGTCAGCAGAAGGAGAGTCTCGGATCAAGCAAGGAGAGAATCAGAAAAGATAGGACAACTGCATTTGGAGGTGCAAAGGTTACAGTTTCTACTGCTGAAACTTGGTGATGGAAAAGAAAGCAAAGAGAAAACGAAAAGCAGTGATCGAAGTCCAAGAGTGCTTTTGCGAGATTATCTTTATGGTGGGACGAGAAGCAACAACCAAAAGAAGAAAAAGCTACCATTTTGTTCATGTGTGCGACCTCCCACCAAGGGAGATTGATTGTTAATTTGTTACCTTATAGCTTTCTTGTTTGTAAAATTTTCTCTCTAAAGATGCATTGAGACCCTCCTACATATTTTGATCTTTGTACATGTTGTGCCTCATTTACTCATAAGAAGAGGCAAAGGCTAGGACGGAATTTTCACAATTTTTTCTCTGTAATATGAAATTCTGAATAATCACCTCCTTTTTTCTACCTGGTTTAGATGAGAAATGAGTGTTTAGTGTTGTACCCATTTCCGTGTCTAACATTGTGGTGCAAGATACTATTATTCCTTCGTAGAACCAGGCTTACCAATTTGCTTTCATTGATTTCCTCCATCTCCATCCCTGAGATTTGAGCTAAACTATTTATTTTTCATAAGCTATAATTAGCTTATTTATATGTTAGAAATCAAATTTAAACTTTTTATTAGAAATAAATGAATTAATTATCTTCCTTTTTCTTCTAGAAATGGTTATGAAAAAGATTTTCGTGAATTGCACCGAATAATCAGTTTTCTCTCCCACAATCAGTTCTAACTAAGGATATGACTCGAGTACTTTTCATTTTCTTATGCCTCTAAAACTTCTCATGTCACATATTGGAGTGGTAACGTAACCCTCTGATTCATCTTTCTTGAGATCTATTCTTGCACGGAGATTGAAGTTGCATGCTCCGTAACTGCCCTAAATGGTTTTGGAACATGGTTTTGCTCAGTTTATTCATCACCTCGCTTCCAGGATTGACCAAAAAAAGCTGAGTGCATATGAATGGAACATTAGAAAAAAATATATATCAAGCATGCTAAATTGAATATGTATAAGAAAATATTGGTTCCTGAATCATAATTAGCAAATACGGGGAGGTAGATCAACGGCTCATGCAGTGGTACCTCTCAAAGGAAAAAAAAAATACTATAGAGAAAGTTTAATGTAGAGTATTAATTTCACAACTTGGTAATGGATGGTAACCTTCATACAAGATTTTATTGTATTATTTTGGTCACTTCTTAGATCTCTTTGTATGTCACTCAACTTTGTATTTGTTTGTGTCAATAGTTTTTGTGGTGTAAAATTTGATGTTACCTGAACATAAACATTTTTTTTGGTGGAGGCACCGATGGAAAGTCTACTGGAAATTGGATACAAAATGTTGTCGAGGAAAACTATATTAGAATTTAGAATGAATGTTCTAGTTGAAAGCTAATGTCACTAATCTCAAGTTTGTTGACCTTAAAACGGAGTTTTAGGATGTTGAGACTATTTAGTGTATCGAAATATAAGCCTAGAATTGAAGTTTAAAGGGAATAATAGTTCATTCCGAATGAAGGACTTAAGGGAAGAGATGAAAGTTGCTAGGATCGATCATCCCATCTAAGGTAGTTTGGGCTTCATCACAATTTTATCCTTGAAAAACACTTCTAAAGGTTGAATGAGTATTTAAGCTACCTTTTATCTCGACTCCTAAGATATGTGAGACTATTGAGTGTACTTGAATACAATACAAAACTTTGGACTACTTTTCTATTTATAGTCGATAAGGTTACAAGTTGAATAATAACTTTTATCGGATCTATTAAGATATGAAAAGATATAAAATCTTGAAAATATAATTTAAATTATCCTTTATTAAAGATATTAAAGACTAAATTTGATACCCGACAAGTTTTTAATGTTATGACTGTATACAATCTCTTAGCCTTGTTGTGTCAGGCAGTCAAGGCAAAAAGGTTTAAAAGTGGCATACGAACTTTCACTCGTTTTTCAAACATGGTATCAAATTAGGAAGGAAACTCTTAAATCATCATCTCATATTCGATGATCAATTTCTTTAATGGATCAATGTTCCCTACTCGATATAAAGACATTCAAGCACAAAACATCCCATTAATAAGCATTGTGTATATTTCTTAGTTTAACTCAACTAAAAAACGACTTATAATCTCACTAACCTAACTCGACATTTAAACATTTTATGCATACGAGACTTACTCAAACATTTCATAGAACAAGTCGTAATGAATAAAATATTTAGAAATATTATATATATATATATATATATATATATATATATATATATATATATATATATATATATATATATATTTAAAGAACTAAATTTTTTGGTTACACATAATTGATGATATTAATTTTAAAACAAAACAATTTAAAAATAATAATAATTAATCAAATACTCAATCTTAATCTAATATTAAATACATTAAAATAATTTTATTTTATTATTCGAAATAATTATATTAAAATTTTGAAACAACATTATATTACATTATTTTTTTTTCTATATTACTTTTTAGAAATATCTCACTTAAAACTTCTAAAAATATAAAATGTTTTCTGTTAAAAATAATTTATTTAATAATATTATTTAAAACAAAAAAATATTAAATCTGAAAATATATTTTAATTTAAATAGCATAACATATATTTCATAAAATATTTCTTCCAAAGAAAAAAATGTTTTGAAAAGAAATTTTATTTTTATATTTTGAATAATTAAATGGAAAATTAATTTATTAACCTTTTATGATTCATCAATTTTACTATTTTATTTTTTTATGATAAGATAGTTAAGAATAAATTTAAAGAAAAAATAAACACTTGAAACTTTAATCATAATTAAAAACGGCCTTGGGAAAGCTTCACCCAAATTCATAGTTACTAACTAGAGATGACAAATAAACCCATCCCCGTGGGTATTACTCGAACCCGTCCCCATTTTGATGAGAATCCCCGCATTAACTGGGTATGGGTATGTGTATGGGGAATCCCCAAATTTTTCAGCAGTTGGGTATGGAGAATCCCTGACTTTTTCAGTTGGATATGGAGATGAGTATGGTGATATACATATCTTCGCCATAATACTCGTTCCCACCATATCTCCGTTCTCATTTAAATTATTAAAATATTCACAATTAATTAAATAACCCTATATATATATATACTTTCTATTTTTTATTTCTTTTAATTATTTGGTTTGTCATGAAACTCATTCGCATCTCCAATATATTTTTTATCTTATCATAACATTTATGTAATTATGTTAAAATGATGTATGTTAGTTAAAAAAAATTTATGCCTCACATTTGAATATTTCTATTATTTTTTAATATTTTTATTTATTATATATTTTCCTTTCACATGAGAATGTTTATACTCTCAATTTAAGGTAATATAAAAAAATTCTTTAATTATTATTATTATTATTAACTTTTGTTTAATTTGAAGAACTCTTTTGTTTCATTAAAATAATTTTCGTTATTTTTCAACCATTGAGTATATATGTTGATATTTCAAAAGTTTTATTCGTTCTCTAAGGTATTTTTCATTTTATCATACCTTAATTATACATTTGATTTCCTTTGTGCGATTTCTTTCGATAGTCTCTTAAATTATTTCTAAAACACACATTTGATAGTTTTTTAATATTTTTATTTATTGTTTATTTTCATCATGTAGAATAATATTTCGATATATTCTATCTAATTAATTTTAATTTTATAACTCATTATTAATCATATTGTAATTTTTTTACTTTAAATTATGTTTGAAGTGGTTAAAATTATATATATATATATATATATATAATGATATTTAGGAGTAGTATATAATAATTCACTACAAGAAAAACATGAAATAGTGACTGATTTAGTCATTAACTCATATCAATCACTATTTTTTGTCATTGGTGGTAGTAGTTGATTTATTATCTGAATCAGTGATTAAATTAGTGACCGATTCAATGATCGAATCGGTACTTGATTTAGTGACTAATTTAATTACTAATTTATTTATAATTTAATGACAAATTTTTTGGTCACTAATGATATTTCTATTTAATTTTAACCACTTCAAACATAATTTAATAATTAGTTCTTTAAGGTATTTTTCATCTTATCATACCTTACTTATACATTTGATTTCCTTTGTGTGATTTCCTTCAATAGTCTCTCAAATTATTTTTATAACACACATTTGTTAGTTTTTTAATATTTTTATTTATTGTTTATTTTCATCATGTAGAATAATATTTCGATATATTCTATCTAATTATTTTTTATTTTATAACTCATTATTAATCATACTGTAATTTTTTCACTTTAATTGTATAAATAACTTTTATTTACTACAATATAAAAATTTAATATAATTACTATGAATATTTTTTTTGTCACTATCCAACATATATTGAAATTCAAAAGATACAAAATCTATGTCAAAATTTTATTATTATGTTTATTATTTGTTCTTTGTGTCATTTTGATCAAATGATGTATTATAACTTTTATTAGTGTATAAAAAAGAGATTCATTAGAATTTAAAAAATTGAAGTAAACAAACATTTAAAATATATTTTAATTTGAATATTTGTTTTCCTTTTATATTTTTTTTGAAATATTTTTTAATTTTATCAACTAAGTTTCATCAATGTTGTAGTTTGCAAATTTAATAAATGTTTTGGTTCTCATGAAATTTTATTTGGTATTCTAATCTAAAATGTAAACAATTATAATTTATTTCAAAGTATTTGATATGGAAGAAACAATCATCCTCCTAATATTGAATATTTGATAATATTATATTTTCTTTACCATAATTTTTTTTTCTTTTATAAAAATTAATATTGAAGTAGTTAGAACACAGGTACTGGTATGGGTACGAGATTATACCCGTTACCCGGTGAGGATGGGGATGGGACAAAAGTTTGATACCCGTTGAGTTTAGATATGGGGATGGGGATGAATTTTTTCTGCGGGGATGGGTATGGGATAGCGAAACTCGTCCCCATCCCGCCCCGTTGCCATCCTTATTAGTAACGAATGTTTAACAAATATTTTGGAGTCAAAATCTTCTTCATATTTTGAAAGACTAAAGTCCCCTAAAATATAAAGAAACTACGCTCTTATCTACTGCATTTGGTCTAAGATTACTTCAAATTAGAGAATTTAAGTGTTGATTATATTTAAGTTAAATTATGCCTTTGATCTCTCTATTTTCGTAAGAAAATATTGATTGGGTCCCTTTATTTTTATAATTCTCAATTAGGTCCCTATTTTTTAAAAATGGTATCAATCATGCCCTTTCTGTTCAATTGGGTTAAACGACGTTTGGAGAATAGTAAGTAGGCATGGTTCTGTCTCATTAAACAGTGACTAGGCAACATGAAATTACATATGTAATTTTTTTTAATAATTAATATATTAAAAAAGTGATAAAATCGGTTTTTTGTAATAAATAGAGATTGACAATCTGTGAGATTGGGGTTTTCTTTAGGAAGGAATGAGGATTGAAGACTGATTGAAGATTGAGGTTTTTGGTTAGTATCATTTTGTTATGGTTTCAATCATCTATATAGGAATCTGTTTGGTGAAATTGTGGTTTCGTTGCAATCGAAGGTTGTGAGGTAAGTAGATATTCTAACCTAGATCTCCCATGTATCATTTTGTCCGGTATTTTTTGTCGGCATTTATTGTAGAATCTTTGTTTTGGGAAATCGAAGTAGTTTTGTGGGGTATGAGGTGTTTAATTCTTGAGGTATGAGTTGTTTGAATATGGGGTCTGTGTCCCACCATCTTAAAATTTGTGTTTTTGTTATGGTCCCCCCATCTCAAAGTCGTATTTGGTTATCTGTTTCAGTGTGCTTTTGTTTTTAATATATGTTTATTTTTTTCGGTATATGAATATTGTATAGTTGTATATGTATTTGTATGTGTGTGTGTGTGTGTGTGCGTGTGTGTGCGCATCATGGGCGATGACAAGTTTGAGGTCTCATGTATCATTTTGTTCGGTGTTTTTGTCGGCATTTATTGTAGGGTCTTTGTTTTGGGAAATCAAAGTAGTTATGTGGGGTATGAGGTGTTTAAATCTTGAGGTATGCGTTGTTTGAATATGAGTTTGTGTCCCACCATGTTAAAATTTGTATTTTTGTTGTGGTCCCCCATCTCAAAGTCGTATTTGGTTATCTATTTCAGTGTGTTTTTGTTTTTAATATATATTTATTTTTTGTAGGTATATGAATATTGTATAGTTGTATGTGTGTGTGTGTGAGTGCATCATGGGCGATGACATGTTTGAGGTGGTGTTCCACCACGGAGGGAAGTTTCTCAACGATGGAAAACTTAGATATGATGGGGAAAGTTCTACTTTGTCTTGTGACCCAAATCGTTGAAGTTATTTCGAGATTATAAATATACTGAGGGAGATGAGGTATGTCAGAGAGAATGAATTGTGGTATTGTGTAGGAGGTGGTTCAGTATTGGAGGATAGATTGGAGATTTTGGGTGATTGTTGTGGTGCGATGCATATGGTTAAGATAGCTAGGCTAAATGGTTAGATTCATCTTTTTGTTGTGCATAAAATGATTGGACTCGAGATAATAGAAATGTTGGAATATTTTTCTCATGATGGAGATAAAGCTGAAGTTAGTGGCAATGAGAATAATGTTATGGACATTGGGAACGAGAAGGACAGTGAGGGTAGTGGTTGTGAAGGCCAAATTGAGTTAGATAAGGGGGTGAGTGTGAAGGTGAAGAACCTGAGTTAGATAAGGGGAGTCAATGTGAAGGTCAAGAACTTGAGTTAGATAAAGGGGTTAGTCTGAAGGTAAAGAACCCAAGGTGGGTAAGTATGCATGTCAAGGTCAGTTAAATGAGGTGGGTGAGTGTATTGCTGAACCTGAGGTAGATGTTACTGCTAAGTGTGAACGTGCAAGTGAGTTAGATAAGGGGGTTTAGTTATAGAGTGTTGGTTAGTGTGATGGTCAAGGCCAGCCTAACTAAGAGGAGGGGTTGAATGTGTAATTGATACAAAATTTCATGTAGAGAGTTGGAATGAGTCTAGACCATATGGTAGTAGTAGTGACGAAAGTGTTGATGATATTGACGTTGATGAATTAGTTGATGTTAGTATTAATTTCAATATAGAGTATGAACCTGAAAAATGGGAGGGTAATGTGGAGTTGAAGTTGGAAGTATTGAACAAGACTTTACTGGACCATCTACTAGTTATAGGACAAATGATACAACAAATGAGGAGAGTGATGAGGGGCCTGTGGGCTTAGACAAAGAGTTGTCAGATAATGAGTGGCAATAAGAAGAGTTTGGAAGTGGTAAAGATATTAATAAAGTATGTATTGATGAAGCAAATAATGATAAATAGGGTTATGGGAACTTTCCAACATTTTTAATGCCCAAACATATGGCTATATATAAATGGGAAGTTGGAACCTATTTTAGTGAAAAGGCGAAATTTGTAGAAGTCATCAGAAGCTATGCAATGGAAAATGGGAGATGTTTAAAAATTGTTAAGAATGATAAAAAAAGAGTGAGTGTGAAATGTCTAGGTGCAAAAGGAAAATGTCCCTAGTATGCATATTATGGCTATATGCAAGCAGTCAAAACAAGACAAATGTAGTAGAGAATTTAACCTTCGTTTAATTAATGCAAAGTGACTTAGTAAGAGGTGTGAAAAGACAGTAAGAGATAATCCAAAAACTAAGGGGTTGAGATTCATGATAAAGTGAGTAGGAAATGGAACATTGTTATATGGTTTAATTAGTTGGATGGTACCCATTTTTGTTCAGATATGTCAGTTTAGTACCCGTTTTTAGAAATGTGTCAACCTAGTCCTAACTTTTGAAAAAGTGTCTTAATCAAATCCCTTTCAGACAAAAATTACTAAAGTCTTTAACTTAATTCATGACTTTTACCACTAAATTTTGATATAAATATCAATACTTAATTTTGTAAGTCATTTTAAATATCAATACTGTTAACGGTGTAAATAATTTTTTGTTGAAAATGACCTAATTGAGACATATTTTCAAAAGTTGGGACTCAATTGACACCTTTTTAAAAGCATGTACTAAAGTGACACATCTAAACGAAAGAGGGTACCATCTGACTAATTAAACCTTGTTATATATAGGTGTATGGCTTATAGGGCAAAGGCAATAGCAACAAACGTTGTTGATGGATCCTTTACAAAACAATATAAAGTATCAATCCTATTCACATTCCATCTGTCCCAAAATTTTGAAGAGATTTGAAAAGGAATTAGAGTTGAATATAAATTGGATACCTAGGTACTTACACTTTTGTTTGTTTACTTGTAATAATGGTATGTAATTGATTGCTAGTGTTTTTGCTTTAACCTCACACTGGTCAGCATAGAAGATATTTGAAGTCACACTGGACCATCAGTGGGATTTCATGTTGTCATTCCTTTGCTACAATGAGGCTTTTAAATATAAATGGAGAAGACTTTATCTCCAATTGGTTCAGGAAGTCCACATAAGAAGAAACATACTCCTCAATCATATTCCCTATCAATGGGCAAAAAGTGTAGGCATTACATCATATCCTGATTTGTTGCCCCCAACAAAAAGAATATTGATAGGAAGACCAAAGAAGAAAATAAGATTACAAGAATAAGAGCTAAGAAATGATGAAACACAAATAAGAAAAACTAGTTTACACAAAAGATGTTTTTATAGGTAAATTGGACACAACAAAAGTAATTACCCCCAAGCATATCAGGCACAATTGAACTTAAGTACATCAGGTCAACAAGATGAACCTACTTCACAACAACCAAACCAACCAACACATTTTTCCTAAGAATCACAAGCTTGTACTCAATCAACCCAACAACAAGACCAAGCAACACAACCTTTTACTAAGTCATCCCACCAACCTTCCCAAGCATCACAGGCTTGTAATCAATCATTTGTGCAAGTAACTAGGGCATCAAAGCATTATACTCAATTATCTCAACAACCAACCTAACCATCACGTGGAAGAGCAATCATGAAGCCAAAGCTTAATGCGAGGACGCATATGGAAACCATGACATGCAACCATTTCTATATCATATTATTTTGTATTAGTTGTTAGAACATTAATCACAGACCAAACACCTGTTTTATTTGCTTTTTGAATGATGACATATCAAGTGGATGACCACTTTATTTGGTGATGTAAAATTGTTAAGTGAAGAATAACTTTATTTTGTCATGTAAAATTGTTAAGTAGTGGACCACTTTATTTTGGGATGTAAATTCGTTAAGTGATGGAGCAACTTTATTTGGAACAAGACAATATTTCATTTAGGCTTATCAATATGAAGCATGTGATTTATATTTTATGGATCAATTGTGTTGCAGAATATTTGGAGAAAATAATGTTCATTTATGCTTTCATTATTTCATTTTGTTTGATATACATCATTGTTTCACTATTTGACTAAAAGAAGACAAGGTATAGACAACACAAACCACCAACTGCTGCAAATATTGTAAACGAAGAGTACCAAATTTTATTCATTTTCAAACATTACATAAACAACACAAACCAACCTTGTCAACTACAATACAAGCTCTTACAACACATCATGGATTTGTCATTGAAAGTATAATTATGTTCATTACACATACAACACAAACCACCCCTGCTAACACCTTAATCCTTTTTTGAAAAGACTTGATAGATTTCTCCAAATTAAATATTTTCTTCTACCATCACGAAACTCCTCCCCATTTCTTGTGCACATACAATGCCACCACCCCTTTCTTCAATCTTTATAGTGCCACAATCCTCTTTCTTCAATCTCCACAATGACACAACGCCTTTCAATTATCATATCTTTAGTAAACCACTTGAAGTAATTGCACCCACCACAATGTTCACTTCCATTTTGTTCGAAAAACACTAATCGCGTGACCAACAGTGAAGACTATTTTCAAAAACAAATACAGAAACACCAAGCCAAAACAAAGTTTCCATGTATTTTACCTTGCACTTAGGGCAATCCCAAAAAATTTTCCCTTTGTTCTTCGTAGTTCTTGCCATTTTCAACACTGATTTCTCCCCACAATAGCAAATGGGTGTTACAACCATACTTCTACACCCACCTCTACCACAAGATGACACACTAGGGCTTTGCATTCCCCAAACATTGCAAGTACAAGATGAACAAGACTGGCCGAGAGACATAACTCACCTACGTACACCACAACGTCAGAGAAGAAGAAGAATGAGCAAGATTGACACCAACATCACAAATTTAGGGCTTGAACCAAATGACACATATGTTTTCCACAAATTACATTATGTTCCATTGCATTTCAATTATAAATGACACTTATCCATTATAGAAATCCACCTCAGCATCTCCAAATGTTGTTTAACCCAATTTAACAGAAAATGCATGATTGATACCATTTTTTTTCGAAAATAGGGACCTAATTGAGAATTATTAAATGAATGGACCAAATCGATATTTTCTTATGAAAGGCTAAAATACTCCCATGGTCCACGTTTTCGTTGAGACATCTCAATTAGGTCCATAGATTTTTTTTTAATTTCAATCGGGTCCAAAATTCTGCAAAATTAATACAATTAAGCCCAAATCGTTAACAATGTTAAATTCACTAACGATTTTTTGTATAGAACTGTACATGTTGCAGTGGATGGCTGATGTGGATTTATTTTTTAATGTGAACAGTAAAATGTGGAAATTAATTTTTTAATTAAACGGACATGTTTCTTTAATTGTTGGTTTAAGGTCGTCGTTTTGTTTACTATTATGCTAATTAAAATGTCGTTTTGGTTTGATTTTAAAATTAGGGATTGCGAGGAATAGATATTGCAAGGAATAGGATTGCAACTGAGTGGAACGCAAGGCTGAGGAAGACGCTTCTATGTGTGATCGGGAAGGTTGTTTGCAATCTTGTTTCAGATTTTGAATGTGACTTCATTAGTGAACGAAGGTGATCTGCAGTGAAGGTTAGAAGTTCGATTAGGAATTTGGTTGGTTATTTTCGTTGATTGGGAATTAGAGTTTTTTGGAGGTTGTTATTTTATTTGGTTTGTTTTCATCGATGGAAGTGTGGGAGTGTTGTGTGATTGGGGTTTAAACAGTTACATTATCCATTTTAGGCGTGGCTTTGTGGTCCCCCATTTGATTTGAGCAGTGTAGTTTATATTATTTGTGGTCGTCCATATTAATTTGTCGGTTTGATGGTGGTATGGACGGTAATTTGTGTATTATTTTGTGGGCATTTTAATTTCAGGTTGGATGTCTCAGGATCGTTTCAAAGTGGTGGTCCACCATAGTGGACATTTTGTCAATGATGGCAAGCTGTGGTATGACGATGGGGAAAGGGTATCGTGGTTCTGTGATCCTGATACGTGGAGCTATTTTGAGATTCTTCAAGCACTAAGAGAGTTGGGACATGTTAATCCGAAAGAGTTGTGGTACTCTGTTGGAGGTGAGTCAGTGTTGGAAGATAGGTTGGTGTTGTTGGTTGATGACAAAAAGGCTATGCATATGGCCATCATATCTATGATAAATGGTGTTATTCATATTTATATGGTGCACAAGATGACTGAACCTGAGGTTATTAACATGATCGAAGGGGTTGTGGTTGATAATGAAGGGCATAAAGAAGTGGAGGGTGATGGTGAAATTGAAAAGGAATTGGATGATGGTGAAGTAAATGAAGAAAAAGAGATAAATAACGAGGATGTGTAGGAGGCTGATGCTGAAGTTGAAAAGGAGTTTGATGATGGTAAAGTAAATGGATCCAAAGAGATAGATAACAAGGATGTGAATGAGGTTGATGCTGAAGTTGAAGAGAACTTACATGAGGTGGATGGGGTTGAGGTTTATGATGAAACCGAACATAAGTCAGATGAGAAGGGTGAGGATACAACGACTGATACTGTTGCTGAGAAGTTTTCTGATGAAGGGCTTGTGGATGTGACTGTTGAAGGTGACGTGGAATGTGAGTCCTAGGATGGTTACGTGGAATGTGAAGTTAACATTGCAGGAGCATGTTTTTCCAGTCAACAACAGTGTAGTAATTCACATGAGGATGAGGTTGGAGGAGTAGGATCTAGTGATGAATTTTCTGATATTGAGTGGCACTCAGATGAATTCTTTACTGCTACAAACAATGATAAAGAGGGTTATGGAAGCTTTCCAACCTTTTCAATGCCAAAAAGTATGGATCAATACAAATGGGAAGTAGGTACTTATTTCAGAGAGAAAAAAGAAATTTACAGAAGCCATTCGAACCTATGCATTGACAAATGGAAAGAATTTAATATTTGACCGAAATGACAAGAATATAGTTATTATCAAATGTTTTGGTGCCAAGGGAAAGTGCAATTGGTATGCTTACTGTTCATATATGTCTGTAGTGAAGTCTTGGCAACTTAGGAAAATAATTGATGAGCATAGCTGCAATAGAGACTTTAATGTCAAGTTAATGAATGCAAAATGATTGAGTAAGAAGATAGAAAAGACTGTTAGAGAAAACCCACATTTGAAGGTGATGGATATTCGTGACAAGGTCTCTAGGAAGTGGAATGTATGTATCTCTAGAAATACGACTTTCAGAGCTAAAGCTATTGCAAGAGATGTTGTTGATGGGTCACTCACATAGCAGTATAGAAGAATATACAATTATGCACATGAGCTATTGAGAGGAAATCCAGGTTCTACAGTTAAGGTTAAAGTCGAAAACATTGTTGGTGAAGTAATATTTAGTAGGTTTTATGCATTCCTGAAGGCATGCAAAGATAATTTTGCCGCATGTAGACCTATCATTAGAGTGGATGGATGTTTTTTGAAACGCAAGTATGATGGAGGGTTATTGACAACAGTTGGAAGAGATGACAATGACTAAATTTTACCAATAGCATATGCGGTTGTAGAAGTTGAGAACAAGGACTCATGGAGATGGTTCATGGAGCTTCTAATAAATGATTTGGGTGGGGAAATAACTTCTTATCCAAATGTCATGCCTCCAAAGAAAAAAAGCTTGCCTGGAAGACCTAAGAAAAAGAGAAGATTGGAGCCCTAGGAGTTAAAGAAAGATGATACTCAAATGTCTAATGGAGGGTTTCGTAAAATGTGTAGTGTATGTAGGCAACTTGGACACAACAAGAATTATTGTCCTATTCGACCACAACAAACTGAATCACAATTTGGGCCAGCAGGTGGTCCAACATAATCTGGCTCAACAGGTGGTCCATCACAATCTGGTCCAACTGGTGCTTCATCACAATCTAGCCTAGTAGGTGCTTCACCACATTCTGGCCTAGCAATTGCTCCACCACTATCTGCTTCATCACAATCAGCTCCACCACAATCTGGGCCAACAGTCGCTCCACCACACTTTGGTTCACAATCTGGTCCACCAGGCCAACCAACAACAGGGCCATCAAAATCACTCCCACCAGGTGCAGGCCAACTAGTGAGGAACAAGCTGAAGGCTAGAAGGGAACGTGTTTGGAAGTCATGAATTTGAAGGGGATGTGTTTTAGTTCACCATGCATGTTTTAGAAGTGTTGATCCCATTTTGATTTTGTGCATCTGTTGTAATGATGAAACCAATGCAAATATACTCTGTTGTTATTTTGTTGATTTTGTGCATCTGCTGTAATAATGAAACCAATTGTTATTTTGTAGTTATTTTGGCTCTGTTATGAGCAACAATATGGTGTAACTCTGCAGTACATTCATTATCAACACCTATATAATAGTTTGGATATTATGTTCTAAAATTGGGTTTGTTATAGCACCACTTTTTTTTTTTTCAATTATTCAATAGTATGTGATGCAATTGGCTCTGATATATCAATAGTTTTATTATCAATTCTTCAATATCAATGTAAATTAGAACAACCGACATTGGAATTGGACACCAAAATGTTGTGCATAAACTTAATCAAACTTTTTCATTCAATACACAATCAAACTTTTTCAACAACGAAAATAAGATTACATTCAATACACAAACAAAACAAACCCCCCAAATTAACACCTTTATCCTGTTTTCCAAAATGATGACAAATTTTTCTAAACTCATAATTTTCATCCTTTGCCCATACATTTCTTTCATATTTAGCACACTAACATCCCTTTCTTCATTCTTCGTTACTGGACCAACAATTTCTTCATTTTCATCTCCACTGAACCAACTAAAGTAATTGTAGCCAAGCAATTGTTCAGAACCCCTTTGTCCAAAAAGCAAACATTACCTTAAACGAAAAAAAAAAGTTCCATGGATCTTACCTTATACTTAGGACAACCCCAGAATTGTTTCTCCCTATTTTTAGGGGTTCTAGCAGTTCTCAAGACAACTTTCTCACCACAATAGCAAACTGGCATTGAATCCAACCTCTTTGACCCATCTCTATTAGAAGAACCACTTCGATTTTGCACCCCCCCAAACCCATTATAGGAGCACGACGACCATGAATGATAAGGAGCCATAGACAACCGGGGAAGACAACCTCTTCTCTTCTCTTCTCTCCTTTGAGTTCCTGCCATCGAAAATGCTAGGGCAAACTACTTGATGTTACTAAATAGGAGAACACCACGTCATTTATACTGCTTTTCAAATTTAAATGACACCAATGCATGTAGAAAAGTCTAGATCATCAGGTGTAAACACCGTTTATGAAAAAAAATAACGAAATGGGTTTAATTGTAACAATTTTGCAGAATTTTGGACTCAATTGAGATTAAAAAAATCTATGGACCTAATTGAGATTTTTGAGACCAAGGGAGTATTTTAGCCAAAAATAAAATCTTAAAAATATAATTGAAATTATTTTTGTTAAAAATACAACTGTCTTATGATAGTTAAGAGTTCTCAACATTTATTATGTATTTGGTTCAGCATTAACGTATAATCAATTTTTCAGTATAAAATGTGAATAAGTTTGGCTTTTAAAATCAATTTGAAAGAAAATATTCGCGTCTAAAGAAAAACAGCAAGTTGCTTCTTCGTCCACAAATCAATTCCTGTAAAATCAATTTTGAAATGTATATCCAAATAAACTCTTAGTTGATTTCGGCTCAAAGGCTGAATTCGATAATGCTGATGGTACATTTTGCTTGAAGTTTATGTAAATGAATATGGGTTTGAAAGCATGGAAAACAAATAACAAAATGCAAAATAATGAACCAACTTTTACATAAAAAAGTTAATAGAGCGGATGGATTTGAAAATAAAAACAAGGATATAATAGATTATCGAGACACTTTTTAATAAAATATTTATAAATAAATAATTAAAATATAAAATAATATAAAATAAAATAAAATAAAATAATATTTGATACATATATGTTTTTAAATGTAAAATAATTAAATTAGCAAAGTTTAAAATAATAAATAACATAAAATAATTTCAATTTCAATATTTGGCAAATCATCTTAGTTAATTTATTTTTTTAATATAACTTCCGATTTAAAAATAATTTTGTTATTTTAATTTAAAATTTATTTAACTTTAATTTATATTTTAAAAAAATTATTTTTGTTGAATAATTTTTAAAATAAAATTATAAAAATTTACTTATTAAACATATATACAAAATTGATTCTGTTATATCTATCCTGATATCTAATATATCATATAATCTCTCAACTCACTTTCTACCTTGTTTCTGTTAATCAAACTTCTTTTACTTCCTTCTAATCCAAACAAATAACAAGCCACTTTCTGTTCTGTGTGGAGCCACTGCTACTCTTGGATCGCCTCTAAACGACCATGAATTCATCGGTAATTACAATTCTGTCGCAAATACCGCACACAAACTTCTTGATTTTTCTTTCCGTCCTTCTCAACCCTTTCTCTCTTTTCCTTCTTCTGTGTCTGCATGTTGACGACTGTTTTGGGATATGGAACAGCAGAAAACTCTCTCCGGTTCCTCGCAGAGCCCTAGATCTCCTTCCTCCTCGCAACCGTTCCTCTCTGTCTCCGTCACCGATCCCGTTAAGCTCGGCAATGGCGTCCAAGCCTACATCTCCTACCGCGTCATCACCAAAGTACTTCAATCATTCGCCTGATTACACTTCCTTTCTTTCACTACGCGTTATCTATTAATTGTTTATTTTATTTTACTTTTGGTTTTGGAATTTCTTGTTGAATCTAAGTCGAACTTTGGTTTTCTAGTTGATGGAGGTCGTAGGAGTTTTTCTTTGAATTCAACTTTGACCGCATTGTCAATTTCGAAGAGTTTATTGCCAGGATTAGATTTTCAAGGAATTGTGATTATTGAAATTTGTTGAACATTGCGATTTAGAGAAATTAGTTAGAAGCTGAAATTTGTTGGATTGCTTGAGTTAATTGAGATGTGCATTGGTTTGATGTTGATCATTCTCTTGTTACTATTTAGGGTAGTTCGTAGAGTTTCTCATTTCCTCCCTATAGTTGGGTGCAGTCCTCGTGAGCGTGGAGTCGGACATAATTAGCACAAGGGTGGGTATTAGGAAAATACATTTTGGTCACTTAAGCTAATAGGAAGTCTCCATGGGAGGTGAGAATGAAGAATTGTGTGTCCTATTCCACCTTTAAGTGGGATCCTTCTTCCTCTTCCGTATTAACTGTGCGGGCAAGTGTCCATCCTTAAAGCGCAATGGCCTTGTTCACCTGTAAAATGCATTCAAAATGTGCGGTCCGGGTGAAACGGCCGCAACAATTGTGACCATGAATGAAGAGGGGGTGTGCTTGTTGGTTGATGATTGAGCTTGACCTTGATTACTGCTTGTTGTATTAAGTGCCTTGTCTCTTTGATTCTTATTTTGCGTAAGTAGGTTAGTTTGTAAGTACTAGCTGCCACTTTTTATGATCTGTATGAAATAAATTGAACAGGTATTTATGAACTTTCAAATGCTACAGTAATTAAGGAAACAAAAAAATATAGTGTTTTATGTTGAAATAAAGCATTTATCACATGAGAACACACAAACAATGGTGACAGGGTTTTCAAACTCGCGGTAACCATAAAATGTTAGAAATATTAATCTGTTCAACTCGTTAGGAAACTGTTTTCTTAGAGGGCATTAGTTAGACCCTTGTTTATTACTCCCTTATTTTAAACTGAAAAATATTCTTTTCATTATGAGTTATAGTTTTTTCCTACCACCACTATAATACACAAGATGTGCAACTTTGGTTTTTTGTCATCTGAAACAATTTGGCAGACAAATTTCCCTGAGTACCAAGCACCTGAGAAGATTGTTATAAGACGTTACAGTGACTTTGTCTGGTTACGTGATCGCCTTTTTGAGAAGTACAAAGGCATTTTCATTCCCCCTCTTCCAGAGAAAAGCGCTGTAGGTAAGATCTCGTGTACGCTAATGTTATTGTGAATTTAGTATTAGTTTGAAAGTAGCTACTGTCATTGGAATATGTATGCTAATGCTGCTACCTTGATACTTGTTCAATGCTCTATCTTCCTTTGCGACTTCAGCTCATGTTAATTTTGGGTAGTTGTGTTGCCCTTTTCATTTATTGTCACAAAAACAATTTGAGTGAGGAAAACTGCTGCTTTTTAATACTACTTTTCGCATGGTCAAACCAAAAATATTATCATAGGTTTCTTTTATGTTCAGAATTAATTTTGGAGATATCAAGTCATCTGCTTTACCTTTTTGTCTATTTCCCAGTCTCAGGTTTCTGGTGGAACTTAGTAGCTTGTATTAGTAACTTAATTCTACTGTTTGATGTCTGTGGTTTCTTTTATGTTCAGAATTAATTTTGGAGATATCAAGTCATCTGCTTTACCTTTTTGTCTATTTCCCAGTCTCAGGTTTCTGGTGGAACTTAGTAGCTTGTATTAGTAACTTAATTCTACTGTTTGATGTCTGTGGTTTCTTTTATGTTCAGAATTAATTTTGGAGATATCAAGTCATCTGCTTTACCTTTTTGTCTATTTCCCAGTCTCAGGTTTCTGGTGGAACTTCGTAGCTTGTATGTGAGAGCTGGAATGTCCTTGTCAAGATTAACCGTGCATTTAGTTAACCGTGCATTTAGTTGGTGGTTCACTAACATGAGACTTTCATCGCTGATATGTATTTTAAGTTGATTGAGATCCTAGAAGCCATGCTTTGTGCTTATATAAAATTCATTCTTGACTTGATATTATTGCTTTTTAATGTTGATCATCATCCTAAATTCCTGTCATAAACTTTTGCATTTTTGATTTTAATTTATTCAATAGAACCTTGAAATGTTGTTGCCACTTAAAGTTCTGTCTTGGCTTCTCTTTTTGTTGTTATTGCAGAGAAATTTCGTTTCAGTGCTGAGTTTATTGAAATGAGGCGGCAAGCATTGGATGTATTTGTAAATAGGATCGCATCGCATCGTGAACTTCACCAAAGTGAGGACCTGAGGTTGTTTTTGCAGGCGGAAGAAGAGGTGATGGCTCACTTGCAGTAGACTTTATTTCTATGTGGAGCTTTGTCCATTTTAGATTCAATTTGCTCTGTTCTCTTTCTACTCGCTTTTTTACTGCTTCTATCATTGTGCTGTTACTGCACTGTATTTTTGTCCAAAGTTGAATTATAATTATTGTCACTCATTTTGTAAGTATTTTGCAACAGTAGTTCATACTAGAGAGTGGAATACGGAATGTACAAGTGTTGTTAGTATTGTTTCTTTTGTATAGTATTCCTTACTCTTGTCTCTATATTGTATTTTAAGTGCTCAATTTCTGTTCTTTTTCTCATATTTGACTTTTTTAAAGAAGGGAAATATGAACTTAGATTATCTTCATTTCATTACACATATTATGCAGACAATGGAACGGTTAAGGTCACAAGAGACTGGCATATTCAAGAAGAAGCCAGCAGATCTAATGCAGATTTTTAAGGTAAGACGTTTTATTTCTTTGACAAGTTCTAATGATATTCAACTATTTTTGTTTTAGAATCAATAGAAGATGCTATTATAATGAATTTCACAAAAAAGATAAATGAATGTTATTAGTTACTATGGGGTTTCTTCTTTTAGCATAAAATTCAGGCAAGGATAACTAGCTGACATGAAACTGTTGGTGATTGTAGTCTTTATTTTTTAACCGATCAGCATATGTAGACCATAGATAGGGCAATCAACTAGGAAATGACCTGTTTTTAGACTTTTCCTTGAAACAGCTGCAGGCTTGTTAGTTGCATTTTGCTAGATTATTGTGAAATTCTGCCACTTCCGTGCTTCATTCTCAGATAATTTCCTCAGATATGAATATGTTCATGCAAACAAGCTCTCAGATTGCCTTTTTGCTATTCGATCTGGTTGAGAGTGCTGTTTATCCAGCTTTCTAAGTTTGTTGTTTATGTGAATTTTGACAGGATGTGCAGTCTAAAGTGAGTGATGTTGTCCTTGGGAAAGAGAAGCCAGTAGAAGAAACAGATCCTGAGTATGAAAAAATGAAACATTACGTCTTTGAGCTTGAAAACCACTTGGCTGAAGCTCAAAAACATGCATACCGTCTTGTGAAGAGGCACAGAGGTATATGACGCAATTTAAGATTCTGTTTTGGTTCATATTATTGCTTTCTGTTCTGTATCTACTTTCTGTTTTATAATTTTGTTCTCGTTTTATCCTCTTTTCTGACAAGATAAATTCATAATTCATTATGTTCGTGCAGAATTGGGGCAATCACTGTCTGATTTTGGAAAAGCAGTAAAACTTCTGGGTGCTTCTGAAGGAAATGCTCTTGGGAAAGCATTCTCTGAACTTGGGATGAAGTCAGAGATTTTATCAGTCAAGCTGCAAAAGGAGGTAATTCTCACGTGTTTGTTGTTGGACATCGTTGTACTGGTTATTCATATGTTTGCATGACGGTATTGCCTATTATTGACGGATCAAACTGAGACAAACTATCCTACTATAATAGGCCCATCAGCTCTTGATGAATTTTGAAGAACCATTGAAGGATTACGTCCGTGCTGTACAATCTATTAAGGTAGTCCCGGTCTTGTTTTCTTTCAGTATTTAATTACTAATTTGTCTAACTTCATTGAAATATTATGTGTGTTATGCTTGAAATATATTTCCAGTTGCCTTAGTAAAACAATTATTCAGTTATGCGAATCATATAATTTCTGCTCCTCCTACTGAGATCAAAAAATGGATTGTTATACCTTTTTTTTTTTTAATCTAAAGCTCTTGGTTTACATTCTGAAACAGGCAACGATAGCAGAGAGAGCCAATGCCTTCAGAAGACAATGTGAACTGGCTGAAACATTGAAGCTCAAGGAGATTAATCTGTATAAACCTGGTTACCTGTTTTTATTATTTGCCTAATTTAATTTTTATTGCAGAATAATTCCTTTTTAATATAAACATCATTCTATGGCTAAGGTCCCTTTCCTGCAAGGAAATTTGTTTTCTGCATATGTGAAATCAAAATAAAACCCTTATTTGTGTCTTGTATTCTGTGATATGATAAAAGCCTTAAAAAAGTCTTGGTGCCATATATTTTGATACATATGTTTGCAATGCAGTGACAAGCTCACGCTGATTCGATCAGATAAAGTTGCAGAAGCTGAGCATGAATATAAAGAGGCAAGCAAGTTTGGTTGAATATTAACCTCCACTAATGAGAAATATATGCAATTTCTTTTTACCGGACTGACATGATTTTGCCATGCAGTTGAAGGCAGAGAGTGAACAGGCGACGAATACATTTGAGACGATTGTGAAACTAATGAATGAAGAGATGGAGCGTTTTCAGGAACAGAAAACATTAGATATGGGGATTGCTTTCCATGAATTTGCCAAAGGTCAGGCTCGTCTTGCAAATAGTATTGCAGACGCGTGGCGAAGTTTTATACCGAAACTGGAAGCATGTTCCTCCCTCGTGGAGAATTAATCAATTAGTTCCGCAGAGCATAGATAAAGTACTCTTTGATGGGTTGTTACAAGGACCAGGGTATGGCAGACGCAGGTCGCAGCTCTTGTTTTGTAAAAGAGCTTTCGAATTATTATTATTATTATGCTGGAAAAGGTGTGTTTTTCTTTTTGGTCCATCTTGTACTAATCTTAAACAGAGTAAAGGGGTTACCTATCCGCACTTTTGTCTTCAATTTTGCTGCTCTTGCTGTTGCTATTTCTCTATCTTCCTCCATTGTATATAGTCACAGTGGATTTACAAGCAGAAAAGAAAATGTTATTATTTTGGACAAGCTTTTCACTTAACAAATTACATAAATTTAATTAATATTTCCCACCAATTATACTTGCTGGTAAGAAACATGCGCGAGTGGCAACTACTACATTCTGTTGCTGGAAATGGTGTCGGATTTGCATGATAATAAGGAAGGTAGAGCTACCAATAAACTCTTTTTACACATTGTTTCCAATTTAAAGTTTATTTATTGAAAGTCTGAAAATTATGAGTGAGCTCCATCAAAACAAAAATTTGTATAATTGATCAGTACACTATACTAGTTTACTATTTGAACATGAACAATATTCTTATGGAGATCTTGCCACGTAGTAGTGGTTTTACATTCTTAATTAATTGTTATTATTTTTTTAACATGAAAGATGACGAGTCCCTAACTCTTAGGAAGAACAAAAATGTTTAGAAGGGAAGTATCTTCATCTTTCTTCTCTTATTAGATTTAGTTTTATATTGACTTTTCTTGTATTGACTTAAGTTGAGTTGATTTATTGACTTAGCTAGAGTTGATTTGTTTACTTTTGACCTTGATTGTTTGTTTTTTCGATCAAACTAGTGTCAATTTGAAGGAGGATAACACTATTTGGAGTGAAGGAAAACCTTAACCTTGGAACCATACATGCCATATACACATTTGGAGAGTTGGAAGAGCTTGGAGTTGACCTTCATTTTTGAAGGTCAATAGGCGCATAAGGATAAGCTTAGCCACCAAGCTAGGTCACTCCATTTAAAGACACCACCTTTAGTTGACCTAACTTCTAGAACCATGCTTTTGTGTTTTTGCTTCTTAGTCCTTAGCTTTGTCCTTTTGCAAAGAGACCCGTCCCAGCACTTATAAAGAGGCTCTTCTAGACTTGTATAATGGTTGAGTATTTTGAGTAAAATTACCTTATATTTGACCATTTGTGAGAGTGCTCTCTTTGATAGTATCATCTTCTCTAGTCTTATCTCTAGTCTTATATGATCGGTCTTTGTCGAGTTCACTTCCAAAACTCAAATCATTTTTTAAATAGTTTTTTCAAGTTTTTAAAGAATTATGTAACCCTAATTTCTCATTTTGAATGATAATATGTGGGAGCAAGGTCAATACTTGTCTAGCCTAAAAAGCCAAAAAATAATTTTTGTCCATTATTTTCTTATTTCATTTATAGGGAAAATTAACATTTTGAAAATCACATCAACTTCACACATTTGATTAAAGGTACCGCTCGGACGGACGCTATAGGGTGCTAACACCTTTCCTATGCGTAACGGACTTCCATATCAAAAATTTAATTTTGGCAGACTATGCTTTATCTTTACAGTTTTTCATAATAAACTGTGGTGGTGAATCCAAACCGTCCTTTTAAACCGTTTCTTTTTTGTTTGTCGTCCCGTTGTGATTTCAGTTGTGACACCTGCGTTGTCCTTTCTTGAAGCGTTGCCAAAGGAGTTGCAGGATTATCCCCAACCATCCCTTCTAGGAAGGAATGTCCTCGATCAGCACCAAAAACTTTTGGTATACATCCTTCCCAACGTCAAAGTGGTCATCATAAATTGAAATGTCATAGAGAAGCGTTGTCTATCGCAAAGCTTTACAAAAGCCCAACTCATGCTAGAAAATCACTATTGCCTTCAAGTTCCAAACCTACTTGTCGAGGTTGTCATAAGAAACCTTCAATTCCTTTAGCTCACAGGTCACCTCGACCAACTCTTCAGAAGTCTTCTTCTCATTCTCTTCTATTTCATGCATCTGTTCTTCCAGGACCTCTTATCACTTTGGGCCTGGGTTTGTTACTTGCGAATCTCCACCAGCTAAGAGGATAAAGTCCTTTTCTCCATAGTTAATGATGACAGTTGTTGTTTCAACGAAGCAATCTTAGCCTCGAGCTTCTCAATACGTTGAACCTTTAGTAACTCATGACCAAGCAACCTCCCAATCACCAATGCTCTTGATTGGTGCTCCACGAAGGCATTTACCAAGGAAGAAAGGGGAGCTAAGGAGAAGATCTTGACCTCATCTTGGGAAACTGTAATACTAAAGCCATCAAAGATCTTCATTTTTGTCCGTTTTAGTCTATTGAATGCTCCACCTTCTTCAATGTGATAACGTTTTGGGGAAGGACATTGAGATGTACTGCCCCCCTTGCGTCTTCTTCTTTATTTTCTTCTCATTAGGTTGGGGAGGTCGAGGACTTCTTGTTTCTACATTCGAGGTCACTGTGACCAAGTTATCAGATGGAGGGTTGGAGGTCTCTTTTCCTTTGCTACGAGCATTCAGCTGGTCTCGCAGGAGACGGAAACAAATTTTATGACCAACACCAACACCTTCATGGGGAGCCATCATAGCTACAAAAACAAACAAGAAGTAAGTCGAGTTAATAAAGACCTAGTAAAAGCGAAAAGGCGAACACATACCATGCATTTCATTGCGTGGACAAGAAGAATTAAATGCAACCTCCATATATTTAGTTAGAAGTCGTTGACGGAAGGTATCCAAGAGGCTAATAATTGTGCAATCGTTAGCAGTCATCAAGGTCCTCAGCCAATCATCATAATGAAGAGGATAACGAGTCTAAAAGAAAGAGAACTTAGGCTTATCTCCATTGTAAAAATTAGAACAACTAGAAGGGTTTACCCCTACCTTGAAGAATTTGTTTTCATAACTCTTGAAAGAGAAGGTATATGGTGTAAGGAGACACGACTTCGACCGACCAAACAAGGATAGCCAGCTAATTGAGTCTTTAGGATGAGTGCTATAATGGTGATAGAACACAAGTGGAGAGGGTGTCATACCTAAAAGCTTACAAAGAATCCTAAACGCATGCAAAGCCGCCCAATAGGTAGGGTGACGTTGCGTCGGGGCCACGTTTAAAATACGCAATACCCCCATAGTGAAGTCATCAAAAGGAAGCAAAACATGTAGGTGGATTATTAAAACCGAATACATGTAGAAGAAGTCACCATCAGACCCCTCTTGCCTATGACAGACATTGTCTACTTGCCCTACCTTGTTCACAAAAATAACATCATCTTGGGCATTCTTCTCAAGAGGGTAAGCATCAACAAACCTATGGACCCACGATGACCACTTATATCTAGAAAAATACTCACGCACACCCCGATCGACCCATTCATACCTTGTGCGAAAGTGAAGGTCCTTTAACACTTCCGTCAAAGAGGTAATGGCACTATAAGTGCTACTAGAGGAAATTATCGAAGACATACCTATACGCTTTATATGGGCTTTACCAACCAAGGAATTACAATCAAAAGAGGACGAGGACAAACACACACCTGTAGAGTAGCAACAACACATGTCTCACTCCCAATAAATTGTCATATCACTTTTGGCTAGGTCCATCTCACGTTAAACATCTTCAACCTTTTAATCCCTTATGTATCTTCAAGACTAGGGGGCTACTATACTAGTATAGCCTAAGACTATTAGGCAGCCCAAGATAAACAAGAATTTTTCTTACTTAAAATACCCTGGCATTCATAAAGGGTTGAGGACGACTCGACCCACTATTGTAGGACCATCAAAACCCCAACCAGCACATCTTAGCATTTAAGTTTAGATTACGCAAATAAGTAGAGGACATTTCAGGTCACAAAACGGGCTAGGATACCTCGACTGACTCTGCCACAATTATGGGATGTTGTGCATCAAGGTAGAAGACACTTCAGCCTACAATAACATATACATCAAAGACTATCAACCAACACATCTCGACTTTGGGAGACTAGTGTATATGCATAAGTCAAGAACATATCAGCCTAGTATATATGTGTAGGTCGAAGACACCTCAACATGCACTAAGAGACTAAAGACATGTATGTCACTGCTCTAGTATGGATCCACAAGACAAAAGGATAAATCACATAGTGATTAAGGACACGTAAATGCATTAGGAAACCCTAAGACGAGTTAATCATATGTGAACTGTAGGCCCAATAAGCAAGGCCTATCCAGATAATATAAATAGCATTGTTGACGAGATAAGTCAATGATCTCATTTATAACAATATCTTGATTTACTACTAGTAACTAACTTGTGTGTCAAAGTGTCGTTTTAGACTTTCTCACCGAAGTCACACCACCTTCATTGGAAGAAAACATCTCGACTGAAGTAAGGAAGAAGGCTTGCGATCTGACGAATAGGAAGAAGGATGGACTCTAGAGCTACCTAATACATCTCAATAATAGAAGATTTGTGTCTCTCTGCCTACATCTCAACCCAACAGGAAAAATATATTTACATTATTAAATTATAAAAGAGAGGAACTTTTTATACTTTTTCTAGACCCTTCTTTCTTCTTTTTTCTCTCTTCTTCTTTGTTCTTCTAACTATGCTCAACTTTCTTCATTTATGTTTGTATATTTATCTTTATTTTTTTTCTTTATTAAAATAAATGTACTTGGATTTGTTATGACACACGTGTCGAAAGGTTGGACTTTGTCAGCTTCAACGCTTCTTGGAGTAGGACTGTGTTTGCTCTGGTGTGTCCATTAACAGAGCCCTAATAGGCGTAAAGAATGTAATAAAATTATTAATATTAAATTATACAATGTAAAGAGAGTAACTTCTTTTTTAGACCTTTCTTCCTGACAAATCGTTTTTCTTTTTCTCTATTCTTTTTTTTTTCTTCTAATTATCCGAAAGTTTCTCCATTCTTCCTTCAACTGTGCGCAAGTTTCTTCCTTCTTCCTCCAACTGATTTTTTTGGGCCGTTCAGGAGGAAACTCAAACAACACAACTTGTTTCTTACGTTTTTATATTTATCTTTTGTTTATCTTTATTTTCTTTCTTTATTAAAATAAAGTTTTATGGTTTTTTTATGACACATGCGTCAAAGGTTGAACCGTGTCAGCTCCAGCACTTCTGACCGTGTCAAACTAATGTGTCGGATACTGCAACGTACCCGCACCTTTGTGTCCGTGTTGGAAGTAGGGAAACCTTATCAGAGCTTCGTAGAGCAAAACTTGTTTATGTTTGTAATGATTCAAGGTAAAGAACTCGTGATGAACATGAATCCAATTGATTGGTTGTTCTATCTAGTTATAAGACGTTTCCAAAGGATTCTTCAATTCTCATGAAAATGACTTTACATTTGAATAAATTATAAACCATGATACAAATGATTATTAAAGGGCCTAAGTTGTTCTAACTAAGAACTAGACTCCTGCATCTTTCATTTTCCTATGTTTCTAAAAACTTCTGCGGCATGATTTTGGATATTCTCATGCCACATATTGCAGTGGTGACATAACTGAGACGAAAATTAATCAGCTCTCGAGAATATTCTTTTGCTTATATCCTCACAGTCAAACATTATCCCAATTCTCTGATTCATCAATCTTGAGATTCGTTCTGGCACGGAGATTGAAGTTGCATGCTCCAACGGCCTCTTCAACAGTTAGATAGATCCATCTCTGTCCTAAATGATTTTGGAACTTCGATTTGTTCAGTTTCTTCATCACCTCGCTTCCAGGATTCACCAATACAAGCTGAATGCATAGGAATGGAACGTTAGAAAAAATATATATAATTTCTTTGATGATTAAAAAAGTAATTGATGATAACAGGAAAGAGAGATTACTTGAAGTTCTCTTCTCTCAGTAATCTTCTTCACCTCTTCGAGCATACTTATTCCACTTGTATCGATGTTTCCAACACCTGCCAATAAAATTACACTGCAACTCAGACTGAAAATTCTAAAACAAAAAGTGTTAACACATTCTTTATCAGTCCTATAATTAAATTCACAACATTAGACCTCAAGATTTTGTAATTTCGAAAAAGTTCGATAGTGCAATCAAAACATCGTGTTTGAGATTATCTGTGGTGAACGTTTTTTCGTTTACTAATAATTAATCAAATGTGAGCTACCATAGTTTCCAGGTCCATCACTCACCACTCATATCCATTATAACATACTGCAAACTTGTCTCTGCAGTAGCTTTGATTCTGTTTTCTTCTTCATCAATCCACCTTGTGATCCTATGCAAAACAACAAAGTTTTGTGGTAAGTATTTACTATACTTTGTTTTTGGCATGTGAGAAAAACACTCCAAATTTGCAGGTAGATTACCTTTCTCGTAAATAGCCTGCATTGGCAAAGTAAATGGGTGCATCAATTTCTAGGATGAGGATTCCAGGAACATGTTTTGCATTTGGATATTGTTCAACATTTCTGTAAATCCCAGAATTTGGAATATTTCCCAAAACGAATGTCCTTGGCCTTGCAATGAATAGCAGTACTCGAAGCACAGAAATTGCAACCTGAAAACATATATACATGCACATGAAATCCCATATTAAGTTCATAAATCTTTATATTAATCTTATAATGAGTAATTCAAAATTCACCACACTGATACATACAGCTATGACTAAGCCAATTTCAACACTGCCAAACACCACGCCAATGTATGCACTCATGCACACAACAAAGTCAAATTTGTCAATCTTCCACAGATGAATGGCTGCTTCATAATCTATGAGGCCAAGCATTGCAGATACAATAATGGCTGACAGCACCACCAGGGGAGTGTAATGGAACAAGGGTGTGAGGAATAGCAATGTTAACATCACTGCAATTGACATTATAATGTTGGAAGCTGCTGTCTTGCATCCAGCATTATAGTTCACCGCTGAGCGTGAAAATGGCCCTGAAACAAATTCATTTTTTTAACCAAAAGTCAGCAATTGATGCAGAAAAGAAATAATTCATTCATTGTTCTTAATTGTGGCAGAGAGTTCGTGAAATAAGGCTAAACAAGAATATATAGAGTAAATATTTCATGTTGACGCTTAACAGTTAAAATATTTACCTGTTGTGAGGTAGCAAGAGGTGAAAGAACCAACTATGTTCATGGTACCAATAGCTATCATCTCTTTGTTGCCATCAATATTGTAATTTTTATACATTGCAAAGCTTCTTCCCACTGCTATTCCTTCCTGAACAATATATATCATCAAACTCAACATCAAGATCTTGTTGAAATCTAAACTAACAAGGATAGCAGTTGTAGGATTTTGTGTTGGATTATGAGATTCATTTCCTTTTCAATGGGAAAATAGGTAAAGTAGGAATTCAGATGTGGTTTAATCTCTAGTTAGATGTGTTTTCCATATTGACTTCTCGCAAGAAAAATTAAAAATGATTTTTTATAAATTGAAATTAACTAATACACAAAGAAAAATAAAAAATTTGGAAAACCTATGAGAAAACTTTGTGTTAATTGTATGTTAAAAAAAATTAAACTAAATATTTTTTTTTTATAAATGAATTTATACCTATTCTAATTTGAACTTAATTAATCTTTTTTATTTTCCTTTAGAAATTTTTACGAAAAAATCTTCCAAAAGTCTCAAATGGTTAAAATGTAGGATGAAAATAAAGAATATCTTTTGTAATAAGCTATAAGCTTTTAGGGTGTCTCTTGTGACTTTAATCTTTCAATATGAGTACTTAGTCTCTTGCCTTATATCAAACTCTAGAACCGAGTTTTAGATCTAACTGGGTTAAGAGGAATTTAAGGGAAAAAAAAGGTCCAAATCAATATGTAAAAAATTAATCAATTTGGATTCTTTAATTTTCAGGCACTTTATCACATTTAGATACTATGTTTCTAAAT
Source organism: Vigna unguiculata (assembly GCF_037176805.1). Taxonomy (NCBI): domain Eukaryota; kingdom Viridiplantae; phylum Streptophyta; class Magnoliopsida; order Fabales; family Fabaceae; genus Vigna; species Vigna unguiculata. The sequence continues at coordinate 27,164,860 of NC_140798.1, read as the reverse complement.
TTCTATCATGAAAAAAATAACATACAAATTCTTTGAAAATAAATAAGTTATTTCCGAGTAGTGTGCAAAGGTTTGATTTTAAAAATTTTCAACTCTAATCTTCAATATTAACAAGAGAATTCCAACCCCACCTAACCTTTTGTTATAAGGCAGCATAATAGCTACTACGAAATACAATATGGATAGATTTTCATTCTATGCTTACATTTTAAAACAGTGTTATTTGTAGAAGTAAAATAGATGAATATCTCACTTGCATGTTATCATCACTCTATAACAAGATTTTTCGATCCAACGTTTTTTTTTTTTTTTTCATTTTACCCAAGGCACAACCATGTTTTGAGTATCCATTCACAGTAAAATCAAAGAAGACCATACCAGTAGCTAAAAACAGAAACGTCACTAATGATGATAGTGCTATGTTTCTTTTTCTCTTAATTATTTAGAAAAATGTGAGCTTTTATAGTTGTATTTTGTCTTTTTTATGGTGATTAGGCATTTTGGATTGCGTGTATGAAAAGCATATTAGGCATGCATTCCGACAAAGTAATAGAGTTTGAAAGGTACTCACTGCTAGTGATATGATGCCAACAACAATGCCAGTTTTCACAGCTGTGGTCATATAAGGTGACACAAAAACCAGCTTTGTTACTGATGCTGGATTTAAACCCTTCTTCAATTCTCCTATCTGATTCCATTTCACAATTCACAAAAAAACATTACTATATCAGATACCTATCCTTTTCTTCACACCAATATTACCAAATTTCCACTGCAGGAAACTACATGTTTCATCTATAATACTCATAGTAATAATAGTAACTTTTGTAAACATCTGTATAATTAGGTTAAATACATTATCCATGCATCTGACAAACATCAACAGTGTCAACCTTGTACCCTTGCTTATAAATGATTCCTCCACTGCTCCAACCAGAACAGAAAGTTCATGATTATGGATGCTAGGTAGGACCCAATAGTGTTTGGTTGTTACAGAAAAAAACTCTGGAAATCACGTTTTATCTACAAAAATATATTTGATCCAATCATGGTTCTAAAGAAAATCTGAATAATGATAAATAAGTTTAATCAGTAATTTTCAAACTCGTAACACACTGACTGTGATACAAGACTCACTTTTGTACCTTCTTTATCAGTAGTTTTGGAAAAAGAACAAGATTTTCTTAGTTTTGCACAACAAAATTTAGGTTGTAATGCTTGATATTTGCATGAAATAGATGAGATAAAAATAACACTCACCACTTCAACTCCGTGCTTCTCAGCATGAGTGAAATAAACTAACACACTTCCCAATATAACCGATGTTAACGGCGCCATTGCTGACACCCAAAAAAACCTTGGTTGTTTTTTGCTCTGCATGAAATCACAAACTGTAATCACTATCAATTTTTTTTTATTAACTGATAATCACATTTTTTCTGCTATTCATTACCGCTAGAGACTTGAACTAATTTAAGTAAAAATAATCTAAACATCAATTTATATTATATGATGTCAAACTTTTGTTGTTGAGAAAATTTGCTAGGTTTTATTTGGGTCAAAAGATAATAAAGTAGCTGGGTTAGGTTAGGACTGAAAATACGTTTCAGTTAATTAGGTTGATTTTGATATAACCATAACTGGCATACATACAAGAAAATAAGTGATAGAAGGACATATGAACATATCATCTGGCTATGTGCTTATTTTTCTTTGTTCAGAAAAGAGAGTAAAAGATACGTAACATGAATCTCTTAAATTGTATATCAAGTTAATAAACAACTTTATATTTTTGGATAATATATTAGACATTTTGTGCAAAAGAATATGGATTAGGTATACTTACAAAGTATCTAGTGATAAGGAGGAAGAAGATGAAGACAAATCCTAACACAGAACTTTCCCACCTCCACTGCAATAAATAAAAAAGGAAGACAAACTTACAATTAATTTGAGTTGGGTCAAAAAAATAATTGCGTGAAGGAAACATAAGTGAGCTTTTCACATGCAATTATATTACTATAATTTTGAAGCTGGTAGGTGAGGTGAGGTAGCTAAATTCAGTGGAGTGTTTCAGTATAAAAATTGCTTACCTCATGAGTTTGGGTGAAAACAGAGCGCATCACTGATATGATATCAGCTCCATGGGTGAAATGCACAAGACCAAGAATCGATTTTAGTTGCTGCAGACAAACCACTGTAGCTGCTCCACCCATGAACCCTACTATGGTTGCATGTGACAGAAAATCAACTATCAACCCCAACCTGCAACCACCATGCATGTATTGTCCTTATTAATTATAACGTCACTATTTCACAAAAGCAATATCCCATTGTTCTTGAATTTACTTTGATTTCTATGTAACATGTTAGTAGTAATATGTTGCATAAACTTACTCCTGAAATTTGATATAAGAGTAGATAACATGCGTTAATCTCATTGATAAGATACTTATTGCTTCTATTATAATATTTTTGTATTTTACATTTTTTATTTATTTATATTTTGTATTAAAGAAAACCGAAGCAAGGGTTAAGACAGGAGATACAGTACACATTAAAAAATATTCATTATTTAATATTTGAAAAGGTGAGTAGCATTAAATTTGAGTTTGAAAGAATTAAGATTGTACCTAAACAAACCCAAAGCAGCCTGAAAAATTCCAGCAAATAATGTAGCAGTGAAAGCAAGGTGCAGGTAAAGGATTGGGTCTTCATTGGGATTAACCACATCACTCAACATGGAACCCATGAGAAGCGATCCAACCGCCACCGTCCCCACCGCCAAATCCCTGGAGCTTCCCATCATGGCATAAATCAAAGGTGGTATAAAGCTTGAATCTGCAGAGAGAGAAAAGCATGGTCCATTTAGTTTTTGTTTGTCATAGGTTTGAAAGAGAATGAATATACGAGAAGATGAAGAGAATGAAGAAGAGACATAGTCCGAGGATAGGAGGGAGGTTGGCGAGCTTGGCATAGCTGATGCCTTGGGGAATGGCCAAGCTAGCTATGGTGATGCCAGCTATGAGATCAGCTTTGAAGAAGTTGAAGGTGTATTTGGGTGCCCATTGGAAGATGGGGAAGAAATACTGAATACCAAGCATCAACTTCTTGGAGGGTGGTTTGTTCTTGAACTGTCTCAAAGGATCATCTGGGAAGAAGGTCTCCTTCAAGGTCATTTTTAGAGACTTGAAGAAGGGTTGGTGCGGAGGAACTTCTACCTGCTGCTGCTGAACACTCTCGTGATCTACACTACCCATGATGATGATGATATTGTAGTAAAAATTTATGTTTTGGTGTGTGTGAAGAATGGGTGAATAAGATTGGTTTATATAATGGGGTGTGTGAAGGATTTGGGCATGAGGTGAATTTGTGTACGTGTGGGGGAGGATTGTTGTGAGGGTTGTAGTGCGCTATGTGGACCACCAATGAAGACAAAAAAGGTTATTGGAGAGGAACCCAAACGTGGTCTTATGTTCTCCAAATGGAACTCAAAACTCTCAAGCTTTAGTTTTCCTCTTCTTATCAAAATTACGGAAAGTTTATTGCTGTATTATGTGTTTGCTGCCAAACACGGTGTAAGCAAAATGAAGGAAGATCACGCAACTCCTGTCTTCTTAAAAGTTTTTTTAATTATTTTGCGTTTCACTCCTCAGATTATGACTATTGCAATCATTGAACCTTTCACCAATTTAGTGACGTGTCCTCCCTTCGGATCATATGGCTGGATTTGTCGGTTTCAAGTCTCACCCTTTTCTTTTTCCTTCAATTCTTCATGTTAAAATAATATTAAAAAGTTATAAAAGTGCTTTTTACTTATTTTTAAAAAATTATTATTTATGAACCTGTTTCATATAAAGATAATCAATACACCATTATACTAAAAAATAGTACACTACTGACATAATTAGAAGCTAGAAAAATCTATGAATCCTACCTACCGATCCTCAAGATTTTTAGTTAGAGGATTAAAAGTTGAAGTTTCAAGAAACAACATAGAAGATGCATTGAACATACTCAATGTGTGTTTGGGCATATTAATGTTACACCCTAAGGATATATGTTAATTGTATTCAGATTGAAAAACACGGTTCTTTTTTGTTTTCTTTTTGGAAGTTCAGCTTATAAATATGGTCCGTGCATTATTATTAGTGGTTGAATTTAAATTAAAAACACATGTGAAAAGATAAGTTAATTTTAACATGTGAATGACAACATAAACAGAGCACAGGAGCATCTTTCTTTACTTCAGCTGTTAGGTATGAATGAACATAGTTCATTTAAGAAATTATTTATTTTTATTTTAAAGTCAAAGGATTGTCTGACCCTTACCGCAAAAGTTTGAAACCAAAGTCAAACATACATATATCAGTCTTTTTAGACTCTTTTTTTCTTATAAGCTAAATTATATTAATCTAAAACTTATATTAAGCATAAATGTTTTCAAGCTCGTGAAGATGTTATTTAAAGTTTTGTCAAAAATTTTTAATACTTTCTGAGTTATCTTAGAAAAACATTATGTTATGAAGTCATGTGAGAGAGACATATAGAATATCTCCTAATGATATCTACATAATTCTTATACAATCATATGTAAATAATAATACAAATCTTACTATTACTTTATGCTGTCATTTATGTTTAATTTAATTTGACAATGATCTACGTCAATATAATTTTTTTTTCTCATTTTCCTTTCAACAGTTTATCTAAATTAAAAACACAAGAAAAATCATTAAGAGTTATTTTATTATCAGTACTACTATTATTAGAGTAAACACGTGCGGATATGTATGTTTTATATTTCTATAAATAATATAATTGTGAAAAATATAAAAAATTTTGTTGTCAAAATTTTGAAAACTATGTATAAGCAGTATTTGTTATCAAATTATATTTCATTATCATTACTTCCGTAAAGTTTAACTCAATCTCTAGTAGTACCTATCTTTATTATCTACTTAAAGTGGAAATGTCAAATTTAAATCACTCAGAAAAATCAAAGTCTTAACCCGCAAAAACTAAACTCCCTCGGTCAATATCTTCCCACGACACGAATATTTAAAAAAATATATATTTTAATGACACAAATTTACCAAATATAATAAAAACTTTATGTACATGATGGAAGGTTTACAGTCCTTTTTGACCAAAGTACTAAATATCAAAGAATCACACGTTTGCGTGTTTTTTTTTCTTTTTCTCGAGTGTGCATATTCATAAAGAAGAAACTGAGAGTTTTTGTGATTGGAGTGGGGAGGTTAGAACTGGTGGTGCATGCATGCTACCTGAAAACGCCCACACCCATGGCTGCGTAACTTCGTCATTTTCAAACACTTCTTTCAGACTTTTGCATGTTTCACTGTTCTGGCCACCACCATTCTAATCAACATTTATTCACAGTCACACATTAAGAAGGAATACAATAAAATAAGAACTCCTTTCATTAATTTGTTCCAGCCAACTTTAATTTATGTCATTCAAAATAAAAGTTGTGTTCTAGAAAAGACATATATTATCAACTTTGCATTGTGTTCTCTTTTTTTAATATTATGAGTTTTCTTGAAATTAGTCACACTTATCTTCAGCTAATGTGACACCACCATCTGTTGTAATTATGTTGTCGTGATTGGGTTAGTGGTGACATCAATTTATTAAATAATGTAATGTGATTATATTTAATTCAATCTTTAAATAAACTTCGCATCCTTTATGTAGTACCTTTATTTGATTAGAAACTTATATTTTAATGTATACTATAGTGTTTAAGTTTAGAATTATAAGACAATTTCAAAGAGAATATAAATATCCAAAAATCAGAACTAAAATCATTCTTTTTTCAATATTTGGTTCATCAACTTACACAAACATATATTTATGTATTAGTACAATTATAATAATATTTTATCTAATTATGATGACTTATAACATAAGAAACATATAAATAATTGGATTTGGCGTTTCTTTATTTCTTATTTTTTTTTTACTTCTCAATCTCTTAATTAAAGATATAATAAAAATATAAAATATCCAAAATGTTATTATCTGTCAATATCATATTATCATCTCATTATTGAACTATAATTCATGCAAACACTATATATTGATTATTGGTTCATACTAAACGAAATGTTGATAAGATGTGAGAAGAAACAAATCACATTATTGAATAGGTAAAACAATAATATTTACACAAAAATAATTATATTTATTATTAGTTTTTTTTTGAAAACCTAGAAAATAATCCAAGACTAGTGGTGGTTTTTAAAAAATGATATTAAAATATTTTAAAAATATAAGGTTGAAACTAAAAATAAGTTTTCTATTAACATAAATTTATTTTACAAAAATCATTATCTCTCTAAACTTCACCTTTATATTATATCTAGTTCTCTAAATTCATCCTTCACATGTTTGAAGATCGGAGTAAGTTATAGAACTCATGGCATCAAGATCTACATTAACCCTACCCGATCAGAATCTTGAACACAATAAGTTTTTTTTTTTTTGCCATTTTAGAGACATTTGGGCTTAGGTTATTGCCTGACGGGGTTCTTGGGGTTACATGTGTCTAGTCTAGGAGTTTTTGATGAATGTATGTTCAATTAAGATTGTTTGGGTATGATCATATCATTGATCTTAGTTCTACGTGTGCAAATAATGCCTTTCTTTGTGATAAATGTGCTTAGAGACAAAGGAGATTGTGTTTGTGCTCATAAATTAGGTCAGGGAAGTTAGTTATTTAAAAGTTTATTATATTGTTGAAAGAGATTGTACTTAAATTTCTGATTTATGAATGAGAATTGATGCATGAAGTGATTTTGTTTGCTTGGTGTTGAGAATTAGTGAACTAGTTGAATTGATGAATTTAAATACAAATAATATATGTAATTAGGGTTTTGATGGGAAGTTTATTCCAAGGATTCGTATATGTTACAAACTTGGCAAGTGTACCAAATCGTACAAGTAATAAAGTGGATAAGTCCAGATATCGTTTCCCACAGAGACTCGCATTGTTTAGAAAAACTATGATTATTTACTAATTTAGGCTAAACAATTTAAAATAATAAAAGAATAAATTATTAAAAAGATAAATTCTAAGTTATAGAAAGTAATTAAATAATGAAATTAACAAATGTAGTAGAGACTTCACCGGGGTTAGATTTCATCTTCCAATTCAATGTGAACAACAAACAATATACTCTTAATCTTTACTCTAGCATTCACATCACTATTTAAAAAGTCATAATGTCTTAGAGATAAGTCTAAACTTAATAATAAAAACCCTAATGTCTTAGATTTGTTTTATTAATAAATACTTTTCTATCCTAGTCCAGGTTCTAATATCGTGTCCAATGATCAGATACCCAAAAATATGCAATTAATCAATTCATGCAGTTAAAAACAAGAATAGAAAACAAAAGTAATGGAAATGAAATATATATTGAATAACAAAAATCACAAAAAAGTTAAGATACCTTATGTCTAACTCCCGTGAATAAGGGAGTTAGTTACTCCTGTATATTCTGAACACTAGAAAAATAAGAATGATGAATGCCTCAAGTCTCTCCACCAAAGAATTAAGTTCCCTTTCTCCCTCAAAAGGGGAGGTTCCCAAAGAGGGGATTAATTTTTAACTCTGTAAAGTCTTCTATTTCAAGACTTTTAGAAATGGAGTGGACTTTGTACTTGAATTTGTAATTAAAGTAACTCACTCTATTAATAATGGATTATGTTGATAACTTCTTAAATTTTTGATATTTCCACTTAAATATAAACCAAATACTTATTTTTTCAATTTATTAAAAATAAAACCTTTATTGTCTAATAAAATATAAAATACTTATCTTTTCCAAAATTATCTAATAAAATCTTAATTATCTAATAAAAGATAAAATACTTATCTTTCTCACATTATTTAATAAATTCCTAATTATTTAAAAAGATAATAATACAAATACTAATAAAAGATAAAAAATAAATATAACAAAAACACGATAATGTCCATTATGAAAATACCTCAAACTTTAAAATTTTTCATATCCTCGTGAAAGATAAAATTATTAATAAGAAAAACTCAGGTGAATCCATCAGACTACGATAAGAGCAAATGACTTCTCAATCAATCATAATCATGCAACAGAAGAGAATCTCACTTATGCCTTTGAAACTTAAGATAGAATGACATGATTCTATATAATCACTTCAATCCTAATAATAGTATAAGAGATAATAATCACACTATTGAATCAAAAAGCTCACAAAAAATTAGTGTTTCACTCTGCACACCTATGTTTATCAATGATCACTCATAATCAACATGTTATAAAATTACTTTATTAACTTTTGCGCATCATCTAATTTAACAATTCACAAAACTAGTTAGACCAAAAGGACTTTCATAGCTTGTAATGAGACTTGGCTAGAAGAAATATTTCAGAAATTCAAAAACACCGCTAAGCCGAAAAGAACGACAAAATGTAAATAATTCATGGTATCTTGGTATTCTGTACAAAATAATGTTTTCAAAAATTTTCATATGCCTCTCATTACACAACATATTTTTATCACATGAAAATTTGTTTCCTTTTTTCTCTTTTTTATTTTGATATATATATTTTTTCAGGTAGGGTGTTTATACCTTTATTTTACTTAACATTAACATGTTCTCCTTAGCTAAGGTGTGGGACACTATATTTTTTCTCTAAAGGCTAAGGGTAAAAAAATGAAACAATTAGACTAAAAAAGGTTAACAACATATGATTATTTTACTTAACATTAACATGTTATCCTTAGCTAAGGTGTGGGACAAGATATTTTTTCTCTAAATGCCAAGGGTAAAAAATGAAACAATAGGGAGTTTATAAGCTACCCCAAACTTATTTGATCTCATACCTTTATTTTACTTAACATTAACATGTTTTTCTTGGCTAAGGTGTGGAACAAGATATTTTTTCTCTAAAGTCTAAGGGTAAAAAATGAAACAATTAGGCTAAAAAAGGGTAACAACATATGATTAACACATATCAGGGTCAGTTATTTGGCCAAGTAACTTTAAACATATAAATAAAAAACAATTACCTTTATCTTCACTTATAACCATTTATGTGATTATATTAATAAGAATCAAACAAAAATCAATTTCATGGCAATAATTGTTTTCCTCACAACTCTTTACTCTAAAGCTCACAACACTCATATACTCTTAACACTCAAATGTTTCTACACTCAAATATAAAAAAAAAAATCTGGTAATACTCTCACACTGAACAAGGACTGACTAAATAAAAACATACCAAACTATCTCAAAATCAATGTATACCACAAGTTATCTCAACTATATGCACAATTATGAGACAAGAAAATCATTGCTCAAATATATTCTAAACTCGTGTGACCATCCAAACATTTAATTCATAAAATTTGAATACATGGCTAGATCAAGTTTAGAAACAATTTAATAATTAAGCACATTGGGACACAAATTAAAACACTACCAAACAAGAAAATAATGAATAAAATTAAAATTAAATAATAAAAGGAAAAATAGAAGTAAAAACATCATTTTTAATAATTTGTTTGTTTGTAAAAAAAATTGTGACCACTAGTTGTGCGAGTAGAGTAGCCAAACAAGTGGAAATATAGTAACTTAAATTCGCTAGGAGCAGGATAGCCCAACGAATGATGCTGAAAAATAAAATTTAAATAAAAAAACATAAAAAAATTAAAAATTTAGAAAATACTAGGTTGTCTCCCAACAAGCACTTGTTTAACATCTTTTAGCTCGATGCATGTTATTATTATGCTTGGTTGGTGTTTTTGGTGTGCTCTTTTCCTACCTCGCACGTATACAAAATAGGGAAATACTAGAAGGGATGGGTTAATAGTAACAGTTAATTTATATATATATATAAAAATTAAAATAGAAATAAAAACAGAAAGAAAAATATATAAATAATTTAAACCAAAATTGGTAAATTAAACACAATTGACTAAATAAAATGCAAGTGTCCAATAACGGCGCCAAAAACTTGTTACAAACTTGACAAATGTATCAAATCGTACAAGTAATAAAGTGGATAATTCCATATATCATTTTCCACAAAGCAATTAAATGATAAAATTAACAAATGCAATAGAGACTTAACCAAGGATGAATTTCATGTTCCAATTCAATGTGAAAACAAATAATATACTTCTAATCTTTACTCTAGCATTCACATAATTATTTAACAAATCCTAATGTCTTAGTGACAAATCTAAACTTATTAATAAAAATCCTAATGTCTTAGATCTTTTTTTATTAATAGTTCGCATTAAGCACTAAGTTTGGATGTTAAGAATGACAAGTAATGAAATTTTTGTCTAGATGCACAATCAATTAGTTATTCTATCATAGTCTAGATTCTAATATCGTGTCCAATGATCAAATATCCACAAATATGCAATCAATTAATTCATGCAGTTAAGAACAATAATAGAACATAGAGTAATGGAAAAGAAATAGATTGAATAGCAAAAATCATAGAGTTAAGATATATTACATCCAACCCCATGAATAAGAGAGTTAGTTACTCCTATACATTCTGAACACTAGAAAAATAATAATTATGAATGTCTCCTGCCTCCATAATGTGTTTCCACCAAAGAATTAAGTTCCCTCTCTCCCCCAAAAGAAGAGGATCCTAAGAAAGGGGGTTAATTTTCAACTTTGTAGAGCCTTCTATTTAAAGACTTTCAAAATAATGTATTGGGCTTTAAATTTGTACTTGAATTTGTAATTATAGTAAACAACTCTATTAATAATTGATTATGTTGATAACTTTAAAAATCTATAATATTTCCACTCATCTGCAAACTATAAATCAAATACTTATCTTTTCCAATTTATTAAATAAAACCTTTATTATCTAATAAAATCTTAATTATCTGATAAAAGATAAAATACTTAGCTCTTTCTAAAATTATTTAATAAACCCTTAATTATTTTAAAAAATAATAATAAAAATATTAATAAAAGATAAAAAAATAAACATAATAAAAACATGATGAGTTTTTGCTTGTATAATGGCTCAATTGATTTCAATGAGTATATTTTGTGCTTGTATAACCAGTTTGGAGTTTTGAAATGTAACAAGATTACCTATTGAGACTCACATTTATCATGTTCACCAATCTACCAATCTAATGGTAGTATAAATCTAATTTGGGAAGGGTTGAAATTGATGAATGAAATGATTTAGCTGATTGGACAATTAATTAATTGTGCTTATAAATTGATAGTGATGATTGTGTAATATGTTTAGTGTTGTAGAATTGCTTTAAAGATATGTGAGTTTGATTCAATTGGTATCAAAGGGTGTGTTTTGCTCTTTAAAACCTTGGTTTTTGTTTTGTTTATGAGAACTTCTCTTTGGGACCTTTGATTGATTTAAATTGGTACTTCTTCAGCTAAGATAGAATTATATTATAATTTTATAGAATTTATTAAATGGAGAATAGCTCAAGAAGAGTCAATTTGCTCAATCAAAACTCATAGGAATTTCAAGCTTTTGGTGCACCGTTGGGCACTCCTACAATGTCGTCGAACGTCAATCAGGCAGTGGTCACTGACTGTTCTTGCATTGCCCTCATTTAATGTTTAATTATAGATTTTTTTTATTGAATTTTGTTCATTGGGATTTCCTATAATTGGGTTTATTGAGCATGAGATAGAAAAACATGTTAAAAATAGTTTTTTATTTGCATAAATGTTCTTTGGATATTTTGAGGTGTGTTAGTGCAACTGCAGCTAAGTTGAGCTCATGGAGGTGTGGAAATAAATTGCTTAAAGCTTCATGACACCTTAAAGATAAATCCAAGCATAAGAAATTATCCAAATCACAAAAGTCCAAGCCAAGCATTGCATGAAGATGACAAAAAAAGCTTGAAAAAGTGAAGAAGTTTGGCTAAGCCAAGAAGAGAGCAACAAAAAATTGGACCTTGTGGTTTTCTTTATCTTTATGATAGAAGATAATTTAGGAAAAATATATCTTTAGATATTTTATTTGATATTTTTAAATAATTATCTTATTTAATTATATCATAAAATATCAAAAGATAATAACTACCAACTCTTTTTAAATATGACAAGATCTTCTTGAATCTTTTTAGATCCACAACAAACAAATATATCTTGAAGATATTGGATTATTTAGAAGATAATTTGAGGATTGTGGGTTGCAAATGGGTATTTACAATTAAGCATAGAGTTGATGGAACTATTGAAAGGTATAAAGCACGACTTGTGGCTAAAGGTTACACTCAATCTTATGGTGTAAATTACCAAGAAACGTTCGCACCAGTAGCCAAGCTTAATACTGTGAGAATACTTCTATCACTAGCAGCAAATCAAGATTGGCCTCTTCTACAATTTGATGTGAAAAATGCTTTCCTACATGGAGAAATTTCAGAAGAAATTTATATGGATTCTCCACCAGGTATGACAGATTCAATTGGAATGAAGGTTTGCAAATTAAAGAAGGCTCTATATGGATTAAAACAATCCCCAAGAGCATAGTTTGGAAGGTTTACCAAGTCTATGAAGGCTTTTGGCTATAGAGCTAGTAACTCTGATCACACCTTATTTTTGAAGAGAGGAAAAGGAAGAATTACAGCTTTGATTATATATGTAGATGACATGATTATTACAGGAAATGACCAAGATGAGATTTCTAGTTTACAACAATACCTTACATCTGAATTTAAGATGAAACAACTTGGAAACCTCAAATATTTTTTGGGTATTGAAGAAGCTAGATCAAAACATGGTATTTTTCTATGTCAAAGAAAATATACTATTGATTTACTATCAAAAACTAGATTGCTTAGGAGTAAACCAGTTGATACACCAATTGAATAGAATCATAAACTCTTTCAATGCTCAAATTCAGCAAACATAGACAAAGGGAGATACCAAAGACTGGTAGGAAAATTAATTTATGTCTCATACACGTCCAGATATTACCTATGCAGTGAATGTTGTTAGCCAATTTATGCATGACCCACGAAAGCTTCATATGGATGTTGTTGAGAGGATTTTGAAATATTTAAAGTCCACTCCTGGAAAAGGAATTTTGTTCTCAAATTATGGAAACTTAAAAGTAGAAGGGTACACTAATGCAGATTGGGCAGGTTCAAAAGATGATAGAAGATCTACCTCTAGATACTTTACTTTTGGTAGGAGGGAATCTTGTAACTTGGAGGAGTAAAAAGCAACCTGTAGTAGCAAGATTAAAAATTCAGAGGCATGGCACTAGGTGTATATGAACTTTTGTGGATTAAAAATGTGCTATCAGATTTGGGCTTTAAACAAAATGAAACTATGAGTTTGTATTGTGATAATACATCGGCTATAGCAATTGCTCACAATCCAGTGCAACATGATAGAACAAAGCATGTGGAGATTGATAGACATTTCATCAAAGAGAAATTTAAGCTGGAATAATTTTCTTTCCTTTTGTAAGATCAGAATTGTAGTTGGCTGATGTTCTCACTAAAGGAGTGTCTAATGAGTCTCTATTTAAGTTGGGAATGTGTGATATCCATGCACCAACTTGAGTGGGGGTGTTAAGATATGTCAAATATTGTATTAGCTATAATTTAGGCATTATTATCTCTGTGAGCAAATTTGTGCACTCATTCCTTTAATAGATGAGAAATTATGGCACTCTTGTATGTATATATATGATACCCTATTCTTTGAAATAATACATCAGAATCATTCTTTAAATCTTTTCTATAATATATACTATCAATTGATGACCATTAAGAATTCAAAATTATTGAATCTTTGTCCAACGATCATTCCACAGTTGCAACAATCTACACTTTGACTATTATATGCTACAAATACTACGATGATGACCATTCCATAATTGATTACAAATCTACAATGACAATCATTCTACAATTACCTATGTAATATGATGATGATTATCCATTGCGACAACAACATTCTAAATACTTAGGTCAAAAGAAAATCTTTTTAAGCGATAGATTCGTTGGAGAGGTTTGGCTTGTTAGTTGATTGAAATAGTTTGATAAATAAGAAAATAGATAAACAAAAACAAAAACTAAACTATGATCAGTAATGCAATTTCTATTATTATTAAAGTCCCTTATCTAGTATTTATACACTAGAGGCTTCTTTTATTGTACCTTTATTTAACCAATACTACCGTTTATAATATCTAGTAAATAAGACTTTCACGTATTTAAATATAGAAACTTGCTATAGGTATCTAATCTCTTAATCACTTTTACATAATTTACTAATTGAAGGGTTTTTTATTTAATGAATAACTTAATTATTTATTTCCAACATTGAGTCATTCTCATCTTAAATGGAATACTAATTACTAATGTTTTTATAATTTTTTATAAAAAATAATATTTTAATAACTAACATTTATCAGTAACATGTAATATTATCTTACAAAAAAACCATGAATTGGAGTGTATATTTATTTAAAAATAATCCAATATGAGGTGGAAGTAATGAATTAGAGTGTAATAAGTGATATAAGGTAAATCGAAATGGTTGTGAAATTGAACTCTGAAGGAATGAGACCTAAAAGACAAATGAAAAGAAATGTTGTATAAATGTGTTGAACATCGACAACCTTACCGGTGGACCGTACTAGATGGTCCCGCTTTGTAAGTAGCGTGTGCATTAATAATAATTGAAAAGGATATGGTCGGTGATTTCATTGTTGATGGCCCACCTCCCACTCTTGGTGGTGCACCTTCTACCGGTCGCCTCCACCTCCTAATTTTCTACTCACACCCTACTTCTATTTTTCTCTTTTCTTTACTATTATTCATCCACGATATTCTTTTCATTTTTTTGAGATATCTTTTTTGAGATAAAATTATAATGAAATTCTGAACCTAATGTTGTTATATTACCTACATTTTTACCCAATTTATTTTTTCTCATATTTTAAATAATTACTTTCACACCCATTCTTCTTTTCTATAAATAAAAATAAATAAAACTTCTCTTCTCGCTTGTTTCTATTTTTTTTTATTTTCAAAAACAGAAAGAATCTCTTAGTTTAAGAAACATTTAAATTGGAAGTAGTTTTTCTAAAAGATAAATTCAAAAAAAATGCTAAATATGTATTCTTATATTTATAGTAATGATTTAATATTTTCTTTCCATTTATATTTGAGTCAATGTGGTTTACATTTTTAAAAAAAGCTCAATGTGATATTTTATTAGATTTGTGTTGTCTTCCCATTTTACTCTTAAAATTAGACATTAATTGCATAAAAGGACTTTTTTTTTTCTTTCCATTTTTCTCTTGATATTAGACGACAAACACATAGAAAAGAGAGTGATTGTATTAATAGATACATCTGCTTTTTATCTTCTAAACAATTTTAATAGATCTAACGAAAAGAATTACATTAAATTTTTTTTAAAATATAAAAATATATCAAATTAAAACATTGAACCATTGTTATAGATATAGATAAAAAAAATGTTATTAAGCCTTTAAAGATCATTATGTCAATCAATTGTTTGGGGTGCTTTGTGAAGCATTTGTAAGTTTTCTTTTTCATATAACGGTTATACACATGGGTAAAATTAAAATACCTACAGGCTTTAAATTTGGGCTGTTAATTTAATATAGTTTTTAAAATTTAAATTTATAGATTTAAAAGGTTTTTTAATAACCAATAAAGACGATAATATTATTTTAAAAATGTATAAAATGACAAAAATGTCTAAGAATTCATTAGAATTCATTCGTTCTAGATTTAAAACTCTGCCTTTTGTCAATGAAAAAGAAGCTATCATATCACTATCAATTATGACCATAGTGAAATCACACGCCTAAACATGTGAGAAGAGAGGGGTTTAGTATTGATATAGAGAGTATTAGCAAAATAGAAATAAACACGAGAAATTTGAGAGGCCGGTACTTGATGTATGATTAAGCTTTTAAGTTGGAAAAGGAATTTCTGGTACACATTTACATCTTTCATCTCTCTTCTCGTGGTAAGTAGATCCAATATAGGATGGGAAAAAAATTGTTTATGTGGATACCGATTTTAAATAGATATCCTTAATGGATACTATTGATTATTGATTAATGGTACGAATATTTAATTAATCATCTATTTCTTAATGGAGTGAGTTCATATATTATGGTATCCAATTTGAGGAGGATATCAGCTATTATTTGTTGGATTAAATATGTTTTTGGTTCCTTAACTTTGAGTAAAAATTAAATTAGTCCATCTTCTAAACTTTGATCTAATTTAGTCCCTCAACTTTAGAATCGTGTGAATTTAGTATTTTTAATCAAATTTTGTTAAGTTTATTTGACGTTTCAAACATGTTTCATGATAGTTTCTTAGTTAACGTTGAAGTGAAAATGTGTCAAATGGTGTAAACAACTCAAATGTTATCATGAAATACGTTTGAAACGCTAAATAAACTTAAGAAAATTTGGTTAAGAAGACTAACTGCACACATTTCTAAAATTGAATGACTAAATTGGGTCAAAGTTTCAAAGATAGACTAATTCCAATTTTGACCGGATCAAAAGCATATTTAGCCCTTATTTTTTTATATTTTTTCTTGAAAAATAACTACTAGTGAGTTTTATTTTAGTATTTTTTTTAAATAAAGTGATCAAGATAAAACTACTAGTAAAAAAATAATAATTATTGATGAATTTTTTAAATTTTGAGTTCGTATATTTCTATTTTTTATTTAGGCCGACAAAATTGAAATTATTTTCAAAAAAATATTTCTTTTTTAATTTATATTTTGGTAGAATCCATTGAAATTTGTCTTGCATTAACATTTTAGTAAGTAATTTGATATGAATTGTATTTTAAAAATAATTTTTTATTTAATTTTACATTTTACATATTTGGTTTTAAGTAATTTTATTATATATATATATATATATATATATATATATATATATATATATATTCATGGATACCCGATGAATAATGAGATGGGTAGCAAGACAATTTTTTTTTTGAGTCGAGTACATGTAATGCACTACTCGTACCTGACCCGACCAATAGTCATCCTTAATCGAATATATATATATATATATATATATATATATATATATATATATATATATATATATATATATATATATAGTGTTATATAAATATCATATGCATTAGTTAATAGTAGTTTAATCTTTATGTTTTTGTTATATTTATCTATTTATTTTTATTTTACCTTATATCTTTATATTTCCTATTGGACATAATATCATAAATATTATTTTTCTTTTTTATTTATATATCATTCTTTATTTGTGATTGAAGAAAGTTGTTATAATGCAATGCAGTTTTAGTAGAGATTTAAGATTCTATTTTCAATCTGAAATCATTTGTGCCATTTTTTCTATTTTGTATTCCCCCAATTTTGTGTGATATATTGTGTTCCATTATGCATAACCTTCTCTTTTTTGTTTTTGTTTTTCTCTAGGTTTTTTTTATAGTTTTATTGTTGTTTATTATTGTATTGTGTAATTAAATATGATTGTAAAAATGAGGAATATGTAAAACAATTAAGGATCTTTAGAATTTAGGATTATCACACGATAAAACATAATAGAGCACTAACCTTGATCCATAGAAGATACTGTGAATATGCGTTCTTCAATTTGTAACTTTTGTGTGCTCTCTAACCATCATTTTCCAATCTATCTCTTTGTCTTTCTTTTCTCTTCTCACACGTTCGTGATGAGTTACTATGAAAAGAACCTTATGGCCAAAGACAGAACCCAATCTCTTTTATAAACCAACCTCCATCAAGTTGGTTTTTATTTTATCTTTATTTTATTTTATTATCACTTCTCATAATAATAACCAATGAGTCTTTAAATTTTATTAAATCACAATTTGGTCCATCATAATATTTCAAATGAGTAACTAATAGAATTAATTCGTCAATGAATTCTAACATTCTTCCACTTCACTCATATGATATCATAATATTATATGATTTAATACATAAACATAATGCTCATTAAAAGACCTTTGCATAAATTGGTTCCATCATTATTCATAATTATAGATACAGAAATAATAAGAGTCATGGCGGTCACACATATTCGATCGACATGATCCCTTCCATGTACTACTATATCATCCCTTTCTCCTTAATATGACCTTAAAACGAGAAGTCCATAATGGGTTCAAACATAATGTCATTTTACAAAGCAATAACATAACATAATTTGTTTTCTTCACCATAATTTGCATGCATAAACATAAAGAAGAAAACACATATTACAGAAACTTATACATTAGGGAGCTTAGAGTGTCACATAAACATTAATAACATTAACATTCAATATTTAACATTCACTAGTAGACATAATGCCCATATTCTTTACATGACCAGCATACAATTTGGGTGGTAACCATTTTGTTAAAGGGTCAACAATCATAAGATTTGTGCTAATATGTTCTATTGACACTCTACGTTTATGAACTTCTTCTTTAACGGCAAAGTATTTCAACTCCATATGCTTAGCACCTTTGGAATACTTGTGGTTTTTAGAAAAGAAGACTGTTGTGGAATTATCACAATAAATTTTCAGCGGCTTGGAAATATTGTCGAGTACTCAAAGTCTTGAAATAAAGTTCCACAACCAATTAGCCTGAACTGTAGCCTCAAAGCATGCCACAAATTCAGCTTCCATGGTGGATGCAACAATGACAGACTATTTCGCACTTTTCCATGAAATCGCTCCTCCAGCTAAAAGATACACATAACCAAATGTAGACTTTCTTGTATCCACACAGCCGACAAAGTCTAAATTTGTATAACCTATCACCTCAAGGTGATCAAATTTTCTATAAGTAAGTGATGAGTGCATATTTTTGCCATCATTCAGTGTTTAATTCTGGGTATTTAATTGAATTTGTGTGTTTAAAGATTGATTTAATTGGGATTTCCTATAATTGAGTTTATTGAGCATGAGATACAAAAACATATTAAAAATAGCTTTTTAGTTGCATAAATGTTCTTTGGATATTTTGAGGTGTGTTAGTGCAACTGCAGCTAAGTTGAGTTCATGGAGGTGTGGAAATAAATTGCTTAAAGCTTCATGACACCTTAAAGATAAACCAAGAATAAGAAATTATCAAAATCACAAAAATCCAAGCCAAGCATTGCATGAAGACGACAAGAAAAGCTTGAAAAATTGCAGAAGTTTGGCTAAGCCAAGAAGAGAGCAACAAAAAATTGGACCTTGCGGTTTTCTTCATCATAAGCTTACTAGCCCCTAATTCCTTAGAAGTAAGTTCTAAGTCAAATATGTCAAAATATTAATTCCTTAACTATTTTAACACATGACTTGCATTAAGATTTGATGTATAGAATGACCTAGAGATTGCGTCTATTCCTAGAACCCGATCTCATGGTTGTTCTATCCAAGGTTAAGTTCCAATTCATTTTCCAATAATTAGATACAACCAAATAGCAAAGATTTCCATCAAGCACATTTATAATTGAGATAAAACATATGAACAATGAAAGAGATTACATTGCATAGGAAAATTACAAAGAGTATAGGTTCATTACATCTAACCCCAATGAAGGAGGAGTTTAGTCACTCCTAAGCATCTAGAGAACAAAGGATGGATGAATTTGATGGAATGGATGAATTGTTGTGAAGTCTCCTTGCCCTAGAATGGCGCTTTTTCGTCTCTTCTCTGGTCCTGTCGCGTTCCCACACTCCAACACACCAGTTTCGTGTAACTTTCAAAACTATAACCACTTCAAAAAACCGTCCTCTCGCTGGGCGAGATGACTTACTCGCTAGGCGACCAGTGATTACTCGCTGGGCGACAGAGTGCACTCGCTAGGCAACTGATCCATCTCGCTGGGCGACTGGGTCCTGACAGAATAACCTCACTTCTTCTCCAATCCTTCACTTTCCTATACAATAATCTCTAAGAAAACACAAAATATATCTAACCTAAAAGAAACCTAAAAAAAACTTAAAACTTCCCACAAAACACATGATTGAGTACAATTAAAAGGTCCAATAAAATAAGAATAATAAGTATTTTTCATACTTATCAAACTCCCCCAAACTTGTACTTTTTCATGTCCTCATGAAAAGAAAACCTAACTGTACAAACACATAAACAAAACACCCTACTTAAAAATGAACCAAAGACATATGATCTCATAACATAATCCCCTTTACACATATCAAAGACAATTCACTTGCATTTCTCAAATTCAAGAAGATATGATGTGGTGCTTCCATGAAAATCAATTCCTCAATCCAAAATTAGATATGACTATCAACAATGAGAATCACTAAGTCACACAAAAGTCAGTGTTTCCTCACACATGTGTTAGCCACATAATCTCACAACTAGCATACCATAAAACTAATCCATCAAAGTTTTGCACATCATCTCATTCACACACTTCACACACATTGAATTAGATCAAAAGGTCTTTCTAGGCTTGAAACTTGGCTTGGTTACAAAGAATTATGGTTTTTCATGGAATCAAATCACCTTGGAAGAGGAGAACAATTATATGCATAAACATTCATGAACATCCTCACTCCCCATATACAAACAATACAATCCACCATAATCTTTTCATAGCTTAACCTCACAATTTCATTTCATGCACCCTTTTCATTACTTTGCCTTTGCTTTTTCTCTTTTTTTTTTATGACATTTTTTTTATTGAGAGTGTTGAGCTTTTTCAATCATCACAATTTCTCCTTTCTCAATCACATCTTTCCCCCAAACTTAATCTCCACTCATACCCATGTTCACAACATAAAACTTGTTCTCTTCTTCCATGGTGTAAGGTAAGATAAAATTTTACAAAGCTTAAGGTAGAGAAACAATACATCAAGGCTCAAAAAGGGTTCAAAAATGGTTTCAGATTATGCACAAAGGTTAGCTATTTGGCCAAGTAGCTTCATTACATAACAACAAACAATTGCCTTTTTCATCCCTAACCAAGAGTGTGTGATTGCATTCAAAGAATCATGCAAAAATTAACTTCATAGCAATGATAGCTTCCTAACATTCTCACCAAGCACATATGTCAACACTCAACTATCTCATTCATTGAGCCAAATTTCACTCTGGATAAGGACTGAATCACATTGCAACCACATCAACACTTCATCAATCATTCAAAGTTGCAAACAAATAACCAAAGATCATGCAAGGCTATATAAACAAAGATCACAATGTCATTACAAACATAAGCACGAATATCAACTCCACAACTAAACAATAATGTCTAGGCAAAACAAAGTAGTAAACCCATAACAAAACTACACATCACTAAACAAATAAATAGAGTCTTAAACACAACACATCTAAACACAACACATCTCAGGCATCATCATCAGGAGGAACCTCCTCCTCAACAGCATTCTCAGCCTCATCAGCATCATCAGCATCATTTGCACCATCAGCACCATCATCATCCTCATCCTCAGAGTCAGCAGAGTCAGCAGCAGTACCACCCCCCACTGAGATTCTGGCCTGCCCCAAGGCCAAGAAATATACTCATCAAACTGAGCACCAATCATCAAATAATCATCTAGAGTGTCTGGAACAGCCAAAGACAACTTATGCAAGTTGTCCATGATACATCGTGTGCCACACCGAACTGCTTGTTGGCTATCCCAAATGTCCTCCTGCCTAGCAAACATTTTACTCATGGTTGCTTGGAATGTAGCTTCAGAAACAGAAGATGAGGCACGAGGTACACTCGGTGGACGAGGGCGAGGAACCGGTCTAGGTGCAGGAACATGATCAACTGTTGGGTTCATACAATGTTTAGAAATGAACCGACTATTGATGGGGGGTTGGAGACGAAGCAATACTGGTGTGTCTGAAACAACACCTTTTGCCTTGCATAAGGCCGTGATGAGTGCTGGAAACCCGAGCTTGGTAGCATTACTCGCAATGACAAAACACTCCACATTTGTGCCAAGGAGTTCAGATGCTTGCGTAGAATGCGAACAGGAGTGCCAGAAACACCAATCACATAGGACTCGCCAGGAATGCACAATCTTGCTGCAATGGCCTCAAAGTCCTTATCTTCATTCAGAAAATCTCCATAAGGCGTGTTCCTATCAGCAGGAAAAATAGGAGTCTTCAAGAAGGTGTTCAATGCCTTGCGCTCAAACTTGATCATTTTGCCCCGGACCTTGGCTTGGCGAGGCAAGGAACCATCCGAATTGTAGGCATTGGCATAAAACTCCTTAACAAGGACCTCATCAACCTCATTGGGAAGGTTTCCCAACACTCTATGCCACTATCGTCTCTCCAGCTCCAATCTGAAATCATTAAACTCCCCCACCTTCAAGTTCACATGTCTCTCTGGTAAGATACCGACATGCATGATCTCTAGAAATCTCCTTGCATCAGCTTCAGATGTAAACTTTTGTTGATCATACTCAAACTCGACATCTTCTTCCATGGAATCAATGGGAGGAGCACGGGACGACGACCCTCGAGAAACTTTCGGCTTCTTAGAATCCCGAGATGCCTTGGGAGGAGCCATCTGCAAAATTAATATCACAGAACCAGCACAGAGATTGTTCCACAGAACAAGGTTAGAAACAACAATGCTAATATCGACAAACAAAACATAACAAAAGAAAACAGTGCTGCAGAGAGTCACTCGCTAGGCGAGCAACTCCCTGGGTGAGCAGCGACGACAGAAGCTGCTGTAGCAGACTCGCTATGCGAGTGAGCTCGCTAGGCGAGTGACGAAACCTGCAGCAACTTAACAGTATCGCAGAACGAACGCGAGCAAGCTCGCTAGGCGAACGCGTCTCAATCAAAATTGCAAACACACTACTCACACACAATACTCTATATGCAATACTCGAACAACACTAAGTTACATAAAGCTTCCTATCATGATAGAGCTTTACCTTTTCCTTGTATCTCTTGGAGTTGTCATATGCTGTCAATCTCATTTCTTCAAGTTCCTGCAACTACAACTTTCTTTTCTCTGCAGACAAAGATGAATCAAAGTTAAGAAATTTCAAGGCCCAATAAGCCTTATGCTCCATCTCCACTGGCAGATGACAAGATTTTCCATATACTAATTGGAACGGTGACAGCCCCACAGGTGTTTTCATGGTTGTCCTATATGCCCAAAGAGCATCGTCAAGCTTCACCGACCAATCCTTTTTGGATGATGCCACAGTCTTCTCAAGAATCCTCTCTATCTCTCGGTTGGACACTTCAGCTTGGCCATTGGTTTGAGGATGATAAGGAGAGGCTATTTTGTGCCTAACCTCATAATGTTTCAAAACCTTGGCTAACTGAGCATTACAAAAATGGGATCCACCATCACTTATGAGGATCCTAGGAACTCCAAACCGTGAGAAAATTTGTCTCTTCAAGAACTTGATAACTGTCTTAACATCATTCTTTTGGCAAGCAGTTGCTTCCACCCATTTGCTGACATAATCCACTACAACCAATATATACTCATTACTGTACGATGAAGGTAGGGGACCAACAAAATCAATGCCCCAACAATCAAACACCTCCACTTCCAAAATTGCTTGTAGTGGCATCTCATTTCTTCTTGAAATGCTTCCAATCCTCTAGCACTTATCACAACTCCTAGCATGAGCATGAGCATCCTTGAATAAAGTGGGCCAGTAGAAACCAGATTGGAGCACCTTGATGGTTGTCCTTTCTCCATTAAAGTGTCCACCATATGGCGAATTATGACAATGCCATAGGATACCTGCAACTTCCTCTGCAGTGACACACCGCCTCAAAAAATTGTCAGCACCAAGCTTGAACAAGAAAGGGTCATCCCAAAGGTACTATTTTGCATCATGTAAAAACTTTTTCTTCTGCTGCCATGAAAGATCTTTAGGGAGAACACCTGCAGCTTTGAAATTAGCCATATCTGCAAACCATGGCCTTTATTGAATGAGCATCAAGCTTTCATCACAAAAAGTCTCACAAATCTCCCTCTCTTTGCATGTAACTTCATCATTTACCAACCGAGAGAGATGATCTGCAATAACATTCTCACTCCCTTTCTTGTCCCTAATCTCCAAATCAAACTCCTGTAATAAGAGAACCCATCTGATCAACCGTGGCTTGGAGTCAGGCTTGGACAACAAATACTTTATGGTAGCATGGTCTGTATATATGATCACTTTGGACCCAATAAGGAAGGTCTAAACTTCTCTAATGCATAGACAATGGCCAAAAACTCCTTCTCTGTTGTGGCATAATGAAGCTGAGCACCATTCAAGACCTTGCTGGCATAATAAATAGCATGAAAAACTTTCTCTTTTCTCAGAATAACCTCACTTCTTCTCCAATCCTTCACTTTCCTATACAATAATCTCCAAGAAAACACAAAATATATCTAACCTAAAAGAAACCTAAAAACAACCTAAAGCTTCCCACAAAACACATGATTGAGTACAATTAAAAGGTCCAATAAAATAAGAATAATAAGTATTTTTCATACTTATCAAAAAGCAGTGGAATCAATCTATTTTTCTTTATCATTTTTTTTATCTTTTTATTTTTTTTTATCTTTTTCAAATTTTATTTCTTTATTCCTTGTTTCATTTGATTAACTCTTTTGCATAGTTTTTATAAGAACTAATTTGTTAAAAATCAATTTCGTGTTCGTTGGGAGACGACTTTGGGTTACTTTACCATTTCTATTTTGTTGACTACTTTCTTAACAATACTGAAGTTGGTATGGAAAAGTAATATTAATTTGATCGCGTCAACGACAGCGTTATCAGTAAACATGTAATTCTTTGTTCCTTGTAGGTATCTTAAAACTTTCTTTGTAGCTTTCCAATGCTCCAGTCCTGGATTACTTTGGTATCTACCAAGCATACCAACTGCAAAGCTAATATCTGGCCTCGTACAGGTTTGATCATACATCAAACTCCCAACAACAGATGCAATAGGGATATTTTCCATCTATTTCCGTTCCAAATCATTCTTTGGACATTGCATGATACTAAACTTGTCTCCTTTCTGTATTGGAACAGGAGATGTTGAACATTTATCCATTCTGAATCTCTCTAAAAATTTATTAATATATGCATTCTGAGACAAACCTAACAGTCCTTGTGATCTGTCACGGAATATTTCTATTCGTATCACATAATATGCATCACATATACCTTTCATTTCAAAGTTATTAGAGAGAAACCTCTTAGTCTCACTTAATAGACCAAGATCATTAGTCGCAAGCAAGATATCCTCAACATACAAAATCAGAAATATATACCGATCAACAGTGTTTTCCTTAAATCCAAAGGACATAATAGTATCATTGAACTGGAGATACCATTGCCGAGAAGCTTGCTTAAGTCCATATATTGATCTCTTAAGTTTACACACCATGTGTTCCTTTCCTTCTTCAGAAAACCCCACCGGTTGGTCCATATAGACATCCTCTTCTAGATCCTCATTCAGAAAAGCAGTTTTAACATCCATTTGATGTAACTCAAGATCATAATGAGCTACTAATGCCATGATAATTCTTAAAGAATCTTTCTTAGAAATAGGCAAAAATGTTTCCTTATAGTCAATGCCATCATTCTGAGTAAAACCTTTCGCAACAAGTTGGGTCTTGTAATGTTCAATATTGCCTAGAGAGTCACGCTTAGTCTTAAAGACCCATTTACACCCAACTCTCTTGCATCCTTCTCGCAATTCCACAAGGTCCTATACGTCATCATGTGCCATTGATTTAAACTCATCTTTCATGGCATCTAACCACTTATCAGAATTATCACCATTAATGGCTTCTGAAAAAGAAATTTGATCATTATCAATACTTAAGTCATTTTTTGACTCTTGTAGATAAACCACATAGTTATTTGAAATAGCAGACTTTCTATCTCTGTGAGATCTTCTTAATACTATTTATTGTGTTTGTTCTACTATTGGTTCATTGTTAATCTTAGGACCATTAATTTGTTGTTCTTCTTGATTGTTGTGAGTATCTACAACATGTGGAATAACAACTCTTGATAAAGAAGTACTAGCTACAGGAACTTGTACTCTAACTTCCTTAATCTCCACACTTCGTGAAGCTTCACTCCCACTGGTTTCACCATTCTCAACGAACTGAGCATTTCTAGTTTCAACAATTCTTGTACTATGGGTAGGACAATAAAATATATACCCTTTTGATTTTTCTGGATAACCAATGAAATATCCACTGAATGTTCTTTCATCCAGTTTCTTTTCTTGCGGATTGTATATTCTTACTTCTGCTTGACAACCCCAAACATGCAGGTGTCTCAAACTGGGTTTCCTACTCGTCCACAACTCAAAAGGAGTCTTTTAAACAGCTTTACTAGGAACCTTGTTCAACAAATACATGACAACCTTTAAAGCATACATTCATAATGATACAGGTAAACATGAACTACTTAACATACTCTGAACCATATCCAATAAGGTTCGATTAAACCTTTCTGATACACCATTTTGTTGTGGTGTGCCTAGCATTGTGTATTGAGCACAAATATCACGTTTCTCAAGAAACTTAGTGAATGGACCAGGATGTTGTCCACTTTCATCATATCTTCCATAATACTCACCACCTCAATCAGACCTTATGATTTTCACCTTTCTGTCTAATTGTCTTTCCACTTCATTTATATAAACTTCCAAAGCATTCACTGATTGAGATTTCTCATGCAGTAGAAAGACATGTCCATAACGCGAAAAATCATCAATAAAGGTGATGAAGTACTTTTCTTTATTGAAAGAATTTACATCAAACAGACCATATATATCGGTGTGTATGATTTCAAGAAGCTGAGTGCTTCTTGTGGCTCCTTTCTTTGTGTGTTTTGTTTGTTTGCCTTTAATACCATTCACACACATATTTAGATCAGTAAAATCCAAATCCAAAAGAATTTCATTCTTTACTAATCTTTGTATTCTTTCTTTGGAAATATGTCCCAAACGTTTATGCCACAAGTAAGCAGATCGTTCATCCACTAAATTACGTTTAGTGTCAACATTGTGATGCAAAGTCATAAGAGTTACAACATATAAATTATCCAAATTCAATTTATATAAACCATCATAAAGTGTACCAGATTCAATCATAAAAGTACGCTTAAACAAACTAAAACCACCATTCCCCAACTTAAAAGAGTATCCAGCAACATCAAGCTTAGACAAAAAACTTAAATTCCTAGTGATACTAGGTATATAAAAAGTATCCATAAGATCTAAGTGATATCCAGTGTCGAGGATTAAACTATAAGTCCCGACCACTTCCACTAGAACTTTCTCTTTATTGTCCGTGAAGACGAACTTCTCACTTGGGTTTATGGTTTGGCTTGTAAGAAATCCATGCATCACATTTGAAACATGAGTCGTACATCCAGAATCAATCCACCATGTATTATAGGAAACTTTAGTTAAGTTTGATTCAAAACATACGTAAGCATTATGCTCACCTTTCTTTTCGAACCAAGTTCACCATTCTTTTCGAACCAAGCTCACCTTTCTTTTCGAACCAAGCTCTACACTTTATGCAGTCCTTCTAGAAATGTCCTGACTTCCGCTGAAATGAAATTTGTCATTTTTCTTCTAGATTTTGGTTAACGACTCGTCAATCTTCAATGGTCTTTTACCCTTTCCATGTTTCTTAGTAACTTTCTCTCCAACAGCTCCTTGATTTTTCACATACTGAATAGAGTGGCTTCCTAAGTTCTTCAATCGGGTCTCCTCCTGAACTAGCATGTTGTGCAATTCATGCACATTCCACTTGTCTTTAATGGTGTTGTAGTTCATCGGGAACGGACGATACTCAGACGGTAATGAGTTTAGAATGAACAACACGAGAAAACCTTCATCCACTGCCATTCCTAGAGACTTAAGTCTTATTAGGATATTTGTCATCTCGATCAAATGCTCATGCATAGTACGTGAACCGTAAAACTTCATGGTGGTCAACGTACTCATTAGTGTCCTAACAAGAGATTTATCAGCAGTTTGGGGGGAGTCCTCTTCTACAAATTTCATAAATTCTTTTGCGTTATCGATTTTGGGGAGAGCTGACTTAATATTATTTGTTATGCTCATTATCATAAACATTAAACTAAGTTTGTTTGACCTTTCCCAAGCTTTGTAATGGGCTTTCTCTTCATTGCTACTAGCATCCGTGATAGCAGCCGGCTTTTCAACTTGAAAAGCTAGATCAAGATCCAACACACCTAAGTGAAATTGGATTTTTTCACTCCAGTCAGGAAAATTCAACCCATTAAAGACCGGAACAATCGTAGCATGCGAGTGTAAAGATACCAAAACAAATACTGCAATTAACACATGCCTGACATTAATGCTTTAAGTCATAAAACTAAATGTAAATATAGATTCAGACATAAACAATCATTCTACGCATACTAATGTTCTCCTTTGGAAGATCCAATAATACACAAACATAAACATAATGATGCTAATCATTATAACATTATTGATAATTAAAATATGCATCAACTGGAATCACCTACTACCTTTGGGTATATAAATAAAACTAGTGACACATACAAAATTATCTACAATCATGTTCATTAATTATGAGAACAATTAATCAACCTTTGGGCGATTCTAAAATGCCTTATAATTAATGAATTTCAATTAATCCATAAATTTAATTATTCATAATTTAGCATCCATATTATGGGTAATTGAAATAAAAACATTAATAATTTGAAATCACAAAAACTTTAATATTTTGGCCACTTTGGTGACTAACAAAAATTTATCATACTTGATTTCAAATAAATAATTACACATTTAATTGCTATAAACTTTATATAGCATCCTCATTAATTTTAATTTAACAATAACATACATAAATATTATTGCAAATTAAAATAAAATTATTAATTATTTATATAAATAAAATAATTAATATTAATTTTCTTGGTGACATAAACCAATAAAAACATTACTCTACTCTTTCACTTTGCATCACTTGAGAATGATCTTCATTCAATTTAATAATACTAAGCATTTATTCAATTTAGCAAAAGCATCCAACTCACTCACGTCCGTGCGTCAGTTTTCAAAAACACATTCACCTCCAATTGGCACATTCACAGTTCATTATGCCATTACACTTCATTCCAATATTAAAATAAAAAGTACTTTCACACGTAATGGTTTTTATACTTTCATTCAATGCCAATTAAAATAAAAAAACACGTCACAGTAAAAGCACACATACAATTCATATTAATGGTAGTAGCAATGAAGAGAACATTCATAAAGGCATTATGATTATAAACCTTCGATTAATAATTAGGGTTCGTGAAGATTGGATATAAACTTAAATTAGGGTTTATAACATTAGGGGAAAACATCATAAAGAAGAAACATCACATAATAGAAGAATCATAAATCCTACAACACAGCTCTGATACCACATATAAAACAATTAAAGATCTTTATAATTTAGGATCCTCACACGATAAAACATAATAGAGCACTAACCTTGATCCATGGGAGATCTTGTGAATATGCGTTCTTCAATTTGTAATTTTTGTGTGCTCTCTAACCATTGTTTCTCAATCTATCTCTTTGCCTTTCTTTTCTCTTCTCACACGTTCGTAATGAGTTACTGTGAAAAAAAAAAACTTATGGCGAGAGACAAAACCCAATCCCTTTTATGAACCAACGTCCATCAAGTTGGTTTTTATTTTATCTTTATTTTATTTTATTATCACTTCTCATAATAATAACCAATAAGTCTTTAAATTTTATTAAATCACCATCATAATATTTCAAATGAGTCACTAATAGAATTAATTCGTCAATTAATTCTAACAAAATATAGTACTCCATTAGTGTATTTGATGTTTCCTTCCTTATAACCTTGACTTTGGTGTATCAAATCACATGTCATAGGATCCCAAGTTTTGTTTCCTTAAATTTTGTCCCTTTATATCTTTTAAGTAGGAATGTCAAAAAAAAATATCTGTAAGACCCGTGAAAATTAATTAATTAAATAATTAATTAACTAATAAATGTGGGTAGTAGGAGCCTTTATGGCATTAAATATTGTTTGATGTGATGTGGAAAAGTACTAGTTCAAATGGTTGAGAGTACTTTGATTGTGTGAGAGGACTTGGGTTCGAGTTCTATGTATGTCAATTATGTGTTGTTTGTTTTATTATTAATTTTAATAATATGTATGAGCATGGGAAGTGATAATGTAACCCTATACCTATAAGAATTGTCACAAAATGTGAATTTGGTTGGTTAGTTGGTTGTGCTTAGACTTGGTAATTGTGAGGGTAGGGTTTCGAACCTTGGTGAACCTAACTTTAACATTCTTTTTGTCAAAGATAAAATTAGTTGTGGTGAAGGGGCATCCAAGAGGGGCTGAAAAAAAAAACTGAGAGAAGAGAGGTTTTTGAATGCCAGTGATCAAAGAGGAATTCTCCAAAATCTAGACATCCAGGTTAGGGGAGCTGCACCTGTAAATTTTCTATTTTGTCATTTTGCATGATTGTGATGATGTTATGCCATGAAATTCGAGCTTCATATGAGGGGCATTGGGGGTTTGGGTGCTTGGGTACTATTTTATTGAATTTTTACCTAAATGTATAACTATGATGGATTTCTACACTAAGTATGCTACTATTGTGCAAACTTGGGTTTTAGGGGTCTGTTTTGTGTCTAAATTATGCTCATATAATTGGTACAATGTTTTTAACTGTTTTGGTATGAATTGAAGTGTGAATTGGGAATGGTCGTTGGTGTGCGCGTAAACATTGCAGAAGTCTGCATTTCTCGCTCAGGCGAGATTAGTAGAGAATTGAGTATGTTCTTGCTCGCACGTCTTGCTCAAGCCTAGTTTTCGTCTTGGGCGATAGACTATCTCGCTTAGGCGAGTGTATCTTGCTTAGGCGAGTGTGTCTCACCTAAGCGAGAACTCGTGAGTGTTAGGTGTGTTGCTTGGGCATCTCGCCCAGGCACGAAGCCTATTTTAGGCGAAGGAGTACCTCGCCCAGGCGAGAGTTCCTCGCTTAAGCGAAAAGTCGAGGAAGGTTTTTGCTGTTACGTTCACTTCGTCGCTTAGACGAGAGTTGTGGCTTCTGAGCGAAAGGATGGTCTCCCTCAGGCGAGCAAGGCTCGCCTAAGCGAGAGTGCGAGGTTTGTTTTATGCGAAGAGCTCGCTCAGGCGAGGTAAACTAGCTTAAGCAAGGTAGTCCTGGGTGCTTAAGCGAAGGCTCCAAACTTAAGCGAAGTATGAGGAATGGTGTGTCCCAAGGTAATCGTTTATGTTGTATTGGATTGGTCGGGGTTTGAATTGAGATGCGTGGTCTATAAGGCTTCTAAAGGTATCTCAAGGATGGGCTTGTTGGTGTTCTTTGAGTTGTGGCTCAGAACGTATCCCTTGAGTTGTGGCTCGGGATAGGGGTTAAGCACGTGACATTCTATGGGTTGTGGCCCGGAATGACTTCCCTTGAGTTGTGGCTCGGGAAAGCTGATGAACACAAGGAACTCTTGAGTTGTGGCTCGGGTTGGCGAGTGTCGCCGGTGTGAGTGTGCTGGTTGTGGCCAGTACGGTTGGGTCCAGATGGATTGCCCTCTTCAGTGATTTGCTGACGAGTTTAGTAGTCCTAGGACGTTACGAACTATGTTCGTATTTGGGAACTCCACCTGGCGTTACGGTGTATGATCTGTAGTATGGTTTCCCGCACGTGCTCTATCGGTTGTGGCTGATAGGTGTGGCAGCAAGACTCCTTGAGGTACTCACTAGAAGATGTAGAACACTGCTAACATGGTTGTGGCCATGTGGAAGGAAAGGAATGAGTTTCCTTCGATGCGAATTGACATCATATGGTTGTGGCCATGTGGAAGGAAAGGATGAGGTTCCTTGATGCGAATTGATATCAGCAAGGTTGTAGCCATGTGGGATGAAAGAAGAGTTTTTGTTGATGTGTTTTGTTATATGTAAATGATTAATATATTTGTGTTGATTATATTAGCTCACCCTATTTGCTTGTGTTTGGCGATGATTGTGTATGCGGTACACGTGAGCAGATGATGTGGATGCAGGTGGTTCTGGTGGAGCTTAGCCACGAAGAGGGGATAGCTTGGGATTTCTTTATGCTTTATTATTTTGGTTTTGGAAATTGTAAACATTTGAGGAATGCTCTTACATTATTTTCAGTTATTACAATTTATGGTTTTGTTTTTCTTATTGAACGATAATAAAAGTTTTAATTTTCCCGCGCTTTGGGAAATGAGGTATTATTAATTGCAGCATGTTTAAATTGTATTTCTTTATTTTATTAAAAATCTGTAATATCCGGTCGGGATGTTACAGTACCCGCGGGTATCCGCAGATAAAACCCACAACGGCTAGGAAATGAATATTGTAAATGGATATCCGCGGGTAACGGGTACGGGTATTTTTAATATCTGCATGTTAACGGGGCGGGTACGGGTATCATATCATTCGTACTTGTGGATACTCGTACCCACTATACTCAAATTTAAATTAAAAAAATAAAAAAAATGATTAAAATATTAACATATTGATTTTGAATGAGTTATTTTTTTATCAATTAGTTTTAAAAAAATCATTTCCTTGTAAACTGTCATTCAACATTATTTAAATGAGTTATTTGGACTTTGTTTAAAATTTATGAATGTTATGTATTGTATTTTATTTGAATTTATGATTAAATATGTTATTAAATATTTTTTTCCTTTTTTGTAAATATCTGCAGGTACTCGTGAATATTAAAAAATTATGCAGGTACCCGCATAACGGATATTGATAGATATAAGTATGAATAGGATACGGGGTGGATATTTATCCGGCGGGTAGGGTACGAGGGAGTTACTATCTGTAACCTACCCGCCCCGGTGACATCCCTACTCTCAAGACTAATGATGACTCTCAATGTTATTAGTAGGTATTGGATATATCTTCATACCTATTTTGTCCCTTTCATATGTTTACTGTATTATTAATCTCACTTTGAATCTCGTCTTTGGTGGTCAATTATGTAACTCTAATTACTCAATTTTATCTTCTTTCACTAATTATTATGTGTAGGATCCTCAATCTGATTGGGACAATCGTAGACATGAAGGATTTTATATGTTTGATATGTTGAAGGTTCTAGCTATTGTAGCCTCCAATGTTAATGTATCATCTTTTCATTTGAATTCTAGATCATCTAGATTTTTATTTATAGCATCTTCGTCTAGGACATTTCTTCCTAAGCTAAACTACTTAGTCTCCCCTAGAGTTTTAAGAAAGTTACAAACAAGTGATATCTTTTTATTCTTGTTAACATTTCCAAATTTGCTGCTTCATCTCTTACAAAGAGTGTTTCTACCTCTCATGCACCCTTTGCTTAGGTGGATCCCATTATTATGTTTCATTTATTTATTAACATACTCATTATTATTAGGTTTATCATCGTTCTGAGTTTTTTTTATGTATGTCTTATGTTTTGTATTATGCTTAAAACTAAACAAAATATTGTTATTAAATGTTTCAATGTAATTTAGATTGAGTACACTTTTAATAAAGTTTATAAATTACATACCATTGATGGTACTCTTCATTATGCTTCTTTTACTAATACTCCTCAACGGAATGAAGTTACTGAAAGAAAACAAAGTCACGTTATTTAAACCACTCATTCTATTTTATTGTATGTTTCAATTCCCAGTGAATTTTGTGGTGAAGCTAATATAGTGTTGTCCATGTTATTAATTGAATTCCATTTTCTTTTATCTCAAGTGTGTCTCCCTTTTAAAATTTGTATGGTAATGTTCGTGTTCCTCCAAATTTTTTGGTTTTACTTGTTTCATTCTATGCTCACATGTAGACATTTTAAATTATCCTCTTATTTCGCAGTATGTGTTCTTCTTGGTTGTGGGGATGGTCAAAAAGGTCATCACAGCTTTGATCAACCACCAAATCTATGTTTCTCGGCATGTTGTTTTCCTTAATTACGTTCCATTTTATTCACTTTTTTTCACTCCCACACGCCTACAAGGTTTGATCTCATTTCTATTGATTTTTTTTTCTTCAAAAATGTCTATGATTTTGTAAATAATCTTAAAATTGAGAATTGTAGGGATGTTATTGGCACTACTACACCTCCTTGTTATCTTCCACATGTTCATAAGTCCACCCTGATTACCATATCTTTCTTATTCATCTTCCTTTGATTTCTTCTTAACCACAAAGTTTGCCTAAGTCTTCTTCCTATCAAGAAGTTGTCCTTGATCCACTTTGGCAATAGGCTATGGAAAAGGATTTTTTTTCTTTATATAAGTCAGGATTTTTTTTTTCTTTATGTAAAATGGTATTATTCTCAATTTCTTATCTTTCAAATTTTAAATCATTGGTGTCAGTCTTCATTCTTAATATTTTCATTCTAATTTTAAACTAACTATCATGTTGAACCAAAATATTTAATAAAAATATGAATTTTAATAAAAGTAATATCAGTATAACATTTATATGAAAACTAAATTTGATCTTAATTTGGAAAGAGAGCAAATTACTCCATTTAAAAAAAATAGACTAAATTGAACAAAAATAATAAATATAAGAACTAAATTGAATATAAAACGCTGACCTTGAAACCTAACACGCTGTTGCGTTGACACACAGAAATTTTCTTAAAAGTTAAAAATAAAATAAAAATATCATGAAGTGACAGGTGACAATATTCATTATCGTTAATTATTTATACGGCGTTAACAAAAATTGATCAAATGGAACAAAATTGACGAAAATTTAGATATGATTAAACAACAAAAAGAAAATATTAATTAACACAACGGAAAGAAAATAGGGACCAAATTTGTGTTTTAACCTAACTTTTATATGAAAATTATATAGATATTATTATTAAATTAATAATTTTATTAAATATTTTTAACAATATTAAGTTTAGTTAAATTCATATGTTATATTAAAATTTATTTAATTTTTTTTAAATTTTAAATATATTTATTTTAAATTGTTATAAAATTGTTTTAAAATTATTTTAATTTATAAAATTATTGTTTTTAAACCATTAGAAATTATTGATATATAATGTAATACAGATGTTTGAAATATAAATTTATAAATCTATATAAATTTATATACAATTATTGTAAGTCCCTTTTTCTGTTCTTAAGTGTATGAGCCTGGCCTTTTCGTAAACCCAAGGTCAGCCCACCAGGGGACCCCAATACTCTGTCCAACCCCCTCACAATCTCACTTTACTCTTTTTTAGAAAAATTGTTTCTCTCCTCTCTCTCTCTCTACGAAAGCAGAAGCTCTGCTAGGGCATAGAGAACTTTCCACCCTCGAGCTAGCTCAGCTTGTTCTACTACCAAGTAAGTTACTCCTCGGATCTGTTGTAGCCTTTCTTTCCCCTTTTTCCAGTTAAGTGCTATTGTTGCATTTAGGGTTCATCCTCTTACTCTCGTTTGGGTCCTGGGGTTTCTGTTTCAGCTCACCATCCTAGTTCGTGGAGCTGTTGTGCCTAAGTTGCGCTCTTTGAGTTGCTGCTCCTTTTTTTGTGTCTAACAAGGTAAGGGAAGCTAGGTTTTAACTGTTTAAAATATTTCTCCTTATTTTTGGTTTGTTGAATGCTTTTGGATGTTGAATGATATTGTGGATGGTATGAAAACTGGCTTGCTTGCATTTTTGTATGTTCTTTTGAGTGGTGTTTCTACTGCATGCGCGTAACAATGGCGAGTGTTGTTATTCTCGCCTAAGTGAGTTTGTAACATCCCTAAAAGATATTACTTAATTAAATATTTTAAGATATAAAAAGAAGCTTGAACGTCGCAGCTTTATTAATTCCCGCCTCGCCGCGGGAATAAAACAAAATTTAAGGTTCCATGCGACAATCATTTAATAAATAAAAATAATTCCGAAAATTATTACAAGTTCCAAATAAAACTTTAAAACATAGTAAATCCCTAGCTCTAATTCCCAGCTAGTCCCTCTCTCCTTCTCGAGTGTTAGCAGCATCACCTATATCATCAACTGCTCCCGTGTAAAATTACGCGATCATCGCCAAGCACAAACAGAAAGGGGGGCTCAATAATATATATATATATATATATATATATATATATATATATATATATAAATCACATAAATTAAATAATAGAAAACACCCAATCTTATTATCATATTTACATCTTAGTTACATTCTCAACACTCCCCAAGGCTTTTCAACTACTAACATACAACAAGGTTAGTCATGGACTCAGGATTTCTGATGCTCACACGAACCTGCCCGCTCGTGGTCCTGCCTCTACGAACCTTCCCGCTTGTAGTCATACTCTACGGACCTACCTGCACGTAGTCCAACACATGTGATCCTCAAGCTACATACCTCCCCGCACGCAGCATCTCTCAACTGTGAGCACGGAACATACGAACCTACCTCGCTCGTATCCCCACAGGAGAGTAATCGAGTATGAACCTTCCCGCTCATACCATCACATGTTATCCACCATCCATGAACCTACCCGCTCATGGCACAACATCTCCTGATCCATGTTTCATCAAAGTGTACAAACAATACACATAAACTGCACTAAACTCGCTTGGGCTAGAAGCAAACAAGGTTCACATGCGAAGGCGAGCTTAGGCGAGCTCATCTCGCCTGAGCGAGATCCCCCTTCGTTCAACACAACATCACTCGCCTAGGCGGCGAGACATCAGAACACACATGCATCCACCCCGACTTCTCGCTTAGGCGAGTACCTCTCGCCTAAGCGAGGTACTCTATCGCTCAAAACATGGGCTCCTCGCCTGAGCGAGACCCTCAAGCACAACCTCACGTTTTCACGAATCCTCGCCTAGGCGAGCTGCTCTCGCTTGGGCGAGATGTGCAGACACAACCCAAAATCTCTTTTCTGCTATTCTCGCCTAGGCAACCTTAGTTAGCTCGAGCGAGAATAGAGGACTTATTCTCTGTCACACACACAAAGAAACCAAACCAATTGCCAAAACTCGCACTCTATTATGCTAAGTAATTCATCACTGAATGCAAATATCAAGAGCACGAATTATACACCAAATTGATCCCCAATCAAGCGAAATTGAACCACAATCCATGAACAGTACCACAAAAACCCATAATTTCCATACAATCTCATAAGAGTTTAATCACATTACAGTAAAACAATCCAATACCCCAATTCACAACATAATCATCAACAAATTCACATGGCAGAGTTACACAAATCAGTGCACATTACAGAATACACCAAGTTTCTCAACAAACATATAAATGCATGGAAAGGAGCTCCCCTAACCTTAGAATTCTTACTTCAATTGGTTGTCTAACCTTGGCTTTGTGATACCTGTTGCCCTCCTAATCAATTACAGCTTTGCTCTCAAACCCCAAATTCACTTTTCTACTCAAATTCGTGCTCCTTTCTCACTCTAATTTTTCAGACTTCCAAAACCCTTCTAATTGCCTAACTCTCCCTTTTTATATGGCTCCTAATTGTGGTAAAAAGAAATAAAACGAAAATTGGCTTTTTAATGTCTATTATTACCTTTCATAAGCCATTATGGATTTTTTTTCCAACTCCCTTAGCTGCCCATTACCTCTAGGGCTTTCCCACCCTTTCACATTCAGACCACAAGTATTATAGCAAACATAAAGAGATTAATTTGTTCTCATCAAGGTTTAAACCCACAACCCATCAATTACCAAGTCAATTGCACAACCAATTCACATTAGTGATAATTCCTAAAATTTTAGGATTATCTTATCACGTCTAGCATTCAAGTATACTAACAAAATAATGTATAAATTAAAATAACACACAAAGGCATACATAGGACTCGAACCCAAGTCCTCTCACCACAACCAAAGTACTCTCAAACACTTAAGCTAGTACTTTTCCACGTCACAACAATTAACACTAAGTGCCATAAAGGCTTCCCCTACCCGTATTTATTAAATAATTATTAATTTAATTATTTAAATTTCACGGGTCTTACAGAGCTCGTCTCGCATAGGCGAGAGTACCTGAGACTCGCCCAGGTTCTGCTCGAGCATCCCGCTTAGGCGGAGGGCTCTTATTTTGAGCGACGCATTGTCTCGCTCAAGCGAGAGTGACTCGCCCCAGCGAGTTCTCGAGGAGATCTGGTGTTCTTTGCTCGCGTTCTCGTCCAGGCGAGGGATCTGCGTTTTGGGTGAAGGGCGGTCTCACCCAAGCGAGATGGGTCCGCTTAGGCGAGGACTCGCAGAGTGACTGTGCTTCTGTTTCAAGTCCCGCTTAGGCGAGAATGCCTAGCTTAGGAGAGATCATTGATGTCGCCTGGGTGAAGGAGTTTAGCCTAAGCGAGAACAGTGTGAAATCTCATTTTATTCCCTATTACTGTTGTGGTTGTATATTATTGTGAGTATGCATGAGTTATTGGATTGGTATGAAATGGAAGTGGCATGATTGGATTAATGTATGGCTTGGAACTATTGGATGGTGGAAATGTGGCATGAGAATTGGATGGGTGAAATAAAGGTGGTGGTTATGGTATGAGAGACATGAAATTTGTATGTGATAGGCGTAATTCCATAAGTCTCGTGGGGAGATCTCATGATGGTTTGTAGTGTATATAATTGAGATAAGGATTCAAGTAAGGACCGCATCTCAAAACTCTAAAGGGTCAGTGAGTCTCATGTAGAGCAAACCGATCCAAGTGGTGAGAGTAGCGGGAGGCCATAGTCTTTGGCAGGATAATGGCCTTAGACGCTTAAAGGTTAACCTTGTGTATGGTAGGGTAAAACCCATTGGCAATGGCTCTGCAGAGCAGTAGAGGCCACCACAAGTGCAAACGTCCAGTGAATCCGATCTTATTATATTTATCCGGATAATTAAGTCATAGTGTCCTGTTTGTTTGCTATAACATGATTTGTACCTTCTTTGTTGCATGTTTGGGATTGTTTTAAGTTCTTGCCTGCTGTAATATGTTAAAGTTATTTTACACTAGCTTACCCTTTCATTTTTGTGTATGTTCTGGTTTTGTTTTCTCTTTTGCGATGATCACCTTTTGGTGGGAGCAGATGGGAGAAACACTGAAGATAGATATGGTGGTGGCAGCGGCGCTGTTTAGTGGGGATCGAGTAATGGCTCTTAAGAGTAGTTTTAAGGCCTTGGTGCCTTTGTATTTCCTTTTCCTAGGAGTAGCTCCTTTGCTAAACTGTTGAAACTTTTTGGATTATGTTTTGTGTATGGCATTGCGGTATGCCTAAGTTTTCATTCCTGTACACTCTTGGATGACTATAACAGTTGGTTTCTTATGTATGTTGTTCATCTGTTTGCTCTCCATTATTATAACTATGTGATGTTTTAATTTAGTAGATTTTGCTCTATTTAAATGGGATGTCACAATTATTTGAAATATAAATTCAAATAAAAAAATATTAAAGTTTGATTTAATGAAACATCAATTAAAATAAATTTAAAATTTTAAAAAAAAATTAAATAAAGTTCAATATAAAATATAAATTTAAATAAACTTAATCTTATTAAAAATATAATAAAATTTTCAATTTTAATAAAATTATCTTCAAAACATGTATATAAAAATTAAATTTAGTCATAATTTGGAGATGGACGAAATTGTTCAATTTAAAAAAATTGTCTGAATTGAATAAAAAAACAAATAGAGACATCAGAATGACTTGACACATGTTACGATGCTGACTCAACACGTGACAAAAGAATGTTAAAAATAAATAAAAAAGATTAAAAAATTATTTTAAAAAAATTTTAAAAATTAAAATATAATTTCAAATTTTCGAATAAATACGAAGATCAACAAAGTATTTTAACTTATAAAATTTCTTTCCTGATTTGATGAAAAACTATGTATTTTAATGACATTTAATACTTGATAATATGATATTTTATTTACTGTGACTTTTATTTTTTTAAATATATATATATATATAATTAATATTTGAAATAGTAAAATATTTTTTTATCTCAATTTTTGTCTTGTTTCTTTAAATCAGTCCTAATTTTATTTTTGTGCTTAAATATATGCCAATTTTTGTCAATTTTTTTTAATTTGGTCATTTTTTGCTAACACCAATTAAATCTTTAACCGTCATGAACATTGACTATCACGTGTCACTTCATGATTTTTTTATTGTTTTATTTTTTTTATTTTTTTTTATTTTTAAAATTTTTCTTTTACATGTCAACATGTCAAACCAACAATGTGTCACGCAAAGTCAATGTATTTAATCCTTATATTCGTTATTTTTGTTTAATTTTGTGCCAATTTTTTTTAACACGAACCAATTTTGTTCATTTTCAAATTGAGACCAAATTTAATTTTTATATTAAAATTCACATTTTTATGAAATATTTTTATTAAATATATTAAAATTCACATCATTATAACTTTTATATACAAAATAAATTTGGTCCTAATTTTGAGAGTGACCAAATTATTCAATTTTAAAAAAAAATTGGGACTAAATTGAACAAAAATAACAAATATAAGAATTAAATTGAATATAAAACATTGACTGTGACACGTGACACGATGTTTGGTTGACACGTGAACATTAAAAAAATTTAAAAATCAAATAAATAAATCAAAAATTAAAAAATTACGAAATGACCTGTGATAGTCACTATTCATTGACCATTAATAATTTAAATGATGTTAGCAAAAAATGACCAAATTAAACAAAATTGACGAAAATTGAAACAAAAATAAAATTAGGAGACTAATTTGATAAAACTTGACAAAAATTTAAAAAAAAAAGTATTTTAACCTTTTTTAAAATAAGATAATCAAATCCCTACTCATGTTATCATCCCTTAAGCTAAATAGTTTCATGGTTGCTAAGTTAGTCTAATTGTGTTCGCTTCTTTCTTATACAAATCCTTTATATTGTGAGAACAAAAGTTCTATTCAAATTAGTCATATTTCAGACTTTCATAAGCATACAAAACATCTTTAAATTGTTTGTCATTCCACTCGCTATCATCTTTAATATGTATTCGTTGCATTATTTTCCATCTTTTCAGCTATACTTATTTATAAAATCTGACTGTATTAAGAGTTTTTTATTTTTTGGCTAATGAATTTTCAGTGATCTGGATTAGTACACCATAAATTTAAGAAAATATTAGACAATTATATATATATATATATATATATAGAAAGTATATTTTAATCTTTATACTCATATCTTATTTATATTTTTATATTTTTGTTATGTCTTTACATTAAGTTAATATTTTTTTTTGAGTCTTCATTCTTTGTTTCATAAATTATTATGAGACAGAAGGACCTACAAAATTCATATCTAAAATATATTTATATTATTTTTATTTGGTTTCATTTTTTTTAATAATTATGTTCTCTTAACTATTTTTTAGGGGGAAAGTTTTAAAATTTTGAAAAATGTGTAGATTTTCATGGTTTTGCAACTAAACAGAGGATATTATTGCTTATATTGAGTTTTATGTGGCTATTATTCTTTCTTTTTATCTCGTTCCATCTTTTCTTTACGTATTGTTATTTTTCTATTATCTCTAGTGTTTTTCCCTATAATTTATTATGGGAAAGAAAGTTTAAAAAATATTATTTTCTTAAAATGGTGCAGATCTTGAAAATTATCTGACAAACACTCATCTTCATGATAGAGATTTTTGTGTGTGGGGAAGATAAAACATTTAAGTTTAATAATAAAATGGAATCGCTTTATCATGATGATGACCCATAACCTATCTAGAAGCCTTGAGGCAACAGGTAGCACCTAGAACTATGGACAGAAGTGTCTGCTGGGGAATCAACCACATTCCTAAACTGTTTTTATCATTACAAAGCTTCAATTTTATTATTTTTATATTCAGTGTGTTGGAGTCAAACAAATAGGTGGTTATTATCATTTAATTATAATAGCTGGTGAAAATGTTCACCCACCATATACATCTTTATAGCAATTTATAATTAATATTATTTTTCATTTGAATTATCTTTGTTTCCAAGTTTTTTCTTCAATCAGTTCTTTGCGTGATTAGTTCATTTGTTTTAAATTGATCAATTTCACATAATATTTTCATTATTAAAAATATTTTTTCAGTGGTTTCTGAGATTATTCATACCACAATAGATTGATAATTTTTTATTAACATTAACCAATTTGAAAACCAATTTGAAAACCAATTTTTCATAATAAAATTACTGAATAACTTTCAAGGGTTGATGTAATTAGAGCTGTCAAAACAGGTAACCCGACCCAACTCTATTCGATCCACCATGGGTTGATGATTTAATGAGTCAACCCAATTCGGCTCACATTTTAGCAAGCCAAAAAAATTCGAACCCGGCACGATCCATCACTGGTTGACGGGTTGACGGGTTAAACGGGTTGGCTCACGAGTTCACTTAATTAAATTTTTTTTTTCAGTCAAAACTAAATTGTAATTCTAATTAAAATCTAAATAAACTTTAATACAATCCAAATACAAACCAAAATAAAAAAAAATACAAATTATTTATATGTTGGATAAAAAAATAACCTAACATGACTCAAATGTAAATTAATAAAAAAAATAAAAACACTTGTGTGACCTTTTTATCTGCGGGTTGGTGAGCCAACCCGACTCACCACGGGTTCAACCCGGATAAGTCGGGTCAAAAATCAACCCGTATTGAAATTTATAAAAAAAATTTAACCCAACCCAACTCAAACCCGTTGTGTGCCAGGTTAGCTCGCGAATTCTAACCCATTTTGACAACTCTCTATATGTAATGTAATGAACTTTTATAATTTGGACAAATAAGAACAAAGGAGAGAATAAGCTATAACTGTTAGCTTATTTTAAAAAGTGCTTTAGGAAGTAATTTCTTTTATTTATTAACTCTTGTATTTTAATAATTTGTTTTTTACTTTTAATTTCTTTTTACTTATTATTATTTATTTTAATTTTATATTTAAGAATTATTCTTTTAATGTTTTTTGTATTTCAAATTTTAAAAAAATATTTAATATTATAAATTAAAGTAACTAATACGTTATTGCATAATATTATGTGAAAGTGTATGGTAATGAATGTCCTAATTTTTGAACAAGTGACGACGAAAAAGGGGCGAAGGTTCCGGAGATCTTAATCTGAGTTGAAAATGATGCATGCACTGTAGAACAGTTTTATTTTGTACACTAATTGCATGAATAATGGTTTAAAAAGTGCATGAAGACCTAATCAAGATAACTATACATTTGCAATTAATAAGGTAGGAAAATCGTGAAAAAGGTTAGGAAATCTCACTTGGCAAATAGCTACTTCATATCAGTGCTTTCACCACAATTTCTTCATACATTTTTATAACCTGCATTGTTACATCCATATCTCATCATTCCTTTGTTACTTTATTTTTTATGTTTTGTTCTTGTGGTTGGAAAGGAACAGGAAACACATGACATGCTTTAGAAGTGGGTTTGTTTAATTTGAGTTTATTGGCAGTTGTCACATTCTACTATAACCCACCAACGCACACCTGTGGCTGGAGTAAATAGAAAGGGATTTGATTCAGATCACCACAAATCCACGCACCACCAAATGCAATCTCAGTTGAACACTGGTCCAAATAATACTACTTCCACCTAAAATATAATATATATTTCGAGCTAATTAAAACTTGCATTTCACATCATTTTTTCTGTCTTTGCTCACATCAATCCATTTTAAAATAATCTAATATTTTAGGTATACATTCCTGGTAATAGTTATCTGTTTTGATCATTTCCATTTATGATATTAACTTTTACTTACTATTACATAAATACTTCTGAAATGGTGTAAACATCTTCATTTAAGTAACTAATATGTGAACACAAATAATTTGATTTCCAAATAAATATATAAATGGAAACATATTCTGTCTTTTTTTTAAGTCCTTATAAAATGAGAAAAAAACAAATTTCCTGACAATTACTTTTTTGTAACTTATAAAAATAAATGGTAATGGGTATAAAAGATGGTGAGGAAAATTAAAGAGAAAAAAATCAACTAAAAAGAGACAAAGGTAAGAAAGTTGAAGAAAAAATTACATCGTAAGACAATTCACTGTGATAAAAAATAAGATTCTTTTTTGTTTTACCTAGTACCTCCTTTTACTGGTTAAACATAAATTACATTTAACATTTCAAAAAATAAAACATTTATATCTCTTTCATCTATGATGTCTTAATTTGACAAATAGTCCATGGATCAACCATAACCTACTTCTTGCTAAACTCACTATGAGGGGACTCCCAAATGAAGGGCTAAAAAAAGTCTCAGTTCCAAAGTTCCCTCTCAAGTGGGTTGGGACCAGGACCAAAGTGGGTTTGGTCCACTAAAATATTTTAACTAACTCTTAAAAATAATATTTTGAGCTTGAATAAAAATGGAGTCAAGTCGTCTCAGACTAACCCAGATCAAAGGTCGAGACTAGACAACATGGCCAAGCCAGACCAAAGACCAAGACGGGTAAGCTCGAGCCGAAGGCTGAAATGGACCATCTCAGG
This sequence comes from Vigna unguiculata, assembly GCF_037176805.1. Classification (NCBI taxonomy): domain Eukaryota; kingdom Viridiplantae; phylum Streptophyta; class Magnoliopsida; order Fabales; family Fabaceae; genus Vigna; species Vigna unguiculata. The sequence goes on along the minus strand of NC_140798.1, from coordinate 27,120,242 downwards.
CCAATGGTTGAGACAAGCAGAAATAATTTGGATAAACAACTGATAAAGGCTAGGTTGGAGTGACGGCCGAGACGGGTCGGCTTGGCTGACAGCTAACATATCTCCTCCAATACTTTCAAGCACCTTTTACCTTGCTTGCAATATTGTAATGTGACAATCAATCCACAATCCAGATTACTTCCAACCAAGTCTATCACAAACGAATCGAGCATATAGAAATCAATCGTCACCTCATTTGGAAAAGATCAATTGTGGTCTAGTCAAGCTCTTCCCTATCTTCTACTCCTTCCAAGCTACATACATATTTACCAAGCCCCTACCCATGCTCACCTTCAAGCACCACCTTTCCAAGCTGGGAATGAAGGATATTTATTCTCAGCTTGAGCAGGACTGATAAACTCCCCTTTTTATATGTTGTTGAACAATGTTGGATCGCTTAGCACACCCCTCTTCGCTTAACGATCTTCAAGTGTTTGATCTTTTGTTTTTGAGAACTTTCCTTCTTTGTCAAAGCCAACCAGTTAGGTTGTTCTTTTGCTTCGATCTTTTATAATATATATAGTTTCCTCTTTTTCTCTTTTCAATTTTTGTAACACAATATTGTAGCTTTCCTTTCTCTTGCAATTAGGGCTGGACAAAGTTAATTGAATAGTACCAAACTATCAATTAACTATACTAAATTAAAATAAATTTACTAAACTATTTTAAAGTGAAAATTAAACTGAACTATATTACAGATCAATTTTAAAAAACTGAACATAATGAAATTGCAGTTCGGTTAACTACATATAACCGAAACTACTTTTTTCCAATTGAAAAGAAATATGGGTGGTCAGTGAAATGTATATGACGTCGTCTTCTTTTTCTCTCCAACCAATACACGCCTAAACAAGATAAGCATCAAGTTTTCAATTCCATCAACCATATTCCATTTTTTTCATTTTTTGGTAAATATTTTTGAATTCCATCGATTAAAAAAAATAATGGATGATTAGAGAAATATATCATTGTATTTCATTCTTAATATTTTTCATTTTTTTTATAAGTATTTCTCTCACTATTGGTAAACACGGGTAATTATAATTTTAGAAAATACAAACATAAAAAATAGCAAAAAAATTAACATTATTTGTATAAAAAAAATATTATTATTAATTTCTTTTTTATTTCATGGAGTTTTCTATTATTATCTTCACAACGATATCGAAACCAAAGTCATACTTGTAATCAACAACTTGTATTGATTTGTTCAAAAGGTAAAATCAGGAAAATAGTCGTATAAATGAAATAATTAAAAGTGTGATTTTTTTAAGATAACCTTTCAAGATAAAATGGAACTTTCAAGTGTTATCAATTTTGATGATTGAAGATGTGTTAATAAGTTGTATTTTATAATGCAACTTACATTTGAAGATGTATTAATTTTTATGTTTTCTTAGTTTTTTTTTTTTGTATTTGAAGATGTATTCTTGAGTAGAGACAAAATTTTCCTATCTACTTAGTGTTATGTCTTTATTTTTTTTTAGTTTGTAAGAAACATATATTATGAATGAAGTGGGTAAGTACTACCTTTTCTAGTTTTTTAATTGAATGCAATATTTAGTATAATAATTTAGTTAAGAAATTCAAAAACAATTCACAACCAGTTCGGTTAAAAAATAGTGTAGTTCAATTCAAAATTAGTACAGTTTAATTCTAGTGTAGTTCAATTTAAAAACAATACAGTTCGATTAAAAAATAGTGCAATCCGGTTCAAAAATAGAGAAGTTTGGTTCAAAATTAGTGCACTTCGGTTCAAAAATAGTACAGTTTGGTTAAAAAATAGAGTAGTTTGATTCAAAATTAGTGCAATTTGATTTTAAAATGGTGCAATTCAGTTCAAAAATAGTGCAGTTCAGTCTAAAAATAGTGCAGTTCAAAAAACAATTCAGTTTATAACAATTCAATTCAGTTTGTATTACAGTGCAATACAGTTAAGTGCGGTACAATTCAGTTTAGTTTGTTAGAAATAAAAAGAGTTCAGTTCAGTTTGTCTTAACTGTTTTTTCAGTTCAATTTGTGTGAATTATATTTTAATTCAGTACAATTTTAAATAGTGCAGTGTAATTCGGATAGTTTTGCTCGATCGTACTTGCAGTACAATTTTATTCTTTCCTTTTCTCTGCCTTGATCACAAAAGTCTGTTAAAAAACAAATTACATGAATTATAATAATCGTCTCAGAACTATCCGTGTTATATATATTGTGTTTACTCGACCCATATTTTGTAATAGTTATCTTAAGCTAATTTCTTTTTCGATTCCTTCTATTATGTTTGTAACATCTTTGTTGATGTTGTTTTTCTTGTCACATCAATTGTTTCCTCGATTATTCTTTACTAACTTGAACTTTTGTATTAGTCTTCATTATGATTCCATTTCTTGATTTCCCGAGTCTCGATTTTCTTCTAAGCTTATTCTCCATTTATTTTACTTCTTTATCATTTCCTTTGATGTTTTAACCTCAATATGTCATCACCTTGATATTCTTCCTCCGACAATAATATATATTAATTATAGATAGTTTGTTAGATATTTTTTAATTTAAAATCTTACTCACTATTGGATGAACTAAATAAATTCAATATTAAAATGTGTAATTTAAATATTATATAGATGCAAGTTTAAAGAATAATATGTACATTAATTTTTCTATTTATTTAGGGGATATTATTGATCTAAAAGTTATTATATATATACATATATGATGTAGAAAGTGATGAATTTAAAGTAGAGGCTAGTAACACCTAATTGAATTCCAAATCCAAACGCTTTACTTCAATATAAGGCAGAGAGGGGTTGAAAGCAGGGGCAATCCGAAAGTAATGAACAAAAGTAGAAGTCATAGTGAATCCAATACAACAACAATAAGAATAGAGGGAAACATGGCATGCTTGAATCTCTTTACGAATTCTTGGGACCTTTTGTTCTGAACCACCTTGAGTTACATGTTCCTATTTTATTGTCATTTGTCACGTTGTACTAAACTATAACCCACCACCACACTTATGGGGATATGATCGAGATCACCACAAAGCCACGCACCACCAACACAAGAGTGCAATTTCAGTTGAACACTGGTCCTAACAATGCTCTTTCGACTTTCACAACAGACCATCAGTTGCTATTCTGTTGTAACCTCTAACCATCATCTTTCATTTACGCTAACATGTGTAAAATAATTTATTATGGTCCTAATTTTTTCCATACTTATTTTCCACATTATGTACAAATCTTTTTGGGTTTCACTTCTTTTTAAAAAAAATATTTATATTTATTTCTATTCTTCTATTTTCACTTTTTTGTCTCTCTTCTGTCAAAGTTAAACTTACCTCAAATCGATTTGATGACTGAGTTTTAAAAAAATAATAATATTTTGACTCATTATTTTAATCTATTTTCTAAATTTATTATTTTAATCATTCTTTAATTATTTATTTTAATATTATGTGTGAAACCCCATTTTGTCTCTCTTTTCTCTACCACTTCCCACTCACTGAAAAACACTCCACAGACCCAACTCTCCTTCACTCTGCACTGGTCCCTCCTTTTCTCTCAACCAGAGTTCAACCTTCATACTGACCCATCCTTCTTCTTAATTTTCAGCAGACAAATCAGAAGGGCCAGTTGATACCTCCCTCCTAGCTAAACCTCCATTCTCTCAAAGTAAGTAAAAAGTCATTCTCATTTCTCATCAATTTCGAATTTTGGAAGTTAATTTCAAGCCAGACAGAATTAGGGCCCTATCCTTACTGTATGAACCTTCATTTCAGTCCCTTAGGTTGTGAATTGGAGTGCCTCACTATGAGAAGCCATAATAGTGGATTGGTGATCAATTAAGGTAAGGGAAGCTAACCTATCATCCTATTTTGCGAACAGATCATTAATATAAGTTAGAATTGCATGAATTGGATGTTGATTGATGAGTGTGAACAATTGTATGTGGTGGAATTCGTTTTAGGTATGAACTGTGTGGCTTGCATGTTGAAACAGCTCGAAATTCTGATGATCTCGCCCAAGCGAGTTGTTTCCGCCTGAGCGAAAATGACAAAAAACCACCCCTGATGCTGCGTGAGGTCTCGCCTAGGCGAGCTGATGTCGCCTGAGCGAGAGTCAAATCTCGTCTAGGCGAAACAGCCTAGCCTGAGCGAGAGTTCGCTCAGATTTTGGGGTAGCTCCCTGTTTGGGGTCTCGCCCAGGCGAGAGCGACTCGCCTAAGCGAGACTACTTTCTAGCCCAGGCGAGATCCCTTAGCTTGGGCGAGTTTCAATGCAGAGTTGGATATTTCCATGTTTTTAATGAAATGAATCTGTGCTAGTGAATCGATATTGACAATTGGCTATTATGCATGTGAACTTTATGATTAATAGTCTGTTTGATTATAATTTGTGGAAATTTAGTTAATTGAAATTCCAATAAGATGGTTTTAGTAAATGTAAGGGCATGAGGACTCATATTGGTGGCATCCTGACGCTCCTAGTAACCATTGAGACTCAAGTAGAGTATGATGGGTTATGTCGGGAGGAGTAGCAGGAGGTCCTGGTCTATGAACTCGATCCGTCATAGAGGTGATGGGATTTACCTTGAGAGTGGTTGGGTGAATACCCCTTGTGCCTAAAACTCTGCAGAGTTTGGGAACCATCTCGAGTGCAAGCCACCGAGAGCTCCAATGTCACTTACATAATCCGGATATCGAGTCTAGAAGGGAATGTGGTGTTATGGTTGAGATTGATGGGATGATTTAGATTCTTTGTGTGATAAATTCTGTTTTCGGCCTAAATATGATAATTGCATGATTTGTCTTGATTCAAGTTAGCTTACCCTCCTTGTATGTTTGTGTGCTTCTTGTGTCTTCTATTTATGTAATGATCGTCCTTATCGAATGGCGTGAGCAGATATAGGTACAGGTGAGGATACACCCCTCCGGGGCAGGAGATGAGTACATTAGACGTTCCTCTAGTGGTTGTAATCTTTTGTTAGGCTTAACAGGTCAGATGTTTTGTAATCCCTTTAGAAATGTAAGGACTGTATGTATTGATTCAGGGTATGTATGGTTATTTTGAGGATGACTGTATTATACATCTTACTGACCTACGCCATCATCTGCTTCTGAATTATTGAAATTTAAATGTTTTGTTTAATAGTATAAAAACTATGAAAACGGAATGTTACAATTTTGGTATCAAAGCAGTGATTCCTTTAGGACCTGTAGGTGTGAGCTTACTTAGTTTCTGTTGTGTGTTACTCGTAATGTGTTTAGCATAAGTTGTAGTACCTGTTGACTAATAGGATGGTCCTTCCTTATGTGATCATAGTTATGGCACCTAGACCTCTTCCACCTCCTGTTCCAAATCCAGATAACCCTCATTTGGTGGGAGCAATTGAGGCAATGATTGCAGCCATGCAGCAACAGAATGCTAACATGGTGAATCAACAGAACCTAGCCCTGCAGCAAATGGAGTCTGCAAGACTAGCAGTAGAGGCAACTCAGCAGAGGCACTTGGAAGCCCTGCATCAGATAGGGGAAAACCGTGCAGCCGCAGGTTCTTCCCAAGCTTCACTACCGCGAGTGCAAGAGTGGAGTTTGGAGGATTTCCTACAACACCATCCATCCCGTTTTAATGGCAAAGTTAGCCCGGATGGGGCTGATCAGTGGCTGCGGGACATGGAACGAATCTTTGATGCTAAGAGATGTCCTGCGGAGAACAGGCTTGCATACACTGAGTATCTTCTTGCTGGAGAGGTCGTGCAATATGTGGTCCAGCATGAAGATGATGTTGGAGGACAGCCGAGAGACCATTACTTGGGAACTGTTTAAGAAGAAGTTCTATGCTGAGTTCTTCCCAGATAGTGTGAGGTATGCGAAGGAGGTCGAGTTCTTGCAGCTGATGCAAGGAGACATGTCAGTGTCAGAGTATGCTGAAAAGTTTAAACACTTGGGCAGATTCCACACCCTGAAGATGGCAAAGGACTGGCAGTGTAGAAAATTTGAGAATGGGTTGAGGGGTGACCTCAAGCTCATGGTGGCTCCGCTCTCTATCAAGGAGTTCCCTGCCTTGGTAGAGAAGGCACGAGTGATGGAGAAGCTCAAGGCTAAAGTTGAAGCTCAGCAGAGGTCTCAGCTGAAGGTGGGAGGACCATCTGGGTCCACGAGCAGACACGACGACAGGAGGAACCATACTCTAGGCCTCAGCCCCAGGGGCCCAGGAGGTTCTCACATCAGCCCCAGCAGTTTCAGCCTTCTAAGCCGCAGTGCTTCCACTGTAAGGGGCCCCATCTGAGGAGCGCCTGTCCCTAGCTTTCTAACAGGAGGACCTGCCATAGATGCGGCCAGACGGGTCACTTCATCAAGGATTGCCCAGTCGATAGGAGCACAGTGTCGAGGCCTTCATCACAGTCTCAGTCACAACCATCGAGAGGAGGTGCGAGACCACAGGCGGTGGGTCGAGTGTATGTCGTGACGGGTGTAGAGGCAGCTGGATCAGGTAACCTCATCATCGGGTCTTGTGTGATAGCTGGTAGGAGCTTGCATGTTCTGTTCGATTCGGGGGCGACGCATTCTTTTGTGTCAGAATCTAGGGTGGTGGAGTTGGGTCTTCCGGTGAAGGAGCTCCAGTATGACCTGGTGGTGTCCACACCTGCTTCTGGGTTAGTTAGAACCTCGACCGTGTGTGCTAGGTGTAAGATCGAGGTTGAGGGGCGCAAGTACAGGGTGAACCTCATCTGTTTACCCTTGGCGGGGTTGGATGTCATTTTAGGAATGGATTGGCTATCCACCAATCACATTCTCATTGACTGTAACGAGAAGAAAGTGTTGTTTCCTAGCTTGGAGGATGAAGATCTGTTGATGTCCTCTCAGCAGGTGGACAAGGCAATTAGGGAAGGGTCTCAGTGCTTCTTGATTTTGACTCAATTATCCGTTGAGACTGAGATTGGACCTTTGGAGACGCTTGTAGTGGGGGATTTCTCAGATGTGTTTCCTGAGGATGTGCCGGGCCTACCCCCTACTAGGGAGATAGAGTTCTCCATTGACCTGGTGCCGGGGGCAGGGCCAGTGTCTATAACACCCTACAGAGTGGCTCCTGCTGAGCTAGTGGAGTTGAAGAAATAGATCGAAGAGCTGCTAGAAAAATAGTTCATCAGGCCGAGTGTATCGCCTTGGGGAGCGCCAGTGCTGCTGGTTAAAAAGAAGGATGGCAGTTCTAGACTCTGTGTGGATTACAGGCAGCTGAATAAGCTAACCATCAAGAACAAGTACCCTCTGCCAAGAATTGACGACTTGATGGATCAGTTGCACGGTGCTGCAGTGTTCTCCAAGATTGATCTGAGATCAAGGTACCATCAGATTCGAGTCAAGTCTGATGACGTGCAGAAGACCGCTTTCAGGTCCAGGTACGGACACTACGAGTATGTAGTGATGTCGTTTGGTGTGACTAACGCCCCCGCTTTGTTCATGGACTACATGAACCAAATCTTCAGGCCATTCCTGGATAAGTTCGTGGTGGTTTTCATAGATGACATCTTGATTTACTCACGGACTCCAGAGGAACATGCAGAGCATCTGAAGATAGTTCTGAGCATACTAAGAGAGAAGCAGTTGTATGCAAAGCGGTCAAAATCTGAGTTCTGGATGACTTCGGTTCAGTTCTTCGGGCACATGATATCGGCTCAGGGCATAGCAGCAGATCCGTCTAAAGTAAAAGCGGTGCTAAATTGGGAACGCCCTAAGTCAGTGTCTGAAATAAGGAGCTTTGTGGGGCTGGCAGGTTACTATAGGAGATTCATTGAAGGATTCTCCAGTATAGCAGCACCCTTGACTCAGCTAACCCGCAAGGATCACCCATTTGCTTGGACCGACCGGTGTGAGGAGAGCTTTCTAAAGCTTAAGCAAAAGTTGACTAGCGCTCCAGTGTTGGTGATTCCTGATACCGGTAAACCCTTTCAGGTTTATTGCGATGCTTCTCATCAGGGTTTGGGATGTGTTCTGATGCAAGAACGGAGAGTGGTAGCATACGCCTCACGACAGTTGAAGAATCATGAGAAGAACTATCCCACGCATGACTTGGAGTTGGCAGCAGTGGTGTTTGCACTAAAGATCTGGAGACACTATCTTTACGGTGCACAATTTCAGGTTTTTAGTGATCATAAGAGTTTGAGATATTTGTTTGACCAGAAAGAGTTAAACATGAGACAGCGACGGTGGATGGAGTTTCTAAAAGATTTTGATTTTGAGTTGTTGTACCACCCGGGGAAGGCGAATGTGGTGGCTGACGCCTTAAGCAGAAAGGCGGTTCACGCATCTCACATGATGGTCAGGGAGTTGGACTTGGTAGAGCAGTTCAGAGATATGCAGTTACAGGTGACTTTAGATGAGGGGGTCATTAGATGTAACCAGCTCACGGTGTCTAATGATTTCCTTAATCTGATAAAGGAGAAGCAACCGTCGGACCCCAAGCTACCAAGAACAATAGAGTTACTTGGCACTGAAAAGGCCAAGGATTTCTTGATGGGAGGTGATGGGGTGCTGAGATTCAGGGGCAGGATTTGCATACCTGAAGACTTAGAGCTGAAAGGTATGATTCTTGAAGAAGGGCACAAGAGTCGTTTTAGCATGCACCCAAGCATGACTAAAATGTATCATGATCTGAGGGAATCGTTCTGGTGGTCGAGCATGAAGCAAGATGTCGCTCGGTATGTAGCATCATGCTTAACCTGTCAGAAGGCCAAGACGGAGCACCAGAGACCAGGAGGGATGCTTCAGCAGCTTGAGATACCCGAGTGGAAATGGGATAGCGTTGCTATGGACTTTGTCACCCATTTACCTCGGACAGTGAGGAACCACGATGCTATATGGGTGATAGTAGACCGTATCACCAAGAGTGCCCACTTCCTAGCAGTAAACTTGAGGATGTCTATGGCGAAGTTAGCGCAGTTGTATATCGGTGAGATCGTGAGGTTGCATGGGGTGCCATCGAGTATAGTCTCTGATAGAGACCCACGATTCACCTCCCGCTTCTAGCAGAGACGCTGCAGGATGCTATGGGTAGCAGGCTGGCTATGAGCTCCGCTTATCACCCCCAGACCGATGGGCAGTCTGAGAGAACCATCTAGTCTCTTGAGGATCTCTTACGGACGTGCGTGCTGGACCATCTGGGTGCGTGGGACGAGGTCCTGCCTTTAGTGAAGTTTACATATAATAATAGCTTTCACACCAGTATTGGCATGGCGCCTTATGAGGCCCTCTATGGCAGGAGATGTAGAACGCCCTTATGCTGGTATCAGGACGGAGAATCAGTGGTGGTGGGACCAGAGCTCCTGAGGCAGACTATTGAGAAGGTCAAGCTCATACAAGAAAGAATGAGAGCATCCCAAAGCAGACAAAAATCTTATGCTGATCAGAGGAGAAGACCTTTGGAGTTTGAACTAGGGGACCATGTTTTCTTGAGAATTACCCCGACTACTGGTGTGGGAAGAGCAATTCGCCAGAAGAAGTTGTCTCCTAGGTTCGTTGGTCCATACCAGATTCTGAGAAGAATTGGACCAGTGGCGTATGAGATCGCCCTACCTCCTCCCTAGGCCAACCTCCACCCCGTGTTTCATGTTTCACAGCTCAGGAAGTATGTAACTGACCCTTCCCATGTACTTGAGATGGAAGATCTACATATTAGAGGAGACCTTACAGTAGAAGTTCAACCCGTTGGATTAGGAGATGTTCAGATGAGGCAACTCAGAGGGAAAACCATCAGTTTAGTACAGGTCGTCTGGGATAAAAGAACTGGTGATTTCACATGGGAACTAGAGGATGATGTAAGGAAGTCATACCCCCACCTATACTCTGGTAAGTTCCAATTTTCAGGTCGAAAATTTTAGTAGTTGGGGGGAATGTGAAACCCCATGTTGTCTCTCTTTTCTCTACCACTTCCCACTCACTGAAAAACACTCCACAGACCCAACTCTCATTCACTCTGCACTGGTCCCTCCTTTTCTCTCAACCAGAGTTCAACCTTCATACTGACCCATCCTTCTTCTTAATTTTCAGCAGACAAATCAGAAGGGCCAGTTGATACCTCCCTCCTAGCTAAACCTCCATTCTCTCAAAGTAAGTAAAAATTCATTCTCATTTCTCATCAATTTCGAATTCTGGAAGTTAATTTCGAGCCAGACAGAATTAGGGCCCTATCCTTACTGTATGAACCTTCATTTCAGTCCCTTAGGTTGTGAATTGGAGTGCCTCACTGTGAGAAGCCATAATAGTGGATTGGTGATCAATTAAGGTAAGGGAAGCTAACCTATCATCCTATTTTGCGAACAGATCATTAATATAAGTTAGAATTGCATGAATTGGCTGTTGATTGATGAGTGTGAACAATTGTATGTGGTGGAATTCGTTTTAGGTATGAACTGTGTGGCTTGCATGTTGAAACAGCTCGAAATTCTGATGATCTCGCCCAAGCGAGTTGTTTCCGCCTGAGCGAAAATGACAAAAAACCACCCCTGATGCTGCGTGAGGTCTCGCCTAGGCGAGCTGATGTCGCCTGAGCGAGAGTCAAATCTCGTCTAGGCGAAACAGCCTAGCCTGAGCGAGAGTTCGCTCAGATTTTGGGGTAGCTCCCTGTTTGGGGTCTCGCCCAGGCGAGAGCGACTCGCCTAAGCGAGATTACTTTCTAGCCCAGGCGAGATCCCTTAGCTTGGGCGAGTTTCAATGCAGAGTTGGATATTTCCATGTTTTTAATGAAATGAATCTGTGCTAGTGAATCGATATTGACAATTGGCTATTATGCATGTGAACTTTATGATTAATAGTCTGTTTGATTATAATTTGTGGAAATTTAGTTAATTGAAATTCCAATAAGATGGTTTTAGTAAATGTAAGGGCATGAGGACTCATATTGGTGGCATCCTGACGCTCCTAGTAACCATTGAGACTCAAGTAGAGTATGATGGGTTATGTCGGGAGGAGTAGCAGGAGGTCCTGGTCTATGAACTCGATCCGTCATAGAGGTGATGGGATTTACCTTGAGAGTGGTTGGGTGAATACCCCTTGTGCCTAAAACTCTGCAGAGTTTGGGAACCATCTCGAGTGCAAGCCACCGAGAGCTCCAATGTCACTTACATAATCCGGATATCGAGTCTAGAAGGGAATGTGGTGTTATGGTTGAGATTGATGGGATGATTTAGATTCTTTGTGTGATAAATTCTGTTTTCGGCCTAAATATGATAATTGCATGATTTGTCTTGATTCAAGTTAGCTTACCCTCCTTGTATGTTTGTGTGCTTCTTGTGTCTTCTATTTATGCAATGATCGTCATTATCGAATGGCGTGAGCAGATATAGGTACAAGTGAGGATACACCCCTCCGGGGCAGGAGATGAGTACATTAGACGTTCCTCTAGTGGTTGTAATCTTTTGTTAGGCTTAACAGGCCAGATGTTTTGTAATCCCTTTAGAAATGTAAGGACTGTATGTATTGATTCAGGGTATGTATGGTTATTTTGAGGATGACTGTATTATACATCTTACTGACCTACGCCATCATCTGCTTCTGAATTATTGAAATTTAAATGTTTTGTTTAATAGTATAAAAACTATGAGATAGGGATGTTACATTATGATATGATAATTAAAAAATGATTAAAATAACAGATTAAAATTAAATAAAATAAATGAGTCAAAATATGAACTTTGGTACAAAATGGAACCGTACTACTGAGTCAATAACCACACACAAGCGTAAGAGAAAAAAAAATCGAACGGTATTAATTTTTTACCCACCTCACGTCACACCCATTGCTTTCGTAACTGTGATTTTATTCCGCATATAAAATGCAAACTTTTTCATCTTTTAATTAAGAGTAATGATATTTTAATTTTTTTTTTATTTTTAATTTATTATTTTTATCATCTTTAAATTATTTATTTTAATTTTTTTAATGATATGATATGATAATCTAATAATCATTTTAATCTAAGAATCATTAAAATCTAAGAATCTTAAATGGTGAATAGAAGTGGACAAAATAAATTAAAATATTATTATTCTTTAATTAATTTATGCGTGACTGTTGAATATCGAAATCAGTGTTACAAATATCTCACATGTCAGTTTACTAAGTTTAGTACTTTTTTGTTAATTTTATTTGATTTTAATTTTTTAATTAATATTAAAATATCCAATAAATTTAATAAAATTTAATTAAAAAATTTAAATTAAATATTTTTAAAGTTGAAAGATTAGTATAAAATTTTGAAAAAAAAAATAATTTTAATTTTGATAATTAAGGATAAAAATATAATTATTTTTTAATTTTTATAATTTAACTCATTTAATAATTTTACGTCTTTTAAATGAGTCTTTTAAAAGAATCCATCATTTTGAAATCAGTTAAAATAGATAAAACTAAATAAAGTGAAAATTAGGAAAAACATTATATTACAGTTTATTTAATGTCTCTTTTTGTCCTTTATGAGTATGATTGTCACTAGTTTGATACTTTTTCTTCTTTCTGCTCTCTTTTCAACGATAATAATATTCGAACAAGGATACTGTAACTATATTCACAAATTTATTTTACTTCTTTTCAGCAAGTCTTATTTCATTTATTATTCAATATTAAATTTGTAAACATACTCAATTTCCCCCTTTTTTTTTTCGAAGGTCGAAATATGGGTCATTGCCCATTATAAAGAAGAACATGATAAAAAACAGCTAATTACTTCTTGCACCCATTATTTTCTTCTTGCACTACAGAATTTATTTTTCGAAACCCAATAAATAATTTCAATTTTTTTCAGAAGTCAAATATTCGATTCTTTTACGGAAAGTATTTTCCGGAAGTTTTTGATGGGATGGGATGAGAAATTTATGAGGTGGAGGAAGTAATAGTCTAAAAATCATTGTTTAGTCAAATTGAGTTTTTGGGAACAGATGGGGACCTAAGCCCAGCAAATATAAAAGATCGGTTAGTTAGAAGAGGGTATAGATTAATGACCAAAAAACTTTATGGACCCAAAAGTAATTTCGTTTGAAGAATGTAGTAGTAGTATTCATAATGTATGACGCCCCTTTAACGTGTAAATATTGTTTGGCAAAAATAAAATACCACACACTATTGATATACAAATTCTTATATCTACATCTAAAAAATACTAGGCAATAGAATATTCTTCTAACCTTATTTGTCATTTCGAGTCCCACCACTAATATCATCTATTCGTATATATTCATATATTAAGTATGATAATAGGAGTTTAAATATTTAGAAACAATGATAAACTAACTTTTTCAAACAATAATGAAACACGTACATGTATCAAGGTGCAAATCGAATCCAATGAGTTAAAGATAAATCAACAGGGGGTTTGAGGAAACAATAACAAGTAGGATGCCAACAAAATTTTTATAAGTGGATATCTGCGGATAAAATCCGCAATAAATAGGAAATGAATATTATAAATGGATATATGCGGGTATTTTTAATATCCGTAAGTTAACGGGACGAGTACGTGTATCATAGTATCAATATCTGTGGATATTCGTACTCGTTATACTTTAATTTAAATTAAAAAAAATGATTAAAATATTAACATATTGATTTTGAATGATTTTTTTTTATCAATTAGCTTTTTAAAAATTCATTTCTTTGTAAACTGTCATTCAACATATTTAAATGAGTTGTTTGGACTTTGTTTAAAATTTATGAATGTCATATATTGTATTTTATTTGAATTTACGATTAAAATATGTTGTTAAATATTTTTTTATTTTTATTTTTTTATAAATACCCGCAGGTACCCGTGAATACCCGTAGTTATTAAAAAAATTATGTCAGTACTCATATAACAGATACCCGACAGATATAAATACAGGTACGAGACGCATATTTATCCAGCGGATAGAATACGGGAAAACTACTATTTGTACCATTCTCGTCCCGTTGATATCCCTAATAACTAGGGATGTATAAAGAGTCATGGGATCGACGAAGAAGATGGAAAGAAAATATTAATAAGGAATTGAGAAAAGCATGATTGAGGCATAAAAGCACAGGACGATGGATTTTTTCACTAAGGATAAATAATACCTCATGGATAGTTTAAGAAAGTTATTTCATTCTATGTAAATTTTCTTTTATTATATTTATAGTGTAATTGTCAGAAAAAAGGGAAAAATATAAATAGATAGTTTAATATAATTTAAGGGTGATAAATTATGGATACAATTTCAAAAGTCTCACATAATACCATGAACAAAAAAAACGGTTGATTCAGTGTTGCTTGAAGTAATTTGGATCACTCTTTCCTTAATTTACTTTATCGGTTATTGTTCTACACTTTGCAATTTATTTTATTGTAATTTACATTGCAAAACTTTTATCTCCACTTTCTTCTTTATCTATTGTAACGTCCCAATTTAGTAGAATAATTCTAATTTATAGAACGCCTCATGTTTATAGTATAAAATAGAGCACCGGCATAAAGTATATTAGAATTAACCTTTTATAGTTATCCCAAATTATACTGGAATGGAAGTCCAAAGACACAACACAATGCCATGAAAAGAATCTAAACACAGATTAGATTAAACTGGAAATTTGCTCAAAGAGCAAGAAACTACAAAATAACATTACCCAAGAAGAAATGCTCAACAATGAGCAATAAAGGACCTAGGAGGCCTAACTACATCGCAGCCTTCCCGCCAACATCACGATCACCAAGAGTCTCCACATCTGATCACACCAAGGATTTGGTGATCATCGCAAAAGGAAAAAGCCAAAGAAGAGAATAGACACAAAGAGAAAGGGTAAGCTAGAGTAAAATATTTAACATGTTATTGAGCAAGCATATTATAAAACAGGTTATAGACAAGCAAAGCAGTAAGCAACCAAACATGTGAAAGCAAACAATTAAAGGACTCTCTAACTCAATATCTGGATCATACTCTTGATATAGAATTCTAAAGGAAGTATGTGCCTGTGCTGGCTTCTAAACTCTGCAGAGTCTAGACGCAAGGGGTTATCACCCAACCACACACATAGTTAATCCTCTAATGTCTTGGGCCCAATATGTCCCAAGACTAGGACCTCCTGCCACTCTCACCACATAAATTATTCTACTCTATGTGAGCGTGAATAATTTTTAGAGTTCAGGATACCTTCCTTTATCTAGACATCTCCTATATCAAGGTATACACTAACCACCATCACCAAGAGTTTCCTTGAAACTCTTTTACCAACAATTTCCACATGCCATCTCAATCATTCAAGTCTCATGCCAATCCACCACCAATCAAACAAGTCATGTTTTCCATTTCATACTCAACACAACAAGATTTCATTTAATTTCATACTTTATAAATGCATACCAGGACATACATATATCACAAAATAATATTTATCCCAAATAAATGAGTGCCAACATTTAAGTACCTGCAATTCCATACAATCAAGCACAACACACAACCATAATTCTTATACCAAAATTCCTAAGAAAATTTATTATCACAAAACCAAAATCGCTGCAGTAATGCATGACACATGTCTCAAGCTACAGACATCTAATCGACGATCCAACCGGTCAAACCATAAAATAGCATGTTATTAACCAAATGTCAAAATTTGAGCTCAATCCAACGGTTAATGAGTCAGAAAAGTCAATTTTACTAAAACTGCCCATATCAGAAAAATACACAGTCGTCCAACGAGTCAAGGAACTCGCCCAGCGACTATGCGACGCATCAGAATACGAGAAAAGACGTCAAACATCACAGTTTCATGAATATTTGAACCCCTAACTCAGAAAGATACCAAAACTAACGTTTTCCAATCATTTAAGCATAAAACAGAAACGAAAACAAACCACATATTTCAAAAACGCGAAAAAGAACCTAGCTTCCCTTACCTTCTTAGATGCTAGCAAACGCCACCAGGTACGAAACCAAGGGGTACCACAGCTCTAAGAATTCAAACAGTGAGCTGGAAATGTGAACAACAGATCAAAACGTACGTAAAAGGTTAAACCCTAACCAGAACAATATACCCAAACGGTAAAAATGTGAAGAAAGGACCAAGGAGCTTCAAAGTTCGACTTACTTGGAGGTA
This sequence comes from Vigna unguiculata, assembly GCF_037176805.1. NCBI lineage: Eukaryota > Viridiplantae > Streptophyta > Magnoliopsida > Fabales > Fabaceae > Vigna > Vigna unguiculata. Next base: position 27,104,107 of record NC_140798.1, on the reverse strand, counting down.
TAATGCTCTTAGCTAGCTTGGAGAGGAGTGAATCTTTGTGTCCTAGCAGAACTTTTACTGGAGGAAAGAAAAGGGGAGGGAGAATCTGATTTCTGCAAATGAGACAGAATGCATGGGGGTTAGGGGCTGAAAATAGGTATTGGTCCCCTTACTAGGCTGGCCTTAGGCCCACGACAGGCTAGGCCCAAACACCTATAAAGCTTAAAGGAAAAAGGGGTTTACAATCTCCCTAACAACAAAAGTTTTTCGTCCTCGAAAAATAAGACTTACTAGAAAAGATGTGGATATGACCTCCCCATGTCCTCCTCTAGCTCCCAAGTAGAGTCACCTATCCTCCGGTCCCAACTGACCTTAACAAGACTGGTGGCTCTCCCCTTCTGTTCCCTAACTTGGCGATCTACTATAGCCACTGGTTGTACCTCCGCTCTGAGATCCTCCCTGACTTGCACATCTTCAGCCTCCAACACATGTGACGGGTCAAACACATACTTTTGTAGTTGGGAAACATGGAAAACTGGGTGGAGATTAGCCAACTAGGTTGGCAATGTAATCTCATAAGCCACAAGTCTCATCCTCCTAAAGATCTCATATGGACCCAAGAATTTAGGAGAAAGCTTCTTTGAGCTAATAGCCCTTCCCACACAAGTGGTTCGGGTCACCCTTAAGAAAACATGATCCCTAGTTGCAAACTCTAAGGGTCTCCTCCGCCGATCTGCATAAGCTTTCTGCATACTCTGAGATGCTTGCAACCTATCTCTCACCAATTGCACCTTCTCCGTGGTTTGTTGCAACAGCTCAGGTCCAACCAAAACTGATTCACCGTCCTGATACCAACACAAGGGAGTCTTACACCTTTTCTCGTACAAAGTCTCATAAGGCGCCATCCCGATACTCGCCTGATAACTATTGTTATAGGTAAACTCCACCAGTGGTAACACTTCATCCCAACGATCCAGATGATCCAAGATGCACGTCCTCAACAAGTCCTCCAAGGACTGAATCACCCTCTCTGATTGCCCATCTGTTTGAGGATGATAAGCAGCAAAACTCATCCTCAACCTGCTCCCCAAAGCATCCTGCAGTGTCTGTCAGAACCTAGAAGTAAATCGGGGGTCTCTGTCAGACACTATGTTACTTGGTACACCATGTAGTCTCACTATCTCCTTGATGTAGAGCTGAGTCAACTTGGCCATAGACATCTTGATATTCACCTCCAAGAAGTGGGCACTCTTAGTCAACCTGTCTACCACAACCTATATATCATCATGACCTCTCACGGTTCGTGGCAAATGGGTAACAAAATCCATAGCTATGCTATCCCACTTCTACATCGAAATATCCAACGGTTGGAGCGTCCCACCGGGTCTCTGATGCTCCACCTTCGCCTTTTGGCAAGTCAAACATGCAGATAGAAACTGGGCAACGTCCTTCTTCATACCTTGCCACCAGAAGGTTTTCTTGAGGTCTTGGTACATCTTAGTCATGCCAGGGTACAAACTAAGACGACTCTTCTGCCCTTCCTTAAGAATCAACCTTCTCACCTCAGCATCACCAAACACACAGATAAGGCCTCTGAATCTCAACACGCCATCATCACCCAAGGCAAACTCATTAGCCTTATCTGATCCAAGCTGTTCTTTCACCTTCTGTAAACTATCATTCGCTGCTTGCCTCTCCTTAATCAAGTTCAGGAAGTCACTAGATATAGTTAATGCACTACATCTAATGAACTTTGGATTCAACCCAACCTGAAGCTTGAAGGATCCTTTATGTCCCACCAACCAATTTGTATCTGATATACTGACTCACTTTCCATATGCTCTCTATTACATCTTGTAGGTTTTTTTTTTTACCAAGATCTCATATAAACTCAAGTCTCGAACTAAAACATGTTAGTTGTCAATTCACATCACCTTATTCCATCCTTGAAGTTCAATCGACTTAATCACATGCGATACTTGGCCTACTGCCATACATCAATACCCTTGGTCACCTTTATTCATAGCTATCCACATACATAAGTTTGTTAACTTGTTACGAAAGAATCCGCTTCGAATTGATTTGGTTCACCCATTAACATTGAAAATAGTATCAAATCAAAATTATTGAGAAACAATATGATAATAAACCGAATCTTGATTGTATTTTAATGATTAATAATAGTTTGTCAAATTGAACATATTCTAAAAGACTTTGTATTAAACATGTTTCATGAGAAATTAGCATCCAATTAGAGACGACAAATAAACCTATCTCGTGAATATTGTTCGAACTCGTTCCCGTTTTGATGGAGAATCCCGCATTGATTGGATATGGGTATGGAGAATCCCCAACTTTTTTTAATTGAGTATGAGAATATACATATCCCCACAATAATATCCGTCCCCGCCACATCTCCTTCTCCATTTAAATTATTAAAATATTCACAATTAATTAAGTAACCCTATATATATATATATATATATATATATATACTTTCTATTTTTTATTTTTTCTAATTATTTGGTTTGTCATGAAATTCATTCACATATCCAATATATTTTTCATCTTATTATAATCTTTATGTAATTATGTTAAAATGATTTATGTCAATTAAAAAAATTTTATGTCTCACATTTGAATATTTCTAGTATTTTTTAAAATTTTTATTTATTATATATTTTTCTTTCACATGAGAATGTTTAATACTCTCAATTTAAGTGTTTAATAGCATAAACCTTTCATTTACTAGTAATATAAAAAAAAATATTATTTACTTATTATTATTCATTTTTGTTTCATTTGAAGAATTCTTTTGTTTCGCTAAAAATATTTTCGTTATTTCTCAACCATTGAGTATATATGTTGATATTTGAAAAATTTTCTTAGATCTCTAAGTTATTTTTTATCTTATCATACCCTTAATTATACATTTGTTTTTCTTTGTGCGATTTCTCTTAATAGTCTCTCAAATTATTTATAAGACACACATTTGTTAATTTTTTTATATTTTTATTTGTTGTTTATTTTAATCTTGTAGAATACTATTTCGATATATTTTATCTAACTTCTTTTTTATTTTCTAACTCATGATCAATCATACTGTAATTTTTTCACTATAATTGTGTAAATAAATTTTATTTACTACAATATAAAAATTTAATGTAATTGTTATGAATATTTTTTTATCACCATCCAATTGGAGTTCAAAAGATACAAGATCTATGTCAAAATTTTATTATTATGTTTATTATTTATTCTTTGCGTCACTTTGATTAAGTAATGTATTATAACTTTTATTAGTGTATAAAAAAGAGATTTATTAGAATTAAAAAAATTGAAGTAAACAAACATTTAAAATATATTTTAATTTGAATATTTGTTTTCCTTTTATATTTTTTAAAAAGGTTTTTAAATTTTATCAATCAGGTTTCATTAATGTTTGCAAATTTAATAAATGTTTTGGTTTTCATAAAATTTATTTGGTATTCTAATCTAAAATGTAAACAATTATAATTTATTTCAAAGTATTTGATATTGAAGAAACAATCATCCTCCTAATATTGAATATTTGATAATATTATGTTTTCTTTACATAATTTTTATTATTTTATAAAAATTAATTAAAATTAATATTGAATTATAAGAAAATAGGTACGAGTATGGGTACGAGATTATACTTGTTACCTGATGAGGATGAGGATGAAACAAAAGTATGATACCCATTGGATTTGGGTATAAGGATGATGATGTACGGGAATGAATATGAGATAGCACAACCCGTCTTGCTTGCCCGCAGTGTTGTCATCCCTACATCTAACCTAATAAATGCATATATTGAAATCTTCTTAAACTTCCTATATGTTGGGATGGTTTCTTGCACTTACTTTGTAATGGTCTAGTATACATAACCTCTTTTGTCTTCTCATTATTTGATGTATTAATATGTGTGATTAGACCTTCACTCAAACATTTGATATCTCATTTTCTTATTAATTTCATATTTAATACTATGCTTCTTCATACCATAGTACAACTCCAAGTATGTCTCATCTCCAACAAGTTTCAACACTGTTTGTTCAACACATAGGTGGCCACATTGTCATGTGAGCGATATATCTTATGGTCGTTGGTCTCACGTATTAAAACTTCATGCATCAACATCACACATTAACACTTGGACAACCTTCATTGTTTTTTAGCATAATCACATAAAGGAGAGAAAATTGTCTCATTATCTCCACTCTCAAGCCTCTATCTTATCCCTCTGCCATCGCCTCCTCAGGTATACATAGTATGCTTATAAAAGATTATTTCAATTTTGTAAGTATAGAAAATGAAGTTCTAAATAGATATAATTTCTAATAAAATGAACTTTTCAATTTTTACAAATGTTTTTTTTTTCATTCTTTATCTATTTTAAAATTCATATTTTTAATAAAATTTCATATCTTACATGCAATTAAATATTTATTCAAATAATATAATATTGTTGTTTATTAATTTTGTTATAAATTTCAGCATAAAATTCATTTCAATAAATATTTTTCTTTTGTTTCTTTTATCTCTCTAACATTAAAATACATTTTTTACTCTTAATATTTGTGACAATAGTTAGATACTTATTCGTTGAAAAAAAAATCAAGCTATAATTTTGAGTGACACCTATTAGCATTGTGGTATAACATTAACATGGAAGATCTAAAAAAACTCCTCATATAAATGAATATTATTTGTTTTTTTTTTCAAATAAGCATTAAAGACTAAAAGTTATGTTTTAAAACTTTGAACGGGTAAAAATTGAAGAAAATAAATTAATAAGAATTAAAATCAAAATTTACTATAAGGATTAAGAACCATCTTTTGTAGGGTGAAAAACAAACAATCTTTTTAGAAATATACCAAAAACTCAACAATTGTACTGAACAAAAAACATATTTATATAAAAAATAAAAAAAATTAATTAACTATCCCAAAAATTATTAAAATACTATGAAAAAAAAAACTTATGCAAAACAAAAGTTATTTTTATGCGATCAAATCATTCTCTATTATAAGCTCTTTTAGACACCAGGTAGCGTTCAATTTTGTTTTATGTTTAAGTAGATCGTTCAATTTTGTTTTATGTTAAGTAGATTTATATAAGAATTTCCAGTTTTTTTTTTTTTTGCAAAAAAAAAGCTATGTTATATATAAAATAATATAATATAAACATGTATTAGATTAATTCATTTTGAAGCAAAACATCCACTCCTAAATGAATTATCATAGACTTTTTTATTTTAAATGAATTATTTTAGAAACTATTTCCTTTATTGATGAATCACATGACGTATGTAGTGTTCAAATAACTATTTAATTCAAATTTTACGAATATACATACTCAAATTTAATTTTGATTCAAATTTGAAATTTAGGTAAGGTAAATAATATTTTATCGAGTCTTCTATTTTCCAACATTAAGTTAGATTTAAATTTATTATTTTAATATGATGAGAGTGTTGGAAAAATATCCGACAATCATTTTATTAATAAATAAAAAAATAAAATAAATACATAAACAATTCTCTTGGTCCTTTAACGAGTACTTACATTCTCAAAAATAATAAATTAACTCAAACCTCACAATCTTATAACAAGAGTATAAGAAATGAGAAAAATTAAATAGAAGTCCGGAGTGTCTTTCACTCGAGACAAAAAACATTATAAACTTAAAATCCATCGTATAGTCATTAACACCCACCTTCTTTATTGTCTTAAGCGATGTGAGACCTTTTAAGATATATTATTTTCATCCTCCAGCAAAAATAATAATTTAAAGTTTTTATAGTTGATATTTCATCTTATCGTATTACCACGTGGGATGTTTTTTAATGAATGTGATATCTTTTATATGATAAAATATGTTGAAGGTAATCCACATTAGAGTTGATTTAGTAAAAATAAAACAGGTTGAAATTTATTTTTTAATGACTTAAAAAAATATTGAAAATTCGGAATTATATTAAACAATAATAATCTATGAAGAAAAATTCTATAAGCCAACATTATTTATTAAAATAGATGATAAATACATTCAAGAAAAGTTTCTACACGTTAACATTATTTGTTAAAATAGGCATGTTTATTGTTCATATTTGATATTGAAATGATGTCACTAGTATTAGAAATTTGGATTGTTTTTTTTTTCAATTCTCTATTTTCTTTTTCATCGATTTTTGGGAGAAAAAGTAAAAGACGTTATCATAATTGTGTTCCTCGGGAACTAAACTTTGAGTGAGTTTTCAGTATTGGCCTTGGGCAACACCATTCACAATTAAGAATTTAGATTCTCATGTACTAAATTTCTAGTGGATTTTTAGTATCCAACGATATTGTTAGGTTTAACTAGTTTACTTAGTGTGTGAATTTGGTATTTATTTTTAAAATAGTGTCAATCGATATTAATTTTAATAAAAGTGTTTTAATTAATTTTTTTTAAAAATAATTATTAATAAATTAATTTTATTTCAAATTTTTTATTATTAAATTTTAATATAAATATTAATACTTAATTTTATAAATTATTTTAAATATTAATATCATTAATTATATTAACAACTTTTTTTCTAAAATAAATTTAATTATCTTTTTTTAAATTAGAACTCAATTAATTTTTTTTTAAATTTAATATTAAATTATTATTATCAAAAAATAAATATTATTCGACTAATTAAATCATGTTTTATCTTAAAAATTTCACTTTTTTATACCAAAATTTTAGCGTGTTTTCTGACACTAGTGATACTGTTTCACAGTGCGAATTCAGGTTTTCAAAAATCAAATTCTAACATCAGTAATGAACATGTTTATTCCGATAAATAACATTGACACGTGTTGATTAAAAGGATAGATCGGAGTGAAGAAACTTGAGAATCATAAACTGAAAACAAATATATATATATATATATATATATATATATATATATATATATATATATATATATATATATATATATATAAACGTAAGAAACAAGTTTACTCATGTATTAAAATTATCAATAGTATGTGTTTAGTTTATTGTTAACTACATTATGATGTTATTTACAAATGATAATTAATAGAGTAATAAATGTATAAAAATTTTAGTAAAACTAAAAATCAATTCTCCCAACTTGAAACAGTCACATATTTATATTTAACTTTTATCTGTATCTACTTTTGGTAGCAGCCAAGTCTTGTCTAGTTATGATTTTACTGCTACTTACATAAACACCACATTTTCTATTTTACACTTAATCAACATTAATAACACAAATAATTTTATTTTAAAATATAAATTAAATAAAGAGAAATCAAGTAAAAAAGTTAAAATATTAATATTTTGTTACATATCAAAGATACATAAAAAAAATTAAAAAGTGTATATTATATCGATACGAGAGTAGGGATGGCAACGGGACGGGGCGGGGACGGGTTTCGCTATCCCATACTCATCCCCGCATAAAAAATTCATCCCCATCCCCATACCCAAACCCAACGGGTATCAAACTTTTTTCCCATCCCCATCCCCACCGGGTAACGGGTATAATCTCGTACCCATACCCGTACCTGTGTTCTAACTACTTCAATATTAATTTTTATAAAAGAAAAAAAATTACGGTAAAGAAAACATAATATTATGAAATATTCAATATTAGGAGGATTTTCTTCGATGCCAAATACCTTAAAATAAATTATAATTGTTTACATTTTATATTAGAATACCAAATAAAATTTCATGTGAACCAAACATTTATTAAATTTGCAAACTACAACATTGATGAACTTAGTTGATAAAATTAAAAAATATTTCAAAAAAAATATAAAAGGAAAACAAATATTCAAATTAAAATATATTTTAAATGTTTGTTTACTTCAATTTTTTAAATTCTAATGAATCTCTTTTTTATACACTAATAAAAGTTATAATATATCACTTGATCAAAATGACACAAAGAACAAATAATAAACATAATAATAAAAGGAAAACAAATATTCAAATTAAAATATATTTTAAATATTTTTTTACTTCAATTATTTTAAATTATAATAAATATCTTTTTTATATACTAATAAAAGTAATAATACATCACTTGATCAAAATGACACAAAAAACAAATAATAAACATAATAATAAAATTTTGACATAGATTTTGTATATTTTGAACTTCAATATATGTTGGATAGTGACAAAAAAATATTCATAGCAATTACATTAAATTTTTATATTGTAGTAAATAAAAGTTATTTATACAATTAAAGTGAAAAAAATTACAGTATGATTAATAGTGAGTTATAAAATAACAAATAATTAGATAGAATATATCGAAATATTATTCTACATGATGAAAATAAACAATAAATAAAAATATTAAAAAACTAACAAATGTGTGTTTTAGAAATAATTTGAGAGACTATCGAAAGAAATCGCACAAAGGAAATCAATTGTATAATTAAGGTATGATAAAATGAAAAATACCTTAGAGAACTAATTATTAAATTACGTTTGAAGTGGTTAAAATTAAATAGAAATATCATTAGTGACCAAAAAATTTATCATTAAATTACAAATAAATTAGTAATTAAATTGACCACTAAATCAAGTATCGATTCGATCATTGAATCAATCACTAATTTAGTCATTGATTCAGACAATAAATCAACTACTACCACCAATGACGAAAAATAGTGACTGATATAGGTTACTGACTAAATCAGTCACCATTTCATATTTTTCTTGTAGTGAATTATCATATACTATTCCTAAATATCATTATATATATATATATATATATATATATATATATATATAATTTTAACCACTTCAAACAGAATTTAAAGTGAAAAAATTACATTATGATTAATAATGAGTTATAAAATAAAAAATAATTAGATAGAATTTATCGAAATATTATTCTACATGATAAAAATAAAAATAATAAATAAAAATATTAAAAAATTAATAAATGTGTGTTTTAGAAATAATTTGAGAGACTATCGAAAAAAATCACACAAAGGAAATCAAATGTATAACTAAGGTATGATAAGACGAAAAATATCTTAGAGAACTAAAAAAACTTTCAAATATCAACATATATACTTAATGGTTGAAAAATAATGAAAATTATTTTAATGAAACAAAAGAGTTCTTCAAATTAAATAAAAATTAATAATAATAATAATAAGTAAAGAATTTTTTTTATATTACCTTAAATTGAGAGTATAAACATTCTCATGTGAAAGGAAAATTTATAATAAATAAAAATATTAAAAAATAATATAAATATTCAAATGTGAGGCATAATATTTTTTTATTAACATACATCATTTTAACATAATTACATAAAGGTTATGATAAGATAAAAAATATATTGGAGATGAGAATGAGTTTCATGACAAATGAAATAATTAAAAGAAAAAAAAAATAGAAAAAAATATATATATATATATATAGGAGTTACTTGATTAATTGTGAATATTTTAATAATTTAAACGAGAATGGAGATATGGCGAGGACGGGTATTATGGCGGGTATATGTACATCCCCATACCCATACCCATACCCAACTGAAAAAGTCGGGGATTCCCCATACTCATACCCATACCCAGTCAATGCGGGGATTCCCCGTCAAAACGGAGACGGGTTCGGACAATACCTACGGGGACGGATTTATTTGCCATCTCTATACGAGAGCCATCCTCTTTAACCTCTGTAATTAATTCGAGGTAGTTTCGGTGTCCGTGTATTAAACAACATATTTGGTAATTAAAAATTTTGAAACAAAAATTGCTGATTCGTGAATGAATGAACATGAATACCCAGTTAAAGTTTTATTTTAATTCATGCTACAAATAGAAACCAGCAAAGGGCCTTTATAGTCCCAAACACCTTGCTTATCTGATTATATGTGGCATTAATTAAGCAAAAAACCTTTTGGGAAAGATAATTGTTTTCTGAAAAGAAAAACAGTCAAAGGTCCAAATAGAATGACAGGTACTACTGAATAGTTAATGAAACAAACAATGCTGGTACGGTGTTGCGTTGCGTTTGGTTTGGTTTGGATTTTGTAAGAGTAATGGCAAACTCTGATTCCTGACCCACCAACCCGAGTAAATATTATTCTATGCTTTTATTTAAAAAAAAAAATGGTTATGGGAGAGCGGCAAAAGAAAAGAAAAGAATTTGAAGTAAGAGAAACTGAAAAGGAAAGCTGAAAAGAAAATTAATTCAAACAGAAAAAAGAAGATGAAGAAGAAGATGAATTGGGTCAAAGTCTAAAAGCCTATTCTGGGAAAATGACTCAACAGGAAACATATGAGTAAAATAAATAAAATAAGAGCACGGGTAAGGTAAGGTTCCTTCCACGGTGGAATAACGCTCTCTTCACACTACACCACGCTTATATTCACTTTCTCTTTACTACTCTTACCATTTCTTCTTCTTCTTCTCTTTCTCTGTTTTCTATAGTCTCTATCTATGTGAAGTGAAGCTCTGAAAATGGAGCAGTATGAGGTTCTAGAACAGATTGGAAGAGGCTCCTTCGCTTCTGCTCTACTTGTCAGACACAGGCACGAAAACAAAAGGTGACCCTTTTGCTTATATTCACTCTCATGAATAACATCATTTTATTTTATATATATTTGTTTTTTATTTTTTAATTTTCTCTGTAAAATTAGGTATGTTCTTAAGAAGATCCGGCTTGCCCGCCAGACGGATAGAGTACGCAGATCCGCTCACCAGGAGGTTGTACTAACACCACCATTTTTAAAAGAAAATGTTTTTTTTTCCGGAGCTTCTGAAGTTGATGTTTGTCTAGGGTTTATGGTTTCTATTATTTACTGTTGCATTTGTTTTTTTTTTTTTATGGAATATGTAGTGTGTTTTTCTTTCTATTTGGTGATTTTTTTGTTTTTATAATGTGTAGCGGGATGCTTATTTTGTCTTGTTTTTTCTATGGCTGGAGATTCTTAGATGCTCTGCTTATTATTTCTTGTTTTTCAATTGGCAGATGGAGCTTATCTCTAAAGTTCGAAACCCATTTATCGTGGAGTATAAAGATTCCTGGGTAGAAAAGGTTAGCTTTAAAGGAAAAAAAAAACATAAAAAAATGAAAACTTTTTTAATGTTCTTGTCTTTTCTTATTCTGTAGTGTTTCTGCTTACTTGACTAAGAGTTCCAAGAGAATAAATGTGGTTTACGTTTAACAGACATGACTAATTTTGGACTCCAAATGTTTAATGATGATTATTCATTTATTTCTTCATAAATGCTGGATTTTTAACGTAGTATTGATGATCTTGAGGGTGGAACCTCCTTTTTGTAACACAAATTATGGGTTTTAATTCTTTGTCAATTTTGTAACGGAGAACTTGACTTAGTTCTACTTGTCACAAATTTATGTTTTTCTGTCCGAGGCACTTTGTTTTGCATTCAACATACAACCAAATGACTTACCTTTTTATTTTCCATTGCTATTCACTTCGCGCTTGTCAAAATTAACTTTTTTTTTTTTGTTTAATGTCTCCCTTTACTTAAAAAGTGAATTCGGAAGCTAAAACATAAATTCAGGGTTGTTTGGAAACATAGCTTGCTCGAGAACAAACAAGACTTTTAAGTTTCCGGTTGGAAAAGTAAGATAAATTTAAATCAGTGGGTTAGCTGTGAACTAATTGAAATTGGTGCCTGCACTTTCAGGGTTGTTTTGTATGTATCGTCATTGGCTATTGTGAAGGAGGAGATATGTAAGTCATGATTTGCATTCAGTTTACGTATATGTGCAACTCAGAACATATATGAGCACATTTTATCTTTTAGCTGTGAAGTAAGTTGCCCTACTATAATTTCTTTGCAGGACTGAAGCTATTAAAAAGGCCAATGGCGTACATTTTCCTGAAGAGGTTGGTTGCCCTAACAATAAGCCCTTTTACTTTTTAGCCTGGGAATAATTTCAATTCCTTTGTGAAAGTGTATGGAATTAACTAGTTAATATCTATAAATCTTTTTTCGTACAGAAACTCTGTAAGTGGCTGGTTCAGCTGCTGATGGCACTTGATTACTTGCATGCAAATCATATTCTTCATCGTGATGTCAAGGTGAATGATTTCTCTTAGTTCATGTGTCGAAGATGTTATGTTGCCGAGTATCTGAAATCTTTGAGGATCCACTTTGTGTTGACCTTTTATCATTGTTGTTTTCAGTGTTCAAATATATTCTTGACAAAAGATCAAGATATTCGTCTAGGTAATGGCTTTCTTCATTTGGTTCTCAAACTGCACTTTCACTTCATGAATGTGTTTGAGCTGTGAACATTTCTAATTTGTGCTTTGTTTTAGTATCATATGTGCTTATTTTGAGTATGTGGATGCAGGTGACTTCGGCCTAGCTAAAATGTTGACATGCGATGATCTTGCATCCTCGGTTAGTTTTACAGCCAACATATTCTGTCGATTACTCTCATCCGATATCTTAGTGTGTTCTTGGTCTTTACTTAGGTTGTTGGCACTCCAAGTTATATGTGCCCTGAACTTCTTGCTGATATACCCTATGGCTCTAAATCAGATATCTGGTCTTTGGGTGAGATAGATTTATCTTTTACTCCTGAGATCACCTAGGATTAATTACTCTTTCTCATCTTCAAGTGTATTTTCATTTGCAATTGACGTTTGTTGCATTTTAAATAATTGTAGGATGCTGTGTGTATGAAATGGCTGCTCACAAACCAGCTTTCAAAGCTCTTGTAAGTTTCTCTCTTTGGCTGGCTGTTTTTCTTTCAAGAATACGTAACTGGCAAAACTTGTTATGTTAATGCCCTATTTCGTAGAGAGAAGAGAAGTAGGATGGCTGAAAATAAGTTGATAGAGTGGGGATAGGTGAGAAATAAAGTGAGAATTAAAGGTGTTTGGTTGAAGAGAAATAAAAAAAGTATAAAGAGAAAGATAGAGAGATAAGTATAAATATGTGAAAAGTAGACCCACCATATTTTTAAACTAATTTTCTTCACTTCATCCCCTACCAAACACCCCACCTCAATTCCATTTCATCGATCCTTTAAACCAAACAATACCTAAGGGAAATTTGACGAGAATACAAATATTATATTGCATCATCAGTGTTCACGGTGATGTATGAACTAGTACATTTTGGAAGACAACGTGAAATCATTTCTTTCGTTTCTTTCTTCTATTTGAGCAGGATATGCAAGCACTGATTAACAAAATAAACAAGTCATTAGTGGCTCCACTACCTACAGTGTATTCTGGTTCTTTGTAAGTCTTCTATTTCCTAGTATATTTCCTTAGTCTCTCTAACTGTTTACAGGGAAACAATAGCTAGTGTATTGACTGTTATATGAATAATGAAATATTAAGTATCATTCCCTTTAGGATTAGATCCAATCCAAGTGCCAACCCACAAGTTATCTCTATTTGAATTGATAGTCGAGAAAAAAGGAGAAAAGAGGATAGGAATACCAAAAACAGAACATAGAACATGGCAGGTCTCAGAGGTCATAATTCATGATCAATTTAACAACATTGATTACCATTGACGAGGGTTAGATTCCTCTCTATTCTTCTTTCAAGCAATTTGACTTGGCTCTCAATGTAAGTGATTATGATCTATCTATTGAAGATAAAATTCACTACTCTAGGCCAAATTCAATTCCTTGGCATTTACCCATTGTGCCCGCCGAGAACCTTAGTTCGTTAGATGTTCCTAACCCAAACAAACATGTAACATGTTTATGATATCACAATTATTAAGCCTTATTCCTGTTTTCTCAACCACCATGGTGAAATTCCTAAAGATCAAATGCAATAACCAATTTTCCATTTGAGGGGTTGAGTTTAATTTCAATTCCTAACCAGTCCAAGAATAGCATTAAGAACTGAAAAGAATAAACTCAATTGAATGATAAAATCACGAATTAAGATGTAGCAAAGCAAACCATGTAATAATGGTAGAGATTTCTCTTTCCTCAACCCAGGATTTAGTGAAAAATATTAAAAGATGTAAAGCATAGAGATTAGATAAAATGATCTCAATTAGCAGTTTGATTAGATTGACCCTTGATGCTCATTTTATTGGCCCCATGACCCCATTCAATAATGTGATCAATGTTACTTATTGTGATAATACGTTTGTTTCTTCTTTCAGTCGGGGTCTCGTTAAGAGTATGCTGCGGAAGAATCCAGAGCTTCGGCCCAGTGTATGCCTTTTGTACCTTATTTCTTTCTCTTTTGTCAAGATGAGTTTGCAAAATAATGGTGTGCCTACATAATTTACTCTACATGTAATTTTCCTTGAATTGTAAATACAAGCCAGATGTCATCACAGCTAAAAGTTCATACTAGATGTGGATTCTCTGGTCTCAATTTTTTAGTTTTTATTTTTTCAATTTTTTAGTTATGATTTTGATTTTAGCTTTTAACTTGTATTGTGTAACTGGAATAGATTCTTCCTGATTGATCTCTCAGTGGTTATCTCCTAGGCTCTGTACTTGTATCATAGTCCTTTTCAAGTATGTGTTGTGAACCATTTTTTAGTGAAGTTAGTTACCTGAGGATTAGCTTCTGGAAAATGTAAAAAAAATGCATGGCTTTCAGTTATGTTTATTTACACTTCTGCATAACATGTGTGCTAGAGGTTTCTTATAGAACCATTTCTTTGGTTTCCATTTTGAGCATAATTTTGGATGCAGTAATTATAGTTAGTTTATTTGTGTCCAATTAACGTCATTTTGGTGGGGATTTATTTAACACTAATTAAGTGCAATTTTTTGGCAGGCGGCAGAGTTACTAAATCATCCGCATCTTCAACCTTACATTCTTAAAATTCACTTGAAATTAAATAACCCTAGAAGAAGTACTTATCCATTCCAATGGTCTGATTCAAACTATGTAAGGAGGACTCGATTTGTCGAGACAGATTCTGTTTCTACTCTTTCTGGAAGAGGTAAAAGATTGTCATTCAGCAATGACAGGGCGTTGAATCCTAGTATCTCTGGAACTGAACTAGGTTCTGTGTGTTCTACTCAAAGAGGTCAAGGATTCTCTACGTGTTCAAAAGAGAAACACTGTGAGTTGTCTGTTGGTTGTGTCCGTGAAGAATGCAATTCGAACAAGTCAAGAGACACCAAGTCCTCCACTGTTGATAGGGTGCCAAGATTGAGAACAACTAAGGAATATGCCACTCCTCGAAAGCAGACAATACCATCAAAGACATCCCTTACAGGTTTCAAGCGTGAGCTAGTAAGTTCAAGTTCTTCCCTTTTCAACCTGAATTAGCATTTGAATCATGTCATATAATTTAGCCCGTGTCAATTTATTTGTTTGCTTGTTATGATTTCAGCTTCCAGCATCTTCTACTCCTGGTGTTAAATTTACCCCACCATCTCGCAGAGCTTCCCTTCCACTCCCTACCAAAACCATGTGCATGACCACCCCATATAGAGCTAATGTTGGTCTTCTTCGGGGCATGGACTCTCCTGATGTTTCTGTCAATGCACCACGAATTGACAAGATTGCTGAATTCCCTCTAGCCTCTTGTCAGGATTCTCTCTTTCCTGTTCATGGAACTTCATCAACCTCGGCTCAGTGTTCTTCTGGTTCCCCAAAGAGTGCTGAATGCTTAATCACCAAAGACAAGTGCACAATCCAAGTTGTGGACAAAGTGAGTGTCCCATCAAGTGTACAATCTCCAAAGAGTGCTGCTGCTCCAGTTTCACATGGCAATGAATGTTCTGAGCATGCTGTTTCAAGCCACTTCTCTGCCGAGTGTTGCCAACGCAGGTTTGACCCCTCGTCTTACCAGCAACGTGCAGAGGCATTGGAGGGTTTGCTTGAGTTCTCTGCTCGGCTCCTACAGCAACAGAGGTTTGAAGAACTTGGGGTGTTGTTAAAGCCATTCGGTCCTGAGAAGGTTTCCCCAAGAGAGACAGCTATCTGGTTGGCTAAGAGCTTCAAAGAAACTGTTGCCTGAGGTTTCCTGGTGCACTGTTAGATAGTTAACAATAGTGTAAATTTGATCAGTAGCTCAGCTTCTAATCTTATTGTTGTAGTTGACATCATCACCATTTTCTGATATGCTGCACTCTGCAGCACTGGCACAACTAGTTCGAAGTTAATTTTATCACTAGTAGATCAAAAGGAGTGTCAAAAGTTCAGTGCACTGCTCCTACAACAGCAGAGGTTTGAAGAGCCCTAGGTTGTTGTTGAAGCCATTCGGGCCTGAGATTTCTCCAAGGGAAACAGCTTGTTGACCAAGGTTTAAGGATACTGTAGTGGTTCAAGGATTTCTGACTCACTTTATGATCATTAACATTAGTATAATTTCATGTAGAACTATATGTTGTTATAAATTAAAGAGTAGCTTACTAGCTTAGCTTCTATATAATCGGACATTGTTCTTATTCTTATTGCTCTTCACGGCACCATTGGCATTCTGAGAAGTCTCCGAACCAAAACACTTCCTCATCCTACGTCAAAGCAAGATGTTCACCGGTTTCTTTGAAACAGTGTTTTAGAATTGTTTATAAAAAATAGGGACAAATAATCTTTTATTGTAAATGGTTTTCTAGAATTCAACATTCTCATTCGATGGTGCATATTCACCTCAATAACTTAAACATGCCTGAGAATATTATTCATATAAAAACTTATAATAGGAATAAACATATCTCTTAAAAGTCTGATTATTAGAAAAATAACAATTTATTTACCTTAAATATTCTTTGTTATTTGAATTGACTTCAAGATGAAAACAACCAAATAGTATACTCTTCTTTTCTTTTCGAGTTATAGGTAGCTGTAAATCCTCCTTTTTGTCATGTTTGCCATATCTTTCACAACCAAATAATACATAGTCTTCTTTCACACTTAAATGCTACCTCACGTACTCATTCAAGTAGGTCATCCAACGTACCTAACATATACTCAAATATATTACAACTTAATAACGACGGTCACATTCCAATTTTTAAGTAAAAGTAAGACTTAAGTATTATTTTTTGTCTCCATTTTGTTTAAAAGGTTTTAAGTAGGTTTCCACTTTTTTTTTTTTTTTTCAATCAAGTCTTAATTTTTTAACAATTAATTCAATAAGTCCTTCTTGTTAATACCTTACAAAAAGGTAGAGACATGTTACGTGTCAATTCATATTTTTTTTTTTATTTTATTTTTGTTTTGCAAAATTTTTTTATGTCCACGTGTCAGATCTTATAGATGTGGCAAGCAGTTTCGCGTATTAGTGTTAAGTGTCATTGTCTTATATTCAATTTAGGTTTCTATATAAGTCGTTTCAATTCGGTTCCAACTTTTTCTTTTAAATGAAACAATGTTGTTCCTCTCTAAATTAAGACAAAATTTATAATTTTTATAAATATTATATTAATGTTTATATTAAATTTAACTTTTTAAAATATTGAATTAAAATAATTAAATTAATTGTTATAGCAATAATAATAATAATTTAATTTATAGATATTAACTAATATATTTTTATTTTTTTAATAATATAATAAAAAAAATGATTTCTTTAATTGTTTTCATTTTAAATTTTAATATTTTAAAGTCAGACAAATATTTATTCTATGTTTTATTTTATTTTAAGTCAAAAAATACTTTGTTATTTCTTATATAAATATTATTATATTTATTAAGTAAATTTAAGTTTCATTTATAAAAAGAGTAGTTTTTTAAAACTACTATATTATTAAACCATTTTTTAATAAGTTTAAAAGATATTAAATTAAATGGAATCCAATAATATTGTTAGAGTTGGTTTAAAAATAATTTCAAAAATATTTAATAAAAAAATATATTTTAATATAACTATCCATATAACATTTAACAAATAATAAATTTGGTTATAATGTGGAGATGGACAACATTGCTCCATTTGTAAAAAATATAGTGAATTGAATAAAACAAACTTATATAGGGTTTGAATTGAAAACAAGATATTTGACATTGACATGCAACATTGTCTTATCATGTGACATTGGCAGTGCCATATATCACACCATGATATCTGACACATGGGCAATACAAAATTTGCAAAAGAAAAATTAAAATTAAAATAATAATAATAATAAAAAGCTATGAACTAGCACGTAACATGTCTTTAACGTCGTTTGTAAGATACTAATGAAAAGGACATGACCGAGTCAACTTTTAAAAAATTGAGACTTGATTAAAACAAAAATAAAAGTGGGGATTTACTTGGAACTTTTCAATCAAAATGGGAACAAAATGAGTAATTAAGCTTAAAATAATGAAAAATTTTATTTACCTCATCCATTTTGAAAAATTTTATTTACCTCATCTAACATTTTAATCCAAAATTGATTATCCATTTTTGTCAAAGATGGTTAACATGCAAATTTCTAAATTATAATCATTGTACGAAAATAAATATTCTATCTTCCTTCCAAAACATATAATTTAGAAGTTAAAGAACATAACAATGAAACTTCTAGATTGATCAATTTGGAAGAAAAATAAATTTTAGATTGATCAATATGGAAGTATGTTACAATTTTTTAAATCTATAAGTTAAAATTTGAACATGAAAGATTTTCAAATAGCGAAATCTAGAAACAACTTGAAAAATAGTGAAACATATTGATAATGTTAATTTTTACCATTATCCAAGCTATATTTCATTAGCAAAATCATCTCTTCCAAAGTTTTTAACCTACTTAATCCTCAATTTTACCTTACTTTTGTAAATAAATACATTGTGGGTTACATTGATCTAAATATACCACTAATCCCCATTTTTTGTGTCCTTTTTGTAGATTGGAAGCTTTGCTCCAAAAATTCAGACTAATGAGTGACCCCGAATAACAAGGAGAAGAAGAAAAATGTCAACAGGAAGCACCTGGCGACACGAAGCAAGCGCCAAGCGGAACAGACTGCCAGTCAAGCGCCAACAAAGCGCCAGCCAGGCGCCCCTGTTACGAACCGCCTGGCGGTAACTGGACATCGCCGGGCGGTAGCTGATGGTTTTGCCCCCTGTTTGTTCGCTACCGCCTGCGGTGAGACCCTTCCGCTAGGCGCCAGTATTCGCTGATGTGGCAAGTTGGCTCTTTTTCTTCTATTTTCGCGAGGGGAAAAGGATCTTGGACATTTTGGAGCTCGAGCAACGCGATTTGGAGAGCTTGGAGGAGTGCTAGGGCTTGTGGGAACAACTCCATCTTCCTCTTTGTATCTCTTTCTCTTCCATTTTCCATTTTGTAAGCTTGAACTCTCCATGACAATGGAGAGCTAAACCCATTTTTGTTGGGGTTAGATGTAGCCACTGAACTTTCATGTATTTTCGAATGGTTTGAATATATATATGCTTCTTCCATTGATTTCTAGTATCTTTGCTTATGCATTTAAAGCTTGCTTTGTTTTACCCATTCATTGCATGATATTTGGGTCATTAGGTATTGAAAAATATCTCTTAAAACCTTGAATTGGAACAAGATACCTAATGGAACTTGTATCTAGGAATGGAACTTGACCCATTAGTTGTCTTAAACCCTAATTTGTAAAGCAGGTTTGTTTATTTAGGGATTCAAGGAATTGACTCTAAATAAGGAAACCTAGGCTCATTCAACTTAAGGGATTAGAGTTTGAGTAAACTTGTGGGTTGACATTAGTAATTAATGGAGAAGAGTCTTATTGCTTAATATACATGAGAGTGAAGTAGGTGAAGTCTAACTCCAACAATATCAATCCATTGCATTTCTAGTCTTTACTATTTCCTAGAGTCTTCAAATATCCAAGTTCAATTTTAATTATTTAGGCAAAATTGAATTTCATACAAAAAACCAAATTATGAATTTATTCATTAGTTTAAATTAGTCACTAATTACGCAAATATTTAGTATACACGAGTCTCTTGGGAAACGATATCCCGGTCTTACCGGTTACTACTTGCGCGACTTGGTACACTTGCCAAAGTCTTAACACATATACTATTGCTTGAATCCATTGAAAGTAAAAGAATACAAAATGCTTACTTAAAGGAGATAGTTAACTTTAAACCATTCAAAACCTCGACCTTTTCAAATACAATATCCAAAGAAATATAAGACATAATGGAGTGTAGCAAAACAACGAAGCTTTTGAGAGGTTGATATGACCTAAAAGGAACGAACACTACTAATTTGGGCATATGGTGGATCATGGGAAAATGATGGGTTGAATAATGGATTAACATTTTACTCAAAGAAGCTTATTAACTTGGTGAACTCATCATTAGTAGGCGAAAATTCAAATATTGTGATTAGTGTTAAATGCTATAGATATGATGAAGAGAGAGTATTGGAGAGAAAACTTCACATTTATTAAGATGAATGAGAATGACTTATATAATCCTACATAAAGTAACTGAATGTGTTGTCGTGGTTTAATAATCCCACGTAGCAAGGTAATTGACATCGAAAATAAAGGATCCAACAAAGAAAAGAAATTGGTTCTAGATACCAGGACTTTATTCAACTACTGAAACGACTAAATATCAGGCAACATTCCCTCCTTTAAGCTAGATGTATGTGCAACTAGCTTATTTCAATAACATTTATTACTCCAAGCATGTCACGATGCTTTTCAAATCTCTCAAGTTTTAGTGGTTTTGTCATGATGTTTGCAACTTGGTCTTCAAATCTCCAACGACTTAGTGTCACAACTTCATCTTTCACCAAATATCTAAGAAAGTGGAATCTTACTACAATATGTTTGCTTCTCCCATAAGAGATTGGATTCTTGGATAATTGGATGGTAGAGTCATTGTCACACAATATTACTGTGTTGATGGCTTCCTTCTCTTCTTATCCAAGCTGATATAGAATTCTTCTAACCCAAATACATTGGCAAGCACAAAATGTTGCAACAATATAGTCTGCTTCAGTGGTAGATAAGCTTATAATAGGTTTTTCTTGGAGGCCCATGACACAGCTCCAAATCCAATTTTCAGCTGGGGCATAAATACTTTTGTGATCATCCACGTTCCCTGCATAGTTGTTGTCAGTATAGGCTATAAGGCTTTTGTTTCTATCTTTTGTTTTGTAAAGAATCTCATGCTATATTGTTCCCTTTATGTATCGTAGAAGCCTTTCTGCTTCCAAATGTGATTCTTTTGGATTTGCCATGAACTTTCTAATCAGACTTACTCTAAACATTAAGTCTGGGCGAGTGACATTTAGGTACATAACATAACTTCATAGTGTATACTCTTGTGCCCTCTTCATCCTTACACAGATTGGTTCCTAGGACAATTGGGTTTGTTATTGGATTGGATTGGATTACACCATGTCATGTTGAATTGTGCCAATATTTCTTGAGCATATATGCACTAACAAATGAAGTTCCTAGTACTATTTTGAATTACTTCTATGCTGAGGAAATATCTCATCCTTCCCAAGTCTGACATATCAAACTTCAACATCATTGAACCTTTAAATTGTTCACACATTCTTTTATAATTTCTAGTGAAGATTAAATCATCCACGTAAACACTGACTATTAAAATGCTACCTCCATTTTTCATGGTAAATAGAGTGTGTTCACTAGGACATTTCTCAATATTCTCTTTGGAAAAGTACGCCTCAATTCTGTTGTACCAAGCTCTTGGAGCTTGTTTAAGCCCATATAATGCCTTCCTCAATCTGTAGACTTTGTCTTCTTGGCCTTTATTAACAAACCCTTTAGGTTATTGTATGTACACTTCTTCTTTGAGCTCACCATGAAGAAAGACACTTTTTACGTCTAGTTGGAATACTTCCCATCTATGGTGAGTTGCTAAGGCTAATAGTATTTGCATTGTGTCAAGCCTAGCCACATGGACGAAGACTTCGGTATAATTTACTATATATTGTTATGCGTACCCTTATGCCACCAAACGAGCCTTGTGTTTCTCAATATTTCCATGTTCATTGTGGTTGGTTTTAAAGACCCACTTAACCCCAATAGGTGTGATTCCTTTTGGAGCATCAGTGAGTTCCAATGTTTTGTTCTTCCCAGTCTAACATGTCAGTTTTGTGATTTTTCTGTTCCTTGCCAATCCCAACTCTTCTCTTCTTCAAAGATGACATCAAGACTTATGATGACTATCTTTGGTATAGAATCAAACAACTTGTAAGCTTTGAATTCATCATTGACTCACAAAAATACACAACACTTGCTTTTATCATTGAGTTTTCCTCTCTTTTGGTTTGGTACATGAGTATAAGCTACACATCTGAAAACTCGAAAATAATCTACTCTTGGCTTTTCACCATGCCAAGCTTCCTTGGGATTTTTTTGTTCTACAACTGAAGTTAGACTTTGGTTCTGTACATGTACACACCATCTAGTTGCTTCATGATAGAAAGCTTTAGGAACTTGTCTTCCATTCACATTGCTTATATTATGTTCATGAGTATTTTGTTCTTCCATTCAACGACTCCATTTTGTTGAGGCATTAGTTGTCTAGAAATTCCATGAGTTCTACAGAAATATGCGAACTCTAGTGAGGTAAATTCACCTCATCGATCGGTCCTTGCAAAAAATAGATCAAGGTTTTATGAGAAAAATCATCAATAAAATTTAATATGTACCTCTTGTTGCTGTTTGATGATGGTGTGATGAGACCACAAATGTCAGCATGAATTAGTTGAAGCTGTTTTGGGGCCTTCCATAGACATTTCTTCGGTATTGGCTCTTTATTGTTTACCAATGAGATATGTTCCACAAATTTTGTGTTGGAATTTCAGTGGTGGAAGTCTAGTGACCATCTCCTTAAATGCGAGCGTGTTGAGGCCTTTGTAGTTAAGATGGTCGAAATGACAATGCCATATATGTGTTTCTTGGCTAAGGTGGTATTCACTTGCATGCACATTGTTTTTTTTTTTTGTTTTTGTAGAGGCCGTCGCATAAAATATCCTATTACCTTTCATAATAGTGTGCATAATTAGGCCTTTCTTTGGATGGAATATCTTGTAGCTTTCGTGTTGAATTAAGATGGACATGCCCTATTCTTGGAGTTGGCCTAAGCTTAGTAAATTGTTCTTAAGCTCGGGAACAAAATAAACATCTGATATCACTTGAGTGAAGCCATTAACTTTTACTCGAATGCTTCCTTTGCCAACAATTGTCATTATGGTATTATGTCCAAGTTTCACAGTTTTTCACAGGTCCTCCTCAAATTCAAAAAACCACTCCTTGTTCCTTGTCATGTGATTGATGCAACCAAAATGTAAGAACCACACTTCTTCAAGTGTGGTGTGCTGCAGTTCTTCGTACGCCACTAATAGTAGCTCATCGTCATCCTCTTCAAGCTTTGCATAATGAGTCTATTTTTCCAAATCTAGACACTCATACTGAAAGTGACCCATCTTGTGACACTTAAAACACTTTATGATTGGTTTATTGAATGATTGTATACCCCTTCCACGTCCAACTTTGGTGTTGATGTTGCATCCTCCACTAAATGCACCTTTGCCTCCCTTACACCTAGTAGGTCTATCATCAATTGTTATCTTCAAAACTTGTTCTTCTGTTTGGAAACTTGCATGTGTTGCTCATGCACTAGAAGGTTGGCGTGTAGTTCATCAATGGTTAAGGTACCTAGATCATTTGACTCTTCTATCAAACACACAAGATAGTTGAATTTCAATATTAAAGTATTTAGTATTTTGCTAACAACCATACTTTCCTCAATTACTTCACCATTGGATTTCATTATGGAAAGCAAATGGAGAAGTCTACTCAGGTAGTTGTCAACTGTTTCCTCTTCCTTCATATTAAGAAACTCAAATTCTCTTTCGAGTGCTTGGAGTTGTGCTCTTTTTACTCTTGTGGACCCTCGATACTTTCTCTGCATGGAGCTCCATATCTCTTTTGAGGTCCCTTTATTAAGAATAGTTTCAATAATTTCTCTATCAATGGCTTGAAACAAGAAATTCTTGACTTTCAAGTCTTTGAGCTTGGCCTCTTTTATGATCTTCCATGTGCTTGTGTCAATGTGTTTCCAAGGGCAGAGGTTGTTATGTTGTCTTCTATAAGGTGCCACATTTCCTTACTCCTTAAGAAATTCGCCATTGTCGTTGACTAAAAATCGTAATGGCCATCAACCTTGGGAATGATTGGTTGAACAAAATTTTTCGATGACATATTGATCTTTTGGTTCTCATTCTCACCTACTTGCAAAGTGTTTCACTCCTCACTCTGTATTAGACCCCTCACGAGGTTGTGATACCAATTGTTAAATGTTATTGATATGATGAAGAGATAGTATTGGAGAGAAAACTTCACGTTTATTAAGATGAACGAGAGTGGCTTATATAAGCATTCATAAAATAACCAAATGTGTTGTTGTGGTTTAATAATCCCACGTAGTAAGGTAATTGACACCGAAATAAAGGACCCAACAAAGAAAAAAAACTAGTTCTAGAAACCAAGACTTTATTCAACTACTGAAATGAATAAATATCATGCAACAATTAGAAGATGAAATCACTTCTAACAATGATTTCCCTATGTTCATCACAATAGTAACACACAATCGTTTTCTCTTGGACTTTGCAAATTAATGGGGTAAGCTTACGAATTAGAGAGTTGGTGAGTATAGGCAACACCCCTTTGCATTTGTGGGTATGGGTAATAGTCCTATAATTCTTGACGTAGTAGAAGACTTGACTTTGAAGGGAGATGTGGTTATTGTAGTAACATAATTGAATTTATGTTTTGCAGCAAAAAATGCAACTTTGCAAGGTTGATGGCCTTAAAAAGTGAATTTGGTCAGAAAGGAATAACTTCATGTTGGATCTTTGGCTTGAGACCATATGAATATGATTGGTCATGTTCTTGAACTGAACTTTATATTCTGAAACTACATTTGTTTGGCTTAATTTGAAGAATGTGCCTTGAGGATCGTCAATTTGGATGGGTAAATTGTAATTCCATTGACTTGAGAAATGTATAACATAATATGAGTGGAGTATAATTGTGCATCCACCGGAGTTTTCTTCCCGCACCCCTAATTTTTCTTCCCGCACCTTTAACTTTTTCAAATTTCCCATATTAACATTACCTTTGACTGAAAGTTGACTAGGGTTAAAAGATAAAAAACCCTACATCTTTCTTACCTTCTTCCTTCTCCTCCTAGCAGCCGTCACACCCCTCTCTCATTTTCCTTTTTTTTTACTTTTCATTTCTTTGTTTTTGTTTCGCACCAGTCCTTTATTACTTCAGCCATTGGTAGTTCCATTTTAAATGGTAAGTTTTTTTAATGCTTTGTAGTATTATTATAAGTTTTGGATGTGTTGAGAAATGTTTAGAAATTGTTGCTGATGCATATTTTGTAATTTGAAATTGAAAATTGTTTTCACCGGCTTATAGGCAACGAAACCACCAATTTTTCGCAAATTTTTTTCCTCCCGGGTTTTATGAACCGGTGGTTCCGGGTTCTAGGAACCGATGGTGCCGACTTGTAGGAACCAGTTATTTTGGCTTTTAGGAACCACTTGTTATGGCTTTCGTAACCCGATGTGAATTTAGGGTGCATCATTACTGGCTTTCGTAAGTCGGTGTGATATTACAGTGCATCGTTACCGTCTTTCGTATGCCAGTACCTTGAATTCCGCTTTCTATAAGCCGGTTTTGTGCCAATGGGTTTTGAAATTGGTATGACCAGTTTCAAAACACGGTTTGGTTTTGGAAATTTCGAAAAAGATTTATTTATTTATTTTTATTTATCTTTTTTTGGTATATTTGAATTGATAATTTCTTTTAGATGGCAAGGACTCGTGGTGCTCACTTAGTTGGAGGAGAAAGCTCTCAACAAGGCTAGAGAATAAGACCTATTGCATGTTATGATAGTTGCAAGGTGTACTGAGACGAGTTGTAGCCATTTTACAGAGGATGGTTGATTGTAGGGAAGTTAGTGAGGGCACGATCGCGTGGAATAACACTCAAGAGGCCTTGCAAGTTACTCGTGAGGCATTTAAAGAACGTGTCGAGACGACCCGAGAAGACTGAAATGTTTGACATTGAAGTTTATTTTATTACACTATGTTATTTATGATATTATACTATGTTATTTGTGGACTTTATTTTATTAGACAATATTATTCATGGTATTAGTCACAATGCAGGTTTACATAACAAATATAATATATCAGTCACAATGTAGGTCTACATAACTACAACTAACACCAATCAATTCCACGAATTTTTGCATCCTACTAACATAAAAGGATGACCATTCTCTAACCTCGGGATAACAATAATGAGACCAAATCATGTCTACCATTGGTATAGGACAACCATCTTGTAGTTTAACCTGAAAATTATTAAGTGTAATAAACATAACCATATGTTACTATTAGCTAGAGAAAATGTAATAAATATGAGGCGTAAACATGAAATTATCGACCATACCTACACAAAATGTGAACCATTAACATGTCCTATACTGATCATTTGATGTTGCCTTATATTAACGGGTGGTGTAGAACGTAGTGGAAGTATTGTCATATTTTGAACCAATGACAAACACACTAATATGACATTGTATTTATTAGCAATAACATATTCCATGTCAAGTATAGTCATCCATTTTTCCATGTTACCCTGAATGTAATAAGATGTCAATGTTATAAAAATTACTAATAAAAATAAGATGTTAATTTCAATTCAAAGTTAAGTAAAAGAAAATACCCCAAAAGTTGAATCTACTAGCAAAGACTTTCTTAGTTCTTCGACTCGGTCATATCTACCTAAAAATTTCGCATAATCGTCACGATACTGGCTCAATTCTTTAAATAAATCATGTCGGATAAGTGGCCAAGAGTCTTCACCCATACCCAATAAAGCAACAATGCATCTGTATCCACAATGCCATCAACAATGACATCAACGACATCAAAAATATAAGGGTGACAAATGACATGAAATTGATCTATCATAAGTATTCATTTTTGTTGCATAGATTCATAAGTACCCTTTGCCCTTGCCTTTACCTTAGATTGAGAATCTTTCTTTCCCAAATGACTGTCATGGAAGGCGTCCACGTGCTCAAAATACGAGGGGTCACGCTTAGTAGATCTTTCAAATCTATAAGCTCGAGTCTTTTGTGCACCCTTAGTTTTAACTTTATGCATCAGTGCAATCATTAATGTTTGTTCCGGACAAACAATTTCTCGCAACTTGTGCTTGATTGTGACTTTTCCTGTAATGTCAACTTCTTTGTATCGATTAATCAAGATATTAATTTTTTGTTGAATGCCCAACTATGGTATTGATTCATATGATAAAAGATCAGAGAAACTCAATCTACTCCACATAATGAGTAATTCACTTAGAGGTATCACACCAGGGTCATATCTAGCTAATACACATGCACAAGGTAAACCATATGTTTGCCTCAACACACAACCACAAAGTTCACTATCAAATCCAATGTTTTTAACCCGATCAACCTCATTAGCAATGAGTACCAGAGCAAATCTTGATACAACACCCACTAGTTTCTTGTACCTAATAATATTGAAATCATGAGTCTTGACATGTAGGCTTCTTTCAAATGACGCCCTGATTTCGTTATGTTGCAATATTATAACATTGTGTATTGCATCCCAACATAAACACAAGTCACCCATACTGTTTCCCAATCTTTAAACTCCAGTGGGCTGACTCAACCCTAAAATACATGAAATCAAGAAGAATAACATGTTAAACAAGAAAGTACAAAATAAAATTAAAATTTATTAATCATACCTATTTGTCATTGTTTGTCTCAAATGCATTACTTTGTCTGTCCATGCCTTCACAAATCTTTCTCTGTAAGGAATTATCCATGTGTCGTTAACATATTCAAAAAACAAAGGCCAAGCATTACAAACATAGTGAAATCGCACGACGTAATCCGCAAAAGTAGATATATCTCAACAATCCATCGCATTTTCCCATGCATCCAAGATAACGTCCCATGAGTCCATAAAATTAACTAACATTTTACACTTGGCTCTAACATTCTTCTGAATGTGGAAACGACAAAGAAGATGATAAGATTCAGGGAACACAATGCTTATGGAATTCATTAAAGCAAGGTCTCTATAAGTTACAACGACTTTAGGAAAACCATCACATGTGATAAACAACTCTTTTAGCCTTTGGAGACCCCAAATGAAGTTATTTTGTCGTTCACTTGATAAAAACACAAAGGCAGCAGAGAAAGCCAGGCCTGTCGATGTGACACCAACTATCTCAAGAAGAGGCAACCTATATCTGTTGGTTTTATAGGTGCTATCCATCAATAAAACAATATTAAATGCATTCAAAAATTTAATTGCATTAGGATGTGTCCAAAAAAGCTCATTGATCTCATCAGAATCCTCGACACATCTACTCCAATGAATGTATTTATCGTGTTTTAATAACATCATCAACTGCTGTAATTCAGTTTTGCACCCTCTTAAAGATCACTTATAAGTATATCTAGCATTATACAACTGTTTTATTGTTGTGACATTATCTTCATTATTTTCCTTAAGGGTAAGCAGAATGTTTGCAGGCTTAACTTGACTCTTAGTCATGCCGATAAACAATGATTGTTCATCTGACTTTAATTTACCAGCATAGGGATGACCAACTAAAGTTTTAGAGAGATCATGATTATGACACCCAAATATCACCTTCAATACCCAACCATCTCCATTAGATATTGGTTTACCTCTCAATTTAAAAGGACACTCACATTTCCTTGTCCGGGTTATACTAGGTTGAAGGTCAGATTTATATTTTCTATACTTCCCACCTCTTTCACATCCTAGCAACACATATGTCTTTTTACCAGGTTGATCATTAGCTGTATCAGATCTTATAATAACAATAACAAAACCAAGTTGAAAAGCAACACCTCGTACCCACTCAAGTAAATCATCACGTGTAGAAAATACTTCTTCAATAGTAAAATTTACAGTGTAATCACCATCTATCTCAGGAATAAAGATTGAAGAATCTTCCATATTTAAGCTATGGTTCACTCCTCGGAAGTTAGTCAATTCTTTAAAATAAACTCTTCCATCTCCAAATTAACCAATTATAACAGCCCAAGAAACACAATAACAAATAAGTTATGCAAAATACATATACAATTAATTAAAAATACAAACACCGAATTGCAGAAGCCGGTAACACCGATTTTCAGAAGCCGGTTCTTTCTCACCGCTTTCAAAAAGTTGCTTGTTATGTCTTTCACAAACTGGTTTTTACGGGTTTCATAAGCCAGTATATCCCAACGACTTTTACAATACGTAATTTTCAGCTTTCAAAAGCCGGTTTTCATTTAGTAAATTCTGGTCACCCTTATACTAGAGAAAGAAAAAGCGTGTTTTAATCAAATGAAAATGTTAACAAAACTTTTCGAATGGAATGAATCTTATCTGGATGAAGTTGAATAATGTGGAGGAAGAGCAAAACTAAAAGATGGCAAGATTCTTGGCTGGAAGAACGAAAGAGAAGGAAAATACTTCAGAAACAACTCCAACATTAAAAAAGAGCAACCATTCGTCGAGTGGTGGTGCACTGAGAGTACGAGTGAGGGAAAAATTGTTTTAGGAGTGCATATTTAAAAAAGATGAAGTTATTGAAGAGTAAATAAAGTTGGTAAGCAGTAATTACCACTTAACTATTCATATAATAATTTTTATTTATTTTTTCTAGAGACATTATGGTCTCTGCACATAAATTGGGGGTGCAGGAAGAAAAGTTGGGGTGTAGGAAGAAAACCCCGAGTTGAAATGGCTAAAACCCAAAACAAATTTACATCAGAGCCCAAGCCCATATTATCACTGTCGTCCTTGCAAACGTTCAAACTCTCTTGCTCTGTCTCTGCAACTGCAAGAGATGGAGATGGTGGAAGCTGAGACGATAGGTCTGTACGAGCTTGAATACTCAGACTTATGTGCGCCTTCAAATTCATCCACAGTGGATTCCATAATGGAAGCCCTAGGGCCTAGTGGGCCAGGCCTCCTCGCCATCAACGGCGTCCCCAACGCATCCAAACTCCGCTCACACCTTCTCCCCCTCGCTCGGACCCTCGCACTTCTTCCTCAAGACACCCGAAAACTCGTTCTCAAGGTAATTCTTCCTCTTGTCTACATTTGATTCTCACTGGAATGTTCTGATTTTGATTCATTCTTGCGCATAAACATCAACCTAGGGTTTAGGTTTAAAATCAATTCAGTTTTGTAGGGATGCTCATTGTGCTTGCATTGCGTGCTTTCTTCCTAGGAGCATAACTTAGGTGGTGACGTTCCTCTGAGAAATCCTGATAGGAGTGTGTCCTCCTTTGCCATGCAACTTAAGTATACCAAATCTCCACTTGTTGTAAAAACAGTTAGCGAGTGCCGTGGTAATGAATTCGAGAATCTTGGAAGTTGTTTCCAAGAGCTAGGGTTTTGCATGATGGAGCTTGGTCTTTGCCTTGCTCGAATATGTGACAAGGCTATTGGTGGCAATGATTTAGAGATGAGTTTGTTGGATTCATGTGGAGCTAAAGGTAGACTCATTCATTATCATTCACATCTAGATGCTCTTCTCCTTAAACAACATGAAAGGAGCAGAGCAACAAGCAAGAAACGTGCTGGTAATGTGAAACCATTGGAAGGGTCAGAGTTGAATTCAATTGCCTGTGATGTAAATCCAGGTGGAATTCATTCAAATTTGTGGCAGCAATGGCATTATGATTATGGTATATTCACTGTTCTAACGACTCCATTCTTTATTCTACCATCTTATTCAGAGGAAAGCAAAACGGAGAATCCATTTCCCTCATGTTGTTTTGATGAATGTCAATCGCCAACTGGGCATACATGCTTGCAGATATATGATCCTAATAGGAAAAGGGCCATCATGGTGAAGGCCCCTCCCGAAAGTTTTATCATTCAAGTTGGGGAAGCTGCTGATATAATCTCAAAGGGGAAGCTTCGTGCGACCCTGCACTCTGTTCATAGACCTTCCGAGTTTGAAAATTTGAGCAGAGAAACTTTTGTTGTATTTCTGCAGCCTGCTTGGACTAAAACATTCTCTATCTCGGATAGAGAATGTTTAGTGGAGCCACGGCAGTCTGAACAAGATAACGATAATTTAAGTCAAGAAATTAACAAAATAGTTCCCCCTCTTTCGTCACGGTTGAAGGAAGGGATGACTTTTGCAGAGTTCTCACGTGAAACAACCAAGCAGTATTATGGTGGTAGTGGTTTGCAATCAAATAATAGGTGACCAGACTCTGGTTAATCTTGTTTCAAATTATATCCCTGCGTCAAAGATTGAGATTGATATGCTAAACATCCACTGGTTATGTATTAAAGTACCTTCTCTTTAGAAAAATCATATATTTGCCAAAAGGATAGACTGTGTAGGACTACATTTCATTTGGTAGAAGGGTAATATGTTTGGGTAGCTGCTTAACAGTGAAGAACTGGCCTAGTAGTCTTGAGAAAATGTCTTTTTGTTTTTCATTTCTTATTTTTAATTTTATAAATTATAATTAGTTACTTCTATTTGTTTTATAAGATTTAAACAGGAAATGCTTTTACTGATTTCTAAACTGATATGCTAAAACTGAGAATAAAGCAGTGAAGATAGAAAAAATAAAGAGACTTAAAAGAAACAAATACTTCTGTACATTATTCTACCTTTTTGTCTATTTCTCTCCCCTTGTCCCTTTCATACTTAGATTATGTTGATTCAAGTGGTTACCTGCATGTGCCATGCTCAATTTTGTACCTAATCCTGGCTGGACTCAATATAGGAATTGTAAAAGAAAAAGAAAAGAAAACGGCCGAAAAAGATGACCTGATCATGCAACTGAAAGACTGCTTTATCTTGCAGCTGCTAGCCGATAAAGAATGGGCATGCATTTAATAAGCCTTCACTCTTTCGGCCTTATCACATTATGTCAGGAAATATCTGCCAGGGAAGGTTCTCTTCTCCGTCTTTAGCTTTCATTTATTCAATAACTTTGGCTTAAACCAAAAACCTGCACACATTCACTAGATTAACGTTACACGCACATATAATGATGATATATGGATGTATAATTGGCCTGGAAACAGATGAGTATGTGGCTATTGTACACATCAAGAGGTCCTCTTGTAAAGAAAAGAAAAAAAAAAAAAATCACACTTGTGATTTTCGTTTAAGACGAGGCGGAAAGAAAAAAAGAAAAGAAAAAGGGAGCCTATCTGTGCATCCGTTAGTACAACGAAGTAGCCACTTACGTAGGTCTTGCTTTTTCATTCGTAGTGGTGCTTAAGGGTACCCAAAGTTGACTTAAAAAAGCAAACGTGAATAGGAATAATTTTCAGAAAATAACCTGAAAACACATTTGAATGTAATTGGAATCAAGGGGGAACAATCGTGAATGAGAATTGGAGGCAAAAGGAACAATATTTCCAACTTTTGTCAGTTATGAAACAAAATTGCTACGAAACCAAAAAGCTAAGGCTGTTTCTCGGAGCCTTTTTCTTTTCTTCTTTGTTCAGAGAATTATGAGAGGGGGATTGAGATCGTGTTCATGCCCGTGTCCGAAAAGTAAAGAAAACAGCAGCTTATGAGTGATGACGTCTCTATGCACGCGCAATTTAACACAGGTCCTCTTCTAGAACACAGCTTTTGTGTCCAACTCAACGCTGCTAAAACTTGTTTGCACTTCTTGACCTGTCGGCCATGGACGTTACCAAATCCTACGACAGCAAGGAACAACATTATCCACTGTATATCCCCGACATTCCCCTCTCAAAATGGTCCTGTAATAAACATATCAGTTTAGCTAGTAAAGTGCATATTTGGTGCTTTAATACATAAACACGTATAATCTTATTTATACTTTTCGTACTAGAGTTGGAGATTTTTAATTTTGGGGGAACTGGATCTGGCTCCACTTATCTTCCCTATATTACTGAAATATAAAATTGATTTCACTGACCATATGAAATGTATGCATATCAATTCATGTGTACAGTACTGATTTGGGAATTCTCTTTGTTCTGGTCTTGCTAATAATTTTTTAATGCTGCAACAGTTCTTATTCTCTTAAGTGATACGATTTGTACGTAAACAAGATTACAAATTTAATTAATGCTATTAGCTTACCAGAACTTGCCCCTATTCGCGTTCTTTTTCTTTTTGTCTTGTTCATAATTAAGTTCCTTCTAGGCTCTAGCCCATTAGCCAATATTTTCATGTTTACTCTATCTATCCTTTGGGAAAAGGGATACATGCAGCATTCGACTGGATTCCTTGTCCTTAGTTTGTAATGATGTATTCATAATTTAATTTTATAAGCCTGGTCCACTACTATTGTCACGTGAATTGTTATACTTGAATCATGAATGATGGTGAACATTGTATGTAATTATTGCTTGGTAATGATAGGTGAATGAGTCACTAATTATAGCTCAACACTGGATGTTTAAAATTAAATGTTCTTCAATAGCTACTATTCGTGATATCAATTTAATAATGTTAGGATCTGCGAGAGGAGCTATAATGATCGTGTTTAAATGACAATTGTCACCCAATTCTCCCTACGCCATAGTCTCTGATATCGAACACAGAGCAGAAAACAGTACTTTATATTTCCAGTATGAATTTCACAGTAAACTACTTCACATGGTGTTTGACCAATCCTCACTGCCCTTAACCCAACTTTATCACCTGCATTGCCTCAGGACATTAGCATTTTCATCGTAAAATGTCTGAGTTGAGAAAATTTTTAATTTGAACTGAAGAAAAATAATGCTTAATTCTAAAATCAACGTTTTTTTGTCATTTTCTCTTCACGAAATAAACAAATATAGCTGATATTCTCTTCCACTTTGTTTCCTTGCAAAAAGAAGATAAATAAATAGAGATAGGGACACGAATTAGGAGGATAAAATGAGTCTATTTGCTACATGAAATAGAATGAAAAGAAATAGAAAAATAACAAGTCCTATCAGATTTATTTCTACTAAAAAATTACAAGAAATGAACAATACGTACTTTATGGGTTTTGTATGATTGCATAATTGTGTTATTAGATGACACTCATTTACATCTTGTTTTTGTAGGATTAACTTACAATTGGTGCATCTCTTATTTTTATCTAATATTTAATGCTTCATAAAAACACATCTACTCATTCACCTTATTAATTAACTATTTATATGAGATTCCCTCATCTCTATTTCTTTTTATTTATCTTAAATTAAATACCCCTAAACTTATCCTATATCTTATTTATTTTATTCACATGTTTTCCCTCTTTATCTTTTCCACTTAATAGAAAGATGATATTTTTTTCAATGTTAACAAACCATTAGAGCTATTGCAATAAAAAAAAAAAATGCTCAAGTGGTTCGTAGAGGTAAAAACGAATTCTTCAATTTAAAATACCATTAGAGTGGGGTTGATTGAGAAACAATCGCATAAAAATGACTCTTGTACCAGGATGTGGACGGGTGAAATTATTTATTGTTGCTTTTAATATAAGGTGAATAGATGAATGTAGATACGTGAACCTCAACCAAACAGGGTACTGAAATAATATTACCTTTCTACCACAAAGTGTAAACATATACTTTTAAGTTCTTAAGCGATTTTACCATTAAAGCGTTACTGATTTTAAAATCTGCTGCGTATATTAAGCCCCACTGAAAATGACTTCAGCACAAAAAGAAAATGTACCATTGGACATGTTCTTACACACTCCTGCTTCTTCAAAGATTCCACTGTATATATAAATACCACCCCATAAGGAAACGAACCCACCTCTCTAAGCTTCAAACTTGTTAGACATGGAACCCAAGTTCACAGTGAATTGTGACCGAAACGAGTCGCTCAAAACCAGAACTGGTACTCATTTGCCAGAGAGCCCAAGAGTACCAATGGAGTTTCTGTCAAGATCATGGAGTGCCTCTGCTCTTGAGGTCTCCAAAGCCCTTGCACCACCACCACCACCTCCTTCTTATTACATACCTTCCAAGCCTCCCATTATACCCTCTTCTATCACCAACTCCATTTCCGAAGAAACTTCTTCTGCTAAGTCAGAGGAGTTCTCAGCCACCATGTGCGCCAACCAGTTCTCTTTTGCTTCCTCCGCCACTTCACAGCTCGTCCTTGACCGCATTATGTCACAGTCAACTAGAGAGGTGTTCCTTCACCATCTCACATTGTTTTTCTTTCATACAAAAGTTCTATAGTTTTGTTTTTTTCACCTCGTTTTGGTTTGGACATGACTGAATGTGTAATGTTTGAGACAGGAAGTGTCTCCATTAACGTCAGGGAGATTGTCCCACAGCAGTGAACCTTTGAACGGTGGTGCTTCTTTAACTGGAACGGACAGTCCACCAATCTCTCCTTCTGACGAGTTTGACGATGTTGTCAAGGTATCTCTCTGTTCCTTTCCTCTTTCTTTTCCACCTAGGTGGGACCCTCACAAGTACAATAATATTTTTGTAACTATTCTCTCACTTTTCTTCTTCTTTGTTCCTCTTCCCAATCTCACTTTTCAATGCTGCTGTATCTTTCTTGCTTCCTAAAACTATGCTAAGTGTGTAATAATAGTATATTTCAGCAGTTATTTTTGAAATGCTGGATGTGCTTTAAATTAGCCTTAAACATGTTTAACTGATTTCGATAATATCCATGTGGGGGCGTTGCTATTACTGTGTTGATTTATTATGGAAAAGATTGTTTGCTAGTGTCTGTACTTACAAAAAGCTTTGATTTTTTTCTTTTTTTATCTGTCTTTAGGTGTCAGATTACTGTTTTTTTAACTTTCTTTTTCTTGCTTATAAATAATTGTAGAAAAGACTTTCTTCATAAAACTTGAATTACATTAGGATTTTAGGAGGGTTACTATCATGTTCACCTGCACCCTAAAGAAAAAAACTGTAAAAATAATTTACTAAAGAAAGGAACTTGAGGGCCCCAACTGATTTTAGTTTCCATGGCTGCATGGAAGAAATATCTGTGTTCATGGCTATTCAACATTTTTCATGAGTTAGTAAAATCACCTCTACTTTATTTGACCCACTATCACACCTAAAGAAGGTGGTAGAGCCTAAAGTTGTGGAGGGGTTATGACTTTTCATTGAAAAGATGAAAATTTTGAAGTTTGAATGGGACCTGGTGAGTGTTGAACTGTTGAAGTGGGTAATGACGCACGCTGCTATTGTTACTGATACGGTTTCCAGTTAAGTTATCTTACCTGCCAGGTGATTGCCTCACAACAGGACAAAGGTTTTGACTGTTCAGTGTACCTTATCTTCGCATTCACGCAAACAAAACAATCTTCTTATTTTGGAAATTTTGCTAGCAGATACAAAAAGTTCAATTTGTCCTTTTTACTAGAAAGGAACCGAAGCTAGAGTTGGCACAGGAAAAGACTAGTAGGATTTTCTCTGCAAGTCCAAAATCTGTTTAATGTTCTTACCCATATCACAGGAACTATTAAATGAAAGATTGGTCGAATTAGATTCTTCTAAATCATGCTGAAATAGCAATTATGTTTCTTTTTAATCTGAATTTAAACAATTTTAGATATTTTTACACTTAAAGGAAATTTTATGTTAAAGCTTTAAAAATCAGTTTAGCCAACGATGGAGAACAATTTGATAATGTTGTATGAATCTACTGCAGTTTTTTCGGGCAAACAACTCCATTCATCCCTTATTCAATGGTGGACGAGCCATGAGTGGTGGTACAGGGAATGCCACTCCTTGTTCCGGACCTAAAACAGTAGGAAGATGGTTGAAAGAAAGAAGAGAAAAGAAGAAAGAAGAAAACAGAAGCCATAATGCTCAACTTCATGCTGCAGTTTCTGTTGCCGCCGTAGCAGCTGCAGTTGCAGCTGTCACTGCCGCAACGGCAGCCACTTCTGCAGCTAGCAAGGATGAGAAGATGGCCATGTCCGTTGCTTCTGCGGCCACTTTAGTCGCTGCTCAGTGTGTAGAGGCTGCTGAAGCCATGGGAGCTGAGAGAGATCACCTTGCTTCTGTCGTTAGCTCTGCCGTCAATGTCCGTTCTCATGATGATATTTCAACACTTACAGCTGCAGCTGCCACAGGTAAACTTTACCACTCTTATCATTACGAGTTCAATGATCCTGAACTAACACCTTTCAGAAACTCTTCTTAAGTGACTTGAATAAAGGTTTTGTTAGATTGAATTAGACAAAGTTCACTTTTTAACATGGTATAAGAGTTATTTAAAGCTTATCCTAATTAAGTTGCATTAACGGTAAAGAACCAAGTAGGATCTGTAGTTTCATTGTTGATTGATCCCTTAAGAAGGAGGTGAATGTGATCCTTGAATGTGCAGCTCTACGTGGGGCAGCAACCTTGAAAGCAAGAGCATTGAAGGAGGTGTGGAATATTAACGCAGTGACTCCATTAGAGAAAGGAGCAGGTATTGGAAAATGTGGTAAAAGCAAAAACAGTAATTCTAGCACCAGTGACAGTGGGGAGATTATGAATGGTGAAAATTTGTTGGGTGCATGCAACCAAGAGTTCCTTGCTAGGGGCACTGCATTACTCAAACGGACACGCAAAGGTAATTTCAGTGACTGACAAACACAGCTATAGATCAGCAAAATGGAATTTTTCTCTTATTTACAGAATTATTCAACTCAATTTTGGTGATTGCTGTAGGTGATCTTCACTGGAAAATAGTTTCGGTTTATATACATCGAACAGGCCAGGTATTTTTATTCTTCAAATATTGATATCAGATGGAATTGAATATGTGTCCATTATTCATCACAATGCAAGCAACAATTTCAGGTAATGCTGAAAATGAAGAGCAGACACGTTGCAGGAACTATCACGAAAAAGAAAAAGAGTAATCAATCACCTAATACTAGCCCAACAGCATATCCTTGGAAGCCATAAAAGCAGTTGATCATAACTTTTGGTTTAAATTGTATTTGCAGATGTGGTGTTGGATGTGTGCACAAATTTAGCAGCATGGCCAGGACGGGACCTGGTTGATGAAGGTGAAGAAAGAAGGTACTTTGGATTGAAAACAGAAGCAAGGGGAGTTGTGGAGTTTGAATGCAGAAATCAAAGAGAATATGATATTTGGACTCAAGGGGTTTCTAGACTTCTTTCCATAGTTGCACGCAGACAAAACCTAACCTAACACTGTTTCTACTGCTTCATTGTTCAATCTATATGTATGTATTTTGCTGTATCTTACTTTCTTTAACACAAACTCATGGATTTTGTAACTAAACAATGAACAAATTGCTTATTTTCAGTGTTATGCATTCATGGATAGTGTTTCATTTTCTCTAAATTGTTGTCTTTTTGGAGAGGACCCTGTCATGTTAACTGATAAGGATTATAGACTCTGTTGTGTTAGTCTGAGTGAAGAGTGCACTAATTTTGCAGAACAATAGAGCGAGCAGCAAGAGTGTGAAACACACAATTGTGAGGATGGAACGTGATAGCTTCGTTTAAATATATTTAATTGCTCTAAAATTAATTTTGCAGACTGTTTTTTTTTTCACTTTCACCCTTACAAAGTTTAAAATTGCCTTTTAGCTTTTATGAAATATTTAAATTTGGTTTTAGTATATGTAAAATATTTTCCTTTAATTTGTCTCTCTCTAAAATTTTAAATTTTAATATTCAATTTAAAATAAATCATTTATTGTACGAAACTTTGTTAATATATACACGTACGTATTCCTTGAACAAATCATTTGACATTAAAAGAATTAAATAATATCACATCATATCAAATTAAATGGTAAGACTAAATTTGGAATGAAATGAAAAAATTTTATATTGATTAAAATCAACACGCATTCACTCTTTAGAGAATTATTTTAGTCGTGAGGAATAAAGGATGGTCAAAAGAATAAATTTAAAATAGCTACAATGTGTAAAGTTCCAATAATTATAGTTATAAATTTGATAAAAACATACAACTATATATTATTTCTCAGTTACATATTTGATATATTTTGTATTACATTATATATATATATATATATATATATAATATTGATCGACAATTTATAATCTCTAACATAGATCATATCTGTGAGAACCCATTTTCTTTTTCCTTATACTCTCTTCTCTCTACTACCCACACCACAGAACAACACATTACCTCACCTTGTGTGAAAACCCACTATCCCTCCCCACTATACTCTCTCTTCTCTCTCTCCTACCCATATCACTGAACCACACTCCACCATCATTGTTTTTCCCTCCCACTGAATCAACTGCACTGCCTTCTTTCTAATAGAAGCTCAAAATTCCCCTTTCTAATCAATCCTCCCTTCTGTTACAGCAATTGGACCTGGAACCAGAAGAAGAATTCCTCCTCCAGCTGAGTCATCTTCTCCTCCAGTAAGTCAAATTCGGTTTCCTCAATTTTCTTCAATTTTGGAATTTCTGGAGTTCAATGCTTACCAAAACCGAATTAGGGTCGTGTACTCACTCTGAGTTTATGAATTTCAGCCCCTTAGGTTGTGGAATTGAGGTGCCCTCGTGGTTAGAGTTCTGCTTGTGGTGGTTTTAAAAAGGTAAGGGAAGCTAATTGTAATTTCTTCTTATTTAAACCCGTGAATCATGTTTGATGAGTTTGATTGAGGCTCTGAGTGCTAAATTGATGTTTGAAATTTATGTGTGGTTGCTTGATTGATTTCTGCCATGAATCCAGTGCTCTTGCATGTG
Organism: Vigna unguiculata; assembly: GCF_037176805.1. Taxonomy (NCBI): domain Eukaryota; kingdom Viridiplantae; phylum Streptophyta; class Magnoliopsida; order Fabales; family Fabaceae; genus Vigna; species Vigna unguiculata. The sequence goes on along the minus strand of NC_140798.1, from coordinate 27,064,400 downwards.
GGAACAATGAGTAATATGGTATTTTAGCCTAGGTTGGTGTTCTCGCCCAAGCGAAAATACCAGAAAACCCATCCTTATTCCTGCGCGAAGTCTCGCCTAGGCGAGCTAAGGTCGCTTAAGTGAGAGACAATCTCGTCTAAGCGAACCAGTTTAGCCTGAGCGAGAGTTCGCCCAATTTTTAACTTTTGCCACTGTTAGAGCCTCACTCAGGTGAGACTGACTCGCCTAAGCGAGATGGCCTCTCGCCTGGGCTAGATTGTTTAGCTTGAGCGAGAGCCACTGCAGTGGGGTGCTTCAGTTTCTATTTTAAAGTGTGATATTATACGTTTTAAGGTAGTTTTGTGCAAATAGTATCTCATATGCTTGGAACGTCATTATTAATGTATTGTGTGATGAAATTGGATGAGTATGAATTATGAGGAGTTGTGACTGGAATAAAATTTTGAGGGAAATTCACGTGAACTTGTTAGTATGTGTAAGGACGTGTGGAATCCATATTGGTTGGTATCCTGAAACTCCAATAATCATTCACGCTCAAATAAAGCAGAATGGATTATGTCGTGAGGAGTAGCAGGAGGTCCTAGTCTTTGGACTTGATCAAGTCCTAGACGCGAAGGGGACTTACCCTGGGAACGTTAGGGTGATAACTCCTTGTGTCCAGACTTTGCAGAGTCTGGGAACCGTTACAGGTGCAAGCCACCAAGAGCTCCAATGTCGCTTACACAATCTGGATATCGTGTCTAGAATTATACAATTGAGTTGTGTGTTATGAATGATATTTATATTGTGAATTGTATCAATTTCTCTTATTTCAGTTAGCTTACCCTTTTGTTTTTGTTTGCCTGTCCTTGTGTGTTCTCCTTTGCAATGATCACCTATGGTTGGTGTGAGCAAAGCCGAATCCAGATGATGATACCTCTCTGCTGAGCAGGAGTTGATCCTTTGCTTGAGTGCTGTGTTAGTTTTTGCTTGGACCAGATTCTGCAAAGTCTTGAGACTTGTAGTTTAGGTCTTCTCCTTATATTTCCACACTTGTCACCAGGGATTTGTGTGGTGATTTTGGATGACTGTACCAGCTATATATATATATATATACTTATATGTATATGACTTTTATTCCTACTATCTGCTATGTTTGATCATGATATAATGTTTTATTTGATAGCGTGAAAAACTATTAAATGAGATGTTACATTTTTTGTATCAGAGCAGTACTTCCTTTAGGGTTTGTAGGTGTGAGCTTGCCTAGTTTCTGTTGTGTGTTTCTCATAGTATTTTGGTGCGGTAATGGTAGTTGTTAGCTAGACTGATGATTCTCTTTGTGTGGTTAAAGCTATGGCACCTAGGCCCCCTCCTCCTCCTATTCCTAACCCGGATAGTTCTCACTTGGTGGGGACAATTGATGCGATGTTAGCAGCCATGCAACAGAATGCTAACATGGTGAATCAGCACAACCTAGCCTTGTAGCAGATGGAGTCTGTTAGGCTCGCAGCGGAGGCGACTCAGCAGAGGCATTTGGAAGCCCTGCATCAGTTAGGGGAGAATCGTTCTGCAGCTGGATCTTCCCAAGCTCCACCATCACGAGTACAAGAGTGGAGTTTGGAGGATTTTCTTCAACATCATCCATCCCGCTTCGATGGCAAGACCACCCTGGATGAGGCAGATCAGTGGATGAGGGATATGGAGTGGATTTATGATGCCAAGAGGTGCCCAGCAAAGAATAGGCTGGCATATTCTGAGTATCTGCTTGTCGGAGAGACTGTCCACTAGTGGTCTAGTATGAAGATGATGCTAGAAGACAGCAGGGAGCCTGTCACATGGGAGTTGTTCAAGAAGAAATTTTATGTTGAGTACTTCCCAGACAGTGTGAGGTACGCCAAAGAGGTGGAGTTCTTGCAACTGATGCAAGGAGAGATGTCAGTATCAGAGTATGCTGAAAATTTCAAGCACTTGGGTAGATTCCACACCTTGAGGATGGCTGAGGATTGGCAGTGTAGGAAGTTTGAGAATGGATTGAGAGGCGATCTCAAACTCATGGTGGCTCCGCTCTCTATCAAGGAATTCCCTGCTTTGGTGGAGAAAGCAAGGGTAATGGAGAAGCTAAAAGCTGAAGTTGAAGCTCAGCAGCGGCTTCAGCAGAAGGTGGGAGGACCATCTGGGTCCACGAGCCGATAGGATGATAGGAGGAAACCCTACTCTAGACCTCAGCCTTAGAGGTCCAGGAGATTCTCACCTCAGTCTCATCAGCATCAGTCTCAGCAACATCTGTCTCACAGGCTGCGGTGTTATCATTGTGGAGGGCCCCACATAAGGAGTGCTTGCCCTCAGCTTGGCGGCAAGCAAACATGTCACAAATGTGGCCGGGAAGGCCACTTCCTCAGAGATTGCCCCACTGGCAGGAGTGTAGTGCCGAGACCTCTGATGCAGTCTCAGCCACAGCAGACACGGGGGAGTGCTAGGCCCCAAGCAGCTGATCGAGTGTATGCCGTGATGGGTCCAGAGGCAGACAGATCAGGTAACCTCATCATCGGATCTTGTGTGATTGTCGGTAGGAGCTAGCATGTGTTATACGATTCGGAAGCGACACACTCTTTTGTGTTGGAGTCTATAGTGGTAGAGTTAGGTCTTCCGGTGAGGGAACTCTAGTACGACCTGGTGGTGTCCACACCTGCTTCTAGGTTGGTCAGAACCTCGACTTTGTGTGCTAGATGTTTGATCGAGGTTGAGGGACGCAAGTACAGGGTAATCCTTATCTGTTTACCTTTAGAAGAACTGGATGTGATCTTGGGAATGGGTTGGCTATCTGCTAATCACATTCTCATTGATTGTAATGAGAAGAAGGTGTTGTTTCCCAGCTCGGAGGATGAAAATATGTTGTTGTCCTCACAATAGGTGGATCAAGCCATCAAGGAGGGATCCCGGTGTTTTTTAATTCTAACTCAATTGTCTGTTGAGAATGGGGATGGCAGCTCTAGGCTTTGTGTGGACTATAGGCAACTCAACAAGCTAACCATGAAGAACAAATATCCTCTACCAAGGATAGATGACTTGATGGATAAGTTGCACGGCGCTGCGGTGTTTTCAAAAATTGACATGAGATCGGGATACCATCAGATTAGAATTAAGTCTGATGATGTGCAGAAGACCAATTTCAGATCCATATATGGACACTACGAGTACGTAGTGATGCCTTTCGGTGTGACTAACGCCCCTGCCTTGTTCATGGACTATATGAAAAAAATCTTCAGGCCGTTTTTATACAAGTTCGTGGTGGTTTTCATCAACGACATTCTGATATATTCCCGAACTCGTGAAGAACATGCGGAGCATCTGAGGACAGTTTTGAGCATCTTGAGAGAGAAGCAGTTGTATGCAAAACTGTCAAAGTGCGAGTTCTGGATGACCACGGTCCAATTCTTGGGGCATATGATCTCAGCTAATGGCATATCCGTGGACCCATCCAAAGTGGAGGTTGTGTTAAAGTGGGAGCGTCCTAAATCAGTGACTGAGATTAAGAGCTTTGTGGGACTGGCAATCTACTACAGGAGGTTCATCGAGGGGTTCTCTAAGATCGTGACACCCTTGACACAGCTGACTCGTAAGGATCAGCCTTTTGCTTGGACCGACCAGTGTAAAAACAGTTTCCAAGGGTTGAAACAGAAGCTGACTAGTGCTCCTGTGTTGGTGATTCCTGATACCAGTAGACCCTTTGAGGTTTACTGTGATGCCTCCCATCAGGGGTTAGGGTGTGTTCTGATGCAAGAACGAAGAGTGGTTGCCTACGCCTCAAGGCAGCTTAAAAGTCATGAGAAGAACTACCCCACACACGATCTTGAGTTAGCAGCTGTAGTGTTTGCACTGAAAATTTGGAGACATTATCTATATGATGCTCAGTTCCAACTTTTCAGTGACCACAAGAGCCTGAAGTACATGTTCGACCAGAAAAAGTTGAACATGAGGCAAAGGTGATGGATGGAGTTTTTAAAAGACTTTGACTTCGAGTTATTGTACCACCCGAGGAAAACGAATGTGGTGGCGGATGCCCTAAGCTGAAAAACAGTTCATGCATCTTATATGATGGCTAGGGAATTGGATCTGGTGGAGCAGTTCAGAGACATGCAGTTGTAGGTGACCTTAGGAGAGGACGTCATTAGATGCAACCATCTAACCGTGTCTAGTGATTTTCTCGTCCTAATAAAGGAGAGGCAATTATCGGACCCCAAGTTACAGAGAACAGTGGAGTTGCTTGGCACTGAGAAAGCCAAGGACTTTGTGATAGGAAGTGATGGGGTGTTAAGGTTCAGAGGCAGGGTCTGCATACCTGAAGATTTGGAGGCGAAAGGCAAGATTCTTGAAGAGGGGCACAAGAGTCGTTTTAGCATGCACCCAAGCATGACTAAAATGTACCATGATCTGAAATACTCATTTTGGTGGTCAGGAATGAAGTCAGATGTGGCTCGGTATGTGTCATCCTGCTTGACCTGTCAGAAGGCTAAAGCAGAACATCAGAGACCTGAAGGGATGCTGCAACAGTTAGAGATCCCGGAGTGGAAATGGGATAACATTATTATGGATTTTGTTACCCATTTACCACAGACGATGAGGAGCCATGATGTTATAGTAAACCGTCTGACCAAGAGCGCCCACTTCCTAGTCGTTAATCTGAGGATGTTCATGACGAAGCTGGCACAGTTGTATATCAGTGAGATTGTGAGATTGAATGGAGTGTCGTCGAGCATAGTCTCTGATAGGGATCCACGATTCACATCTCGATTCTGGAAAACGTTGTAGAGTGCCTTAAGCAGCAGGCTGACTATGAGCTCAGCTTATCACCCCCAAATGGATGGCCAGTCCGAGAGGACAATTCAGTCTCTTGAGGATCTCTTGCGGGCGTGCGTGCTTGATCATCTTGGTGCTTGGGACGAGGTCCTGCCTTTGGTGGAGTTTACCTATAATAACAGTTTCCACGCAAGCATTGGCATGACGCCATATGAAGCTCTCTATGGCAGGAGGTGCAGGACTCCTTTGTGCTGGTACCAAGATGGAGAATCAGTGGTAGTGGGACCAGAGTTACTAAGACAGACCACTGAGAATGTCAAGTTAGCACAAGAGAGGATGAAGGCGTCTCAGAGCAGACAAAAATCCTATGCGGATCAGAGGAGAAGACCTTTGGAGTTTGCAATTGGAGACCATGTTTTCTTGAGGATTACCCCAACCACTGGTGTTGGGAGGGCTATTCGCTCAAGGAAGCTATCTCCTAAGTTCATCGGTCCATATTAGATCCTGAGGAGGATTGGACCAGTGGCCTATGAGATTGCCCTACCTCCTCAGTTGTCCAACCTTCACTCAGTATTCCATGTCTCCTAGCTCAGAAAGTTTGTGTCTGATCCCTCTCATGTACTAGAGGCAGAAGATATGCAGATTAGAGGAGATCATTCAGTGGAGGTTCAACCGGTTGGTCTTGGTGATAGCCAGACAAGGCAGCATAGGGGGAAGTCCATCAGTCTAGTCCATGTCATCTGGGATAAGAGAACGAGGGATTCCACGTGGGAACTTGAAAAGGAAGTGAAGAAATCGTATCCACATCTGTTCTCTAGTGAGTCTTAATTTTCAGGTCAAAAATTTTTGTTATTGGGGAGATTGTGAGAACCCATTTTCTCTTCCCTTATACTCTCTTCTTTCTGCTACCCACACCACAGAACAACACATTACCTCACCTTGCACCTTTCTCCCTCTCTACTCTCCTTTGCCTTCTCTCTACCAGAAGATATTCTAAATTTTACAATCCAAAAATTTGAATCGTTCTCTCTATTGCAGAATTCAAACCTGAGGCTAGTTCAGGACCTCTCCCCTCAGCTACAATTCTTTTTCCTCCATGTAAGTTAATTCCAGCCTTCTCATCTCTCTTTAATTCTAATTTTTGAACTCCATTCTTGTTGAGCCAATTTGGGAACCATTCTCACTTTATGAACCTGCATTCCAGCTCAATAGGTTGTGCATTTGAAGTACTCTTGGTTGGAAGGGTTCTAGCTAGTTAGCAATCTCTAGAGGTGAGGGAAGCTATCTGTAATTCTTCTCATTTAAACCGTGAATCATGTTGATTGAAGCTCTGTATGCTGAATTGATGTTTGAAATGCATGTGTGGTTGTTTGATTGTTGTTGGCCATGGATTCAGTGCTCCTGCATGTAGGAACAGTGGAGTAACCTGGTATTTTCGCCTAGGCGGGTGGTTCTCGCCCAAGCGAAAACACCAGAAAACCCATTCTTGTTCCTGCGTGAAGTCTCGCCTAGGCGAGCTGGAGTCGCTTGAGCGAGAGATACTCTTCGTCTAAGCGAACCAGCTTAGCCTGAGCGAGAGTTCGCCCGGTTTTTAATTTTTGCCACTGTTAGAGCCTCGTTCAGGCGAAACTAACTCGCCTAAGCGAGATGGCCTTTCGCCTGGGCTAGAATGTCTAGCTTGAGCGAGAGCCACTGTAGTGGGATACTTCAGCTCTATTTTAAAGAGTGAGATTACATGTTCTAAATTGGTTTTGTGCAATTAGTCTCTTATATGCTTGGATTGTCTTTATCAATGTATTGCGTGATGATATTGAATGAATATGAATTATGAGGAGTTGTGGTTGGAATAGAATTTCAAGGGAAATTCAAGTGAACTTGTTAGTGTGTGTAAGGACGTGTGGAATCCATATTGGTTGGCATCCTAAAACTCCAATAATCATTCACGCTCAGATAGAGCAGAATGGATTATGTCGTGAGGAGTAGCAGGAGGTCCTAGTCTTTGGACTTGATCAAGTCCTAGGCGCGAAGGGGACTTACCCTGGGAACGGTCGGGTGATAACTCCTTGTGTCCAGACTCTGTAGTCTGGGAACCGTTACAGGTGCAAGCCACCAAGAGCTCCAATGTCGCTTACACAATCCGGATATCGAGTCTAGAATTATACAAGTGAGCTATGTGTTATGAATGATATTTGTATTGTAAATTGTATCATTTTCTCTTATTTCAGTTAGCTTACCATTTTGTTTATGTTTGCTTGTCCTTGTGTGTTCTCCTTTGCAATGATCACCTATGGTTGGTGTGAGCAGAGCTGAATCCAGATGATGATACCCCTCTGTTGAACAGGAGTTGAGCCCTTGCTTGAGTGTTGTGTTAGTTTTTGGACCAGATTCTGCAAAGTCTTGAGACTTGTAGTTTAGATCTTCTCCTTAAATTTCTACACTTGTCAGGAGGATTTTGTATGGTGATTTTGGATAATTGTACTAGCTATATATACTTATGACTGTTATCCCTACTATCTGTTATGTTTGTTCATGATATAATGTTTTATTTGATAGTGTAAAAAACTATTAAGTGGGATGTTAAAATATTCAACAAAATTCTTGTGATAATTTCTTACCCATCTTATGGATAACTCTTTATCCTGCATTTAACATTACATTTTGTATATTTTAATCATTGATACATTTGTCTATGTAACTCAAAGTATTAGTAGATTCTCTAATATTATCAAATCTCCTAACTTACCACTTATATCATACATCATCAGGAAAATATTTCCTTTTACTACTTACATAACACTTAATATCAATCTAGCAATACCATTATGATTATTAGTAAATAAAAACATCACATCATGTTCCATTGTCATATATTATTCATCATTCAATACATATTCAATTTCATGAATAATATTTTAATCACACTTTATGATTCCAAATCAATAAACTCTAACCGACTTGCATCAAATACAAGAAAATGGAACAATAAGTAAGCAAATTACTTCAACCAACCATGGATAAATTAGTTTTAAGTGATAAGTTTTTAAGAAAAACATAGTAATAATACTTTAAGTTATGAATATGTCTCTTGTTTGAATGGTACAATATATTCTTAATTGTTTTGTTATTAGTATAAAGAATTAATTTGTTTCGAGTTAAGATAATGATGATTGAGCATCAATATAGTCCCCTTAAGTGACAAGACTATTATTTAAGTGATATGCTCTAATGAATATAAAATCATTAATTGCAAACCACAAAATTTCAAAACTTTTCAAATCACTAGTTTATCCTCACTTGGTGACTTGATGCTTGAACAATGAAAATTTAAGCACAATAATTGGGAATGACAACTATTATTGGTATGATCTTGAAGAGTATGTTGAGTTTCCTTTTATAATTTTTATCTTTTAATTAAATATAGGAAGTAGTGATTCATATAATGGGAATGAAGTACAATATTAATGAGTATTAAATATTAGTTATTGAGAATTAATTTGGAATGTTGATGGTATTGTCTAATTTATCTTATAAAAGAATACACTTGTAATACAATTGATATATATATATATATATATATATATATATATATATATATATATTGTAATACAATTGATATATATATATATATATATATATATGAATTCTATCAAAAAATTGAGTTTTTTCTTTATGAGTGTTTGTGGAGTTCTAAGTTATAGGAATCTCAATTTTGATATTATCATGATAAACCTGTGGCGATCATCCCTAGACTTATTACTCACCTTTTCATCTTTTTTGAGTGTGATGTTAATATCCTTCCCCAAATTGAATGTTCCCCTTAGATTCTCATCAAGTATGCAGGATGGAAAGAATGGTATGGGAAACAACAAAAAGAACAAAAACTAATGCATACAATAACATGTAAATAATTCAAAACACGACATATAGGTATGGAAAAGTGGCAGGGAAGGTAATTTTTCTGTCAGATCAACATATTTCACACTACAATGCAATCTTAGTGGGAAAAATAATACTATGTTTAATGTTTATTGGAGTGTGAAAGCTCTCACAAATGCAAAACACTTTAGTTAGAGAGTATTGTTGGACAATATCCCAACAAAAGAAAACTTGTCAAAAACGGGGTAGAAGGTTATAAATTGTGTGCATTCTGTAGAGAAAAAGAGGAGAAAGCATCACACTTGTTCTTTTGTTGGAAATTTTCAAAATTGTATGGGAGATGTGTGACTAGTGGGTGGGAAATAGGGTCATATTTAGGCATGGATTTATAGATGCAGAACAATTTTTTTTTGTACGACACAAGTGAATGCATGGTTATGGATGAAATATAAATTAATAAATGTAACAATGTCATACTCAGAGTAGTATTTTTACCCAATTCAAAGCTTAAAAATATTGTGACATGTATAACATAAAACAGGTGAAGCAAAATGAATACCTGCAAAATGAGATAATTAGGTACTTTTGAGCTATTGAAAGTAGGGACCTACTCTAATAATATATAAATCCTTCTTAAATATGTGTTATTTTAAAAAGAATGTAGGGATACACATGGATAAAGTGATCAGGGCAAGAATAAAAGAGTGGAGAACAATCAAGGAACAACAACCAAAGAATATAAAGGCAAACTCTGTTCGAGGTCTTCCAGAAATTAATGTTTGCACCCAATGAGGCAACTATTACTTATGGTGCACCTATAACAACTTAGTCATTGTAGTGTGTTAAGGAGCCACATGGTAATATCTAAAATATGAACAAGGTGCAGAAAATTGATTATTGCATGACAATATTTAACACACTATGGATACTTATTTGTGGTGCACACAAATTATACATAAGGGTATTAGATATTTCAATTATATGTTGTAAGGTGAGATATGTAATGTGAGACTTTACCGTTAATAATTTTTCACATATTTAATGTATAAGGATTAGAACGCTCTAAGTGTTTCATTATAAATATATATATTTTTACAGATAAAAAATAAAAATTAAAAAAAAAAGAAAATTATTTTAGTATACATTCATTTTGATTACATAATTACAATTTATTTAAAAGATTAAAGTTGCATGCCTCAAATATCTTATTTGCGCCTCAGAACAACAATCATATATACTAATTATATATACTAATTAAAACACATAGTTACAAAACCTCAAACAAGTCAAAACAATGCAGTATGTTGCTTTGATTTCACATCCAAACTTCTAATTTAGTCATTCAATATTAACATTCAATTTCTAAATCACAAAAAACAATTTAAAATAATTTTAAAATATTAATCCAGTATTTCTTATTGTAACGTCTCATTCAAATAATAACATAATTAAATGAAACATCACACAAGGTAAAAATAAAGAGTAATGACGGGGAGTATAAATATTACTCCTTACAACAAAGTCCCAGATACTTAGAGAGAAGTCTAATGCACACCACGATGTCATAGCCTAAACAAGTTAAAAGTCGAACAATACATAAAATGAATTCTCAAGGAGCGAAGTAAAACATGGGCTACGGCCCTAATAGAGAACTCGAAGAAGCGAGATCCGACCCAAGACGAGTTAAGCAGCGGAATCTCCATTACCCTGTTGACCACGAGGAGTTCTCGCATCTGCTCACATCAATAAATTGATAATCATCGCAAAAAGAGAAAACCACACACAGAACATACAAACAAGCAGAAAGGGTAAGCTACAATAGAAAAACATTTTTATCATACAATCGCATACACTTTCATAGCCCAAGGTACATATATCAACAAATCATGTTATGACTCGCAAATAAGCCTCTATGACTTAAGACACAACTTATCCGGATACATATAATTAGTCGAATTCACCGTATGCTTGCACTTGTGGCGACCTCTATTGCTCTACCGAGCTAATTGTCAAAGGGTCTCATGCTACCACTTACAAGGTTAGCCTTAAAGTGTCCCAGGCCTCCTGCTACTCTCACCATTTGAGTCAGTATGCTCTACGTGAGACTAACTGACTCTTTAGAGTGTCAGGATGCAATCCTTATCTTGAATCCTTACTAAATTATATAATGAGGCACCACCACGAAACTCCCACGCAGGTCATGAAATTACGTCTTGACCATGAGGCACCACCACGCAACCAACATGGAATTACGCTGTGACTAATGAGGCACCACCATGAAATCTCACCTAGAGATTCATGGAATTGCGCCCTGACCAATGAGGCACTACCACGAAACTATCATGGAATTACATCCTGACCAATGAGGCACCACCATAAGATCTCACCTAGAGATTCATGAAATTACATCCTGACCAATGAGGCACCACCATAAGATCTCACCTAGAGATTCATGGAATTACGTCCTCATCAATGAAGACACTACCAATTAAATCAAATAGGATCTCCCCCATGGAATTCCTATATTCTCACACAAGCATTTGAAGACACATATTAAAATCATACAACATATTTCTCTCTTGAAAAATAACTAATTCTTATAATTTTTATCCAATCCAACTTAACAATACATTATGCAAACGATGTGAAATTTTAGAAATAAAATTGCAGCTTGTGTAAACTCCAAAATTTTTGTATTTATATTCAAATTAAACATTATTGAATTAAGAACCAACTTAATTGGATAACTATAAAGAAAGTTATGCACCAAACAAGTAACAAAGGTCAATGCTATCAACAACCAAACTATAGTTATCTTGCGATAAAAACTTCTCTCACTACATAGCTCCGATACATAGTTTTGATTCAAGATCTGACCGCTCAAAGTTAAGAATTATGTGTTAAGAATCAGTTGTTACGATATTATCTCGATCCAACGGTTAACAAAGTAGGAACCTTCATTTTACGAAAAGTGTGCATTGTTGTCAACAACCAAACTACAGTGACCTTGCGATAAAAATTGCTTTCACTACAGAGCTCTGATTCAAGATCCGACTGGTCAAAGTCAAGAATTATGTGTTAAGGATCCGCTGTTAAAATTTCAGCTCAATCCAACGGTTAACGAAGTAGGAACCTTCATTTTACAAAAAGTGTACAATGTAGAAAAAAGAAGTAACGCCACATCAATCAAGCACACTCATTCCAAAACGAAAATAAGTACACTATATTTCAAAGAAAATGAGTTCTAGCTTACCTGGAGTGAGCTAACAAAAGACTTCGACACCAAACAATAGAGTACAACAACTCTAGGGGCAGATTCAAGAGGTGGACAGGAAAATGGGTGAACTAACGTGAAGAGAGCTAAAGTCCAAACCCAAACAAAAGGTGGTTGCAGCTCTAAAAGAGGGAGAAAAAATTGTTTTTCTAAAAAATGAGTGGAATGAGATGGTTATGACAGTTTAGAATTTTGGACACCCTATGGACCAATTCTTTGACTCAACAGATAGGAATAGACCCTAAAATATTAGGATTGAAAAATAAGTGAACCTTACATAGTTGCTTATTCACCGAATAATGTCAACTCTTAAAATGAAAGAAAAGAAGTTAAATTATACAAAACATTTAGAACATTCAAAAACTTAACATTTAACCAACCAAAACACTAATACAAAGTTAAACCAATTTAAATGACAACTTTCTCTCATAATTAAAATAGTAAAACTCTAAGACACTCACATGTATAACTGATAAGAAAAAAATATAAAAAAAAAATCAAAATTAAAGATAACTTTTACTTAATCAAATTTTAATTAATTACAAGTAGAAATAGCTAAGATGTAGTAACTAGATAAAGTGTGTGAAAAGTTTAGAAAAAAAAAACTTAAAGAATATTTAAAAATAAACAATAGAATAATTGAAGTTTTAATTTATTCATAAAATATAAATTGAAATTTTAGCATTGATAATGATAAATTAATGATCTAAAGGAAAATTATAGTTATTTGAAAGAAAAGGTAAATTAAATATATATATATATATATATATATATATATATATATATATATATATATATATATATATATATATATATATATATATATATATATATATATATATATATCACGTTTCTTTAACTGCCCTGCCCATACGTCATCTTACTCATATCATAAAATATTATCTTAAATGAATTATATCAAATTTAACGGTATCAATTCTTAATTACCATAATTAATAAAAGGTATTTTATAGCTTGAACACAAGTATTAATATACTGATTATATAACTAATGTAAAAATTGGATTGAGCTTAACTTCGGGTTTTTACCATATACAACAGTAATTACAAAAATATATAATTAACTTATTGATGTCCTTTTGTGAATTACTCTTATATACCTACTTGTTGAATAAAAAATATCTTATGCTTACTGAACGAGTATAGATACGAGGCAAGTGTGGGTAGATGATATTTATTGAACTTAAATAAAATGGGTACGAGGTTGTGTGCACATTTATTGCCATAAATTCGTGTATGATGGGTGCAGTCGGTTGACAACTATTAACAGGAAGAAAAGTAGCACATGTAACAAAAAGGAACAGTTACAAAATGCAAAAAATTTCATTGAAACTATTTATGAACAACTTTGACATTGACAATAATCCATTGTACACACTATGCCCTTGTAAAAGAGTGAGCCCCAAAGATTTATTACTCATATGAATTTGTTTTCTCAGAACCCACCCTCATCCCGCAGAGAGAACAAATAATAAGCAGCATATGATACAATAATCTAATTATCAGCGGCTCTAAAAATAGTGAGCAGAGAGAGGAAGAGATTGATGATGTCCAGATACAAGGAGACCGAAGCCCAAATGAATTCATCATACGAATATCTCTTAATCAGGTTGTCTGTATCATATACGATGTACCCACAAAATATAAGGGCCGCCAAGCACCCATAGATCATCACAGACAACTTACCCAATGGGAACAGAACCTGAAATGCAAGGAAAACAAGGTGTTATGCATTGATTAAGCCAAAACGATTCCAATCAACTATGTTCGAAGATTAAAATACCTGAATCAGAGCGAAGACCATAAGAACTAGCACAGCACCAAACAAGAAGGGGCCAAGAAAGTTGAAATCTTGGCCTCTCCTTGCAGCCCAAAATGTGTAGAGAGTCAGAGCAATAACCACCACGGCGGTCAGTATTACAGCTTCCAGAATAACTTTCTCTGTATCAAAAATCCAGTGTCATTGGGGGAAAAAAATCCGGACTACAACACACAAATAGGCAATTTTCACTGAGAATGCAACTTAAGCAAAAACCAGAAATAGAAGGGAGAAAGTTCTAATGCGAGACAACCAAGATCCCAAATAGGGTCTCAAGAGCTGCTGTATTTCATATTGCAGAGATACTAGTACATCAGTAGTTTCTGTACAAGTGAATTATCCGTTCTTGTGACTCCATGTCTTTCTCGGTTAGAAGGAAAGAAAAGAGAAGGCCTTAAACTTAAGAGATTAGAACTCAAAATCCTAATGAGACCACGAAAATAAGGTTTTACAAGGGCTTAATATGTTTGATTGTACACACGCAATGGTATTGAGTCACACAACCCACGATGATGGACTTGTACCAAAAACACTCCAATTTATATAAGCAATTCACTTTTGTACATTGTACCAAATTAGAGTCCCGCACATCAAATATTAACCAAGCAGACCAAACTCAAATGTGTTTGATTCAAAGGAGATACGGAGAAAATGCAAAAATTAACCGAAGTTAGGTGGGAATTCTGAACTATTATATCTTATTTACCAATTTTTATAACTTCGAAGTATTCCCCGTTGTTGCTCACTAATCTCTACTAGAAAATCAGCTGGCTAACTTCAATAAAAAAATTTATTTTAGTCGCATGTTTTCCATCCACAAGGCTATATATAACTTCAGACCTGGCGTAAAGGCATTTTGTTATCACTTCCAAAAATAAGCACATTGTCAAATAAATCCCAAATTTAAACCACCCGCACTACGGAAACGCAAGTATTATCTAGATAAAAAACAACGAAAATAATATTAAAATTAAAAAAAAAAAAAAGGAGAGACGAGACTATGAATCGTACCGCTAGTAAAGGCGCAACTCAATCCAACGACAAAGGAAAGAGATATAGTGAAAACCCCTAGGAGTAGGTAGTTGACGGGATGCTTCTGGTAATAGTAGTAAAGTGGACACAACGCTGCAATTGCAAGCAAAAACAACACAACAAAGGCGTGAGAGAGAAATCAGAGGAAAAGCAAGAGGGGAATTGAAAGCAATTAGGTCAGGAGACGCACTGATGAAGGGGACAAAGATGAGAACGATGTAAAGAGCCAATCCGGCGCCGGTGGTGGCGAAGAAGACGCCGATGGGGCGGACGCTGACGACGACGGCGCCGATGACGATGGTGACGAGCAACTGGATGGCGATGATGGAGTAGACTTTCCGGATGAAGGACCAGCGCAGTTCGGGGCTCTCCAGCATCATCGGATACAGAGGCCGCGCCCCGCTCTCCAAATCAGTTTTCCCGTATGGCTGGTTCCACATCTTCTTTCTTGTCGCGACTGAGAAACTCAGAGAAAATGTAGGGAAACGGAGAGAAAATTGCTTAGGGCTTTTTGGATCTTGCGTGCGTGGAATAAATTAGGATCAGAGTGGTAGTTCATTTTGCGGGAGTTATTAATAAATATAAACCACCGTGGTGCGCGTGCGTGAAAGAAAGTTCGTGAGACTTCGCTAATCTTGTTACCGAGAAAGTTAAACGCAGCCGTTGTGATACGCATAGGACACGTGGAATTTTCTTTACTTGACGCGTGTAGGACGTGAACGTTCCAGATTCATCAACGGTAATTGCACAGTCAGAGTAACCAAGTAATTTGACAGTGTTTAACGAAGAAGAATGTACGAATATTCTTTTCTCAATTTCCTCCTTTATTTTTGGTATGTCAATAGCTTAATAAAATAAAATTGGAACGATAACTTCAAAACAACGATGTCTTACTAATAAAAGAAGTTCGTGAATGTTCTTTTCTCGGTTTCTTCGTTTATTTATGGTCAGTCAATAACTTAATTAAATAAAATGAACATGACATGGGAATGAAAACTTCAAAACAATGATGTTGTACTTATAGAAGTTCTTTAGTATTGTGAGTTTTTTAATGATAAAACGGGATCGAAGAAGAAAAAAGAATTGTAAATTTCCTATGTTCAATTCTGACTAATAGAAAAACAAAGCTTATTTTTTGCGATATTTGTTTGAAGTTGAGTTTGATTATTGCAATTATGGAATTATGGAAGTTATCTATAGCAGAATAAGAGAGGATAATAAAAATTGAAAGTAATTAGGTGGTTACCAAACAAAACATTTGGTGCATGGTTTCACTTTGAAAATCCCATAATTAATTTCTAAAATCAATTCATGCTAATTTGGTTTAAAAAAAACTTATAATCAAATAATTGATGACTTTGTTGTTACATCCTAATAAGATCGTATACATATCTAATAACTGGAAAAAATTTGACGGGACAAAAAGGTATTTTAACTTAATACTTAAAGTAATAAGAAATTTTGTTTTACCACAGAAGCTATATAGCAAGTTATTCTGTCAATCTGTCAACTTGTAACCGTTTTTCCACACAATTCCTATAGCAACATTGTTTTGTTGATGGAGCTGAAACTTAATCTAGTTTTCATCTTCATCAACCTTAGGATCTTTCTTCCTACACCTCCAAAATTTCTTTTACATCTTGAAAAGAATTTTAAAGTCAAGCACATTTCCAAAATTATTTATAGATGTCGACTTCCGACGAAGAATATTTCCAAAAATCGAAAGATATAACTAGAAATCGACTTTCGAAATATATTACCAGAAGTTTACTTCTGAAAGTCAAAATATATAGCTGGAATTCGACTTTCGAAAGTCAAAATATATTACCAGAAGTCAACTTCCGAAAATCAAAATATATGGTTTTTTTTTTATTTATATTTTTTAATTTAAAGTTTTGTTTTTAAATTTTATTTTTTATTTTATTTTTTTAAATACATTATATAAAAAATTATATATACATATATATAATTTTTATTTTTTAAATATATATATATTAAAAATACTTAAGAAATAAATTAAATTAAAAATACTTAAGAAATAAATTAAATTAAAAATATTTAAACTTTATATTAAAACAAATATTAATTTTGTTTTAACTATTTTTAATTTTATTTAAAGTTTATGTTTTCTAAGTTTTAAATGTTTTTTAGTTTATTATTTTTTATTTTATTTATATTTTATGTTTTCATACTTCTTAATATAATATTTTCAAATAAATTAAATTAAAAACATTAACTTTTTAACAAAATACTTTAAAAAATTAAAAAAATGGAGAAATATATATATATATATATATATATATATATATATATATATTAAAAATTTATTTTATTTTTAAATTATGTTTTAAAAAAATAAAAAATAAAAATAATATATTATCGAAGTCAATTTTCGAAAGTCAAAATATATTACCGAAAGTCGACTTCCAAAAGTCAAAAATATATTATCGAAAGTCAACTTTCGAAAGTCAAAATATAGTACCGAATATCAACTTTCGAAAGTCAAAATATATTACCAAAAGTTTAAATATAATTTGAAAAGCACAAAAACAGGACAATTTTTATGGAAACATAGAAAGAAAATTGTGGAGGTACATAAGAAACTACCTTACCTTTTATAAATATGTAAAAATTGAATATGAATATAAACAAGTTACTTCGACCATGGAAACTCACACGGCCCAACACAATTATAACTATTAATTAAATTGGATCATTGAGTTAAATTAAACTTTTTAAACACCACTAATTTGATATGGATGAAATAACAAGTTCTTACATCTCAAATCCAATAAATTTAATTTAATTATAGAAAAACGAATTATCGAATCATTCTCCCAATACCTCTTTCCTGCATTTGGGGTCAAAATACATATTAAACAAAAGGCAATTACATGGAAGAAGCATTTTAACCCTGATGAAACATGACAAAATAGCTTTGACCACTAGAGTATATGCCCTAGTCTTGCACACACAAAAAATCTACAAGAACTACACGCAATAAAGAACAGTTTTTTTCAGCCAAAGCAATTAAACTGAAGGTCATATCAAGTTATAAATAATTTAGTCAATACTCTGTAAAGCAAAGCATAATACTTCCTCCACCCAATTGTAAAGAAAGGCAGAAAATTTTGGCAAATAGTTTGAGAAAACACAATAAAATTTGACAAATCATTCACTTCCACCAGCAGGACCCACAAGAACTCCTTGAGCAGACCCTTCCTTCCTACCAGATTCATCCTTCACCTCAGCATCAGCCTTCCTTATCCTGATTTTATATTTAGCCTCAAACTCAGTAATTTCCTTTTTCTTCTTTTCCAGTGCCTCATTAAGCCTTGCAACAACCTCTTCAAGACCGTCTTTATTTCGCTGCACGGCAGGCAAGACCTCTTTGATGGTTCTCTCCACAAGCACCCCTCCAATCATTCGGTAGCAACGTCTAGTTTGGTCAAGAGGCTGAATGGCATTGATGACTAATGTGTGCTCACTGACTTCCATCTCCAGTTCAGTTATTTTGGAGTAAATTTGGTTGAGCTCAGACCTCATAGAAGCATACATATTTGCAACTGCTTGTTCATTTATTGGTTCCTTGCCACCTTCAGCTTTGGCCATGATTCTACACTAATGAAAATCAACTGCTTTCGAGGTAAAGAAATAGAAGTGTAATTGGAATAAACACAAGTATACCAGCAAAATATTTGAAATGTTGTTAGCTTCATCTTTCTTTCAATTAAATACAATTCCTTTCTTTCAGTGCTATCCAATCTATAGAGATAATACACTAAGATGCAATAACATCAACATTCATAATTCAATAAAGCAGATCCAAAAGTGTTAAACATCACATTTTTTGCCTATACTTTATTGTAAAAATCCATATAGGATGAATCTCTCTTGTAAAAACGACATTGAATTTGTTTGTTTCTTTGTCACGATTTATGCACAACACACCGAGGTAACAATTTTGTGGTTCAGGGGTTCTCAGTTCCGCTCTCAGTTGATTGTCCTGGACAGCCTCTGAGATCTCTCTACTTTCCCATTTTCTTTCTCTTGTTCATTTCATAGATAGGGCAGTGAAAGTTAGAAACTAGTGGGTTAGGTCATGATGACACCCTAACCCCTACCAAGGATGGAGGAACATGCTTGGGGAAAATAAGCTTGTTTAGGAAGAAATTTTCTTCACCTTCTTTCTTTTATTTGGTTTAGGTTTTCTTCTTCTTCTTGGAATAAATTATAGACTCATGCTCCTTTGTTTTTGTAGGATGGCTCTTGGACACCATTAGTTTGGTAAGGGGCACACCTAGATGGATCAAGAAGGGCCTTGAAGGTTGGCCCAACATGTGGGGGCTGCATTTGAAGAGGAGAGGAGTTTGGTTGAGCTTCTAGATAGCTTGGGCACTCTTGGAGAGCAAGGAAGAGAGCATGGGTTGCCCTAGTTTCTAGAACATAACAGTTTGTATTTGCTAAGAGGTCCCTACCCATGCCTATTTAAGGGAGCCTCTATGTAAAAGGTTAATTAATATTGAATTTGAGACACCTTAGTGTGCTTTTGTGAGCTTTGCTCTAGTGAGAGTGTTTACTCTTGGTCTTAGTGAATTTTCAAATTTAGGTAGTGAATTTTTTAAGCTTTTTTAGGAATTAGTTTTTGACTCAGGTTTTGGTTATCTTAGCCATTTAAAACTTGAATAGGTAGTTTCAATATGGTTTCTTTTAGTCTTTTAGTGCAGCATTTAGTTTTAGCTTACTTTTATCATAATTTTGTAGGTCTTAAGTAGTGAAATTTTGATTTTTTTTCTGTTATTTTCGAATTGTGACTTGGTTTTTATTTTCCTTTTATCATTCAAAAGTTGTCTAGATAGTTACTTTACAGTTCCAAATAGTAGTCCAGTACAGTTCTTAGTTTTAGCACTTTTAGCCCATCAGTTACTAGTTTTAGGTCTTAGGTAGTTATATTTTGAATTTTAGGTAGATTTGGTAAGTTGAGTTGTTTCTTAGCTAGATTTTATCATTTTAAACTTGTTAGGACAGTTGCTTTACTTCCTTCTAGGACAGTTTAGTGCACTCTTGTGTAAATAGGTTAGTTACTGTTTTAGGTGTCTTATAGCATTTAGAATGTGTCTAGGTAGTTTTTATTAATTTTAGTTTATTTTTTACCTTCTTTATGTCATTTAGAATGTGTCTGGGTAGTTGTTTAGCATTTCCAAATACTAGTTTAGTTCAATTCTCAGATTTTGCAGTTTTAGCCTATTGTAGTCTAGTTTAGGTCTTAGATAGTCAAATTTTAAGTTTTATGCAGATTTTGGTGTTTGAGCTATTCCTTATCTTCTTTTTACCAATTAAAACGTGTCTAGATGTTTTCTTTAATTTTTCCTAGGTTGATTTAGTGCAGTTTTACATTTTTGACTAGTTTAGTAGGCTATCTCAGTTTTAGGAAGTGAATTTTTGAAGTCTTCTCATAACTTAAAGTTTTAGGTAGTTTTACATTTTCTGCTACATCTCTTGCAATTTCCGAAGTTCGTAATAGGAGGAACAGGGAAGATAGTTGCCTAAGGGTGACCAAGGACTTAAGAAGTACCAATGATTGCCTATAGTTTTCTTAATACATTCTAGTTATTGTTTTCTCTAATTAATGGAATGACAATATATATAGATTTAGATTGTAAAAGATAGTTTTAAAAACAGTAACATGAGCTTCTATGTGTGGTAGTAGAAGGCCTAGACATTTACCAAGTTGACCAAGCAGATGCAGAATGCAAGTTTGTAGGAATGTGAGGTCTAGAACTGCTTCTAGCTGGTCTAAAAGGATTGTTGTTCTCTGATTGAGACTGGAAGCTGAAAAAAAAATGATCAACAAGTTAAAACTTAATAACATCTACTTGAATCAAGCACAAAACCTTATCCCATTAGGTAGAGTCAGTCAGCACCATGAACCAAATAATGTCATTATTTCTATTGTGAACCATTGTGTCGACAGACAAACTCGCAGAAACTGTCAAATTATTTCATAAATAAGAAAGTTAGATGATTCAAGTTTCTCCTATAAACCAAAATCAACTCGTGCACTTCAATTTTTTGGAGTAGTTAGATATAGAAGTTCAGGGACAAAGTGTGTTTTAGCTTATGGAAAAAACTCAAATTATTTTACCTTCTTACTTTCTTCTTATAAGTACTAATGCAGTGACTGCAGTCATAATAATTAAAGTGTAATGAGTCACAACTCATGATCAAGCAATAACGGCTAGAATGTATTCATAACTGCATCATAATACCATTGATATTAAGCAAATATTGAATGGCAACAAGTTAGTGTATGTTTGGAATTCCGTTGAAGATGGTCAGTTTAATTGAATAATGAAAACGTAAAAGCAATAATGTTGTTGCTTCGAATGTAACGGCCGTTTTAGGCATTTTAACATTCAATGAATAAGATCGCAGTCTCGTACGCGATTTTGACTACCATGATTGAATCCATTGTTTCCCCTCAAAAGGGGCGTGAGAAATGTATTTTGGCCACCAATCAAGCAGAATACCAACACTCAACAAAAATCAGAAAAAGAAAACCAACACTCAGCAAAAAAAAAAAAAAGACTTACTGGAAGGGAAATTAGGAGGCAGAATCGGAAGTGGTTTTGTTCTATGAAGAATGTAATGTATTTAGCGAGGTCTCAATGGAGGAGAGCACAGAAGTGACAAGGTTTGGGGCGGGTGCGGCAGGTGCATAGAGGTTCGTGGCAAGGTTTGTAGAGGGGTGTGTTGAGGTTCGTGGGTGAGAAAAAGAAGTTTCGTGTACCATTCAATTTCGTGGAGAACTTTCAATTGACAGAGAAAAAGTTATTTTATCAAAAAGAAATTAGCCAACAAAAGAGTTCTTCTCTATGAACGCTCTACCTTCTCCCACCACACAGCTTACGACGTCGTACAGTAACACTAAAATGAAAACAAGGATGAAGAGGTTCAGTGGCTAACTCAAGCTATGGATGGAAGGAGGTGCACAACGAAAATATGAGTACAAAAGGGAAGGGACCTGGAGCAAACTATGGAGGTGCACAAAGTCACTAGCACCATGGCACACGACAAAGGAGACTACTGGGAGGGGCTGCAGCTGCGGCGCAGAGAAGATGAGATGTGAAATTAGGGTAAAGAGATTTTAGTATTTACCAAGGACAGAAAAGGTATTTCACATGAGGGTACATTGGGTATTTTGAAATGGGTAGGGAGGTGCAGGAGAAAACACTTTGGTGCAGGAAATAGGACCCAAAAAAAGTGACTAAAGTTACTACACCAAAAAAAAAAAAAAAAAAACTCTAGAAATTGTCATTCCATCCAAAAAATTAAAAAAAAAAATGACTTTCAAAATGTTTATGAATCATATAATTCACAATTGATATGATAAATCACCTCTCCAATACATGATAAGATTCACTATTCAATTACCATGATTTTAACATTCAATGAAACATAAATATTCTTATACCAAACAAATGGGTTCAACTTTCAAGACTTTCTAACGTTTCATATCTCAAACGTGAATCCAAACACATCCTTAATGGTTCAAAATCCCTTAATGCAGATGGATCAATGAGGGTATTAAGAGGCCCCAAACATAAAAGAAATTCAACCAACAACAAAAACTCAAAGAAGTTGAAAACATTTTAGAATTTAGCTGAGAATCCAACCGATTTCTCATCAAAGGTAGAACCCTATAGTCTTAACTCACCATTCTCTTTGCCCCCTATATGAATCACTGGCTCCAATCCCAGAGCCAGAAAACAACCCTCCATTTTGTGTGTTCCCACCACCAGGCACTCCTCCATCCACCACCATGCCAATCCCCACAGGCTTTCAACCCACAACATCATCACCACCTGACTTTTATACTTGACCAGTTATCCCAACCCAAAACCCCCATTGAAACCCCTTTGTTAAACCTTTTTAGTCACCTTTAAGGTCAACAAAAATTCCAAGTTGTCCCCCTAAAGCATAATGTAGTTAGGGAAATGACTCGGGATCAATCCAAAGAGACAGTAGCTGTTATGTTTTAATTTTTAAATTATCCTTGCTAAAATGGAATGAAAATGCAAGGGGGGAAATTAAATGAAAAGTAAAATGAGACTATCTATCAACTAGACTCAATGCACGGGATGCAAATGTAAAATGTTATAAATGATGCAGAATGGTTTATACAATATGAATGCAGATTTTCATGCAAGGGAATGAATCTAAAGAAGTCTAATTGGTAAAGAGAATATAAAGAATGCAAAACCCTAAATGGGTACTAACTATATGCATGAAATTTAAATTTAGAAGAATGCAGTGCAAGAATGCTTAAAACAGCGAACACAATGAAGATGCAGAACCAATGCAATGTACGAAATTAATCCAATTTATATTGCTAAAATGAGTTATGTTAGCTAAAATGCAGAAACTAGTGCAGAGGATTAAAATTCTATGTGCAGGCCTAAGCTAATAGCTTTAGCTCTGATGCAGAAAATATTCATATAAATGCCTAAACAAGTCTAAAATAATGAATATGAATGAACTATGATGCCCAGTTACAGAGAACAAATGCAGAAATTAAAATCATGTTTGAAACTCAATGCCGACAGTTTCAAAGCATATTTTCTGGTTCACTTGCAGACTATGGAATCTTAAGATGCTGATGCATATGCAATGGCTTAGGCAAATTTAAAATGCTCAATATGAATGGGAAATGCAAGGTGAACAAGTAAAAAAATGGTAGGAATGAAATTCAACTAGTTGAACCTATTATTAACAGCAAAAAAAAAAAAAAAAAAAAAAAAACCTATGACAGCATTGTGACTAAATGCAGTTTTTATGCAGATTTCAAAATGATATCAGAAACTACCAATGCAGACCTGAACAAATCTCAAACAACTATGATGCATGGTTAAAAACCTACTATGAACCTATTTAGACAGTTTCAAGATCAGTAATGTGGATGCAGATTTCAATGATTGAGCTATGATACACTCGTGTTATATGCAAAGCGAAATGAGTCTACTACTTCTAATCGATGCAACAGATGTAAAGACTGCATGAAATTCAAACTAAGCCAAGTTGAATCAGAAACTACAATTATGATTCTAACGCAAATGCAAGTGCAGCGTTACCTACTCTGTAAATGCAAGTTATGAGTGATATGTAAATTCAGCTCTTAAACAGATGATGATATCTAATTATGTGCATCATGAAATGAATCAAAGACAACTACCTAGACCAGAAAATGCACAGGAATTAATATCATCAAATTGGGTATCAAGACGTACACAAAAACTAGAAATTAAAATAGATGCAAGAAGCCCTAATATCAATATTATCAAGGTTAACCCTACTACACGATTTAAACCACAAAAACAAGGCATCCTGTTCTGATTGTCTGACTCAAGAAGACCTCTTGGGAAATAAGAAAGAGAGAAGAATACAATACGACAGAGAGAGGGGAAGAAGAAGTGACGATACCCTATACTACACTACTCTACAAAGAAGAAACTACAGAATGAGGAAAGAAGATGTGTCGAAGAGAGTAGTCTCTTTATCTTTTCCACACAAAAAAACCTTTTTATTCAAACAGAGAACCCTACGAATCGAAGAAGAAAAACCCAAACCTAGGTCTTATCCACGCCTCAGCCTGAGCGACTTCGAGTGGCACTGAATTCGCTTAGCAGCAGCCTCGATTCGAACTCAGCTCCCCAGATTCAAACCCAGCACCTCTGATTCAACGTTAGGTCTTGTGTGCACTCGTCCTTTTGTTCAGCTAAGCGTTCTGGGCTCAAAAGCAAATGCGTCCCAAGCCTTTAGTCAGTCTTCTTGACTAGGGGTTGGTCTGCAAAATCAGAAAAAAATAGTAAGGGGTTAAAATCGAAAAATCTCATACATAAACCTATGTGAGCAAAACTAAACTTAATATATATTTCTATTTTGGTATAATTAGTGATTTAGTTCCTTATTTTTTTTTAATCTGTACAAGATACGTATCAAGTCGTAAGATTTTTTATTTTTTAAAATTTTTAAAATTTTTAAAATTTTTATTTTTTTTCTATAAATTTATAAACTGCCATGTGTCAGGTTACCCGTTTTGTCATATGACAGTTTCCAGGTTTTGCCACGTGACAATGGTAATAGTTGTTTTCAATTTAGTTCTTTATTTAAATTTTTGGTTCAATTTAGTACTCATATCTTTTACAACGATCCAATTTTGTTCTCTCCAATTTGAGACCAAATTATTAAATAAGCTTAATTACAACTTATATATACATGTTTCAATCATTTCTTTTTTTACAATCACTCCACCTAAATACTAAAATTACTTTATTTTTTACATTTTTAACTTTGTAATTTTTTACACAGAAAATTGTTTGTTATTATGACCAATTCCTTATATTGTTCATAAAAATTAAGACTGGAATTGCGTTGGTATTTCAATGTATGTATATAAATACAAAGTCTATCATAGAAAATGGAGATCGAAAAGGAAAATATTTTCTACACTTTTCTCTATCTTTCTTATCACCACTCTCATAGACACACGTGCTTTTTACCTCCTTTGGGAGAAAAATAAAATAACAAATCTTAGAAAAGGAGGCAAGAAAAAGAAGAAGAGAAAATGTATTTATAATATAGAGGACGAGAGAGTGAGATTGATAGAGAAAAAGAGATATTAAAAATTTTTGAAGATACGTAACTGTTAGTTTAATTTTCTTTTGATTTATTTTTCCCAATTTTCATTATATTTTGTTTTAATCATAAAAAATATTTTTTCCCATTTCTTTAGTGTATGTCCGGCCGCTCGCGTCACGTGATACCCATCTTAAAATTTTGCTTTTTTTTTCAAAAATATATAAAGACCTAAAAATAAAAAATAGTTTTCTTTGTTTACTCTTTCATGTCTATCCGGCGGTTGGCATTGCAATGACATCCACATCCAATTTCCAATAAATTTTAAAAAATATATGAAAGATTTTAAAAGATTGGAAAATAAAAGATTAAAAAGAAGAATTTATTTTCACTGTATGTCTGGTCGCTCATGACATAACACAAATTTTCAAATAATTTAAAATACTAAAAAATTAATTAAAAAGGTTTTCAAAATTATTAGAAAAATCAAATCATTTTCCTAATAGTTTTTCAAATAGTTTTTTCATAAAGAACCATGTAACCTTCATTCTCTATTGTGAACATGGAGATACGTAGGAGTGAGGATTAATCTTTGTTGGTCCCAAAAAACCAAAAAAATGTTTGTTTCTTTTGTTCTTTCTTTAATTATTATTTTTGGGGAAAATAAACATTTTGAAAAACCGCATCCTTTTTGCACGTTGAATTAAAGATACCGTTTTAGAACGGGATCTGTGAGGTGCTAATACATTCCCTACGCGTAATTGACTCTTGGACCAAAAAAATCTCATTTTTTGCATATCTTATCTCATCTTTTTGGTTTTTCTATAGTTTTTCAGAATAAACTATGGTAGCGACTCCAAACCCTGTTTTTTCAAATTTTATTTTTTGGTTCGTCGTCCCATCATAATTTTAGTTGCGACAACTTGACAACTCTTGCAAATCATAACTCAATTAAACAACAAATTTCACAAGAGACAAAAATAAAACTCTTTTTGTTTTTTTATCAAACATATGGTGTGCAACAATATATGATAAAGACTTCACTGGGATTGACGTTCATGATTTAATTCATAGCAAAAAACACTAAACAATATACTTCTAATTCCTTTTCTAGCATTCACACATCTTGTAACAAGTCGTAATGTCTTACCGATCAGTCTAAACTTGAATAATAAAAATTGTATGTCTAACAACATTTATTATAAGTTCGCATTAATGATCAAGATTATGATGTTATGAATAACTAAATGTTTCACATTTATGTCTAGCATGTGAAATTTATTAATTGTTCTATCCTAATTAGATTTTCCAAACTATCTTTCAATCAGCCGATACTCCCATATATGTAATCAATCTAGAATATGTAGTTAAAACAAGAATAGAACACAAGAGTGATGAAAAAGAGTTAAGTATACATTACACTCAACTCTCGTGAATAAGGGAGGTAGCTACTTCTTAACATTTTGAATACTAGAATAAGAATGAATGCCTTTAACCTTCAAAATGCGGATCTACCTTCTCTCCTTTTAGGTCAAGTGTCATTCTCCCCAAAAGAATTTTTTTTTCCTCTCTCCCCCCAAAGGGGATTTCCCCCAAAATAGTTGTTTATTTCCGAGAAGGATTTTTTATTTCGATCTTTGCTAAGCCCCTTATTTATAGATTTTTCAAATTGAATTGGGTGCTTTATATTTGATATTGTACTAGAGTAACCAACCTTATAAATATCTCCTCTTGCTGATAACTTTGATACTCAAATTCTATTGTGTCACAACCGAAATCGTGGCAGGACGACGAAAATAATTTAAAAAATACAGAGGAGTCGCCACCATAGTTTATTATGGAAATCAATAGAAAAACCTTTAAAAAAAGAATAGTCTATGAATCAAATTTGGGTTAAGAAGTCACTTATATGTGGGAAAGGTATTATCATCACACAATGTATGTCTTAATACGGTTCCATTTAATTAAGTATGCAAAATAAAAGTATATTTTTAAAATATTTGTTGTTCCCCAAAAATCAAACAAAATAAATACATATTCAAAATAATAAAGATAAAAAAATATTTTTTATTTTTTTTTCCCAATAAAGATTGTACCTCACTCCTACGTATTTTTATTTGGAAAATCAAATCAAGGATAACATAGTTTTTTGTAAAATTATTTTTTGTTTGATATTATTATTATTTTTTTATTTTAGATTTTAATATTTTTATTATGAAGAGAATCTGAGATTGGACATGATTAAATTATCAAGCAAATCCAAGACTTGACATGATATCCAAAAGCGATAGAAAAAGAAGTATAGTTTACAATTTAATTTTTTTTATTTTAGATTTTGATATTTTTTTTATTATCAAAAGAGTCAAAGATTTAACATGATAAAAGACTTAGTTATCAAGCAAATCCGAGAATTGACATGATATTCAATAATTATATAAAAGAAATAATTTATAATTTTTAGTTTTTTAAAATAAGAAAATTAAAAGCCTTTATTTTAATTGTCAAGCAAATTCAAGACTTGACATGATATTCAATAAAGAAATATAATTTATAATTTTATTTTTATTTCTTAAAATAAGATAATTAAAAGCCTACACATGAGTGTTTTACTTATCAAGCAAATCCAAGACTTGACATGATATTCAATAATTATATAAAAGAAATAATATAATTGATAATTGATAATTTTTATTTTTTTTAATAAGAGAATTAAAAGCCTACGAAAGATATTTCTAATTACCAGAATAAAAATAATGGCATCCAAAATAGAAGAAAAGAGAAAGGTCATACATATAAAATAAGTTTCACGTGAATTAATCACTCAAATAGAGACGTTCTTTCACAACCAGAGTTGTTGCCACAATCGAACATTAAACTTCAATTGACATATATCAATCATGAATCCAAACCAAAGTCACCTAACATTTGAACCCCAATTGCGTTTAGCTATATAACGAGTCAATCAATCATGCACTTGATATTATAACAGAGTAATAGTGTCAAGATTCACAACCCATTAATTTTATTATTCTCACACTTATGTAAACAACATTAGGAGCAAAAAAATAACTTACCTTTCAAGGCAACGAATAGAGCAAATCCCGACTAAGAGGATAATAAGCTGACCCCCTTTACGCGTGTGCTTTAGTAATAAAAAGAAGAAGAAGAAAAGTGTCGAACTTTTTTTCTTTTTGCATTTGAGAGATTATGTGCTTATATAGACACATTGGGATACCACTGAAATCCTAGTCTTTAATTATAATGAACTATATAAGGAAAGAATTGGTCCCGATGAAACATATTATAGAAATTAAATCGTCGCATAATACCCAGGGTATTGATTATAAATTATTTAAAACTATTGTCTGTAATTATTAGAATCATATATTATCCTGTACATGAAGATCCTGATCAAATCATAACATAATATTCATATAATTGATTCTAATTATTACCAGAAATATTTTCTTCTAATTATTAAAATCGTACCATTCTCTAAAAAGCATTATTACCTAGAATATTTGCTTCTAATTATTAAAGTCGTATCATTTCTCTAAAAAACATTATTATTAGGAATATTTGCTTCTTATCACTAGAATAATATCTTCTCTTACCGAAAAACTCAATGAGACAATCACATAAGCATAAATTCAAGATATTTATTCTAATTATTATGAAGAATATTACTTCTAACAATTAAAATTATACCCTCCTCTAAAAACATATTATAAAATATCCTTTTCAAACATGTTACGTGAGGAGTGTAAATAGCAAACAGTGGGGTAAAAATATGTATACAACATTTGGGATCATGAAAAAGGTGTGATAATTAAAAAAAATTAGATTCTTCCTTCTTTTTCTTTTTTTCTTCTTTTTTTTCCATGGTAGAATTAAAGTTTGAAAATTTAAAAAAATTTCTTTCACCTCTTTTTTCTTACCTACCATCAATCAAAAACATATTTTTTATTTTTTTTAACAAATGCATTCACCCGGACGAAATTGGGTGTTGATAGTTGTCCCTTTTTACTTAGATTTTACTATATAATATAAAATTGAAATTTTCTTATTATTATAGTAAAAGATAAGTAAAGATAAAAACACTAATTTCGTTTGGGTTTCAAAAAGAAATATAAAAGTAAATAAAATAAGTGAAAAAGAATCAAACATATTTAAAGATACACATGACCACACCCAAGAAGAGGATCTCTATCCAAAAGAGAGGAACTTAGTGACCATTACCATGTAGATGGTCTTGATGTGACATAAGAAATCAATGACCATTGTCTCGTAGAGGGTCTTGATGTGACATAAGAAATCAATGACCATTGCCTCACAGAGGGTCTTG
This sequence comes from Vigna unguiculata, assembly GCF_037176805.1. NCBI lineage: Eukaryota > Viridiplantae > Streptophyta > Magnoliopsida > Fabales > Fabaceae > Vigna > Vigna unguiculata. The sequence continues at coordinate 27,034,620 of NC_140798.1, read as the reverse complement.
ATTTAAAGAGATCGATGACCATTGCCTCATAGAGGGCCTCGATGTGACATAAGAAATCAATAACCATTTTCTCGTAGAGGATCTTGATGTGACATAAGAAATCAATGACGATTGTCTCGTAGAGGGTCTTGATTTAAGGAGATCGATGACCATTGCATCGTAGAGGGTTTTGATTTAAAGAGATCGATGACCATTGCCTCACAAAGGGTTTTGATTTAAAGAGATCGATGACCATTGCCTCATAGATGGTCTTGATGTGATATAAGAAATCAATGACCATTTCCTCACAGAAAGTATTGATGTGACATAAGAAATCAATGACCATTGCCTCGCAAAGGGTCTTGATTTAAAGAGATCGATGACCATTATCTCGCAAAGGGCCTCAATGTGACATAAGAAATCAATGACCATTGCCTCGTAGAGGGTATTGATGTGACATAAGAAATCATTGACCATTGCCTCGTAGAGGGTCTTGATGTGACATAAGAAATCAATGACCATTGGCTCGTAGAGGGTCTTCATTTAAAGAGATCGATGACCATTGTCTCGTAGAGGGCCTCAATGTGACATAAGAAATCAATGACCATTGCCTCGCAAATGGTCTTGATCTAAAGAGATTGATGATCATTGCCTCGTAGAAGGCCTCAATGTACCAAAAGAAAAGTTAAACTCGATCATTGCCTAGCAAAAGGCCGATATACCAAAAGTAAACCTAAATTCAACCATTGTCTAGCAGAGGGCCGATATACCAAAAGTAAACCTGAACTCAACCATTGCCTAGTAGAGGGCCGATATATCAAAAGAAAACTTGAACTCGACCATTGCCTAGCTGAGGGCTAATATACGAAAAGAAACTTGAACTTGACCATTGTCGAGCAAAGGATCGATATTTAAATGAAAGTTTGTAACCTTTCGATAAAAAAGGTCCTAATATGAAATTTACATGTGAAAGTCAAATTGAATTTTGTGAATACATGAATGAAAGAGACTCATATTTGTTCTTGACAAATCATATGATCAGTGTATGCTGAAATCTCTAGATAAAAAAAAATGAAACCTAAAAAGTTGCCTCGGGTTATATACATGAAGCAAAAGAGATGACTCAGATGAATTGGTGTAGGAACCTTGATTAACGTAAAAAACAAAGTGCAAAAAACGATGGTAATGTGTGAAAACTTTGACTAACATAGAAACAATGTGCAGAAACCTTAGCAAGGTGTGAAAACCCTAACTGACACAAAAACAAGGTGTAGAAATCTTGACTAATATAGAAACAAGATTTAAAAACCTTGGCAAGTTGTGGAAACCTTGACTGACTTAGAAACAAGGTGTAGAAACCTTGGCAAGGTGTGGAAACCTTGACTCACATAGAAACAAGGTGTAGAAACCTTGACTCACACAGAAACAAGGTGTATAAACCTTGACTCACATAGAAACAAGGTGTGGAAACCTTGACTCATATAGAAACAAGGCGTAAAAACCTTGACAAGGTGTGGAAAACTTGACTCACATAGAAACAAGGTCTGGAAACAAGGTGTAGAAACCTTGGCAAGGTGTAGAAACCTTGATTGACACAAGAGAACCAAGATTATTAAAATTAGATATATTATTATTTTTTTCATTTTGTTTTTTGAAAAAGAAAGATTCGACAACCACTCATATGAAGGAAGAAGGTTTTGATCCCAAAAGGTAGAAAGACTTTTCTTTTTAAAAGAGGATTCAACAACCATTCATATGAATGGAGAGGGTTTCGATCCAAGAGTGACAAGAATTTTTTTCATTTTGAAAAGAAAAAAAAAAGAACTGTGATGCATGTACATTATGCATTATTATTTAGACATATGTTATGAATTTTTATTTTTTAGCATTTAAATGATTGTGCATGCATGAATATGCTAACATAATGTGATATGTGCATGAATATGCTAACATATATATGATTTTTTTCTTTTTGACCCAGATATTACATAGAGCCTAATTTTGCTAACACGTGTTTGAATATTTTATGTTTCATAATTGATGTGATATCTGTATGAATGCATGCAGATGCTAACACATGTTATGAATTTTCTTTTCATTAATGCATGAATATGTTGATGCTCATTATGAATCTCTATTGTAGTGTAATTTTTTTTCAAGATGTCTTGATACATGTTATGTGTTATGCAAAGTGACATGAAAATGTAAGATGCTACGAATCTGGGAGCTACCTATATACATATATATATACTAACAACATATGGATGCATGTTATACCTTATGCAAAAGCGACATAAGGATGAAAATATGAAACATGTTATGTTAAATTTGGAAACTACCTAGATGCACGTGAAATGTGAGTGTATGTATGGTATGTACCATGCAAGGTGGCATGAAAAAGTAAGGGGATGAATATTATTCATTATAAATTGTGACATAAATCCAAAATAGATCCATGCTACGTGTCATGTGAATGTCAAAATGCTATTTCCCTTAAAATTATATGCATGGTACCATACATGAATGAAGACAAGATGTGATGTAATGCATTCTCATGGCTCAAGAGGCATTTACATGATATGTTGATGCAATTGTGATGTAATTATGATGCACTTATTAAAAAAAAAAGCATGCATGATATGCATTTAACTGAGTTGCCTAATGAGATGTAATGCATGTATGCGCCTCAAAATGCCCTTATTTACATTATATGTTGATGCAAATGTGACACAATTGAAAACTAACTACTTAATTTTGTAAAAAATGAAAAGATTAAAAAAATATATAAAGAAACATGCATTCTCCCTTTGTGTCCTAAAAGGTGTAGAGAAAACCTATTTTATGGTCTATAGACTTTTACATTATAATTCCAAGGATATTTCTAAATAATCTCATAGGCCTCTGGAGCTGAAGTCAACCTCATGACATAATCCACAACGATAGACGACCTAACAAATGTTGCATGTCAAGAGGAAGCAAACTCTAGATGAAGTCTTCCCAATAGTCAAGTAGATCTGAGATCTAGCATAACAATTATTGGACCTCCACTCCTGATGGCTAACTCAGGTCCAGGTATGGGACCCCAATATAAAATGAATGCACTAGCCTAACATGTGTAGTGTGTGAAGGAAGCAACCTAAGACTACCCAAATCCACACCTGCAACCGAAATCGTGGCAGAACGACATAAATAATTTAAAAAATATAGAGGAGTCGTCACCATAGTTTATTATTGAAAACTATAGAAAAACCTTAAAAAAAGAATAGTTTTTGAAACCAAATTTAGGTTCGGGAGTCGATTACGTATGAGGGAAGGTATTGCTTGTAACTATTAGAATCATATATTGTCCAATACATGAAGATCCTAATCAAATCATAACATAATATTCATATAATTGATTCTGCTTATTACCAGAAATATTTTCTTCTAATTATTAAAATCCTACCATTCTGTAAAAAGCATTATTATTGGGAATATTTGCTTCTAATTATTAAAATTGTACCGTTTCTCTAAAACTCATTATTACCAGGAATATTTTCTTCTAATTACTAGAATAATATTTTCTCTAACGGAAAAACTCAATGAGACAATCACATAAGCATAAATTCAAAATATTTATTCTAATTATTATGAAGAATATTGCTTCTAATAATTAAAATTATACTCTTCTCTACAAAGAGAGATTATAAAATATCCTTCTCTAACATGTCATATAAGGAGTGTAAATAGCAAACAGTGAAGATAAAAATATATATAAAACATTTGGGCTCATGAAAAGTGTGATAATTAAAAACAAATTAGATTCTTCCTTCTTCTTTTTCCTTTTTTTCCATGGTAGAATTAAAGTTTGAAAATTTTTTAAAAAAATATTTTACCTCTTTTTTCTTACCTACCATCAATCAAAAACATATTTTTTATTTGTTTTAACAAATGCATTTACCTGGACGAAATTGGGTGTTGACATATTGATATTCTTTTTAATTTCTTTGATATTTCCACCTATCTGCAAAATATTAAATATGTAAACTAAATACTTATCTTTTCCAATTTTATTAAATAAAACTTAAAATATCTAAAAAGATAATAATGAAATAAAAATAAACAAAAAAATAAAACATGATAATACAAATTATCAAATACATAGTCCTAAAATACAGCCGAAAGAAAACTTTGCTAATTACACATAGAAGTGTGACGAAACTTATATAAAAATATACTATGCCTATTTTTTATTACAAGCAAAGAAATTAAGTGTTTATTTCCTCCTAGATGAAAGATCTTTCTACTATAATCATAAAAAAAATTGAAATAAATTTCTTTACCACAAATAAAATATATCTAAATGAAAGACTAGAATAAGGCCTTTGAAAGATTTTTCTTGAAAGCTTAAAAAGCCCTTTTCACCAATTTGTTTGGACCCACTTTGAGTTAATTGGAAACTAGAAGGTAATATCAACGCAAAGTGTGGCACCAGAAAATCTAGTGAAAGGTTTAAAACAATGGAGGATGAAGGTAAAGTTAACATTTTTCCAAAGGAAAAGTTTGGAATAAAGAAAGAAGAATTAATGAATGGAGAAGAATTCAAAGTTTGAAAGACTTCCTTTAACATCTTACTTTCAATTATTATTGAAAGAATGGGAGATGGTTTTAATATTTCCTCCCTTTCTCTCTCTTAGTGTCTTTCTTGTCTCTCTTCTCGCTCTCTTTCCTTAACCTTCTTTCTTACTCCTTTTTCTCTCTTTCCTCTTCCTATCTTCTCTTGCTTTCCTTTCTTCTTCTATTGTCTTTCTCTTTCTTAGCTTTCAAATATTTTTCTTTCTTTTCTAGCTCTCTCAACTCTTTGTTCAAAAGTATGAGTTTCTCTTTCTTCCTTCTTTCTATCTTTCTTTTCTTATTGGTGATTCTTGGTTTCTCTCAAAAGAAGGGAGAATAAATTTTCTTCTCATGTATGCCCTTAACTCACATCAATCTCTAATTGGAGATTTTCTACCTTTCTCAACAATATACTGCTTATGATTCCACCTCTCTTTTTCATGTCTTACAAACCTATAAATGCATAAAATAACTATATGGTATTTACCACACCTAACAATGAATGGATGAAGCTCTTTAATCTTTCTCTCCCAAACTAAGTATGATAATGCATCAATGCTCTCATAAAAAAAGGAATGTCACTCTCATCTCTCAAATGTAACTCACCTTCACTATTTCTAGGATACAAACTACTATGAACAAAAGAATGAGAACTCGCCTTTTAAAAAAAAATTTCAAAAAGAATTATAAGTGAAATTTCCAAAGAGAAAATAAGGAAAAAATTCACTAAAAATGCTTTTAGGAAAGGGAGATGAATCATTTGGATAAGCTTAGAAGCCAAGTATTTCCTAGTAAGAGATCTTTAGATCACTTTCGCCAAATTTCTCAATAAAATCTCAAAACTATTTTCAAATGTGTGAAAATTTCTTAAGACCAAAGGAATGTTAACTATGTGTAACTAATTATCACAACTACAACAATTTAAAAGACAATGTAAAACAATCATATGAAAGAATTTAAAATCAATGAATGGAAGAAACATGAAACTAGTTGAGACCCTAGGTGAAAGGACAAATGGCACTTGGAACCCTTTGATTCACTTTCACACTACACATATTAAGCTATTACAAGCTTAGCTAAGGAAATGGAATTGCATACTGCATTTTCCCACTCTAAAGCAAAATGAAACTGAAACTAAAAGAAAAATACAAAGAACTGCAAATTTTTGTGATAAAAATAAAACAAAAACAAAAACTCAAGTCTGCAACAAGCTTGGGGTTGGTTGCTCTTTCAGAAATCTGACATCTCTCGATCCCGTCAACTTTTGTTAACTCTCAAGTGTATCTCTGTCTAGCTCAAATCCTTAGTTGTAGGTCTAACATTCAAGTGTGTTGTTGCTCACGTGCTTTCCCTCATAGCAGCTATCTTTAGCCTTCAGAGTCCCTTCAAGAAGAGAGTTCACACCTAGTAATGCTTTAACAATGAGTTGCAAATAACCAAAAAGAAACAAAGGAAATCCAAAAACTCTTCTTCCACGTGAGAGTAAAGAAACAAACTAAAAGTAAGGAAAATTCAAATTTGAAACAAGGACAACATCAAATGATAAAATTAATGAACAAATTTCAAGAATATAGAAGAATGACAAGCAAGAAAATATCGCAAGGTAAGAAAGAAGGCACACAAACAGAACCTAAGAAATATGTTTAAAATATAATGATAAAACTAAAATCAAACGAGAAACAAAAAACAAGTTGAATCAAGATCATATGCAACTGTAATTGAAATGAATTTAAGATATGGTTGTGAACTGTCCCATACATTGTCTTTTCACGCTATAATGGTTTAGTCAAATACTTCACTTCACTTCTCTTTTTAGATCTCTTATTTTTTTTAATCATTTCTTTTCATTGGTTTTTCCCTTTTAGAATTGCCAAAGGTTAGAGAAGACACTCTGCTTTTGGAAACAACTCACAAAAAGTTCAGATTTCCACTTCTAATACAATAGCAAATGCATATGATAGATTAAACAAATGATTCAACTTAAAAAAAAAAAAAATTAAGGACACATACACAAGGTAAGAAAAAACTCTTGGCGAATGCAGCAAAACAATAAATGATGCAACTATGTCAAAGCATAAATACTACAAATCAAAAACTCAACAAAGTATGAAAATACATTAAATCACCACACATATCCAATATTGGAACAAGGAAAAGATATTAGAATATAAGCCAAGTGTAACGTTTTGTTTTTGCCATCTGTTATAACACACACACCTATTATAACCGTTGTTTACTTTTCTGTTTCAGCTTTGTTGCTTTCTGTATATAATATAGTTTTTGTATAACGTTTCAAATAATGAGAATACATTGATTTCTCTCTCTCTGCACCACTTAACTTCTTTCTCTTAAAATCCTATATGGTATCTAGAGCTACCTACGATTGTTAAAAGGGGGCACGTGGGTTTATTGATCAAGAAATAGCATTAGCGGAGTTCAACAATAGGCGCGTGTAGTCTCTGTTCATATCAATATAAATAAGAAATTACAGAACTTTAAGAACTCGATCAAGAAACTGCCATGGCTGGAGTAGGAGGAATGATGCAGGGAGCGTTTTCGGTGTTTGATGGAAAGTCGTTCGATGATTGGCGCATCAAGATGCAAGCCATCTTTGGCTTCCAAGATGTTGCAGATGTTGTGCTTGATGGATTGCCTGAATTGGGAGCAAAGGCATCAGACGAAGAGAAGAAAAATTACAAAGCCCAACAAAAACTTGACAGTAAGGCTCGTTATATTCTTTACCAATGCGTGGGTCCGAAGGTGTTTCATAGGATTTCGAAGGGTGAAACAGCCAGAGAAGTATGGGAGATATTAGTCAAGACCTATGGTGATAGTGATCGGAGTAAGAAGGTGAAAATGCAAACTCTACGGAGGCAATTTGAGTGTTTGGCCATGAAGGATAATGATACTATGGAAGACTACTTTGATAGAGTGCAAGAGCATGTGAATGCTATGTGTGCGTGTCGGGACACAATCACTGATCAATATGTTGCTAATAAGATTCTGAGGTCACTCCCACCGAGATACGATCACATAATGGTGGCTATTGAAGAAACACAAGATATGGAAACCATGGGGTTGGAAGAGTTGCAACATACGTTGGAGTCACATGAACACAGGCTAAATGAGCACAGACAGTTTCAAGATCAAGTTCTGCAGGCTCGATCTCAGTATCGTGGAAAAGGAAAAGGGCCCAAGAAGTACAATAAGAAGAATGATAAGCGTAAAGAAACCCAAGAACAACACAAGAAAGACTCAAGTGATCAAGAAAGACGTAAAGATCACAAGACATATCAAGGTTATGATGGAGAACAGAATTGGAAGTTCGACAAACGGAAGGTGAGATGCTTCAACTGTCAAAAGTTGGGTCATTTTGCTAAGGAGTGTTGGAAGGGAGATGAAGCTAAGAACAAACCGAAAAACTAAGCACACCTGGCACAAGATGAAATGTCAAATTCTGAACCAGTCATGTTAATGGCTAAAACTGATGGAGATGAGGCAGAGTGTAGTTCCTAGTATTTGGATTCGGGGTGTTCAACCCACATGACTGACCGAAAGGAGTGGTTCGTGAAGATGAAGGAAGTAGCTAATGGAAAGATCAAGTTTGCAGATAACATAAGCTTGACTGCAAAGGGTTCTTGAAGGGTTGTTTTGCGGGATAATAGTGGAAAGGAAGTGATGATTGAAGAGGTATTATATGTCCCTGGGTTAAAAACGAATTTTCTAAGCCTAGGACAACTTTTACAAAAAGGTTTCACCATGAAGATGAAGGACAATTACCTCAGTGTGTTTGATCAAAATGGGAGGTTAACCATTAAAGCAAAACTTTCCCAAAATAGGACTTTTCGTGTTATAATGAGTGCTGTCAATCATCAATGCTTTGCCCTTTCAGAAAAGGATGCATAATGGTTATGGCACATGCGTTTTGGTCACTTGAATTTCAAGGACCTATCTCGTTTGAGTAAAGACTCAATGGTCAAAGGGCTTCCGCTAGTTAAAGTGCCTGAAAATGTGTGTAGAGAGTATGTTCAATGTAAACAAACAAGGGGAAGTTTTTCCAAATATCTGCCACAAAAGACAACAAGCAAACTTGAAGTAGTGCACTCGGATGTGTGTGGTCCGATGCAAACAGAAACCCCTGGAGGCAGCATGTACTTTGTGCTTTTCGTTGATGATTTAACAAGGAAGGCTTGGACATATCTTGTTAAGTAAAAGAGTGAAGTACTCGAGGTGTTTAAATGTTTCAAGGCCTTATTTGAAAGACAAAGTGGTGAGAAAATCAAATGTCTTAGATCAGATGGGGTTGGAGAGTACACATATACTGATTTTAAGAAGCTTTGTGAGGATGAGGGTATTGTTCATGAGGTCACACCTCCTTACACTCCTGAGCACAATGAAACTGCAGAGAGAAAGAACAGGACACTGCTGAACATGGTACGTTGCATGTTCAAGAGCAAAAATCTTCCAAAGTTCCTATGGGGAGAAGTAGTTATTATAGCAACATATATTCTTAATCGATCTCCCACAAAGAGGTTAAAGAATATAACAACAGAGGAAGCATGAACTGATGTTAAACCAAGTGTGGAGCATTTGAGAGTGTTTGGTTCTGTTTGCTACAAACATGTGCTAGACCAACTAAGGAGAAAGTTAGATGATAAAAGTATATCGCTGCTGCTGATTGGTTTCCACTCCACTAGTGGATACAAATTGTTTGATCCCAACACAAGGAAAGCAATAGTGAGTAGAAATGTGGTAGTAGATGAAGTTGCTGAATGGGATGAGAAGGCCAGTCAATAAGCACAACCGACTATTGTGATAAATAAAGATGGTGTAGATAAAAACTCTGGTTCTGAGAAAGATGATGTGAGTGTTAGAAAATCATCCATAACCACTTAGGTACCATCCCATCTAAGGGATTATGATTTGTCTTATGAAGCAGTTGTGACCTCAGATGGAGATTTTGTGCACTATGATCTCATAGCTGAGTCTGAGCCATTGAGTTATGAGGAGGTTGTGTCTGATGAAAGGTGGTGGAAGGCCATGAAAGAAGAGATTGAAGTAATTAAAAAGAACCACACATGGGAGTTAAGTGAGCTTCCACCTGGGAAGAGGCCAATAACTTTGAAGTGGGTATACAAGACAAAGGTAAACCCGCAAGGAGTCGTTACAAGGCACAAGGCCAGGCTTGTGGCCAAAGGATTTTTACAGCAAGCTGGAGTTGATTATGGTGAAGTCTTTGCACTAGTGGCTAGGATTGAGACTATCCGATTAGTAGTCTCTCTTGCTATAAATTTTCATTGGTCACTACATTAACTTGATGTAAAATCTGCCTTCTTGAATGGTAATCTTGAGGAAGAAGTCTATGTAGTACAACCACAAGGTTTTGAGGTTAAAGAGCATATAAATAAGGTGTATAGGTTGAGGAAAGCTCTTTATGGACTCAAGTAGGCTCCAAGGGCCTGGAATTAGAGAATTGATAGCTTCATGAGTAGTATTGGATTTGGAAAATATGCGTCTGAGCATGGAGTTTATGTCAGGATTAGTCACAAGGATGGAATAACTGACAAGTTGATAATTTGCTTGTATGTTGATGATTTACTCATCACGGGCAGCAGCGAGGAGTTGATTTCAAAATTCAAAGGTGAAATGTTAAATGAAATTTAAATGAGTGACTTAGGTAGGCTGAATTACTTTGTGGGCATAGAATTTATAGAAAATCAGTCTGGTCTGGTCATGCATCAGTCAAGGTATGCAAGGGAGGTTTTGAGGAAGTTTGAAATGCATCAAAGCAATTCAGCCAACACACCAACTGAAGTGGGTTTGCATATGGAGAAAGAACCCGAGGAGATGAGTGTAGATCCTACTGAATACAGGAAGATAGTTGGGAGTTTGAGATACTTATGTAATACAAGGCCTGATATATGTTTTAGTGTTGGACTGATCAGTAGGTACATGCAGAACCCGCGCCAGTCACACTTAAATGCTGAAAAAAGAGTGTTGCGGTACTTGCAGGGCACTTGTGATTTTGGAATTCTTTTCCCAAAAGTTGAGGCTGAACCTAGGTTGAGTTTAACTGCATATTCAGATGCAGACTGGTGTGGGGACAAATGGGATAGAAAAAGTATAGTTGGGTACATTTTCTTCCTTGGAGACTCACCTATCTCATGGAGTTCAATTAAGGAATCAGTGGTGGCTTTATCATCTTGTGAGGCTGAGTATATTGCAGCCTGTGAAGCTAGTTGTCAAGCAGCATGGTTGAGTTCATTAATGGAGGGACTGAAGTTTGATTTAGGTGGAAGAGTAAGGCTACTTGTTGACAACAAGTCAACCATTAATCTGGCAAATCATCTTGCTTTTCATGGGAGAAGCAAGCACATTGAAACAAAATACCACTTTGTACGTGAGCAAGTGAATAAAGGGAGGCTTGATCTTATACATTGCATATCAGAGGTGCAGTTAGCAGACATACTCACTAAAGCCTTGAAACGGGACAAATTCAAGGAGTTGAGGAACCTGATTGGTGTTATAAAGCTTGGGTGATGTTTTGGCTTAGGGAGGTGTATTAGAATATAAGCCAAGTGTAACATTTTGTTTTTGCCATCTGTTATAACACCCACACCTGTCATAACCGCTATTTACTTTTCTGTTTCAGCTTTGTTGCTTTCTGTATATAATACAGTTTTTGTATAACGTTTCAAATAATGAGAATACATTGATTTATTTCTCTCGCACCACTTAACTTCTTTCTCCTAAAATCCTATAAAAGATATTGGTTTAATCAAAATTGATTGGCTAATTAAAAAAAAAAACTTTCGTAAAAGCATATAACATGTTCAATTGAAGAAAAAAAATAGAATTTCAGCTTATGCACTAATTTCCAACAAAAAAAATTATTATCGTTATAAAAGTACTACTGCTTTATAGATTAGATATTTCATTAATAAATATCAATAAAAGTATCCTAAAGTATCAGACATAAGTATTGATGTATCATAGGTATAAGTCAAAGCATTCAACTTAAGTGCTTCCACCATTCATCTAAGCAAACAACCAAATGAACAAAAGTAGAATTTGAAAACAGTGAAAACTAAGAACACAGTTTTAGTTAGCATAAATGAATGATGAAAAAATTCTTCTCAGAAGAAGGAGTGGATGGCTTGGTCACAAAACAAATGATTTAAACAACAATATTGAATCAATTTCACCAAAACTCTCTACCACGCATAAAACAACAACTATGCGTCAATTTTCAACAAAGTCAGATAAAACAGTGACTTCCACATTTGAATAACAAATCCAACATGAAAAAGAAACAAAAGCAATAGTTGGGGATGACAAAAATACTCCACATGCTCGTGGATATCCGCAACGGATAGTTAATATCTGCGAGTATGTATTATTAGGAGAAACAAATATTGTAATACTTGTGCATAAATGGGTCAATATCAGATATCACACTATTCGTATCTACAAAAATTTGTTAGTCATAAGAAATTAAAATTAATTTATAATTTATTGAGTTAAATTTAATTAAAATTAAAATTTAATTTATATTTTATTAAATTTAATTTAATTAAAATTTAAAATTATTTTATATTTTATGAATTTATATTATATTTTTTTTTGAAAATTTTTATTAAATTTTGTTTTAAAAAATTATAAAATATCTCTTTTTTAAATATTCGCAAAAATTTATATATCAGTAGATTTCAAAAAAGGTCACAATAAACACTATCCACATTCGATTTGTTGCCATTCCTAACAATAATACTGGTGGTTCAAAGCAAAATGACATAGCCAAGAAACAAACCAAAGACATATTCAACTATCAATAATTAATATGCCTCCACAAAAACAAGTTAAAAAATATTTAAAAAATAAATAAAAACTATCCTTTGAAAACTGAATTAGTTTAAACATTGATTAAAAACTTACCCGTCAAACAGTATTAATTAAATAATATAAAAGATAGCATAAAAAAATATAACTTCATAACTTTCATAATACTGGAAACTGAGAATAAAAATATTTATAAGTTTTAAAAATTTAAAATATACATAAAAATAAATATAAAATAATATTTAGGCCTAACATTCAATAATAATTAATAATATCATTATTATTTGAAAACTACTGAAAGGATTTTAAGAAGAAAAAGAATATAAATAACGGTGGTTACATTAAAAAAATAATGAATAGTTACTTTTAAGTATTTGAATAATTGTTTTTTATTTGTAAATATAATTAAAATAAAATAGATATATAAAATACATAGTTTTTAAGATATTGTTATAATTTATTAAAAAATAAAAAATATAACTAAAAATTAAAATATAAATATAAAATATATACACTAAAGAAGAGCATCCATGTAGATAACATGTTTTCTAAACAATATTAAATACTTTATTTTTTATTTTACTTTGAAGGAAAAAAATAAAATTAATATTTAAAAATTACTTTTCTTAAAAATAATTTATTGATTTTTGAGTCATTTAATTGAAAGCCTTTTATAATTTTAATGTATCAAACATTATATTGATTTACTAAATAGATGAAAGTAAGAGTAAAAAGTAATTAAAAATAATAATGTAACAAATTATATTTTTTATTATTTATCTTTAATAGGTATCTGTAATATTTACATTAATATGGTCTTATACTACAACCTACCACCAAAACCACCAAGCTAAAAGAAAATAGGCATTTGCAACATAATTCAACTAATAGAGTTAGTATTAGAATTTTTTTTTTTTAAAGAGCAGGATTAAAATCTTGTTATTATTCTATAAAACCCTTCTCCACGCGAATAATTTTTTTTAACGATTTCTTTCTTCAAAATAATAGGGCTGAAGTTTAATTCTACAAATATACATGTGTACTGACAGTGTAATTTATTTAAACAATCGTTTTATGAACACTTATGATACATGCTGAATTTATTTACTTTCGTAATAAGAATCCTAAAAGTTATTAAAAACTTGTTAATAAACTGTGTAAGATCTTTTACACCCAAGATGTTCATTAATTTCTTTTATAATACTTTTTTTTCAATGAAATATCTTATATAGACTTTAAATTGAAAATTTAAATTATATAAGATAAATCGTTGTCAAAATTTTGTAAAGTACTGACATGATTTTTCTTGCGACAAATACAAATATTTCAAAGTAACAAAGACAATTATTGATTGGTTGAATGAATCAAACAAGACATCATTCTCAGACAAGGAATATTTGGGCGTTTGTCATTGGCATTGGAAAAGGACTGCGTAATATCTGTCATACTCCTGTTATTTTCCTTTTTTATTTCAATTGTTTCATCACTTGTTTTTGTTTTTAGTTCAGTTTTTTCTCTTCACTTTCTAGCAACGGAGTTCAAACTTTTATTCCTATTGATTTTGGTAAGTTCAACTTCCAACCAACAGTGGCTGCAACTTCTATGGTCTACAACTCCAACGGAAGGAAGGGAAAAAGTAATTCACTTTCCCTTTCACCAGGAAAAAGTAAAAGTTAGACAAAGTAGAAAATTTTCAGTCAGATTCCCTCTCACTTTGATTTGATCCTACCCTTCACATCGTGTTTCAAATCATTCATTTGTCTCTGCAGATTTAAGCCACAGGTGAAGTTACCCCCTCTCTCTGGCATTTTATGCGCTGATTTGAATGAACCACTACAATTTAATTGGTATTTTTTTTTTCTTTTTTTGTGTTGGGATCTTTCTTAGCCATTTGGCTTTATTTTGTAGATAGTCCTTGCTTAGTGCTGAACTGAAGAGGGTAGAGTAGAATTATGGAATGGTTTCCCCTCTTTCTTGAAAAAATTTTTTGACTGAGATTTGGTTGATGGGTAACCCATTAATCTATTCTTAGGAAAGACCGTTACTTTGAGGTTGATTGTTCTTGCTTCTAAAAGGGGAACACAAAGGGGGAAAAGAAAAGAAAAGAAGTGATTTTGCTTTCTGGGTTTGGGAATTTTTTAGTGAGGGTTGTGGAATGTGACTTGCAGGTAAAAGCTGCTCTTTTCTCTTGGTAGGTCTGCTCCTTTCCTTTGCCCCCAATTTTCAAAGGTTTTGATTTGGAAGAGGAAGCACTATTATAGTGGAGATCTGGGACTTGTTTTGTCTCTTATGCCCTATGAGGACTTTCTTCACAGCGGAATCATGTAAAGAAGCACATCCTAATGCTTTAAATCCACAATCCTGGCTCCAAGTTGAAAGAGGCAAGCTTCCCAAGTTGTCATCGCAGTCCTCATCTTCATCAATGTAAGGTTGTCAGGTTTGAAGCTTAGCATTTTTTTTAGCATTTTCGTTGAATTAAGTGGGTTTCTGTTAACTGCCACAGAGAATCTCTAATCAAGGTCCCACAGCCACCTATACTCCCATTCTTCAAGCCTGTCGATTATGTGAAATTTTTGGCTCAAATTCATGAAGAACTTGAGCTCTGCTCTCCGCAGGAGCAGTCAAATCTGTTTTTGTTACAGTACCAGGTCTTTAGGGGCATGAGGGATGTTAAACTGATGCGAAGAAGCCTCCGGTCAGCTTGGCAGAGAGCAAACACTGTTCATGAGAAGATTATATTTGGAGCATGGCTCAAGTATGAGAAGCAAGGGGAAGAATTAGTTGCTCAGTTGCTAACAGCTTGTGGTAAATGTGAAAGGGAATTTGAACCCATAGATGTAGAATCTCATATTCTTTTGACAAAGTTATAATATCCCAGGATAGAGTTTCCATGAATGGGAACCACACTTCACAATATGTAATCTTTACAATCGGAGATGAGAAGATAGTCTGTGATAGACAAAAGATTTCTGAACTTTCAGCACCATTTCATGCCATGCTGAAGGGGTGTTTCAGGGAATCGCTTTCTGAGACCATCGATTTGTCTGAAAACAACATCTCTCCTTCAGGTATGAGGGCAATAAACTATTTTAGCTTGACTGGAAGTTTGCTTGATGTCCCTCAAAATCTTTTGGTGGAGATATCAGTTTTTGCAAACAAGTATTGTTGCGAAAGACTAAAACTGGCTTGTGATAGAAAACTTGCATCCTTAGTTTCCTCCAGAGAAGATGCATTGGAACTCATGGAATATGCTGTGGACCAGAATTCATCCGTGCTTGCGGCTTCTTGTGTACAAGTTCTTTTACGCGACATTCCCAACTGCTTGAGTGACAATAGGGTTGTGGAGTTATTTATTCATGCCAATAGGAAGGAGTTGGAAGTGATGGTTGGGCCTGGTATATTTGCACTTTTTTGTTTCTTAAGCGAAGTTTCTATGAACCTTAGTTCTAGTTCGGACACAACAGCTCATTTCCTGGAACGGTTGGTAGATTTTGCTGAAAATGACATGCAGAGAATGGTGGCATTTCATGAATTGGGATGTGCAAGGCTTTCAAGGAAAGAATATGATGAAGCCTATGGTGTTTTTGAGAGGGCTGCAAATGCAGGCCATATTTATTCCGTTGCAGGTTTAGCTAGAGTGGACTCTATAAAGGGTGAGAAGCTTTTACCTTATCAGAAGATAAGCTCAGTCATTTGTTCTGGCACTCCACTTGGATGGATGTACCAGGAAAGATCACTGTACTGTGATGGTGATGTGAGGTGGAAAGACCTTGAGAAAGCAACTGAACTGGACCCGACTCTTGTATATCCCTACATGTATAGGTCTGCCACTTTAATGAGGACAGAAAATGTTGAAGGTGCATTGTCTGAAATCAACCGGATTCTTGGCTTCAAACTTTCATTAGAATGCTTGGAACTACGGTTTTTCATCTATCTGGTCCTTGAGGACTACAAAGCAGCGCTTCGAGATGTTCAAGCAATTCTTACCCTGTGTCCATCTTATAAAATGTTTGAAGGGCGTGTAGCTGCATCTCAGCTCTGTACTCTTGTGCGTGAGCATGTTGAACATTGGACAACCGCAGATTGTTGGGCACGATTATATGACTGTTGGTCTGCTGTTGATGATATCGAGTCTCTTTCTGTCATCTACCAGATGCTTCAATCTGATGCCGCCAAAGGTGTTCTATACTTCAGACAGTCGTTGCTTCTCCTGAGGTATATTAAGAAAAAATGTTTCATAACTGTTTCTTATGACTTGAACTTACGTATGCTAAGGAGTCTATAAATCTGATATTAATTTGTAGGCTAAGCTGTCCTGAGGCAGCCATGAGGAGTTTACAGTTAGCTTGGGAACATGCATCAAGTGAGCACGAAAGGCTTGTGTATGAGGGGTGGATCTTGTATGATTCAGGACATTACGAAGAAGGGATCCAAAAAGCTGAAGAGTCTATTGCTATTAAAAGGTCTTTTGAGGCCTACTTCCTAAAAGCCTATGCATTGGCTGACTCTAGTGTAGATTCATCATGTTCTTCAACTGTGATTTCACTTCTGGAAGATGCCTTGAAGTGTCCTTCGGATAATCTGCGCAAGGGTCAGGTGTGGTTCTTCAACTGTTCCACCATTTTGGAAAAACTTTACCTTGCATCATCATATACATATTTTACTAAGAAAACAATACAATTGTTTTCTTCCCTTGAATGAACCAGGCTCTGAACAACCTTGGGAGTGTTTATGTTGATTGCGGGAAACTAGAGGCAGCAGAAGATTGCTATGTGAAGGCCCTTAAAATCCAGCACACGCGAGCCCATCAGGGTCTTGCTCGTGTTCATTTTCTGAGAAATGACAAGGGTGCTGCTTTGAAGGAAATGACGAATCTTATTGAGAAGGCAAGAAACAATGCTTCAGCTTACGAGAAGAGGTCTGAATATGGTGATCGTGAACTCACAAAGGCTGATCTGGAGATGGTCACTAGATTAGACCCTCTTCGGGTGTATCCTTATAGATATCGAGCAGCAGGTTCATATTTTACTTCCTCACTCACCCTTTATTCAGCTCAGAAAAAAGAAACTTTTTTTTTTTAAAGGTTGTAGTTTTAAAACACTGTTATGTTGTGTGGTTGCAGTTTTGATGGACAACCACAAGGAAGAGGAAGCCATTGCTGAACTCTCCAGAGCAATTGCATTTAAAGCTGATTTGCATCTGCTGCATCTGCGTGCAGCTTTCCATGAACACAAGGGAGATGTCTTAAGTGCTTTGAGAGATTGTCGTGCTGCACTCTCTGTGGATCCAAATCATCAGAAAATGTTGGAACTTCACTGTCGTGTTAATAGTCACGAGCCATGAGTCAAGAACATGAGTTTTACCAGATGAAAAAGGAATTTGTAAATGAAAAGTATAGTTAAAGTAGGATTTAATTTAACCATTATTAGGGTGGCCGAAATTTTGTTATTTATATTCTATCTTCCTTGAGTTTTTCATTTCGCACACATGCTCCAGGTGTTGGACTTAATGCATTGTTTTCTTTAAACATTATCTTCATCGTTTACTTTCTTTGACTGCTCTGATTATTTTATATCTGAAAAGTTTAATTTAAAACAAAATAATTACTTAAATTTTGTTACTTATGTCATTCCTTCATTCCGTAAGATATAGCATTTAAATTGAATTTGCCACATGTACTACCAATAAATTAAAACATTTAATTATAATTTTACATTACAGTTTACTATAAAAGGAAATTGTCATTCATTTAGCGATAACAAATTCAATGGGAGCATCTGCCTACCTATTTGCCAACTCTTTTATAAATAATGAGACTTACACATATATGAGGATTTGTTTATAGCCTAATTTATAGAAATATTTTCTATTTTTACCTTTTATTAGATTTAGTGCTTGTCTTTCAAAAGAATTCAACTTAAACTTACCTTCATTAATATTTAAAATTATCATCTATCCCATCTTTTATCTTCCTCCTCTCCGTCCACCATTTACTCAACACTTCTTCCTCTTCTGCATTTCCATTTGTTCATTCATTCCTTTAAAGGTGCAGGCAATATTTCCATTTGATTTGTTATAAATGCATACAAATTTTAATGGCATAATTGTTTGTGTTTGTAGTTGTACGAGACAATTTTAGAAAATAATTCATTTATTTAGAGAATTTAAATTTTTTTGAAGAAAAATGATTTTTTTTGGATCAAAAATTAAATTGAAAAATTTTATAAAGATATTTCAATAACTAAAATAATAAAATTTTAATTTTACTAAAAAAAAAAAGAAATTGAAATTCCACTTTGAAATTCTTCATTGGTCAAAATGAAAAAACTCCACATGTGCAAAAAGGCAACTCATCAACCTTCAGCTCGGGTCATAGGTCAAAACAAATCGACATAGATGAATGTCAAGACAGGTTGGTTGGACCGAATGTCGAGTCGAGTTGACTGTGTTGAAGGTCGAATCAAATCGTTCAGGTCAAAGATCAAGTTGAACTAAGTCGACCAAAGTCGAAGGTCGAAGGTCGAGCTGAGATGGCTTGGCCGGAAGGTCGAGTCAAGTTAGCATGGGCCAAAGGTTGAACTAAGGCGGCCCTAGTTAAAGGTTGAGTTAAGTTGGTTCGAATCAAAGGTCTAGTTGAGTCGATCCTTGCTAAATTACATGTCGAGTCGGCCCCTAGCTGAAGGTCGAAATGAGTCTGCTTAAGCTGACAGTTGAGTTGAATAAGTCTAGGTCGAAGGTCTAGCCGAGTTGGCTCATGCCGAAGGTCAAAACAAGTCATCCCGGGTCGAAAGTCGAGACAAGTTGGTTCATACTAAAGGTCAAGCTTAGTCGACCCAAGCTGAAGGTCTAGTAGAGTCAGTCCTGGTTAAAGGTTGAGCAAAGTCAATCTGGACCGAAAGTTAAGTCGAGATAGCCTTAACCGAAGGTATAGCCGAGTTGGTATGGATTGAAAGTTTAAACCAATCAACACTGGTTGAAAGTCGAGATGAGTCAACTCAGACAAAAGATCAAGCTAAGTCGGCCCAGGTTGATCCAGACCAAAAGTCAAGATGAGTCTGTTGGCAAAAGCAAATACAAGTCTAAATGCTGAAGCAAGATTTTGATGATGATAAAAGAAGCTTGAAAGCCATCTAGAAGTCAATATGAAGAACATGTGTTGTTATGTTTAAAGCTATCTTGTAAAGTGTAATTAGAATAGTAGAATCAATATGCAAAAAGCAAAATCTGGTATTTCTCGAAAAATCAAAGTGATAATCAATTATCACTTAGGATAATCGATTATCCCGAGTTGAATCAATTTTTCAAGAAGGCACTGGAATAATCGATTATCACCTCTGATAATCGATTATCTGTTCAAAAATTTGTTTTCCATAAAACACACTAGAATAATCGATTATCACTAGTGATAATCGATTATCCTGGTCAGTTGGGCGCGACTGTTCAATTTTTGACCTAATTTTTGGAACCCATATTGAAGGAACATCAGAGTTACTTCTCACCAACCTTTTTGAGAAGCTAGAGTGCTAGTGTTGTGACTGTAAAGAGTGTTCTCTGAGTGTTCTCTAAAGAAGCTTTGAAAAACCTAGTGTGGGTAGAGCGATAACTTTTTCCTGAGAGGTTTTCTAGGAGATTGAGTGCTGCTGCTATTGCTAGGAAAGCTAAGGTCAAGGTTCTTTGTGTGATTCAGAGAAAGGTGTTCATCTCTTGTGTGTTCAAGAGAGGTGTTTTCTTTCCTTACTCTTTTACTATCTGATTGTAATCTGTTATTTGTTAGTGATTTAGTTAATCTCGTTTTTGAGAGATTAACAACTGGACGTAGGGTCTTTTGATCCGAACCAGTATAAATACTTGTGTTCAATCTTCTTCTCTATCTCTTTATTTCATCTATTATTGTGTTTAAAGAAATTAATATTTGATTTAATCGATAAATTTTAGAAAAATTTTAAAGTATTAATTTTATTACTTAAAACCAATTCACCCCCTCTTGGTTTTTGTCCAAACGCTTAAACATTCTGCTGCGCGATACCAACAATTGGTATCAGAGCTTGCTTTGATAGTTATTCAAATTTTTCGAAAATGGTTGGACAAAATCAAACTTTTGCTGAGGGTGCATCTATCAACATACCTCCTCTATTTACTGGTGAAAACTATCCTTTCTGAAAAATTAGGATGTAAATTTTTCTGGAATCTGTTGATAGAGGTATTTGGGATGCTGTGTTAAATGGTCCATTTGTTCCTGTTAATATTTGTAAATGATGTGCAGGAATCAAAGTCATTCTCGCAATGGACAACAGACGAAAATAAACAAGCCCAGTATGATGTAAAAGCTAGATATATAATTTCATTTGCCTTAACCCTAGATGAGTTTTACAGGATCTCAGTCTGCACAAGTGCACAAGGTATGTGGGAAATATTGCGTGTGACCCATGAAGGATCGAACGATGTGAAAAGGGCATGCAAGAACTCCTTGATTCAAGAATACGAAATTTTTCGGATGCAACAAGGAGAAACTGTCTACGATGTGCAGAAACGATTCACACACATCGTCAATCATCTAATAGGTCTAGGTAAAACTTTTGACACTGATGAATTAAATATAAAAATTCTTAAATCCTTGAACAGGACTTGGCAGCCGAAGGTGACAGCCATCACGGAGTCATAAAATCTTACGACAATGACGATGGCGACCCTATTTGGAAAGCTGAGAGAGCATGAGCTTGAACTGGGTAGACTAAATGAAGAAGATATTGGAAGAAAGAAGAACATTGCCTTCAAAACTGAAGTGGTTAAAGGCAAAAAGCAAAAGGAAGAAGAAGATTTAGATGACGATGAAAATCTTAGTCTTATGATTAAGAAGTTTACAAAATTCATGAAGACCAAAGGTAAAAATCAATTCAAGAATAACAAGAAGGATAATCAAGGATCATTCTCAAATTTCAAATGCTACTGATGTGAAGAATCGGGACACGTCAAGGCTGATTGCATAAATTCAAAGAAAAGTGAAGAAAAGAAGGGCAAAAAATTCTTTAAAAAGAAGGCATACATAGCATGGGAAGACAATGCCTCAAGCTCATCAAATTCTAGCGATTCTGATAATGAAGAAGCAAATCTATGTTTGATGGCTAATCACGATGATTCTGACAGTGAGGTAAATTCTACTTGCTATGAAAATGACTATGATGATTTGTATGATGCTTTTCAACAATTACTTGTTAAATCTAGTAAATTGGATACTGCTCATAAAAAGTTAAAATATGATTTTAAAGATTTACAAAGTAAATTCGAAAAATCTCTCTTGAAGAAGAATTTTTAAAAAATAAAATTTCAATATTAGAAAATAAAGAAAAAGAAATTGTTGAATGTGCTTCATGTAAAACTTACATGTTTGATATATGTATTTTGGAGAAACATCTTGAAGATGCCTTAGAAAATAAAAATTGTGAAAAGTTTAATCTCAAGAAAAACCCAAATAAGACCAAGCATGCTCATAATCAAAATGTTAAAAATAAAACTAAGAGAACTCGTAGAGTTTGGGTAGAAAAAGGAACATCTCATTCTATGAATACATATGCATGTACTGCTACATGTTTTTATTGCATGAAAAAGGGTCATACTTCAAACAAATGCAATATTAAACATTTTGGTGTTCCAAATGGGAAGTATCATTGGGTACCTGTTCATAAGTAGATATTTTTATTCGAAGCCCAAAGACCCAAACAAGTTGTTGGGAACCTAAATAAATTGTTTCCTTATTTTGCAGATGACTTCTAAATCCATAAGATCAATGTGGTATCTTGACAATGGTTGTTCAAGACACATGACTGGAGACAAAAAAAAAAGTTTAAGAACTTTAAAAGAAAGGAACAAGGATTTGTCACTTATGGGGATAACAACAAAGGAAAAATACTTGGAATCGGTGATGTAGGTGGAGGAAATACTTTGGAGATCAAGGATGTACTGTATGTGGAAGGACTGAAGCACAATCTCCTCAGTATAAGCCAATTATGTGATAAAGGACTCAAAGTAATATTTGAGAGTGACTACTGCAGTATTCATCAAAAGGACTCCAAAGAAGTAACCTTAAAAGGTATGAGACACAATAACATTTACTTCATTGATCTTGAAAATGCATCATCTAGTGATATAACTTGTTTAGTTGTTAAAGAAGAAAATCCTTGGTTGTGGCATAAACGAGCTGCTCATATTCACATGCAACAATTAAACAAACTAATTTCTAAAGAATTAGTAATTGGATTGCCAAAAATAAAGTTTGAAAAAGATAAACTATGTGATGCATGTCAAAAAGGAAAACAAGTAAAATCTTCATTTCATTCAAAAAATGTGATTTGTACATCAAAGCCTTTAGAACTTTTGCATATGGATTTGTTTGGTCCTTCAAGGACAAAAAGTTTTGGAGGAAATTACTATGCTCTTGTTATTGTTGATGACTACTCAAGATATACATGGACTTTCTTTCTCACACTAAAAAGTGAGGCCTTCAAAGCTTTTAAGAAATTTGCAAAAGTGATTCAAAATGAAAAAGATTTGAAAATTAAAGTTTTGAGAAGTGATCATGGTGGAGAATTTCAAAATGAATTGTTTGAAAACTTTTGTGAAGAAAATGGAATTATGCATAATTTTTCGGCACCTAGAACTCCTCAACAAAATGGAGTTGTAGAAAGGAAAAATAGATCTTTAGAAGAATTAGCCCGCACAATGTTGAACGACTATGATGCGCCTAAATATTTTTGGGCTGATGCTGTGAGCACGGCTTGTTATGTATTAAGTAGAATTCTCATTAGACCAATTTTTAAAATTACCCCCTATGAATTGTTTAAAGGAAGAAAGCCTAATGTAGCACATTTAAAAATATTTGGATGCAAATGCTTTGTTCTAAACTACGGAAAAGAAAATTTGGGTAAATTTGACTCTAAAGCAGATGAAGCTATTTTCTTAGGATATTCATTTACTAGTAAAGCCTATAGAATTTTCAATAGAAGAACCTTGAATGTGGAAGAATCTGTGCATGTTTTTTATGAAATTGTGGACCTTGAGGAGAATCCTCTTGAGTCAAATAAAACAAATGCAGGTGATGAAGAATATTTTAAAGAAGCTCTTGATGAGACGTACCTAAATGAGAACCCATTGACTGAACCTGAAGATCTTGCCAAAAGCTGGAAATCACCTAGAAGATTGTCTCTAGAAAATGTCATTGGAGATATATCAAAGGGAGTAGTTACTAGAAATATGTCAAATTTCTGTATGACTGTTGCTTTTGTTTCACAAATAGAACCCAAAAGTGTAGAAGAAGCTCTTCAAGATGATCAATAGTGTATAACAATGCAAGAAAAGCTGAATCAATTTGAAAGGAATGGAGTTTAGGAACTTATTCCTAGGGATGATTCACACCAAGTCATAGGAACAAAGTGGGTGTTCAGAAACAAGCTGGATGAAGATGGAAACATCACTAAAAACAAAGCCAGACTTGTAGCAAAGGGATACAGACAAGAAGAAGGTATAGACTATGATGAGACATATGCTCCAGTTGCCAGGTTAGAAGCTATACGTTTACTTCTTGCCTATGCTTCTCTCATGAAATTTAAACTATATCAGATGGATGTCAAAAGTGCTTTCTTAAATGGATTTATCAAAGAAAATGTGTATGTTGAACAACCACCTGGCTTTGAGGACTATAAGTTTCCTAATCACATTTACAAATTAAAGAAAGCATTGTATGGATTAAAACAAGCACCTAGATCTTGGTATGAACGATTAAGTACATTTTTGTTAGAAAATGATTTTGAAAGAGGTAAAATTGATTTAACCCTATTTATTAAAAGAGTAGATGAGCATATTTTGCTAGTTCAGATTTATGTAGATGACATAATCTTTGGGTCTACTGATAGTTTACTATGTAAGGGCTTTGCAAGCATAATGCAGGGAGAATTTGGAATGTCAATGATGGGAGAATTGACATTCTTTTTGGGTCTACAAATTAAGCAAATGGAAAATGGAACTTTCATTTCTCAATCTAAGTACTGTAAAGAAGTACTTAAGAAATTTGGAATGGATACTGCTAAGGAAGCAAGTACTCCTATGGGAACCTCCTGCTATTTAGATAAAGATGAATCAAGAATAGAAGTAAATCAGACTATGTTTAGGGGCATGATAAGTTCTTTGCTATATCTTACTGCAAGTAGGCCTGACATTATGCAATCTGTATGTGTGTGTGCTCGTTTTCAAGCCAATCCAAAAGAATCACATCTTACTGCTGTGAAAAGAATCTCAAAATATTTAAAAGGAACTACATGTCTTGGACTTTGGTATCCTTCAGGAGCATCTCCTAGTTTGATAGGCTATTTAGATGCTGATTATGGTGGTTGTAAAATAGATAGAAAAAGTACCAGTGATACTTGTCACCTCTTAGGAAGTTCATTAGTCTCTTGGCACTCTAAGAAACAAGCTTGTGTGGCTTTGTCAACTATAGAGGCTGAATACATAGCAACTGAAAACTGTTGTGCTCAAATTCTTTGGATGAAACAACAATTATAAGACTATAATATCTTTCTAAATCATATACCTCTGAAATGTGATAATACCAGTGCTATTAACTTAACCAAAAATCCCATAATGCACTATAGGACAAAGCACATTGAAATAAGACACCATTTCCTAAGATATCACATAAATAAAGGGAACTGTGAGATAGAATACGTAGATACAAAGCATCAATTAGCTTATATCTTTACCAAACCTTTAGCTAAAGATAGATTTTATGAACTAAGAAGAGACTTAGGCATATTAGAGATCTCTTAAATTGCCAAAAACTCAATTTCCTTCAAAAATTCGAAAAATAGCGCCAATAATCGATTATGCTTGTCAATAATCGATTATCAACCACCCTTAAAAATCTCAAACCATTCTGGAATAATCGATTATTTGGGGCAATAATCGATTATCCTCAATTCCGAGCCAAATATCAAAAACTCTCTGGAATAATCGATTATCACTTAGGATAATTGATTATCAGCTCGTCAGGATTCATATTTTACCTAGTTTTTGAAACAATAATCGATTATCACCTTCTGATAATCGATTATTACACGTCGTTGGACCAAATAATTTCAAAAACTAGTCGTTGTAACGGCTAGATTTGCATTAAAATGCGTGTATATGGCCGTTGGAGACACTTCTATATAAATATCAGCCATTTTGGTCACTGGTACACTCTTTTCTCACCTTCAACACTCAAGAACCTCTCATTTTCTCAAAAACTCTCAAAGCTTCCTTCTCCTTCACTTTAACAATGGCTGAACTTTCTCGTAGGAAGATTCCTACCCGCAGAAGAACTGCATCTCGTGCACCTCAACCCTCAACTACACCTAGGACTGCCTCCATTGAAGGCTGGATTTCAAATGAAGATAGAAGATCTGAATTCATCACATTGTGGAAAGACAAGCCCTTTATCACTCCGAAATTCATCAAATCTCAATTGTTTGTCAATCTTCGTTTTACAATCCCTGCTTTTCTTGCTGAATAAGGGGTCAAATTCTTCACAGAGATGCAAGGCACCTACTACCCCGATCTGGTACGAGCCTTCTACTTCAACTACAAATTCAGATATGGAGTGGGTTTTACAAAGGTGAAAGGTGTTGACATTATTCTGGATGATGATATTTGGGAAAATGTTGCTCAATTTCCCATTCATGATGGCACATCTCCAATCCTCACTGCTGGCATTGAAGGGTTCAACAGAATATTCGCCTATAAATCCTTTATGCGACGACTGGATCAAGAAATAGGCCACTAATTGCTAGCATGACCTCTCAAAGTTGATGAGCGTTTACTTCACTATCTTATTGTCTGGATTTTATGTCCACGTGGTACAAATCACGCATAGTGCAGTGAAGCAAATCTCATGATCATCTATGCTATGCTCAATCACATTCCTATCCATTGGCCAAACATCATTCTTGACACAATGCTCAAAGCCAAGAGATTGCCTCAATATCCACTCTCGTATTCCTTGCTAATATCTCGTATTTGTGAGTACAAAGGTGTAAATGTCTCTGATGAACAATCTCATAGCACCACTGAGGCAAACAAAATTGCGGAAAACTCCTTGAAGCAGATGAAATTTATTCCTTTTGGGAATACTTACATTCACAAGGATGATATGCCTCCCTCAGACCATGAAGAAGAAGAGAATCCTCCCACTGCTCCTATTCCTCCTGTTGACACAAATATTGGATCATCCAGTGGTGTTGGTGGCTCATCCTCTTCTTTAGAGGATCACATTTTAAACTTAAACTAGAGACTTGAAGAATTCTTTCTCCTCTCCACTCATCGACATGAAGAAGTCACTGGCCTAATTAGAGGATTAGATTCTAGGATTTCTAATCTAGAACATAAGTTTGACAAATATGATGAGGATGATGACATGAGTCAAGCATTTTAAATGTCTACATCATTGTTATTACTTTTATTGCTATTGTAAAGTGTTTTCCAGTTTTATTGTTATTATTTACAATTGTCTAATTGAGGGGGAGCTTTTCTATTAAAACCTTTTTCAAATGATCAAAACAAAGTGAGAAAAAGTTTAAAAGTTTAAACCAAACAGTGCTACTAACAAATCTACTTGTAAGATATTTTGATTGCAGATACTTTAAACATATTGTTTTGATCATCATCAAAAAGGGGGAGATTGTTGGCAAAAGCAAATACAAGTCTAAATGCTGAAGATTTTGATGATGATAAAAGAAGCTTGAAAGCCATCTAGAAGTCAATATGAAGAACATGTGTTGTTATGTTTAAAGCTATCTTGTAAAGTGTAATTAGAATAGTTAGAATCAATATGCAAAAAGCAAAATCTGGTATTTCTCGAAAAATCAAAGTGATAATCGATTATCACTTAGGATAATCGATTATCCCGAGCTGAATCAATTTTTCAAGAAGGCACTGGAATAATCGATTATCACCTCTGATAATCGATTATCTGTTCAAAAATTTGTTTTCCATAAAACACACTGGAATAATCGATTATCACTAGTGATAATCAATATAATCGATTATCCTGGTCAGTTGGGCGCGACTATTCAGTTTTTGACCTAATTTTTGGAACCCCTATTTAAGGAACATCAGAGTTACTTCTCACCAACCTTTTTGAGAAGCTAGAGTGCTAGTGTTGTGACTGCAAAGAGTGTTCTCTGAGTGTTCTCAAAAGAAGCTTTGAAAAACCTAATGTGGGTAGAGCGATAACTTTTCCTGAGAGGTTTTCTAGGAGATTGAGTGTTGCTGCTGTTGCTAGGAAAGCTAAGGTCAAGGTTCTCTATGTGATTCAGAGAAAGGTGTTAATCTCTTTTGTGTTCAAGAGAGGTGTTTTCTTTCCTTACTCTTTTACTATCTGATTGTAATATGTTATTTGTTAGTGATTTAGTTAATCTCGTTTTTGAGAGATTAACAACTGGACGTAGGGTCTTTTGATCCGAACCAGTATAAATACTTGTGTTCAATCTTCTTCTCTATCTCTTTATTTCATCTATTATTGTGTTTAAAGAAATTAATATTTGATTTAATCGATAAATTTTGGAAATATTTTAAAGTATTAATTTTATTACTTAAAATCAATTCACCCCCCTCTTGATTTTTGTCCAAACGCTTAAACATTTCGCTGTACGATACCAACAGAGTCGTCCCAAATTGAAAGTTGTGTTAAGTCAACTTGAATTCAAAGGTAAAGTTGAGTTTGTTTTAAAATATAAATTAAATTGCTTTATCTGAATAAAAAAATTGAAATTCAAGATATTTTAATTAATTCATCCAAACTAATTATTTAAGAAATAAAGAAAATTCAATTATAAATAATTCAAATATTATGTATTTCAATTTATTAGAGTCGTTGAAATCATTTAGTTAAATGATTTTGAAAATGAAATTTTAATTTATATAAGATATTGAATCAATTGTTTATCAAAGGATTATTAATTAAGCTGAGATAATATTTGGGATTCATGGATTGGTATAAATTTTTCATTTTGTTACAGATGTTAAATTGAATCCAATGTTTTATTATTGTTTTCTAAAGTCACCGTTATTTGCCTACAACGAACTTCCAGTTGCAACTTTGGTGAGGAGTGGGAAAATGAGTAAAGGCAACTCAAGAGTAAATGAAGAAGAGGGATCCACAGAAAGAAAACGAAGGTTAGATGAGAAAATAATTTTAAATATTAATAGAAAATCATTTAAACCTATTTTAAAAAAAAAAGATTAAGTTAAATATATTTTTCATTTTGAAATTATTTTTAAAAATTGTATTTTATTATTAAATTAAATTTGTACATATTTTGTCTCTATACTTTATGAAACTAATGTAAAATATCCTCCTAACAAATTATATTTGTACGAGATGTTTGGACGAGAAAATTTAAGAGGGTAATTCATTTACTTAGAAAATTTGAATTTCTTCTAAGAGAAATGACATGTTTAGATGAGAAAATTAAAATAAAATTAAAATTGAAAAGTTTAAGAAGGTATTTCAAATAATTAAAATAGTAGAATTTAAAAGTCACTTTAAGAAATTAGAATTCTCCAAGTTGTGAAATTGCTTAATGCTTACGACAAAAAAAAAAATCACAAGTCCAAAAGGTCAAGTCGAGTGAGGCAGAAGGTCAAGATGTCTCGATTTGGGTCGAAGGTAAAGCAAAGTCAACCCAGACCGAAGGTCGAGCCGAGTTGACCTTGGCCGAAGGTCGAGTTGAGATAGCTTTGAACTAGGTCAATCTTTGCCAAATGTTGAGCCAAGTTGGCCCTGGTAGAAGGTTGGGATGAGATGGGTCTGAATTCAGTCGGTTCGGATTCAAGGTCAAGCTTAGTCACCAGGATTCGTATGTCAAACCTGGACCAAAAATTTTCACGAGTCTATTTGAGCTGAAGGTTTATATGAGATGGTTATGAGCTGAAAATTAACATTTTTACTATCTAGTTCTATTTTCAAACTTTAGTTTCATCTTCTATTCTGTTTTAATTTTGTAGGGTACTATAGTTGCAGATTTTTGGAGTCCATTTAGCATTTAAAAATTATTCTGATGAAGGGACCTTGTGGTTCCACTTTAATTTAGGTCCCACTTTAATTTACTTTAATATTTTTGTTTTACATTTTGTTTCAGTTCACTGTCCTGATTTAATTCTGCATAACAATAAAATAGTAGTTATTCCTAATTCTGATTATAGTAATATAGCTTAATTTTGTTATAAATAGATATAGTTATATAAATTTGTGATGCTTTGATTCTTCTTAGAAAATAGTCGGTTTACTTCATTTAAAGTTTTATGTTGTTATTTACATTTGCTCAGTTAATTGGAATTCAATTTACTAGTTAGAAAACAGTACAATTTAATTCAAGTTCAATTCAATTCAAAAACAGCTAAAAAAATAATATAATTTAGTTAAATAGTGTAATCAAGTTCAAAAATAGTATAATTTAATTTAAAATTAGTAAATAGTATAATTTAATTTAAAATTAGTGCAACTCAAAAGATAACTCAATTTAAAACAGTTCATATTATAATGTAAATTCGTTTAATATAATTTGTTAGAATAATTAAACTATTTTTTAATTCAATTGAGATAAACTATTTTTTACTTTAGTACATATGAGTTACTTGTTAATGCAGCTTTTAATATTGCAGCACAATTCAATTCATTTTAGTCGACCCTTGTGTTTTTACATTTAAGGTTGTGAATTGGAAGAAAGAAAAATAGACTAAAGAGATTGGCTCAACCTGCTCCCTTCTAGGCTGTGCGGCTTGCAAGTTAAGTGGGGCAAGCTTCACCAAGCCAATGGATTAAAAATCTGAATCTAACTCGCAATTTTTTAATATAAGTCGCCCAACATTGTCATTCCTAAAAAAAATTCTAAAAAATGTTTGAAATTAGAAGACATCAATAAAAGTAACCCAAAATCCATAAATATCCAATTAGAAAAAGAATGATCCTTTACAATCTGAATTGAATAACAAGTTTATTACCCTATTCTCATAATCTTTATTGAATATCAATTTTTTACAAAAAAAATGTTTTAAACTCTTAATTGCAAGCATTTCCTTACGAACATTAGCTCTTATACACGGATATACAAAGGAATTTTATTAACACAGCACATTAATGTAATGTACTGTATGGTATAATCAAAATCCAAACACGTCCTTCTAACACGTGTGACTGATTATAGAATTTTTCACCGACCAATATCTACGCCGTGGAATTTTGGACATCCCCATTTGGGTTCATCCTCATCATGATTGGCCGAATGCGGCGTAAAGGGTGTCCTAAGCAGAGGCAATATTGATCTTTGTTTATGACGTATGTTTCATGAGTTTCCATCATGCAAATTAGCCGCTAGATTTTCAGCTTTTCTCGATGTCCTTGAAGAGGCATTTGAAGCAAATGAATGAGATGAAATAGCAGTGATTAACAAGAAGCCAACCAACTAAAATAAATGATAATGATATACTAAAAAGATTACTTACCTGTAAATGAATAAATCGTTTTCTATATAATCACTCTCTACGGGGATGTTGGAAATAAGGATGTTGAAGAGCCTCATCAATACTTGGCCGATCCTCCTACAGTTTATCACTCAAGCCTTGATTAGATATTTTGAGGGTAAACATGACAAGAAATGCAGTTAGAAAAATTAAGTTTGATTGAATGAAACTAAAAATCTCGTTCAATTGAAAAATTTTATGGTTTTGCTTTGAAAGCAAAACATGATTTGTGACTTTCAATACAAAGTAAACTTCGGTTTGAGTTCCAAAACTGAAAACCAAACACATACTTACCGGATCCCAATGTAACAAACGGCGCACTAACCGGAAAGCCCAGATGTCTGAAAAACTGCAAGGCAAAGGAAATATTATGACGAGGACTTGATATAATATGCTAAAAGGGAAAGCATCAGATGTAGCAAACTAACCCTATCTTTAGCGGATCTCGATTCTTAATTTGACGAGTAATGAATTCTTCAGAGCATTTCCAAGATGCAAGTGAAACTCCAACCTATATTCACAAAAATAAACACTTCATCTTTCCAAAAACTAAACCATTGGATTGGACCCATATATTATAGAAAAACATTTTTTCTTTGAAACTAGTGCACAAGAAATTAAGGTGAGTTAGGGGTAACTGAAATTAAGATGACTTTCCAACACTGTCATTTTCAGCCACATTAGACTTGGATTAAGCATGAGGTTTACAAATGGAGATAATCTTTGCTGCTTGTCTTGTTGAAAATTACCTCAGTCTAAAAGTGTCGCCAAAACCAATATATTTATTATAAAACAGTAAAATATTTTTAATTTTAAAAAATGTCAATCAACAAAGTCATAACACATGAAAAAGTTTAAACAACTTAATTAGCTTTAGTCAGGCCAAGAACCAATGATTAAAAGAGGGACAGTGGTAAAACTTACTTTGTTCACTGTGTGATACTTTTTTGAGAAACTGCTCGACCCGGAGACCCCAGGGATTAAAATGCACAATTCCATGAATGATCTAAGTCTGTGACCACATTAAAAGATAATAGTTAAAATTATAGGGTACAGAAGTTCAAAAGAATGAATAAATATTAAGTTCCCTTCATTACAATAAAGTCTTTAGAACAAAGGCAATCACCTCCCAGATTCTCTCCTGCTTCCTTAATATTTAATAAAGATAGGAAAATGCTAAAGAGCAAGCAAAGTCCAAAAAGCTGAAATGAACTAAAGATTCATGAATTCAAACTTAAACCAGAAAACTGAATATTGATTGTGATTTGGGGTCCCAAGATAATCCACAAAGGAATACACATCATTGAACATCAAGACTGTTGTCACCCATTCCAATAAATGTTGAGGCACTTCCAATTCAATGAAGGACTTGTTCTTGTGTAAAAAAAACTTCAGCCAAATATTTGGAACAACAAAACAGACACTCTAGCATTGAGATACTGTTTAAGTTGAGTTTACAAATAAATTCAACAAGACACTGAAATCACACACAATACAGCCATAAACTAGTTTTCCGACAAAGCATTCTGTAGTTTGTCCACAAACTACAAATAACTTCATAATTTCTAATTGCACAACCAACTATTAGGCACACACTCTTAAAACATAACTCCCGAAAGTTATTTTGCATTTTGGATGCATAACTGCTACCATGCACTTCTAATACAGAACTATTTTCTAGAACAATTGAAGATATATACACCTAAATCCTAATAATTGCCAACAGCCGTTTTCTACTCTTAACTGACATCCTACAACTTTTAATATCGAACTGCTTTGAACTATCTCCAATCCATTGGTGGAACTAACTTGGATCTTAGTTCCCATCAAACAATTTGGTGAATTGGAGAACAAGACATCTTCAGAAACAGAAAAACCGCTAAAGGGTACATTCCTTTTGAACCGCCAAGAACTTACATCCCATAAAAAAATTTTGGTAGCCTTTCTAGTTTAGATAGAGAGATAGGTACTATCATTGTGTCATCCTTATTTCTTGCTATCAAACAAATTTAAGATTACATTCATAAAAAAAATGCATACTTGTATGCCAACTCCTTCACACCCTCATTCCAGCCTTTTAGATGTTGATCTAATAGAGTCCGTGTTAAAGCATTTATCTGAAAAACATCTGGTGTGCCTAAGACCAACTCTAACATCACAACACCAACGCTCCACATGTCATATCTGTGAAAGCAGAAAGATTGCATCAAAAACATGCAGAATAAAAAGACCAAGCAACATCTTTAAAGAAAAAAATGAATATGGATGCTGAATT
The DNA here is from genome assembly GCF_037176805.1 of Vigna unguiculata. Taxonomy (NCBI): domain Eukaryota; kingdom Viridiplantae; phylum Streptophyta; class Magnoliopsida; order Fabales; family Fabaceae; genus Vigna; species Vigna unguiculata. Next base: position 27,001,388 of record NC_140798.1, on the reverse strand, counting down.
CATGTAAAAATACCACATACTTCAAAGTCGAGCTTGTTGGCCCTTGATACCATGTAGCATTTAGTAAAGCTTCAGGAGGAGTATACTCATAGGTTTGCTCAGCTCTGAAGAAATATAGCAAACTTTTACCACAATAATCACAAGTAAATGATCAGTGTATAAAGAGAAGCGAGATACCTCGAAGGCCCAGTAGAACCATACAAATTATTTAATGTGTATTCATCAATTCCACTTCCAAAGTCAATAATACGCCTATAAGAAACAGCAAAAAGGAGTCAAATTCACTACAAAACGCTGAAAAATCATGCACACACGAATGGAGACATATGTTGGATAGACAACTAAAGTTTTAAAGGTAAGCACTAACCCAGTTTTATTGCTATCATTGACAAAGACTCAACTATGACTATGAGGTAAAAAATAATTTGAGAAAAAGTTTTCCCAACGCAAGCAGGATATAGAGCATACATAGATACCTCTTAGACCTGTTTATAGATAGATTCACAGTGTAATAATTTGAAGAGTTAATTAAGAAAATTTTCATGCATCATGTGGCATAGGAATTTAAATTCCATATGTACAGTACACGAAAGGCTTCATAAGAAAATCTCAACATTCATCATAACTAAAAGGCATAGAATTCAGATACATAACTAACACTACTAAAAAAATCTTATATTTCCTAACAATTTTGTTTTGAAATTTTTTTCGCAAGAAATACTTACAAATTTTGTTGTAAAAACAAATTTTGTAAGAAATATTTGTGAATTTTATAATTTTGTAGGAAATAATTACCCACGATGGAATTACCTACCAATTAAGATTCTTAGAAAAAATGGCAAAAAAAATATCTTTTCTTGCAAATTCTTTTCACAAATTTGCAAGAAAAATCCCATGTAATATGAAAATTTCTAATAGTGTAAGCAAGCAAGAACAAAAACAGCATTATAAATTATCATCAAAAAGAGATGAACATCAGATTTCACAGTGAATGAATTTCCTTGCATATTATCTTTTCTGAAATGTCAGTCACCATATATAGCTTACTTTTTTGGAACAGAACGAGTAAAAGTGAATTGAAATAGCAGAGAATTTAATTATGTAGATCAATTGTCAGAAAGAAATGAAAAAAAGATTTAATTGTTCCATACACATGGAAATAGGAAATTGGAAATAGATGGTAGACCAATGTTTAAAAGGATATGAAATAGGCAGCCAAACTAAAGAGGATCATTGCAATAAATGATTGGCTTTAAAAATATTTATTCAAGTAGTTTTTGAAATATAATTTGAATGTCAAACATTAGGAAGTGAAATTCTGCAGGCAACAAGATTCTTGGATGCACTAACACCAAGATAGAAGAGAAGTTGCAAAAGTTAATATCATTCTATAAGATTATATTAAAACCAAACACACAGTGCTTAAGAAAAATACGAATTACACCACAGTTGAACTAATAATAAATAGATGTAACTAGGCATATCCATGGTTTCAATACATAATATAGAAGTTAAAGTGTTTACAATCAATTTTTATTCTAAAATAAACAATTTAAAACAACAGGATGTACTGAAATGCAACCAGGATACTTCACTTTACATTTTGGTGGAAGAATTATTAACTTTAGTGGGAATCTCTTTCAAGCATCTCCCTGTTTCCTGATCTTCAAAGCATATCACCATATTCTCTTCAAAAGTAAACTACACTCAGTTAATTTTCTTAAATAAATTCTTTCAATTGAGCATTGCATTATAAAAAATGAAAAATCAATAAAATATGCATCAATGAGTCACAGATAGCAATCTCTGTGGATAAGGGTAGTGTTTAAACAATTAGTCAAGTAGCATTAAGCACAATACACAGGTGAAACATTTTGGAGTAAACATAGGACCCAAACTGAAATTGAAAAGTTGTAAAGAGAATTAAACTGAGCAGAAGGTTTTAAATTCATTCAACCCACCGAAAACACAAGACAGAGGAAGCATTTATGGTAGCTGCCCTCATTAGTACAGTTGTACAATGAATGATAACAGTTCGTAAAACAAACGAAGAGAATAGTCTGTTTTATAACAGAATGAAAAATGCAATATTTTTTATATTATACTCTAATAAAAAATCACCCAGACTGATTAAGTAAATTTATAATAAAGAAGAACAAAAGGAGAGTTTACTTGAAAAAGGAAAAATAGATATACTATTGATTAAGTAAAGGCATACATCTCTCAGGAACAACAAATTACCCATGTCTTACCAGGTTTAATATCTCTGTGTGTGATGTTGCGATCATGACAGGATTTGAGAGCTAATAACTGAGAAGATTAGGAAAAGAGGGTTGTCAAGAATATGCAGCACAGGAAAGATCAAGAATAAATTCTGGGAAATGTAATATTTGTTTGTTGACAGCAGCTATCAAATTTATCTAAGATATCAAAATACTTGAACCGCAAAAACTCTTATAATTTAAGATACTTGAATAATGAATGTTCTCCATGAGATCAAGATTTGGGATTGAGGAATTATTAGAAAAAATGAGAGAAACTGAAGTGTATGCTTCTTAATAAGCCCGGTTGCATGCTAACCAATTTCTAATATTAGACACAAATTGAGCATCCAAGAACCTATGCACAGGTTTATAATGCACCATAAACAGAAAGAAAGAAAAATTATGAGAAACCTCAGGATTTAAAACAAAAATGTACACCTAAGTAATAGTATTGGCTTTTTACTTTTTCCTGAAATAAATGCAGTATCTAATATTGCACAGATTTTAAAGTATATTTTAAAAACAAGGGAACTATGAAGGCTATCAGGCTAATGCATCTACATTTTAAGACATACCAGCTGCCTGATAAGGTTGCGCATTTCTTCCTGTCCTTCTTCTGTTGTTTTCAACCAATGCCACCACTTTGAGGGTCGTAGTATCTGAACTTGTTTAGCTTGCTCAAGTCTTTCTTGCTCATCAGAACCATATGCATCTTCCACTGAATATAGAAGTTTTGAGAGTGACACACCTTCAAAACTAAATACAAGCCAAATTTCGTTCGCCTGAGACTCAAAAGATTCCACATATCTTGCAATATGGTTCAAGCCTTCTTCATAAAGGGTTCTTTGTACACGAAATTTGTTTGGGAATGAATTCTCAGGACCAAATTGTGATGATGATTCCAAGACACAGGTTGATTTTCCAGCCGAGAGTGGATCTTCAAAACATGTAGAGGCATTTAAAAAAACTTCTCCAAAGTACTTCTCCCTTAGACCACTCAAGTAAACAGATGACCCCTTCTCCACCTGTTTAACTCATTTCAGATTTATTTCTGTTACATGGTTACGTGTGCATAATTAATTATAATCAACTTTTCCTATTAAAATCAAAGCAGAAAATCCAAGCATGCATCTTCTCTTTTGATTGGGATTTATAATTATCATTAAAAGCTTTTGTTAAAAAAATATTGCTAGAGCATGAAAGGTAAAAAAGAAGAGGTCAAAAATAACAAGCATTTGAAGTTTTGTTTGCAATAAGAGGGAAGGGAGATGAGAAAGCTCCAATATGAATAATAGACAAGATGTAAAAGAGAAAAGTGGAAAAGGTGTAGAAACAATAGGGAGTATTAGATTTGTACTAATGAGAGGATAAAATAAAATAGAGAAAAAAGGACTGGATAGGAAATCACACACATCAAACATAAAAGATAATTTATCATAATTTCAGGCTTTCAACATTATTCAGAATACAATTACTGAAATTAATTTCTTAGAAGGTTCAGTTTTCATTTTTTGGTGATAACTATGCAAGACTAAAATAAAACATCTAATTTACATTATATTTAGTAAGGAAAAAAGCGCACTACGCAGAAGCTGAATAGGAAAAACCGAACAATCTGACTAAAAGAATAAAACATGCAGCTTCCTCTGAGGTCAAGTAATCAACATAAAGACGGTGACTCAATTTCGAGAAATGTCTATTCCAGAAATATATAAAAAATAAGGACTGCGAGAAAATAGATTGTTGATATGATCATGAAAGTGGGGTCTTCAATTAAAGAAGAGTTTGGAGAAGAAATATCAAGAAGACAAGTTAAAAATACAAAAAATGTAAAAAATATCGTGGAAAATCCCACAAGACAATATCCAGAAAAGAGGCATAGGTTAGAATAGATTGATTGAATATTATAATAAAACTAACCTAGATTAGAATAGCTAACCCTAAAAGGAGTCTAAGATCTCCATTTAGAGTAGATAGAAAACGCGCCTCCTTGACCACACATGCCTTGTAAAATCACTCATGGAATTGAAATCAAATTGAGTACTTTTAAAGTTATTTTGTGTTTCTTTTGTGATTGTTGCTTGCTTAGTTGACTTGTCCCAAGTGACCTCTCTTTTTCTTGCCTTCTTAGAGCCACCAAGAAGGGTGCCAAGGGACCTTCAAGGGTCATAGGCAACCTCCATGGTTGTGTAAATTTGATGAGGTAATCATCACCCTACCTTATCCCTTTTCCATTCATCATGTGTCAATCTTCCATGTTTCTCTATTCCATTTCTTGTGTTGTTCAGCTGTGTTCTTGCCAAGATTGCATCCCTTGCCTCTGCATCCCTTCAGCTTGCCAATAACATCACAAAATCCTAAAGAGAACTCTCACAAAAACCTGTCCATTCTTACGTTTCTCCAAGAAAACCAAGAAACACCTTCAACCTTTCCCAGCCATAGCTTCGGCTATCCACCCTTACACCACCCAAATCTCACTTATAATTCACCTAACCTAGCTTGTTGCAACCCTCTATACATCCACAACATAAACCCATTGTTAGAACCTCTCCACAATAGCTTCAACAAAATTACTTCAAGAACCTCTCCAAGATTCTAACCAAAACGCATCCTAAAACATAAAAGAACCTCCCTGAGTTAGCATAGAAGTATACACCATCCTCCCTATAGCTAGCTGAAATCAAAACAAAACCATAAAGAACCTAGGGACCATCCAATAAACCATTTTTTGGGAGCTTAGCTAGCTGTAATTTTTGTTGCATCTTAAAATCCTCCTTTTTAAGAAACCTCCAACCAGATTCCCATCAATTGGATAAATAAGGCAGCAGACTTATAGCTTGTTAATTATGTTGATTCACAAAAGAAAAATAGGTATAAACTCCATTCTCACAATGCATAGACATCTACCAGATCCTAATGCATTGAAGCCAGTAAAAGCAGTTCAACATCACTCAAACTTATTACCATTATACGTTTCAAAATGTACAGGGTGTAATTAGAAGGACCGTTCTGACAATCAGAAGCAGTTGTTCTGTTGTTTGTATTTGTATCATCCCTGCTCCCTTTTGCAGCATTACTATCTTGATTACAGTTCCAATGAAAAGCCAACCACACTTCACCAAATGATCCACGTCCAAAACTCTTCTTCAACACATACCTATGCACCAAAACACAATTTGGATTAATTGTGAATCATAATGGACACTATGACAGTACACTGAAAAAGGGGGTACGAAAAATTCTGAATGTGCTTGAATATAACTTAGTAAATTTATTTATTAATAATTAGAATGATTATTGACAGGAAATTGATATGCTGAATTATTATTATGAAAAGAGTAAAAGATAAAAGGTTGTCGAGATATTTTAGGAAGTTTTACATTTTATTCTGTCAATATCTTCTAGGAAGTTTTAGATTTTAATCCTATTGGTTATAATTCTATATATTGGCTGTATTTTGGTTTTATTACTAGCTTATAAATCCCACAATCTCAGGGATTTGTTTCCTAGAATAGGCTATGCTTGTTTTGTAAATTATCCAATCAATGTATGTATCAGAGCTCATGATCCTTGGGAGTCTTTGATTGTATTGTATTGCCTGTTATCTGTTTTCTGTAAGCCTTCATAGTTGTGGAATCTGATCTTCATTGATGTGCGTCTATTATCAATTAATTTCTCTATGGCTTAATTGCACATAATTTTAATGGCTGAAATGGAAAATGGTAACAAGCATGACGGTGCAAGATAATTACAGAGTGTTATTCAATCTAACAGTTCAATGATAAAAATCATCTAAAATGATCTCAACCCATTAAGACCATCTTAAAAGGGAAAGGAAAGGCTAGTCATTTAACCTATGATGTTTCCAATGAAGATGATCCTACATTCAAGTCATGGGACAAAGAAGACTTCATGATCATGACTTGGTTATGGAATTTGTTAGGTATTGTTGAGATATTGTTAGTTACAATATCTTGTGTTAGTTACCGTTAAGAAGTGGATTTTAAGTCTCACTTAATCTTACAAAATCGGCTTGTAAGATGAGGTTTGCATCCACTTATATACTCTAAATTGGTCTTATCACTAACACCCCCTCACGCCGAGATATATACATCTCGAGCGTGAGACTTGACATTAGTCTGATAGCCGATGGAACAACTGACCCAACAAACAACAAATATCGCTAGGATAAGCTCTAAACTATGGCTCTAACACCATATTAAGAAGTAGACTTTAAACTCAATGGCCCATATTTCCTACATGATTCTTCCCAACACACACACACACACAAAGTGGCTGTAATCTACTGAGTTGTGAATGTGATGTGTATGTAGTGTTTTTAAGAGGGAAATGCTATGTTATTTGGCTTTAGGAGGTGTATTGAATAGGGATTCCTTGACGAGATTATCCATATTATACTAAATATTCAGACACACAAAGAGGAAGATGTTTAGGTGGTGAAAGTTGATGGAGGTTCCTATAAACTGAATTTATATCAAAGAGAACTGTTTCAAGCAAGTTATTGGGAATGAACCCTGTCATATGAAGAGGACTTAAGTCCTGAGATGTGAAACTACGTAGAGTGTCAACAGTTTTGTGAAAATCTACTATGACAAGTACCAAATCTTTGAATCCAAATCAATGCATGAGTCTTCCGAAAGAAGATGTATAAAGTTAGTAGAGATATACGTGTGATCCACATGATGATGTGTTGTGCTTTGCTGAGATGTACTCTAAAATGTTTGTTATAAATTGAACTCTGATCTTTTAAATATGCTAGCTTACCTTGTGTTTTGAGAATGTGTTATCCACCTACAATGATCGTGTTACACAAAGGCAGAGGGTGTTTCAGGTGGGAATGAGGGGCAGAGGAAGACTTTTTTATGTAAATATTTTGTATATGTATATAAGTATAGTGATTAGTAGTAATGTAACTCCAAAGTAGGGTTATTACACTCGCGGCTAAGAATGATCTATAGCTTAAAATTAGATATTTGTGGATAATATCAAAGTCATTTAAAGTCTACCCTAGTCAAATTCATTGAGGTTGATGTACCACTTGTTGGGTTCTTATTATAACACCCACAAATATCTAATCTTACATTCATGATGTTCATTCCTTGGCATGAGGTGTGTTGGACGTCTCATATCAACTAAAGGTGAGGTGCAAAGCTGGTGAGATTTTCAACCCACCTCTAGTCGACGTGGGATCTTCAACAATAATAAACATTAAATGCTACAATTTCCAACACTGACCATCAATCCAAGATTAAAGAAAAGGGAATTCTAAAATTTTACGGATTTAAAAGTGCACTTTTCACCATACTAAGAACTATATTGTCCTCTCCATTAATGAATGGATAGGAATTCAAAGTAGATAAAATTACCTCAAATCAGGCATTGAATAATCAGAAGATCCATTGCTGGCATCAGTATCATTTAAAGGAATTGATTCAAGAAGACCAATGAAACTAGCAAAACCTTCAGGATTTATGCATCGGCCTTCAGTTTCATTAACAGTTGGACCATAGTCAAAGCAAAAGTTCTGGTTATTGTATAAATCTACAAGACCACCTGATGCTGAAAAGGGACCAACCAGCACATTTGATTGTCAACAGATAAACCAAAATTTAACTATAAGCAAATGCAACATAATAACAAAAATTAAGAACAACCTCTAAATTACCAAGATTGTGTAATTAGATAATAGACATCTTGCTTACGGGCATGATGAGAAAGGGAATCTGGTGGAGGCGGAGGTAGTTCATACAAATAGTCATCCCAGTCAGTTTTTTTGGCAATCTGCTTGGAGTCCTCTGGTTCATCAAGATTTTCAGATAAATAAAAGCAGCCAAAATCACCATCTTTCACTTCAACCTGTCACAAAATAAATCCTGAGGTATTCAATTATTTGGATTGATTTTGATCTGATATTTTTTATTTTAAAATGAAGTAATGATTAATGTTGGAAAGCTGCCTTAATTATGGTCAAGCTTGGTCCACCTTAATACCAACCTCGTTAGTCTCAAGGATGATCCACATCCATTAAAGATATAGCTTAGAAAGCTTGGACAGTGATCACTTTACAAACTAGTTTTGATGGATTTGGATTGGCTCTACACCCAAATTTTGAAATAACTTTAAAACCTATCCTAGATCCATTGTGAGGCTACTTTCATAGTCATTATGCTCTAGGTTAGTAGTCCCAGGCATGAAGGGGAGTTTCGAAAAAATTGTGGACACTAGTAACCCGGAGCAACCTATAGTCCCACATCAAATATATATATATATATATATATATATATATATATATATATATATGACGTAAAGTAAGTTAGTTTTATGGGGTTGAGATAGACCTTAAACCCAAATTCTAGAAATGTTATACTAGAAAGATATGTTTTAAGTTAGTTTTCCCATCTGTTCGCACAACACCATTCGGTGATCAGATTGGTGATAAGGCATGAGGATTAACTATTCAAGTCCCTAACAAAAATTATGGCTGAAATTCTAAGAAATCCAGTAAAGCAGGTTGGTCCTCTTCATTCAATTCCAAACATATAAACATTCCCGTGTTTAACACAAAGTTCCCCATCCAACAACAATATCACAAAATCAAAAGCTCCAGGATGGACTCAATTACATTTTAAGGAACACAGCAGAAGAATAATCAAACTTTGACACACATCACAGTTAACTTATAAATTGAAAATTCTATCAGTCTTTTCAGAATAATCAATTAATTCCATTAGGACACAAGTTATGAGAAAACCAAACAAAATATGGAAGAAAATTGACAATAATAAATTTCCATGGCTTTTGGCCATACCAATATTCGCTTGAACTTGGTATCTACTAGATGAGGGTGCTCCAAGTGCATAAGATCAGACGAGATGCCATTAACTGATGAAGTTCCAAAATAATAAATTAGTGGAAGCTACATACAGGAATAACCAAATTTTATTCATCAATTGTTTAAGTTATCAGAGCAGAACATACCATGAAATTGCAAATTAGATTTTTATACATTGAAATTATTAATGACACCAGCATTTGCTACATACAAATGCACAGGAAAAGATACTTTGTAAAACTTTATCTACAGTTTAGTGCAAGCAAATATACCCAATACATGCTTTATGTATGTAACTTCATATGCTATTGCATGCCACTCGGACTTTCTTCAGACATTTAAACACAAACTAAAGATAATCAAAATATCAGTGCCGGAGCTACACAAATCCACACCACAAGAGAATTCATTTTTAGTGGTTAGCGTTTAAACTTTTAATAAAATCAAAAACATTGGTGATTAGCAACTACAAAAGAATTACCTGATACGAATTTTAAACCACATAAAAATACATAGCTCAGTCAAATAATAACTAAAATCATATAAGTTCTCCCAAAAGTGTCACTTACATTGTCTTCCCTTACCTTACTGTTTTTCTTCTCCACATAATTCTTATCTACAGTTATTAAAAAGTCCAAGTTTTGTAATTTAAATTATAGAATTTTTTAAATTGGAATCCCTTTTGGGCCTCCTTCACTTTAATTTGGTCTTACTTGAATAATTAAGATAAGAAAAATACAATGCATTCAACCTCCACTGATGTGCTTACATTAATATGAGTTACTTAACAAATGCAAGGCACTTGTATTACCCGTAACCCACAGGCTAGGTACATAGAAAAGAAATAATACTAAATAACCTTTCATTTTAGCACTCCCCTCAAGCTAGAGCATGTAAATAACATGCACCAAACTCACCCATATAAACTAAATCCTAGGTCCTCTTAGATATTTAGTTAGAATGTTTGCGAGTTGCATTAGAACTAACACTGTGGTAATAAGATTGATCCTTAGACAGCAACTTCTCTCTAACAAAATAACAATCAATCTCTATATGTTTAGTTTTTTCATGAGACTATGGATTAAAGGCTATATGAAGAGTTGTCTACTTGTCACAAAACAACTTCATCTAATCATTTTCACAAAATTTCATGCATAGCCAGAACCATAGACATATATACAACTTTTGCCCTAGATCGAGCAACAACAGTTTGTTTCTTAAGGGAGGGCATTGGTGACAGCAGTGTAGAACGCCAAATACAATGGCGATGACTGAAACCATTGTCAAAGGCAATGATGGATAAGACAAAGCGGGATCGTGCTTGCTCTAATACCAACTTGAAAAAATAAGATAGAGAGAAACAATGTATTCAACTTCCACTAGTGTTTGTGATAAAGATTGCATGTATGATAGTTTTGTGTATGTGACTATTTCTTTGAAAAGTTGAGCAATGATATTTGTAAGATTAATATTTATGGAAGGACAAAAAAGGCATACAAAATGTGTACAACAAAATGGGAATATTCTTACTATATATAGTTAATGATTATGGATCTTAATATAAATCAATAATAAGAAAAGGGTGCCAAGCCATAGGAAACATAAGGCTTTGTGTGTGAAATATGTGTTGCTTGCTTACAATATGTTCCATACATGTTCTTATAATGTCTACTATGGTTTCATTGTATACACTTTCTCAATGTATTTTTAGTGGCAGTGGATGATATGAAATCCATGCTACAAAACTTGTTTGGAGAGGACTCTAATAATATGAAATCCATGCTACAACACTTGTTTGGAGAGGACTCTAATATGTACATCACTTCATTTGGGATTAGGTTTTGGCCTATATTAGGTGTATAAGCATCGTGGTCTTTCTAATTGGGTTTCATTAAGATATGCTTAGAGATTAGGAACACTTCACTACATTTATTTTCTCTTCCCCCTCAATTATTTTCAGATTTTAATTTGGAGGTTACCTTATCAGAATGTCAAAATGGGTTATGTACCATCTAGGGAATGACTGACCTCAACATGCTCATTTTGATTCCGACCCGATAAATATTTATCATAAAACGACGAGTTTCAGTCATAGGCCGAGGTGACGAGCAAAGAATCCGAGCAAGATTTGGGTCAAGCAGGAATTGGGCTGAACAGAATTTAGACCGAGTAGGATTTGGGCCGAGCAAGAATTGGGCCAAGAAGAAATTGGATCGAGTAGGATTTGGGCCGAGCAGGATTTGGAACAAGTACAATTTGGGCCGAGCAGGATTTGGGCTGAGGTGGTTAGTTCGTTTCTAAAAGAAAGAGATTTAATATCCAGCGGAAAAATAGGAATCAGTTGTTGATATTTTGCCACACTAACATGTCTTCCTACGAATTAGGTAGGTAGGAGCCCTATATAAAGGAGAAGGGAGGAAGAGATAGGCAGACCTCTTTTAGAACTAGAACTACTGAAGTCCAGAAAATGGGAAACGCATATCTACTAGTGTAAGAGCCAGAAAGGTAGTTTGTTCTTGGTTTTCGTCTCCCAGAAATTCGAGACCGGAACATGGCGCCCACCGTGGGGCCTGGTAAAACGAGGTCCCAACCACAATAACATGAATAAATCACGATGATAAAGTAGTCCATGATGAAAGCGTCAATGGCGGAGTTGGGAAGGGAGAAGAGATGACAAAGGTCTTTTGATGCTCGACGATGAGGGCTCATGATGACCTTTGACAAGGTTTCAGCGGTCTTGGCAAAGCTGAACGGAGAAGTGAGCCCTATGCCAACCTCGAAGCAAGAAGTGGCCAGACATCAATCAACCCAAAATCTACCGCACAAGCACGAAGCTGGATGGAGATGTAGGCTCTTGGCCGATCTCCATTGTATCCTCTTTATAAACTTTTCATTTGTATTATTTTTCCTTATCATTAAGAGCTCATGAATTACCAATTTTGCAAGGCAACCAAAGAAACTCTAACTCGATAAAAAAGTAGGTCGGCCCCTGCTAAACCAAAAAGGCCTAAAGCAGGTCGACTCTTACGATCTACACATTCCAGCTTGGCTGGAAGCACGCAATAACCTGTCTAAACAAAAACTACCACTATGATTCACTTGTTTTATATTGAGGGTCTCATCAGTCCGACCTCGCTACGAGCTTGGTAAAAACCTCAGTACTGAGGACTAAACTCGATCCAACCTCGCTATGAGCTTGATAAACACCTCAGTACGCTGAGGGCTAAACTCGGTCCGACCTCGCTACGAGCTTGGTAAATACCTCGAAAGCTACACTTGGTCTGACCTACCTACGAGCTTGGTAAACACTTCAGTACGCTGAGAGCTAAACTTGGGCCAACCTCGCTACGAGCTTGGTAAAAACCTCAATAAGCTGAGGGCTAAACTCATTCTGACCTCACTACAAGCTTGGTAAACACCTCAGTACGCTGAGAGCTAAACTCGGGCCGACCTCGCTACGAGCTTAGTAAAAACCTCAGTACGCTGAGAGCTAAACTCGGTCCAACCTCACTACGAGTTTGGTAAACACCTTAGTACACTAAGAGCTAAACTCGATTTGACCTCAACTAGATCATTTTATATATTACTTCTTATGTTGAGGTCTCCCTTTGGGTCGACCTCAACTTAATCATTTTATCTTACCTGTCTTATGCTGAGGTCTTCCTCAGGCCGACCTTAGCTTTATCAATTTATTCTGAGGTCTCTCTCGAGTCGACCTCAACTTTATCAATTTATATATTTACTTGTCTTACGCTGAGGGCTCCCTCCTTCAGGTCGACCTCAACCTAATCATCTATGGGCCGAGTAACCAGAGGACGACCTTCAGCACGTGACTTAAACATACTTCTTTCAAGAAGCTCCTACATTTCATAAACAAGTTGTTTATTTTGCAAGAACAATAAGGCACACCATAAATTATTATGTAGCTAGAGATGAACGCTGCCAAATCTATCAAAAGGGACAAAACTTACATAAAGATGATGTGAAAGAAAGTGAAGACCCAACATGATACTAAAAGATGTAGATGGTTTATGACAACCTTTCATCTCAGCAAGTTAAGGACTCAAGGATGGAGGATTGTGTACCATCCAGGGAAAGACCGACCTCAACATGCTCATTTCGATTCCGACCCAATAAATATTTATCATAAAATGATGAGTTTCAGTCATGGGCCGAGGTGACAAGCAAGGAATCCTAGCAGGATTTGGGCCAAGCAATAATTGGGCCGAGCAGGTTTGGGCCGAGCAAGATTTGGGCCGAGCAGGATTTGGGCCAAGCAGAAATTGGGTCGAGCAGGATTTGGGCCGAGCAAGATTTGGACCAAACAAAATTTGGGCCGAGCAGGATTTGGGCCGAAGGTGGTTAGTTCGTTCCTAAAAGGAAGAGATTTAATATCCAGCGAAAAAATAAAAATCAGTTGCTAATATTTTGCCACACTAACACGTATTCCTACGAATCAGGTAGGTAGGAACCCTATATAAAGGAGAAGAGAGGAAGAGGTAGGCAGACCTCTTTCGGAACTAGAACTACTGAACTCTAGAAAATGGAAAACGCATATCTACCAGTGTAAGAGCCAGAAAGGTAGTTTGTTCTTGGTTTTTGTCTCCCTGAGATTCGCGACCGGAACAGGTTCTAACTCGTGAGCCAACTCGGCTCATCACAAACTGAGCCAGGTTGGATTGGAAAATTTTCAATTTCTTTAAACATGGGTTGAAGTGAGCTCAGTTCACTTAACCTACAAGTTAAACAGATTTAAGCCAGGTTGATGATGGGTTGACCTGTAACCTACCAATAACAACATTTTATTAGTATTTTTACTATTTTTTATAAGTTTTTATTAAAATTATTTACTACTTCTAAGGTTCACAATTTGATCTTTTTATGTACTAAAATATTATTTAATAATATTTGAATAGTTTAGGTGTTTAATTTCTTTGTTTGTCAAGTTATATACGATGATATTTTAATTTTCAACTATTATCTTTATTATAATATGTGAAGAATTAGTACGGATGGGTGAACAATTATATACGTTGACTCACTTTGAGCCCTCTATTTGTGAGGATGGGAGAAGGAATGTGAAAAAGTTAAAAACGTAGAACAATTTTTCTAGATAAAGGTAAATATAAAAGGCCACTGAAATACTAAAAACATGAGACAAGAGACATAGGTTTGAAAAACTGCCAAAAAAGGAAATAAAATGTAACTATGTTACATCCTTTTATCATAATAGCAAGTAGTTACACATGTGCTTAAATTTGTCAACTTAACAAAAAGATAATTATTGCAGTCCCAGTCGTTCTTTCTTCCATTTCCAAATTTTTTCCTTGAAAAAATGGTGGAAAATGCAGTTTCCTTCCTACTTCTCTAACCCAAACAATACAATATTGTTAAACTCACATAATAGTAAGCAATTTAGTGTATGGGTAAATTTATAGATCTAACAAAAAATTATTTTTTGCAGGTCCCATCTGTTTTATTTCCTTTCATTTCCAATTTTTCCCCAAACAAATGGTGGAAAATGCTGTTTTCCTTCAACTTTTCACCAAAACCCACATAATATATACCTGAGCTTTTGAAGGAAGATTCTTGCAGACCAATATAGCTTCCCCTAAGCGAGTTTGCTGAGGAATTGACAGACTCCAGAGGAATGACAATGGCTGCCACATTGTCCATACTGCCCTTTTTTAAGGCATTATTAACAATTAAATCTGCCAACGAATAGGAAGAATGGGCGCACTCTGATCTCATGTTACTGTAACTATGCACTTCCCACAACAAATCACAGACATCCTGCAAGCTCGTCTTCTCAAATACACCATCTGATGCTACCACCAAATAGCTATCATTAGCAGTCAGAGGCTGCCAATCAGTCACTTCTGGTGCAGATATAACACCATACCTGTTAACAATTCATTACAAGAAACGCATTATTATTCCACGTAATAATTTTATATTATGAAAACAGACATCCTGAAATTCGAGTCTTAATTTTTAATATAGAAAAAAGAGCTGGTTTAATTGTTTCATTCACACTATGAACTATATGTGCAATTTCAACAAGTTTTATGATGGTGGTCGATGGCCTTGCAACATGGTCCTCCACCTTCACCAAAGTTTTAGACGGACTACGAAACCATAGGCAAAGTTATTTCTACAAAATGAACCATTAAAAAAAAATCATTTGCCCATGATTCAAAGCTACTGCCTATCCTATGCACATGCTTTAGCCATATAAGGTTTGTTATTTAAAGAATTTGCCTTGAACCTACCTTTTAAAGGATAGGTCACCAATAGACCGTGTAATAGCAAGTTCACCATTTACGCGAGGCACACCACTCCAATTTTGAATTTGACCTCCAGCTGTTTCCACCCGATTTCTTTCATCATCTCTGTCTGGATGATGATCACTAGTCAATTCCTTTACTGCAAAATGAGTGAGACCATGGGATGAAGCCAGTTTGTACTTTTCCCGATCCCACACGGAAACAGAACCACCATGTTCTTTCTGTCTATATAGCTTTAATAAAAAGTCTAAAAATCACAAAGAACTATAATTAAAAACATTTTAGTCATGTTTCACCAAAATGAAAAGTAACCTTGTTGCCCTCTAGCAACCAAAAAGTGCAACAGAATAATATATAATATTTCAATTATGCCATTATAACCATGTTCCTTAAAAATTCTCACCTTTGGCCTCTTTGGGAGACTGAAAATTTTTAGAGCACAATATGGCCTTAGAGTCTCCAATATTGGCAACCAAAATTTTATCATCTGCTACCAAAGCAATGGTAGCTGTTGATCCAGAGTGAAAATTATTTTTAGAGGCTTCCTGTGTAGTTCAAATTCAAGATGTCAATACAACAAGTACGAAAAAGGATGTCTAAAGCGTTGCAAATGAACAGAAAGTCGAATTTACCTCAGAAAATTTAGCATCAATGTCATGAACGGCTCTCAATAACCCTTCTTTCAAAATTTCCAAGTGTACAGAATCATCAAAATTTGAAGTAAATGTATTCTGAAACCTGAAAAATTGTTCCAAATTGAGATTAGCATACAAATGACAGAAACAAAAGATAGGTAAAATTTTAAATGCGATTAAGAACACATAGCTTATGAATCGTAAACCAAGGAAGCCACCCAAAGCACCAAACCAAATGATAGAAAAGAATACTACAGACGGGTGATACAGGAAGTTTAATAAGGAAGCTGCATCACAGCCAATCAATTTAATTCTGATTGATAATCAGAATTAATTTTGATTATTCCATTAGCATTTTATTTATGGTATTGTATTTCTATTTTTCTATAAATAAGCCAACTCTAAAAAGGGTGGAGGCACGTGAATTCTGATTACGAATATTGTAATTCTTCCTCAATTCAATACATCATATTGATTCTATTCATTCATTGGAATCCCTATGGTTTTGTAGTTCTTCAAATAGTCTATTCCTAGTTCTACCATTAATTCAGTTGTTAAACAATTCTCTTGGTCGCTTCACAATACTGAGTTTTCCTCCAATATACTTCTTATACCTTTGGAATGTTGTGATGTGGTGCTCGGTATTGAGTGGTTGGTTACTTTGGGAGACATTACCTGGAACTTTGATCGGTTGTCCATGCAGTTTTATGTTCATGGTAAGAATCTGGTTTTGAGAGGGGCAACAAGTGAAGGGCTTAAAACTGCTAGGAAAAAACAGTTACAAAAAACAATTGCTTCCAGTGTTCATTTATCCATGCTTCACGTGGGTACCGAGACTAATACCTTCCTACTGCAGTCATTAACCACACATGCTAATTGTCAAGTTATTCCTAACTCTATTGAGGAATTACTTGGGCAATTTGAGGACATTTTTCAGGAACCTACCACACTGCCACCTAAGAGGCAAGGCCATGATCATAAAATTCCTTTTGTTGCATGTGCCAATCCTATTAATAAGCGGCCATATCGATATGCTAAACACCAAAAAGATATTATTGATAAGTTGGTGCAAGACTCTCTTCAGTCAGGTATCATACAGAAACGTTGTAGCCCTTTTGCAAGTCCTGTGGTCCTAGTTGGTAAGAAAGATGGTACTTGGAGACTCTGTGTTGACTACCTCGATCTTAATCGAGAACAGATTCCCTATTCCTTTGGTGGATGATCTATCGGATGAATTACATGGTGCTGAGGTGTTCTCCAAATTTGATTTACGATCTGGTTATAATCAAGTGAGAATGGAGGAAACAAATATTCATAAGACTGCATTTAAGACACATGGGGTCACTTTGAATACTTGGTCATGCCATTCGGCTTAACTAATGCACCAGCCACCTTCCAAAGCCTCATGAATGATATTTTTAAGCAATATCTGAGGAAGTTTCTCTTGGTGTTTTTTGATGACATTTTAATTTATAGCCAGGATTTGAACACTCATCTCTCTCATTTGCATATGATTTTGTTGACTATGCGAAGGAATTCCTATATGCTAAAAAATCAAAATGTTACTTTGGTGTCGAAAAGGTTGAGTATTTAGGCCATTTCATCTCAAAAGAGGGGGTAGCTACTGATCCTGCAAAAATACAAGCTATCCAGAACTGGCCCTTACCCACATCCTTGAAGCAGTTGAGGGGTTTTTTAGGACTTGCAGGCTACTATAGAATGTTTGTGCGAGGTTATGGTAGTATTGCACGACCTTTAACCAACATGCTAAAGAAGGATAGTTTCCACTGGTCTGAGGAAGCAAAAGTTGCATTCCAATCCCTCAAGGATAGTTTGATGCAGTCACCAGTACTAGCACTACCTGATTTCTCTAAAGTCTTTGTGGTTGAAGTAGATGCTTCAGGTTCAGGCATTGGTGCAGTGCTTATGCAAGATCACCATCCCATGACTTTTATTAGTCGGGCTCTCAATATGCAGCAACAGTCACTTTCCACCTATGAAATAGAACTGTTGGCGGTCGTATTTGCAGTCCAAAAATGGAGACATTATCTGCTGAATACTCACTTTATCATCAAAACAGACCACAGAAGCCTACAGTATATTCTCAGCCAGCGATTGACTACAGCCTTCCAACAAAAATGGTTGGTCAAATTGATGGAATTTGATTTCACAATTGAGTTCAAGCAAGGAAGGGAAAATTTAGCAGTTGATGCTTTATCCAGGCAGCAATCCGTCGACTGTCAAGCAATCACAACTCTCACACCTGAAAGCACCATGTTAAACAGAATCATTAATTCTTGGCAAGTTGATCTGGACATAAAAAAGTTGATCCAAGACTTGCAAACAGATGCTTCGTTGCATAAACATTATACTTGGCATCATGGTGAACTCAAGAGGAAGGGGCGACTTGTTGTGGGAAAAGATGTGGCGCTCCGGGCTGAATTGTTGCAGTGGATACATGCTGGTAATACTAGTGGCCACTCGGGTCGGGAAGCTGCACTCAAAAGGTTGAAATCAGTTGTCTATTGGCGAGGCATGACCAAGGATGTACGCATGTTTGTAATGAAATGTGAGGTCTGCCAAAAATGTAAATATGACAGATCCGCCTATTCGGGGTTGCTACAACCCTTACCAATTCCAGAAAGGATATGGCAACATATCACCATGGATTTTATTGAGGGATTGCCAAATTCCAATGGCAAACAGGTCATCTATGTGGTCGTTGACAGATTAAGTAAGGCTGCCCACTTCATGGCCTTATCACACCCGTATACTACTACTGAAGTTGCTCAATCCTTCTTGGACAATGTTTTCAAGTTACATGGCCTTCCGATTCTATTACAAGTCACAGAAGTCAATTCTAGAAAGATTTGATGGCCTTTCAAGGGGTTCAATTGCAACTCTCAACAGCCTACCATCCATAAACAGATGGTCAAACTGAGATAGTAAATCGATGCTTGGAGACCTTCTTGCGATGCATGTGTTGTGACACTCCCCATGAGAGGTCTAAATGGCTTCCTCTAGTAGAATGGTGGTACAATACTAACCACCATACTTCTATACAGTGCACTCCTTATGAGGTGATGTTTGGTCAGCTTCCCCCATTTACCTTCCATATTTACCTGGCGAGTCAAAGGTGGAGGTAATTGATAGAAGTTTACAAAAGCGAGAAGAGGCTTTAAAGTTAGTCAAATTTCACATGAAGAGGGCCCAAAAACGAATGAAGCAATTGGCAGATAAAAATCGAAGTGATAGATCCTATGAGGTTGGTGCTCTTATGTATGTCAAGCTCCATCCCTACAAACAAATTTCAGTAGCATTTCGGGCTAATGCCAAGTTAGCACCGAAGTACTTTGGGCCGTTTCTTATCACTGACAAGATTGGAGTGGTAGCTTATAAGCTCCAATTGCCTTAGGGGTCTAGAATTCATGATGTCTTTCATGTGTCACAACTTAAAAAGCATATTGGTGAGGCAACGGTAGCAAACTCTCATCCTCCCGTTTCGGATGGTGCTATGGGGGGCAAAGAACCAGAAATAATCTTAGATAGAACAACTGTCAAGCGAGGTAACAAAGTTGTCACCAAGGTACTCATCAAGTGGAAACATCAATTACTAGAAGATGTCACGTGGGAGTTATTCTATGATCTGAAGAAAAAGTATCCAGGTTTTAATCTTTGAGGACAAGGATTTTTTGAAGGCTAGGGAATTGATACAGGAAGTTTAATAAGGAAGTTGCATCACAGCCAATCAGTTTAATTCTGATTGATAATCAGAATTAATTTTGATTATCCCATTAGCATTTTATTTATGGTATTGTATTTCTATTTTTCTATAAATAAGCCAACTCTAAAAAGGGTGGAAGCACGTGAATTCTGATTACGAATATTGTAATTCTTACTCAATTCAATACATCATACGGATTCTATTCATTCATTGGAATCCCTATACTTCTGTAGTTCTTCGAATAGTCTATTCCTAGTTCTACCAACATCAACGGTGACTAAATTAGACATTTAGAATTATCCACAAGAATATTGCTATTTCAGTTTTAGTAACTTAAAACGGTTGATGTAAGAAAAAAATTAAAAAGCACCTTTCAAAATGCAGTCCATGCCATTTTGAACCTGGAATCTCCTCCCATCTATGCAGTAAGTTTGCATTATCACGAAGTGATGGTTCTGTTGACGTCTTCGAAAGGAGGGAAAAGGCAGAATCAAGGAGAAAATAAGTATGCAGAACAAAATACTCCAATAAAAGTTTGGATGCCATCTCACTCGCTTCTGCACCGTTGTGACCGTCGAAGACGGCCACGATGTCAACCGCAACTTCCTTGATCCCGTTCACACCTGTTCCGTGATAAATTAAAATTACAAAGAATGTTTCATAGAAGCCTCGGAAACACAAACCACATAAGGCGGTTAAGACAGCGTACCAGGAAAGGGAATGCGAACATCGAGGACGCAGAGAGCGCGATCCTCTTGAGATTCTCTGCGGCCTTGGAGCATCGCAATCTGGCAACGCGCCGTGCTTTTGGGAATTGAATCATAGTCGGAGAGTTTCCAGAGAGGACATTTTGGGGACTGAAACACCGCCGGAGCACCGCCATTCTTATATACCGTCAAGCACGTTGACGACTCGGCGTGAACGAAAGGGAGTGTGACGAAAAACAGAAACCCTAACGCGAGGGTCAGGTACTCCGACGGAATCTTCGAAATCATATCCGACTATGATTGAAGTGGCAGAGGAAGATGATTGAGGTGGCAGAGGAAAGTTACCCACTCACCCACTTACGCAATGAGACCTGAAAGTTAATTAGAAAAGTAAAAGTAAAAAATAAGATCAAAGATAAAATAATTCATTAGTTATATTATATAATTTAAAAACTTTGGTTAATAATTATTTAATTAAAAAAAATATTAAATATTATAAAATATTTTTAGATAATTGGATATTAATAAGTGAGAATAAAATATTCAAAAAAATAATAATAGAAGATATAATGTTTTATTAATATAAAATATTTATTTTATTTTTTAAAAGGTAAAAAATTTATAAATAATTATTAAAAATATATTAAACTGATTTTTTAATAAATAAAATAATTATAAGAGTGCACACAAATTAAATTAGATATCTTTAATATAAGAATATATATAAATTGTTTTTCGATTAACATTTTTTTTAGGAGATAATTGAATTTTTGGATCGAGAGTTTCATTCACATGTAAATTGGAATAGTGATAGGAAATTCAAATCCAAAACATTTTAGTGATATAGAGAGTGAAACTTACAAAGTTGGGATAGTGGTAGAAAACTTAAATCCAATTTTTTTTAAGTGATTTACAAAGTGAAACCTAACAAAATCATGAGTATATTTTTCAACAATCAATTATTTAGGATATTCAGGTAGGAAAAGTTAACTAAGTTTTCGTTTTACACGCTAAGTGTAAAAATATTGAGAGTTTTATGTAAACTAGCTTGAGATCTTATAGTTTCAATGATTGAGTTGAAGTATAAAGACTAATTAAGTATTATTTTAAATTTAGAAGGATGTTGATTTTAAGTAAACATGAATCGTATAAGATAGTTCAACTTTTGTTTTAAAAATTATGATTTTATAAATATAAAATTTTGGTATTTCACATCTTATACAGGTGTTTCAGGTAATTAAATATAAAAATAGCGTTTGGCTTATCGAGATTTGAAACGTGAATTCACCTGTAAAAGTCTTTTTAGTGTCCAAGTCAAGATTCTCGAAAGTTCAAGTCAATAAGAAAGTAAATATTCGTTTAGAGAGAATGAACTTATGTGATTATTCTCAAAGTGAGTATTCTAGAAAGAATACTACTTATATTCAGGGCACTCTTTAAGCCTTAGACTTATGTAATAATAGGACAATATTAACAATATATCATCTTATCTCAAATAAGTATAATTAATGGCGGATCTTATAAAAAAGTTTGGAGGACCAAAATAATATACTCAAATCTTATATATTTAATTATTATTACTAACATAACAAAAGTATATATAATTTAGTATTGAAATCCTTGTATATTTTTTCTTAAAAAAATTATAGTTTTGAAATTGTATTTGATATGAAACTCATTTTAAATAAATTTTTTTCTAACTTCATCTCCTTCCCTAGATATTCTCATATTTGAGAACATTTTCTCATCATAAGTTCCAAATAATTAATATAAAACATTTTGTCTTTAATTTAAAAGAATTAATATGAAATTTTCCACTTACAATACTTTGAATCTTAAGTTTAATTCAACAATCAAATTCCTAGTATCATGCTTGAAAACAAGTGAAGAAGTAAATTTGTATTGTTTTCATCTTTAAGGGTGTCTTCATATTTTCCTATAATGAGAAAATTACCTTTTTTTTATCTTAGAAGAAAACGGATGAAAATGATGAAAACTGATAGTGTGAGAATGAATTTATGTCTAACTTTCTATTTTTTAAAACAAAAAACCAAAAAAGAGATGCAAGAATAATAAATGAATACAATACCTTAGAAACTTCAAATAAGAGAGAAAAAAAATATTTCAATAAATTTTATTATTCTTTATTATGTTTAATTTTATTATTTTATTATTTATTAATATTAAATATTATATTTTATAAAAAATAAAAATCAATTTAAAAATTATAAAATAAAAAATAAAAAATCTTGGGGGGCCATGCCCCAGACCTTACAAGGTCCGCCATTGAGTATAATAACAACATTATCATATATATTACTTGACATACTTAAATATTATGTCAATATTTAGTATAAGAGAATATTAGAATGTAATATGTTAATATTTAATATTAGAACGTTATCAAATTGCCGATATTATCATGAATATTGTTAATGTCTTCTCCAATAGGTGAATCCGGATATAAGAGATTGATTGAGCCTTATTGGACCGCACACATATTGGACTGAGTAAGTACAACAATCAAAACTACATAAATAATATCAATTTAAAATTTAAAAACAATTCAAAAAAATGTTAAAAGTATAATCATAATAAACTTAATTAAAAATAATAATAAATGTTGTCCATAAATAATAAATTCACAATAGATAGAACTATATCCAACTTCAGTCAAAAAATAGTTTGATCTATTTGTCAGATAAATAATGTGAATAATATAAACCATACAATAATCGTATTGACATGTGTAAACATTTAATTTTATAAATAAAATTATAGTTTAATTGACATGAAAAATTGAATTGATATTAGTAAAAAAAAAGTAGTTCAGTCAATGTTTAAAAACATTATAATTAACTTTAAACAAGAAATAACCTTATTTTATGTTTATGTTCGTTGAAAAATAATTTTAACTTAGATAAACTCAAAGTAATTTCAATTGATGTAAATAGAAAATAAGAGTATTAGATATATCACTCAAAAAAAAATCATAAATGTTAATGAAGAAAGTCTTGACAAATATCATTCGTAAATAATAATGATTTGTATTAAAGAAAAATACCAACAATGTAAAGCTCTAAATCTATTCCGTAATGCAAATGTCTTAAGCGATATTGAATTTATACGAGAAGAATAAACATAAATTTAATAAAAAAGAAAATTTAGATGGTTTCATATTCTTATTTTATAAGTAAAATTTTAAATCATTTAATTTTAATTAATTAGTCTCATAAATCTTTATAACTTTAGTTTATTCTAAATTTATTTATCAAACAATATATTTTACTATATATAATAATAAATTTAATTTTCCATAAAAGGTAGTTAACTTCTAAAACTTTAGAGTCAAAACATACAAAAGAAAAGCAAATTCTTTTAGTTATAAAGATCAATTTCATATTAATTACTAATCTATATTACTCTATGAAGAAAATAGCTTTCTTCATCATTGCACAATTTTACTCTTTAATAAATAAAAATTAATTTATCTATTTTATTAATAAAATAGATAATAGAATAACATTTTTATTTTAAAATAAATAAATGATTTTTTTAATGACAACTGCATAATTTATTTAACATTATTTTTACAAAATTGTATATTTATTAATTTATTTTTTCAATTTTATAATTAGTCACTTACAAAATAATAAAAGTATATCTATAACTAAATATATTATATTATCTATAATTTATAATTATATATAAAGAGAATACATCTCTTTGGTATTTTTTTGTTTTTCAATTTCATCCTCTTAATTAGTACTTTTGAAATCTATAACTATACATCTATAACTATATATCTATAACTAAATTATATAGAAAGAAGATAATCTCTTTTGTATTCACATTTCATAATTTCAATTTTACCTTTTATAATAGGGTTAAATATGTTTTTAGTCCCTTAACTTTCAGTGAATTTTGGAATTAGTCAATTTCGAAACTTTGGACTAATTTAGTCCTTCATCTTTCGAAATACGTGGATTTAGTCCTTTTAATAAAATTTTGTTAGATTTATTTGATATTTTATATGCATTTCAGAATTGTATTTGAGTTGTTTATACTGTTTGATACATTTATGCTTTAATGTTAAGTCAAATACTATTATGAAACAAGTTTCAAGTGTCAAACAAAATTAACAAAATTTGATTAAAATGATTAAATCCACGTATTTCGAAAGATGGAGGACTAAATTGGTCCAAAGTTTCGAAATGGACTAATTCCAAAATTCATTGAAAGTTAAGGGACCAAAAACATATTTAACCCTTTATAATATAATTATTTGTTAAATTTTAAAAAGTAACATTTACTTTCACATTTTTACATGTTTTCTATAAAATTGTCGATCTTCTCACCTTTTTTTTCTATTCATCAACAACTATTTTTTTTCCATTCATTTTGTTTTTGATAAATATAAATTTATTTTGTATATTAACTTAATAACATTACAATATCATCACCTGATAATTTGAAAATTGTCATAATTTGTAGGCACATTACCATATTTTTAACCATCATAATTTTAACTATCATACTATTAATAAAAAATATGACATTTTAAAGTGTTATTTTATAAATATTAATTATTTTTTAGGCATCCAATTTTTATTTTCCTTTTATTTTTTAATTTGGTTTTCCTTCCCTTTTAGATACTCCTATCAATTCCAATTTTTTCCCCTTTTTATAATTTTTCATTTTTCCAATTTGGTGCACTCACTCATGAAACTTTTGCAATTCACTCATTTTTCCAAACAATTACTCATTTTCGAAAGAATTTCTGCATTTTTTTGAAATTTTTCAAACCTGCACTGACACTTAGGGGTGGCAAAACGGGCTGGGCCCAACGGACCAGTCCGTCAGTTCGTGTTAAAAGGGACGGGTTAGGTTGAAGATTTTAATTCGTCAGTCCGTTTTGGCTCGTCTTGTCCAGTCCGTCAACTTGACGGGCCAAAGTACGAACCAGCCCATCATGGCCCGTTGACGCGTTTTAAAAAATAAAATAAAGTAAAAGTAATTAAAAAAATTAGTTTTTTATATTATATTTTTTAAATATGTAAATATATAATAGTATTGTAATTTAAATCATTAACACCTACAAATTATGTTTTAATTATTAGTTATAGTTGAATAATTTAATATGTAAATTTAATAATTATTTTAATTTATCTAATTAAGAATATTAACTAATCAATTAAAAATTTTAAAAATATTTTATTTGATTAAATATGCCTTTAATAATAATTTATATGTAAATATAAACAAATTTTAAAAATTAAAAAATTAAAAACAAATTAACAAGCTAAACACATAAGAAAAGATTTACTGCAAAGTTGAGAATGTCAAATCTGAAAAGCTGTAAACCCACACAATGGTGACTAAAAGTCTTGCTAAGAATCGCTAAAGAAAGGGATATGCAATAGTAAATGAATGAATGAACACCTAGACTTAGCCTTTCCTCACAGATAAATGTTTCTCACTCCAACTCTCATGTGTTTTGAGCAAATATCTCTCTCAACATCCTAGGACAAATCATATTACCATAGGCTTGTGCAAAATCTAATATTAATAAGACTACTTAAGATCAATAGGACTTTATTCAAGGTTGAAATGGGGATCGGGTGAAGGTAGGCTAAATGAATGGAAAACAAGTCTATAATTAGAGAATTGTGAGAATGTTGGGGAAAATTGTGAATAGAAGTGCAGGGTGCAGGGTGCCAAAACCTCTAAATTTCTCTCTAGTTCATGTTTCGGGTGGTACCCTACGATACCTGGGTAGCACCCAACGCCTAACACCCATGAAACTCACTACCAAAAGGGCGCCCAATAGTACAAAGGTTGTGTCCAACACCATATTAGATATAAACATCAATGTTCTATCTAAGCAATCCTTATCTTATTTAAACCTTAAAATAAATATAACTGGAATTAATACATACCTAGATAGTACCATTCAACCAATTTAACAAGTGCAATATTCCATTTAATCAAAATGACTTATTAGAGACTAGAAACACTATAATACCCATTCATTACCATTCATACATCAAACTTAACATACAACATATTTTTCTCATTTATCCCATTATCACACATAAATTAAATCAATCAAGAGTCACATGGTCACTTAAAATAGAAATTTCAGTTTAATCAAGTCATATAACAAATTCACAACTATCATTAGTGTAATTATACTCAATTTCACAGCTCAAGCATAAATTCAAAGCAATTCCTTCAAACGTGTACAAAATCCATTCTAAAATAGATTCTTCCACTAAATTTATCATAACTATACATAAAATCGTTCATCAAGCCTTAATAATAATTAAATTTAAAACTGGTTTCCCTTACCTTGGTTAAACAACCCTTTAACTCATAGTTACTTTTAGAGCTTTGTTTCTCACAGGATGCTATAACTACCTACAGATACAAAAAATCACAGGTCTAAGCATATCTTTATGATTACAACAGAACAAAGATTCATTTTGAACTATTTTAAGTCACATGCATGGATCTTAGAATTGTGTGGGCCTCAAAATGATAAACTAACTAAAAAATAAGGCAAAAAATGAACTTACTTTGTTTGAGATCCTGATAAGTCAGAAGTGTAGACCTCTCCATCGTGATTCCACTAGTGGTCTCTAATCGTCAAACAAATGAGAGACGAGCTCAAAAGGTTAGAGAGAAGGCATAAGAAATTTTGGAAAATCTTTCTAGAGAAAGTGTGATTTTTATATAATGAACTTCAATTATTAGATATCTATTTATAGTTTAAACCTTTCATTACTAAAATATTATAGTGTTATCTTTTTATAAAAGTCATCAATGCTCTTAAGTCATTTTCTAGGTTTCACAACTTGGCCATTTAAATTAAATTATACTTTGCTTGAGATTCTGATAAGTCGAAAGTGTAGACTCTCCGTTCCATTAGTGGTCTCTAATCATCAAACACTTGAAAGACGAGCTCAAAAGGTTAGAGAGAAGACATAGGAAGCTTTAGAAAATCTTTATAGAGAAATGGTAATTTTTATATAATGAACTTCGGTTATTAGAAATTTATTTATAGTTTAAATATTTCATTATTAAAATATTATAGTGGTTTTTATTTATAAAAGCCATCAATGCTCTTAAGTCATTTTCTATGTTATCATAACTTGATCATTTAAAAAAATAGAAATATATTTTACTTTATTTCTTAAAATAATATATATTTATTAATATTTACACTACCATATATAAAATTGTCTCTCTAAAAAGTTATTTCACTATTTTATCCATTTAATTTGTTTTTAAAGTAATTTATTATTAAAATGAGAATATATTTCAACTCTATCATTTAATTTTAAATAAATTATTATTTTAATTTTTAAACAACACTAGTTACTTATTATTTTTAATGCATTTCTATACTATTTTTTAATTTTTAATTTTATTTTTTATAGTTTCTAATTATTTAATCATTTAATAGATTGTTAAAAAACACTTTATATTTAAAAAATTAATTATTTTTTTATTATTATTTTTTTCATTTTTCATTTTATCTTTTTATGATTTTTAATTATTTGGTCAGTTAATAAAAATAAATTTAAAAAATAAATTTTAGTTTTATGTCTTATGTGAAACCCCTCTCTTTTCCCTCTCTGAAAACACTAACAGCCAGTCTGCCTCCACACCACTCCTTTTGCATTCCTTCTCTGTGCTTCCTTATTCTTCCTCTAAAGTCTTTCTCTTTTCTTGTTGCAGCAGGCAGGCTTGGAGCCAGTGTATAACCCTCCCTTCCAATTGAGCATTCCTCTCCTTCTCGTAAGTTAAACTTCAATTCTCAATTTCTAGAATTTCACCCTTGTCTGAGTTGAAATTTGAGTCTCATTTGCTCTATGGATTTGCATTCCAGTTCCTTAGGTTCTGTACAGGTGTGGTGTCCTCTTGTTAGGAGCTTTCTTCTCTACTAGCCAGTGGTTGTCTAGAGGTAAGGGAAACTATATGTTTTCTTGAATTTCGCATGGAAATCATTTCGGATGCCTTTGATTGCATGATTGGGTGTTGAATTGGTGCTTGAATTGTGTAATTGAGTGTGTGATTGAATTTGTGCATGATTTCTAGGCTTTTGCATGTGAGAGTAGATTGAGAATCTGGTGTATTCACCCAAGCGAGCAGCTCTCGCCTGAGCAAAAACACCAGAAACTCATTCTCTGCCCTACGCGAATTGTCGCATAGGTGAGTGATTCTCGCCTAAGCGAGAGAAAGTCTCTCCTAAGCGAGAAAGCTTAGCCTGAGCGAGAATTCGCTCAGTTTTTTAGTTACTCTCTGTTTTGAGTCTCGCTTAGGCAAGAATGACCCGCTTAGGCGAGATAACCCTTTCGCTTGGGCGAGACTTCCTAGCTTGAGCGAAAATCACTACACGAGAGTGTTTGATTTGTTGTTTGTTGTGAATGATTAAGTATCTTCAATGTTAATGCATGAACTGGGATGATAATATGATTGAATTGGTTTTTTGGCAGCATGTGTAGTATAAATGTATGAATTGAATTATGAGAGTTGAGGTTGATCTAGAATTCCAAGTGGAACTTCTAATGAGTATGTTCTTAGTGTATGTAAGGACATGATGACTCACTATTGGGGATATCCTGAAACTCCAATAATCATTCACACTCAAGTAGAACATAATGGATTATGTCGTGAGGAGTAGCAGAAGATCCTAGTCTTTAGACTTGATCAAGTCTTAAACGAGAAGGGGACTTACCTTGTGAGTGGTTGGGTGATAACCCCTTGAGGCCAAACTCTGCAGAGTTTGGGAACCACAAGTCAGTGCATTCCACCAAGAAGTCCAATGTCGCTTACATAATTTGGATAATTGAGTCTAGAGTCATCTATCTTTCATGTGCTATGGTGAATTAAGTGATTATGTAGGAAATGTGAAAATTAATATGGTGTTTATAATTGGATTGTATATTTCTTTTAATCAGATTAGCTTACCCTTATTGTTTGTGTCTGTTTTCTTGTGTGGTTCCCCTTTTTTGCAATGATCATCAATCATTTGGTGTGAGCAAGAGAAAGATACAAGTGAAGATACTCCCCTCTTGGATAGGAGTTGAGACAGTAAAATGGAGTTTTCCTGTAATAGTCCTTGTTTTATGTTTTGATCAGAGTTGGAACTTCTGCTAACTCTTTTCTAGCATAGGTTGTAAATATAGTTGGTACTTCTATAGTTTTGGATGACCGTATTAATACTCTATATTGACCTATTTCCACTATCTATTTTGTTTTATCATGATATAATGTTTTTTTTAGTAGCATAAAAACTATTAAATGTGATGTTACATCTTAAAATAATATCATTCAAAAATAGTGTATATTCATTAATAATACAAATTATTTTCACTGTCATATAAAAAATTGTCATGTAATAATTTTATCTTATATATATATATATATATATATATATATATATATATATATATATAAGGGTATTTTTGTGAATTAAAGTTTAGCGGGTACATGTATCCATTTTTAATATCCGTTTCCTACCCATTGCGAGTTTTACCTACGGATATCCACAGGTACAAATATTTTTGACATCCCTACACGTGGCACTGCCATTACCATGTGACATGACTCTAACTTGACACATGAAATTTGTTTTAAATAAAAATAAATGGCCATGCACCGACATGGGACACATTTTAATGTTGTAAGTACAATACTATCAGAAAAGACCAAATTATATCACATTTTCAAAAGTAATGACCTAATTGAGATAGAAAAAAAATTAAAATTAAAGGATCAATTTGAGATTTTTGAATACGAAAATTGGGACAAAGGACATAATTAAAGTTATACATAAATGAATAAATAATAGTAAATTATATACATACCAGGGTGATTGTAAAACCCATTTTCTTTAAAAACAATTTTACCTCTATCATCTTTCCAAAACAAAAAAGTATGATGTTATAGGGTGGTTATGGATAGGTGTGATCAAAAGTGTTCACATCTTGTTAGTATGTTGAAGTAGTGTGTGATCAAGTCAGTTGAGTGATGCTTCAAGAAGGGAATAAGGTAGTGTGAAATTGATGACTACCATGTTTAAGATTGAGAACCAAGGCTATCTGTATATTTGGTAAAATCTACAAGAGGTGGTAGAGAGCATATGGAATGTAAGTTTTGTATAGAAGATAAAAATTGTTGGTCAGGCGTAAAAGATCATTCAAGCTTTTGGAACGAAGGTTTAGAATCTGTCTTAGGGGGATAATTAGGGATGGAAAAATGGGTCAGGCCCGCCCAAAAAAGGGCAGGCCGAGTTAGAATTTTCAACCTGTCAACCCGCTATAACCCGGCCCGCCTAACCCGCCAATTTAGCGGGCCAAAACGGGCCAGCCCGCCAACCCATTTTTTTTTTAATTTTTTAATTTTTAAAATTAAAAATAATTAAAAAATAATACTTTTTTTTAATATTATATAAATAAATTTATAAACAAAATTTTAATAAAAAGTTAAAAAAAGTTAAAAAAATTAAAAAAAATTAAAAAAAGAGAGATGGGTCAGTCTGCGGGCCAGCCCGCCCAAAGACGAGACATGTTACAGTTTTCGGACCGTTTATTGATGGCGGGCCAGCCTGGCCTAACTTGTTTTTGGCGGGCCGGGCCAAAACGGGCCAGGCTGGCCCGTTTTTCCACCCCTAGGGATAATGGTCAGACAATTCTACACTATTGAACACTATATCACATAGCACAAATGCATAGTTTTCAATTAGTCAGGGTGTTGAAAAGGTAAGTCAAGCAAGTCTAGGTAGTTGTAATAAGAGAAATCAGGCGAGTATGTCCTTATCTTTTACCTAATGAGTGAATTTTCAAGGATGAAAATTTTGTTGTTTGTTGTTGGGAAGAATGTAAATCCCTTTTTTTTAAAACAATTTCAGTTGCCTTTTCTTTCCAAAACACAAAATCCCCCACCTTCTCTCAACACCAGCTTCATTTCCCATTTCAACTCAACCTTGATTCTTCCTTTTTCTCATCTGATCTTCATTTTTTTTGTGAAATAGAGGTCAGTTTTGGGATCGTCTTGGAGTCCTCGTCAAAACCAACCAACAATTTCTTCATCCAAGTAAGTTGAAAACTCCAATATTCTTCTTCTTTTCTGTTTGGAGGGTTGCATGTGAGGTTTCTTAGATGCATGTTGTTCATGGGGCTTTGATTCTGATTTGATTATGACCAGAGCCTCATCCCCTTCTTCATTCCTTCGTTTTGGTCTCTAGGTTGAGTTGGGGTTTTTTGTGTTCGAATCATCTTAAGGTTTCGTTGTTTCAAGCTTGGGCTGCACTAGAGGTAAGAGAAGCTAGGCTTCTATTGAATTTTTGTGTGAAATGATAATCTTTGTAGTTAGTTGTGATGTGGTGTGTTGAATTGATGAGTTACATTTTGAATTGTTTGATATTTGATTTGTTTTTGGTCTTGATTTGGGGAAAAGTTTGAATCTATGTTTTAAGTGATTGGGCATCATTTTTGAACTTTGTAAAACCATTTGGAATCAAAAACACTAAAGGAAAGGTGTCCAATTAGTCAATTGCACAGGATAATTTTATCCCCCAAATTGCTGTTTATGATACACCGCCAAACGCCACTTTTGGATCACTAGGCGCTAGTAAGTCAGTGGGTTCCAAGGGTTGTAGCGTCGGACGCCACTTTTCTAGCATCGGGCGCCACCCTGTTTTTCTAGTTTGCTTCATCTTGGGAAAAATGGGATTCCTGCTTCGTTAACCATCAGATCGAGCTAAAATTTTGATAACTGATCCTAGACACGTGATTCTTCACTTTGACTGGTGGAATATTTGTTTTGAAGTCTGTCGTAAGAGAAATGATTTTCAATGTTTTAATGTACTTTATGTATGTATATGTTTGATATTGTAATTGATTGTGAAACTATGATGATGGGTTTGTTAATGTATATGAGCATTGCATGTTTTTGACATAATTCCATGGGTCTCATGAGAAGATTTTATGGTGGTGTTATTTTAGTGTATGCATTGGACTATGGATTCAAGTAAGGTGACATCCTGAAACTTTAATGATCATTCACACTCAAATAGAGTAGAATGGTTCATGTGGTGAGAGTAACAAAATGTCATAGTCTAAGGTAGGATAATGACCTTAGATAATCATGGATTAATCTTGTGTGTGGTAGGGTTAAACCCATTGGCAATGACACTACATACAGTAGAGGCCACCACAAGTGCAAGTCACCAGTAATTTCGATTCCAAATGCATGTATCCGGATAATTGAGTTTAGTGTCAACTGTTTGTGTGCAATTGTTTGAATTATTGTAGTCAGTGGCGGAACTTGGACAAAAAATGTAGGGGTACCAAATTAGATTTGTTATATATAATTTGTTTTTAGTTAGAAAAAAAAAGCTCTTTCATCTTTTCTCTTCATTTCCTCTGCTTAAAACAAGCATACATAATAGTAGAATTCAAAAAAATATTACTATCATTCGCTATTATATCATGATAACAAACCATGAATACCATTTCAGATAAGTCCTTCGTACCTCATCAATTTGATTTAGTGGTATTGTCAAATTTGAGGTTGTTTTTCCCGGATTGCGTTCTAATGAATTTTTAAATTCATTATATGTAACTCTAAGAACTTTAGAGATTTGTTTTTTATTGTCTTGAATTCTTGGTTTTCATGAAATTTCTCACGTTTAGTTAACGTAAATGCATTTTTTTCATCTTTATCACAAACCTTCCTCTTTTAAAAAAAAAGAATCAATTTTTTTTTTTACTTTTTATCATAATCTTTCTAATATAAATTTATCACCTCTCGCCTATCTAGAAAAAAATAAAATTTATATTCACAAATCACAATTATCACAGTGCAAAATATAACAAAACTCATACCACTTTAATTAAATAAGCAACATTGTATAAATTCAAAACTTAAAAAAAAAATTACCATAGGCAACGAAAAACACAAAATCCCTAAATTTGATAATTAAGGGTTATAATAATTTGGGAAAAATTATAATTAGGGTTCATACCAATTTCATAAAAGAATCCCTAAAATCATAATTAGGGTTTATATTAATTTGAAATAAACTTAATTTGGGAGAAACATCCTATAAAGAATCATAAATTTAATATACATAAATCATAATTAGATACTAACACCTTGATCTGTGAGAGAGCATGCAAGAATGTATACTTCAATCTCAATCTATGTGTTTCTCAACCTCTATTTCCCAATCTATCTCTTTGTATTTATTTCTTTTCACACACTTTCATGATAATTTATATGGTGGAAAGATCTTATAGCCAGAAAAAAAACCCTAATCTCTTTTATAAATCAATGTCTCCATTAATTTTTTTTATCTTTTATTATAGTTTTTCATAATATAAACTTAATATAAATAATATATAAATATAATTTTAAAAAATATATAAATATATATAAAAAAATTCAAAAAACAAATTTGGGAGAGCCGTGGCTCCCCTCTGTCACCATGTAGTTTCGCCCCTAATTGTAGTTTGTCCATGTATGACTTATAATTGATATGATTTAAATGGTCTTACGATAATTCTTTTGTATACTAGATTACCCTTGCACTTTGTGATCTTATGTTGTTTTCTTCTTTTGCGATGATAACCATTCTTCTGGTGTATGCAGATGAAGATCCAAGTTTAGAGACACCTCTGAAGGATGAGAAGTCTATAGTTAGAGTTGTGAGATTGCAATAAATATATGAGTGTTTAGTATGTTCGATATATGAATATTTTCATAGGTTTGATATTGTTGTATAAATGATATATTTTTATGTTCTGAACTCTTGAAAGACCGTATTAATATACTTTTTATTTTGTTAATTTGTCTTTGAATATTATTATGAAATGTCTTATTTTATTAGTTTTATACTACTACAATGGGATGTTACAGTAATTATATGTTTTTTCATTAGTTTTTTTTTTCTTTTATTCACTCATTTCACTGAGTTGCTATCCTTGATCCTAGCCTCTAACGGTTTCCTTTTGCGCAGTCTTTGTTTTTTTTTTACTTCTTTAGGTGTCAACTTTCTCTTTTTAACGATAAGTTCAAATGTAGAAAGAAAGTTGCATATTATATAATTAATGAAGTTCTAAAATTTTAGATTGAAAATGCATCAGATCTATTATCTAATAATTATGGATCTAAATCTTTGAGGATATGTACTAACTTTCTAATGTTTACTCGAATAACCAATCGTTTTCTCGTTGCATACTTGTTTCTCATGTCTTTGTGGTCAAATTACTCATTTTCAGTGCTTCATTTCTATCCTCTTCTTTTATTTGAGTTTTGAAGGTTTAATTTCCTATTGTTTCTCTTTTGTCTTGATCTTATCATTTTTTGGCTTTTTCTTCAATATTTATCTCTTATTTGTTTCTTATTTCTTTTTCGGGATTCCTTGCTCGTGTTGCATGTTTTTGTGGTCCTGAAATTCTATTTTAGGTGCTCAAACTTTTGTCCTTTTTTTGGCTTGCTGAGATTTTCTTTCATATCGACCTCTTCACCACGTTCAATTACGAAAAACTTACCCATATCGATAGTTAAGAAATTTGCATATATGCAATGTCTTAAGGAAAAAGAGATCATAGAAAATGTACAAATCCCACATTAGGCAATGATTATAAATAGCCATTGAAAAGTACAAACTGAACCTTGTTAAGAGGGCATGCTGCAGAATACAAACATATATGCAGAGAGGTCAATACCAGCATCAGAAGTATCTAATTAACATAAACAATGCCTAACATATTCATAATTAGGATTCAAATTATATTTGAATGATCTTTATACGTAACTTTTCATTCAAGCATCTTCTTTACATACAAAAGAAACCACATTTGACCAAATAAAATGAGAATATTTACAAGTTATCGATATTGTTACATAGAATCGTGCGCCACATATGTAATATTTATTCTCATCCACTTACTCCTCCACTTCATGATCATCATTAATGAGTAAAAGAGGTTCAGTAACGTGCAAATGTTTTGTCATGGACAGGACAGCAGGGCCCAAACAGGAATTTATCGTTAACAAGACAAGGAGAACCAATTATAATTTTGTGTACCAAATTAAAACTATGATCTCACAGAAACAAAGAGAAATATAAAACCTTGTACATTCGAGAATGTTATAGAACTTTGATCTATGTGTATGTAATTGTTTATTATTGTCACGAATGCGCCATTATTAGGACCTTCAACATAGCTAATCGTTTTAAGATTAAAGAAATGCAAGTTGCCTATTCTAGTGGTGGTGGGACTCCTAATCTTAAACAAAGATGCTTCTAGTATAACATGAATATATAAGTATGGACTGCATGCACTGTGATGCCATGTCATGCTAACACATGCTTCTTTTTTCAAAATGTAAGTATTTTGTATTATTATGAATACGTCCCGCATATACACATTTCTTACATAATGCATAAAAAATCAGTTCAAAGATGATTGTACGGAAATACTAAGTAATGTTTTTCCTCCCACAAAATCATGAATTAGTTTACCTCCTACCGACCAGGCATATATAGAGAAGTCTACTCTTTCTTTCTTCTACTGTGCTAATAATTGTTGTGATTTGTGGTTTTGAAAAGATGTAGCTCTAACTAATCAAATATTTGTGAATAATATTATTATTATATGGTGAATGTTTCAACCAAGTCAAAATCCAAATCCAATCGCTTATGCTTGCTTCCAGAATTTTCCAAACCAGTGGCCCATCAATTGCTTCATGAAGAAGGCGTCAAGACAGAATTTTCCAACATATCTAGAACTTTCTAATGCATTATTTTTTTGTGGGTATGATCCAAAATTCTCTTCTATATAGTCCCTCTTATACGCTTCACTTTACAGTTCAGTTATATTCCTTCCTTGGTAGGACACAACCAACTCTTTCTAACTGCATAAACGACTTATTTTCTCAGAGGAGAAAGGGTTATCCCAAAAACAAAACTTAATCATTCATTTCTTCTTCATTTTCATTCATAACTTTTCTCTTCAACCCCCTTTTGATTCCGCCTTAGACTTTCTTCTTTATATTATATTTGTACCTTTTCTCCCTTTTCATCTTAGTCTCAATTAAATTCTCCATCTTCCCTTTTAATACTAATACTCATCAGTTTTATACTCTATGGTTAAGTGCAGATTTGCTTACTGCCCAAGTTACCAATCTGCTTTAGAACCATAAATAACAATTCCACAAAACCCATTAAGTTAATCAGAAAAAATTGAAGAATGAATTATATGTATCCGGTGAAAGAAGAATGCTTGGAATCATCATCATCATATCAGTTAGGTAATGAGTATCCACCAAAGCCAATTGAGGGACTTCATGACACTGGACCACCACCATTCCTCACCAAAACTTTTGATGTTGTTGATGACCCAGTTACCAACCATGTAATTTCATGGAGCAGAGACGGCACAAGCTTTGTGGTCTGGGATCCACATACCTTCTCTGCAACTCTCCTTCCCAGATACTTCAAGCACAACAATTTCTCAAGCTTTGTCAGGCAACTAAACACTTACGTATGTATTATCTAATCACAGTATCTCTTTAATTATTATTTTCTTTAAATTTTAATGCGTATGTGGTTTATGATTTTGCTTGATTAGACAAATCTATAAAGACTCACGAACTGGTTTTGTTTTCTATTTCGATGACGTATACACCCTTTCTCTTTGTTTTTCTGAATTATGTTGTATCTTGATTTCTCTAATTCTCCTGATGATTGAAGTAGTTTGTGATTGTGATTAGAGTTCCAATTTATTCCTTGTTTGTTGTGACTTTGTTCAATTTTGATGGTTTGAAATATTGATCGTGGTGATCGATTTTACAGGGTTTTAGGAAAATTGATCCAGATAGATGGCAGTTTGCAAACGAAGGATTCATCAGAGGGCATAAGCATTTGTTAAAAAGCATAAGGAGAAGGAAGGCACCTTCCCAACTAACACAAAGTCACCACAGTGTTGAAGTTGGACGTTTTGAATTAGACCAAGAGGTTGATCGTTTGAAGCACGAGAAGATAGTGTTGATGATGGAGCTTATGAATCTAAGACAGCAGCAGCAGAAAGCCAGAATGTGCATTAAGGAGATGGAGCAAAGGTTACAAGTGACTGAAATCAAGCAGAAACATACGATGGCATTCTTAGCTAGAGCTATAAAAAATCCTGCCTTCATACACCAACTCCAACAGAAAGAGAAGAGAAAGGATCTTGAAGAAGCCTTGACTAAAAAGAGAAGACAAATTGAGCAAGGAGTTAGAGGTATTGGAGAATCAAGTAGTAGGGGTGAAGGAAGGAGCAGTGTTAAAGTTGAGGCCTTGGAATTTGGGGAGTGCGATTGTGATTTTGGAGTGTCAGAGTTGGAAAAGTTAGCTATGGAAATGCAGGGATTTGGAAAGGGTAGGATGGAGCAGGAGGTAGAACCTGAGGCACTAGAATCACAAGAGAGATTGGATAGAGTACTTGATGAAGAGTTTTGGGAAGAACTGCTGTTGAGTGAGAAATTTGAGGGTCGATTTGACATTCCAACTACTGAAGATAACGATGAAGATGTTGTCAACATATTGGCCAATGAACTTGGTTGCTTGGATTCAAGTCATTAAATGAACCACTGAATCATTTAACCTTTTCATTTTGTTCACTAGGTTCAAGACTTCAACTGAGTCCAGTATAAAGGAAGCGCATGTGGTGGAGCCTAATTGGGGAGACAGTAAATTACAAGAAGGGAAATAGTATTATCTTTGGCGTTTCTATTCTAACTTTATTACATGTCCTTTTGTAGCACTTGGTAAAACCCCATATTCTCACTTTTCTCGTTATCATTGTTTGATGAGGTAGGTTGCTGATGGCGCTTGGACAAGAGTCTTTGGTAGTGATATCAGTCACTACATATACCCAATTAAGGTTCAGTTTTTTAAACCCCTTTCAAACAATATGCATGTGTCAACCCATCTATGTCACTGCTTCTTGTAATTTGTTCTTCACCTCAATGAATGTAGATTAATCAGAAGATGTAGAATGGACAAGAAGTAGCTTTTCTCCAACAATAGTAACTGAAGATCACGAAGCAGGTTAAGGTTGTCGCTTTGATATTATTTCTCCCCTACTAAAATTTTTGTGTATATCTTTAAGGGAGAACACGTAATGGATGATGTCACTCATGTACTATCTACTTGGGTTTCATCATCATCACATGTTAATGGTTTGCAGTCTTCAAGATGAGTAGTGTCAAACATGTTCAGTATGTGATCACATTGTAAGAGGATCCTTCTCGTTCCTGTAGGGTGTGCATAACTATAGAATACTGGAGAAGAGATTTCTAGCCTCAATGATGAGATATCGGTTTTTTCTCACATTCACAGTTAGCAAATGACGATTCTGAAGAGCATAGTTCACATCTTATCACAATAAATCGAATTTGAAGCATGCATTCGATATCTTAATTATTTTGTTATCATTATAGTGCAACGAGAAAATAACTATTTCATTTTGTTCTCGTCAAAATTAAAAGAGAAACACAATTGGTGAAACAAAGACTTTCTTAGTAAAAGTTTTTTTTTGTCGGTTCTAGATCCGTCATAGATACACCGATATAAAAAGTTTTTACTTTCTATGCCGGTTTTGACTCGTCATAGAAAGTTCACTTTATGTGTCAGGTGTAAGATAATCAACATAAAAAAATCTGTCATGTTTGTAATAGAAAGTCACTTTCTATAACAGATGTG
This sequence comes from Vigna unguiculata, assembly GCF_037176805.1. NCBI lineage: Eukaryota > Viridiplantae > Streptophyta > Magnoliopsida > Fabales > Fabaceae > Vigna > Vigna unguiculata. The sequence continues at coordinate 26,962,155 of NC_140798.1, read as the reverse complement.
CTCCCAATCGGCTTTCTATGAGTGTTACAACCAAACCATCATAGAAAATGGATTTCTATGTCGGTTATGGCAATAACCATCATAGAAAATGGTGTTTTTTTTTTTCTTTTAGATCATTGGTTTCCCTACTCATGTAACAAAACCTGCATAATCATAATTCTCAAACAAAGATTTTCATATACAATCTTAATAATGTAATACAATCCATGATCATTTAATTTTTACAAATAAACTTGTTAAACTTAAAATGTTGATAATCCTAACATCATTTACCATAAATATTTAAAAGAAAGGATGCCCACTCCTCACAAACTTCTTGTAAGACTTTATCATTCAATGGAAAGGATGCCCACTCTCATGATCAAATATAAGGTGAAATTTACATTTATATATTTATTATATTTGAGTTAATTGTATTTACCAAACTCCATGACTCAACAATGTTTATGGATACAATTCTATGCATGTGCCTCATCACATAATATCCATACTCATAGCTCCTTGGTTGACGTGAGCACTACAAGTTAAATTCATAGAATATCATATAGATGATAATTGTATTTCAATAGTTATAAGATTAACTACTTATATTTGGCGCAATGCACTGCAACTTCTTTCTAGCAACATTTGGAAGTCCCGACAACCTCAAATGAGCTTCAAAAGCTTTGTAAAAGTTAATTTACATTCAAATTGTATAAGTATTAAACTTAGTAAAATTAAATTATATAACACAACAAATACATTAATAAAAAACTTACAATCTAGTATATTTCTAATTGCCAAACTATTAATTGTTTTTTTATGTAATAAACACGAGAAACACAAGAGATTGTTGAGGAATAATTATTATCAACCGCTAGTGACTCTTACAACTTAAATTAATACTAGTAACAATTAAGTTTTATATAAATATGCATTAATTTATAAAATGTATACTTACTGATGCAAAGTACACTTCTTTGGATTCGTTTTCAAATGTCTCTAATAAATATGTTTGCACCTCACTATATAGGTTTATTCCCAACACTTTAGATGGCAACATGGTCAATAAATCAATGTATGTGAACATTCTTCCTCTCAGTGCATGCATAATGTAAATACCTTAAGCTTTGAAAATAAATAATGTTAGAATAATATATTGAATATATCAATGCCAATGAGAATATAAAAATATCCATTTGACATATAAAAAGGTACACTTAAGGTTACGATAATGACTTCAGGAGACACACTTAGCTATATAGGTTGCAATGTGATAGATTATTGTTTTGAACATCATATGTGACTTGTACAATAAATATCAATTACATATGTTAAACATAAGTTGTATGTTCATAATAAATTAAATAAGTTAAGATTTCACACAATGATGTAATATGCCAAATATAGTTCTTCAGTGTCTCTGGAACATGGTACCAATCATATATAAGAATATTAACCTCGCTTTTACCAAGTCAGGCCACGTAGTTAATGAATTTTGTGTTATGCTTTCCCAAAGCTTTACAATTTTGTATATCAAACTCAATTGGCAATCTTTGATCAACATTATAGATAATTGTCAACTCTCTTAACCTATTCCCACACCTACCTTTTTTTTTGGGTAGACATTTGAATCTTGTCCCCACCTTGTGAAGTTGGACACTGCTAATTTGATGAAGGATTATCTTGTTCCTTTTTAAGATTATTGAATATAGTGTGAGTTGATTAAGAAAACCAAGGAAATCCCCACTGGACATTAAGATAGCAAGCTATCTAGATGTGAAGGTTCCTTTCCAAGGTTCTAGAGAGGAGGAGAATGGATTGATGGGGAGTAAGAAATCAAAAGGAAAAACATATAATAGAAATAATATAAACCAAGAAGAGTAAAGAAACATAAAATGAAAAGCAAGGGAAATGGGAGGAATGGAGGATTCACGCCACTACAAGGCTAGGCTAGAAGAAGCCATGGCAACCTTGAAGATGAGTGGTGTATGCCGCCACTTGCCAAGGCAAGATAAGGCTTGAAAGAACTCCACTCCCTAAGGAGGAATGCTCTCACATAAGGTTGAAACACAAAGTGTATAATTTCTCCAAAATGTTCAACCCTTGTACAAGTGTTAGAGGTCCCCTTAAATAGACAAGTCTAGGGGCCCCTTAGCAAAACAACTAAGTTAAAGGATTACAAAAGAAACCTAGCATGTTCTAGAAACTAGGTCATCCTAGGGTGCACATGGGTGAATTTTCGTCCAAGCCATCTAGGTGGCAAATCTTCATGGCCTAGGCTCCCAAAGGAAGGTTCTAGAACATTCTAGAAGACTTGGTGTCCAAGGCATGTGGGCCTCCTCTTTCTAGATGCTTCTAGAAAGTCTTATTCCTTCTCTCTCTTCCTTAGGACGCCAAGTGTCTCCTATGTGGCCCTCCTCCTTTCTTATTCCTACAAAAGCAAATTAAGGAATTTATTAGCATGTTGGTTTAAGGTTAAGCTAATCTTTTGAGTCAACAAGTCAACCCAAAGTCAACGTCAACAAGTCAACTCAAAAATAGTCAACCAAGCCAACTTAAAGGAATTTTAAACTAAAGAAAATAAAGGTAAAGGAAGGGATCAAGGAACTCCCTTTCTTTAAGCATGTGCCATGGGCCATCACCCTTGGTAGGGATCAATCCTTTATCATAATTTTTTTCCACATCTGTATGTTTCCTATGGTCCATTCTTTCCATCAATTATATGTTTAACGTACAGATCAATGACTTAATAGATTTCGGTATTATTTGATGGGGAGAGATGTGAATTTTGAACTAATTTGTTGATCAATTTCTTGTTATCTTTATATATTAGGTGAAACCACATGTGCATAATAAATCTGCTCTAATACTATTACAAGAATTTAAGAATTCTATTTAGGAAGTATGCAATGTTAGAATATCAAGTTTTGTCAAGATGCATAGTTTTCCAAACCTATGGTTGATTAGCTTCATATCCTAAGTCCCACTACTACAAAATGAGATTTCAGTGATGGTTAAAATGGTTCTCCAACGATAGTATGGAAAAAATGATGACAGTTCAATTGACCGTTGTTGAAAGATTAAAAACCACAACATTGTGGTCTTACTCGTACTAAAAAAAAGGCAAAAACATACAACAATGGTTCAATATAAAATCGTCATTAAAAGTGATTTTTTTTAAAATTTTAATGATTATTTTTACGAAAGTCACATAAATTTTGAGATACATATTCATTTTTCAATCATTCAGGAAAACAATTCATTAGATTATAAACAAAGTTTAATAAATATATATAAGGAATCAGCTCAATTGAACATGTGTATAAAACATTATGAGTAAAACCGTAATAAATATGTGTGTGACGTTGTCACTATTTTGCAAATCTCTTTAGAATTGTCCAAATTAAACTGGAACATCCACAAAACTCCAAAATTATGTTCTAGTACCCGAATTAAAGATAGTTGTGTCTAGAATCTAAGAAAAAAGGAATCAAATTATTTCAAGAGTTTTGGAAAAAGTTATAAGCAAAATAGTAAGAAAAGGTTAGGGCTACCAAAATTCAGTTTTAACTAGCTTACATTGCATGTCATTGCTTGTAGCTTTCATTCTATAAGATTGCTTGTAAAATTGACTTTTGATTGCATGATTTCATGTTATGGAATGTGGATTTTGTTTATTTGGTTTTGTAATACATGAGTTTGAGTCAGTGCATGTGAAGTTTCAGATGTATGTTAGATGCTGGTGATGTATTAGAAGTTTTATAGTATTGCTATTTTAAAAATTAAAAATGTTGTTGTCGTTTTAAAAATTTGTGTTCGTTGTTTTAAAAATATTGTTGTTTATGTATTATTTGGTGCATAATTATGGTTGCTAGTTTTGGTATTAAGTGGTGGAGAATTATGGTTGTTATTTTTTGTTTAATTGTGTGCATAGTTTTTTTGGGAATTATGTGTTAAAATTATAAAGTGCAAGGAAATAATGCTTGGTTTATGTTACGATGATTGTAAGATGTCAACATATTGATATACATGTGATGATGAGGCCTTGAGGTGCTTGTGTGATTGTTGATCACTAGTGCGGATAATCATGTGATTGTTGTAACATCCCGTCAAGATATTACTAATTTATAATTAAATAAATGGAATAAATAAGACAACACATTTAATAATACCTCATTTTCCCAAAACGCGGGAAAATTTAAAGCTTTATTAATTGAGCGGATAAAATTTAGAACGTCCATTACATAATTAAAACCACAATGTTATTAAGTCACCCATCCGGGTTTACAAATGTTTCCAAAACCAAGTAATACAAGTAAAAGTTTCCCCAAATCAATCCCCTCTCCGCGACTAAGCTGCACCAGAGCCACCTGCATCACCAACATCTGCTCCCGTGTACCGCGTACACGATCATCGCCACACACACACAGATAGGGTGAGCTTAGCAGATAAAACACATATATATACAAAGCTATAAACATATATATATATATATATATATAAATCAGTATACATACACATAACATCACTTAAATTAACTTTCCACATTGCCCTATATTTTTATTCCCTCAATTCGATCTCCAATACGTTTATTCGTGTTCTACTTCGACTGCTGATTACTTCAAGGTGACTTGCTGCCATACCTATCGGCCACAACCGATAGAGCACGTGCGGGAAAACATGCTACGGATCATACACCGCAACGCCAGGTAGAGTTCCCATATACGAACAAAGCCCGTATCGTCCTAAGACTACCAAACTCGTCAGCCAATAACTGAGGAGGGCAATCTATCTGGACCCATCCGTACTGGCCACAACCAGCACACTCATACCGGCAACACTCGCCAACCCGAGCCACAACTCAAGGGTTTCTCGTGTTCATCCGCCATCCCGAGCCACAACTCAAGAGATGCTATTCTGAGCCACAACTCAAGGAATACCACGTGCTTAACCCCTATCCCGAGCCACAACTCAAGGGATACGTTCCGAGCCACAACTCAAGGAACTCCAGCAACCTCACCTCTAAAGCACTACCAGAAGCCTTGTAGAACACCCTGCGAAGTCCAACAACTAGGGCTTACAGCAGCTAAATCGCCTAGCGGGGGACACGTACCGCTAGGCGCCACAGCTTCCAGACCGCCTAGCGGGGGACACGTACCGCCAGGCGCCAAACGCCTCAAACTCACAAAGTCTGCAACCACCGCCTGGCGGGATAGTCTACACCGCCAGGCGGACGCTGTTCCAGGAACCACTGTCCGTGTCGCCGCCGCCTGGCGGAGCCTATCCAACCGCCAGGCGCCATCCAGTCCAGAACCCCACTAAGTCCTTGCCGTCGCCTGGCGCTACCCACTCCCACCGCCAGGCGCTGTATCAGTACAGCAGCACTCCACTTGAGTTCCCTGTCACGAGTTTTCATGGTTCACTGCTTCCAGCTTCCAATGCTATTCTCACTAACTGACTCATAACAAGTCCCTTAGACTTGACCATTCACAATGCCCTTGCATCAATGGAAGTACCTTACTTGAAACCGTTTTCCTAGTCTGGGTTCACATACTCTTTTTATAATTTTAGTATAATTCACCCTTTTCTCCAAACAGTACTCCTGCTCCTACTATACTTGTCCTCTTTTCCTTCCCCTTTTTATAACCTACTTAGATACACAAGTTCATCTCACTATATTTTATACTTATTTCTACTATACCCAGATTACAGTCCACTATCTAACAATACCTCTCAAGATCCAATATTGCCCTCACCCAATTATATCACTCATACCAAACCTCAATTTCAATTATCCTTCGTTACTCTAATATACTCGTCCTTGCATATCTTATCCTCCATCTATATCATTCCATTCCATCAACTCCTATCTCTAAGACTCCAAACTTCAACCAAATGCACTCATTTTTACACCCAAGCTCCTACTGGCACTCAACACTCGCTCCATCACAACGAGCACTCCCTCTGCGCTGTCACCTACGTCGCCTGGCGGCCAGCTTCGCGCCGCCAGGCGGTGCGTCAGTTTTGGAATTTTCCAGACTCCACCTGCAACCAATTTCTCAGCCATTTTTCCATCTTTAAGAGTACACACAAAACTAACCCCTGCACAATCATAACACTTAATTTATTGATCACTAATTCCTATGTCCAATTCATAGTAATCCATTCCAACTCGTGATTTCTGATAACATTCGCTCAACCCTAACTCGTATTCACTGTTCCATTCGATTAACCTTCGATTAGGTGGTTATACCTACTGTTGATCATCATTACCCCTCTATAAGGATCACCACTACCTTTTGCTCCGATCAGATTTAACCCAGAATTCCAGAAAACCCAAAAACGAGTTAGATTACCCCGCGCCGCCTGGCGGTTTAACCAGTCCCGCCAGGCGCTTCATCAACAAACCCAGTAATTGGTTAAGACGCCTTGCGTCGCCTGGAGGCCGGGAATGTGCCGCCAGGCGGTTCCTCTTCCAGGAACCCAGAACACACCAATTCGCATGAGTCGCCTGGCGGTGGTTCATCACCCGCCAGGCGGTTTCTGGAAAATCCCAGAAACCCAGAATTTCGAAGACTTTAACAGTACTCAAACAATCAATATACCATACAGTTATACACTTATAATTATATGCATAAAATTACGGAGTCCAGCTCCCCTAACCTGGTTCCTTAGCTTAAATTTGCACAATTGATGAAGCTCTCCCTTGATCACCAATGGCCAACCTTGGTTTCCCTCAATTTTGCCTTCAACTCCCTCACGTCAGCCCCTCTCACTCACTCTTGCCTCTGTTTTTTTTTCTAAGTCTAAGTTCAGCCTTCCAAAACCTTGCCTAAACTCCAACCTTTTTCCTTTTAAACTAGTACTTTAGGTTACTTAAAATATTAAAACGAATTTAATTTCATTTACCTTTTAATAACCCTCCATCTCTCATCATGAATGGGAATGCAGCCCCCCCCCCTTGGCCGTACTGCTTCCCATGGCCTCTGTTAACCTTTCCCATTTCCCTCTAAAGTCACCATTAGCAAAATAAAAACAAGCATAATTTCCATTTAGCATTTCCAAGGTTTGAACCCATGACCCCTTTGTTACCACTCAAGTGCATAACCATTTCAACCAATCATGTTTCATGCTAACCATCACAATTCAAGCATCATATCATAACAAAACATGCTTTCATAGATTGAAATAATAATAATAACACAAAATGTATCATGCATAAGACTCGAACCCAAGTCCGCTCACACAATCAAAGTACTCTCAACCACTTGAGCTAGTACTTTTCCACGTCATACCAACCATAATTTAATGTCATAATTATTACCCCTCCCGTATTTATTAATTAATTATTTATTTAATTAATTAAATTCTACGGGTCTTACAATTGTTGATTGATGAATGATCATTATGAGATAGTCTTATACTTAGATGTGAATATAATGAAAGGTAACTCTGCGTAATTGTATTGGAGGTGCAGTTCATCGGGGCTCTCAATAAAAGTAATGGCAAATTGCATATCTCGCTAAGCTTTTGATACGAGTAATGGGAAATTGTGAATTTCGTCAAGACTCTTGATATGAGTAATGGAAAATTGGGTATTTTATCGAGGCTCGTGATATGAGTAATGGAAAGTTGTATACTTCGTCGGGGCTCGCTATGAAAGTAATGGGAAGTGGCATCATTGGTAAGTTGCATACGAGAATTACAAATCAGTTCTTGATACCGAGTTTACTAGTAGTCGTATCATTTGTGACTATAGCATGTTTTGTATGGATTGTGTGGAACACCTAGTGTAATTATATGACAATGTGAGGCAGTGGTTATTTAAGGATTTGTGATGTTATTATTTATACCTTGATGATGTTATTTGGATTGGGTGAGAACTTGTTTGGTTAATTGATGTTATTTGTGATTGATGTTAGCTCACCCTTTCTTTTGTTTATGTTTGTGTGATGAACGTATAATTTGTGTTTTACGTGAGTAGTGGATGATACAGGTGCCATTTGAAGCCTCAATGATGAGAGATGTGCTGGGAAAAGCTTTGGGATTTTATTTGGATAACTTTTGTACAAGTTTTTGGAAATTGTTTTAAGTTAAGTTTTGGAATTTTTGTTTTACAATTTTAGTTTTATAATATTAAAGATTGAGGTTAATTTATAAATATTTTTGCAAGAATTTTTATTTGAATGAATTTGGTAGGTATTATGAATGGGAAGTTTTAAATTTTCCCATGTTAATAGGATGGTATCAGATGTGTATGAAATGATTTTAATTGAATTTAAACTATACCAAGTAACATCTGGACGCGATGTTACAGATGTCACATGTCAACTTCTAATTGGCTAGCTTTGTGAGTGTGACCCATAGGAAAAAGGGAGTGTGTAAAATAGAACTAGGGTTGTATTTAGCTATGTGTATATTTTTCCCTTTCTACTTTTGGCCTTATTTTGTAGCTTGGAATTTATTTTCACACTTTGAATGAATCAAAACTTAACTTCAGTTGCATAAAAATCATTAGAACATCCAAAAATATTTCATGCAACTAAAAAACACTTTTTAAGACATTTTTATCGCACAAGCTCAATAAGTCAAATTATCACAATTCCTAACTAAATTAATCTTTTAAGCATAATTCATAATTAAAGCTTAAATGAAAGCATAAATATGCACTCGTCGTCATATAAGAAAAGCAATTTCTAAGCATATAACAACCCGACATTACAATACACGAGTTCAAGAGAGAACGTTCCCCAAGATATACCTAGTTTGGAGAAAGTTCAACAACACTCGAGACTTTAAACTAGATGAAAGCTTGCACCTAATTGAGACAGACCATATCACATTACAAACTTCCTTCAAAACAAAGGCTACAAACTAGGAGAACTTAATGAAAAGTTATCACTAAGGTCACATCAAGAAAAACCTCAAGGGAAATAAGTACAAGACAAATGTCCACTAATAGAACGCCTACTAATGAAAAGCCGAAGACCCCACCTGCCTAAGACGACAACCTAACGAAAGCTCAACAATGCCCACCAAGTTAAAGTAGAATACCAAGGGCGATGACATTGATAAAACCACGCCCCCTCTTTCCATAATCACATATCCTTTTTTTCCAATAGACAAAGCAAACATCTATTCTTAAAAGGGCTTAATTAGTGATTTATTCCTTTAATTTGTTGGTTTGGTTCATTTTGGTCCCCTTAATATATTCTTGGGATCAATTTAGTCCTCCAATTTAGTCCTCTAACTTTTCAAAAATTGTTTAAAAGGGTTTTATTTTCTTAAAAAAAATCAATTTAGTCTCTTTACTTAAAATTTTGATTCAATTTAGTCCTCCTAGTTTTTAAAAGGTTAAATCATTCCATTGGTCCCCTTCTTTTTATTTATCTCAATTTGGTCCAAATTTTGAGAAATTTGTTTCAATTAGTTACTTTCCGTTAGTAATAGACTATGTGTCACATGTCTACTCGTAGTTTTTATAATTTTTTTTTATTTTTTTATTTTTTATAATTAAAAAGAATTGTCACGTGTCAAGCTGACGTTGTGCCATGTGGCAGAGGTAGTGTGATGTGGTAGTGGCCGCATGTCACTATTGAATGTGAAAATTCTCAATTTAGTTCCTATATTTGTCGTTTTGTCTCAATTTGGTCAAATTATTTTAAAACTGAAACAATTTCATCCCTATCCAAATTGAGACCAAATTTAATTTTTATATAAACTTTACAATTGTATTTTTATTATAATTGATATTTTTAACCAAATTAAGTTTATTTAAAGTTATATTTTGCATTGAACTTTATATAAATTTTGTTTTAAATATTTATATATCTATAATTTATAGATAAATATTAAAGTTGCTTTAAAAATAACAACTTTATAAATTCAAATACAATTAGTGATTTAATCCTGTAATTTGTTGTTTGGTTTATTTTGGTGTCCTTAATATTTTTGGGTTCAATTTAGTTCTCTAATTTTTTAAAAAGGTTCAATTTAGTCTTCCAATTGTTTAAAAAGTTCAAAATGAAGGACCAAAATCCTTTTTAAAAAGTTAAAGGATATAATAAAACCAAAAAATAATAAGGGGACGGAAATGAACCAAACAAACAAATTAAAGTATTAAATAATTAATTAAACCCTTTTCTAATTTAATAACCTGCTTTTTTTTATCAGCATTTAATAAACTATTATGATAGCGGTTGTCACGATGGACAATGTGTTTTTATGCTAGAAACATTTTACGTTGTTTTCTTGCATAAGCCTTATTGCTTTGCACATCAAATAATGTAGTAAGTCTGTCTAGCTTAGTTGGTAGAGTAGAGTGCAAGGTTCTTAACCTTTTCTCTTGAATATTTTTACTATTGATTTTATAGTTTTTTCCTATTCTCTTGAATATTTTTACTTTGTTCTCTTGCTACTTATCATAAATTTTAGATAGAATTTCTTGAAATAGGAGATAATGGACATTTGTTAATTTTTTACCCTAAAATCTAAAGTGGATCTAATTTAAATTTTATAGTCCCTAATTTTTGTATAATTGTGGCCAAATTTTGAATGTGAAACTATTGTCTGGTTTTTGTACAATCGTCATCACTTTCATGTACAATATGATTATGATTCCAACCAAAATTGCTATTGTAACTCCTATAATTAATGATGATTTGAGTCGTTGTTGTTAGTGTATAACTTGTAATGACATCGGAAAATTGTTGTTACATATCATAATATTTGTACCTTTAAAATATTTTAGGAATCACATTTGCATATTTACAAAACTTCATAGCTAAAATTGAATGTGGAATTGAATGATAACATTAAATGAATGTAATAAGCCCGTCTAGCTCAGTTGGTAGAGCGCAAGGTTCTTAACCTTGTGGTCGTGGGTTCGAGCCCCACGGTGGGCGTTGATTCTATGGTATTTTCATAGTCTCTAGAATATTTTTACTACTTGTTAGTGTATAACTTGTAATGACATCGGAAAACGAAACTTCATAGATAAATATGAATGTAGAATTGAATGATAACATAAAACAAATGTAGTAAGCCCGTCTAGCTTAGTTAGTAGAGCGCAAGGCTCTTAACCTTGTGGTCGTGGGTTCGAGCCCCACGGTGGGCGTTGATTCTATGTTTTTTTCCTAGTCTTTTGAATATTTTTACTTTGTTCTCTTGCTACTTATCTTAAAGTTTGGACAAAATTTCCATGGATTCGAGCTTGTCTAGTTTTTAATATTTGTACCTTTAAAATATGATAGGAATCATATTTGCATATTTACAAAACTTCATAGATAAAATTGAATGTGGAATTGAATGATAACATAAAATGAATATAGTAAGCCTAGGTTTTAGCCCCACGATGGGCGTTGATTTTATGTTTTTTTCCTAGTCTTTTGAATATTTTTACTTTGTTCTCTTGCTACTTATCTTAAAGTTTGGACAAAATTTCTTTAAATAGGAGAAATAGACATTTGTATAATTGAGCCAAAATTTGAATGTGAAACTATTGTCTAGTTTTTGTTCGATGACATCAGAAAATTGTTGTTACATATCATAATATTTGTACCTTTAAAATATTATAGGAATCATATTTGCATATTTACAAAACTTCATAGCTAAAATGTGGAATTGAATGATAACATAAAATGAATATAGTAAGCCCGTCTAGCTCAGTTGGTAGAGCACAAGGCTTTTAACCTAATGGACGTGGGTTCGAGCTTGTCTAGTTTTTGTTTAGTGACATCAGAAAATTGTTGTTACATATCATAATATTTGTACCTTTAAAATATTTTAGGAATCATATTTGCATATTTACAAAACTTCATAGCTAAAATATAATGATAACATAAAATGAATATAGTAAACTTGTCTAGTTCAGTTGGTAAAGTATAAGGTTCTTAACCTTGTGGTTGTGGGTTTGAGCCCCATGATATGTTCTCTTGGATATTTTTACTTTGTTATCTTGCTACCTATCTTAAAGTTTAGGCAAAATTTCTTTAAATAGGATAAGATAATAGACATTTGTATAATCTTTTTACACTAAAATCTAAAGAGGTTCTAATTTAAATTCTATAATCCCTTATTCTTGTATAATTGAGGCCAAATTTTGAATGTGAAACTATTATCTAGTTTTTGTACAATCGTCGTCACTTTCATGTACAACATGATTATGATTCCAAGCAAAATTTCTATCTTAACTCCTATAATTAACGATGATTTGAGTCGTTGTTGTTAGTGTATAACTTGTAATGACAAATCGAGAAATTATTGTTACGTATGATAATATTTGTATCTTTAAAATATTTTAAGAATCACATTTGCGTATTTACAAATCTTTATAGCTAAAATTGAATGTGGAAATGAATGATAACATTAATTCTCTTGTATCACATGTGATACGAGAATGAGCTTGTTGTGCTAATGTTTGCAAAGCCTTGCTGCTAGATATATAAACCCTTGTAAATCATTGTTCGGTTAAACTTATCAAAATAACTTAATTATTCTAGTCTCATTTTATAAGAGAAAATGCCTCAGCTATATCTAAAGAATCATATTTGCTTACCACAATCAGCCTTATGATTCTTAAAATATTGAACATCATATATAGAGTTAGGATCACAAAAATAAAATTTCAATGAAAGTCAAAAAACAAGATTTATTAAAACCTTTTTTCTGTTAATAATTTTTTATTCCCATTTCAAGTACATCTTGTAGTATTAAAAAACATATATATTTTAATAGAAGTCTTTATTTTTCAAAATTTTCAAGGTACACATTTTTAACATCAGTTAAAATTAGGGTAAAGAAAAGACAAATTTTATCTTTGTCCTTTGTGAAAATTCTTTATTGAATTTTAAGTAATATTTAAAATAATACTAATTTACTTTTTTAATATAATTTATCATATAAATATAACTTCATGGATTGATTTGAAAGCGTATAAAAGAAATGGAGAGGAACTTGGCTCAACCATAATTTCTTGGTTAAATAAAAAACTTTCAAAGAAAGTGTAAAATTAACCACAACTTACTTATAGAACCAATATCATAAAATTTATAACCCAAAAATAAAGAAGTTATAATGGAAAACTACTTATTTTGATCAATATGACACTATTGTCTTGGAAGCTTATAAGAAAATTTTATTCATAAGTTCTTTGAAATTGAAACAAAGAAGTAAATTTTCACTAATAACTAATACTCACTAACATTTATTTTTCATTGACCATTTTTTTCTTAGTAACTAAATGATAAGGGTATAATATGGATATCAAATCTAATGGTAAGGAGGTGTTGGGTATTAGGCTCCCTTCAGTGGCGGATGATTTTGGAGGCAGGGAGGGGCCTTGGCCCCCCCAAATTTTGAAAATTTTTTAATTATATATATATATATATATATATATATATATATATATATATATTATTTTTTTGGAAATTTATTAAAATTTTTAATTGTAAATATTATATTTTAAGAATTGATCAAAATTAAATTGTGTATTTTTTATTTATTTTATAAAGCACAACATTTAATATTAATAGATAATAAAGAATAAAAATATTTAGGTTTAATTTCTCTTTTAGTCTTTATTTTTGTCAAAAAAAAATGAGACTAGGATTATATTAATTACATCAACAAAGCAAATCATCCATATTAAAAGTTTCAATTTTAATGAAAGAATCATTAATCCGTTTTAAGAGATTTAAAAAAATTGATAAAAGACCAAATTGCATTAGTTTTTTAAAAAATCTAGATAAAATTGAGACTAAAATAAATTGGAGGACCAACTTAACATTTTTAAACAAAATCATGAATCAAAAGAGTAATTAAACTAAATATTTATTAAGATAATTTTTATTTTCATTCTTATTGTGTTTTTTAATTTTTTCACAAATTGTAATCATCTTTCACTCTCATATGTTTTCTTTTCTTTTCTTTTTCTTGAAGAAAAAAAAGTTAGACACAAACATTTTTTTTGCTTTCATTTCTCATTTATGCTCTTCCTTCCTTGTCTCTTGTCTCACTTGATAATAAAAACATTATTTTTTATCTCATCAGCTTTTTGTTCACTTTTGTATGAATATAGAAAAAAAATGTATCACATATTTTTTGCATAACCGATTTTTAATTGTGACTTAATTATAATATATTTTTCTTTTAATAATTACGTGTCTCAATTGTTTATTAGATTATGATAAATTATTTTTTAATATTATTTACAAAAAAAAAAGAATATTGATAAAGAATAAAAGAATAAATTCATCATTTAAAAGTGATAAAAAGAAACTATTAATGAAAACAATATAGATTCTACTTCTTCACATATTTTGAAGCATAAGCATTATACTAATGATCAAATTGTTTAGTAGACAAGTGATTCTTTGAAGCATTATACTAATTGTCAAATTTAATGATTTCAAAATTATATTATTTTGGCCCCTTTAATATTTTTTGTCAAGATCCGCCACTGGCTCCTGTGGAGAAAAGGCCAAAAACTTGAAAAGCCCATGTCTCACTTAACCCAGTGGAGATGGGGCTATAAAATACATAGAGAGGCAGAACAAAAGAGTCAGAACACATTGAAAGCCCTAACACATAGAGGGAGAGGTAGAGGGAAAATTTTGTTCACGTTTTTCACAGAGCTGTATCCGTAAATTCGGCACTACGGATTCGTTCACCGTTGGATCGGGCTGAAATTTTTACAGCAGGTTTGAAACTCATTGCTCTTCATTCTGACCGGTCGGATCGTTGATACGAGATCTAAGTTGGGAGATATTAATTTCGCATTGCAGCAGTGATATTATAGGTTTTCCTCTCTTGTTCTTCTCTATTTTGAAAGCTTTGTTGCTTTGTTATTTGGTTGGGTGTTGGTACTAATTTGTGCTATTGATTGAGACTCTTTTGTACTCTTATTGATCATAGTGGAGCTATTTCTTTGGTTTGGACGACTCGTGGTTTTTACCCTTGATTTGAGGGTTTTCCACATTAAAAATTTTGGTGCCTTTATTTGTGCCTTTGGTGATTTATTATTGCTGCTCTTTAATTATTGCTTCTCATAGATTCTTGCAAGTTAGGAGAAATTATATTCGCTGCATTCTCTGGTATATTTTTTGTGTTATTGTTTTCCCCATCAGAGTGGTATAAGAGCTTTTGGTTGGGCTATATTTACTTGCTTGAATGACGGAGGCAAATGCAAAGATGGTTGCTTTGAATGGTACAAATTATCATTTATGGAAGGGCAAGATGAAAGATTTATTATTTGTCAAGAAATTGCATCTTTCGGTCTTTACTACACAGAAGCCAGATTCTATGTCTGAAGAAGAATGGGACTTTGAGCACCAACAGGTATGTGGTTTTATTCGGCAATATGTTGAAGATAATGTTTATAATCATATTGCTAATGAGACACATGCCAGAGCTTTGTGGGAGAAGATTGAGTCTTTGTATGCTTCTAAGTCGGGCAATAATAAATTATATTTGTTAAATTGCTTGATGAATTTGAGGTACAAGGAGAATTCTTATATTTCTGATCACTTAAATGAGTTTCAATGGCTCCTAGATCAATTGTCAGGAATGGGCATAAAGTTTGATGACGAAGTTATGAGATTATGGTTGCTTAATACTCTACCAGAGTCTTAGGAGGTATTTCGGGTTTCAATTATGAACTTTGCCTCAAATGGTGTTGTTTCTTTTCAGATGGTAAAAAGCGGTGCTCTTAATGAATAGATGAGAAGGATGGCACATGGTTCTTCATCTCAGTCTGAGATGTTTGTTACAGAAGCTAGGGGGAGAAGTCAGAAAAAGGAACATAAAAGTGGTAGAGAGAAGAGTATGAGCAAGTCCAAGTCAAGATACAAGAATTTAGAGTGCCATTTTTGTCATAAAATTGGGCACATTCAAAATATTGTTTTAAGTGGAAAAAGGAGAACAAAGACAAGAAGGGCAAGCAGAGAGAGAATGACCATGATGATGATGATCATGTCACTACTGCTACAGATGGTGATCTTGTTCTTCTTCGTGACTTTGAGTCCGTTAATCTTGTATCTGATGAGAGCATGTGGATTATTGATAGTGGTGCTACACTGCATGTTACACCTAGGAAGGAGTTCTTCACATCTTACACTTCTGGTGATTTTGGAGTGTTGAAGATGGGTAATGATGGTGAGTCTAAAGTGATTGGTGTTGGTGATGTTTGTCTACAAACCAACATGGGAGTGCAGTTGTTGCTTAAAGGAGTCAAACATGCTCCGGATGTCCGTTTTAATTTAATCTTTGTGCAGTTGTTTGATGATTGTGGTTATGACAATCACTTTGGTTCTAGTAAATGGAAGCTCACTAAAGGTAACTTGGTTATGGCCAGAGGGGAGAAACAATCTAAATTGTACTGGACTAAAGCTTTGGTTGCTAAAGACAATGTGAATGCTATATATATGGAGGCATCTTTGTGGCACCAGAGGCTTGGTCATATAAGTGAGAAAGGGCTTAACTACTTAGCTATAAAGGATGTGCTTATGGGATTGAGGAATGCAGAATTGGAGAAATGTTCTCATTGCATGGCTGGTAAACAAACCTGAGTATCTTTTAAGAAGCATCCTCCCTCAAGGAAGTCAGAATTGCTTGAATTGGTGCATTCTGATGTTTGTGGCCCATTAAAGGTAAAGTCATTTAGTGGTGCACTTTACTTTGTTACTTTTATTGATGATTGTTCCAGGAAGCTACGGGTCTATGCTCTTCAGCGGAAAGATCAAGTACTTGAAAAGTTCAAGGAATTTCATGCTATGGTTGAGAGGCAATCAGGCAAGAAGATGAAATGCATCCGTAGTGATAATGGTGGTGAGTACCGTGGACCTTTTGATGTTTATTGCAGGCAGCATGGTATTAGACACGACAAGACTCCTCCTAAAACTCCTCAGTTGAATGGTCTAGCAGAGAGGATGAATAGGACCTTGGTTGAAAGGGTTACATGTATGCTTTCCGAAGCAAAGTTGCCTAAGCACTTTTGGGGAGAGGCATTGCTTGTTAATCTCAGTCCCGTAGTTTCTTTGAATACTGAGGTGCCAGATAAAATTTGGTTTGGTAAGAATGTTAGCTATGATCATTTGCGTGTCTTTGGTTGCAGGGCATTTGTTCATGTTCCTAAGGATGTAAGATCCAAATTAGATAAAAAGACAAGGCAATGCATCTTTATTGGCTATGGTGAGGATGAATTTGGCTACAAGTTTTATGATCTTGTTGAGAAGAAGCTTGTTAGAAGCCGTGATGTACAATTCATGGAAGACCAGACCATTGAAGACATTTATAAGGTGGAGAAGACCACACCCGAGAAAGATAGTAATCTCACCGATGGTAATCCAATGAGGTTGCCCGCTCACAATTTGGAGAATGTTGAAACGGAAGCTCAAGACAATGAGCAACATGGTGATGTTGATGATCAACAGGTTGGAAGTGGAATAGAGGTTCCAATTGATGATGCTCAAGAGGAACATGGTGATGATGATCTTGGTGATATACCTGAATCACCTCAAGTCCAACTCAGGAGGTCTAATAGACAGAAACAACCTTCTACAAGGTATTCTTGTGCTGAGTACATAACCTTGACTGACGGTGGAGAACCTAAGTGTTTTGAAGAGGATTTGGATGGTGAAGAGAAGAAACAGTGGCTGGATGCAATGCAAGATGAGATGAAATCTTTGCATGACAATCACACTTACGACTTGGTGAAATTGCTTAAGGGCAAAAGGGCATTGGAAACTAGGTGGATTTTCAGGGTGAAACAAGATTCAAATTCTACGCTTCCAAGGTACAAGGCCAGATTAGTGGTGAAAGGTTTCAGACAGAAAAAGGGTGTTGATTTCAATGAGATTTTCTCACCTGTGGTGAAAATGTCATCCATCAGAACTGTGATAAGTTTAGCTGCTACTCTTGATTTGGAGGTTGAGCAGATGGATGTGAAGACAGCTTTCCTTCATGGTAATTTGGAGGAAGAGATATACATGAAGCAACCTGATGGTTTTCTTGTTAAAGGTAAGGAAGATTATGTGTGTAGGCTAAGGAAGAGTCTATACGGTTTGAAGCGGGCTCCAAGGCAGTGGTATAAAAAGTTTGAGTCCTTTATGTGTGAGCAAGGTTACAAGAAGACTACTTCTGATCATTGTGTCTTTGTTAAAAGTTTTTCTAATGATGACTTTATTATCCTGTTATTATATGTTGATGACATGCTTATTGTTGGGAAAGATATTTCCAGAATTGACAGGTTAAAGAAGACACTTGGCGAGTCTTTTGCCATGAAAGACTTGAGAGCTGCTAAAAAGATTCTTGGCATACATATCTCACGTGATAGGAGAGAAAAGAAGATTTATCTATCACAAGAGCAATACATTAGGAAGGTGTTGTAGAGATTCCAGATGGAAAATGCTAAAGCTGTGAGTACTCCTCTTGCTACTCATTTTAAATTGAGTGTCAAACAGAGTCCTTCAAATGAAGTTGAGAAGACCAATATGAGTAGAGTTCCTTATGCATCTGCGGTGGGCAGTTTGATGTATGTGATGGTGTGTACAAGACCAGATATTGCACATGTTGTTGGTACAGTTAGTCAATTTTTGTCAAACCCAAGTAGAGAGCATTGGAATGTTGTGAAATGGATTGTGAGGTATCTTCATGGTACAGTTGATATGAAGTTTTGTTTTGGAGGTGATAAACCTACTTTGATGGGTTACTTAGACTCATATATGGCTGGGAACATTGATTCCAGAAAGTCCACTTCGGGCTATTTGATAAAGTTTGCAGGGGGAGCTGTGGCTTGGCAATCAAGACTACATAGGTGTGTAGCGTTGTCTACTACAGAGGCAGAGTTCATTGCTATTACTGAAGCATGCAAGGAGTTGCTATGGTTGAAGACATTCTTGCAGGAGCTTGGTTTTAGGCAAGATAACTATTCATTGTTCGTTGATAGCCAAAGTGTTATCCATCTTGGTAAGAATCCAACTTTTCATTCTAGATCCAAACATATTGATGTAAGGTATCATTAGATACATGATGCTTTGGATGCTAAGTTGTTGGAGTTGGAAAAGGTTCATAAAGATGATAATGGTGCTGATATGATGACTAAAGCATTGCTAAGAGGGAAGTTTGAAGTTTGTTGTGAGATTGGCGGTTTGGCGGTTATCTCCACATAGTTGTGAGGGGGAGATTTGTTGGGTATTGGGCTCCCTTCCTATGTGGATAAAAGGCCCAAAACTTGAAAAGCCCATGTCTCACTTAACCTGGTGGAGAGGGGGCTATAAAATAGATAGCAAAACAATAGAGTCAGAACACACTAAAAGCCCTAACACATAGAGGGAGAGGTAGAGGAAAAATTTTGTTCACGTTTTTCACATAGTTGTCACCGTAAATTCGGCACTGTGGATTCGTTCACTATTGGATCGGGCTGAAATTGTTACAGCAGGTTCGAAACTCATTGCTCTTCATTCTGACCGGTCGGATCGTTGATACGAGGTCTAAGTTGGGAGATATTAATTTCGCATTGCAATAGTGATATTATAGGTTTTCCTCTCTTGTTCTTCTCTATTTTGAAAGCTTTGTTGCTTTGTTATTTGGTTAGGTGTTGACACTAATTTGTGCTATTGATTGAGACTCTTTTGTACTCTTGTTGATCATAGTGGAGCTATTTCTTTGGTCTGGACGACTTGTGGTTTTTACCCTTGATTTGAGGGTTTTCCACGTTAAAAATCTTGGTGCCTTTATTTGTGCCTTTGGTGATTTATTATTGGTGCTCATAAATTCATGCAAGTTAGGGAAAATTATATCCGCTGCATTCTCTGGTATATTGTTTGTGTTATTGTTTTCCCCATCAGGAGGTAATATTACACATAAAAGAAATGTCTACTTGTGACTAACTTAGCTTTTTCATTCCTTACCAAAATTAGTTAAGTTAGATCTAGGACAAAAATGGATCATTTGCTTTTACTACAATTGGTAAATCAATTGATATTCTTATGAGACTGAATATACTTTGTAAAGATCTTCTCCAATTTCACGTATGTCCCAAGCTATAGCTTCACATCAAGATGTTCCAAGTACTCACATTTTTTGAACTGAAGTAGAGGTGTACCTACAGAAGATCTGTGACGCCCAAGTTAGCCAAGTACGTCATATAGAAATAAATGCAGTAATAATGACGAACATATTAATTACCTCGTAAACAATGTTATATTATAGTAACTACTAGGTTTATGGGCCCTTACCTGATTTGGCCTAATATGTAAAAATAATTACTAGGATTAATTTCCTTAATGATGTTAGTTAAAATGATTTAACTTTTAATCTTATCCATACAAGAGATAACAAGGCTGATATGATCTCGACTATCACTTGGTTGACATGGTGTCGACTAGTCGAGGGTGTCGAAAGCACCTACACTAATAGGGACTTGTATCTCACGTTCTTCTTGGTACTTACCAGCTTGGACAACACGTCAACTCTCATGTTATTCGCCTCATGGGGATATGCTTCAATTTAACATCTATTAAACTCTCCAACATAACCTTGACTAGATGATAATATTGGAGCAACAACTCATCTTTAACTTGATATTCTTTAGTAAGATGACCAATAGTGAGTCGGGAATCTATTTGGCATACCCTTTTTGTTATTACCATTTTGTGGAATTTTTATTATTTTTTTATTTTTTTAAACTTTTATTTTAATTCTTAATTTTTAATTTTTTTAATTAAACTGTCATGTGTCACGTCATGATTGTACCACATGTCAATTCATGAAATTTTTAATCTTTTTTTAATTTTTTAAATTTTAAAAAAGAAAACAAATTGTCACTTGGCAGGTTATGATTGTGCCATGTGTCATACTAACCGTGTTTGTTTTCAATTTAGTTGTCTTATTTCTTAAAATGATCCAGTTTGAAACCAAATTAGTAATTAAGTTTAATTACAACTTATATATACATGTTAAAATAACTTTTTAGAATTTATACATAAAATTACTTCACCTAAATATTCAAATTACTTTTTTAGAAAAAAAGTTCAAGTATAAAAAACTACAAGTGAAAAAAGTAAGAAATAAAATAACATGAGTGAAAAAAGTTAGGAAGTGATTAGATGTATAAATGACAAAAAAAAATATTTTTACATAAATATATAAGTTATAATTAAGTTTAATTACTAATTTTGTATCAAATTGGAGAGAACAAAGTTGAATTATTTTAAAAAATATGAGGATTAATTTGAATTAAAATCATAAATAGAGAAACTAAATTGAGAATTGTTAGTCTAACATGTGAAACAACCGTTACACGTCACGTGATAAATTTCTTTTTATTAATTTTTTTTATAAAGATTTAAAAACTTAAGAAATAAATAAAAAAGAAAAAATTCCACAAAACATGTGATATGTACGAACCGTGTCAACTTCAACTCTTCTCGACATAGACTTATAAGCCATTATCCAAGACTCTGAAGCTGTCAGTGTAAACCTCTCGTTAATCACTTAATTATTCATTTTATTTTAGACACCTAATAATCACTATAAAGTCACTATATCTGTAACCAAATAAACCTTTATCCATTACACTGATAATCATCTTCATCACAAACCCATACCCACTCCAGAGGAAAATGTTGGCTTAAAAAATAAGAGTAAACAAAACTTAAAGAATTAAATTGAATTAGAAAAATTAAAGCAACAAAGTGAAATTTAAATTTAAGGATTATTTTTTTTTTCAATTATATTTTCTAAATTTTAAATTCAGTAAAAGGGTGATATAGTAATCAATGATCAGTTTAGAGTTTTTTTTTTTTTTTTCAAAAACAAGGTGTTACAGTATAATAAATAAGTGAAACATTTATTTCTCAATTCTCCTTAACTGGTTATTACATTTATTGGAGGATGTATGTTTTTCCCGATTATTAAGTTCAAATTACAAATAAGAAAAGAAGTGTGCTAAGTATGTAGAAGTTTATTACACGCATTATTCTACTAATATCATTATTGCTTAGTAAAGTTCAATTTTTTGAGTTAGTTAAGGAGTCAAAGATGTCTATTCCTAGTAAAGCTTTTTGAGCAAGTTAAGGAGTCAAAGATGTCATGCTAACTAGTTAACACTAAATTGGATTTTTTGTGAAAAATAGCATGAAGCACAAATCATATTTCATTAATTAAATTACTCTTTTGCCCTTTGAATATTCAACCAATATGAGCCGATAATGTTGAAAATTCACTCAAGTTTTATTCTCCGCAATGGTTTTATAAACACATTTATTTTATTGGAAAATTATGTGACCTTCATTTTCTTCCCACTGTCAATTATCCTTCTCTAATTTTCCATTTTGACAACATTTTATAGGTCATTGAAAAAGGCCACTAAACTTGGGACTGCCTTAGAACTTGGGACCCATAACCCTAATAGTCAATCATCTAGAGAAACAACTAGGCTTTTTGTAACCATTCACCAATTGGGCTTAAATGTCCTAACTTAACCCCTACGATGACGGTGAAGGAACCAAGATAACCCATAAAAAAGGGTAGCTTAACATATCTTCTTCTGTATCTTTGTATAAAACAAAGTCTTCACTGTTAAGGTGTCAACACTTTCTCAAAATTTTCCCCTTCTGAATTTGAACTATATGTCACTTCGTTGCTATCACCATGTACTGCAAAACTAAAATTTTGTATTGGAAAATAAATCATGTGATCATTCTTTCTTTTCTTAAAAACCAAGTTTCTTCCATTTCAAACTTCTTCAAATATATTGATAGCAATCTTTGTCATTCTAACATGACACCACAAATTTATTGGGTGGTAAATTGGAGCAAAAAATCCATTTCACTATTCTCTTAGAAAACCATCTTTTAAAGTTAATTTTCGTTACAAATGCATGGAAGAATCTTTTTCAATATTGATATTATAGTTTTAGAAGAGAGTAAAATTTCTTTGTTTGTAGTAAAATTCCAATTTTCTTTCTTTGTACGTTTTATGCTGTATGTAAAGGCTTATTTGATTATAATTTTACCATAGGTTTGTTTTGTAGTAGTTTTAGAATAGGTTTGAAATTTTTTGGTTTAATTACTCGGATGGTACCCATTTTGGTACATGTGTGTCAATCTGGTATCCGCTTTTAAAAAAGTGTCAATTGCATCCCAATTTTTAAAAAAGTGCTTCAATTAGGTCCCTTTCAGACGGAGTTGATTAACGTCGTTAGTCAACGTGTCACGTGTCAGTTTGTAGTTTTTATGACTTTTTTTTATTTTTTTTTATTTTTTGAAAAAAAAATGTCACGTGTCATGTTCCTGTGTGTGACATGTGGCATTGTTAATGACACGTGGCATTACAATGCCACGTGTCAATGTCATTATCAGATGTCATTGTGTTGATTTCGATTAATCCCCATATATGTCTTTTTGTTGTTTCAATTTAGTACCTACTTATGTGTATCTGATTCAATTTTGACCTAATTTCTTTTAATAATTAAAATCTATTTTTTATAAAATTAAAAGTAATTAAGTATAAATTTTTTACAAAAATTAAGTATTTGATATTTATATTAAAATTTAGTGGTAAAAGTCATTTTATTAAGTCGTTTTTAATATAAAAAAAATTAGTATAACATTCAGACATATAAAAATTTTGGTTTAAAATTAGTAAGAGACAATATTGTTCTATTTTGGAAAAAAAATAATAATTAAAAAAACATGAGTACTTAATAAAAAAGTAATTAATAAAGTAATATGTTAAAAAGTCATTTTTAATAAAAAAATATTAGTAAAACATTTTATACAAATAATAAATTTAGTCTAAAAAATATTAGTAAAACAATATAAATATTAGTACTTAATTTTGCCAAAATATTTATACTTAATTAGTTTTAATCTTAAAATAATGGATTACAAAAATAATTTTCTTATTAAAAAAATTAGGACAAAATTGAATCAGATACACATAAGTTGGTATCAAATTGAAACAAAAAGACATTTATAGGAGGACTAAATCGAAATCAACACAATGGCATCTGATAGTGACACTGACACATGGCATTGCAATGCCACGTAGCATTGACAATGCCATGTGTCACACACAGGGACCTGACATGTGGCATTTTTAATTTTTTTTTTAAATTTAAAAAAATTTCAAAAATTTTAAAAAAATATATAAAAAAAAACCACAGACTGACACGTGGCACGTTGACTAACGACGTTAGTCAACTCCGTCTAAAATGGACCTAATTGAAGCACTTTTTCAAAAGTTGAGATGCAATTGACACTTTTTTAAAAACGGGTATCAGATTGACACACCTGTATCAAAGTGGATATCATCCGAGTAATTAAACCAAAATATTTAATTTCAAAATAGAGTTTTTGTTCAAAAATAGGAATAAAACATGATAAGGAGTGCACCATTTTGAGAATAATCTATAAATTTTATCAAAGGTTGTGTTGCAAATCAAGCGTAGAAACGGGAGTTTATATTCTCAGCCAAATTAAGCAAAAAGAGAACATGAAACAAGGAAAATATGTGCATTTCAGGGAAGGTGAAGTGTGATTACTTTTTTAATTTTCAAACTTTTGTGATGAAAATGGATAAGAAAATTTTGAATTAGATATGAAATTAATTAATACATTTTTAATCTTGTTTTAAAATTAAAAAATGGTATTTAAAAGTAAGAATGTTCTAAATATTTTTTGGCTTTGGTACGTTCCTCTTTATTTTAGAGTTTAGCCTCAATGCATCACAACTTATAAATGAATTGATCTTCCTTTTGAATTTGAGAATTTTGTCTCTTAAGAATAATGTAATTTTATATTTTGTTATCTTAAAGTTATTAAGAATTTAAGCGGTGACTATCCCTTATTTTAAGTTAATTCACGAAAAGTGTTCTTCATTTCTTTAAATACTCCGTTTTTTTTATTTTTTTAAATTACTATATTGACACCTTCATCCTTAATTATTGACTCATATATCTTAAACATGAGTATTCTCATGTGGCATAACAAAGGGGAGTTTTTTATTCCTTTGGTTATCATCTTAAAAGGAATTGAATTAATTGATTCGCTTCCATTGCCAATTTGATTCAATCGATTGTAATGAGTGTATTTGTGAAATATCAATTTTTCATACTCTTTATTATTACATGTTTAAGTCAAAGTTCTTCTGTCAGTTTGGTTGTTCACGGTTTTTACTGTTTCATTGAACTTCGTTTGTGACTCTGCTGTATAAATACATCACATGTCAATTTATAATGAATCGATATTAATGAAATCTATTCATGCAAAAAAAAAACATTTCAACTGATTAATTAAATCTACTAATTCCAAACTTCTGAACTTATCTAGTCATCCATACCTATATAACTCAAATAAATAATTAGAATAAAATATAGCACACGTGTGTGTATATTATGCATATATAATGTCCAAAATAATTTTATAAAAATAAAAATACAGATTGTAATTTATTTTTAAAATATTATTCTTATGAATATGTCTAAAAGGTGATGATTAGTACAGAGCCAATTAGGAGCATAAGAGAATTGTCCCCTTGGTCCCTCCTTTTATCTTTCGTCATTCTTATCCTTATTCTCTACATCTTAAATCTACCTTTTCTTTATTTCTTTATTATTTTGGTTTCCTTTTCTTTTTGTTTTCTTAATGGTCCCTTTATGTTCCTCGTCCTTCTTACCTGAGTTTTAATTAAGAAGATTAAGGTAAATGATGATTTCATCGATAAATAAATTTAAAAAAGCGTGTGAGAAAAACAAAAATATGACAATTGAAATTTACTCCATATATTATATTATTAAAATGAAATCATTAAATGCAAATGAAGTGAAACGTTGTGGTAAAGGTCGTAATGCCAAATAACTATAAATGGGTTATAGAATTTCATAGTGGATCGGCAAATTCTTGGGCCGAGCTGGATTTGAACCAACGTAGACATATTGTCAACGAATTTACAGTCCGTCCCCATTAACCGCTCGGACATCAACCCAACACAATAGGAAGAATACATTTCAGTTTTTATTAAAATTTTTTGATTAATTTCCTTTCGTAACACCCTACCCACCTCTGACTAATCTTCTTATAAATGAGAAAAAAAGAGGTTTCTCTATAAACATTTTTAAGATAAAAAATATTAAAATATTAAAATTTAAAGCAAGTAATTTTTTGTATGTTAAAATTATAATTTATGTGTAAGATAAAAATAAGGATTAAAACAAAATATAAAAATATAGTTTTTACATATAACTTGATATATACTAATTTTAGCTTTATTTTATTCTTTCATATTTTTACTTCCTTAAAATATTTACCTAGGATCCAAACCATGTCTGAGTACAATGTTGAGAATGGATTAATTAATATCTTCAAATTTATTTTTTGTGAAATTCAACCTCTTTGATATAGGTCGTATGAATGGTGAATACAAGATTTCAATACCACTTTCAATTTTTACCTAATAATGCAGGAGTAGGATCCTTGCAGATAAAACACCAGAGACAAAATTAATTAGAGACACATATGAAAAAAATATGCACAAAGATGTCTTTCTTACTGACAAAGTCTGAGAGAAAGTCAATAATTGAATCTCCACAGTGTTTATTTTTCACTGCTGAATTTCTCATTATGTGTGTATGAAAACGACAGTTAAGGGTTGTTTGGAGAGACTTAAATTTCTACTGTTAGTAAATATGAAATAAGAGACACATCTTAAAATGAAAACTTATTTTCTGTTGTACGCATATATAAAAACAAATATACTTTTAATTTTAACATAATTAAATGATAAAAAAACTTTCATAACCTTTCTTGTAAATAAATATGTCTTAGTATAAAAAAAGGAATTCGTTCCCATACTTTACCAAGGTAACAATAACTATAATATATATATATATATATATATATATATATATATATATATATATATATATATAGTTATCTCCTAACAAAACGTTCTTATATACATTTAACCGAATACATCAAAGATGAGAAAAACAAGTTAAAATTTGAAGTATTAAAACGGTTTTGTATTATTCAATAATAACTTATTAAGTTAATTATTTTATAATAAATATACCTATTTTGGATTTTTTTTATATGATAACTTAAGAAATAGATTTTAAACTTAACTAAGTCTTATAAAATTGGCTTGTAAGATTTTAAGTCTATCAAAGTTATGGATTAGAATATATCCTAGCGAGATTTGACATTTGTTATGTTCACTGTTTCACCTATTATATTAGAGTCTATCCTAACGAAACTTGATGTTCGTTGGGTCTATTTTTTCATTCACGATGGAACTGTTATCGGATTACCCATTATGATGTGAAGAGATGTGCTACAAGTTCCATATCAAATAGAGATAAAAACAAATTAAAATATATAAATGAGTGTGAATCTCATTTTACAAGCTAATTTTATAAGATTGCATTAGATTAATCTATATTTAACTATGAATACAATAAACAAATTTATAAATACTCGAGTCCATATTTATATAATCCGATCCCTATCCAACTATACTAATTTTATTTGATTAGCAAAACCTTATCTATTAATAGTGATTTTATGTCTATTATTCATTGAGTCTAAATTATCTCTCTTTAGCCTTTGGCTGAAACGAGGTCTTATATTCAATGGTATGCATGATAAATTAATTGTCCGTTTTACGTTTATAATTATTTATCCTAAATAGTTGTATTTTTTTTCTGTATACAGTGATTATTTTTAGTTTTTTTTTTTTAAAAAAAGTGTTAAAACAGTTTTCTTCTTTTTACATTTTAGGAAAAGCAAATAGTTTTCAATAAATTTTAAGACATATTCTTTAGTAGAAAATACTTTTCAAAATATACAATGGGCCATTAATCTAAGCTTGACCTGAATACATGGTTGCATCTATTTTTATCCAACTATATTTTATATATATATATATATATATATATATATATATATATATATATATATATAAACTTATTTTGATATGCGATGATGAGATGGAGAATCTAGTAATAGAAGAACCCGTGAATAATGTCTGGCCCGCATGGAGATAGATGAGGTTTTCTTTTCCACTCATCATCACTACTCTTTCTCTTTCTCTCTCTCTGTGCATGCAGAATATTGCAGAACAACAGTAACAGGAATATATATTGTAAGAGAATTGGATCAAATTACAAAACCAAGAAGAAACACTGAAACACTATTATGAGATTGTTATCATCATAACCTCAAATGTGTGCATCAATCACTTAGTAAGGAAACAGAATATATATCTATTAACCGATCCACTTGGGAACATTCATTCATACATGCTCTCATCATCATCATCTAAAAACGTCATATTATTTGGAATCGTGCACCATTCATAAAGTAATTTTCAGTTCCTCTGGAATATGTTATGTCCATAGCATGCATGTTCATACATGATTGAGTGTGTACTGTTCTAGGAATACGTGTGGTTTTACTTTTCAAATCTCTTTCTCCAAAATCAATCTTATATTATAAACATGGATATTCCAGATCGTGTTTGGTATACTACCCACAATTAAGTAACCATCACAGATAAGGAAAACTAAATAATTTTTTTCTCTTTTCTTATTATAATTGCCTACTCTTATTACTACTGATTTTCTGCATAAACTGATAAAAAGTTAGGCGCCCACCATTTCAAATATATATATATATATTAAGTAATGAGTCAAAATTGAAAGGCCGCATCATTATTCATTAAATATAAGATTTCTCAATAACTTCCAAAATTTTTAATCTATCAATTTCCTGGTAGAATTTTGAGGGATGGAAAACTACGTGCCAAATCAAATTGTGATATGGTTCTAGATAATTAGAGATATAAGCTTTAAATATTTAAATAATATATTTTGAGCTGCTAATTAAAAGTGAAGTACTTCAACATATGCAATACTCTTGAGATTCCGCAGAAACAAATTAAGTAAGTCTAATTAAGCATTGATCTAATCTTTGTTGAGGCTGGTTCCAAAAAGATTGGATCAATGTAAAGAACACACTAACGAGTGGTTGGTCAAAAAAGAATGGAATTGGGAGTCTTTAAAAGGTTTGGAATTAAAATTTGATGAATGATGAAAATATGGTTAAAAGGGAGATGTCACTAAACATGACCTAATTAAGTTATTTATTTAAATAAATGTAAAGAGCGCACATAGGATTCCAAATGAATTATATGATATAGAGGAAGAGAAAATGTGAAACTTGGTGGGTGTAGTCACAAAGATGTAATTTGTGATGGGTCCCTATTCCATACACGCCTATGGTTTATGAATGGCTTGCATGGCTGCTTCCACGGAAGTAGCCCACGCATGGCCCCTAAAGTTAGCGAATGCCAATGTTGATGTCCAAAATGACATCTTTGACCTTTGACGCAATGCAGGTTTAAACACCAAACCATAGCCCATGTTGATTACAGAAATGGCAAAATGGACAATTTGTGATATCCTTCCGTAGCTTTAGATTTGGGTTTGGAATAAAGAGCAAGGAAAGAAGAAAAGAAGAAACCTTTGCAAATTCTCTCCTTAGTGGGGTTTTTTAAGCACTTTCTCTACAAACTAGGATGTAAGAGAATAACACTGAAAGATAGAGTGCCAGAAAATCATGGCTATTATGGACAACAATTATTTGATATTACATTCCACGAACCAAATAATAAGCTTGTGGAAAGTGTATATACATACATCACCGAGAGAACATGCTACTTTCACATGAGTTATCAATTATTGTGTATATCATCCAAAAGGTGCAAGACCATCACAACTTTAAAACCATACTTAAAGAAGTTTTTTTTTTAATTTTTTCAGAGTCATATACATTACATATACGGTGTTTAAATTTTATATTAAAGGAAACGAGTGACTGTATGTATATATATTATTAACTTATGCATGCAAACTACATGACATGATTATGTTCAGATTATTACATTCACAGTTCGCAGTAATGTCAATCAGTGAATCAATCATGTTAGTTGTGGGGTTATCTCTTCAAATTTCTTAATTATCTTAAGCCATCTCATGAGTTATTCCTCTCTTTTAAGGCCCTTTTAAAAAGATTTGGGTGTTTATTACATGGAACAAAAACAAAAGACAGAAACTGCATCAGAGCTCGCTAAAAGAGAACAAAAAGATAAAAAATATAAAATTATAAATAAAATTAATTGAAGTATTTGTTAATAAAATATAAAAGTAAAAGGGGAATTTTACGAGTCAAGTGGGTAGGAGGATAGTTCCTAGTCTTTGCCCGGTCAATTCCGTCATCCACATCTCTCTTTTTCTCTCTGCAGACTTCTTAACCTTTTTTAGTCCTCTTGCCTTTTCCTTCACCAAAATTTCTTTCTTTGTTCAATTTTTTCTTAATGTGTTTTACAATTTGCCACCACTTTTGTTGTCATCATCACCTTCTCCTCTCTACAAATACTCAGTTATTATGAACTTCTCTTAACACAATAGATATATTAAGAAAACCAAAGTCAGGTTATTGAGTACTGAGATTGTATCTTCCTTTTTTCAATATGGTTGTTGATTGCATAGAGGATTCTATCGATGAGCATGGTTAATTTTACACATATACATATATCTAAAGTAATTGTTCAGAGTTAGCTCAGACAAACAATCCACACAGCTTAGACAGTGACTTCAAAAATAACCCACCATCATCATCATCATCACCTCCTTCCTCTCTTCACGAGATTACTTACTCATTTTACCTTTTTCTTTTATTGTAATGTTTTACCACAAAGTAAATGATGTCTTTCTCTGTCTATGAGTCCCTGCCACCCCTTCACTAGCAAGGTTCTGCATATATAATTATTAGGATTTTGCATTTCTTGCCTCAACAAGGAGCAAAAAGTAGCCATCACCAAACCAAGGTAATAAATACATAGCTACGGTTTGGAACAAACAAACAAACCAAGACATTAGAATATCGTATCTTGCTTTTCTTCTCTTTCCTTTTCCTCCAACTTGGAGTTTTTCTTCAAAGCCAATGTTCCCTTCAGTTATGTCCAATTCCAATTCCTTGTCCGAAGAGGCCACTGTCTCCTGTGGTACAAGAATCGCTGGACTCAATCACGTAGTCACAACAATCATTTCTCCACAACACCCTCAAAAGATCAAGAAAAAGAGAAACCTCCCTGGAAACCCTGGTAATCAATTAACTATTTTATCATTATATGTATAACCTCTTTTGGAGTTTCGATTATATATATGAGATGTCAATTATTTATTATCAGATGACATGTGTGTGCTGGTTAATTAGGTTCGTTTTCTGATTTAAACTGTGCACGTTTCAGACCCGGATGCTGAAGTGATTGCTTTATCACCCAAGACTCTTCTAGCTACCAATAGATTTGTGTGTGAGATCTGCAACAAGGGTTTCCAGAGAGACCAGAACCTTCAGCTTCATAGGAGAGGACATAACCTCCCATGGAAGCTGAAGCAAAGGAACAACAAAGAGGTGAAAAAGAAAGCCTATGTTTGCCCGGAACCCTCATGCGTTCACCACAACCCCTCAAGGGCTCTCGGGGACCTCACAGGAATCAAGAAACATTACTGCAGAAAACATGGAGAGAAGAAGTGGAAATGTGAAAAGTGCTCAAAGATCTATGCGGTTCAGTCTGATTGGAAAGCTCACTCCAAAACTTGTGGTACTAGAGAATACAGATGTGATTGTGGAACCCTTTTTTCCAGGTATTTTATCAACAAAATACTTTTATAAACTAGAGCTCATGCAGACACTCAACTTCTATTTATTTAGAAATTTTGAAGTGTGTTCATATGTTAGATTCAACTCAATTCAAAAGGGGTTCTCTTAAAAAATATTGGAGGATCTTTGCTCTTTATAAGAATGGAATTCAACCTGGTTTTAAATGCTCAAGTGCCGTGGTAGGTTGCATGAAAGTGGACAGAGAAAAATACAAGTGTCAATTTGCAGGAGTCACTGAAACTTTACCTGTTTCTGAATCCTAAAACAGCCAAATGAATGCGCGGCAATTAACAACAAAAACAAAATCATACATCGTTTGTTTTTATCTACTGTTTTATCTGTGACTCAATAGCATTTTGTTGTTCATTTTTTTTAACTCGTGATAATACATTCACATGCATGTCAGCATGAAGGGCATGATATGTACTATGTTTACATTATGTCAAAAAAAATAGTGTTCAATTCGTAGGGTTTAAGGCTACGAAAAAATTTCAAGGGTGTCAGAGAGTGATCAATTGTTTTCTAGACTTCTATTCTCTCTCTCTTAACATGTATGCACAAATGAGCGTATATGGAGTGGATGCAGTCTCTAAGAAAATGATGGGATCTATTTTTGTCTACTGAAAAAGTAAAAGAAGTATAATTAACATCGTTCAAAAATTTGTGATGATTTCTTACTTTTTCTTAAATTTTTTTAGTTTAGCCATTTTTCTCTGAACTTTCATCATTGTGAAACCTGATAAATCTGCAAAAATATCTGATATGCTAAGTTGCTTTCCTCTAGCATCATCAGTGCGTATATGGGATTCATTTACATTTCTCACCATTAAGTGTCGTGCATGAGCTCTAGTTTCCCAAGACTTCCGCCATCATCACAACAATGCCAATTATTCTTTTACATTGAATCGGTATCAATTTTGGACCAACTTTGGATAATTTCCAATTCAAATCTATATACACCAAAATAAGATTTCATTTTTATAGTTCAAAAGGCTACTAACATATATAATGTAAGTCTTTTCCAATATTTTTTTGTTATCTCCATGCATGAAGCACATGAGCATTCATCAAATTTCTACATTCATTTTCTTCTCTCTCCTACTTTAAATTTGACCCTGAGACATGATTCATGCCCCATTAGGTCTAATCCTTTTACACTTCAATCCGTGTATGGATTATTACCTCTCTCCCATGCATGATTTTCCCCACCTTTTTTGAAACGGGGCACATTCTACAAGGATATGTAATAAGTCCTTCTTCGGTTTTGCAAACTCCACAATTGACATGCATGATTTCACTTCATTCATTAACACCCCCAAAGAAAAAGGAAAAGAAAAAAGAAACTCCCTTGCTCCTATAATACCCTAGTTTCTTAAAATGATATATCTAAAATGTGAAAAGGGAAGATTAATTGATTCATGTTTTTTAGTAAAAGTTTATTGGTTTTGTTTTGTATAGTGTGATATGGATGGAGGAATATATCTGTAGGGTTATCTTGTGCAGTGGAAGTAAAATTTGTATTATTTGTGTGAAAACTGCAGGAAGGACAGCTTCATAACTCACAGAGCATTCTGTGATGCATTGGCTGAAGAAAGTGCAAGATTGTCAGCAAACCAATTGGCCACAAGCACCACAAACCCTTTGGTCCAATCCCTCTTTCTTTTCCCAACCCAACAACACAACAACAACAACATCAACACCACCAACTTCATCAATCCCTGGGACCCAAACCCAAACCCTAACCCTAGCAACCTTCCAACCCTTCACAACACCATCAAACCTGAATCTCACAACTTCCACACCCCCATCTTCAACAACACCAACAACATCTCTTCTCCTTCATTGCTTCTTCATCATCCCCCCAAGACCGTCATAACCTCACCCTACGGTGACCTCCACGTCCGCCCCTCCAACGCTGCCACGTCAGCGCACCTCTCCGCCACTGCGCTGCTCCAGAAAGCTGCAACCTTTGGCGCCGCCGCCATCACGGGCCCCACTCACGTCACTCCGCTCAGCATGCCCGAGTTGGGAACCGGGTCGACTCAGCTGGACTCGGTGCCACCCGAACGCTACATGAACATGAGGGGCCTCACGAATAGCGACGGTCTCACCAGGGACTTTCTTGGCCTCACCAATGGCGACGCGGTGAACGTTAGCATCGACGTCAAGGACATGCTAACGTTCACGGGAGGGAGCGTAGAGTACAACCATTACCACCACCAACCCTACGATCACCATCATAATCATAGTAACTCGCTTTTCAAACCACAGCATGGGTTTGGATTCCTTGGGACAACCACTGGCCCCGAATCCTGGGGAAATTGTGAGTGAACTGCTTTAGTCTGAGAAAATTGTAAGCTTCGGTCACAAATTTTCGAAAAAACTTTACTACAATCCTTAATTTTACCAGAGTTGTTCTTTTTATATTACAAGAAATGTTAACAATACACTCCTAGCATTCTCTTTTAATACACTCGTTTTTATAGATTAAAATTTATTGAAAACCACTTTTATTAATAAAAGTTTGTGAAGGGGTGTGCTGCTAACAGTGACCGTTTGTACTGAATGACCTTGTTTAAAATCAAGGACTGAAGTAAAAATCTTGCAATGAAAGTTACTAAAGAGATTGTTGCTTACAATTTTAGGGACCAATGTGTTGCCTTTTTTTTTTTTCTGATACCCTTGCAGGAACTTGTATTTTTATTTTACCCCTTTGAATTACTACAGTTAATGCTTTGGCTGAGAGTTTGGTTGATGAATTAATGATTAAAAGGCTTTTTGGTTGTGATGTTGTTTTCTTAAGGTACTAGAATTGTTGTATGGTTAATGAAAGTATAGATTAAATGGTTAATGAATTTAGGTAGTTGATATGATAGGATGCATGGTGATAATTTTGCAGTAGGCATAGAATTTGTTTGTTGAATATGTGTGGAAGAGCAACGACGGTGGTGTTTCTTGTGAGTGTGGAAACAGAGAAAACGTCACATGCACAATTATAATGATTGGTCCTTTTGTTTTTATCACTACCCACGTCCCATCTTTGTCTTCACAGCTTTTAATCTGCTGCTACTGCTACTAGCCAAACTAGTGTGTCTCATATTTTCTATTTCCCTCTGCTCACCTATAATATCATATAAGAGAGAAATAAAAGGGAATCACACCATTTAATCTCATATTTAAAGAAACTAAAAACAACAAAACTCTTTATTTATTACCATTATTCAACATGTATTTCCTTAAGTAATGAAAGGTATTTAATAAGATACATATGCATTGCTTCAAAATACTCTTCATTCAATATTGTTAAAAAAAAAGAATGAAACAGGTGATAATGCAGAGTTATATATGTATAGGCACATCACATATATATACACGCAGTGGTTTTTAATTAAAATGGTCCACTTGTTTCATTTAAATCTCGAAGTCAAGCATTTTTCCAAACCTTTTCGTATTAAAGAGTTAATTTGATTTTGATTTTCAAAATAATTATTATAAACTGGTCAGTTTATGGAAATTACATTATTCTCAATGTATTTTAATTATATTTAATATTAAAAACTTGCTCAAAAATATCTACCCTCAACCCATTTTTTTGTTTTAATAAAGACACATGATTGAACCTTTATTGGGAACAATCATATTAAAACAGGGTATAAAAGACATTTTTTCTTAAGCCAAATAACATCACTAAATGATAAAAAAAAATGAGGAAATAAATGACAAAAATTTTCTTTTAAATATTAAACACAACTACAATAATAATACCTAACTACGCTAAATGCCTTAGGTCATACATAAACTGTACTTGCTGTCTCCATTCTAGAATTTCATGAACGACATAGTTGTATGCATAAGTATATATATAATGATGCACCTCGTATGATAATAGTAAGAGAATGATAGATAAATGTACATAATTTTGTATGTATATATATTATGTTTCTAAATCATAATTAAATAAAGAAAAGATACTATCTTCTGTTAAAATGAACATGGTGAATAAAAGTTAACTATATCAGAAAGTTTACGAGAAAGACAAGTTCTACGAAAAATCAGAAGTATATATTGAGAATTCATAGTTTTAACATGAAGTAATACGCGTAGATTATCTCGAAATTAATGATCGTGAGGTTATCACATGTCGGCAAGGGTTTAGCAGTTACAACCATGCAAGCTTTTCCAATGACTGAAACACCCTTGCTGTGAACCCCATGGATGAGAGCTAGAGACCACAACACATCTAATAAACAATAAATTATTATACCCTATGACATGAATTTTCATATGTAAAAAAAAAAAAAATCATGTTGGTGAAAGATAGATATGAATTCCCTTCTGTAATTGGTCGAATAAATAACCACAATCTAAATTTGTGCATAAAAATCTTTGTGACAGTGGAACTTGTCATGCGTGTTGAACATTATTTGCATAATAATTTAGTTTAAGTCTGTGTCCGATAGCGAATGATGCAGATTGTGAAGGTCGTGGATTAGAAGTGACACCATTTTTGGATTTAGCAGCTAAATGCCAAAGTTCTCCGTGTCGCAAGCTTTTGTCTCCGTTTGTGCCATGCAACACAACACTCCAAAAGGGTCAAATAACCCATTATTGTTCCGATTAAATTTAACCAAAGAATTTTCGTGAATCATATTCAAACAGAAACAGCTCATGTATCTGCTTTTTTGTGAAACTGAAATCCAAGCCCGTGAGTCAATGAGATCAGTGAGTAATTGTAATTACTACCATGTACAAGATCCATGTGGGTCCCATCTACTGATTAATTCACGTACGGTGAAAAAGGTGCAAAGACATTGCAGGCTTTCAAGTCAAGAAAGAAAGCATTAATTTCTACGGTGTACATTCGTTGTTCATTTCATATATAGAAAATTTTATTTTTCTTCATTGATCGATCCACTTGGGACGAAAATTGCAAATTGCAAATTCCAAAACCAACTTGGATTTAGCTACTTTGAGGGAGATGGTGCTGCCCACATATTTATTGCGTAGAGCATTAACCAAATTCCAAGAAATTCTTTTTTCTTTTGAGGGAGAAAATGGATATGGTATAGTTTTGAGAAATGGAGGCTTTTTTTGTAAAGGGACGCTCCAAAACATGGAAGTGAATGAGGTTATGAGCGTGAGTGAAAAGGCAAGATAAATTTTACGATGTGTGTTTGTATATTTGTGCGGAGTGTTATGGTGGTCCGGTGGTAATCAATTAAAAGGAAAAGGGAAAAAGAAGAGTACAGAAAATAAAGGAAAAGGAGAGAAAAAAAATGTCAACGGTTATGAAAAAAATGGTTGATGCACGTTTGAAAGTTTAAATTGGCCTTCTTTTCAGTATATTCTTTATCAACTTTTGTGCCGCGTAGGCTTTGGCTGGCTACGTCCATAGATGTAATTCAATGTCATATATGCTGTCTACACTATTTATATATCATATCATGCTTTTGCATGAACCACCGTTTTGTCAACTTTAATTCATAACTATCATCTTAAACATGATAAAGAGACAGAAAATCAATTTTGATACGCATCAATAAGTTTTTAGTTGTTATTTATACCTTAAGTAATCTATTATTTGACATGCACGTTCATATAAGCTAAAGAAAAGGAATGAAGAAAGTTCTTTGCCACTAAAACTGAGTAAAATTCACTGCAAGAGCACGGAAGAGAAAGAGCATAGGGATTAACGAAAGAAGGTGGTGTCGGATTTTATGGTTTATATTTAGGTGTGTGTGTGTGGGGGTGTTATGGTATATCCAAGCTTTTAGAAAGTATATTCACAAGTTGCAGGGTTAAGGTACAATCCATTCCATTTGCCTACTTAAAGAGACAACCTCTTTTCATGTCCCTCTGCTGTAAAAGAAGAAAAACCAAAAGCCTCTTCTATTCCCTCCATCATCCCCTTCTTTATCTCTCAACATTTTACATTTTACATTCTACATTCTTGCATATGTCATCTTCCACCACAGATTCTCATCTCATTCACCTTTCTTTTTTTCATCTTTTTCTTCCCCACACTGTTAATTATTACCTCAGCTTTCTTTTCCCTGCCATTCTTAGATACTGTAACAGAGCTATTCTTGGACACTGAGTGACATACATTCTTTCTATACCCACTTCCAATATTGATTTCTCTACACTTTCTTAATTTTATTTCTAGAGTTCATGCGTTAATAGTAGCTGTCCAACTTTTTTCAAGTGAAGAATGTTAAACATCTATTATTTAAGAAAACAACTAAGTTTCCTAATAAAGAAGTTATATTTAAAATAGTAATTAAGATAACAATGTGGTATTTCTAAATATTAATTGACAGATTTTTAACAAATAAAATAACTGTTTTACAGGATACAGATTTTGTGAAAATGATTGGGTACTCATCATTTTTTAAGATAATAACCCAATAACAAAAGTATACTAGAATAAAGCACTTTACTAAAAGAACAATGCTGTAGAATATTGTCAATAATAATTTGTCTAAATTAGGCTTCTAAAGCTGCTCACTGATCTGGTACCTGTTTCAAATCAAGACCACGCATTTTTTTTTTTCATCCATATATGTTTCTCACGCCAGTTAAAACATTCTGAATTATGGGTAGAAACATCAACACAAATAAGGTAACATTGTTTTAGTATTTTCCTAATCCAGCGTCCAAACTGAATTTTTTTTTTCGTTTAAGGAAAAGAAGCATATGACGGGGACAAAGAACTTTGGCATGTTAATTGAACGTATATACACATCTGTTGTAACTTGTACAAATATGAATACAGTTCAAAATAGTGATGATGGTCTACTGAACTATAAACGACAAACAAAAGTACAGGCCCAGACGAACAGCTTCAGTCTCCTATATGCATCAGTTTGTGGGCCAATTCATTCATATGTTTCACTTCACTTGGCATCTAGGGACCCAGACGAAGAAATGCTTCAAGCATCAATTTACTTTTTGGAGGTACTGGTGGGCCAATTCGTCCATCAAGTTTACTCCTTTTTGAATCTCTTCTAACACCCAGCTTTCAGCTTTCCAGATTCACTCCCACAAATTTATCCAATACGTTTTTAAACGCCTGAGCCATACAAGTAAAGAAAGTAAAAGAATCAATGCATTTGAAACGCCTAAGCCTATTTTAAATTATGCATGTACTTTCATGAGTTGTTCAAAGTTTAATAAAATTAGCTTCGATCAGTTTTTATTAAAACATTCCACGTTTATATGACTAAGTAATTTTCTGAACAGAGAAAACTCTTAACCCATTTGCATATTCTCTCTCATATACATGAAAGTGAAACTAAAGTCTCAATGCACATGCAGTGCAACAAATGCAAGACTCATGCATAGCAATAATGATGAGGATAGAGACTATTGAAAAGAGAAAGATGCCACCATCAAAGTATATTTAGGAAATCTGTCACTCTCAGGCAAAAAAAAAATACAGAACATGACAGTCAAAATTGTCAAAATCAATTGATTCTGAGAAATAAAAAATAGTTTCTTTGGTCAGAAAATCATCGATTATTCAAAACGAAAATGACAGAGAGTATATAGAATGTTATAAATGTTGAGGTAAAGCGAATGAAAATATCAGAGGATATGATAAAAGCGCCAAATGCAAAAACAAAGATAGAATAGCGGAAATATGACATCAAATGCATATCGAGCTTGATATAGTGCAATTATTTAAGCACAGTCGAGTAATGACAGGCAGATAGTAACCTCTGTCATGCCCAATTAATTTTAGATAGATAGGCAGCAATAGTTATTGGAATGAGAATAACCTCTACGTGATCCTAACATTAATCCATCCAAGATAAGTCACAAGTCTGGCCCTAGATTGCAACAACAAAATAGCTTTGTCATATAATAAACTACCGTTCAAATATCAAGGCATTTTGATCCTGGATCATATACCAGCATTGCTGTTTGCTAGGCATTGAATGCGGCCAGAGTGGAAACAAAATGGTGTAACTTTGAACTTAGTGAAAACAACTAAAAAAGAGATTGGCAATCAACAAGTGTTCACTTTCTTTCACCCAAGTAAAACTGATATAGTAATATTACATCAACCATGTGGGCAAAAGAAACAGATGTAATTCCTCAATAAGCTTTTAAAGTCGGCTATATGTTCATGGTTTCTATAGAGCATGGAAACAAATGTTTGACTTGCTTATTGGCAGAAAGTTCTAATGAGCGAAATACCATCTTGCTGAAGCTCACAACACAAGCTAAATGGCTAAATATAGAACTAAATTTTGCAAATATAAATTATAAGCTAAATTCAGAATATTAAATTCCAAAAGATAAAGCTAGAGCACAGCTCAACAATTACCTGTTGAGTGAACAACTCCTTCCCTTTTAGAATTGAATTCATTGCTGCAGATTGGTCTTCAAATACACTGTAGAAAGCTTCATAGAATCCATTCCTAAAATTACAGGGACAAAATTGGATATTATCATTTTGACAACTACAAAAAAATAGATGTTATCTATACGAGTAAGTACCGATCTTCCTCAAGAGTATGTTGATCCATCTCATCAAATTTCCGAGTAAGGACTTCAGCCCCAACTGGCGAAAGTACATGCAGAACAAGAGCCTCTAAAGTTCTTGGGAAATTGTGCTGAAAATAGTAAATAATCCAACATGCTTCAAATAATATATAAATGCATACAACTTAAATGATCAAACAAACAACTAAAACCTAAAAAGATTAGTATATAATTCAAGTTGCAGAAGTAGTAATAGCTCCAATATCATTGATAATTGAAAAAACGATGGAAAGCACAACATATAAAACTAAAGAAGCGGTCACAATGCCCTTATCCTAATACAACAAACAAAAATCTCAATCTCATCCAAACATGTTTGTCAACTCATAAGGAATGAAAATTTTCATTGTTATGACCAAGTAATATATCTAACCATAATGAAAACACCCACCCCACAAGTTCAAAGTACCAAGAATTGCATAAAGAATATCAAACTTCTTTGACATTTGCAAGTTTAGTAGGTTAATGTAAACCAACCGCCATAGCAAGAAAGACTTCTTGGAGAGTTTGTGGATTGATGTCCCAGAGAAATTTAGCAACTGGATCATCTTTATAGTCAGCATTCACTATTTTCTCAAATTTATCATTCAGTACAAGCTCATAACCATTTGTAGAAGTTGACAGTGATTGCCGATCCTGGTTGGCGTTGACACTGTTGTGAACTAAAGACACAAGTTCATGAAGCACCTGAACTGCAGCCGGTTCCAATTCTTGCAAAGTCTTCCTCTCTTTAAGTCTTTTCTCTTTTAAATCCATCCCTTTCAACAACTTACCATCATTTACATCGGCATGATCGGCATGATCTGACAATCAGATTATCAATACTGGGTTAGACAGCCACTGGCAAAAAGATAGAAGGGATATTCTTCTCACAAGGAGACACTCATAAAAACAAACTTCATCAGCACCTTCTTGTAATTTACCTACCTGCTTGTTCATTATTAGGCAACTCGCATACCCGCATCCTAGTTTCCAACCCCAATTTACGCAGTAGTTGGTCCTGTCTATTGAAAAAAATAAACATGTCACAAGTTCAATACAATTACTTCGAATTTATGAAGACTAGGGAGAGAAGCACTAATAACCAGATGGTTTAACTTTATAATGAACTTAGCAAACCATTCCCTTCTCCAGACTTGAGATAAAATTATAGAGAAAATGACAGGAGTTCATAAGTTTGTGCTTACTACTTCAACAGCTGTTACTCCTCAAATAGCAATTAAAACCTTTCATAATTGTAATTTGACAACAAATAACTATCTAATCATAGACTTGATAGAATGACAAGGACAGAAAATTATTGATTAATAAGGAAATGAACTACTAGGTCTCTTACAATCAAGAAGCCTAAGAAATATTCTGCCAAAGCTCCTACATGAAGATAACCCCCCTGCAACAGAAAAATACTAACCAATGATATCTCCTCTCCAATAAACCATGTCTCACCAACCAATCCCTCTCTCCTCACACTTGCTACATCAATAACTCTCAACTCACTCAGTCTTTTTCTTTCTTCTGGAATATACTTTCCAAGTAAATGACTTATTTGGGCTCATACCCAAAATTGATCCACTTCACCATTGGTCTCAATGACCAATCTGAAACTTTTTAAACCAGTGAGTGATACTCTAAATAGAAAAAAGGCACAAAGAATAACACTAAAAGAAGCAACATACACATCAGAAGATTTCTAAAAAAAGGAAATAATTTACATGTATACCTCTCTAGGTGTGTTCAAAAGTTACAAAATAGTATACTAAAGTATCAATTTTTAGCTTTATAGCTGTATCCATCCTCCAATACCAACCACCCAGTACGTGAAAAGGAATAAAGAATGAAGTAGAATGTACACTTTATTAGAACTTTCATCAGTAAATGACACAATTTTAACCAGGCACGTACCATTTCTTTGTCAATCAATCTTCGTATGTGTCCCATCCAATAGGTGAATTATAATTGACAAGAAAAAGAATAACATTCAAAAGTCAGTATATCTCATAAGCATTATTTGGGGATAAATTATGCATAAAAACTACATCATCACCAATATCTTACCTTCTCAATATTCTGCGTAAATAATAAGCATCCAT
This sequence comes from Vigna unguiculata, assembly GCF_037176805.1. Classification (NCBI taxonomy): domain Eukaryota; kingdom Viridiplantae; phylum Streptophyta; class Magnoliopsida; order Fabales; family Fabaceae; genus Vigna; species Vigna unguiculata. The sequence goes on along the minus strand of NC_140798.1, from coordinate 26,919,809 downwards.
GTGTTCCAACATGCAAGACATCATGTTAGATCTCCACCAAAAGTTAATTGCAATGGTCAAATCATCACTATCTACCTGATGGAACCTATAGCAAAAAGTATTAATGAGACCAATGAAATATAAATAACAAATGCGAGACATTTTAAGAAGTTTGTAGATATTTAGATACAAAAACAATAACCAAGGCTTTGCACACTAGGTGGGGTCAACTGCATACATCAAACAAAACCAAAAAGATGTCATGAATCATATCAATAGAAAACTAATTGACCTCTAAATCCTTCTTAATTATTTTTTCTACAATTTTTCTGTCTCCACCAACCTCTAGCGATTGTTTTACCCTACATTTGATCAACTCTCCACAATGAGGCTTCTATAATTATAATACAAGTCTTCTCCACACACCCAAACCATCTGATCCGATGCATGTTTCAACCACATTTTCTACAATGCATTCCAATGCATTCATTCCTAATTCTATCTTGTCTAGTATGTCCCCTCACATCTACTACGTTAAATTTATTCTCCAACTAGCTATTTTACACCCAACATTCAATTCCATTCAATTTTCCTTTAAGCTTGACTGCTGGTGCCTTTCTATCATAGAGGACACCACAATTTCACCTATCCTGCTTAAATCCTATGTTTTACATCTCCCGTTTTTTGGTCATTATGTACGAAGCACTCTAAATACTTTAACCATGTTACCTGTTATATTGTCTAATCCAACTGAGTTGTGTAAAATAAATTTATATTGTCAGATGCGCATAACCAACAAATCTAAGGGAAATACACTAATAGCATTTTAAGCACCAAATACACAGAAATTATGACAAAATATGAACACGAAGCTTAAAGTGAAAAACGAAGCATGATGCTTTGTCTCCAGATGTATAAATAACAAACAGAATTTTAAATTACATTCAGTATATCTTAATGCTTTCCATCCTACAGGAAATATTATACTCTCTTGGCACAACAACCTTTAACAAAGTGTTTTATGCCAATGAATAAAATATGGAAATCAATCTAACAAGGCCACATCATATAAAACAGTACACTTTCAAATGTAACCATTCCAACCTTAAATAATAAGATGGTCCTGGAAATGAGGAAAATATAATGCAACACAAATATACAAAAGAAATGAGAGAGTGGCCTTTAGAAATGTTAGTGTGAAGATTCGTTGGGCCTGTAAGGCTGTATGAATGGATACAAGCAGTTAAGACACAGACACAAATATAAATTGAAAACAAAGCACGCCTATATTTACAATTTGACAAGCATGAAACAATTCAAAGATTAACAACCATCATTGAAAACCTCAAAAATCTCAAACAAATATGTATAGATTCTTTCTTGGGTATATTTTACATGATCTTTTTTCTTTCTGATCAGCAATGGCTGCTAGAAAGATTGACAAAAAATAAATGACAACTTATACTATTATCATGCAACAAGTTTCTCTGTCCAAACCATCCAGCCTAAGCCAAGTTCCCCTAGTTCAGATGACAGACACTGAGAAAGTCATATCCTAAAGACATTGTCAAATTTTAGGGCTTACCAGCCTTCGGGAATGAAAAGTCCATCACCTGCCTGAAGAACAACCTTTTGAGCAAACTCCATTGAGCATTCTGCCCTTGGATAAATTGAGTAGTCAGGATTTTCTAGAGATACAGAACTGCCACATGGATTTTATTAGGAAAAAACAACAGAGATGTCAGAATATAATGATGCCTTGGTGACTACTAACTAGTGAGTTGTGTTTTGTGGACTTCACTTCTAAGAGTTGAATTCGTCTCATGCTAGTAATAGCGCAGGGTACAACAACCTATTCAACACATTGATAGAGATAGGAGACCTAACAATCACTGAGTGCATTTGGTCATACAGTAATTCTCTATTTATTCTCTCTCTCTCTCCTCTTAATATTTGTTTTTAAATAATACCTGTGATTAGAAGCCTCCCCGTATATGGGCATTGGGTAGAGTGAGGGACTGGCAGAAGGAGGCCACAAAACAACTACAAAGAATTTGATTGTTAGAGAAGGTTGTAAAATAAATTGAATAAAGGGAAATGAGAAGACTCTTGAAAACAAAGCTTGAGGGAGAAGTAAATAAAGTTCCAAAACCCTATTGGGGGTGATACATTGTTTATCGTCACATTACTTTAGACATTAAATAGACTAAAACATCAGTAAACCATACCAATGTACTGAAATTTACTAATAACTGATACCCTAAGAATGTGTAAAAGAAAACTGAGAAATACCACATCCATCACTCAGAAGAAAAACCACACACTGGCAAGGTCATAGGATACATCAATAAGAGGAAGACATACCTCGTTTGCAGCCAGAAACTATACAAAGAAGATTGTGGTGTGGATCATAGTGAGTACTTGATCTGGCTTCAGCATTGTTCATCCACAAATTTATAGAAGATAACTCTTTTGATGCCAAAATCGAAGGCTGCAGAAAACAAAAAGCCCAAATAAAAAGGGTAGTAATAAAAGCTCCTATTACAGAGAACAACTAGATATACATAGCTGTAGACTACAACAAATAACAGGGATAAATGCACCAACCGTCTGAATGTCTTCCTTTAGGGTTTCTAACTGAACGGTTTCCTGACTATCGCTGTTCATTATTGGTACCTGAAATATACATCACCAACATTCATTTGAAAATATGCCACCATCACACTATCTAAAAAGAAAACAAAAAAACTCACCTTCTAGGGAATTATTTTAGAAATTGTGAGGGTAAATTTTCTTACAATGAAGACGAATATATAATCACCCAAGGTAAGCAGATAGCACTTAGGTTAGATGGTACTCATGGAGATGAATGCCAATTCAGGTAGCTTTTATCACTAACTATTATATAATAGCATTGATTTCACATGCTATACTTTATGCCTATGAATATTCTTCATTGTCATTTCATCAACTTAGGGACAGCGCCAACGCAGAGATGACAATCAAATTCAATGAAATATAACAAAGCACATAACCTTCATAAAAAACAATTAAGAAAATCTTTTTATAAATCAGTTGGCAAAATTACCGACTATCTAATAGATGTTGGATTTTGAACCTGTGCTAAATAAATTTGTTCGGGAGCATCTTCCAAGGATAAACAAGCATGTTTTGTATCATCGTCAGTTTGTGAGGCAGGACAATGATCAAGACCCTGATGGTGGCGCTTACTTTGCATCTGCATCCGCTTCTTGCAAAAATCAAGGAAGTTAGAAAATGGAAGAGGAACCTGCAAGGAAAGAAAAACAGATTAATCACGCATCATTTCATCAGTAGACCGAAAACCATATATAGATAGTTTTTGAGAAACGAAAAAGAATACCCTCTGATGGCTTCCAAGATCACCATAAAAAACAGGTGCAGATTGAGATATCATGGCCTCCACCGTGCAAGAGCCCACGCGTGCCTGGGTTTCAACACATAGCAGCAAATGAAAATGTTCAACAGACTGTTAACTTACTTCAATCAATGATACAAGACACAAGGAGATGAACGATGCAGAGAAGAGAATGTGAGTAAAGTGAAGAGGAACCTGCAAGTAGTCGAGGCCACCGTTGGATGGATTCCAGTGCGAGAATGCCTTCCAACTTTTGGTGCACCCGCGAAAAACCTTTTTTTCCGGATTGAAAAAACCACCAATTAATTAACTGTAAATAATAAATTGCGCATGAAAGAGAGAAGAGAGAGAATAAAGAGTGTTGTGTGTTGTTTACATACAGCGGGAACGTTTGAAAGCTCTATCAGAGAGTCGAAGTCTTTGGCCGTTGGAAGCTCATCGAATCTTCGGATTCGAATGGACGACGACGACTCCATTCAATTCGAAACCTCTTCTTCTTCTTCTTCTAAGGTTTATTATTTGTTTACTCTCTGAAGCAGCTAGCAAGAATTGAATTGAATGTTCCAATTTCCTGGTTTCAGAAGCTGAGAAATGAATTTGCTGGTAGCATTTGTGTGACCTGTGACCAATGATAATGGTTTTTTCTGGGGTTTCTTCCTTCAGCCCGTTGTGTTCTTCCTGCACCCCCAACTTTTGTTTTGTTGCATTCATTTTACCCCTAAAAAATATATATTAAAATAAATAAATTATTATTATATCTTTACTTCTTCAGACACTTTGAAACCTTATTTCTGTTTTTTTTTTTCTCACCGTTAAAGTTGTGTGAAGGTTGTTTGCCATGGTTAGTACAAGATCTTTCAAGTGAAGGATTTATCCTGGTATTTTTGTTGATTTGAAGTAGTTAGTAGTTGAATTCATGGTGTGCTTTTCCAGCGTGGTGGTCTCGGTGTCAAGGGTGATTGAGATTAAGTGTAAGATGCATCGTACTAAGAAATTCATTTTCTTTTTTATCAAATTTCAAAATTCGAGTTATGAAGCTAATCTTATGATTTTATTCATATAGATTCAAAATGTATGATGCTAGTCTTTTTATTTGTGCAATGCGCAGGACTTTTTCAAATGTAATTTTTTTTGTTATTATAATGAACAACGAGTGATATACAGATTATATCTATGATGAAAAATGACATCTTTTTAATTTGTAAAGTGGATGATGCATAAAGATAATATGTCATCTCCAAAAATATGATAAACATTGAATATCATTTTAATTGGTGGACAAAAGGTGGTTCATCGCTTGTAATGTACAATTTAAATAAGACAACCACCATAATTAGGACGATATGCAATTTTCATCATTGTAGTTAATTTCAATAAGTTTATCTATGTTTGAACAATTGAATAAGTTTAAATAATAATCACAAATACTGAGATACATACCTAAAATCTCTTTTTGTTAATGAGTTTCAAAAATTTCTTTGTAGAGAACGTTTTTAGTTGTGTTGGTCACATTTTCATCTTCATCTAGAATATGTATTTTCAGTCCTTTCTTTGTTTTTACCAAAGAAATAGCAACATTTAGTTATCCATGTGTGAATATTGGACGTGGAAGATAAAGTTCAACTCTAGAAAGCGACTGATGTGTTGCTACTTTCATAACCATTTTTTGTATATTTCTTTTTTCTTCTTCGATTGTCTTCTTTATTATCTGTCAGAAAACAAAAATTTTAGTAATACAAATGAGCACTTCATATCCTATTGTTACAAACTTATACCTCTTTATTGAAGTTGTTTTCAAACTACATGAGTACAATCATGCAACCTGAGTACAATCAAATGTTACAAACTAACCTGAATAATTCTTACTTCTTGTATGCAATCTTTCATCTAGTAGCATCTTCCTTCTAATCCTTACACTTTGGCAATGTTTTTTCTCCATTCCAGAACTATACTTGGAATACTTTGAAACATTACAATTTGAAGAAGAAGCAAAAACACAAATAAGTTCAATAAAGGGTTGGAAAAATGTTTACTGATTTGGTGCTATATTCATCAATGTATTTCTTCAACTTTTTATTTGACATTGTACATGTAATCACTATTGTAGAAACAAATATATTTGTATTTGTAATATAAACTAGTTATAATAGTACAAAAAGTTTTCATCAGTAAATAAATCCTACAAATAGAAAGCACATGCAGTGTACACTGTTAATAAGACAGAAACATCATATAAATAGGAATTGTTTCATAGTTGTTTTCTTTTTGCAGATAACAACACGTGTTTTTTTTATGTAAGCACTAAAGATAGTACAAACCACAACACAATTTAATAGAAACTTGATTCCAAGTTCTATGGTCAAACATGCGGCAAATTTAATTTGATTAATATAATAACACATTCTTTCTCTAGATAACTAAAATAAGGTCTTTGTGAAATTAATAATCTTTTTCTAAAATATTTATCAATTCAAACCAATGTTTAACATTTATGTTAGAAATATGCATAACAATTTACTAAAAATTTAATCGAAATTTATTCATTTCCGTTCAAAGTAATTGCACTAAAAGTATGTTAAAATAGCATACCAAAATGTACACAAAGAATTAATACCAAGTAAAAGTATAAATACTCATTGATGAAAATATAAAAATTAGTAGTTTGACAAAGTATATAAGCAACACATAGTCAAAAGAGTACTATTGCTACATTGGCATTTTCAAAAAAAAAAAACATAAAACAAAATATAAATTAAAAATTACAATATGTCAGCACTTTGACGTTCTGATTGTTTTTCATCTAGTTAACTTCAAAAACCAAGTCCATAGTTTCATCAAATCCATGAGAAGTACAAAATTTCTTCCAGCCACTTCCAATTTTACTAGACTTCTTTGGAGTATTCATTAACAATAGTTTGCACTTCACTATCTTTCGTGATCTGTAAAGAACAATCTTTTTAAATCTTCCTTGTCAAAGATAATTGTCAAAATCAGTTGGCAAATCCTAAAGAAAGAATAAGTGAGTTGATTAAATCAAAACTACAAATATATATAAAAAATTAATATAAATATAATCAAATAATAAAATTAAATCTAAATATAAATATCAATATACAATATACAATAAACATGCATCGAATAATTTATATGAATCTAACTAGATAGCTAGCTTGACATTAGTATGGGTTGAGAAATATGCAAAAATGCATCTTGGGTCCTCTGAAAAGGGGTTCATTTGTCACAAATCTTTTAAAAAACATACCAAAAGACAAAGGTTTGCATTTACTAGGAAAAACAATTATCTGGAAGCAAGAACTTCCGACAAACAGTATACCACCAATCCCCTCAACCAAAATATGTTTAATGATTCCAAACAAAACGTAAGTAGTTACTTTCCACAATAAATAAAATTTGTCAGAACAATCATTATGTGAATAAAAATTGTAGAACTGCTGATATATTCTTACATATTTACAATCTTTGAGACCATGTATGTTAGTTCTAGGTGTAAGCCTTAAAAAGTCATCTTCAACACTATGTTTGGAGCTTTGTGACAATTGAGATAATCCTTGTGATGAAGATTCAGTGTTCTCACACATTTTGTCATGTAATAAAAAAATAAAGACAATATATATAATCAAAGATTTTAAATTTATAATTAAATTAAGAAATATTTATAAATAAATTAGAATAACATAGAAATAAAATATCATTGTGATTTTAGTTCAGAGGCCTATTTAAAACCATTAATTTAAAATTTCAAGCCTCTTAAAAATTTAAAAATGGAAAATAACACCATTAGTTTAAGTATTTTTAACCTCTTAAAATTTTAAATTAATAGTGTTATTGCCTACTTTGAAATTTTTCGTTTTAATTTTAAACCAACTCTAACTCTAAATTAAAAATATTTAATAAAAATATGCATTTTAATAAGAATATCCATATAACATTTATATACAAATTAAATTTTATCTCAATTTGGAGAAGAACAAAAAATGTTAAATTAAAAAAAAAAGATTATGACAAAATTCAATATAATAAGCTGGCCCTAACATGTGACATGATATTGACTTGACATGTGAAAATTTTTTATTGTAAGAGGTATCGTACTGCGAAATCCATTTTCTTTTTTATCAAATTTCAAAATTTGAGTTGTTAAGCTAATCTTATGATTTTATTCATATAGATCCAAAATGCATAATGCTAGTATTTTTATTTGTGCAATGCACGAGACTTTTTTAGATATAATTTTTTTTGTTATTATAATGAACAATGAGTGATATACAAATTATATCTATAATGGAAAAATGACATCTTTTTAATTTATGAAGTGCGTGATGTATAAAGATATTATGTCATCCAGGTTATGTAATTAATAATTATTGTTTAGAAAAATATGATAAACATTGAATATCATTTTGATTGGTGGACAAAAGGTAGTTCATCACTCGTAACGTACACAATACATTAACTATTTTAACGATGTTAGCGAAAATGACAAAATTGAATAAAATTAACGAATATTATGACCAAATTGAAAAAAAAAAAGTAGGACCAAATTGCAAAAACCAAACGAAAACTAGGACCAAATTATTATTTAAGCCTTTAAAATATAAAGAGTCTTCAATAAAAATGTTAGAAAAAATTAAGCACAATATTACCTCTTTGTCTTGAAGAACTAACTCTATGGAGAAAGCACATCTTTGTTTACTGAAATCTGGAACAAACCATAAACATATAACCCTAACAATGATATTCCAGTTTTCCTTCTCTGGAGTAACTTCACTTATGTTATGACTTTGCTTTTCAATTTCACATAGGGACTTACTGAACTCCAAACAGTGGTATGCAAAATTCAAAAGTGCATAAATGAGTTAGGATTTTTGACCTTATACATATATATAGATATATAAATATAATTAAATAATTAAATATAAATAAATAAATACACAAATGATTAAAACAAAATAAATATTAAGATAATAATTTTTTAATTTTATTATTTATTGAATGAAAATTTTTAAAGAAAACATAGAGTTTTGTTTAGTGAAACAATTCACAAAAAAATAAAGATGACGTCCAACTTCAAGATTAGTACTAACATGGATTTTGTAACATCCCCAGGGAATATTACTTAAAAATAAATAATAAAAGAAACAATTATATTAATAGTCATCTTTATAAAAACCCTAACGTAGGAAAATTTCAATTTATTAAAATAGCGCGCCAAAACTCATAATTGAATTCAAAAAATGTTACAAGTTCCCAAAATTTGCATTTAAAACGTAAAATACATATGAGCAAAACCCTAGCTCTAATCCCATGCTAGCCCTCACTCCGCCATCTGAACATCCTCAGCACCACCTGTATCAACATCTGCTCCCGTGTAACGAATTACACGATCATCGCCAAACACAAACAGAAAGGGTGAGCTGAGAAAAATAAAATAACAAGCATAAACAAAACGAGATGAATCATATACCCATCCTATTCATTATATAAAATTCTTGGCCAAGACCCTAACCCCAAGACTTAGCAGTTTTCAAATCATACAATTGGTTAGCCTTGGACTCGGGAACATGATGCTCACACGAACCTGCCCGCTCGTGGTTCTGCCTCTACAAACCTCCCCGCTCGTAGTCCTACTCTACGGACCTGCACGCCCGTAGTCCAACACATGTGATCCACCAGCCCCCGTACCTCCCCGCATGTGGCATCTCTCAACGTGAGCGCGGAACATACGAACCTACCTCGCTCGTATCCCTACGTGAGAGTAACTGGATATGAACCTCCCCGTTCATATCATCACATGTCAATCACCATCCATGAACCTACCCGCTCATGGCACAATATCTCCCGATCCAAGCAAAACATCATTATCAGTTAAAACAACACACACAGCTCATAACCTGCCATACAAGTGCTTGGCGCACCCACCAGTACCGCCTAGCGAAACAGGTTCAGGCCGCCTGGCGGTTTACGTCCCGCCGCCAGGCGCTATGTCCTCAAATAGAAGCTCGCTATGTCACACCGCTTTAACGTACTCTCTTTCGTAGTCAACCATTCATTGTAATAACACTATTGTGGAAACAATATGGATCTGCAAATACTAACATAAAAAGCATTCATAAACAAAAATGTTGAAGAATAACCTAATGTTTGCATAGATAAAATAAGAAGAAGAAACAACTCATTTATTTTTAAAAACACTGTCGTAAAAAACATTAATGTTACAAAACGTAAGAGAAACCCTAATTTTGTAAAGAACAACATATGAAGTGCATACCTTATAGGCTTTTTCTTCTTCAAACAACATTGGTAATTTATACATTGACAAGAGATAGAAAAAATGAACAAAGACTAATTTTGTAAACAATGACACATGAAATGCATACCTTTTGTTAAGGATGCTTTGTAAGAATTAGATTCGACTGGTCAAGAGTTTGGTTCACAACTTTTGGTACTTGTACAAAGCGTAGAAAAACTCTTGCGCAACATAAATAAGTATGCAAAAAGGATAACATTTGAATCCTAATAAAAATTTATTGGAGAAGCGATGTAAATCTCTTCAAAAATTTAATTCATTATTATATAAATAATGATGTGATTGTTTGGTGTGCATTAATTAATTGTAAAACGTGTTGGAAGATGAAAAAAAATTTGAGGAGTGCAAACCATCATAAACGTTGAAATTGGAAAAGGTTTTTGATAGCTACAAATCCAATTTATTCATCAGTTTGAAAATCAGATTTTAAAACTTATTACTATAATGAAATGTGAATGATATAATGGTTTGGTGTGACATTAATTAATTGTAAAATGTGTTGGAAGATGAAAAAAATTCCTTGAACAACATAAACCATCATATACGTTGGAATAGTAAAAGGTTTTGGATAGCTAGAAATCTATTTTAGTCACTAGTTTCAGAATTCTATTTTAAACCTTATAAATTAGAGAAAATTGAAAATCTCAATGATGTGACAATTTTATATGGGACATTAATTACCTACAAAAGATTTTCGAATATGGAAAAAGATATTGAGTAGTGTAATTATTAATTGTTAAAGAAGCCTCCAAATCTAAAAAAAAAAATGTTTGGTTTTTTTAAAAAAATGTTAAATGAAATGTATACTAAGTTGAAAGTCACACCAGATAAACGTAGATATAATATAATAATTAATACAAAGTAAATAAAAAATGTCTTTCATTGGAGATGATACGATTCATGGAGATTATAAAGAACTTTGACATCATTGCTTATGTTTTGACCGTCAACCTCGAAAATAAGTACATCTTCTTCCTTTAGTCCATGAGTAACCAAACTTTTTCCATCCACTGCCCATTTTGACAGACTTAGGTCTTACCAACAACTTGCATGGTACTTTCCCTTGCGGTCCATGTAGTACAATAGTTGACAGTCCATGGTTGCGAAAATATTTTGTTGTCTGAATTGAAATCCTGTTTAAAAAACAAATTATTACAAAATTGAATTACGTATGAAAGAATAGATAAAAATAAATAAATTGCAAGTTTAAATAATGTATGAAAGAATACAAACGTTAGTAAGGAATGAAACAAAAAAAGAGAAGAGGTAATTTATTAGTCAAAATGAAATTAAAGGTAAGAAAGTAGAAAATCTCACCAAGTGGCTTACTTTGGAATTATATTTAGAAAGCCTGGACATAAAATGAATTAACTGCAACGTTATGAGAGGGGCATTTGTTTAAATGTTGTTTAGAAAATTACCAATATTTGAGTTGGAACAGAGTTCGTAGAAATGAATGTGAAAAGAAGAATTTCCTAAATGTTTTAAGTAACAAAGATTTTGTGAATCTAAGTTATAAAAAGTTCTTAAATTAGACCAACCTTCAGTAATCATGGGATTGTGAATATCCATGTTGAATGTAACCTAGTGAACATTACTGTTGTCATCAGGATAGTCCATCTTGCACTGAGTTCAGTCCCTAATCTTACTACAAACAATCTATTAATGTAACAAAAATCCTTGTCAAAAAATGAAGAAAAGAAAAATAGTCAAGAATAAGGATAAATTATGGACTGTGTAAAGTAATTCAAATATTGAAATATGTAAAAGTAACTTTGTCTTTCAGAAAGATAGTGAAGAATTTGCACTTAAACTTTGCAACCAATATAGATTGTGAAGCAAGTATGGAGTGTGTAGTTGACATCTCTTTTATGGCTAAGAACAAAAATACAACAAAAGTATTTAAGAACACAATACAACTTAAACATCCACACAATTTTGTTTCTCAATTCATTTTTTGCCAAATTTAATGGAAAAGATGGAATGCATAATAAAAAATATAAACGGTAATACTTCGTAAAAAATGAAAAAGACAATGGAATTGGTAATAATGGTGATCAAAGATGGAAGTAAGGGAAGCAAACCCTAATTTTGTAAATGAAAAGTAAAAACAAAAGAAGATTTATTTCTTGAAGATATCTTTTGGTTAAAATTTATTTACAAAGATTAAGTGCATACCTTTGTCTAGATGATAGTCAAAATCAGTGAAGAAGAGGTCTTATGAGAGATGGAAGTGAGGGAAAAAAACCTTAATGTTGTAACACCCTAGATGGATATTACTAGATAAAGCATATATCATAAAATTTCTTTCGGAATTAAAACATTATATAAAGTTCCCTAAGCGCGGGAAAATTTAAAACTTATCTCGCAGTAGTTCAATCACACTACTCCATCTTTATTACATGTTCATAATAGAGAAAAAACATCATAAAATTTATTACAAAATGCATAAAAATAAAATATAGAGAAAAATCCCTCGTCGTCTGCCTCGCTCTGTCACTATGCATCAGCGTTCTCACTTGGATTCACATGTATTGTTGCATTCCAACCCACCAGTATTCTGCATCACTCACCAAGAGAAAAGTGGCATATGCCAGTTTTTGTTCATCTGAGCAAGCTAGTACACAAAATATCTTCTCGCACTCCCTGATCCACGCATCTGCGTCATCAGGAGTGGCCTTGCCATTGAAATTGGCTGGTTTGTGCCTCATGAAATCATCCATGCTGACAGGTCGTGGTGCAGGCTGTGGTAGCACCACCTGTTGTGGCTGCATAGCGTCAACCAATTGGTGAATTGCATGGGCAATTTCATCAGCTAAGTTATTGGCACCGATTCTTCTACCTTTTCCGCCAACCATTTTCTAGTTCTGGAATATAGGGTATCATACACCATTGTAATTTATCTCAGAAAAATGCATTAGCAATACACACCATGCAATAACACATATCTCAACAACTCTACAATTCAATCAATTTATACTAATCTCACAATCGCGATAAGCTCACTTCCCAATACCCAAAAATCATTTTGAAATCATATGCTCTAATACCAAATGTATTAACATTAAATAGTTAAAATAATATAATTATGTGTTAGGAATAAAATAATATTATTTAATTGAATTATACATTATCCTAACGTAAAAGAAAATTAATGCGTATAACTTATGAATTGTAAAATAAATACATATTATTCAAACTTCCAACAAGTTATAAAATATGATATAATTTTCATGTGACCATATACCAGACTCCTAGATACATTATACTAGGCCTGAGCGTTGGTCGAGTTGGATCGGGTTCGGGTCCAACCTGACCAATCCGACATAATCCAAATTCAAAATTTTAAAATTCAACCCGACCATTTTATTTGTCGGGTTAGTCGGATATGGATAAACTCAAATACGGTTAAATATGGATGGGTTATTCGGGTTTACATATAAATTTTACTTACACAAATATGTTTAAAATTCAAAAGTGAAAGACAAATAATCACCCCGAAAATAAAACCCCAAAAATAACCATCAATTGTCTCTATCACCAAATGCTTGCAAATTAACTCATCAATAAATAAGAGGAAACAATCCAGAACGAGAAAAAGGAAAAAAGAAGAACCTTTTTGGAAAAAATCTAACATTGCTTATTATGAACCTGTTGATGTAACTCCCTCCTTAGTGATCCAGATTCACACTGGTTATCGTTCTGCATCCCCATTCTGCATCCCCAACAGCTTCGGCAGCGGTAGAGCTTGATTCGATTGGAGACTTGTAGCTACTTCGTGCAGATGATAGAAGAAGAGACGAGAGTGTATCAAAAGAGCAGGGAGAACGAAAACTGATTTGGAGGCGGCTAGGGTTTTCGAAAATTACTTATCTTTCACCTTTAAAATCTATTCCTAAATTTTTATAATAATTTAATAATACTTACGGGTCGGGTCGGGTATTTGCAAAAAAAAAATTTCACACCCGTACCCGACCAATTCAATCCATTAAACCCGTATTATTTTATCCAGCTTTACCCGAACCATATGTAACCGACCCATACTTTATTTTTTTACACGGATTGGACGGGTGCGGTCGGGTACACATTTGTTGCTCAGGCCTACATTATACCATACATGCTTCTTTATACAACTTTAAAAAAATTATCTCGTATTACATTAACACACACACACACATATATATATATATATATATATATATATATATATATATATATATATTCTAAAACAAAATACCCCATCTTGCATTTGTGTTTATAAAACTGAAAATGCATCCTAACAATTGTTTATTCCACATAAAAGAAAAAAATCTGAACCCAAACACTTATAACTCATTCGGAAAATTTAAGAGAACCCATCCCCTGTTTGTAAATCTCACTTTTGAAACCAAAACTAAAATAATACTATAATTCTCTTTACTCATTCATAGCATTGTACTCCTGACAACTACTATGCCATATCATGATATATATATATATATATATATATATATATATATATATATATATATATATATATAATATGTTATCTAATTATCATGTACTTTTCCAACTACGTGTCTTATAATTTCAAGTATAGCAAAAGAAAGATCATTTGAAAAGTACACACAACTTTTTTTTATACTTTTAGATATATATATATATATATATATATATATATATATATATATATATATATATATTATCATACATCGTCTTTATTTTTTTTCTTTTATCATATGCCCCTATACCTCTACAGTAACCATATTCATCCCACCTTGTCCACGTACTCAATCAATCCCATCATAAAGCTATGAAATTCATGATGAATCAAAGACCGAAACAATCTAATAACATTAAACAACTTTACCAGTATCTACACCTTCATAACACACCGCACGAAAACAGAACCAATTAAAGAATTTACACAAACCACACATCGAACACAAACACAGAGTCGAAAATGTTTTAATTCACTTCTGCATCACCCACACAACGATCCAAGACTTAAGATAATTCAATTTCCACAATACCTTTAGGATAATAATCAACACCACGACTATCGAGGATCTGAATCACATATATACCATTGTATACATCGATGTTATTTCATATTCGTTCTAATCCAAATAATTTTTTTTTTAAAAATTCTTGTCAAAATCACAAGACCATACATATCCAGAAAAGAGGAAGAAGAAAAAAAAAACATCTAGTTAGCTCCCCTTACCTGGTGTTTTAGCTTCAAACAATTCCAAATGAATTCTTCCTTGTTTTCCAAAGCTCTCTTCCTTGCCTCCATTCTAATTTACTCTCTTGGATTGCAATTTCTCAGAACTCACTTGCCACACACTATGACTCTTTGTTTTCTCACTCACTCCTCTCCCTCTCACCAATTCAGCCCAAAATAAATAAATAAAAAATTATAAAAAACGAAATTAATTTAAATTTAAAGTTTAATAGCCATTACTACACCTAAACTGCTACCTTTCTGATTTCCAGAGAATTTTTACAATTTCTAGATCATTTTTAACCACTTGGCAAAATAGTAAAACATAAGGATAATATTCACTTTAACCAAGATTTGAACACACATCCTTCCTACCAATCAAACACATGCACACCAACAAACTATCACATGATTCATGTTAATTTACACATACATACAAGCTTAAACCATGCTTCCGCACTCATAATATATTGGTAAAATAAAACACAATTGAAACATCACACTAATGACACATCAAGACTCGAACCTAAGTCCTCTCAATAGAACTAAGTACTCTCAACCACTTGAGCTAGTACTATTTTTTATATAAGACTTGTCAAGAAATTCTCTTAGTTTATTCTCAACCCACAATTACTTGTACTTTATTAGTTATTATTTATATGAATTTACTGGGTCTTACAATTGTTACCCGTGTTGTTGTTTGAAGGTGTTTTTTGTTGTTTTAGTATCATTTTCATAAACCTTTTTTGGTTTTTCAGGTGTTGTAGACCTATTATTAGATGAAGAAAATGTAATAACTTTCGAGTGTTTTTTAGTTTCTTATTCATCTTGCATATGTATTGTTGTTTGAATTATTGTTTGAATGTATTTTTTGTGTGTTTCTATTTCGTTTTGATAAACTTTTTTTTTTGTTTTTCAGGTTTTCAACTTTTCTTCAGAAGTTTCAACACCACTCACACACTCACCTACCACTCTGCCACACTTCTTTTCTCTGTTCTCTCTCTTCTACTCTTTCTTCCTCACACTCTCAACTTCTCTTTGAAGCTTCTTCTTCCTTACCACCGCCAAGCTAAGTGTTAGCTTCTCTAACTATTACAAACTTAACCCAGCACAAATGTGTATGAAGGTATTTTTGTTGTTGTTTCGATTTTATCTTATAAACCTTTTTTTTCAGGTGTTTTGAAACCTATTTTTGGTTAATCAAAAGGTAATAACTTTCGATTTTTTTTGTTCTTCTTTTTTCATATGCATTGTTACACGTGTGTTGTTTGAAGGTGTTTTTTGTTGTTTCAGTTTTGTTTTCATAAACCTTTTTTTTGGTTTTTCAGGAGTTTCGTAGACCTATTATTAGGTGAAAAAAAGGTAATAACTTTCGAGTGTTTTTTAGTTTCTTCTTCATCTTGCATATGTATTGTTGTCTGTGTTGTTGTTTGAATGTATTTTATTTGTGTTTCTATTTCGTTTTCATAATTTTTTTTTTATTTTTCAGGTTCTCAACTTTTCTCCAGAAGTTTCAGCACCACTCACACACTCACCTACCAGTCTGCTACACTTTTTTTCTCCGTTCTCTCTCCTCTACTCTTTATTCCTCACACTCTCAACTTCTCTTTGAAGCTTCTTCTTTTCCTCTGTTCTTTCATGTTTTCTTCTTCTATTAAAAAGAAGATCGAAGATTTTTGAAGATCCAAAACGAAGTTCTCAAGCATAAGGATGAAAAATCATTATTAAGAGGTTTTATTTTTAAAAGGTTTGATTTTTATTAATTTTTTCCATTTTTTGAGTTTGATTTTAATCAGTTTTGTTTTGTGAGCCAACCCATCCTCCTGGTGGTGTTTCAATGGTGTTCCTCACATGTGGATCTACGAGGTTAAACTTGAAGGATCTGTTGTTGGATCTGTACGTCATTCATGAAAGTTTTTTTTATATGGATTTTGTGTATATATAATTTGTTTGGTTTATATGACGACGTTATTGTTCAATAAATATTATACTTAGGATGCAGATGAGGTTCTGAAGCAAATTCTTGAAATTGAATAATTTGGATTTTTTGAAAAGATGAATGACTTGCTTAGTTAAGTTTCTTCAACAATAAATGATAAAGTTTCTTCAATGAAACCTCTGGATGTTTCAGTCTCTTCAAATCAGTAGCATGGAAAACATAAATTATCATTGAAGACCATTTAATAGCATGGGAAACATAAATTACTATTTAAGATCATTTAATGCAACTAGATGGTAAAATTTCTTCAATGAAACCTCTGGATATTTCGGTCTCTTCAAATCAGTAGCATGGGAAACATAAATTACTATTCAAGGTCATTTAATAGCATGTGAAACATAAATTATTATTCAAGACCATTTAATAGCATGGGAAACATAAATTACTATTTAAGATCATTTAATGCAATAAATTACTCTATCAATAAATCTTATGTTCAATGAAACCCTGCACAACTTCCAATGAAAATCTAAATTTATCACTGCATTGGAAATCTAAATTTATCACTGCTCAAGAAACCCTACACAACTTCCAATGAAAATATTTTTAAATATATTTGCACAACGTCTAAATAATGAATATGAAATCTGAATAAACTTTTGTATAAATTTTTGTAATTATTATTTGCACTGCTCTAGATAATCATCATTGCACCACTGGTCTAAATAATTGAACTGCTCCATTAATTTGAACTGCTCGGAATAAACGTTCTGATGATTCAATTGATTATGATTCAACTATTGAAGTAATTCATTAATCTCTCTTGATATCTTGATATGGTGCACAATTGTATAAATATTTTTTCATTATTATTTACACTGCTCAAAATAATCATCATTGCACTGGTCCACATATTTCAATTGCTCCATTTATTGTTTCATCTCCAACATGCTTTCATGATTCAACTTATTTGGATTAAAATATTCAAAAGATACATTTACTTATCTTCACATTTCACATTTCACACTTCATTTACGTCTCTCATCTAGAACTTCTCTTCTTTGTTTGATCATCATTGCATTGTTTCAGATATTGTCGAATCTCTCTAACACACTTTCATCATTTAACAATTTCGGATTTCAACACTTAAAAAAAGACCTGAAAATGATATTCACAAAATACATTTTCAGAAATATTTATTAAATGGTTTACATAAATAACTCATAAATGGTTTCATATTCCAAAATTATAATTGTTTTGATTGCATTGCAAATAAACGTAATCTAAGATAATGTGATAGTGATGACTGCTCATGAAACAATGCAACTATCTTCGTATTAGTAAATTACTAAATCTGAGCGTACTCGAACTCATGAAAACACAACTTTCAATAAAGACATTTTTAAATTTATTGGACCATTAATATGATTATTATGTTTGCATTTTTGTTTAAGTTGATTACTCATGTGTGAACATTACTTTTGCACGAGACCAAAGTTCTCAATATTCCTATATTTTATTTTAACAACAATATGTACATATGCATTTCATTTCAATATAATATATAACTCAATGTACATTTTAAACAAAAATAAAATAAAATGTGTGTACCCATCAAGAATTAGTTATTATAAATTTAATGTCTACATTGATAACAATACATGCATTTATTTTTGTTTAAAAATGTTAACATCAATCTTACATTATGTTTGCATTTTTTTTAAGTTAATTATTCATGTGTGGACATTACTTTTGAACGAGACCAAAGTTCTCAATATTCCTATATTTTATTTTAACAACAATATGTACATATGCATTTCATTTCAATATAATATATAACTCAATGTACATATGCACAGAACAAAAGTTCATAGGACACTTGATTACTATACTTTGCCGTCAAAACCACACCCTTCAGATTTATTCTCAAATGTAATCATTTCAATATAAATTAAGTATAACTATAAACTATGTATCATGTAACTATGAATTATATCAATATATAATGAACATAATCAATGGTCTTGAATAATTAGATAATGAAGCAGATTGTCATAATTAGCTAAAATCTAAATGATATATTTACAAATCAATATAAATTATATCAATAATAACAATACTTTAATTTAATTTTTAACCAATATAATATATAATATTTAAACAAAATACATGTAACAACAATAACACAAAAACAAAGAAAACCCGTGCGTACGCACGGGTCTCATACTAGTACTTAATAAATAAAAAAAGGTATTGTATGCATGTGACATTTTCTTGTGAAGTTTAGATGGGAACATGTTGGATTACCAAAAAGTGCAATGAAGCATTCTTATTACAGATGGAAGAATATCTCAAGGACGAAGCATTCTTATTACAGATGAAAGAATATCTCAAGGACTACAATGATGATTTTTTCATTTAAAGTCTTTCCATTACGTAATTAATGTTTATTAATCAATATTTACTAATTAAACATTTTCGTAGAAGGTCTAAATCAATTAATAATAATTAGTTATACCAAATTCAAAAGCAATTAATAAAAAACACTCTTTTAATGACTTGGAATACGAAAAGATTTTGGAATACCATATGATTATGCAGTGTTTCTTGAGCAATGTACACCTAAACATTATCTTTGAATATGAAAATATTTGATTAACTTCAAATTATTACCATTTAAGTAATAAATTATAAAGTAATTCATAAAAAATGTCTTTTAATGCATTAGAATACATAAAGATTTTGGAAGCTTATCAAATTTTGCAATCCTTCTTGAGGAGTGTATAACAACATATCATCTTGGAATACGAAAAGATTTTATTAGCTCTCAATTATTATCATTTAATTTGAGATATTCTTAAAAGATCTAACATTTTTTCTGTACATTACTTTTAGTAAAAGGGAGATAGATAAGTGTTTATAAATTTATTCATAATTAAGAACTGGTTGGAAAGTATATAACATAATAAATGGACACTGCTATTAAAGTACATATATTATAACGCTATCTTCACAGACGTTGGAGTTATAAAAGTACATATATTATAACGCTATCTTCACAGACGTTGGAGTTATAAGCAACTTACATTGCAGAACAACACTTGAAAGTCCACTTTAAAATTTCTTTAACACTTTTTTTCCATTAGTTTGATTAAAGTACTTAACAATTTAATTAATGACGTTTTGGAAAGTATACAACATAACAAAAAAGACGTAGAACTTGTATTGAGATGATAATAAAGTACATATATTAGAAGAAATTTAAATTATAAAGAACTTTTACATGCATGCTTGTTTTTCACTCTCAACTTCGAAAATAACATCACTCTTCTCCTTTAGATCATGAAGGGCACAAAACTTTTCCCGCCACCGCCTATCTTCACAGATGTTGGTCTTATGAGAGAGTTACATTGGACTTCGCCTAGTAGTCTGTGGAGCACAAGAGCTGAAAGTCCATTGTTACGAAAATTACTCGCTAAGTCTTTTTTCAAATATTACAAACTAAAGTGAAAATATCTACAAAGATAAGAAAGTAAAATATTTAACCAAGTGGTTGGCTTGACATTAATATCTGGATAATTTAACTTGAAAAAGAAGTAACTTTGACATAGTCAGCGGATGACAAATTGTAATGTTGTTTAGGAAGTTGAATTCGATTTTTGAGTTTGAAGAACATCTAGAGAAGCAAATTTGGAAAGAAAAATTCCCAACATATTTTAACACAAGCAATTTGTCTAAAAGAATAGCATAGAAAGATCTTAAATGAGCCCAACCTTAGGTAATTATTGGATTGTGCATATCCATATTGTATGTAACGTTGTGAACATTACTATCATCAACAATGGTCCATTATGAACTGATTTCCTTCCCACATCGTATTATGAACATTCGATCAACGTAACCAAAATCCTTGTCAAAGGAGAAAGTTCAGAAAAAAAATACAAAGCAACTAAAGATAAAATATACAAATGTAATGAAATATTATAAAACACTCATGGTCTTTCAGAAACATGGTGTTGAATCCTCTAATATTTTTTGCATAAAGTATGAATTGTGGAGTTGCCATTGATTCCATTGTAAGATAAATAGAAGAGAAGTAATTGAGAGAATTGTTAATAGAGTGGTAAGTAATGAAGAAAATTGGTAATAGAAGAAGATTGGTAAGAGAAGACGAAGAAAATTGTTACTTGTTGATAACTAATGAAGAAGAAGAAGATTGTTACTTTTGACAAATATAAATCTAAATGAAGTCAACATTCAGAATATATATATATAAAGAGAATAGGATAATGATAATTATTCCAAGAGTCACAATTGTACATCATGATGGTTCAAATTTATTGCATGTCCTTGGGAAGTAAACACAAATAGTGCACACACAAGGCTTATTAAACAAAATTGATTATGGCTAAATAATTAAATATAAATTTAGAACTGATATGACATTTTAATAGAAAGTTATATATTCACACTACTAGAAATTTTCATATTACATGGGATTTTTCTTGCAAATTTGTTAAAAAATTTTGCAAGAAAAGACTTTTTTCTCCCATTTTTTCTAAGAATTTTAATTGGCAGGTAATTTCTTCGTGGATAATCATTTTCTACGAAATTATAAAATTTGCAAGTATTTCTTACAAAATTTGTTGCGAAAAGTGTTTTATACAAAATATTTTGCAAGAAAATTGGTAGTAATTACTTGCAAATTTTTTTCACAACAAACTTTATAGGTATTTCCTAGGAAAAAATTTTCCAAACAAAATTAGCAGGAAATATGAATTTTTTTAGTAGTGTCAAACATATAAAAGCACTCAACTACATTAAATTTATAGATATTGCAACAATCATAATTGTACAGCCTGATGGTTCAAATTGATTGCCTATCCTTGGAAAGTTCAAACAAATTCGACACTTAAGTAGGAGTTATTAAAATTTAATGCATAATGAACAAAAAATATATATTCATTTAATTTTGTTTAAATAATTAAAAAGAAAAAATAATAACGTTAGAACCATTCGTTAAATAATTTTTTTCAAATAAAACCTTCATTGAAAGAGAACTATGAGAAAATCTTATACCTTTGTGGTTTTCTTCAAACAGTTAATTCATCTGAAAGAAAATCTTTAGTCATCAGAGAAAAAAAGACATATAAAAATAATTACATATGGTAGAAGGAGAAAAAATCAAAGAGAAGAAGAGAAGCTCTTAACCTTTGTTGTTTTCTTGAAACACTTAATCCATCTCCCATAAAAACATCATTTAAGCAAAAAAAATACATACAAAAGAACTTAATATGTAGCAGAAAAAAAATTAGAGAGAAAAAAAAAACCATAAAAAAGTAGTTAAATATGGTAGAAACAGAAAAAATCGGATAGAAAAAGAAAAGTTGTTGCTTTTGTTGTTTTCTTCAAATAGTTCATCCATTTCCCAAAAAAACTTCATTCAAGTAGAAAAAAATACATATGAAAGAACTTGAATCTAGTAGAAGAAGAAAAGATTCCATACCAAAAATGACATAACAAAAGTAATATGGTATAAGAAGAAAACATTCCACAAAGAAAACCTTTACCTTTGTTTTCATCTTCAAAAAACTCATCCATCTCCCAAATAACCTTCATTGATGACATAAAAAAACCAACAAAAGAACTTAAATATGGTAGAAGAAGAAAATATTAGAGAGCAAAAAAAAAACTTAAAAAAGTAGTTAAATATGGTAGAAGTAGAAAAAATATAAGAGAAGAAGAAAAATTATTACCTTTGTTGAGCAGAAGAAAATCTTATAACTTTCTTTTCTTCATCTAATAGTTGATTTGTCCATCTCCAAGTAAACCTTCATCCATCTCCAGTAAAACTATCATCTAACAGAGAAAAAATATAAAGAAAAGTACTTACATCTGCTAGAACAAAAAGATTTGAGAGAAACTTACATGGACAGAAGAAGAAAAGATTCTAGCTTTCTCATCTACTTGAAACATGTCATCCATACCCCACAAAACCTTCATCCATCATCCATCATAGAAAAAATACATAGAGAAGTAGTTAAATCTACTACAACAAAAGATTCGATAGAATAAGAAAAGCTTCTACCTTTCTTTTCTTCATCCAACAGTTGATTCATCCATCTCCAAGTAAACATTCATCCATCTCCTAGAAAACTATCATCCAACAAAGAAAAAATACAAAGAAAAGTACTTACATGTGCTAGAACAAAAGATTCGAGAAAAGCTTACATGGACAGAAGAAGAAAAGTTTCTATCTTTCTTGTCTACTTTAAATCGTTCATCCATATCCCATAAAACCTTCATCCATCATCCATCATAGAAAAAATACATAAAGAAGTAGTTACATCTGCTACAACCAAAGATTCGACTTTTACCTTTATTTTCTTCATCCAACAATTGATTCATCCATCTCCAAGAAAACTATCATCCAACACGGAAATAATACAAAGAAAAGTACTTACATCTACTAGAACAAAAGATTCGATATAAGCTTACATCGACAAAAAAAGAAAAGCTTATACCTTTCTTGTCTTCTTGAAACAATTCATCCATCTCCCAAAAAACCTTCATCCATCAAAGAATAAATACATAGAAAAGTACTTAGATATAGTAGAATAAGAAAATCTACTACCTTTTCACAGTAGAAAACAACAAAGGTCTCCTGTCATTCATCTTCTGCATTGTTTTTGTGTGTTTTGATTGAAGAAGGTTTAGATTGAAGAAGACGACGTTGGAGTGAAGTACTTCCATAAGTTAGAGAAAAGCATTGTGGGTTTGTGGTTGACAGAGGGTGAGAGGAAAAGAGAAGGGTGAGAGGTTGACGAAATGAATTTGTGAGTGAAAGATGATTGCAGTTTTAGGACAGTAGTTTTTTTTTTTTTTTGAATTTTTTTGTGGGTGCAAAATTCTAAATGAATGACATGTTAGTGTTATTTTTGATTGTGGTAAAAAAATTTGAAGGATTGTGGTGCAAATATTTTATTATATTAAGAAGTTTCTAATTTTTAATTCTCTATTTGTATATAGTATTAGATAAATATATGTTGATCCTTAATGAATCCATATCTTAATTCATGATAAGAATAGAATGTAGAAGCGTACATGAATTTGTCATTGGGAGTAATGTGGATAATGATGTCAACAACAATAGGTTTGTGATCTTCCAAATGTAAAAGACCTTAGGTAGCACTTTTTTTCCCTCCTAACTGGGATGAAGAGAAAACAAAACCTAAATATAGTATGTAATGTTACCTTCTCTATAAATGGGACTATAACCAATTTTGTAACTTAGGTCAATCACATTCTAGATTTTAATAATTTTAATAATTTCAATAATTCCAATTTAGCCCTAATCAAATCAGAATATTATTTTAGGTATCTACACAACCACCTTCCATAACAATTATGTCTTTAGTCATAAACCTAATATTAACATACCACTTTATAATTTAATTAACTAGATAATGATCCAAAAATTTTATATATATGTGACCTAAAAATTAACATACCACATTTAAATAATATATATGTGATCTAAATATTTCAATATATTTATATGATTGTTGGTAATCAAAGTTAATATCTCATAAGTGTAAGATGAATAAGTTAAAGGTCCACATCATTAGATGGAGATAGTAATTGAACTAACTAGACTATTACTACTTGCTAATGCTAATCATGAGAAATCATATTATGGGTTTCAATTACATTCTTCGAGAGTTGACACACCAAAATTGACAACTTCCATCTACTTTTGTTAAAAAGAAGTGTCATTTTAAGATTGTGTCCTACTTAATGTCATTATATGACCTCAAGATTTCTTAAGGATATTTTTAGGAAAGAAATGTGATCATAGAACACGCACAAAATTTCTAATTTCAATAAGAGTGATCTATAAACGCACACGCACATACATAAACACACATGCACACCCCCCCCCCCCCCCCAAACACACACACCCACCCACACAAACACAAAGTTCTAATAATAACTTGTCATTTCATCCTTTATAATTAGGCATTAGTTATCCTTGCAATATAAGGGACAGTCATATTTTTTAATTTCATCAAAACTTGTTCTTTCTTGTTGATCATTAATTTTATTTAACTTTAACATGGTAAAATCAAACTCAAATTTAAAAATAATGGTTAAATATGTTTTTGGTCTCTTAACTTTCTGTGAAAATTGAAATTAGTCCGTGTTTGAAATTTTGGTCCAATTTAGTTATCCAACTTTAGAAATGCATAGATTCAGCCATTTTAACCAAACTTTGTTAAGTTTATTTAACATTTCAAATGTGTTTCATGATAATATTTGAGTTGCTTACACTGTTTGACACATTTCCGCTTCAAAGTTAGTTGAGAAACGCATTTGAAACGTCAAATAAACTTAACAAAAATTGGTTAAAAAGACTACATTTATGCATTTCTAAAGATGATGACTAAATTGGTTCAAAATTTTGGAAATAAACTGATTCTAATTTTCGCTAAAAGTTAAGGAAAAAAAACATATTTAACCCTAAAAATAATATCTCAATTCGTTTCAATAAGTCATCTCACATAGTAAATACCTTCAAGTATTATATTATAATAGGTATGACATTTTTAAACTATGAAAATAATTATAAAAAATATATATATTATATAACTTGTTGTGGAATTATCACTACAATCTTGTACACTATTTTATCATTATTTAAAATCATAATAAACATAATAAACTTCACCGCCAACGTCCATATATAAAAACATACATATTTTGTATCATAATTTATTTCAAAATTCCACGTTCATTACTATACGAAAATGTCAGGCCACATTAGATAATCCATAACCTTATTTTTTGACTTTGTAGGAAAACCTTTTCAAAATAAAAGTGGAAAACATAACACATTCCGAAACATATAATTCAAAATTGTCGGTGCATAATTTTATAGTATATCTTCTATAGATGTTTTTTCACAGTTCCACAAGTGTTCCAAAATTGTTATCACTACCTTCTCAGATTGGATATTTCAAATTGATTACCAGAATCCATTTTTTCTTGAAAATCCAATCTAGAATAATCTCTCCCATAAATTGGAATTATATTATTTGAATACATATTTTCATTCCAAAAATGAAAATTTAGCACTTGAATAAAATATAACTCACAGGGGTATTATTGTCCTTTTCAATATATAGGGTGCTGGTGGAAAAAAAGAGGGGGTATACGAAAGAAATTGCCCAAATGACTGTAACCCAATAATAGAGCCCAAATTTGTTCAGTATCTTAATTACCATGGGCTGGCTACCTTCTAGCGGCGCTTACTGCTAATAATAATCTCCGTTACAACATTTCAGAAAAAATAATATTTTTATTATTTACTCCTTGATTAAGTATTAAAACATAGCTTTATTTCAAATTTCGAAAAAATTACTTAAAATTATTGCTTTCGTTTCTCTTTAAAAGGACTTTTAAATAAAAATAATATTGTGCGTAATGTTAAAAACGTAAAATTGAGTACTTAACTATTAGTATATATTGATAGTGTTTATGTGAATCTATGTCTGAAGCATTTCTTTTGTTCCAACATTTTCCTCATAAAATGGAACACTTGATAAAGTTGTTTGACTGCTCCAACTTGTCGGTTCGAAAGTAAATTTAATTTGTTTGACTCAGATGTCCATTTCCCAGCTTACGAAACTTACAATGTTCACATCTTGATGTATGCATTATATACTAAACAAGTTGCATTATAACTCATAATTTATTAAACCATTGATCTGGTTATGCTTAAAATGTCAACCAAACTTTATGACTCAATCCTCTATGGTAAAATGTCATCACTTTTTAAATAATTATTTTAAAAGTGTTGTACTATAATGAGATATACTCATTGTATTTTAATTCAACTTTATGCTAAAATAAACCCTTCTCTCTAGATGTGTTACCATTTATTGATAATATTTTTATGAATAACACTTCATGTAGGCTTTTTGGATTGAAGCAAAACACAATTAGGAGAGTAGTAGAATCATGTTGGAATTAAATTTATATTGAATAAAACATTTATTTATGTATTATGAATAGCTTATTTATATAACCTTGTGTGGATCAATGTCTTAAATTTAATGAAAATAAGTTAACCTGTAATTTTTATGCTCTTCATTATCTATTGTGGGTTTAGTCTTCTTTATTTAAAAGTTTTGTAATTTTTAATTTTACATATGGTTAACTTTTTATTTTAAGTAATTGTATTACTTATTGATACTTTAAATAAATATATTAGGTCTGATTAAGATTTAATTAAATAAAAATAAAATAAATAAAATATCTAATGAAATATGAAATTTCCAAAACCTGAACATTAACACAGTAAAAAAATACATAAAAAAACGAACAACGCAATAAATAAGAAATCAAGGGAGAGGAATAGTTATAAATACTAAGCTTTATGAAAATTTTGAAGTTTAGAAAAAGTTTATAAAAATTTGAAATTCCATATATATACAAGTGGTTAGAAGGTTTAATTATACCTATATGAAAAAAGAAAGAGTTGATATTTCTGGCACACC
Source organism: Vigna unguiculata (assembly GCF_037176805.1). NCBI lineage: Eukaryota > Viridiplantae > Streptophyta > Magnoliopsida > Fabales > Fabaceae > Vigna > Vigna unguiculata. The sequence goes on along the minus strand of NC_140798.1, from coordinate 26,892,404 downwards.
AATTTTTACTAATAAAGTCTTTTATTTGGTCACTCTCTCCTATAATATAATTTATCATATTAAATTTTGTTAAGCTACTTATATTAAAGTTGTCTTCCAATTTGATCTACTCCTACATCCAAGACACTTTGTAATAGAGTTCTTTATTATTAAACTAAATAATTTAATTACTTAATCCAATCTTAGATTGAGTTGATTTTTCTGTAATCAAATTCAAACTCATCTTAGCTAACCCGTTTTTTATGAATGGGTTAAATATGTTTTTGGTCCCTCAAGTTTCAGTGAATTTTGGAATTAGTCCCTCTTCGAAACTTTATACCAATTTAGTCTTTCATCTTTAAAAATGCGTGGATTTAGTCCTTCTTACCAAATTTTATTAAGTTTATTTGACATTTTAAACGCATTTTATGATAATATTTAAGTTAACATTAAAGCAAAAATGTGTCAAACAGTGTAAATAAGTCAAATACTATTATGAAATGCGCTAGAAACGTTAGACAAACTTAACAAAATTCGGTTAAAAAGACTAAATTCACACATTTTTAAAGATGAAGGACTAAATTGGTCAAAAGTTTTGATGAGGGACTAATTTCAAATTTTGCTGAAACTTGAGGGACCAAAAACATATTTAACCCTTTATGAATTGAATGAGAAATTAATTATGTGTAACCCTCAGACTTAACCCAACTAAAAACATTATAAAAGACATGTAATAATGTGGGACAAATTAATTAGTTTTTAATATATTTTTTTTAGATATTTAATTTGTAGCTATATTTTTATTTATTTATTTATTTATACTTACTACAATTATAGCTTAGAAAATGCTATTAAAAGGCTAGAAAAAATAACAGTGAAATTACAAATTTTAATACAAAAAAAAAAATTGTCACCTAATCGTTCTACTGTGATTAATTAACAGTGAATTGGGTTACATTAAGTCTAATAAAACTATATAGAAGTATGACTTATTTTATTTTTTGTTATTGAACTTACTTAAACTCAACTCATCTCTAACTTTACACTCCAATCAAAATAGATTATGTTAATAATAAGGATGAAATGTCATGTGATTTGTGATTTATAGCAACCATTTAGTAGAATTTGTTGTACATGTTGTCTTATATAAAACAATCCAAGCATAATCTTAAATACTCACCCACCTCATATAGACATTGATTTTTGTCTGTCTTTAACCATCACACGTCACCTTCTGTCGCATTCTAGCTTATCATCTCAGCATGGAAGATTGATGCTGTTTTTCAAAAAATATATCACACTTTTAATCACCATTAAAGGGTTCCTACGCTCTTCGATCATAAATATATTTCAAACGTAGAAACAGGGAATAATAGACTGATAACGGAAACATAAGTTTAACAAACAATAATGATTTATGTAATAAATGTAACAAAGAACAAATTTTATTAGATTAAATTTTAAATCTTTTTATTTTTAAATCTAATTTCGTAAAACATATGTTATAAAATAAAATTTATACCCATTTATATATATATATATATATATATATATATATATATATATTGAGAAATTGAGTTCCGAATATTTTTGTGAACAATTAAATTGATGAGATGGTTTAGAATATTAAATGACAGTGGGTAATAGATATAACGGAGTCAATAAGGAAGGATTCAAATTTGATAAATTAGGTACGTAATTTAGCTTACTACCACGTGATTTGAAGTTCAAACATTGAACTTACTTTCGTGCTTGTTTTGGACGTTTACGAAGTCTTGCGGAGTTTTTCCTCTTGCAACCCTATTTTGTATTTAGAACATAGATTTGAGTAGTTCAAGAACTTTTCAAAACTCGTATCTCCAAACAAATCAGCATCGTATATAAAACATCAAGTGCATGGGACAAGTTAACACCTTCATATAATTATACTTTTTTTTCCCTTTCATTCAACTGGATGTCATGTTTTTTTTTATCAACGGTTTGGAAAATTTACAAAACACACCTTTTAAATTCATATATAATGTCAAATTACAGTATATAAATATAAATATATATAATATTTTAGACTTTAAAATTCAATTAGGTTGTAACTTTTCTTAAGCCTAATTTAACTTCTTTTATAAGTTTTTGAGATCAATCCGTTGGTATTTAATAATATTTTTACATTCAAAAATAAAAATTAATGACCTTAATAAGGTATGATAATTGCAAGTAAATTTGTAAAGAAAAGAAAAGTTATATGAATTTACGATTATGAGTTTTTAATAATAATTAAATTATCATAGTGAAAAAAAAAACTTATACAATGATAACGTTAAAAGTGTTTGATTCATTAATTTTCAAAAAACTTATGAGTTATTATAATATGTCTAAAATGTTTAATAATTATCAATAAATGTTTTTGTAGAGTTAAATATTTTTGTAAATATATTACTTTTATTTTAATCCTTCACACAGATACTGATTTTTGTTTTTAGACCTTATAGATATGCTATTTTTCTTTTTGATTCTTATAAATAATCTAAAAATATACATTATCTTTATTTATCTTACAATTATTTTTTTTTAGTTTTTAATAAATATACATGAGCCGTTGGATGATGGGTCATTATATCATCATTAGAATTAACTTCGAATAGTAAAACTAAAAAACATAAAAAAAATAACAAAAAAGAAAATATAAATGAAAACTAAATTTGTATATTAAGAGTAGGAAAATAACAAAAAAGAAAATATAAATTAAAATAAAACCAAAACATTTGTATATTGACAGTAGGAAAGAGTTAATCACACATGGTTTTAAATTCATTCTTAAAGTATATGATATATTAAACTTGGAATTAATCTTTGAGTACACAGGTTGATGAAATGTAATTTGCAGCAATATTTTTTAACGATAGTAATTTAATGATTTTATTCCAACGTCAAGATTAAACTTCTCTTTTCAGTTTTTTTTTTTTTTTGTGTCTGAAAAACGTAAATGTTGTTTGTATTTAAAATCGTTTCTGTTCAGCTTATTAACTTTATTTCAACATGTATCATATCTAAACATACAATTTTTTTTTTATTTCAAGTATTTCAAATAATCCTTACAAAAACCATATGCAAACGAAACACATACATACTATTAATCATTTTTGTAAAATGTTATGTTAAATAATATCTTTCAATGAAACATGACCAACAATTTTTTTAGTCAAAATAATACATTTAAAAATTTTATATTTAATTACTGATATTAATATAATAAAAATGAGCACATAATTTAGTATAATTGTAATTATAACTAAAATTTTCTACTATTTCTTTTTTTTATGTAAATAATCGGAAAGAAATTTATCTTCCATTTTATTCTGTAATTTTGTTTTGATAATCTTTATTGCAGAATATGGTATTTCTGTTGTAGTTGTAGAAACAAGAAGAGTTATAAGACAAATTAAATGAACAATTAAGTAAAATGTCATAGACTTTACTATTCTTGCAAAAAGATCGACACAATTCAGCATAGTTAATAAACTCTTTAAATTTGGATGGTTAAGAGCATCAATAATAATTTTAAAGTTCTATTTCATATGAAACTCGTTTTAAATAAGTTCTTCTAGTTTCATCTTTTTGATTCATCGGATATTCCTTATTTGAGAAGTTTTCTTGTATCACATTGCAATGAATTAATATGAAACCCTCACATGTAATTCTTTAATTCTTTGAACCTTAAGAGAGGATTTCTCTAGTTGAACAATTGGATCATTAGTATCATGCTTCAAGATATGTGAAAAATTTGAAATTTTCTTGTTTTTATTTTTATGGGTAACTCTCCTTTTATCACTTTTAAAAAAGTTAAATCTATTATTTTATTCGTCATCAATGTACCTTTTTCTAATAAAAATAAAGTTTATGACTAAAAAATAATTTATCATAATCTAATAAAAAGTTGAGACATAAAAATTAAAAGAAAAATTTATGATAATCAAGTCACAACTAAAAACCAATTATGAAAAAACACATAGTACAATAACTTTATCTTCTACATTCATAAAAAAATGAATATACAAAATGTTAGAGTTTCAATTATTAAACTATTTTTTCTCTATCAAGTGAGATGTAAGGCCCAATTTTTCCTGCCCTAGCATTTTAAGGGCTGCCTTGCGTCTGTTGGGCCTGAGGGTTGGCCCAAAGGTTAAAAACCATTCCTAGTTGCCCTAATCTGCACTTTTCTCTCTTGCAGAAGAATTATCTGTCACCTTTGCACCTTTTACAGAACGATCCGCTAGGGTTTACTCTGAACCTTCTTCGAGCCAACTCAAACCCAGTTCCTGCTCCACGTAAGTATTTCTCAACTCATGTTTCCCTTATTATGGGCCTAGGACCACTGTTTGCCGTTAGGGTTTGATAATAATCCGTCCCTGTTCCTATTTTTAGCGTTCATTTCAGCTCCTTGGCCATCCTTAGGACCACCGTGTTCACTGTGTTCGTGTCGGAGTGTCCCGCTAGCTTGTTTTCCAGGTAAGGGAAGCTAGACCTTACCATATTTTCGGTAGAATCTGCTTGTTTGATGAGTATATAATGATTGAACGGTCTGTGTGTGAATTTAATCGGTTGAAAATGCCTGTTGAACTGTGTGGATGCGGGTGGGTGGCTGTCACTCGAAAGAACAGTGGCAGGCACTAGTTTTCTCGCCCAAGCGAGCTTACCTCGCCTAGGCGAGATTAGCAGAGGCTCGCCCAGGACCTGCTGCTCGATCTCTTGCTTAGACGAGAGGTTTTTATTTTTGAGCGAGGAGTGGTCTTGCCTAGGCGAAAAGGGACTCGCCTGAGCGAGACCTCGCAGAGTCCACTCTTCCCCCTTTCGCGATCTCGCCTAGGCGAGAAGGGTTTCGCCTGAGCGAGAGGACCCCCTCACCTGAGTGGGACCTGTTAGCCTAAGCGAGACTATGGGGTAAGTTTGGTGCTATTGTTGAATGGTGCACTGATGTGTGATTGCTTATTTGATCTAAATGCTTTACTATGTGGGTTGAGGGATGATGCCATGATTGATATATGAGGTTGCGGTGGGAATGGTATGTTGTTGTATGTTATATGAATTGGAAAGCATGAGTTGCATGATGGGATTGTTATACATGATGTTAGTATTATAGGAACTTCTGATTGGTTGGTGAAACATGTTCAATGTGTGAGTAGGGCGTAATTCCATGACTCTTGTAGTGAGAGCTCATGGTGGTGCCTCATCTATTGGACATAATTCCGTGGACCCTTCTAAGGAGGAGTTCCCGGTGGTGCCTCAGCTATTGGACTTAATTCCATGAACCTCGAGGTGAGGGTTCACGGTGGTGCCTTGAGATAAGGACGTAATTCCACGCGAGTATCGTGGTGGTGTCTCAAGGCCAGGACGTAATTCCACGTAGGCCACGTGGTGGTGCCTCTTGTAAGGGTGTAATTCTGTGAAGGCCTCGTGGTGATGCCTCACTGCTAGGACTTAATTCCACTGTCTTGTGGTGGTGCCTCATTATGCGTATCTGAATAGTCAAGTCTTGTAGTTTGAAAGGGTTTGGTGTATTATGTGAGAGTTTTCCGTCAATTATGCTTGATTATATGATTGAATGATGATTATTATGATGTATGAATTCTGTGCACTAGCTTACCCTTTCGCCTGTTTGCATGGTTGTGTGTGTGGTTTTCCTCCTTTGCAATGATCATCAATTCTATTGATGTGAGCATATGCGAGAACCCGTGGCAGTGGTAATGGCAATGAAGATGCTACGACTTGATGGTTATGGACGGGTATGGGGCTCACTAGGGAGCCCTCAGCTGAAGAAGTTTTATTGTCTAGATTTATCTTTCTGTACGAGAACTGGTGTTTTTTTGATTCATTTTAAATTAGGTTAGGCAGTGTAGTGCCTCCTCTCTTTTGTATGAACATAGTTGGGGTATTGTATGCCTCCTTACCTTTTTCCCGCACTCTTCGGATATTATTTTATATGTGGCGTTTTATTTAAATTGATATTATCCATTTAATTGGGACGTTATATGAGACATTTATTTCTTAAAAAATGAAAGAAAACAAAAATAGCATAAATAAAAAGTTTGTATCTAATTTTATTTATTCCTTTTTCAAATACAAAATAAAACATGTGAGAGTGAAAGATAAAAAAAAATACAAATATACCTAATTTAATTTTCACCAATTGTCATTACATATTATATATTTAATTTTAAAAAATTTAGAAGACCATATAATATATATATATATATATATATATATATGAAATTAATCGATCTAATTTTTATAAAATGGTGTGTTGATTAATATCTTTTTTAAAATCGTTATTTTTTAAATTCACGCTTAAATTCAAATTTATTTTTCACAAAGATATATATATATATATATATATATAATTAATATTTAATTTAAAATTATCTCATTGATAATAAAATATAAAATATTTAATTTTATTATCGTTGTTGTTAACAAAATTTCATATGAATTATCATGATTACATAATGATTATAGTGTAATGATTTTATTGTTAAAATCCAGCTTTAATATAAAATTTTTGACATTATAATATTTGATAAAGGTTATATTAGTGTAATTGATCTCAACTCCCACGTTCTTTTTCCTCCGCCCCTCGTAGGTAGATTTGTTTGCTCATGCAACTTCTTATATACAAAACAATTACCACATAAATAAAAATACATAAGTCAGAATTAAACTTAAATAAATTATAACTTCAAAGAGTTTGATTTACGTCAATTCTTTAACTCTGGATAGGTAAATTAGAAGGATAATTTATTTATTTGAAGATTTTCAAATTCTGTATACTAAAATGACTTGTTTGGATGAAATAATTAGAGAAAATTAAAATTTAAGAAATTTTTAAAGATATTTCAATAATTTAAAATATCCTAAAAAAATATAAAAATTTAAAATTGTACTCATTCTCACTCACTAACACAACACTCACGCAAGTAATTGGCATTATTTTATCAAGCCCAAAGTTGTGATGATTTAGGTGAAGGTGAAGGTCAAAACAGGCTGGAGAAACTAGTGTCGAGACAAGTTGGTCCGTGTTGAAGATTGAGATGAGTTCGTCCAAAGGAAGGTCAAATCTAGTCGGTTCAACCAAAGGTCAAGACAAGTCGGCCTCATTCAAAAGTCGAGACAATTTGGTTTACGCCAAAGGCCAAGACAAGTCATCCTATGTCAAAAGGTTGAGAATAGTGAGTCTGAGCCAAAGGTCGAGACAAGTCGACTTGAGTCAAGATTGAGACGAGTCAGCTAGAGCCAAAGGTTGAGACAAGTTAGCTTGAGCTAAAGGTCAAGACAAGTCGTTCCGAGCCTAAGGTCGAGACAAGTAGTTTCAAGCACAAGGTTGAGATGATTTAGTTAGGCCGAAGATCCAGATAAGTCGGTTCAGGGTACAAGTTGAGATGAGTCACCCTAGGTCGATGGATGTCAACACGGGTCGAGGTCGAGACAAGTCATCCCATTCCGATGGTTGAATCGACTCGGCTTAGGTCGAAGGTTATGATAAGTTGGTCGAAGGTTGAGACGAGTCTACCCAAGTAGAAGGTTGAGACAAGTCAACGTGGGGCGAAGGTCAAAAAAAGTTTGCATATATTGATGGACGAGACAAGACATCCTGGGTCAAAGGTCAAAACGAGTCATCTCGACCTAATGGTCAAGCCAAGTCAACCTAGCCGAAAGTTGAGACGAGTCAGCCCAAGCCAATAGTTGTGACAAGTCGAATCAGGTGAAGGGTCAAGACCACTTGTCTCGGGTCGAGAGTTAAGTTGAGTTGGTCCAGATCGATGGTTGAATCAATTCAGTACGAGCCAATGGTAGAGACAGTTGGTCTAGGCCGATGGTCGAGAAAAGTCAGCCTAAGTTGAAGGTCCAAATGGGTTGACTTGGGACGAAGGTCGAGTCGAGCTATAGACGAGCTAAAGGTCAAGTTGAGTCGCCCCAACCAATGATAAAAGTGACCTAGTCTAGGCTGATAGTAAAAATGAGTTAGCATGGGTTGATGGTCGAGTCGTGCCAGCACAAACCAATGGTTGAGCCAAGTCGGTACAGTTTAAAGGTCCAAACGAGTCGGCTAGGGCCAAAGGTAGAGTGGAATCGTCATTGGTTGAATGTTGAGACCAACCAATTTAAGCTTAAGGTCAAGATAGGTCGATTAAAAATGAAGGTTGAGACGAGTCATCCTAGGATGAAACTCGAGTTAAGTCGACTTGGTTGAAGGGTAGAGTCGAGTTATCCAAATATTTTTAAAATAGAATTTTATCTTAAAAAAATTAAATTGTTTTATCCAATTAAGAAACTTGAAATCTAAGATATTCAATAACTTTATCCAGACAAACTATTTAAGAAACATAGAGAATTCAATTATAAACAATTAAAGTATGATATATTTTAATTTCTTGAAATTATTGAAATCTCTCAAAAAAATATTTAAAAGGAATTTCATTGTCATTTATACTTTTCTTGTCTTCATAAAGCCTAATAGACAATACATGCATATTTAGTACTCATAAATATTTATGAACCACAATAATCTATGTTTTCCATAAAGATTTAAGAAACTAAGATGCTTTTGTAAAAACTTGTATTGAATAAGATTAACATCTAACTTGCACTAAAAGATAAATTGGTCCATGAACCATAATTTAATGTACTCACCATAGTTCATTGTTCCTATTCCACAAAGTTTGATTCAAAAATCTCCTTTAGCTTTTTCAATCATATGAAATCTTAGTCAACTTGACTTAGATTGTCACTAAAGTCATGATATATAGTAATGAGTATCAGAACCACAATAAAGGTTAAATTATAATATCAAGTAACTAACCATTTTATAATCAAATCGTGTAACTCATTTTATTTTCATTAAATAAATTCATTATCATTAACGAACTTGCATAATATATTTTTGACTTAATTAGTAATTTGGTCCTTGTACTTAGGTCTTTGATTCATTTTTATCTCTACTTTTTCTGTACTCAATAGAGTTATTATTTTATTAAAAAAGACTCATTATGATCATTTTTTCTTAAATCGGCTTAATGTTATTTAGATGTCACATGTCAACATCTAGGTCTTCTTCTACCTTGAAACCTATATTTTCTTTTCTCCCTCCACCTTCCTCCATCTCTTTCCACCTCCTACTAAACAAAGTACAAATGAAGTGAGTGAAAAGCTATGTTATGCTCTTTCCTTCTTTTCCCTTTAAATCTAGAAGCTTCTTTTCTTTCAATTTCCCCTTTTTAAGTGTCCCTTTAAGTTGAAAAGTTTGCTTCTTTGTGGTTTTTTAGAGTCAATTCTTATATGGGGTGAGTGATTTTGGGAAAATTATTTAGGACTTCGAATTGAAAAAAACACTCAAAGTTAGAACCTTGTATTTTTGAATTTTTTTTTTTTTTGACGAGGAGAACTAACTTTCCGTTTGGTAGGTGGTGGAAAGTAGATGGAGGTGAAGGACGTTGGTGGGAAGTCCAAGAAGGTGGAAAAAGGTGAAAGAAATTATTTTAATGTTTAGATGTAACACTTTCAAAGAACATTAAATTAATTTAGCGGAAGGAACCACATTGATTCCTTAAAAAATAAAATAAAGATTCAACCGAGTAAAAAAATATAAGTACCAAAAAGAATTAAATGTCTAAATACAAATGACCAAATTATTAATTAAGTTTACATTTTTTAAGAAAAAAGAAACTATTTTAATTCAACAAAATATGATTTCAGAAATACCATTAAAATGAGAAAATTTTTAAAAACTTGATCAAAAGGGATAATTTATAAAAGTTACGTATTTAGATTGCAACTTAAGAAAAAAAGAGTTGTAATCTCACTTACCTTTTAATATGAAATCATATTAATAAGACTTTAGTTATTTAATATTTTCATAGATTTTTTAGAAGTAGTATGCGTTCATATCATTGTATTTTTTTTTATTTATTCACAATTATGATTTTAAATGAATTTATTTTATTTTTTAAAGATTCAATGATTTATTAACTGCGTATTTATTTTATTTTAAAATTAAAAAAATTAAAAAAGAAAAATGAAATAGAAGTAATTGTACATAAAAAATAAATATTACAACACTTTTCATTATAATATCATGATTATGTATTTTATTTTAGCAAAATAACTTTTTTTACTTATATTGAACTGGTTTCATGCAAAGTTATAATTCTACATAAGTTATAATTATGGTAATTTTCGGTCTAGAAATTGAAGATAATAGACCGCAATACTTCAATATATTTTTATGTATATTTTTTAATAGTTTTTTTCTAATATTTATCTTGTCACTATCTCAAATTCTTTCCTTTTCTTTTTTTTTTCTTTTCTTCCTTTCTCTTAGGGATGACAATATGGTGGAGCGGAGACGAGTCTCATAATCCCACACTTATTCTTATAATAAAAAATTCATTACCATCCCTATACCCAAATCCAATAGGTATCAAATTTTTGTCTCTTCATCATCCTCATTCCCATTGGGTAACGAGTATATACTCGTACTCATACTCGTTTTCTTATTATTTCAATATTAATTAATTAATTTTTATAAAATAATATAAAATTACGATAAAAGGAAATATAATATTATCAAACAATAAATATTAAGTGGAGGTTTGTTTATTCGATATCAAATATTTAGAAAGAAATTATAATTGTATTCATTTCAAATTAGAACACCAAATAAAATTTAATGAGAACCAAAATATTTATTAAATTTCCAAACTTGAATGAAACCTAGTTAATAAAATTTAAAAATATATAAAAGGAAAACAAATATTCAAATTAAAATATATTTTAAAGGTTTGTTTACTTCAATTTTTTAAATTCTAATAAATCTCTTTTTTATACACTAATAAAAATTATAATACATCACTTAATCAAAATCATGTAAAGAATAAAGATTAAACTAATAATAATAAATTTTCAACATAGATCTTGTATCTTTTGAACTTCAATATATGTGTTGGATGGTGATAAAAAAAGATTCATAGCAATTATATTAAATTTTTATATTATAATAATTATACAATTATAGTGACAAAATTACAGTTTGATAATAAGTTAGAAAATAAAAAAAATAGTTACATAAAATATATCAAAATAGTATTCTACACGATAAAAATAAACAAAAAATAAAAATAATAAAAAAAGTTTTAAATATGTGTCTTAGAAACAATTTGAGAGATTATTTAATAAAACCCCCCAAAGGAAAACAAATATATAATTACATGTATAATAAGATGAAAAATACCTTAGAGATTTAAGAAAACTTTTCAAATATCAACATAGTCAATGCTTGAGAAATAACGAAAATTATTTTAGCAAAACAAAAAAGTTCTTCAAATGAAACAAAAATTAATAATAATAGAGTAAAGAAGATAAATTTTTTATATTACCTAATAAATGAAAGATTTATGTTATTAAACACTTGAATTGAGAGTGTTTAACATTTTCATGTGAAAGAAAACTATATAATAAATTAAAAACTTTAAAAATAATAGAAATATTCAATTGTGAGACATTAAAAATATTTAATTAACATACATCAATTGAATATAATTGGATAAAAGATTATGATAAAATGAAAAACATATTGGAGATGCGAAAGAATTTTATGAAAAACAAAAAAATAGAAGAATTAAAAAATAAAAAGTGTGTAGTAATATATAAACATATATATATATATGTGTATGTATATATGTATGTATATATATATATATATATATATGTATGTATATATATACATACATATATATATATATATACATACATATATATATATATATATACATATATATATATATATATATATATATATATATATAAATGTTACTAAATGACGATGAATATTTCAATAATTTAAACGGGGATGGGGAGATGGCGGGTATAGGGACGGATGATATGTACATCCTCATACGCATCCCTATAGCCAATTGAAAAAGTCGGGGATTCTCCATACACATACCCATACCTAGTCAATGTGTGGATTCTCCATCAAAACGAGGACGTGTACGTGCAATACCTATGAGGACGAATTTATTTACCATCTTTTTCTCTCAACAAACTTTTCTCACCCTTCTTTTATATTTTATCTATATGTATCTTATCTCTTTCATAACTTAATTGTACCTCACAATAGCTAAAGAGTTAGGGAATATTTCTACTCGATCAGATTTTGAAAGAGTAAGTTTTTATTTACTTTATAAATTCTTTGTTCTCTTTTTTTTATGTTGATTGTCATTAATCTTGATGTGGTCAATTGAAAAAAGTTATTCTCTCAACATGTTTTGTCATATACTGAGATTTTGTTAAGTGTGGATACCTTACTATATGTCTCTAACTTCATAGTAACCTTAAAGATAAACATTGAGGTAAAAGAAGATAGATTAATTCTCACAATACTCTAGGATACCTTATTTGACTTTACTAGTGATATGGTAAATAAATATTGATATTATAAAGGTTGGATGGGTTGATTGAAATTAATATGTTTGACTTGTTTGTGTTATGTTGTGTATTTTAGATAGTTTAAATTTTGTTATGGGGGTCAAATTGGTTTAGTCTGATGTCATTTGAACTGTACGTACCAATTTTGGCATAAGAAATGAAAAGAAAACCTCAGATTAAGCCAATTTGATGAATATGTCCTTTTGGGTTTCTAAATTATGCAGACTCGTTGAGTGAAATTTGTTTTTGTGAAAAACTTGAGAGCTCGTAAAGGATTAGTCAATCTCGCTAGGTGAGACTCTCCTAATGTTTGGAGATGCTAGACGAGTCTCTCCTAGTGTTTGTAAAATCTCCCAGTAGCCATCTGTTGGGCTAACATAATTTTCATTGACCAAGCTAAAATTCACTTGTTATGCTGAGGTCTTTGGCTTAGCGAGTAGCATTCTAATTGAGCAAATTTCAGTATGTGTTTAATTTGTTGAGCAAACTAAATGCTAGTTGAGCGAGATAGTATTTTATGAATTCCAAATAAATGACTTTTAAAATGTTAAAATTGGTTTATCTTTCACTATTTTGGTATATTAGATTGTGATATTGTATTTGGATATTATATTAATGTAATGGAAGGTTTAATTTGATTTATTGACATTCAAATTGAAATGAAGTACATATGATTGAAGATATGTGTTGAGTTTTATAGAGATAAAATGTATATGTGGAATGTGTTATGAGTTTTTGGTTGTGGCAAGATGTATATGTGGAATCTGTGATGATTTGAAATTCACATGATAACGACAAAACTTATGAATTTGTTGTCACATATATGTGATGATATGCAAATTGTTTCTTAATTTGAGTATTAAGTATTGACACTTGTTCTATAAATGAGACTCCCTTTCTTCATTGATGATCTAAATCACATAACTAATATATCAAGTGGTGAGAAGCATATGGGGGAGTTCTTACTCACTGCAACAAGCATAGAGGTGCGACATGGACTATGATGAATTTACCTTGATTATATACTCTTGGGTTCAGTTGTAAATCCAGATCTTGGATTGGATAAGATGTTAGTCTATGGTAAGACATGCTTAATATGAGTCTTTCAAAAGACGTCTTTTTTATATTTTGCTTATTGAATATCTTTGATGTATTAGATTTGTGTGTGGTTTATATGATTGGTATAGAGTTGCTTATTAAATGTTTGAGTTCTTTTTTAAGATATGATAATTACTCAACTAACCATTTATCCTTCATTGTGCGTCTAATTAACAATTAATAGTCATCATTCTTGAAGAGTTCCTAATTGTTTGGTTTTGTTCCTTTCATAAAAAACTCCACCAAAATAAGAATTTTCTACAAGGGTAATGTTACAACTTTCATAACATCCAATTAGTATATAACAATTATGACTAATATGTTTTCAATTTAACTGGTTGTTACAAACCAATTATTAAATAAACATATAAAGACAAATTCAATTTATATGTCATAAGGTCAGAAATCACGTATTAAATTATTTATTCTGTGTTGAGGTTATATGATATTAATTTTTCCTTCAACTATTTTAGTGTAATATGCAAAATAGTTCTTCCGAATGTGGGTACTACGTGATGCATTGGATCAAAACAATTATTAGGACATGAGTCATTCAAAACTGGACACAAGTATCTAACACTTATAATTTGTGCATGAATTGTATGGTTTGAGGAACTCTATACATGCTAACATTTTATCATTGTGTTAGGTATTTGATAATCTCTTATCCATATCAAAGGAGGACATGACTAAAATAAGGCGAAAGTGACATAATATCTCTTCAACCATGTAAAAACTGTGTTAGTGTATAGATTCATAGAAAATACATTCACAGAATTAGAATCAACCATTTACATTACTAATTCATATTTAAATAAATAAACATTTATCTTTTATTTCTAAAGTAAAAGTCAAGTCTAATAAAAGTGTTATTTTTTAGATAACTAGTTTTAAATCAAGAAGTCTAATGAAAATAGCTACCTTTTTAGATCATTTTATCTTTTTATATCATTTTATCATATTAAATGTAGATTATTCATATCTTAAATCAAACCAAAAAGTTGCACGTTCTCATCTCTAAAATTGAAAATGTGAAGAAAAAAAAAATCCCACGTAATATAGCGCTCTGATTCCCGCCCTACAATTGATAATTATGTTCTACAAAGAGAATATCATTAATTATTTATAAACAAACTTTGTTAACCACATTTTACATACATAAAGTTTGAACTTGAAATATTAAAAGTGGATTGAATAAATAATATAATCAATCATATGTTGATATTATAATGAATTATGGTATAATTGAGTAAAAAAATGGAATAGAAAATAAAGGAATGTGATTAAGAAAAGGTGTTTAATAATTTTATTATTATATAATAAAGAAGAATAACTCATATGGGTAAGGGAAAAGTTACGACCCACCCACTTCCGAAAGTCGCGCGGTTTTTTCTCCTTTGAAGTTTGAATGATCAATGGGGGCCACATTCACGCGCTTTGCCATTCTTTGTGGACCCCACTAAACCTATATATTTCAAATGCCTTTATTTTCCTTAGGTTTTTCCTCTCCTTTCCAAAAGTGTTTTCTATTATATCACATTCTGTCACTCTCATCTCAGTTTCTATTCTTCCACGCCCCACCACCACCAATTCATTATCCATGCATATTAATCAAAATGAAAATGAAAATACATTTCATAATTCAGGTTGAAATGCATTTTAATTTTTATAAATAAGTTTGATTCCAATTTAAAAAAATATTTATTTTAGACTCTTCAAAATTGTTAATCACTTTTTTTATTATAGAAAACATTAAATTTGAGGTGAATTTGTATTTATTTATATATTTTTATTTAATGTAAAATTTATTAACTTATCCTCTCGTATCGAAAAGACTGAATATGTGATAAAAGATTTATATTTATTTATATATTGTTACACTTTTTATTTTTAGTTTGTATGAAATTTCTAAAGTTATCTTTTCACATTAAAGACTGAGTATAAGACTAAATATCTGTAAATCATCCATAATTATATGATATTAAGTAACAAAATAAATTCAACAAATCTTAATCGTATAAATTCTGTTATCATATTAAAAAATGATTTTTAAATTTTATAAAATGAAATTTATACTTATTTATATATTCATATTCATACGATATAATTTAACCTTATATAGAGTCAAGTTGTATTAGATATCTTGAATATAAGAATAAGAATCGAATAAAAAATAATACAAAGGCCAAAATATCTCATTATAAACTTTTATACTATATTAAAGAAAAAGATAAACTTTATATCTAACTTAATTTAATGAAACTAAGTTCTATTTGAATGCGTATATGAAAAACAAAAAGCCTTGCTGATAAGTTAATGTGTTCTTTTGTGTCGCTTAATACTACAAGCATAATCATAAGAATAGGATAGGAACGAATATCAAGCGAAATCAATATTCACGTTAACTCTTCAGTGTGGCTTGGAATAAAAGAATAACAACATTTTAGGATCTGCATGGGTTGCAATGTGTTGTAAGTAAACCGTTGTGATTCGTTGTTACCAAAATTTTAATTTTCACAGTATCTTAAATTCAAAGAAAAATAAAATGAAAAGAGGTCGTTGAAAGTGACAAAAGTCGTTACTTATTTGTCTGTTTTGAACTTGCAGTCAAACGGCTATGTATCTTAAATCAACATTACATTCTTTCTCTAGTTGTCTTATATTAGGTCTAAGGTCAGTCTCTAACCAACCTTAGTTATATTGTGTTATGGACTCACACCACATTAATGTTATATTTTTTTTCATTTATATTCTTTGTTGGATTTTTTGTATTGTTCTTTCACTGTGTTCTCAAAATATACTGATAATTATTAATTTTGAAGTTTTAAAATATTAAAATATATATATATATATATATATATATATATATATATATATATAAAGTACTAATATAGTATATTTTTGAAGAAAATGATACTGTAACAACCAGATCTCGACAACTACAATTACAACTTTACGTAGCAATCTGATGTGGTTTATTTATTTATTTATTTAAAAAAAAAAACAAAGTGCCAAGCGAGGGAGGGAGAAAGTGGCAAGTGCGAAGGAGAAAGACTTTTTTTAGAAACATTTTGCTTTGAAACTCTTGGTGTTCTTCTCGTGTTCTGATAACGCAAAAACTAGGTTATGCAACCTTTGAGTTCTTCCAAATTGTTTATGAAGCTGAAATTAGGTTTACGCGTCCTGGACTCACACCACATCAATGTAATTTTTTTTAGTTTGGATTCTTTGTTGGATTTTTTGTACTATTTTCCCACTGTGTTTTCAAAATATATTGATGAGCATTAATTTTGAAGTTTTAAAATATAAAAAAAAATAAAGTACCAATATAGTGTATTTTTAAGGAAAATGATACTGTAGCAACCAAATTTAGAAAACTAAAGTTACATACTTACGTGGGGTCTGATGTGGATTATTTATTTATTTAAAAAAAAAACAAATTGCCAAGCAAGGGAGGGAGAAAGTGGCAAGTGAGAAGATGAAAAGCTCTTTTTAGAAACATTTTGGTTCTTCGAAACTCTTGGTGTTCATCTCGTGTTCAGAAAGCGCAGAAACTAGGTTATGCAACCTTTGAGTTCTTTCAAACTGTTTACGAAGCTAAAAGTAGGTTTACAAAGGCAATGCCATTTTCCCTTACAATCAAGGGTTTGTATTTCGCCTCCGTAACTGTTATCATGTGTTCTACCATAGTGTGGTGAAGGTTTGCATTTATGTGTGGTACACGAGTCACAATAATGGTGTTTGGTTGGTGTTTGTGTCGTCGCCCTCCGTGAAGAATCATGGAAGTCGAGGTTTAAGTTGCGGCTCCCTCACTGTTAAAGTGTCCACAATGATTTTTTGCGTCGTGATCGTCCTCTATTCGCTTTGGTGGCGTGGTTTGGGAAGATATTCAGTGACTTGTGGGTGCTTCCATGTTTGAAGCATTGGTTTTGTGTTTGTTATTATGACTTGGCTTATGCTTTATTTTTTATGTGTAAAGAACAAAAACTTTATAGTTTTAGAATTTCATATGTATGGTGTTGATTATAGGGTTTGATTATTTTGTGTGTTTGTGGTTGAGTATGATGTACTTGGTTAGGTCTTCATATGTTCGTGATTGTCTCTAAAATTGGGTAGATTGAAAAGCATGTTATGGACACTGTCTGATCCTTACTAGACCTGATTTTGTGGCTGAGTATGATTGACTTCAAATTGATGTGTGATCCTTCATGAAACATATTGTATTGTGTGTATTATGTAGGCATTGTTCTTATGGGGTTTCATTCATTGGGTGAAGCAAGTAGTTTGAAAGGTATTTCTCCAAAAGAGTTGGATGTCATGAATTTAAAATTACTATCTTAGGATAAGTGACCCATTATTTGTATGTTCACTTAAGTCATGATCTGTGGTGTATATTATGCACACATGTGGCAGAAGAAATTTTTGTGCACATTGAACTTACAATGGTTCATTGATTGGATGGAACAAGTTTTTCTAAAGTTGTTTGTGCAAAACTTTTTGGATGCCATGAATATTTAATTAATGTATTAGGCTATAAGTGATCCATTATTTGAAAACATGAGTTATACTCATTTAAGTGATGACATGTGTTATAGATTTTGGAAACATGTGGTAGGATTAAGTTTTGTGCACATTGAACTTACAATGGTTAGTATTTGTTACATTCCTTGAAATTATGTCATCACCTGATATGCATATTTGGCATAGAAGTCAGAAATGGAATTTTTGTGCACAAAGTTTGCCACACTTGATTAGTTATTACTTATGTGAAAATAAGTGATGAGCTGAGTTGAATATTGTGCACATTTTTTACAGTTTGAAGTTGTGTGAAAGATATGTCCATAATACAATTATTGTTTTCTTGTAATGTGTACAATAATGTTGATTTGTTGTAATTGTGATGGCTGGGAAATATATAGCGAAATCTTCACCGCAACCATGCAAGAAAGGTAACAAGGCCAAGATGGCAAATAAGGATAACCAAGTCAATGTTTATTACTTTGGTGAATTGATATAATTGTTTTTTTTAATTGGTCTTAATTTTGTTGTATGTTATTATAGATCAGAATTTGTTATAAATGTGAAAGTAAATACATTGATGAAGTCAACAATGTATTGAAACACAAACATCATAAACAGATTGAAGTAACACATTTTAGACGGTGTTTGTAGTTGGAGAAGGTGTTGGAAATCAACTGCCCATTGCTAAGTGAAGTTTAGCGCCAATGGATTCCAAAGGATGAATTTGTTCGCATTAGGCAACATTTGATGCGGTTATCTATTTTTTATGTTTGTATATGTTTGGGTCTTAGTGTTGTAGGTAAAGTTGTTGAATTTGATACTGATGTATGTGGTGTGGTGAGTTTTTTGTTTGATAAGAAACCCATCACAATAGGAGACACTATTAAGAAGATTAAGAATTGTGTAAGTAGTCATGATAATGATGTAGAAAGTGTTTGTCGGTTGTATTTTTTACTTTGTTTTGTGTATTTTATTTTCCTATGACATCTAGGACGGTGACAAACATGTTGTACAAAATTTTAGATAACCTTGACAATCTAAATCAGTATAATTGGGTGAATTCAGTCTATAGTTTTTTGGTGGGTGTTTTGAATCGTGGATGTAAGATTGTGCGAAAAAAATCAAAATTCATGTAGCCTTAACCTAACCGGTGCAATTCAAGTTTTTCACGTAATTATTGAATTGATAAACTATAATTTTTTTTTGATTCATTTGAATGTTGAATTTGTTTGATTTATTTGAAATTTTTATAGCTTTAGGCTACTCGGTGCCTTTCTTTGGAAGATGTATATGGTGATATACATTTTCCTATAATTTAAGGGGGGGGGGGTGACCAAGGTTCTCAAACTTGTAAGTTTACGAAAACTCAAGAGAGCTATGCAAACTCGGATCATAAACTCGTAAGAGTTTACTTCAAATAAAAAAATAAAAAAATTTATAAATAGCATAATAATTTAATAATGTATGGTGTTATAAATAATTTTTTATATTTTTTTGTTTATTATTATTATTAATTTATAATATAATATATAACTTTTATATATTTTTCTAATATTATTACACTTTAATTACTACTTTATAGTTGAATATATATTCTATTATTTTTGTAATGTTTTATGACAAAAAAAATATCTTGAGGCCATTAATATAAAGTAGTGATAAGAAAAAAACTCTAAACCCCTGATATGACCAACCCATAGGCCCAACAATAATAAGAGAAGTAGAAAAACCTAATATGACTCAACCCTTAGATGCTCTATGATAGAACCCTCTGTGCAGAACAATGACAAATTTCTTCAGCTTCAAACACATGCGACGTAGTGACGATCAACATGCGAATGAGCGATGAGCTACAAGTTTTGAGCAACGACCAACCTTACATTGAGCTTTCTTCACTTTCGCACACCAAACAATTAAGAAGGATACTATTTTTGGGTTTAAAAACCATTTCATTCGAACTCGCCGACTCGGTGCAAGCTCACGAGTTTGAGCGAGTCCACCGAGTTCACCGCTGATTCTGCTGAGTTTAGGCAAAAAATGAGTTTACAACCGAGTTAACTCGAAATACCTATGTAAGAACGCAAACTTGGACGAGTTAACGAGTTAACTCGCGAGTTTGATAACCATGGGGGTGACCTTTAGTAAAGATTAGGACATTGAATATTAAACTCGTATTTGAAAACAAGGTATTGCAGTTATTATATTCAGTATTTTGTTTAAATTAGTTAGCTCAAATCTGTTTCGTTGTGAAATGTGTTGTTATTTTTTTGTAGGTTGTTTTTGATTGGAGCCTAAGTGGAAAGGAAATAAACAACCTTATTCTTCGTACTACAATTCATATTGAAGAACAAGGCCATGCGAAAAAGGATGACAAGCAGGCTGGAGGCCATTCTGAAGTGAATATGAATTGATAGAAAAATTTGGAAGGCATGAAAGGTTGATTGAGGAGATGAAGGAAGAAATTTTGAAGATGCGTGCAATTTGTTTTTTCAACTAGTCAACTTGAGCCCTATTCTACCGAAGAAAATGATTTTGACCTAGGTAAGGGCTGGCCTTCTCAATACAAGGGGAGTGACCAAGTTGAGGGGTCTCCTTTTGTGCACAAGGAGTCTGACCAAGGTGAAGATGTGAATCTGATTCCAAAGCTTTGGACAAACTGCAGACTTGTCATTCTTTGCAAACTTGTTTTTCTTTACAGAAAGATTTTCTGAGTGTAGACTCTTGTCAAAGTGAGGACACGACCTTCCAAATAATAAAGGCTTCAACTTTTAAGCACAGCCATGAGCAGCTTGCCATTGTCCCATACGTTGAACGCCAAACTACTATCATGGTTGTAGATGTGTGCTGATTGTACAGGGATGTCACTGTTGTTTCAAACAAGTATGAAGTTTGCATTGTGCATGAAGATACTCTAAATTGGTTTTTTATTCTAAGTTGTTTAATTTGAATTTTTTGATGTGTTTATATCGAAATCAATGGTCAAATATTGATCAGCATTGAATGCCATTAGTTTCATCCTCATGGGTGGATTGATAACATGGTAAGTTCTGAAAGTTAAATTACTTTAAGATGTATGTTTATTTGAAAGACATGAAATTAAATTATCATTGAATGTGTATGTAGGCTATATTATTTGCAGCCAACAACTTAATGTGCAAAGAGAAAAGAAGTTATATTTAGGCCTTTGTATATGGTAAGTTTATTGTTTTAATATTTCTGTTAAGACTGAATTTGTAAACTGAAATATGTTTTGTGGCAAAATGCAGTCATCCAAGATTACAATAAAAGAAAGGTCAATAGATGTGTGTGGTGCCTGGACGACTATAGGTATTACTATGGATACAAATTGCTTTCTGTACAAGATATATTAACAACACAATTTGTGAGTATTCTTACTTGTTCATTGTTATTATTTTTTTAAGAGCTTAAGAGCTGTTTTGGTTAATGATTGGTCTCTTTGGTTGTTTGCCCTAGTGCTTTATGATGAAAAATGGTGGTGTTATGCTCTGAATTGTGAAACCAAGGAGTTTTTTGTATTGGATTCTTTGGCCACACTTGTCGTCATAGGAAACAAATAAATAATCATGTGGTAAGTATGAAAGTTGACTACCATGGAAATTTTCCATTAAGTATGGTTACTTAACTGACACTACTTATGATGTTACTTATTTGTGATTAGAGGTCCATAATTTGTAGCAACTTTTCAAGATCTTGTTACGTCAGAATGACGAAGTCAAACCTACTACATTTGAAGTCCACATTGAACACCTTCCTCAACAACCTAACTCGTAAGAATATAAACTTAAATATTGACACTACGATGTTAAATAATTATGTATAATGTTATTTAATTTTGTGCTTAATACTTTCAGGTTTGATTGTGGTATTATGGTGTTCAAATGTGGGATGGAGTTAAAAAATATGATGAGAAAACCATGTCTGCTTACACTTGTGTTAGTAAAAAAATCTTACAAAATTTTACATTCTACTTCCAATACCTTGTTTTATAACATAATGTATTGAATAACTTTATTTTGACGAGAGGAGGAGCTCGAAGAATTGAGGTAGGAGTACACATGTCAATGGGTTCTTGACCCCGAAAATATTCATAGGGAGACTATGCTTCAAACATTTTAGCCATATATTCGTAGTTAGCAATTGAAGTGAGGCATTGGGACCATTTAGGTTGATATTGTTTTCTGGATTAGGTTATAGACTATGTAGGTATACATTAACTAAATTTGTATCTTGTAAATGCAATCACATTAAATATTTAGTGTAATTTTCTGGATCAGTGTGGAGATGTTATAATATTAATTACAGCTGTTGTAATTGGCTGCCTTTGATTTATTTGTTATGGCTTATCAATTGTACTCCTTTTATGTGAAAATATGGTATTAAGATTTTTAGGTGATGGTACGTAGACATAACCCCCTCATGTAATCAGTGACAATTCTGAACAGGTAAGTGGGCACTCATGTAGGCCAAATTAACTATAATATGTTTGTGGAATGACAAATATGTGATGAACGTGTTCAAATTAAGTGTCGACTGATGTCATAGTTTTATCACCAAATACTACCCTCGTAAAGAACATGCCCAATCTATATAAAAGCAAATGATTAAAATATGGACATTACTTTACAAGGTTTATGTAAGTCACTCTATATTGAGACCTAATTGAGGGTCTATAAATTTGTCTAACAAGTACACTAGGTCAATTGTGGCACAATAAGGTCATATCCATAGGGATTTGGTTTGATAAATAGTAATCTAAAATCCATTCAAGTTTGTAATAATAAAGTGATAAAGTTTTGATAGTTAAATATAAGTTTGAATGATAATAAAATAAGTGATGTTGATTAAGGTGTTGGGATTAGACTTGGCTTATTTCACTCAATTAGACTGCCCTTGATTCTTTATACATTATATTCTTGATCTTAGTGTTCCTGGAAGTACGCTTACTTGTAATTCTAACCTCATGTTTGAGCATTAGAACCTAAGAGTGTCAAACACAGGATGTCCCCATCTAGGTGGAGGACCCCTTGCATTAAGAACAAGACTTTTTAAATCAACTAAAGTCGCATATCCATGTTTGGTATATGCCAAGCATTAGAAAATTTGATTGGATATGATGAGTGATCAAGTCATCAAATAAGTGAAAACAAATCAAATATCCAACACGTAAAACAAGAACATAATATATTGAATCAAGAGCACTACAAAGAGTTTAGAGAAGTTACATCCAACCTCAACTAGGAAGAAATCAACTACTCATAATGATGTTTACAATAAGCGGAAGGAGTCACTTCCTTCTTCCCATGATTCTCTTATACGAATATTAAATAAGTGCCTAAGAACCTAGAACTAAACTACTATATCAGTTCTCAAAACTAGCATACAAATAAGAAAGGCATGTGTTGTTTTTATAAAAAAATAGTATGCGACTTTAGCTCCATCTTTGGTGCTTGAGTCGTAGAGGTGTCATTATAGATCTTTCCAAACTGCCTTTCTCAAGGCTTAAGCTACACATTTTAGGCTCAGGCTATTTTAGATATTTCCTCATCATGAGGGCTTCCTTAACCGTCTTTGTGGCGCTTAGCACTATTTCTACTACTCAGCCACATCAATCACAATTTCCTTCATTCTGTATGCACAAACAACGCAAATACATTAAATTCCACTTTTTACTATTTCCTCTTTCCTCATTTTGTATTTGATGCAAAATGTGTTGTTTTAATGATTTTTACGTTGAAATTATGCAAGATAAGTGTCTAAATGATATGTAATTTTACTAATATTAGGCATTTATCAACATGCCTTAACTTCAGCTCTTTGCTTGTCACCAAACAAAGCTTAAACAATTCTATAGAATGGTTTTAAGAATCTAATCATGGTTGATCTAGGAACTTATAATTCACACTCATCAAAAGCTAAGAGAAATGTAATCAATATACTTGAATTGGAACCAATGAAATCAGTTAGACACAAACGCAATTTAGTTATCATGGCTAAAGATCAAACACAGGGTCTCTCAATAGATTTTATGTTTTAAGTGCATAATTGCATCCTCTCAAGTGTTCAAAGTGTTTGCTCTCTTAGTACCTTTTGCAATTGTTCACTTAGCTTTGTATTTTCATTTACAACTGCTATATACACATGATTGGCAAAGATCACTAAGGTCTTTTGAGCTTGTAACATGGTTGGGGTATTAAGGAACTTTGTTTTTCAAGACAAGCAAGACTCACTACTAAAAAGGATATCAACAACGTGTAAGTGCCATGAGTCCAAATTTTTCACAATCCTCTTTTTCTTTTGTTTTTCTTTTCTATTGCAGTCCAATTTTCTTTTCTTTTTCATTCCTTTGAGTACACCTCTAATTGACTTTGCTTTTCTTTATCATTTTCTATTTTGAGGTGTCCCAATTCAATTTCTTTTTTGTCTACAATCTTCATTTTCTTTGCATTTTTGGGTATGCTTTCAACATACCCCAACTTTGTTTCTTTGTCATAGCTCACCATTTCCCTTCATGGCACATACACCTTTTTGCATCCTTCCCATTATTAAGAAGGTTTTGATTACCTACATTTTAGGCTTAAGGTTCATGGCTAAGGTTCAAAAAGGGATGATTTTCATTCAAATTCTATGTAGGATGGTTGTTTGGCTTTAGTTTATACAAAATTTTCCACAAAAAATTTACCTTGATCCTTTCTAAGCCAATGATGGTTAATAGTTATAAAAAATTAGACACAACTTCGTGACTCAATCACTTAGGTGTTTTCTCTCATTTTCAAATGAAGTGTTTGACTCACTTATCTCACAAGGTTAGATTCACTTCCCTATGTCAATCCTTAACTAAAAACTGACTTACATTGTGTCAATTTTGCTTTTAAGCACGCTCATGGTTCTTCTTTCTTTCCTTCCTTGCATTCTCAATTTTTTTCCAAACAATTTCAAGAGGGTGTTTTCTTTTTGTGCTTAGTTCTTATCCAACCATGTTCCAAAAAGATTTTTACATCCTAAATTTAATTTTTTGAAAACATGCATGTTAACTATCAAATAACTAATCTAATAGAGAATTTAAAAAGTGAAATTAACATGCAAAAAATTTAAAACAAACTCTATTTTTGGTAGTTTCAATCCTCCTATACATTAGGATCTTTTGATTGGCTCCCAGACCAAATCACCTTGTCAAAGAACTCATCATCTTTAAATTCAAAGGCATCAACATCCCCTTCTGTTGTGATTTTAGTTATTTGACTGCTTCGCTAGCTTTAGTATTGGCAAATTGATGGTCAACTTCAGTACTGAAAAATTGTGTTTCTTGTGCAAATCCTTGACTTGTTTATCCAGCTTCAGTACTGGTTAGTTGTGTCTTTTTAAGTGTGAATCCAGGATTTAAAGTTCCCTTATTCCAATTCCATTTGTTTGCGCAAACTTCATAGAATGTTTCAAGGTGAGCTTAGGGATATTCATGTTCTTTTCCTGAAAATAAATGTGAAGAATGAGGTTAAGAAATGCAAGTTTAGTTTCTACTCCCCTTTCAACAAGTGAAATGACAAATCTGGAAAATTTATAGGTCTTAGGTGCATGGCACACTCTTCTTAAAGCACAAGGCCCAACAACATATCCTCAAATGATAATTCTGCCATATCCTCTATCTGTTTGTTTTGTCATCACTTGTTGAAGAAGAGCTTTTTTTTTAATCTTTCTAAGTCTTATTCTTTCTTTTCCTTTTTGGCATGTTCAAAGGCCAAAGTTTCTATAGAATAAAACAAAATAGGATAAAAGTTAAAAGTTCCCTGCAAAATTTTTACTTAGTAACAAGATTAGTATTTGATCTGCTCTTGCCTCTATTGATTGCAATTATCCATCAAGGTTATGTCCAATTTTCATCTAGTATTGCCTTTAAGTTCAATGTTCAAAACCAGACTAAAATTACAACACTTAATTTCACAAGTTACAAACTTTAAACACACTTAAAATCACAATTCAATATTTCTACAGTTTGTTCATCATTTTCAAAATTGAACCACTCCTTCCACAAATCTCTAAAAAATATGTTCTTACATTCAAATTAAAGATCATTGAATCAAGAATGTAACATAAAAAGAATCAAGCCAATTGGATAATTGTGGCAAAAGTTATGCATCAAACAATCAACAAAGGTAAAAATTGTCCTCTAGTTAAGAATAGATTTTATGCAAAATTTTCCTTTCAACACCAGAACTCATAGTAGTGTTCTGCATATTTTCAGAGGTTTGATGATTTTGTTGTCTATTTTGTGAGTTCTCTTTTCAATAACAAAGAACACAAAATTTCAAATAAGAAGAAAGTAATATGCATCTCTTGAACTTACCTTTTGTTTGAGATTTGTGTGAAAGCAAAACATAAAGCTGAAAATAAAGACTTTACAAAAGAGAAAAAATAAAACTATGTAGATTTTACAAGTTTATTTTGTACAAGATATGTACATATTTACAAAAGAAATGTTAGTGAACTACACAAGGTTGCACATGTTTACATAAATATACAACAAACTAAAATTGATTACAAATTACTAGTTATATTTGCGCAAATCCCCGACAATGGCAACAAAACTTGTTGAGACCTAGTTGAGGGTCTATAAATTTGTCTACCAAGTGCACTAGGTCAATTGTAGTACAACAATGTCGTATCCACATGGATTTGGTTTGATAAAATAGTAATCTATAATTAGGGCTGAGCAAACCATACTGAACTACACTAGACTATTAAAAGTTGCACTAAACTAAAAAATAGTTCGTCTGAACTGCACTAAACCGAAAAATCATTCAGACGAACTAAATTGAACTATCTTTTTTTCTAAAAAACTAAACTGCAATGCACTATAATATGAACTGAACTACACTATAATATGAACAGAACTGTTATAAACTTAACTGTTTTAAAAACTGCACTACTTCTAATCTGAATTGCACTATTTTTGCATTGAATTACACTATTTTTGAACTTAACTACACTACTTTTGAAGTTAACTACACTATTTTTGAATCATTTTTTAAACCGAATTGCACTGATTTTGAACCAACTGCACTATTTTTTAACCAAATTGTACTATTTTTGAACCAAATTGCACTGATTTGGAACCGAACTACACTATTTTTAAAATGAATTGTACTATTTTTGAACCGAATTACACTAATTTTATTATATATGATTACACTATGCAATAATAATCTAACTTTTATAATTTAAAAGTGCTTAGAAAATAATACTTAGAAGTGCTTAGGAAAAGTACAAGATCCTATCCAACATGAGCAAATTTTGTATATCAAGAATCATATTAAAGACAAACAAGGTCGTCCATTTATCAACAAAATTAACATCATATGCATCCTACTTCAATACACCAAAATCAAAATATTAATACATCTTAATACAAGGTTCTCCCATAAACAACATCAAAATATTAATACATCTTCAATAATCAAAATATTGTGTGCATTGAAATAGTATGGATAAATAACATTGAAATAATTTACGTATTCATTTTTCTTTCTAGCTACTATTTTACCTGAACTACAAAACGAATTATGTTACGATAGTGAGCAGAAAGGAAAAAGTAAAAAAGATAGTTCAAGTAGTTAACTGAACTCCAAACACAAAAAGTTTAGTTTTTTTTTAACTGAACTACAAAACAGTCCAGTTTAGTTTTTGTTAAAAGTAGTTTAGTTTCTAGTGTAGAATAGTATGGATAATCCACAATTCAGTACAATTTGGTAAATTATGTCCCATCCTATCTATAATCCATTCAAGTTTGTAATAAT
Organism: Vigna unguiculata; assembly: GCF_037176805.1. Taxonomy (NCBI): domain Eukaryota; kingdom Viridiplantae; phylum Streptophyta; class Magnoliopsida; order Fabales; family Fabaceae; genus Vigna; species Vigna unguiculata. Next base: position 26,864,526 of record NC_140798.1, on the reverse strand, counting down.
AAAGTGATAAAGGTTTGATAGTTAAATGTAAGTTTTAATAATAATATGATAAGTGACACTGATTAAGGTGTTGGGATTAAACTTGGCTTCTTTCACTCAATTGCATTGCCCTTAATTCTTTATACATTATATTCTTTATCTTAGTGTTCCTGGAAATGCGCTTACTTATAATTCTAACCTCATGTTTGAGCATTAGAACCTAAGGGTGTCAGACACAGGATGTCCCCATCCAAGTGGAGAAACTCTTGCATTAAGAACAAGACTCTTTAAATCAACTAAAGTCGCATATCCATGTTTGGTATATGCCAAATATTAGGAAATTTGATTAGATCTAAGCACTAGACTAGATGTCTCTGCATCTAATATATTGAATAAAGAGCAGTACAAAGAGTTTAGAGAAGTTACATCCAATCCTAACTAGGAAGAAATCAGCTACTCATAATGATGTTTACAATAAGCGCAAACAATCACTTCCTTCTTCCTATGATTCTCTTATAAGGATATTACAACCAATGGCAGATCTTGACCATAATGTTTGGAGGGGCCAAAATAATATACTCAACATTTATATATACATACATATATATATATATATATATATATATATATATATATATATATATATTTCAAAGAGGTAATTAAGATGAAAACCCTCACCTACACATATAATTATTTGAATATTAAAAAATGATCTCTCTAATTCAACAATTGAATTTTTAGTATCACGCTTCAAGATAAGTGCATTTTTTAAAAATGATAAAAAGGAGATATACTAATGAAAACAAGAGAGATTTTATGACCTTTTTCTAAGTTTAAGAATAAAAATAACTTATCAAAATCTAATAAAAAATTGAGAGACGTAATTTATAAAAGAACAATATATGATAACAAAGTCACAATTAAAAAATTGTCATGAAAAACATATAAGACATAAATTTTCCTTCTTTCCTTCTATATTCATACAAAAATATTTTTACAAAAAATCACAAGATTAAAAATACTATTTATTAAACTAATATTTCACTATCAAGTAAGACAAAAAGAGAGTTATTCCTTATATCTTCGATAATAGAATAGAACATATGAAGAATAAGAATAAAAATGATGAATTCGTGTCTAATTTCCCATTTTTCTTCCTAAACAAAAGAAAACATGTGAGGGTGAGAATATGTGAGAAACTCAAAAGATAATGAAGAATATAAAAAATATCTCAATAAATTTGTTTATTCTTTATTAAATTTAATTTTATCACTACAAGAAAATCATTAATTAGAAACCAATTTTAGAAATCAAAAATACTTCGTCACTATAATTAATTCAGATACCAATTTACAAAATTAAAAATTACTCATTACTAAATAGTCACTATTATGAATAGAAACTTATAATTGATCACTAAATTGGTCACTAATTAATTTGACATTAATTTAAAAACTAATTCATTTTACCTAATTTAGTGACCAATTTTCTTTAAAAATAAAAAGAAATACAAATTTACCTAATTTAATTTGTATCACTATAATAAATATTATATATAATTTAAAAAATAAAAATAAAAATCTAGTGGGCCATGCCCCCCTACACCAACACTAAAGTCCGCCACATATTACAATAAGTTCCTCAGAACCTAGAACTAAACTACTATATCAGTTCTCAAAACTAGCATACAAATAAGAAAGGCATGTGTTGTTTTTATAGAAAAATATTGTGTGGCTTTAGCTCCATCTTTGGCACTTGAGTTGTAAAGGTGTCATTCTAGATCTTTCCAAACCGCCTTTCTTAGGGCTTAAGCTTCACATTTTAGGCTTAGGCTATTCTAGATATTTCATCCTCATGAGGGTTTCTTTAACCGTCTTTGTGGCACTTAGCACAATTTCTACCGCTCAACCGCTTCAGTCACAATTTCCTTGATTCTACTTGCAAAAACAACGCAAGTTCATTAAATTTCACCTTTTATTGTTTCTTTATTCCTCATTTTGTATTTGATGCAAAATGGGTTGTTTTAATGATTTTTACATTGAATTATGCAAGATAAGTATCTAAATGATATGCAATTTTACTAATACTAGACACTTATCTCTCTTTCATAACAATAGAAGTTGACTTCAAAGTTTGATTTCATTTACTAAATTATATATTGACTGAAAGTGCGCACTGATGTCAATATTTTTTCACCCACGCAATGAGTGTTGAGAATATGGGGTTAGGTACATCAAATAAAATCACAACAATTGTGTGCTGATTTTAAGATCAATATTAAGTAAATTGTAGTAACCACTGAAGGTGCACATCAAACAATGTCATTGGTGATGAATTTTAAAATCCCCCTATATATATATATATATATTAATTAAAGTATGTGAACACGGAAGAGCATCATTCCCTTATTATTATCTGTTGAGTCTCTCTAACGTTAGTGCTTATGCAAGTTATTGTTAGGAATTCAAGTGTGAGTCTAAGTCCTACATTGGATAGAAATGAAAAAGTAGAGCACTATATAAGAATAAAGACCCATAAATCCATTGCCTTAAGGCTTTTGGTTGAGAGTGGTGTCAATTCCTTATGTGGTTGGGCTCAGGTCTCATTGGTGTTGTATCTCTCTAGTGAAACCTCCTCTTCTGTAAACCTAACAGTTACATTCTTATCACAAGGTAAAACCTATTTAAATGATAGTCAGGCTATATAAATGTAATCGAATAATATCTTATGCTAACTTGATTGTGTATTTTCAGTGCATTGTCGCAAAGCACATGTCAAAAAAGAAGTACATTCTAAACTTTGAATAATAAATAAGAGTGTCAAAATTTATACATTCTAAAATTGTCCCTGGAATATTAAACTTTGATAATGTGTGGTAGGAAAATAATTTTTTAAACTCATTAAAGTCTAACCTTACTAGGGTATGAACCACCTATTAGATTATCACCCTTTGTAAACAACTTTATACTCATAGACCAACAATTTTTCTAACCAATTTTGTTGAATTTGTGTTGTAATCCTCTCTTCCAACAAGCATCTTTGGATTTTCGTTTGAAGTTTAAATAATAAATTTTAAACTTGCAAATTAAAATCATACAATGTTAACCTTATGAAATTTATGATGTTCTAAAGTTGTAATATGAAAGTTGGTTGTATGATATTTTAGACTTTGAAACCTTCATTGTGCTTCATTTTCAAGTGTAATTTTTATTGCATGGATCATGGTTGGAAGTAAAACACTTTTTATGTCATATAATATTTGTTGTCCTTACTATAAGAATCTCCTTAGGATTGTGAGTTTTGTTGGTAGTAGGGGTTATTTATAAGTGTTTGAATTTAACCCCATTTATAAGTTGAAAATAAATAATAATAATAGTTATTTCAAAATTACTCTTTAATTAGAATTGAATAGGTGCCTAATCAAGAAACAAAAATTTTAGATTTTAACTTATAATGATTTTTTAATATTTTTTTTTGTCAATTTGTTAGTTTATGAAGATCGGTATGTCCCTTGTATATTGTTTGTAAAATTTAATTAGAAAGAAGATAAAAGAGAAATCTAATAATAAGTTGACCATTTATACCCTAGTGAATTTTAAACATAACATTTATTTTGTTTGAATTTTAGCTCCAATTTTTTAACTAAAAAGTGATAACTTGGAAATTTTAATTACAAATAATGGGTCTAAATAAAAAGTTAAGGTATTTTATTTATGCTCAGCCACCAAAAAGAATAAGAGTAAAATAAGTACATCATATAACCTTGAAAAGAAACTTCATGGAAAAAGAGAGTTAAAGTATGATGACTTGTAAACGAATGTTGCAAAATCAAAAATTTAAAACCATGTTTTTTATAGTAAATATCAAATTGGAAAACTTGTAATCAACCATCTTTTAAAAGCCAAAGGTATATAGTGTATTTAGTAAATAAAATTTTTCCTTTCCTTTCAAGGTCTCACTCTTTGCTAATTACTACTTTGTTGGTTCGGTTTGATCATCTTTTCGTTGTTGATAGCTTGAGATAAAACTTTCAAAAGTTTGAAGTCGCTTGGGGCTTTTCGAGTGTTTGGACAGTTTTATCAAGTAAGGAAAACTAGGTTTTGTATTCAACTATGAATTGATAATCTTGGTAGTGAATGTGATGTTGTATGTTGAATTTGATGAAATTTATTGAGTTGCTTGTTATTTGATTTTGTTTAGTCTTGATTTGGGGAAAAACTTAAATATGTGTTTTTGAGCAAGTGGGTATTGTCTTGAATCCTCTAAACCATTTGAAATAAAAAAACACTAAATGAAAGATACCTAATTAGTAAATTGCTCAGGTTTATTTCTTTCCTAAATTGCTATTTCGATACACCGTCGAACACCATTAGTGTCGCCATGCACCGTTACAGTGTCGTCGGCACGCAGATGCCACCCTGTTTTTCAACACTACGTTGTCTTGGTAAAATAAAGATTTTCACTTCATTAACCGCCAGATCGAGCTAAAATTTTGACAGCTGATCCTAGACACATGATTCTTCACTTTGACCGGTAGGATATTTATTTTGAAGTCTGTGGTTAGAGAAATAGTTTTCACCGTTTTGATGTACTTTATGTATGTATATATTTGAGTTTGTAATTGATTGAGATGGAATTATTGATAGGTGAATATATAAACGTGATTAGGGATGTATATGATTATGGAAGCATTGTTGTGAAACTATGATCATAATGAGTTTGTTAATATATACAAGCATTGTATGTATTTGATGTAATTCCATGGGTCTCATGGGGAGATATTATGGTAGTGCTATTTCAGTGTAGGCATTGGACCATGGATTCAAGTAAGGTGACATCCTGAAATTCTAATGATCATTCACACTAAAATAGAGTAGAATGGATCATGTGGTGAAAGTAGGAGGAGGTCCTAGTCTATGGCAGGATAATGACCTTAGATAATGATGAATTAACATTGTGTGTGGTAGGGTGAAACCCATTGACAATAGCTCTACATAGAAGTAGAGGCCATCACAAGTGCAAGTCTCTAATGATTTCGATTCCAAATGCTTGTATCCAGATAATTGAATTTAATGTCTATTGTCTCTGAGCAATTATGTGAATTATTGTAGTTTGTCCATTTATTGCTTATAATATATGATTTAAATGGTTTTAGGATAAATCTTTTGTATACTAGCTAACCCTTATACTTTGTAATTTTGTGTTATTTTTTTCTTTTGTGATGATCATCATTTTGATGAAAGCAAATAAAGATGCATGTTTAAAAGCACCTATGAAGGATCAAAAGTCCATAATTAGAATTGCAAGATTGTAGATGGCAACAGATGATGAGTGGTTAATATGTTTGGAATAGAGATATTTTTGTAGGTTTGATGTTGTTGTATAAATGATATATTTTTATAATCTTAACTCTTGAAACACTATACTTATATGCTTTTTATTCTATTAATCTATGTTTAAATAATATTATAAACTATCTTATTTTATTATTTTTATACTACTATTACATTTAGAGATCGTTGCTCCAAGCTAATACTAGTTACTCTCAGCTGATACTAGTTACCGTGCTTTTCTTTTAGAATCACTGTCCAAAGATGATGCAATGCCGGTTCTAATTATTAGCCAGGGTCAAAATTTATGCTTTAGCATGCACCACCACTAATTTTCAAAATTCTTAATGTTTCAAAAATAATAAAATATTAAAATACAAATTAATTATCTTCCTGTATAATTGAACATTAGATGCATATATATATATATATATATATATATATATATATATATAATATTAAAAAATATAAAATATATGTAACAAATATTTTGTATTATACATTTTCATTAATATAGAATTAATGTTTATTGTTTACATCAAAATCAAAGGTGAGAGTAACTTATGATATCAACCGAGTACATAGGATGAGCAAATTTAAATCATATAATTATACCTGAACTAAAATTAAAAATAATTTTATGATTTCATGATTGATTTTTTTTAATTTTATATTTAAAAAATTATTTGAAAAGAAAAAAACAGATCTCCCACCCAACACAGTATAACATTTGCAAACCTACTGTTCAATCAGGTGATCTCATCGACGTGTATGTTATTGTTTTAAATTAATGACTTAAAAAGTATTTATAAAAAAATCCTTTACATAATCGAGGGATATCAGATAAATACATTGTTTTTAATTTGATCTAATACCCCTTCCTTAGCAAAAAAGATTAAATTTTGTGTGACCTGCATCGAAAGTTTAAATATATACAACACCTTTCATAAATGAATAAATAAATAACGAAAGTATAGCGTGTTAAAGAACTTAAATTTCGTGGTACATCCAAATGGCACATACAATGTAAGAGTGTTAGATTTGGTTGGTAAGGTGAAAAAGTAAAAATGAAATTGAGCAACAACTCTATTGCCATTTCTCCAACGCTAAGAAACCTAGGCTTTGTCATTAAGAAATGCAAAAATATTATTATATATGTCAATTAAACACTTAAATAAAATGAAAAAAATTGATTTAATAATAAATAAAGAAATAAATTAATTAATTACAACATGTATGATATGTGGCAAGGTGAAATTGAATCGAAGGGTGTTAAGCATAGCAGAGCGCAGGAAGAAGAAGATGAAGAAGAAGAGAGTGGGAGGGACGAGGGTTTCACGTATTGGCCTTCAATCACGGGATTCCACGTGGAGCCTTCCCATTCGTGGACCCCACGCTGACGCTGACGTGGTGGAGGGGTGTGCGCGAAAACTCAAACTCGAGAGATAGACTTGATTATATATTAGCAATAGAAGAAAGAAGAAGAGAGAGAAACGTGATTTGTTGATGCAACGCGGTGCGAGTGGCCGTCCGAAAGATTTCCAAAATTTTCATTTTTTAAATTTTTTTATTTTAATATTTCTGTTTTGAAGAAACTTAGTAACTGGCATTTATTTTTCTTTCTCTTCCCGAACAACACTACTCATATTTTGTTCATCTTTCGTTACCTCCCCCTGCTTTCTAGGGCTGCGAACAACCCAAACATTTTCCGAAAAGTTAGAAAAAATAGATTGATCGAAGCGAGTTAAAAAAAAGTAAAAAAAAAAAAGATTAGGAAAAGGATAGGAGGAGAAGAACTGAATTCAGAAATCGGAAAGCAGAACCTGGGAATCGCAATCTGGTAGATCTTGCTGCCATTTTTGATCGGCACGGAGGGGGCGCATTTGCTGCTGCTGGAATCGCAGATTGTTTGGTTTGGGTGATTGGTTTGAATGGTGTTTTGTTTTTTCCCTTTTCGGAGGGAAATAGGTAGTTGGTGGATCTGGTGAATGGTCATCGGATGATAGAGGTGTTTATATGTTTCGAGGATCGAAAGGGAAAACGATGAAATGGGTAACATTGCTTAAGGACTTCAAAGAGAAGGTTGGCCTCACTCAATCGCCATCCTCTGCTGCTCTTTCTGCTTCTCCTCCCTCCTCTTCTTCTTCCCGCGACAACAATGTCTTTTCAGCTTCGCAATCCTTTTCTTCGTCCCCTTCCAGGTCCTTATATTTATACCTTTTTTTTTTAATTTTCTCTTTTGGGTTTATGCTGCTCTTAGTTATATGGTGAAGTTTGAAGAATGAAAAATTGTTGTTAGAGTGGGATGATTTGAGTGTTGCATTGGCTTTGATTTGCTCGTGAACAGAGATTAAACGATACAATAGAAGGTAGAGAGAGGTGCTTGTAGTTTGTGTCTTTTCAACTGTGGAAGGATGGAATAGATTATGGTTAACGCGTAGCTTAGAGTTAGGTGCAGTTGTAAGATCCTATTACTTTCTGTTTGCTGCTATTTTTTTTTTGAAGTGCTGTTTGTGTGAGTTGTCGATGCTAAGTTGTAAGGAGCTAAGGATTGTCCTGAGGTCAGTTTTCGGTATATGAAAGGGACAGTGCTGGGCAGGGAAAAGCTTGGTTCTTGAAGTATGGTGCTCAAAATTGTGTGTTTTCCGTATCTTATCAATTTCCTTGTAGAATTTGCAGTGGATTTACATGTGATAGTTGTATTTTTTGTTGCACATTGATTGCCGTTTTTTATGATAAGTTTTAACTTGTCCGCATGGTTACTAAATCTATTTCCCTTTGTGGGAGTCTGCAACTAGCTCCATTTTGTTGACTTTTTTTCACTGCTAACGTTCCAGTTTTGTACTGGTGCATGTGGTTTATTTGTTAGTTATTGGAGCTTAACTGCTTGATAGGTCATTTCAGCATCATGGGTACCTTAATTACGAAATGGGAGTTTGAATTTTTGGGTGTGTTTGCTTTTATGCTTATTTAGTTATTTGTGGCTGCCAAAACATTCATGTTTATTGATTGCAAGACTGAAGACTAGCTAATTGTTTAAAATGATGAAAACATGTCAGTTCTTAGTTTCACACATCCATTGAGCATGTTAGTTGATGCATGATTTTGTTGCCACATTGCAGCATTGACATATTTCAGCACATTTCCTGCATTAGATTATATCATGGTTCTGTGAATTAGTGCATTAATTGTACTGTATATTAAAATACTTTTATTTAACGCACCAAATTTCAAATTCTAATGTTTCATGATTGGTTAGAAATGATTTTCATGGACTGTTTTTTATTATGACACACTCTCATTAAGATGTTAGATGATATTTTGACCTTTTATATCTTTAAATCAGGGACAAACATGAACTGGAATTGGACTTCAAGAGATTCTGGGAAGAGTTTCGATCTTCCAGCTCTGAGAAGGTTTTTGTCAATGCTTATTTTATTTTGACAGTCTCATGCAAATTTGACATGTTGTAGTTGATGATGATAAGGCAGGAGTTGATTATGCTTTCTCATTTCCTTGCAGGAAAAAGAAGCGGCCTTGAATTTGAGCATAGATGCCTTTTGTAGATTAGTGAAGCAGCATGCTAATGTAGCTCAGTTAGTTACAATGTAATGAAACACTTTTTCCTTAGCTTTATTGCACTGCTACCCATAACTCAATCTCTATGAGCATCATCGTTTTGATTAGGTGGTAGTAGGAAATGTTTTGTCCTCAAGTAATAGAGTTATTGGATTTGTAGAATGATGAGCCTAAACCTACTTTGCATTGTCAGTTGGAAGTTGCAACATTCTTTTGCATGTATTTGCTTTGGTTATTTATGGTGCAGTAGCGCTACTCATGTGCTTAGCTATTTATTATGTTCTAGTGCTTTGGAATGAAGTCATTGATGAGGGCGAAAACAGTGATATCTAAGTTTTTTGTAACTTAAGTGGGCTTAAAGTGGAAGTGTTCTTGGTGATCAAGTGAAATTTAAATATCTAGTGGATGCACCTTGTGGTTCAGACGATTACAAGATATTTTAAAACTATTGATGTTGTTTTTCGGTTGAAGGTGAAAATTTGTCTCATTCTGTTGCAAACCAGCAAATTAGGAATGAGAAAGAAAAGAAAGATTTTGTATATTGTAGGGTTAAAAGAAAAATGAATAGAAGGGCAATCTCTCCTCTAAGGGTTTCCCCTTCACAAAGAGCTAATGCTCTATTTACAAATGATACAAACGAGCATTAATCCTTTCTCCTTACATCCTCCTATTTATTTAATTCATTAGCCCCTTAACTAACTGATCAATATCCTAACTGTTTTAACAAAGTGCCCTTTCCCACAGTCTTAACAACTTCTGCCATGAATATGTGTCTAGATACCATTGTTATTAAATGACCTTGGGAGTTGGTTTATATCTTACCATTTTCATTCTGAAGATTTTGAAAAATATAGATTGCATCTTCTTAGAAATGTTAAAATGTATTATTCATCTTGATGATTGGAGTTTATTAACTGGCTTTTGTAATGTTGATGGTAAACAGGTTAGTTGAAACCCATATATTCTCATTTGTTGTGGGAAGAGCATTTGTGACAGATATAGAGAAGTTAAAAATCAGCAGTAAAACAAGATCTTTGAGTGCTGTTCAAGTTTTAAAGTTTTTCTCAGAAGTCACAAAGGTTTCTCTTAGTCATTTCTGCATACCTTTTTTTTTCATCCTTTTCTATTTGCTTTTTAAATTTACAGAGATTCCTTTCCATGCAGGATGGAATCAGTCCAGGGGCAAATTTATTAACTTCAGTGGAAATCCTTGTCTCTGGGGTATGCTTCTGGGAAAGTTTTTTTGGCAAGTCAGTTTTTATTAGGAGATATAGAATACATGTTAATTTATTTACAGGAAAATATGCAACTGCGTTTTTGTTTGCTTGGATGGAAATATTTGTGTAATTAATACAGATGATTGTGTTAGGTTTGTTGCTTAGTGGGGTAATCTGGTGGTTGGTGTTACTGGGACCCGTTGTGTTTGTGTAACCGTATATTCCTAGATTTTCTTGAGCTTTAAGCAGAAGTTTTTATGTATATACTTTTTTTGTAGCCCATTGACAAGCAATCTCTACTTGACTCTGGAATATTTTGCTGTCTCATTCAAGCTCTGAATGCCCTTCTCGATCCTGATGCAACCATTCAAAGGTCAAATAGTGCTATCGATCATGAAGAAAACCTCATATTACAAAATGATTATGATGGTGAAGTTGGGAAAAACCGCCGGCTTGAGGTTCTGTTCTCTGCATGATCTACTTGCCTTGAATATGCATTTTTATTTTTAACACATGATTGTAGGGCAAACCATTTATTTTTAAAGAGTTCACCCTATTTAGTCTAGTTGTGGTTTTGTAAACTCTATATTTCCTTAGCCTGAAAGCATAAACTATAAAAAATAACTTGGTTATGAGTAACTAGTTGGGATATTGTAAAATCACTTTTGTGCATTTTCTTAGTTTGCATTTTAAACTATTTTGCTTATGCAGGTGGAAGGAAGTGTAGTGCATATCATGAAAGCTCTAGCAAGCCATCCATCAGCGGCACAGAGTTTGATAGAGGATGATTCACTTCAGCTGCTTTTTCAAATGGTTGCCAAGGGATCTCTGATTGTTTTCTCTCGCTATAAGGAAGGACTTGTTCCATTGCACAGCATACAACTTCACCGACATGCTATGCAGGTAAACTGTGGCACATTTGTCTGCGGTCAAGTTAGTATTGGAATTGATGTAAATATTGCATATGATGAATAGTTTGAACTGATAATGTTATTCTGATGGTTGAATATTGAATACTTATGTTTTTGCAATTCTAGATACTTAGTCTTCTTTTGGTAAATGACTATGGAAGCACGGCTAAGTACATCCGCAAGCATCATTTGGTATGTCATCTATCTTTGAAAACTAAACACTTTTATTGTCAAAGAAGTTGCCTCAGAACTGATATTATATTTCTTTTTTATATATTATTACCATGCAGTTTTTGTTCATTTTTATCACTTTGATGGCATATGTCAATGTTCAACAACATCTGTGGGGTAGTTTGCAATGATACATCATTATGTTATGTTTCCAAGAGTAGAAGCTTAAATTATTTATTATTACTATTGTTGTTGTTGTTGTTGTTATTTTGCTTTTAGTAATTGATGAAGGGGTGGGTTGGTGTTAGTTTTAAGATTTATTGTGACAAAAGGATCTCCTTTTGGTCTCTTGCAATCTCATGTAAAATGAGGAGCAAACTGGTCTGTTGCAAAACTGGTCTTGCTATCAGATGTTCTACTCTTTACAAAACATTATATCACATGATGCTTTGTACTAATTACATAATTGCAAAATATGTTGTGGGTTTGAGAAAAATGTGTTTTGTAGTAGAAATTCAGATTTGTTATCAATTGCAAAAAAATCTGTAAGGTCATGTCAGGCTCTTCCTTGCAAAGCTTAAGGGACGGACGAGGAAAAAAAATTATAGACATGAGGCAGGGGTGCTAATAATTTAGAACGGGGGGAGAAACTAGGAACAAATTTAAGTAGTTGGATTTATAGTAACAGTCAATACTGTTCTTGAATAGTTGATTTGGTTTCTTGATCAGTTTGATTATTCATAGAAAATGACAAGGGCATCAGTCTACTTACATTGACTTAGTTCTGCATTTGCTGTGAAATATGTAACTGACCAGTTTAGAACTTGTAGAAACAAAATATGGTTCTGAAAGTGTCATATAGTTCATGAAATTGTTGTGATTGAACTGATAGTTCTGGTGTGCTCAAGTCACATCTAAGTAAAATAAATAAACTTCTTAAAAAATCATGTCTTATTGTTTTAAATTTGAAAGTTTGTGTCCCCTGACTCTGTTGGATGATGCCTTAACTCACTTATAATTATGAAGTTAGTGCATGTGGCTTTGGTGCAGTTACATTTTTGTAGAATATTGCACTAATGTTGATCCATATTGTTCGTAGGATTCATTATATGTTTTTGAAATTAATCCTGTGATTATTTGTCCTCCATGCAGATAAAAGTTCTTTTATTGGCTGTGAAAGATTTTGACCCTGATTGTGGAGATGCTGCATATGCAGTAGGCATTGTTGATTTGTTACTCAAGTGTGTAGAGTTGTCATATAGATCTGGTAATTTTTAATTTTATCAGAAGAGCAGTGGATAATGTTCATATACGCATAACAATATCATTGGCTAAAATGTGGTTAAATATACTTTTCTATAGTTAACTTTTAAAGGAAATGTTGTGTATTTCTGATTTGTTATATTGGTTCTGCAGAGGCTGCTAATGTCAGACTTCGAGAGGATATACATAATGCCCATGGATATCAATTCCTAGTTCAATTTGCTCTAACTCTGTCCAACATGACAAAGAATCAGGGATTTCAATCTGCTCATTCAGATACATTTGATGAGCAAAATATTGCTTTAGATGGATCCCAAAATAGTAGAGAACAAAATTTCAATGAACAAGAACAGTCTTCCAGTCAATATCTTTCGCCCACATTGTCTAGGTTGTTAGATGTCCTTGTTAGTCTAGCTCAAACCGGACCAAATGAGTCTCCACGTGCTAATGTAGGCAAGAGTTCTAAATCTACTCAGAACAGGGGTGGTGGTCACAGCAAAAGTCGTACCTTATCTTCTGATTGGCTTGGTGATGAACTTTGGGAGAAGGAAAATGATAAAATTAAAGACCTTGAAGCAGTCCAGATGTTACAGGACATTCTCCTCAAAGCTAATACCTGGAAGTTGCAGGCTGAAGTATTAAATAGACTTTTTAAATTATTTTCAGGCCACATAGAGAACTATAGCTTGTGTCAGCAATTACGAACTGTTCCACTTTTAATACTAAATATGGCCGGTTTTCCTTCTCATTTGCAAGAGATAATCTTGAAAATTCTGGAGTATGCTGTGACTGTAGTAAATTGTGTTCCCGAGCAAGAGCTACTTTCACTTTGCTGTTTGTTGCAGCAACCAATAACCTCAGAGCTGAAGCAGACAATTCTTTCTTTCTTTGTAAAACTCTTATCTTTTGACCAACAATACAAGAAAGTTTTGCGAGAAGTTGGTGTTTTGGAAGTTATGTTAGATGATCTGAAGCAACACAAGATTTTGGCTCCTGATCAACAGACTGTTAACTCACATCAGCTGGAGAGGAAAAATAGCTCAAACAATTTCAAGAAACATATGGACAATAAGGATGGCATTATTACCTCACCCAAGCTTATGGAATCTGGTTCTGGCAAGTTTCCTATTTTTGATGTAGAGGGTACAATTGCTATTGCCTGGGACTGCATGGTGTCTTTATTGAAGAAAGCAGAGGCTAATCAAGCTTCATTCCGCTCATCTGGTGGTGTGACTGTGATATTACCTTTTCTGGTGTCTGATGTACATCGTTCAGGGGTCCTTAGGATATTGTCATGTCTTATAATTGAAGATACCTCTCAGGTTTGTTCATGTTCTCTAAAATAAATTCTATTCTCTAAATTTGGAGTGGATTTGTGCAGTTACTGGCTCATAATAAGTGTTGTTAATCACAATACAGTAATTCTTGAATGTGTGCGGATGCATCTGCGTACAAAATTACTTAGGTGTTGTTTCACTTTAAATCATCATGATGACTCTGATTGTAACTTTTGCCAGGCTCATCCTGATGAATTAGGCACGTTGATTGAAATTTTGAAAAGTGGAATGGTTACCAGTGCCTTAGGATCCCAATACCGGCTTTCCCTTGATGCAAAGTGTGACACTATGGGAGCACTATGGCGGATCCTGGGAGTTAATAATTCTGCTCAGAAGGTTTTTGGTGATGCCACTGGTTTTTCCCTTTTACTCACAACTCTACATGGGTTCCAAAGCGATGGAGGGGACACAGATCCATCTTCATTGAATGTTTACATTAAGGTGTTTACGTATTTGTTGCGTGTTGTAACTGCTGGAGTATCTGACAATGCTGTTAATAGAATGAAGTTGCACACAACTATATCATCACAAACTTTCTTTGATCTTCTTAGTGAGTCTGGCTTATTGTGCGTGGAACATGAAAAACAAGTCATCCAGTTGATGTTGGAACTCGCCCTAGAAATTGTTATTCCTCCTTTCTTAGCATCAGAGGGTTTAACAAAATCAAATGCAATTGAGAATGAGTCGTCTCATAATCTTTTATTGACTCCATCAGGCCCAATTAATCCTGAGAAAGAGCGGGTATACAATGCTAGTGCTGTTAGAGTTCTGATTCGTTCATTATTGCTGCTTACTCCTATGGTGCAGTTAAAACTCTTAGACCTGATTGAAAATTTGGCCCATGCTGGTCCCTTCAATCAGGAAAGCCTCACGTCTTCAGGTGTGTACTATATTGTTTGTTGTTATTTGTTATTCTTTAATGCTCACTTGATATTTTGGTTATATTTTAGGCTGTGTGGAACTTTTGCTGGACACAGTCCAACCTTTTCTTTCGGGTTCGTCTTCTTTGCTCACTTATGCATTGAAAATTGTGGAAGTCCTTGGTTCTTACAGGTACGGAGAGTATGCTTACTGCCGTTGTGCTAAAATTATGGCATTTTAATCTACTACTGTACTTATATTTGAATAAAAACATGTTTCTTTTGATTAGGCTATCTGCATCTGAACTTCGTATGCTCATTAGATATGTTCTGCAAATGAGGATGAAAAATTCAGGTCATTTTATTGTTGAAATGATGGAAAAGTTAATTCTGATGGAAGACATGGCCTCAGAAAATATTTCCCTGGCACCATTTGTGGAGATGGATATGAGCAAGATTGGGCACGCTGCCATTCATGTTTCCTTGGGTGAAAGATCATGGCCTCCAGCTGCTGGATATTCATTTGTTTGTTGGTTCCAGTTTCGTAATTTTTTAAAATCACAATCAAAAGACACTGACATTTCAAAATCTGCCTCTTCCAAGAAGCGCTCTGGTTCAAGTGGATTGCATGAGCGACATATCTTAAGAATTTTTTCTGTTGGTGCTACTAACAATGATACTGCAACCTATGCAGAATTATATCTCCAGGAGGATGGTGTTCTTACCCTTGCAACCAGCAACTCTTCTTTCTTATCATTTTCTGGTTTGGAACTTGAAGAGGGAAGGTGGCATCACCTTGCAGTCATTCACAGCAAACCAAATGCTCTTGCTGGGCTGTTTCAAGCTAGTTTTGCATATGTTTATCTGAATGGAAAGTTAAGACACACTGGGAAATTAGGATATTCACCATCTCCACCTGGTAAACAATTGCAGGTCACTATTGGGACATCAGTTGGAAATGCTAGAGTCAGTGACTTGACATGGAAACTGCGCTCTTGCTATCTTTTTGAGGAAGTGCTTACCCCAGGATGTATTTGTTTTATGTACATACTTGGTAGAGGATACAGGGGACTATTCCAGGACACAGATCTTCTACAATTTGTACCTAATCAGGCCTGTGGTGGTGGTAGTATGGCCATATTAGATTCTTTAGATACTGATTTGACTTTGGCTGCTAATGGTCAGAGACTGGATTCTACAAGCAAGCAGGGAGACTTAAAAGCAGATGGGAGTGGAATTGTCTGGGATTTGGAGAGACTTGGAAACCTTTCTTTACAGCTTTCTGGAAAGAAACTCATTTTTGCATTTGATGGAACTACCACGGAATTCATTCGATCATCGGGTAGCTTTTCAATGCTTAATCTGGTAGATCCCATGTCTGCTGCTGCCTCTCCAATTGGAGGTGTGTAAATAAATTTAGAAAAGTTAGAAATTATGTTTCTTTCTCTTGTTTGATTTCTTTCTTCAATCTCAGTTTTATTTTAATTTTGGGGATTGCAGGTATTCCACGTTTTGGACGTCTCGGTGGAGATAGTTATATCTGTAAGCAAGGTGTGATTGGAGAGACAATCTGCCCTATTGGTGGGATGGAACTTGTTCTTGCTCTTGTTGAAGCAGCAGAAACTAGGGATATGCTGCATATGGCACTAACTCTCCTTGCATGTGCACTTCATCAAAATCCTCAGAATCTTAAGGACATGCAAACTTATAGGGGCTACCATCTACTTGCCCTTTTTCTGCGTCGTAAAATGTCATTGTTTGACATGCAATCTCTTGAGATCTTCTTTCAAATTGCTGCATGTGAAGCTTCTTTTTCTGAACCAAAAAAGTTGGAGACTATTCAGACTACTCTGTCTCCTTCTTCATCTCTGCTGGAAACTGGTCTTGAGGATAATTTTTTGTCAAAGTTTCCGGATGAGAATTCTTCAGTTGGATCTCCTGGGGACATGGATGATTTTTCTGCACAAAAAGATTCATTCAGTCACATTTCAGAGCTTGAAAATACTGATGTTGCTGCTGAAACTTCAAATTGCATTGTCTTGTCAAATGCAGACATGGTTGAACATGTTTTATTAGATTGGACATTGTGGGTAACTGCCTCAGTTTCAATCCAAATTGCATTACTTGGATTTCTTGAAAATTTAGTGTCCATGCATTGGTACAGAAATCACAATCTTACAATTTTGCGGCGAATTAACCTTGTTCAACATTTACTAGTGACATTGCAAAGGGGTGATGTTGAAGTTCCCGTCCTTGAAAAATTGGTTGTACTGCTTGGGGTCATTTTGGAGGATGGCTTTCTATCTTCTGAGCTTGAAAATGTGGTTAAATTTGTGATAATGACATTTGATCCCCCAGGGTTGGTTTCACAGCGTCCAATAATGAGAGAATCAATGGGTAAACATGTAATTGTCAGAAATATGTTACTAGAGATGTTTATTGATCTACAAGTCACTATTAGATCAGAAGAGTTGCTTGAGCTGTGGCATAAACTTGTTTCCTCTAAGTTAATTACGTATTTTCTTGATGAAGCAGTTCATCCCACTAGTATGAGATGGGTCATGACTCTACTTGGTGTGTGTCTTACTTCCTCTCCAACATTTGCAATTAAATTTCGCACAGGTGGAGGTTATCAAGGTTTAGTTCGGGTGCTTCCCAGTTTCTATGATTCCCCAGACATCTACTATATTTTATTTTGTTTGATATTTGGCAAACCAGTTTACCCAAGGTTACCAGAGGTCCGAATGCTGGACTTTCATGCCCTTATGCCAAATGATGGAAGTTTAACAGAACTGAAGTTTATAGAGTTGTTGGATTCTGTAATTGCCATGGCAAAAACAACTTTTGATAGAGTAAGCATGCAAGCAATGCTTGCCCACCAAACTGGTAATCTTTCCCAGGTTGGTGCAAGCCTTGTGGCTGAACTTGTAGAGGGAAATTCAGACATGGCTGGTGAGCTTCAGGGGGAAGCTCTGATGCACAAGACATATGCTGCTCGCCTTATGGGTGGAGAGGCATCAGCCCCTGCTGCTGCAACTGCCGTTCTAAGATTTATGGTTGATCTGGCTAAAATGTGTCCCCCCTTTACTGCTGTTTGTAGACGTGCAGAATTTCTTGAAAGCTGCATAGATCTGTATTTTTCTTGTGTGAGGTTTGTTATGAGATGACCTCTATATCCTTTATTTTTATAGAATTTATTTGTATTCTCTAATTCTTTTGTTTCCTCTTTAATCATATGTTGACTACTTAACCTGATGATCATCTTAATTGAATTAAGTCCTTGTTGTTGAACTAAACCTTTTTGCTTTTGCAGGGCTGCACATGCTGTTAAAATGGCCAAAGAACTGTCGGCAGTGACAGAAGAGAAAACATTAAATGACGGTGATGATACATGCAGTTCCCAAAATACATTTTCTAGTTTGCCTCTGGATCAGGACCAGTCTATGAAAACCTCCATCAGTCTTGGAAGTTTTCCTCAAGGACTGGTAAGTTCAAGTTCTGATGATATGACTGCACCACCAAACTCTATGGCTGGTGAGAAATCACCGAATAATATTACTGTCTCTGAGCTGGAGTCAAATAAATCTGTCCGTGAAGACATACAAACTGTTCAGAGCTTGGATGCTGACAATGCTGATCAAGGTTCTGTTGCTTCCAGTGCCCACGAATTCAGCTTTCACAGCATGAAGGGAAATTTGGACATACTCCAACCACCAGATTCCCAGAGTTCGGTCTCCTTTGCTGCGCTGGATTCTCCCGTATTATCGGAAAAGTCCAGTTCAAAAGTTCCCCATACACCTTCTTCAGCACCAGTTGTTGCATTGACATCTTGGCTGGGAAGTGGAAGCCATAATGAAGCTAAGTCTCCCTTGACTGCCACTCCTTCTTTTGACTCTGCCATGTCTGCTACGGAGTTTGATTTATCTCCAAATCAAAAGTCTAGTTCTCAAGGGACATCTGTGAATGCTCACTTTGTTATTACCTCAAGGCTGCTTTTGGACACAGATGATTCTGGATATGGCGGTGGTCCATGTTCTGCTGGAGCTACTGCTGTGTTGGATTTCATAGCAGAAGTGCTTTCTGATTTTGTGACGGAACAGATCAAAGCATCGCAGCTCATAGAGAGCATCCTGGAAAGTGTTCATTTACATGTTGATGGTGAGTCTGTGTTAGTTTTCCAAGGTCTATGCCTTAGTAGGTTTATAAACTTCCTTGAAAGGCGACTGTTACGTGATGATGAAGAAGATGAGAAAAAATTGGATAAGATTCGCTGGTCCTCAAATTTGGATGCTTTGTGCTCAATGATTGTGGACCGGGTATACATGGGTGCTTTCCCTCAGCCTTCAGCGGTACTGAAAACTCTTGAGTTCTTATTATCAATGCTGCAATTGGCAAACAAAGATGGTAGAATTGAAGAAGCTGCTCCTAGTGGAAAGAGGCTCTTATCAATATCAAGAGGAAGTAAGCAATTAGAGGCTTATATCCATTCAATTCTTAAGAACACTAATCGAATGATATTATATTGCTTTCTCCCATCATTCTTAGTCAATATAGGGGAAGATGATCTTCTTCTGCGGTTGGGTTTGCTTAATGAACCAAAAAAGAGATTGTTCTCTACTTCCTCTCAAGATGAATCAGGAATTGACATTAGTACAGTCTTACAATTATTGGATGCTCATAGAAGAATTATATTCTGTCCCAGCAACACTGATACAGATCTTAATTGCTGTTTATGTGTGAATCTGATATCTCTTCTTCGTGATAAAAGACAAATTGTACAAAATATTTCCATTGATGTGTTCAAGTATCTTCTGGTACATAGGAGAGCCGCGTTAGAAGACTTGCTTGTTTCTAGACCTAATCAAGGGCAGCAACTTGATGTTCTCCATGGTGGTTTTGATAAATTATTGACTAGAAGTTTATCTGAGTTTTTTGAGTGGTATCAAAATATTGAACAGGTTGTAAATAAGGTATTAGAGCAGTGTGCTGGAATTATGTGGGTGCAGTATATTGCAGGATCAGCAAAGTTTCCAGGAGTGAGAATCAAAGGCATGGAAGGACGTCGTAAGAAAGAAATGGCAAGGAAGTCTCGAGAAGCTGCAAAATTGGATTTAAGGCACTGGGAGCAGGTAAATGAGAGAAGATATGCACTGGATTTAGTTCGTGATGCAATGTCCACTGAGTTGAGAGTTGTTAGGCAAGATAAGTATGGATGGATTCTACATGCAGAGAGTGAGTGGCAGTGCCATCTACAGCAACTTGTGCATGAACGTGGTATTTTCCCATTAAGTAAATCCTTTTTCACAGAAGAGCCAGAATGGCAGCTTTGTCCCATTGAAGGTCCATATCGAATGAGGAAAAAACTTGAATGCTGCAAACTGAAAATTGATACCATACAGAATATTCTTGAGGGACAGTTTGAGTTAGAGAAAGCAGAATTTTCTAGAGGAAAAATTGAAAATGGTCCTGATGCATCAGACTCAAAACCTTATTTTCAACTTCTGACTGATGATAGCAAGCAGAATGGTTCTGACAGTGAGCAGTTTGATGAGCCTTTCTTTGATAAGTTAGATAGTGTCAAAGATGGTGTTTATGGTAAGAATGAGTGGAATGATGACAAAGCAAGCAGCATAAATGAAGCAAGCCTCCATTCTGCACTTGAGCATGGTGCTAAATCTAGTGCAATATCTGTCCCAATTGAAGGAAGCACACACGGAAGATCTGAGATGGGTTCTCCAAGGCAATCCTCTTCAATGAGAATTGATGATGTTAAGATTGTCGATGATAAATCTGATAAAGAACTGCACGACAATGGTGAATACTTGATCAGACCTTTTTTGGAACCTTTTGAGAAAATCCGATTTAAATACAACTGTGAACGGGTTATGGGTCTTGACAAACATGATGGCATTTTCCTGATAGGTGAATTCTGTTTGTATGTGATTGAAAACTTTTATATTGATGATTCTGGTTGCTTTTGTGAGAAGGAATATGAAGATGAGCTCTCAGTTATTGATCAGGCTTTGGGTGTCAAGAAAGATGTTACTGGCAGTGCGGATTTTCAATCCAAATCAACTTCGTCATGGAACACACCAGTTAAATCATTGGTTGGGGGAAGAGCATGGGCGTATAGTGGTGGTGCATGGGGTAAGGAGAAAGTACATACCGGTGGAAACTTACCTCATCCTTGGCGCATGTGGAAGTTTGACAGTGTTCATGAGATTTTGAAACGTGATTACCAACTTCGTCCTGTTGCTATTGAAATATTTAGCATGGATGGTTGTAATGATCTCTTGGTTTTCCACAAAAAAGAGAGAGAAGAAGTTTTTAAAAATCTAGTTGCCTTAAATCTTCCTCGGAATAGCATGTAAGAATTATGTCCTTGTCTTTAATAATCTGCTTGGTACGGGATCTTTTATATGTTTTTCATAACGTATTAGCAAATTGCAAGTAGCGTATCTTTGGAAATTATTACTAGTTTTTTTATCGTAGCATTTATGCTATGATATTGATGAGTTTGTAGTATAAAAAAAACCAAGGATTTAAAATATGCCATCATTCTGGTGCTTTTCTTTTAAGTTGTCTAATACTCTTTGTCCATAATTATAAGACATTGTTTTGAAATTTGCTGAATCCCCTTTTTATAAGACTCTTCTAGAATTGTCCATTGCATTATTTTTTTTTTGACCAAAATACCCTTGATTATTTTAGTTAATAAATAATAAATGCTATGAATTGTTTCTTTCTCAAAGATTTGAGAATTGAAAATTTCAGTTTTAAAACATAAAACTCCACTACTATTACTATCTACCTACATAGATTAATTTTTTAAGGGTAGTTTGCAAAAATATCATAATGAAAGATAAATTTATTGTTATTAAATTAGCCAACTTTATTAAGAAGTGTGGAGTAGTTATCAATGCCTTATATCTAGAGACGGAAGGAGTATTGAACCATATATTGTAGCTTTGCTTTTGTTTTCTAATTTGGTCCTCATAGTACATTTTTAGGTGTGTGGATGCATGTCTTAACCTGTTTCATATATTTTTTAATGTAATTTGAATGCTTGTATATCAGGTTGGACACAACTATTTCAGGATCATCAAAACAAGAAAGCAGCGAGGGTGGCCGTCTTTTCAAGATAATGGCAAAATCATTTTCTAAAAGGTGGCAAAATGGTGAAATTAGTAATTTTCAGTACCTCATGCATCTAAACACCTTGGCGGGACGTGGATATAGTGATCTTACCCAATATCCAGTTTTTCCATGGGTACTTGCAGATTATGAGAGTGAAAATCTTGATTTGTCCAATCCGAAAACATTTCGCAGGCTTGATAAACCAATGGGTTGCCAGACACCCGAAGGTGAAGATGAGTTTAGAAAAAGGTTGGTCTCTTTTAGTGATCTATGATTTTGTCGTATGTGCAAATTTTCTTTGATTATGTATGTTGTGTTGTAGTCATCCATTGCCTGAGGATTTTTGCTAAATATTTTATGGGATTTCAAGAGCACGCGGAAAAAGAACTAGAAATATAGGGCTTACTCTAGAACTATAATACCAGGAAGGATATGCAAGACATTATTTGTTTTTGCAAGAAATTTGTTTATAGTTGATAGACTTACCCCTAAAGTAAGATATTATAATAATAATTAAATTGTACAAAGATAATTGTGACCGTGGAACATGATCACAGAGATCAGTTTTTTCTCCTTCTGACGCCCATTAGCTTCATCACTGTTTTTTTAGATACGAGAGCTGGGATGATCCGGAGGTCCCAAAATTTCACTATGGATCTCATTATTCTAGTGCTGGAATTGTCCTATTCTATCTTCTCCGCTTGCCACCATTTAGTACAGAGAATCAAAAACTTCAGGGTGGTCAGTTTGACCATGCTGATCGCCTTTTCAATAGCATAAGGGACACTTGGCTAAGTGCTGCTGGGAAGGGAAACACATCTGATGTGAAGGAATTGATTCCAGAATTTTTCTACATGCCTGAGTTCTTGGAGAATCGGTTCAATCTTGACTTGGGAGAGAAGCAGTCTGGCGAGAAGGTTTAGTATTATGAATATATACTTTGCTATTTCTAAATTCTCCAAGAATAAAAAATGCAAGTGAACTGACTAGTAAATTTAATTATTATGGTGTTTTTTCAGGTTGGGGATGTTATCCTTCCTCCATGGGCCAAAGGTAGCACTCGAGAATTCATCAGTAAGCATAGGGAAGCTCTTGAATCGGATTATGTCTCAGAAAATTTGCATCACTGGATGGACCTCATTTTTGGATATAAGCAAAGAGGGAAGGTGGGTGTCGTGTCTTGTTTTGCCGTATATCCTCTATGACTAATGTTTGTTCTTGTAATTTTTAAATTGTGTTATTACATTGTTAAAGGCTTAGTTCTACAATCTAATGTCAGTTTCTTTAATCGTTCACATGTATTAAAGTTTAAGAGAAGTTTCTCTGTTCGGTGAAAAATGAATTCATTGCTCAAGTGTTTCTGAGTTACAATAGGTTTATATATTACTAAGAATATAATCAACAGCTTGTAAAAGCTGTTATCAAACTCAAACTCTAGGTTAGTTAGAGAAGTCAGCTGTGAAAGACCTTCTAAACTATCTGACTACTACCGTACAAGAAAAGTAATAAATGACAGTATCATCTGAGTAGTTTTAGGGCATGCCCATTATGGACTCCCGAAAGATGTCTTATATTTTGTTTCGTTATGAAATGTATGGGAAAACAATGCTTTTATTTCTAGCACTTCACTACTTTCTGTATAATTCCAAGTCCTATTTGCCTCTATTAGATGGAGTTACCTTAATTACCGGCATTTAATTTGTGCAATATTATGCATTTACACTTGATTTGATAGCAAGGATTTTATTGTGATCACCAATGTTTTTATTACTTTTTAATAGATTACTATCCTTCTCCAAAACTTTTGGAAATTTCATTATGTGCCTTTTGACGTAGATTTACAATGGTTAAACTGAGACCTGACATCTCTTGATGATTGGGTCAATAAAAATGTTCTCAATAAATGTGCTATAGAGACATAATATAATTTGTTTTTACTATGGCAGGCTGCCGAGGAAGCAGTTAATGTGTTCTATCATTATACATATGAAGGAAGTGTGGACATAGACTCTGTTACAGATCCCGCCATGAAAGCATCCATTTTAGCCCAAATTAACCATTTTGGGCAGACCCCTAAACAATTGTTCCTCAAGCCCCATGTGAAAAGACGTACTGACAGAAAACTTCTTCCCCATCCCCTTAAATATTCCGGTCATCTTGGTGCACATGAGATTCGCAAAAGCTCTTCCCCTATCACACAAATCGTCACTCTTCATGATAAAATTCTTATAGCTGGAACCAATAATGTACTTAAACCAAGAACATATACCAAATATGTTGCTTGGGGTTTTCCTGATCGTAGCTTGAGATTTATGAGCTATGAACAAGATAAGCTTCTTTCAACACATGAAAATTTACATGGAGGTAATCAAATTCAGTGTGTTAGTGCTAGTCATGATGGTCAAATTCTGGTTACTGGTGCTGATGACGGACTGGTTAACGTATGGAGAGTGAGCAAGTTTGGGTCCCGTTCACTTCGACGCTTGAAGTTGGAGAAGGCACTTTGTGGTCACACAGCCAAAATTACATGCCTCCAAGTTAGCCAGCCTTACATGCTTATTGTGAGCGGATCAGATGATTGCACAGTTATTATATGGGATCTAAGCTCCATGTCATTTGTACGGCAGCTCCCAGAATTTCCAGCACCAATTTCAGCAATCTTTGTGAATGACTTGACTGGAGAGATTGTCACAGCAGCTGGTATTCTTCTGGCTGTTTGGAGTATAAATGGGGATTGCCTGGCACTGATAAAAACTTCACAACTGCCATCTGATTCTATTCTTTCTGTGACAAGCAGTACATTTTCTGATTGGTTGGACACAAAGTGGTATGCTACAGGTCATCAGAGTGGAGCTGTGAAGGTGTGGCAGATGGTTCACTGCTCCAACCCAGATAGCTCCCTTAGCAAATCAGGTTTTGGAGGGGCGGGAGTGTTAAATCTTGGTGGAAAAGAACCGGAATACAAGTTGATTTTGCGCAAAGTACTAAAGTTCCATAAGCATCCTGTTACAGCCCTCCATCTCACGACTGACCTAAAACAGTTATTGAGCGGGGATTCAGGTGGTCATTTGCTTTCCTGGACGTTGCCTGAAGACAGTCTACGAGGTTCATTAAATCGGGGGTGAAACTGGTAAATGGTGGTTCGTTCTGCCGACTTCAGCTTTTGGCCAGCCTTTAATTGTTGAATCCTAACGTTGGCTTCTTAGTGGATCTCAATTGTGGAAAGATGGATTCGTGTTCATAATTTGAGAGAATTGCAAAACAATGCTGGCCAGATTGAAAGAGCTAACAAGGTTGTAAAAGGAAAAAGATAAGAACACAGGGTATAGAGAGCTAGAACATAATTCGTGTAAGAGTACAATGTATTCACTTGGTGGGTGATGCATCTGTGAAGAAAGATGGATTGTAGGTGGAAGAGGAGAAAGCAAATGTTGCCCGCGGTCTTGTATTTTGGATGACTGGCGGAGAATATTTTTGATTTTGCCAGAGAGGTCTACGCTTTTTTCTTTTATGTAAATATGTGATTCTAGTGTGTAATTAAGTTGTATAGTAAACGGCTAGTCGAGAAATGAATTGTGATTGCAATTATAGGCCCAATTTGAGGGTGTGATTGTGGGTTGTGTGCAATCCTTTCTCAGGAATTCTTTTTCCATGATATCATCATTGGGGATTTCTTTTATTGAGCCCCTGAAAGAAAACGAGGAAACTAAGGTCATTGCCTTTCATTTGTACATTTTTTTTTTTCTGAATATTCCTCCCATTTAATTATTTGCTTGTTGACTCACTTTTCATAAAATTGGCTCTTGAACAATTTTGTTCTTATGCTTATATATATAAACATTATAAATTAGTGCTTTCACAGGTGACAATACATGCACGAAAGGAACTCTCTTTACTAATGTCAAAAGGATCTTGGAGCTTATGGAAGCTAGAAATACAAATGATTTAAAATGGTTTGAAACAATTGAAGCTGTTATCGATGAATTGATGAAGCACAAAATTGAGGAAAAATAGACTACGTTACAAATGAAAGAGGATGATATTATGAGACTCTTACCTGACCCTCCTGGTAGAAAACAAAAAAAAGGAGATTCATCCCTTGTTGCAATACCACTTGTCTTAGAGTGCTTTGATGTGATCTTAGGATTGGTAAAGCCCAAAACAAGAAAGATAAAAAAAGAACGATAATGTGTTCAACAAATTTTAATTTAGCAGAGAAGGCAAAAGAGAAATTGCACAATCAATTTTATGCCGGTTCACTCTTTCAAAGATACATTCAATTGTCTAACCATACCAGCCAAGTTTGTACTATACAACAATGTTTACAAACACAAGAACACAAATCTTGCACTCTACAAGACGAGTTATTGACACCAATAACACCCTATTACTAAGCTATAACTAGAAACACCATCCAAAAATAACAAAACATCATCAAAGAAACAATACATAGAACAATATCTCCTAATCAATGATTACAACAAGTGATAAACACAATTTCAGGTGAGCGAAGGCTAAGCTTCTTCTTTGACAGTAGTATGATCTTCAAAATCTCATTAAGATTGCTTCAAGAAACTTGTTTGTTCTCAAGTATAACTCTCTCAAAAGTAAGAAGATTTCTGAAAAATTTTGCTCAAAAACTTGTTCTAAAAGAAGTCATAATGAGATAGTTATATAGATTTTAATCTTTCTGTTATAATATATTAAAGTTTCATATTATCTATTAACTTCACGTAATCGTGAAATTAATGGATTGAAATTATGTTTTAACAAATTAAAATAAAATAGTTTAAAACTTTTGAAACCATAGAAAAGGTTAATCATTAAAAAATGGTTTTTATAAATTAAAAAGTTTTTTCAAAAATGACCATGGTTCTAAGTAACCTTAATTTATTAAAATGAACATATAATCGATTAAAATGTTCTATGTCAAACAATTACGAACGTTTTAACATATTAAAAACATCTTTTGAATAAATTAAAATTTCTTGTTACCAAATTAAGATCTAAAACAATTTCAAGTAGCTTTCTAAAGTTATTTATTAAATTAAACTACAAAAGAGAAACTTAACAAAGATATACTCTAAACAAAAATATAAATTTACACTTTCTTAACATCCAGATCTTCGATCTTCAAGGCAAAATGACTGATAGGGTTGAATTCATCAAATCCTTGTATAGCAAAACAACAACCTCAATTTGAGAGATTTTCTTGTCCTAACTAACCACTATATAAATTTTATTAAAATTTATATGTTTATAACTTTGCCATTGACCAACTTACTAAAAAGGGACAATTTCAATTTAGACTCCAAGGTTGTTGCAACATTTGAACAACTAAAAAAATTTATTATTTAGGCTCTTGTGTTAAGTTTACTATATTTTATTTTCCAACCTTTACCTTGGAGATAAATGCTTCATAATAGAATATATAGGGGCAATTTTGAGTTAAAATAAACAACCATGGCCTATTTTTTTCCTAATAAATTGTTATTAAGACTACACAAGCAATCAAAATAAATTAGAAAATTTAAGTTCAAACATAATGTATCTGGTCATCAATTTGTCATCAAAATTGGTCAAAAGAGCTTGAGAAGCTTGGCAAGTCAATAAAACTAGCTAAATAAGGTACCATCTAGAATTTTATCATTTAGTATAAGCCTGGCAAGGAAAAGGTTGATGTTGAACCATGTCCAAAACCTTTTATTTGACATGGTGTTAACCTTATTTTCAAATTGTGCATAGGTTGAGAACCAATGTATTGTAGCTGTTGACTTTAAACTACATTCGTCCTTGAATTATGTTTATCTAAGTCGCATTTTACTCTACATTATTATGGATGTTATAACCTATTGTATTAAAAGTGGAGACTAGTGATTCATAATGATCCTACATTAATCTAACAACTCTTTCATGAGTTCCACAAGTACCATTTGGTCATGTTGGATGTACTAAAATGTTGGCTTAAATTATTGCACAATTTTATGAGCAAGGAATGTATAAGTATGCTAGAGTATTTTCAAAATTGTTTTACTTTGCAATAACCAAGACTACTATTCCTTATACCATCAAGTTTACTTGAGTTGCTATCTATTCTTGACCAAATATGATACTAGGTCAGTAACTATAATTGGTCAAGACCCAACTTTTTTTTAAGAGTGTAGCATAATAAACACCACAATTTAATTATGACTTAATTCATTTGACTTACCTCATGCGACAATTGATTCACTCTACAATACATCTCATACAAAGATAAAGTTTTTACTAGCCAATTTGGTAGCATTTGTTCAAATTGAATGGAACTCCCTAAATCTATCAGTAGTATGCTGACGACGGAATGCAACGTCAATTAAAGGGTCCTCGCGTTGGACTTAGTTGGAAAGGTAGGTGTTCGGCATGTCCCTTGGTTGCAAACTTTTTTAGTAGAGCGGGTTCGGAGATCCCATTCCTCACGATAGTTAATCTAATAGCCAATCTAAAATAAAGAACAAATGTTTTGGATATGTGGCTTGGGTGTTTTACCTTTTAAAATCCAAAAAAGTAGGCAAAATTACTTCCTTTGAAAAAATATTGGTACAATACTTTCTATCACACTAATATTGGTATCCCATATTTCAAGGTGGTGTATAATCAAGATCTTCCCTAGATTTTGACATATGTTTCTCTAAATAAATTAGAATTTAAATCTAATTTAACTTCACAAAATTAGTTTGTTACGGTAAAGTTTGCACCCACATGTATATTATTATTTGGATTAAATATGACTTTAGTCTCTAAACTATAATGGGAAATTGGATTTTGTTTATGTCCCAAACTTTAACATGAATGAATGTATAATTATGGGTTAAATATGGTTTTGGTCCTTCAACTTGTAGTGAAAATTGAAATTAGTCCCTCTTGAAAACTTTGAACTAATTTAGTCTCTTATCTTTAGAAATGCGTGGATTTAGTCCTTTAAATCAATTTTTTTTAATTTATTTGACATTTTAAACGTGTTTCTCAACTAACATTGAAGTGAACATGTGTCAAACAGTGTAAACAAACTACAATAATATAATGAAATGTGTTTGAAACGTCAAATAAACTTAATAAAATTTTGTTAAAAGGACTAAATCCACGCATTTACAAAGTTGAGGAACTAAATTGATTCAAAGTTTCCAAAAGAGCCTAATTCCAATTTTCACTAAAAATTGAATCACCAAAAACAGATTTAACCCTATAATTATCATCACCAAAAGACGTTTAAGGATTTGTCGACTTGATAAACGACGTTGCCACATGTGTATTCATGTGTTGACACATGTGTGTCCACGTCAACACGTGAAGACACAAGTGACAACACTATTTGCAACATCAGCAAATCTTTAACACCGTTTGGTCACAAAGGCTACATTCATTCATTAGATGAAAATGATTTAAAGTTTGAGACAAAGACTAAATCCAATGTATGAAAGTTAAGGCACTAAAAACATATTTAATCTTTTAAAATTAAAATGTATAATATGTTTTGTAATTAATATTAGATAGTTTTGACTTGAGTATTCAATCCATTATATATATATATATATATATATATATATATATATATATATATATATATATATATATATATATATATATATATATATTCTACATATATAATATAAAAATATAAATTGAAAAAAGATATAACCAATAGATTACTACTTGTAAAAACATAAAATAAAGAGAAAAAATGTAAGTATTTAAAATTTTATTTCCTATTAATTTTGTATGTTTCTTAACTTATTTTTTATTTCTTTGATATCTTTATACAATTTAAATGTTTCTATTACATTATAAGTACAGAACATCACTACAATTTTTCATGAACTTTTTCTATAAAAATGCCTATAGATTAAAAAATTAACATTTCTTATATTTTGATAAAGGATAAAAAAAGAAAAATAAATACAATTTGAAAAAAAAAAGTCTACTACTTTTCTATTATAATTTATTTCATTTAATTTTATAATTCTATTTCGAAATTTTACTAGACAAAAAATAAAGATTTTAAAAAATATGGAACTATTACCCTATAAGGTTTTTAAGTCGGTATAGTCATGGTTATGTGATGTGAAAAACAATAATAGGTCTATTATTTCCACGTCTAAATGTCTCCATTTTTTAGACAACCAAATGCAGAAGTCTAGTTGCACTTTAACCAAAGAATAATATTAATATAAAAAGTAATTTTATAACTAACTAAGAAATATATATATATATATATATATATATATATATATAAAAGATTCTCCTTTTTGTGTTCATATTTCAAAATATCAATTTTAACCTTTAAATATAATAATTTATTAAAATTTTAAAAAATGACCATTACTTTTACAAGTTTTTTATAAAATCGGTTATCTTTGCTTCTTCTCTTCTTATTTATTTATCAATGGTTATTCTTTCATCAGTCTGATATATTTCACTTTATTTTTAATAAATATAATTTTAGTTTATATATTAACTTAATAACATTACAATATTATAATATTATGCATATTTAAAAAATGCATACACATATGCGATAGCGCCTGTGTTTACGCTATTAAAAGAAAATTCGATGATAATCAAACCATAATTAAAATCCAGTTATAAAACACACAATACAATACTTTTTCTTTTATGTTTATAAAATAAAAAATTAATATACAAGAGGCTCATGAAATAAATTATTAAACTAATATTTCACTATCAAGTGAGACAAATAAGAATTACCTTCTTCTTTTTTTATTCAAGAATGGAAGAGAAAAAATGATAAATGAGAGCAAAAATAATAGATATTTTTCTCTTCAAAAACAAAAGAAAACAGATGAAAATGGGAGATGAGAATAATTTGTGACAAACTAAAGACACAATTAAAGAAAAAATAAAAAATATCTTGATAAATCTTTTTATTATTTATTATTTATTATGTTTGATTTTGTATTTTATTATTTACTAACATTTAATGTTGTATTTTATAAAAGAAATAAAAATATTTAAGTTAATTATTATTAATTTATAATATTAAAAAAAAATTCAAAATTTTTGGGTGGGGCCATGCCCCCTGGTCTCCACAATGCTCCGCCACTGACGAGGACTACATCCAATCCTTTTTAAAGTTTGAGGATCATATTATATCAAAGTTTGAAATAGGAATAAAATTCCATTTCCCATCATAGTTTATAGAATACACATATATTTAACCCATATTATTATTATTATTATTATTATTATTATTATTAGGGTTAAATATGTTTTTGGTCAAAGTTGTAGTAAAAATTAGATTTAGTCCCTCTCCGAAATTTTGATCCAAGTTAGTTCCTCAACTTCTAGATACGATGGATTTAGTCATTTTAATAACATTTTGTTGAGTTTATTTGAAGTTTCAAACGCATTTCATGATAATATTTGACTTAACTTTGAAGCAAAAATGTGTCAAATGATGTAAACAACTCAAATGTTATCATGAAATGTGTTTGAAAGATCAAATAAACTTAACAAGATTTAGTTAAAAGGATTAAATCCAAACATTTCTAAAGATGGGGGACTAAATTGGTCTAAAGTTTCAAAGATGAACTAATTCCAATTTTCACTGAAATTTAAGGAATCAAAAACATATTTAACCCTTATTATTATTATTATTATTATTGTTATTATTATTATTATGGTTAAATATGTTTTTGGTCCCTCAACTTTTAGTGAAAATTGGAATTAATCCATCTTTGTACTTTGGCCCAATTTAATCTCCAACTTTTGAAATGCATGAATGTAGTCCTTTCAACCCAATTTTGTAAAGTTCATTTAACATTTCAAATGCATTTCGTGATAGCATTTGAAATGTTTACACCATTTGACACATTTTACTTCAATATTAGCTAAGAAACTATCACGGAATGCATTTGAAATGTCAAATAAACTTAACAAAATTTGGTTAAAAGGACTAAATCCACGCAATTATAAAGTTGGGGGACTAAATTGGACCAAAGTTTTGAAGATGGACTAATTCTAATTTTCACTCAAAGTTGAGGGATCAAAAACGTATTTAACCATTATTATTATTATTATTATTATTATTATTATTATTATTATTATTATTATTATTATTATTATTATTATTATTTTGCCATATCTATAGTCAATGTTAGACTATAACACATTTCCTTACACCGAGGACTCTATCTCAATCAAGTGACAAGTGACGGATCTTTAACACATTTGTTGGGGATGTCATAATCTTTATATAGATTTATAAAACTTTTTGGGGTGCCAAATATATAAAATATATTTAAAATAAATTCAAGTTTAAAAAATATTTTAAATTATATAAATATAAAAAAAAATTAGGGGGCCAAAGCCCCTTCGTATCACCGTTAAGGTTCGACACTACAAGTGTTACCTGTTAGAAAATGATTACTCAAATAATACTAATAATAATAAAAATATAAAATGATATAATAATAATTATTATTAAATCAATAATAATACTAAGACATGTATCTAAAACAATGAATATTAATCAAAGATCAACAGTTATAATAACAATAATAAATAAAAAATAAACAAGGAAAGGAGTAGAAATATCCTGGGATGAGGCACGCATAGCGCTATCCTTAGAGAGAAAACGCCCTTACTGCACAGGGCTAAACAAATACACAATCATAAGTGTTTTAAATCATGTGTTTCTCTCCTAAGATACAATAACCTGTTAGATCAATCGAGTGCAGTGAAGGATCTCCGAACCTTATGAACACCACTACTTTAAGATAATATAGAGAAGAAAAGAAGAACACTTTTAAGAAAAACTCTAGTGTTTGTTGTATCTGTTATTGTATTTTTCCCCATGCACCTAGGTGGTATTTATAGGTAGAAAAGGGAGAGAAAGAAGTAAATTGTAATAAGAATATAACCGTTAGCCATAAAAAACATTAACCCATAAATTAAAGGTCTATAAACACATGAGTAACAATAAGGTTTTTATTTTAATTATTTATTTTTTTAAATTATATTAAAATATTTCTAACAATCCCCCACATAATTTAAAAAAATAAAATAAAACAAAAATATATTATCTTTTAAAACAAAATATTGTAGTTCAGTGTAAGGAACCTTCCGGGTCTGACCCTTACACCTAGTGCTTATAAACTTCTACCCGAGAAAATGCAGAGACTTGATTGTCTTGAGCTACATCCCCTGTGACCAGGTTTTACTAAATAACACATACAATATCGTTGTTTATTATAGGTTCTAATCAGTAGCTGCACGTTACGGTCTTGTGCATGTATCTTGTTTCATAAGTGTCACTTAGAGACTTGCCCATGTCTCACAATGACGATCCCGCCATCACACTCACTAGGTAAACCCTCAAAGGGTGGTTTGTGACTCACACCCCTACAATAATTGTTATTGGGTTTATTAAGAGGTATTTTATAAAATAAGCATAATAATGCACATACCTCAACCATTAGGTTTATTAAGAGGTATTTTATAAAATAAGCATAATAATGCACATACCTCAACCTAATTATTGCCACAATTTATAGTACACCTCGCTATAAGAATGAAACATAAAATTTAATCAAATTATTTAGTGTACTTTAGTCAACAACAACTTCATTGTTACCCATTCAACTCCATTCCATGGGATCACCATTCATGTGGAGATGGGTGTCCATTGTTGCAACTAATTTACTGGGCTATAGTCACATTCCCTTCGACGACTCAAATACTTGTTGTTGATGCATCAACCTTTTGATAAACAGATCTGCAATATTTCTTTTTAACCTAACAAAGCCAATAGAGATAACCATGAGTAATTAAGTTTCTAATACATTTGTCTCTCATTCTTATATGTCAATTTTTTCATTGACATTTTTACCAGACACTTTAAATATAACAATTTGATTGTCAGGATGCATTGAACAAATGGAATAATTTATGCTTGCATAGTAGATCATGACAACAACTTTTTAACATATTTCCATGATATGACATCTTCATCCAAGGTTAAAACATAACCATGACCAATAATTGATATTGTGCCACCGGAATCAATATCCAATTTACATTAATATATATGATTCAATAATCTCAAGAAATTTATTAGAATAAATAACCAAATATTTTTTTTTCTCATTAAAAGGTATATTAACCTTTACAAGTAGAGATGGCAAATAAACCCGTGCTCGTGGGTATCACCCGAACCCGTCCCCGTTTTGACGGGGAATCCCCGCTTTGACTGGGTATGGGTAATACCCGAAATTTTCAACTGGGGATGGGGATGGGGATGGGGATATATATATACCCGCCCAAATACCCGTCCCCGCTTAAATTACTAAACTATTTATAATTTATTAAATAATCTAAAAAATATATATAAATAAATAATATATTTACACATAAAATATAATATAATATAATATAATATAATATAATATAGTATATATA
The DNA here is from genome assembly GCF_037176805.1 of Vigna unguiculata. NCBI lineage: Eukaryota > Viridiplantae > Streptophyta > Magnoliopsida > Fabales > Fabaceae > Vigna > Vigna unguiculata. The sequence goes on along the minus strand of NC_140798.1, from coordinate 26,830,289 downwards.
CATATAAATAAAATATACTTTTATATATATATATATATATATATATATATATATATATATTTACACATATACATGTAATATAATATAATATAATATAATATAATATACATATAATATATATACATAATAATATAATATAATATATATAATATATACGTATAAAACAAATTAATCATTTAACTAGTGAGATCTTTTATAAACAAATTTATAACATGACAAATTTATAAAAATTTAAAAGAAATATATATATATATATATATATATATATATATATATATATATAAGCATAAAATATCTACGCATATACATATAATATATATACATAATAATATAATATATATTATTATATTTATATTATTATATAATATAATATAATATATACTTAAAATAAATATATATCTATAAATATATATATATATATATATATATATATATATATATATATATATATATATATATATATATATAAACATAAGATATCCACACATATAATATATATATACATAGTAATAATAATATAATATATAATATAATATAATATATATAAATAATTATATATATATATATATAAACATAAGATATCCACACATATAATATATATATACATAGTAATATAATATATAATATAATATATATATATATATATATATATATATATATATATATATATATATATAACATATTTCTCATTCTCTTTGTTTTTTGTTATACACTTTGTTTACTCTCTCAATTGTCTGGTTTGTTTTTCAAGATTTAATTTTGAAGGTAATTTTTCTTCTTCTTATTACATAATTTTTACTCTCTGTACATGGTTATGTTCAAATAGGTGTTCCTCAATTTCATTTTATGAAATAATTTTTAGGTTACACATTTGATTATCTTTATTTATTTATTTATTTTCATGAAAATGTTTGACTCTTATTTTGTAGCTCTTCTTCTTGTTACTTTGGTTATACACTTTTTTACTCTCTTTTAATTGTTTGGCTTGTTCTTTAAGGTTTAAGCATATCTTCAAGGTACTTTTCCTTTTATCATAATCTTAATTATACATTTTTTTTCCGTTATGTTATGTTCAAATGGATATTCTCAAATTTGGGTCACACATTTAATTATCTTTAGTCCTTTATGATAATTTTATTTATTATTTATTTTTTGTTTCATGATAATGTTTAATTATTTACTATAGAGGCTTTGATGTGTACAAGAAGTTGGATATGGAACTCAAACCATCTAGGTAAGTTACTCAAATTTATTAATATTTTTTGTTAGTATTTTTTGTGAATTCTCATCTAATATTCTACATTTGATGTTTGTAGGTGTTAAAAAATTAAAAGGAAAAGATGTTCTCATGAGTGAAAATGAATCTGATGAAGAAGGTACATTATATTCTAGTAATTAAAATTTTCAATTTCAATTATTATATCATATCTAATTTTTCATTTTTTTTCTATGTGTAGGTGGATCGAATGCAAATGAAACCACTGATCATTTGTAAAATTAATAAATATTTTGGTTATTATAAAATTTTAGTAATGTGTAATTTTTTAGCTTTTATATAATTATTTGAATTTTATTTAGTTGTTATTTGATACTTTAATTTGAGATTTATACTATTATAATATTTTTCTTAATATTTGACATCATGAAAATCAAAAAGAGTATGTTATTTTAATATTGAATATTTTGATAGTATCATGATTCCGTTGGTGTGATTTTTAAATTTTTTTTATAAAAAATATTTAATTGATATATGGAACAATAAAAAAATGGGTATGGGTATGGGTATAAGAAAATACCCGTTACCCGGTGGGGATGGGGATGAGTCAAAAGTTGTATACCCGTTGGGTTTGGGGATGGGGATGGGGATGAATTTTTATTATGGGGATGGGGATGGGATCATGATACCCGTACCCGCCCCGCCCCGTTGCCATCCCTATTTACAAGACACCCCTACACTTTGAAATATTTTTAATGTGGTTATTTTTTCTTTCATAACTCATAAAAAGTTTTATCATAATCTGTTGTATTCAAAATATGGTAAGCAGGATATAAAATTTCACGCGATGTAATTTTATAGGCAAAGACAAGCTTGAACTTGTAGAATAACATTTACCATATCAAAACATTTTTTTTCTTTCTTTCTTTCGCTACATCATTAGATTAACACTGTATGAAAATGTTGCTTAATGAATTATACCATGAATTTTACATAAAAACACTCATTTGTAAAGACATGTATCATCACTTCTGTATTTAATTAATTTTGCACCTCAAAATTTTATAATTTTAATGATCTCTAACCAGAATTTCTCAACAATTATAATAATAGCATGTCATATAACATAGCTTTCAACATTTGTAATAATCAAAGAAAGTTACTAAATATTTTATTACAATAAAAAAATACTCAACTCAAACAAGTCATCACAAGTATATCATTTACCAACTAAAACACATGTCTTGAATTAATAATCTTATTGCACTTAGAAACCACTTCATAATCTTATTGAGCACAAGAAAGTTTCTAAATTCAGAAACATAAAAAACTCCTTTTTATTCATAAATCTGATAATTTATTTGTCATTTTTTTTATATAAATATCAAGCTAATTTTTTTTTCCTTTGCAAATGCAAAGTTTAGTTCAAGTGTTTTCCATAACACAATAGTAGTTTTAATATGACAAATTATTTCATAATTATTTTCATACAAAACACTTAAAATATATACATGATATAGAACATCTTTATCAATGGTAAGAATAGACAATATTAAAGCATAAATTAATATAACAGTAAAAACATTAGTTTTAGACATCACAACAAATTATTCAATGAGTAGGAATTTCATTTATCCATAATTTCATTTACTGTTACCAATAGAAATAGAAACAATTATACACATAAAGTTTTAGGCTTATAGGCTTAGTTGAAATTGATTTAATTATAACCATAAGAAACACATTAGTTTATAAAATATGTTTTCAGTCTTATGCTCTATATTGTTTTTAATTTTAGAAATAAATACAAATGAGTAATCAAAAATAGAAATAACAAGAAATTTTTCTCTCTAAGAATGTTAGAAAATGATTACTCAAATAATACTAATAATAATAAAAATATAAAATGATATAATAATAATTATTAAATCAATAATAATACTAAGACATATATATAAAACAATGAATATTAATCAAAGATCAACAATTATAATAACAATAATAAATAAAAAATAAACAAGGAAATGAGTAGAAATATCCTGGGATGAGACACGCATAGCACTATCCTTAGAGAGAAAACGCCCTTACTGCACAGGGTAAACAAATACACAATCATAAGTGTTTCAAATCATATGTGTTTCTCTCCAAAGATACAACAACCTGTTAGATCAATTAAGTGCAACGAAAGATCTCCAAACCTTATGAACACCACTGCTTTAAGATAATATAAAGAAGAAAAGAAGAACACTTTTAAGAAAAACTCTAGTGTTTGTTGTCTCTGTTATTGTATTTTTCCCCATGCACCTAGGTGGTATTTATAGGTAGAAAAGGGAGAGAAAGAAGTAAATTGTAATAAGAATATAACCGTTAGTCATAAAAAACCTTAACCATAAATTAAAGGTCTATAAACACATGAGTAATAGTAAGGTTTTTATTTTAATTATTTATTTTTTAAATTATATTAAAATATTTATAACATTACCTAACAAACTTGACTATAATAGGTTTGAAAGACTATTATCTTGAGAAAGTAAATTTTAAATTTAACTAAACTTTATAAAATTTGATCTATTACAATTATTATTGTACATGTGAGATTTCTAGTAATTCGTGACCAAGGGTCAACTTTAGGTCATACTCAATTACTACAAAGAGATATTATATTGACAAAATTGAAAGAGAATCTTTAATAAATACAAAAAAATCATTATGCTCTTTTGTGTTGCAAACAAAAAACATAACATATAGGAATTCTTTTTGTTAGGAAGGTAATAAGTGTTTGAAATTATTGTTGGGAAGGTTTTATTGTTTGAATTTGTTGTTGAGAAGGTTATAAATATTTTCCTAATGATCTTCGTTATAAGTGCTTGAAATGATTTTTAAGAAGATCATTCTCTCTAAATTTTGTGTATATAAGTTAGACTATTCCAAATACTCTAGTATAGTTATATAAAATATTTCCTCTGCTGATAAAAAAGCACAAAAAATCATGAAGAAAATGTTGATAGAAAGATATTTCCAAACTATTTTCAAATTGGAGTAGGGTGTTGGTGAACCTACATCCATATACACAACTACAATTGGTTTGAGTAAAAAAACCAAAAGATGAGCCTAAAGTCTTTGTTTTTCCTATATTAAGAAGAGAATGTTATATTACTTATAAATTACTAATATCCCAACAATTGTAACACCCCATTTAATTAATAACGTAATTAAAGGAAGCGTCACACCAAAAATATAATAGCGCAGTCTTGGAGTTCCCACATAACTCCTTACAGTTATCCCATGCATACAACGATGCCAAACTAACCAGATACAGAAAAGTTTAGTAGCGATAAAAAGGAAATTTAAAGGACAGCCAATACATGGGTTGTGGCCCTAAAAGAAAGTCCACTAAGCAGGATCCAGCCCAGGCGGGCTAAGCAGCTGAGTCACCGTTTCCCTGTTGACTGCGAGAACCTCTCGCATCTGCTCACATCAATAAATTGATGATCATCGCAAAAAGAGAAAAACCACATACAAGACAACCAGACAAGCAAACAGGGTAAGCTAGAGTAAAACAGTTCATCAAGTAGTTACATGCCATTACACAATCAAAGCATTATATATATATATATATATATCATCCAAACATGTTCTGACTTCTTAAACAATACACTAGACTCTGACTCGACTCATCCGGATACATATAATCTGGTCAGATTCAGCGAATGCTTGCACTTATGGTGGATTACCTTGCTCACCCCCGAGTTGCTCACCCCCGAGCTATGTATTTCAAGTGTTACAATGATTCAATCCCCACACACAAGGTTAGCCCTTAATGAGTTTCAGGCCTCCTACTACTTTCACCACAAGAGTCAGTCCACTCTAAGTGAGACTAACTGACTCCTTAGAGTGTCAGGATGCAATCTTACCTTGAATCCTTACCAAATTATATAGATGGGGTACCACCATGGACACCCACTAACAGGGGCCATGGAATTACGTCCCGATCACTAAAGCACTACCTTGAAATCTCACCTAGAGATTTTAAGGAATTACGCACTAACACATACCAAACATACTCAATCAATAAAGTAATATTTATCATGCACAGAACTCTCATGCCAACCTTTATAACCAATTCCTCATTCACATTCCATGTTGAATTCCATTCCATTCACCCTTTCCCAAATCATGAATGTAGAAGTGTATTTCATACCGATACCATGCCATATTCATTAACCAACCTTCACTCATGTCTCATATCAAATCCATACCAAAATCATCATTTTAATTCCATGAATCATCCCATACGTACATCATGTTCACGTCATGTTAAAACTTATGAATCACAATTCATAATCCATCTTATTTATTCAAAATCACTCAATTCATACCTTAAAAGTAATATCAATACAAGCACAAAGTCATCATTTAGGAAAAAAGAAACATCAGAGCCAACCACATTCTTGCCCAGCATCTCGCTTAGGCAGAAAGGTCTCGCTCAGGCGAGAAGGACTCTCGCTCAGGCGAGTTCCTTTCGCCTAGGCGAGAGCTCGACTTCCAGAACAGTGGCCTTACACGCATTCTCACTTAGGCGAGACTCTCCTCGCTCTCGCCTGAGCGAGACGTTCACTCGCTCAAAAATAAAGTTGGTCGCCCGGGCGACGACTCGCATAGAATAGCCTGGGCGAGCCTCTATTAATCTCGCCTAGGCGAGACAGGCTCGCTCGGGCGAGAAAACCAGTGCTCACCACAGTTCTCGCGTGCAACAGACAAGCATTCAGGCCAAATAATGTTTAAACAAGTTTCCAATCCATTAAAGTCATCAATCAAGTCAGGCCATCAGGAAACGGAAGTAAAACAAACAACATATCAAAATAAACAAGCGAACCCTAGCTTCCCTTACCTAGCAGAAGACTTCTAGACCAAAGCTATCTAGCACAGCAGCTCCGATGTTAGCTCAGGAACAACTTAAGGAGTTGGAAAAAAATAAAGGGGACAATAGGAACATAAGCTACCCAGGATGACAGTAGCAGAAAAACAAGCACGGATGAGGGAACACTTACGTGGAAGGAAATGAACTGGTTCGAATTTGCTTGACCAAGGTGACACCAAACCATAGCAAAGAGGGAGACGACTGCAGCTCTAAGATTTTCTGAAAAAATAGAATGAGTAAATTAGGACAGACTTAGGGTTGAGTTTTATCCTTTTGATCAGCCCTAGACCCAACTGATTTGGAATGGTCCTTTAAAATAAGGTATAAATATAAGTGGGCCTTACAACAATCAAGACCCATCCGATCTTTCTTACTTTATAACTTTATCATGAAGATCATAATTGTAAGTGAAAATAAATTTACTCTAATATTTGGTTCAATCTATTTTATAATTAGGGTGAACCGACTTGATTTATTTGACATATAGTTAAAAAAATATTAATATATTTTATTTACTATCGATTGATAAATTAAATAAGTTTGATCAATATAAATTTTAAAAAAAAAAAAAAACAAAATATTTTGTTAAATTTCTTTTATTTATTTATCAAAATATTCTTCACAAAATTAAGACTTTACAACAAAAGTTAAAAGTTTAGCATAATACATAATTTATATAGAATTAAAGGATTAAAATATCACACCAACTCACTCTTTAATCTTAATAAACTTCAGTTTTTGAAGGTTTATCATTACTTTTTTCTCATCAATTCCAAATTTTTACATAAATCATAATATATAATGAATTATTTTAATTTAACATTATTTTTGTAATTAGTTGAATATTCAATTCACTCTTTTTAAGTGAATAGAAATTAAAAAAATGAAAAGAAGGTAAATAAATTTTCAGAATAAATTTTTTCATTGAAACATGAAATTAATTTCTGAATAATGTTTCATTAGAATATTAAATAATTTGTGGAATAATATGTTTAAACGGGAAAAGAAGTGAAATGTTCAAGGACAAATTGGTTATTTCATCTAGGAAAAGACCAGGACTAGTGCAATCCCCGAGGTGGGTCAATCCATTCCAAATTATGGGTCAAACCAGGATTTGTAATCCTTGAGAAAGGCTTCACCATCAATTTATTTTGAGGTGTTAAAGTAAAATCTTGAAGAAATCATTTTTATGCATTATTAAAAAAAGTAAACATACTAAAACATTTCTTTAAAAATGATAATATGTTGATGAGTTATTATTATTATTATAAGTAAAGTAATCTATTTTTCAAACATGCCCTAAAGTGAACTATTTTGAACAATAATTACTATTATATTATAAGTGTTTAGGGAAAACTTTTGATAAACAAATGTCAAAATAATAGATATAGAGTTAGAAAATACTGTAAATATGTCACAATTCTTTAGCTTGACCGATAGAGTAAGAAATATATAAATAAGAGATAATGTGGTCACTTTCATTTAGTTACAAACACTTATTACACCCATCTTTCTAAGCCTATCACCACATCTATGGATTCAAATATTAGTTTGCACCCAACTTTTATATTAATGCAAGTTTTTTGTTTTCTCATTTTTAATTACTTTCATTGACTCAATGCACAATCTTTTCTTTATATCATGTATGCGTTTCCATCTATAGAACACTTTCTACTTTTTGAGTACCATGCTTTAATGTTTTAAAAAAAAATAATCAATTAAACTTAAATTTCTTGGAAAAAAATAATGGCTTTTATAAAAGGACGAAGAAGTGGTATTTATTATAATAAGAAGATGAAGATGCATATAAATTGTGTTCTCCAACACAAACACAACACAGAAGAGAGAGCGAAGTAGATAATTAATTGGATTGTCGATTTGTTACAGGTCTATGAAGCTATACCCAGAGATAGATCAGAGTTCACAGAACTTAGCTGTCACAAACAAAACTCAAACACAATTCTTGAATTGAATTGAATTCAATTCTTAACGAGGCATGCACATAATGCAATCTCAATTCCTATAAGCCTATAGCCTCATTCTTCAAATAGAAAAAGCATTAAATATGACAATTATAGTTACCACTATGATCATAGTAAAATATATTTTGTTTTTCTTATCTGAATCTCATCTCTCCCACCAAACATCTGAACCCTGAAGAACTGAAAAAAAGTATTAATTGAATTTATAAATGGAGAGGAAATGGAGGGGTGTGATGATGATGATGGTAACAAAGGGATATGTGTATTAAGTTGGTTGCTTTTCTCGATTTGTGAGAAGTGGAAACTGAAAAACGACATTGAAATGAAGTAACCCGAAACATGAATTGACAAGTGAGGTTGATCACTCTACACTTGTTGAATAAACAGCGGGAGAGAGAAGAAGACACATCCAAACCCAAATTTTGCATAGAAATTCTAAACCACACCATCATCTTCTCTTCCCAAACCCAATAATTGTTGTGTTCTTTTGCTCTTGTAGGGGCTCTGCCCTTTTCTCTCTCCCCAACACTCTATTTATTACTCTGAATCTATATTCATAATTGCCCATGCCATGCACATCACCACTAACATTTTTATTCCATTCTTCTTCTCTACTCACAAAAAATATTTCTTCAATCTTAATGCTATTATATACTTCACATTGTTTAGGTATATGACAAAACTGATACAATCCACAACTTTATATAATAGTAAACCTATGTTCTTGCTAAATTACCTATTATCAACTTTGAATATGAAATCATAGTTATCTCCTTATTACTTTTAACTTTCTAGAACCAATCTTCATGCATTTTATAGGATTTGTTTTGTTGGACCACATAACAAAACAAAATTGAAAAACTTTAACCATACCAGGAGACATATATTTAAACATTTTATTCTGAATATCGTCTTGTTTCTTTTCCAAATATACCAGGGGATGATTTCACACCCTCACCAACTTTTTCTTCTCTTAGTTTTTCAAACCAAAAGTATGTTGCCAAAGATTCTCTGTCATTGCGCAAGGGTTCATTCATATCTTACATAGTTTGTAATTAATGAATGATAGATACAAGGTAAACATTTTTTGTTGTTGGGGATACATAACAGACAATTTAACTTTTGTACTTTCAACTTCTCCAACTCAATTACTGCATCTCTCTTTCTCAAATTTTCTTTCATAACAAATATGTCTTCAAATAACCTTCTGCAGTGTTTTCTAAACTTGTACATATGTTTACAGATTAAAGAACATTTTAAATTGATTGTCACAGTTCTTAATTGTTATATTATTGATTTTTTTTTTAAATGTAGAAAACAGAATGAATCTACCCTACACACATCCAAGTATAGGCGAAATTTAAAGTTACTTTTCTTACTAGTATAAAACGAATATTAATACTGTTGTAAACATAATTATTTAAATTGATTTTTTAAAAGTATTTATTTAAAGAAGAAAAAAATGGTTGGAATAGAAAGGAAATAGTTATTAAAATATTGTTGGAGGTGGCAATTGGAATAGGTGCAACAGAGGAAGAAAAGGCTGATAGAGTCAGAATCCCTCCACTGCCATGCCGCCCTAATAGCTAACTAGCTATGCCTCTGACCCCATTAGCCAACCAAGACAACTCATCATGCATCTTCTCACCTCTGCTATCTCTCTCTCTCCTCTTCAATTTCCCTTCTTAATTTCACTCTGCATCTTTCATCTCTCTTTTATTCACTGTTACACACTCTCTCTCTCCTTCTACATTTTTTCATTTCTCCTATATATACCCTACCCTTTACCTCTTCCTTCTGTGTCTTTTCTACCTATTCATGTTATTCATATCTTCAATCACCCCTCCTTGTTTTCTTTCCACCCTAATATTCTCCTTCAAGCCTTGTTTTAATTGCATGTTACAGTTTCACTGAACATGTTCCTCTCCTCCATCTTCTAAGCTTTTGATTTACATTACATTCCTTTGTGCTTTCCATATGTTTGTTACAATGTTTCTTTCCTGCACATGATAACCACATCTTACTGCTGAACTCGGAGAAGTGATGTGGTGAAAAAGATCACAAGGGAAAAAGTGAAGCTGCCAGCATGATCTAGCTTTGGTTAGTGTGAGGCAGTGCGTGTTTGCTAACCCTTAACCCTTACTAGGTCATGCTGTGCTGGCCTCACTCCTTCCTCTTTGGAGACCAATAAACCCTTAACATTCACTCATACGTATCTAAAGGAATGAAGGTGAGTATAACTGTTAAAATCTTTATTTACAATCTTTATTTACCTGTGTTAGCTGCAATGGTATATTCTCTACGCGTTTCTGTTATTGCAGGCACGCTCAGCACCCTTTTTTTCCTGTCATTTGTTTTTCACTTTGTTATATCTCTTAATCTTTTCGTTGGTTTCATTGAGGGTTAGCTTTTCCTGCTTGGCTACAAAAATTGTGATGCAGATCTTTGGGTCGTAGCATTAGGGTTCCAGCCTCAAGTTAAATATTGTTCGTTTCTGCACAAAGAACGTGTAGCTGGGATCTGGAAATGTTTCATTCATCTATAAAGTAGATGTATGAACTTTCTGGGAATTTGTTAGCAACATCAAGGTTTAACTTTTAACTCAGATATTGACAGTGATTAAGGAAACCCAGTCTTCATATGATTTGAATGCCAGTGAACTTGTAACTGTTGCAAATCTTAACAAGAAGACAAGAAATGGTGATAGGAAAAGGGTACAACCATTTGTGTAACATCCTTGAACATTTTGACTTACTAGTTCAGTCTATTATCGGTTAGAACATTCTTAAGCTCTTTCTGTAACAATGCTTTCTTGAAAAGGCTGCTTCAGTAGATATTGAAACGCCATTATTGTGCTGTAAGTTATTACATTTTTCCGTTCTTGGTACTGTAAATATACCCATATGATGAGGTATCTGAAACTGCATGGGATAAATAACTTTATTTATTGTAAGCTGGAGTTTTGTCGGTGCGGTTTTTGGAAATTCACGTTCATGTGGTGAATCTGTTAGCTATTAATCTCAGTTAACAGATTCTGTGCAATTTCAATTTTTCAGCGTTTCAGTGATTGTGTGAGTATACAAATGTATTACGATAATATAATTAATTCAGAGAATAATTGAAAGCTTTTTCTTCTGCCAATTGGACAGTTTCAAAGATTTATAGGAGTTAGACGAAATTCTTTATTTTTAATGAGACTGCCCCAAGTAAGATTTACTGTCTTGAACTTGGCTTCCGTCTTCAGAATGCATTGTAGTTGTCCTCGTGAAGTTAACTCTGAACAATGAAGTGCAGGTTCTAAAGTGAGTATTATGCATACAAAGGCACTTGTAACCACTATACTATAAATCATACCATCGGATATCTTTGTATGCATATGGTTAGTGTTTGAAACACAGGACTATGTATGTGAATCCCTTATTCTTTACGACATACATATTTAATATAGTGATATTAGATGATACTTCAGATTTGGTTGATGTCGACACTTTTTCAGACGGTGATGTACATTATGTGAGATGTATAATGAACAGAATCTAAATGTTGTATTAAGGACGATGGTTATTTGCATTTGCTGATGTTAGATTTATTTTCAAGTTGTTTCATATTCTAGTTTGTTTTTTACCTCAACTATTATCGTATCTTGATGTATTTTTGTGCTAGTTCTATTTAATGTAATGGTTATCGTATAACCAGTGTCGTGCATTGGAAATGTTATATTGAATAATATTTAAAGGAAGAATATTTTACAGATTTGTTTAAAATACTATGATCATCTTATAGGTATTGGATAACATGATAAATTTTGTTTTTGGCACATGATGTATTTTTAAGTTATCCCAGTTTTTATATATTGTTTATTAAAATGTTAGTTGAACAGGTATTTTATTTTGATACATTCCTATAATTCAGCAAAATAGGAATCAGCTTAATTGGATTAGGTGACAAGGTGATATATTACTGTATTTTGATGTGAGGAATTTGGAATTAAATCTAGTTAAATGAAGTTGAAAAATAGTCCCTGAACGCGACATATAGCAAACATCATAATCCTTGCAGCTGATGTGTGCAGTGACGAAAATGTTCAACTTTTCAACTCTATTATCATAATAACTGAAATTTGAATGGTAAAAGTAAATTCACCGGAAGGTGTCTTTCTTTCGGGACTAAGGTATTGGAAAACCATTTAAGTGGGTTAACATTGCACAACTTTCTTTTCTTTCATTGGTGGTAGAAGTTTCTTGACAAAATTTAGTCGTCATAAAGCTAACAAATCATTCACTTTACAAGTTATTGAAAAAACCTACTATAGATCACTAAAATTAGCCTGGAATTAAATGTGAGCTTTTCCGTGAATGTTAGTATCAAAGAGTCTTGAATGAATTTGTAAGAGAAGAAGATAATAAGTTTATGGTCATTTATTTATCTTAGTAATTTGATTTTCAATTTATTTTGAATTTTTAATAATCTTTTCTTAAGTGTTAGTTTTTATCATATTTGAACAACTTTCTTTGAAGTATGAATATCTTATTGATTAGTTTTTTATCATATTTGGTTATCAAGATATGTTATTTATATATTATTTATTTATTTTATCATAGAAACAACACAAGAATTCAATTAAAATAATATACTAAAATAAATAGAATAAAATAAAGTGTTTTTTTATAACATGAAAAATGAAAAATGAATATTAAAGTAAGTTTTTCTTAAAGTGATATTTTTTCTTATATTTTTTATGAAATCAATCAAATTTTCATACCATATTTTATTATTGCTGTGATATTTTTTATTTCTTTTCACAAACCAGAATAGGATTGATGTCAAAAGTTGTCAATATTATTAATCGACATGGTCATAACATTAGGTTTCATTGATTAGATGTCATTTCCCTGTCACTTTTTAAATAAAGTGGTAACGTTAACTTATTTTCATTGTTTTGGAATGAAAGAATGAAAGGTAGGATTCCTTATAATATGAAAGAGACTCTAATGTTTATAATATATAAGATTTTGTTGCTTGTGTCAAGTTTCTCCATTAATCTTTCAATCCAAATAGTTTTTTTACAAGTTTCAGTAGTGATCAAAAGTTTCAGTAGTGATCAAGTACTGAAATTTTTGTAGTGGACTAAGTACTTAATTTTTGTAGTGGATAGAATTATTATATCCTATAACTTGGATAACCAACTTTTGCAAGTGTAAAAACATAGGTTAGTAAATCGCCTCTTATCAATATTGTCTGCAAAATCTAAATCAATATAACCTTTGACAACAATCTATGATCCTTCAAAACATAATGCAACACTCAAGGTTCATGTATATAAGAATCTTCTTAAAAACATTTTAATGTTCTCCATTCGGATTTGTCATGAATCTACTAACCATTCCCATTAGTTGTACAATGTCTAGTCTTGTACATATCATAACATACATAAAGGCCTCCCCTTGTAATATGGTACTCGATACATTTTTGTCCTCTCCGATTCATTGTTAGGATTCATACTTAAGGATAACTTACAATTGATAGGAAATTGGGTAAAATTGGCTTGTTATCTTTAATGTTGAAGTGTCACAAGATTTTCAGTATGTAATTCTTCTGAGATTACTAATTCTTCTTATCTTTCTGTCTTGATGAATTTACATCCCTAAAATCTTATTTTTAAAATCCAATTCCTTCATATCAAACTCTCTAGCTATCCGTGCCTTCAATTCTTTGCTGTTGACATGAGAAGCCAAGATGGTTTGCTTCTTGAAGATTTGATGAAGATTGAATGAAGCTCTTTTGAACTATCTTGAAGCCATAAACATTGGAATGAAGCCTACATTGATTAAGGAAAGGAGATTTGATGTTATCCATGGTGATCAAGGTTGGAATGTGCGCTCTCCATGTAGTTACATCATTAAGAAAGTGTACTTATAGTTTGTAATTCATGTATGTAACATCCCGTCAGGATATTACTGATTTAAATAAATAAAACTATTATAATTATAAAGCTGCTGCATTTATGAATAAACCTCATTTCCCAAAAACGCGGAAAATTTAATTTCTATTAACTTCTGAGGATAAAAGCAAAATCCATAGTTAATAAAACTGAAACAACATAATAAAACCTCTCATAAGAGTTTACAAAATAGTCCAACTCAAATAATACAAAAATGTATAAAACTCCCAAGCATTTCCCACGCTCCGTGACTAAGCCTTATCGACTCCACCTGCATCAACATTCTCTGCTCACGTGTACCGCGTACACGATCATCGCCAAACACAAGCAGATAGGGTGAGCTTATGAAAACAACATACATCATAACAATAATCAAATAACCAGTTATACAGCTGAAAACTCTACCAAAATCAAGATACCATAGCTTACTCAATTCTCTAACTTCTGGCCACAACCAGACCATTCGTGTTCTACCTCTCCTAGTGATTACCCCAAGATAATTTGCTGCCAAACCTATCGGCCACAACCGACAGAGCATGTGCGGGAACCAATGCCACGGATCATACATCATAACACCAGGTGGAGTTCCCAATTACGAACATAGTCCGTAATGTCCCAGGACTACCAAACTCGTTAGCCAACAACTGAGGAGGGCAATCTATCTGGACCCATCCGTACTGGCCACAACCAGCACACTCACATGGCAACACTCGCCAACCCGAGCTCAACTCAAGAGTTCCTCGTGTTCATCCGCCATCCCGAGCTCAACTCGAGGGATGTCATTCTGAGCTCAACTCGAGGAATGTACGTGCTTAACCCCTATCCCGAGCTCAACTCAAGGGATACGTTCCGAGCTCAACTCAAGGAACCCAGCAATCTTACCTTTAAAGCACCATCAAAATCCTTGTAGAACACCCTACAAAGTCCAATAACTAGGACTTACAGCAGCCAAATCGCCTAGCGAGGGACATGTACCCCTAGGCGCTATCCGCTTCCAAACCGCCTGGCGGGGGACACGTACCGTTAGGCGCCAAGCGCCTCAAAACTCACAAAGTCTGCAACCATCGCCTGGCGGGACCGTTCACATCGCCAGGCGGACGCTACTCGAGGAGCTACTTTTCTTGTCGCTATCGCCTGGCGGGACTTTTCCCCTCCGCCAGGCACCACTAACTTGCAGCCCCCTTTGTTTAACACTATCGCCAGGCGGTTCGCACATTACCGTCAGGCGCCATGACAGTATTTTCAAAATAACCATTCTGTTCTGGTTCAGGGACCATTTGCAATGTCTATACTCCATTTCCCCCTATTCAGAGTCTCGCTAATTGGTAATCTTTGCTACCTATAATGTCTCCAGTCAAAGTAATATCGCAATGGTATTTCACGCTCTAATTGTAACCATGAAGGTAGTTCCAACATTCACAATCATCCTTTCATGACAGGTTTCCCTATTACCCCATTCGTGCAGCACAACCACCAGGTTTCACAACCTTATTATCTTTACTAATACCGCCACCCCCATGACAAAACTACTTTCACCTATAATCCTCAAACATGTAATAGGACCCAGCTTTTTCCAAAAATCCCAAAACCTCAAACTTTCCGCAGTCATACACACACCCAAGGTTCTGTGACAGCACCTGGCGACAGATCTTGTGCCGCTATGCGGTTTCCCGCACCAGCAACTCCATACAAATTCATATTTCATACTAACAATCATAATTCAATTGTCATATTATTTCACAACATGATTATCATATATTTAAAATAATAATGAATAATAACACAAAATGGCATACATGGGATTCGAACCCAAATCCTCTCACACAATTAAAGTATCCTCAACCACTTGAGCTAGTACTTTTCCACGTCATTCCACTCATAATTTAATGTCATAATTAATTCTCCCACCCGCATTTATTAATTAATTAATTATTTAATTAATTAAATTTCACGGGTCTTACATTGTAAACCTTAAAGCATTAATTAGATGTAATTTGGTCTTTGTTGTGTTTTTAATCTGTTGAATGGTTTTTCAACAGGTTAAAATGTCTCTTTTAGTCTGTTGAATGGTTTTTCAACAGGTTAAAAGGTTGGTTGCAGTAGTCTTAAACTGCAACAAATTCAATCAGTTGATTTATTTTTTAATCGACAGATTTCACTTAAGTCAAGTGAAATCAACCAATTGATTTGAAAATCAACCTGTTGAATTTCGTAACAGTTTGACTATAAAAGCTGTGATTTTCGAAAGAGAGGTTTGTTGATCATTTTAGAGCACGATTTGGTTCTGGAAACTTGTGGAAACTCTCTCCTTCATGATCATAGGTGTTGCAGCTGTTGAAGATTGATCTTGGATCAATTCTTGAAGCTTTTGGCTTGGTTTGAAGCTTGGAGAAAGTGGTTTGTGGTAGGCAAGGTTGTGCTACCACTAAGGTTTGATCTTTTTCAAGCTTTGTGTGTGTGCCTGGTGGTTTTCCAGGTCTGCAAGAGGGTTCTTGATGTGCTGGTGTGATTCTTGTGTGATTCAAGAGTCTTTTGTGGTGTTTTTGCATATTTTGGAAGTGTAAGGGTGGATACTTTGTAAAACTTTTGAAATAGTGCAAAGTCAAGTTAAGGTTGCCTTGACAAACTGGATGTAGCTTAGGTTTAAGTGAACCAGTATAAAAATTTGTGGTGTCCTCTCTTCTCTAACCTTTCTCTCTTGCATTTTCATTTTAAAGTTTCAACTTGTGCTTTAATCATCTTTTTCATGTTCTTGCATGTTTTCATAGCATCTGAAGCATTGAGCATGTTTGTATAATCATTTGGAACTGATCTTGATTATTCTTGAGCATTGTTTCTGGTTTAAAATTCAAATTCGCATTTTTGCATTTTTTCCAGTATTTCAGTCGACTGTTTTTCAGTTTCAATCGATTGATTATACAAGAACAGAATCTGTTTAGTAAAATCAATCTGTTAACTCTATTTTTGATCGATTGAAAGTGTATAGTTCAGTATTGTTTTCATCCTAACTTGGTGATCTATTTGATTCAATTAAAGGTGGTTTTTAGCTTGCAAAGATAGCATAAATTTTTAACTATCCAATTCAACCCCCTTCTTGGCTTTTCAACCATTTCAAAACTAACATTTGCTTCAAACTTTGTTGGGGCCTATTGCCACACATGTCATCCACATACAAAAATAAGATGACAATGATTTAATCCATTAAAATAGGTACAATGATCTAATCTCAGTCTATTGTAACTATGGCTAATGATGAAGGAATAAAATCACTTGTACAAACACCTAGGTCCTTAATTTAAACCGTACAAAACCATGTTTTCTTATTCTTTAAAACCATCTGGTTGGAGCATTACTACATCACTATTAACAACAATCTTGTGGGTAGTGGAAACCCACAAGCAATACCTCTTCACATTGTTAGGGAAACACAAGAATATTCTTTTTCTAGATTTTGGATTCAACTTTATTCCTTCTTGGGTGTTGTATATCACTTACACAACACAACAAAATACGTGTAATGAGAATAATCTGTTGGTTTGTCACTCCTCATCTACATTGGTGTCTTTGTTGATTGTCCAATAATGGATCTAACCTTTCCAACAAGTGCACTAGTTTTATTTTAGCACAACAATGTTATATCCAGAGTAATTTGGTTTGGATAAAACAATGACTTATGATCTATTTGAGTTTGCAATTAAATAGTGATAACAATAGACAAATTCGAAAAACAAAACTTTGCATAATGATTGAAGTTATTAACATTGATAAGAATATTGAGATTGAACTTGACTAATCTTCTTCTATTGCATTGTTATCTACTATATTGTGTATCTTTCAAAGATCATCCAAATATGTGATGGTGGCAAATTTTTCAAATAACCACCTAAGTAGTTGTTCAACCTTTGACCATTCACCACTCAGCTCCTCTTGTTGGAAGGATCTTTTATTTCTATTACTTTGTATGACTTCACACCTTTTACAATGAAAGGTCCTGACCATTTAGACCTCAACTTTCCTGGAAATAATTTTAATCTATAATTTAACTAACATCTAGACTTGTTGGCCAGGCTTAAAATCCTTCTTCATAATCCCTTTGTCATGATAGGTCTTCACCTTACTCTTGTAGATATAAGATGATTCATAAGTCACCAACACCAACAATCTCCAAGGCATAATCATTACCCATGAACACGAATCTACTTGAGATAAATTTATAAGTGTAAAACCAATCTTGGTGGGAAGTCATGTGTCAAGTTGCACCTAAATTCATTATCCACCTATCATGTTGTTATCTTTCACCATTATAGTAAATTTACGCTTTGCTCACTAAAATATCATTGTCTTCTAAGGTACTTGTAACATAACCTTGTGAGGTTGGTGCTTCAAAGTTCTTTGCTTCATTCTTCCTACGCTTCTTACTTTGAGACTATATATGCCATAAGTTTGACTCTAACTAGATCCAACACCCTTAAAGTGTAGGTGCTTAACAATATTGTTATTTTTTATGTCAATGATAACTTGATCATACAAATCAAGTAAACTTTGAAGTAGAAGTTATACATGTTCATTTTCAACTACGTTGAAATTTGTTTTCAAAAGGGGGGCAAATAATGTATTAAGATTGTTCATGTGGTCAAATCACTGATGTAGACTCACTCATTCGAAGAGTATAGAGTTTTTTTTTCAAGAATACTTTTGTGTACTTAATCTCATGCAACTTGATGAAAGTATAACAAATGTCCTTCGTTGTAGCCTTCTATGAATTGTTGAATAAAATCACATTTGTCATTGTTAAGTGGAAAATTGCAATAGCATTATAATTTATTTTTGTCCACCTTTGATCCGTGATATCCATAGATCTTTCTCCAATTGCATCTCCATAATTTCTCTTTCACAAAATGTTAGTTTTTACAATGTAAAATTATCCTCATATTGTTTTCTCAATTTTAGATTTATTTCATACACATCAACATTTTTCATTCTTTTCAAGTTCTTAACCTTAATTAGTTAATAAACATAATTTTTGTGAACAACGCAAGGCTTTGTGGGAAACGATATATGGTCTTATCCACTTTATAACTTGTACGATTTTTTACACTTACCATTATTTCAACAAAGATCCTCTCACCATAATGACACTGCTTTATTTTATAATCAAATCAAGTTGAAGCTCCAACTCGATATCAATAAGAACTAGTTAGTGGAAAAGATTCAAAGGTTGAAGAAGTAGCGAACATCCTCAACAAGGTTAGTTCTAGTAAGGAATTCTCCTTTAAGAGTGTGCACAATCAAGCAACCTTTGAAGTCTCTTGGAAGATCTAGAGGAACGTGGCTCCAATCGGCAAAAATTTCTTAGATGACGAAGAAATTAACCATTGCCCTAACCCTAACCTTGCCCCCTACTATAACTTTAATTTTAGCCATTTACTCCAAGAAATGAAATGACTTCCTAGAATTTCACAAAGATGAAAACACGAAATCCCTCACGACCTCGATATGCGGTGAAAGTGGTGGATTGACATCGAACAAATATCATAATTGTTCTATCAATGTCATACCGAGTTTGAAGGAGACGATAAAAAGTTCTTTGCGTCGATGGTGATGAGGATCACCTTAAAAAAGCTTTCATCATGGATCAATGGTCTGGCCCAATTAGTTTTTATGCATTTTGGCCCATCTTTAATTGTTTTTCATTTCTTTTCTTGTATTTTCTTTTGGGCCATAAAGATAGTTTTCTAGAAGCCTAATATCCTTGAGTGGGCCAAGAGTCATTGTGGATTTGGACCAACATTGATATTGGATTTGTGACCCAATTCAGCAAAGATCATTATGCTTCCAAACAAAGTTCAACGTTATCTCCTTTCAGAATTTTTAAGCATGTTTCCCTTTTGGGATAAGAAGCCTAACACATTCAGCACGTGAGGATATACTAGCAGTATCCCATGTCTTGGCGTGGAAACAAAAGTCTATTGATGGTTTTAGTTTGCTGAAACGAGTTCTCTAAAGAAAGCAACTTCCTCCTCTAAACGTGTTAGGTTTTCCATCTCTTACATGAGATTCATTTCTAGGTTTAGTCATGTTTCTTTCCCTTTCTTTGTACACGACTATCCTATCGTTAGGATTAGTCGTTAGTGTTCCAAGTCTAGCCTCTTATCTTCTTTATAAAGAGGCAAGCTACCACTGTAATATTTAGCTTTTGATCAATGATTATGGGTTTTTCCATTTTATTAAAATACTCAACTTCTAGTTGAGGATTTCTCCTCCTAGAATTTTCAAAACACCGAGAGTATTTGAGAGGTTCCTCCGTTGGAACGAGAGAGTTTCTAAGTCTTCCGCTGCGAGATTCATTGATCTTCTCCGATAGATCGATGATTTGGAGCTTCACGAAGGGTTTTCACAAATTGAATCATGATTCTGATGATTCTCCATGAAACGTCGCTCATCAGATGGTCAGGGAGTTGAAGGGAGCGATGGTGGGGGAGCATTTCGGGGAAGAGATGAGGAGCATTTCAGGGAAGAGATGAGGACTGAATTGAGGACAAAAACGTTTAGGGATCATATATTAATCCTTAAATTTTTTAAATTTGTGGATAAATCAATCTGTAAAATGGATGCTAAATTTTCTTTCAAATTTGACAAAATATTTATTATAATTGGATCTGAGTGTGAAGAATGAGAGAAATGGAAGAAGAAAAGAAGAGAAGGGAAAAGAAGAAGATGATGATAATGAAGAACCAAATCGAGATCCGTTGGTAATTATCAAATTTTTTCTATCATAAATTTATTGAGGAGCATTTTACTATGAATTTGTTATCATTAATAATTTTGATTTACCATGGGCTTTTATGATTATTGGCAAATTTTTCTCTTCAACAATTCTATTTTTTTTAGTGATAATCCAAAATTAATTTCACTAAGCTCTGATATTGTTGTTGGGTACCAGAACAATAACAAAAGAACTTCCAACTAAAATAATATACGAAAATATAACAAACAAGAGACAATAATGTAATTTTACTACAAAGAAATAAAATTATAGTACCATTTCTCCTGATGATCCCTCTCTTAAAAGTAGGAAAGACAATAATAAGAATAACCTTAAAGAAGAAATTGTTTTTCTCTCTTAATTTTCTCTCGAACTCTAAAGAAAAAAAAAAGAGTTTTGAAGATATTTTCCTAAGAAAATACTCTACTCACTTTATAATATGAAAAGTAAAGATTAAAGTTTCGGCAAAATTACAAATTTGGTTACTTTAAAGTTTAATTTACAAATCTGGGTTAGTTGACTAAAATATTACACGGGAAGGGTGAAGTCGTCATGATGGGTAACGACACATAATGTGAAGTCATTAGGAGTGGCACCGTTTTCTTTTAAAAATTTTAAAAGGAAAAAAACGTTGGGAATGGGCAACGACATCAAGAATGGAAGTCGTTAGGAAAGAAACCGGCTTCACGTGAAATCGTTTTGGGTCCTAACGGTTTTGGTTTTTTATTTATTTTTTAATATTTTCACTTTTTTATTACAGGGTAAATTCATTAAATAATACTACATACAATTTTATATTTTATGAGTTTATTAGCATTCAAAAAATAATGTAATTGGCACGTTTTACTAAAATAATATGTTTTTGGAGTATTATATTATTTGAGTTTCAAACTAAAAAATGTAATATTGATATTATTTTTAATTTTTTTAATGTTTAAGCTTTTTTAATTTGCAGGCACATTTTTTACTAAAAAAAGTTAGAAAATTAATTAAAAAAACACAATTTGGAAATTAATAATATAAAATAGTTTTATATTAAAGATGAAATATAATATTTAAATACATCATCTATGACTTTCAGTGCCACATAAAGGCCATCTTCTTGGTTTGATCGGTCGTCTGGGTGGTTGGTGTTGGTGTTGTTCATCCTCGTCTTCACTGTCATCTTCACCTTGTTGCGGTTGAGGAAAAGGGGATCTTTCAAATGAAGGACATCACAGGAGAAATTGTCCATATCGTCGTTAGTTTTTGCTAACTCTAATTTTAGATTTTCGTATAGGATGAATTTCACATCCTGATTGTAATTTTTCATTATCTAATTAAATGTATCATCTTGCTATTTCTAATTTTATAAAAAATATTGCACATTTTATTATTTATAGAATACTTTAGGAATGTAACGCCCCAATTAATTTAATGCGTAAAATTAAAGGAAACGTCACACAGAGATAACAATGTAGCGTAGTCCTGGGGTTCTAAACACAACCCCTACAAAACCGGGCACACCACGATGCCAAAGGGAAATTGAATACAAATCTAACAAAGAGTGTATAGTAGAAATGCATAAAGCGATACATGGGCCATAGCCCTAAAGAAAACATGAATAAGATAAATCCAGCCCAAAAGGCTAAGCAGCGGAATCACCATTTCCTTGCTGACCACGAGAACCTCGCCCATCTGCTCCCATTAATCAAATTGATGATCATCGCAAGAAAGAAGAACCACATACAAGACAACCATACAACAAGCAGGGTAAGCTAGAGCCAACAATGTTTTCATCATACAATCAAATATACTTTCACCATCCAATATTCATACAACAACCAAACATATTATGACTCTTCAATCAATACACTACGACTCGACTCGACTCATCCGGATACGTATAACTTGGTCAGATTCAGCAGATGCCCGCACTTGTGGTGGATACCTCTGCTCACCCCCGAGCTGCTCACCCCCGAGCTATGTGTTACAAGTGTTACGATGGATCAATTTTCCCTCACCACAAGGTTAGCCCTTAATGAATTTCGGGCCTCCTGCTACTCTCACCATAGGAGTCAGTCCGCTCTAGGTGAGACTAACTGACCCCTTAGAGTGTCAGGATGCAACTTTACCTTGAATTCTTACCTAGTTATACAGATGGGGCACCACCGTGGACACCCACTAACAGAGGCCATGGAATTATGTCCCGACCACTGAAGCGCGACCTTGAAAGTCTCACCTAGAGACCCCAAGGAATTATGCATTGACACATACAAAACATAATCACACAGCCAAAATAATATTCACCATGCACGTATACGTTAATTGTACCAACCTTTAAAGTCAACGCCTTTCATGTTCCAGGCCCAACTCATTTCATCTCATCATAAACCATCCATGTACCAAGGATTTCCAAATCATATCGTTATCATGCCTCTTTCATACCAACCATTTCATTACAATCTCATGCAAAACTCATGTCAACCCATTTTTCATAATTCATGACTTGTATCACTCAATCATACTCATTCATATCAAACCTTTAGCACAATACTCAAAACCAAGCAATCATTATCCATACAAAGCCAAGAAAACAATCCCACATTGCACTGTCTCGCCCAGCACCTCGCTCAGGCTGGAGGGTCTCGCTCAGGTGAGTTTCCCCTCCGCCTATGCGAAGGCACCAAAACAGGAATAGGAACAACGCATGATCTCACTTAGGCGAGACCCCTCTCGCCTGGGCGAGTTGTCTGCTCGCTCAAAAATCACACTCTGGTCGCCTGGGTGACCACTCGCGCAGGAAGCCCTAGGCGAGCCCCTGCACATCTCGCCTGGGCGAGACTATCAGTGTCCGCCACTGTTTGCACCTGCACAACGCATACACACACCCAACAGAGATTTCCAGCCAGTCCAAACACGCATAGCAGTACACAATCTCAAGGAATCCACAAACCACAACGATACAAGACAAAATACACCACATGAAGAGGGTCTAGCTTCCCTTACCTGGAAGTAGCTAGAAGGTGCCTCGACTCTAACCAACGGAGCACGACAACTCAAGGAGGGGACTTGCGAGCTGAACAAGGCAGTGGAACAGAGTTAGGAACTAAGCTCACGGTGAAACCTTACTGTATAACGAACAAACACTCATGGAAAAGAAGTGTGAGCTGAAAGATAACTTACATGGAGTGAGAACAGCTTGATCGAACTTGGAACGGTGAAGAGGTAAACCCTAGCAGAAGTGCGGCTGCGGCTCTTTAGGATTGGGGACAGTTTCTAAGAATGAGAGAAATGTTAGGTTTATGGCAGAGTTGGGGACCTTATCTGTTGGGCCGGCCTTAGGCCCACTTACAAGGGCAGCCCACTATTTTTAGGGCAGAAAAGAATTAAAAGATTTTTAAAGGGGCCTTACAAGGAATAATTATAATTTAATCAACTTAAGAATATATTAAAAATAAAATAATAAACTAAATATTAAACAAAATTAATATAACAAATCTCGTTATTTTATATCGGTAACGACTTATTTTGCTATTATGTAGAAATGGTCTAAAAGAAATTATTATATTTTTTTTATTAGAAATTTGCATAAATATTTTATCAAAATAAAAAGAAAGTATTACATTTTTTAGTTTTTTCCTAAAAGAAACTCTAACAATATAATATATAGTTTTGTCAACACTAGCCAACTACAAACCAAAACCGTCTATGTAATAAAAAAACTTAAATATAACTGAAAAATATTTAAAAACCAAAACCGTCAGGATCCAAAATGGTTTTACTTGAAATCGGTTTTAATTCTAACGACTTCTACTACTGAAATTGTGACCATTTATAATATTTTTTGCTTTTTAAAAATTTTAAAAGCAGACGGTGCCACTCCTAACGATTTCACTTTATGTGTCGTTACCCACCATAACAACTTCATCTATCTAGTGTAATATTTCAGTCAATTGATCCAAATTTGTAAATTAATCTTTAAAGTGATCGAGATCTGTAATTTTGCTTCAAAGTTTCCCTTTATGTGAAACTTCTCTTCTCACATTAAAATTGTAAAGTGATTAATTAAAAAACATAATGAAAGTTAGAACTGGGTTCTAAGTAATTCCGACAATGACACTTCGTTAACATAAATTTTACATGTTTGATTCGTATTATCTTTTGGTGAAAATGGTAAACACGTATAAGAGAATTGAAAATGTCATTTTATACTAGTCAAGCGCTAATTCTCGTATCCAAAATTTATGATATATTCACCTATCTTAGGAAGTTACCTTAATTACTTTATATTTATGAGTTGAAAAGGTGACACGTGCATCACATTTTGCTAAACGTTTGAAAAATAGAGACATAAGACACGTGCTATATAGATGACGGAGTCAAGGTTGAAAGAGGGAGAGGATCAACATATTGACGGTATTAATAGTGTCATAATAAATACAAAAGAACATAGAATGGTCTAAAGAAAAGTCAACGGTGTCACTTTGTCCTGAGAAACTTCCAAATCTTCGAATGAAATGGATCAATTTAGTGACATAAATCTCACAAATTCTTCATAGCTAACTCGACCATCTCCATCCAAATCTGCTTCTCTAATCATTTGTTCAACTTCTTCTTCTGTTAGCCTCTCTCCCAATTTCATCATCACATGTCGCAACTGTAAAAAAAGAAAAGAAAAAATGTCTCATTTTCACTCACAGTCTAATGGGTTTGCAAGTAAGAGAAAAATAAAAACTGTAGGTGATTCTAATACGCAAGAAATGCAGATTTATAAGTTGCATGGGTATGTTACCTCAGTAGCTGATATGTACCCATCATTATCTCTGTCAAACACTTTGAACGCGTCTTTTAGCTCCTCGGTCAGATTTTCCTTACAAAAGGACAATTAAAATGGTTTCATGATCTTTACTTATAGCAGTCAATTATCAATAAACAAACATTTTTCTCACTCCCTTTTTCAGGAACAAACAAGTTAACAATGCCAGAATTTACCTTCATTCTCATTCCTATAACGTTCAAGAACTCTTCAAAATTTACACTTCCTTTTCCATCCATATCGACTTTACTAATCATTTCTTGAATTTCTTCTTTTGTTGTGTTTCCTTCTAATGACTGAACAATGGATATCAGTTCTTCCACAGTAATGAAACCTAGACATTGGAAATCAAAGTTAATTCAAAATGCTTTCGTAAACCATGTACGTTACAACTGACACAGAAATATGTACGTATATATATATAGAGGTTAATGATGCAAAAACCACACCATCAGAATCCTTGTCAACAACATCAAAGGCTTCATGGAATATAGCAATTTGATCTTCTGTCCATGCATTTGCCATTGTTTTTCTGCAACAGGGTAGGCTGAACCGAAGTGAAAATTAAGCAGAAAGTTGTAACAGTAGTTTGCTTATAGGTTATTGGCAATGGAGGGTGGTGGAAGAGCATGCAATGTTTGTGTTACAATAAGGTTGGATGATTTTGATTTTGGTTTTATAGATGTGTTGTGGGCCCTTTTTTTCTTGTGGATTGAAATAGTCAAAACACGTTGGATCAACCAAAATATCAAATTCAAAAGGCTAGAATTATTCGAGAAGGATGATAGAAATCGACTATTGAATGTATGAATGTTTCAAATGGTGTGTTTTCTTTCTTTCGTTCTTGTTCCAACTCCCAACTACAGAAGGAATCATATATGTGCACACTTGCAAGTACGGTTGGGGAATTGCAGCGCCTTCTAATTAATCCATGTCTACATAACTAGTATTTATTTATCTTCTCTAGGTCAACCTTTGATTAGTGTCATTATGTATACCCATTTAGAAGAAAAAATCATCCTTTCTATAATAATGGTCATTTTTTTATTTTAACAATAATTTTATTTTATTCTTCATTTTTTTTTCAACAATACTCGTAAAAATAATTGAAGGATAAATTGATAGTATTATTTACGCTAAAAAGGTAGACAAGAGTAATAACAAAATTAAAATTGTTTTTTTGTAAAATTTATTTATTGATTTTCTCGATCAATTAATGCATCATAGTTTTAAATTATTATTATAAATGATATTTTTTTAATTATGTATATATTGTCGGTTGTAATGAGTAACACCTTTGGAACACAATTTAGATATTTTACTTTCAACCTAATTTATTTCGTATTCAAAGTAACATTATTACAATTCAAACTCTAAAACATGAGACACAATTCAATCAATTTCATCCTTAAATGCGTCGTCAGACGGTTTCATTAATTTAGTCTTCAAAGAATAAAGAAATATTTAATTTCTAAAATATGCAAAATGGCTCTGTTACGTAAAATCGGATTATTTTTATTCACATATAATTTAAAAAATTAATTTCAAATTATATAAAAAATCATTTTGTATGATATGATATGATATTAGTAATTTATACGTTTTACTAAATTGCAATTTTAGAACAGGTATTTAATATTTTAAAATGTTAAATATATTTTTAGTCCTTACACATCAAAGTTAAACCGATTTCCAGGTATGTTAAAAAAATTTTAATGTCGTCGTTTATGAAAAAAATATATTCATTCAGTTTTAAGATTAGAGAACAAATAATATAAATTTTTAAAAAAGATCCAATTATTATTTTGTGTGAAAGTTTTTGAAGTAAAAACATATTTAATATTATTTTACAATACAATAAATAGTCATTTCAAGATTTCTTGTAATTATTACTTAAATTTTATTGGCAAAAAAAATATAGTAAAATCAAGTTTACATGCTAATTTTAGTGACATATTTTAAAATTTCAATTGTGGACAAAAGTATTCATTCCATAAATCTATCATTAAAATTTGTTGATAAATTAAAATTTGTATTATTGATAGATACTTTTCTCAATAATGTATCCGCGAGTAAATTTCATTGGTAACTTTTGACTACAAATACTATTGGTAATTTATAATTGATATTATTGACAGATTTGTCTATTTATAAATTTTGTCGATAAAAAGAGTGACACACTTCCTGATTTGGGTTTTGACATATTTATATAAAATTTGTTGGTAATTATATGTCTTAAAATTCATCGATAATTTATAATTTATAGTTGTTACTTAAATCAATTTTTTTTTATCAATAAATTAATTTGTTGGTAAAAGGAGCGACAATTTTTTTATTATGTCTGATGAGATTTTTCATTAATCAAGTGGGATGAGTGTGAAGAAAATGAAAAGAAAAAGAGAAGAATGAGGAGGAAGAAAAAGGGGAGGGGGAGAATTCAAAGTTTGTGCTAGTACCGATTGCAGAGGCAGGAGTTGGGGGTGGAGGAAGAGAGAGAAAAGAGAAGGAGGAATAGGAGAAAGAAGAAGAAGAACATGAGGAAGAGGAGAACATGGTGGTAGCGGCGAAGGAGAGGAAAAAAAAGGAGGGATACGAAAAAGGAAAAAAAAAGAAAAGAAGGGAGAAGAAGAAGACCAATAATGATAATTGTTGACGAATATTTACTTATGGATTTAGATAGTCAATATTGATATTTACTAATAAATTTTTAGTTGTCAATAATTATTTATGAATTTTCTTATTTGTTGATAAAAATTTTCGACCAGAATTTTTCTAACAGATTTTTAATTATTGAAAATTTTTTGGCTTAAATATTTTTTTGGTCCTAATTTTCGTGACCTTAGTTTTGTTTGGTCCTCATTTTTTTCGAAATGTTCTAAATGGTTCTCATTTTTGTAATTTGTAGTCAATTTAGTCTTTCTTGCAGACGTCGTTCAAATTGTTAACGGAAGGTGAACTGTAACTACCACGTGTCAATTCATGGTTTTTTATTTTTTTATTTTTATTTTATTTTATTTTTCGTAAATTTTTTTAATATTAAAAATGTTGTCCACGTGTCAAGTCAACATTGTGACACATGGTAGTATCTCATGACTTATATTCAATTTAGTCCCAATTTTCGTTAATTTTGTTCAATTTAGTCTCAATTTTCGTTAATTTTGTTCAAATCATTCCTAATTTTGCTCCTCTCCAAATTGACCAAATTTAATTTCTATATAAATGTTGTATTGAATCATTTAAAAAATAATGAAGAATTTTCCTTCTAATTTTAAAAACAATAAAGAATTTTTCCTCTAATCTTAAACTAACTTTAATCCTAATTTTTACATGTACCAAAAATCAAACATATATAATAATTTCCCTCCAAAAATATAGTTAGGTTTGGTATAAAAAAATTGAAAGAAATATTTAAAATAAATGTGAATTTTAATAAAAATAAATTTTTCAATATAACATTTATATAAAAAATAAATTTGGTAATTTTGGATAGAGACAAAATTGGGACTGAATTGAACAAAAATAACAAAAATTAGGATTAAATTTAAAAAAATTAATGGAAATTAGGACCAAATTAAATATAAGCCACGAGATACTGTCACGTGTCACAATGCTGACTTGACATATGGATATTATTTTTAAAATTAAAAAATTTGAAAAAAATTAAAAAAACCACAGAGTAACACGTGGCAGTTACTTTTCACCTTCCCTTAAAGATTTAAACGGCGTATACAAAAATGACCAAATTAACTACAAATTAAAAAAATGAGGACTTTTTAGAATATTTTGAAAAAATGAGGATCAAATAAGACAAAACTTACGAAAATTAGGAAAAAAAGTATTTAAGTCTAATTTTTTATAAGTTTGAATCACCAAAAAGTTTTGTTATTACTGTTAATTTTATTCGTTAATAATTAACGATTCTCTTGTAATAGGTATTAAGGATGACACGAGACACTAACTTTTTTCAAACATCCAAATAAAATGTATGATAATATTATTTATAACACAATTTTAGAATACTTGATTTTATTGCGGTGTTTACTTTGAATTTAACATGCAGTGTCTTTTATTTATTTATTTTTTTAATCGAATATTTTACGTTCTTTCAAAGTTTTGATGAAAATAATATCAATCTGTGCAAATATTTAGTCTATTTAGTGAATATCATTTTTCTTTTATATTTTCAAATAAAGCATTACCTGTTTTTTAATTTTAATATTTTATTTTATAATTAGGTGCTACTATTTTAAATTCCGTAAATGTCTGTATTCGTAAGTATTTTTTTTTATTAGAACTCTCTCTATCTTATTTCTGTTATAATTTATTTTAAAACCCTCATCGTTCGGACACGCAATTTGAATTATGATTCACTAACAAATTTATATTTTCTCTTTTAAACCCTTTTTGTGTATATTCTCACATGAACCTTAAAAATACAATTTGCTTTAAAGGTGATGTTTACTTTTTAAAAATTTGGTAGCAAATTGTGCTCTAATAGTTATTAATTTTCATTGCGTAAAATGTAATATGATTAAAAAAATAGACAAATTATGGTTTTACGCTTTTTTTTTGAGACCAGATGAGATATAGAAACGGAGGAAGAAAAAGTCATGTAGGACTTGAACTTTTTTATTATTTTTATCTGAAACATTGTGTTCATTTAAACATTGAACTACGAAATATAACTACTTTCACCAAATTAATAATCAATTCAGCTTTGAATACCTTAGTATACACACGTATTTATATTATAAGGATGTAGCTTCTAAAGTTGTTAATTATATCACTTGGAATAGGAGTCATTTTCTGGAATATTCTACATACTATTCTTATTCACACCTTCCCCATTATCTTGTTTACATTTTCTCAAACATATTAATTGCTTCTTCTTTTTTAATATTTGTTTATACTTTTATAAAATTATGAATACAGTGTTTGTTATTTAATGACTTTTACATATTTATTAAATTTCAAGTAATATTATTTAGTTATTACAAATTCATTACAATTGAACTATTTTATCCAAAAAAACTGACTCTACTCGATTTAAAAAACTTTATAGTATGTACAGACGCTAATGGCCAGGTTTACAATGAGTTTCTTTAAATTAATTAGTGACTAAATTACTTATTTCACACTAAACGGTGTTTATTAAGAAGAAAGCATTCAAATGACACTATCTGGATTGTGATCTCTGTTTTATATTTATGAATGATACAAAAAGGTGACTATCTAAACTACGAAAAGAGATAACAAATTGATTTTGCACGTTTTGTTTTTTGGTTGACAAATTTAAATGACAACATTTTTAGATACATAGTTGGATTCCTCTTCCTAAAACACAAATTCTTAATTTATAAAATAAATAACTAATTCGGGAGATTAATTTTAACGTACGAGAATTTCGGAAGTTGTTTTCGTAAGATCATAAAAAGCGTGAATTTGTATTTCCAGAAGATTCAATTTTGGCATGCATTTTGTCTTTTTGTGGTTTATAGACACGTGGTTTGCAACAGCAACACATGTTACTGTTATAACGTCGTTATAATAATAAGAAAAGTTTCATTACCAAAAAAAATTAAACTTTTACACTAATTTTTGAAGATGTACAAAACTTTAATACTTCAAGTAGAGAAAAATAGGTTTCAAAATTTAATTTTCAAACTATTTGTAGATACTTCTAAAAAGTAAATTTTCATAAATGTTAATTTTTGTTCCCATACAAAACTTTTTATTAATTTAACTATTATACTTTTATATAATAATCATGATAGTCACATCCGTATAAGTAATATTATTATATATCTTTAACATTAAATTACTTTAAATACACATAAGACATATGTTTTTAATCGAATAATATGTATAAGAAACAATCGCCGTCTACACTGTTTCGTTGTTACTATTGTTGCCATCATCTCCATAACTGTCGCTACTTCCTTTTCTTGCTCCTCTTCTTTTTTATCTTCTTCTTCTCACCAACTTTCAATTAATTTATACCAAATATTTTCTCAAATTTAATTAAAAAATTGTTGTCCATTTCACTGTGAGATTTACTAATAATTTTTTAAAAAAATAATACAATTATTGACATATTTTACAAAATTGAATTATTGATAAATTCAACGACAAAGTTTTAAAAAATTTAAATACCAATGAATTTTCCACCAGATTTAAAATAAAATCTACTTCCAATGGATTTTACCACGATATAATCAAATCTTAAAGTAGAAAATTTGGCATCCAAATTACCTATGGAAATATTCATTGATAATATGTTCTATAAATTATTGACAGATCAATTTGTGATTGATATTTCCATTGTTAATAAAAGTTCTAATTTACTGACAGATATTGTCGATATATTGATAGTAATTAAAATTTTAAAAATCATTAATAAAATTCATCCATAAATTTTGTTTTACCAACAATTTCTTTTATCAATAAAATTTCATTGATAAACTAACATTTTGTGATAGTGGTAAAAATTATGATTTATTATTTTAATTTTGATTAACATTATATTTCGACTCCATCATTTGTTGTTTATGAAGAGTGTAAAAAAAGTGTTTATCGTTCACATTAGATTTATTACTTTAAAGTGAATGGAATAAAAGAAAGAGATACCAGTGAAGTAAAGGAGAGTTGTTTCTTGTTGTAAGATGAAAAAATGAAAAAGGGAGAAAAAAAGGTGATGATGTCGTTTTATACCTTTGTCTTTCACATTGTTGTAGTGTAACTTGTAGAGTGTTGGAGTTGTCATTATATTTATTGAACTTCATACCACTTCTAAATAAAACTGTCATAAAATTTGTTAAGGAAAGTTTTGTTTCGATGATAATATTAGAGCATTATAATTATAATGCTGTTGAGTTTATACGAGTTATGGTTCAACAACACATTTTAGTTGTGATAGTGGCCTTCATGTCGAGACATTGACTCGCACCAATGTCAGAAGGTGATAATTGATTATGCTAGTTAATGTAATTAGTTGTACTAATATAATGTATATAATCGATTATGAAAACTACCTTGATCAATTATGTCACTCCAAATAATTGAATTTGAATTATCAAATAGTTTTTAAGATACTTTCCATTTTCTAAATTTCTTTTTATCTCATGGATGTTAAGTATGTAACTACTTTCTTATAATTTGTGCAAATTTTGTTGATCATTGCTTAGAAACTAATATATTTTCATCATTGGTAAACAAACGCATCATAAATCTAAAAAATTGAAATAATTATATAAAACCAATTTTTTTAATTAAATAACATTAAAATATCTCACATTTTTTAGTACACTTTTATTTTCATATTCATTTGAAGAAAAAACATTAACCTTCCAATTCATTATTGTTAGTGAATATCCTGCTACAATATCTGTTACAATATCTTTCTGTTGGGATATTTTATATTCTATTTTGTATTCTGTTTTTACATTTTGTTAGTGGTCTCACAGTATCTTTCATTATATTATGCCTTTTCTCTTTCCTCCTTTATTGTATATAATGGGCACTCATGGTCATGAATAAGATGAGACAAATATGATTTTCTCCTCTTCATTATCTCTGTTTATCTCTCTGCCTTGTATCATCAACATGGTACCAAGAGCTTGACACGTCCTTTTATGGCTAAGGGTCTTGAGCTTCTTTCTTTCATGGCTCGACACCTCCTATCATTTTCTCGTACTCTATTTCTGAGAAATTATCTGACACCAACTTATTACTATGGAAACAACAAGTGGAGCCTGTCATCAAAGTCCACCGTCTCCATCGTTTCCTCGTCAGCCCTCAAATACCTTCTCAGTTTCTCTCCCTCTCCGATTGTCAAACAGGAACTGAGAATCCCGACTACACCAACTTGGAGGCTCAAGATCAATTGCTTCTTTCATGGTTGCAATCGTCTCTTTCTGCCTCGTTCCTAACCCACATTATTGGTTGTAAGCATTCTTTTCAAGTTTGGGAAAAGATCCATACACATTTTACTTCTCAAACCAAAGCTAAGGCTCGTCAACTCCAGACTAAGCTACGTACTCTCAAGAAAGGGGATCTTTCGATTAATGACTTTATGTTATGAATTAAAGCCTTTATTGATTCTCTCGCTTCGACTAATGAACTAATTTCTGACAATGAATACCTTGAGGTTTTGATTGAAGGTCGTTCAACTTAGTATGACTCCTTTCTTTCACTCATTCACAGCAAGTCTAACCTCTTCTCGATAGATGAAATTGCCTCCCTTCTCGTTGCTCAAGAAGCTCGTCTTGAGAAGTTCAAGCGTGATGGTGATACTATTTCTCTTCATCTCACTCATGCAAATTCTAAAACAGTTGTTGCACCCACCGTTCACCTCACTCACGCAATCTAAGTCCTCGCAAAATTTTTCACCAGTTTCCTCTCCCCGAGGTCATTATTTTTCACGTGGTCGTCGAGGTGGTTGTTTTGGACGAGGACAGGTTCAGTGTCAGGTCTGCAACAAATTTGCTCATATTGCTACTCACTGCTACCACCACTTTGACCCTAATTATATGGTTTCCCAATTTCATCCCCAACCGACATAACATTATCACTATCCAGGCTCTACTTCTTAGCCCCCCCTTATTTCCTTCACCAGCACCACCTTATAAACATCCCATGCCTTCTCCACAACCTCGTGCCTATGTTACTCACTCACCCTCACCCGTTGTTCAACAGTCTCAAAGCTGGTTTATTGACTATGGCGTCACTAATCATATCACCACTAACGTTACACATCTTATGCATCCTATTTCGACTACTAGAGATGACCATGTCTTATTAGGCAATGGCCAAGGTTTGCCCATACATTTCTCTGGTTTTGCAACCTTTTCCCCCTCTACTCATCCATATTGTAACATCCCTAAAGAATATTACTGATATAAAATAATTAAAATTCGAATTTCATTAAATTCCACATTGATTATGAACTATTTCCCAAAAACACGGGAAATTTTTAAACTTTGACAATTAAAATCCATAAATCCAGGAATCCATGATTCATAAAAACTAAAATAAAAGTCAACGGCTCCAGCCAGATTTACATAATATTCTTAAAAACAAAACAGTAAACATATACATATGTATCTACAAAATATCCCAAGATAGCCCCCGCTCCGAGTCTACGCATCTCCTGGCCCACCTGTCACATCATCTGCTCCCGAATAGCAAGTTATCCGATCATCGCCACACACACAGAGATAGGGTGAGCTATGCACAATAAAACATAAACAGATATATATGAAGTAAATATGCTTCCCCACCCAAAACAATATAAGTACAAAACTCAAAATTTCCAAAACACCCAACCATGACCTCATAGTCCTTCATGAGTCATATGCATGAACTAGGTTCTGGAACTTCCCTGTGCTCCCACGAAACTGACTCATTCATGGTCCAACCCTATGAGCCTATCCCGCTCATAGTCCTTCCCTACAGACTCCTCGTTTGTAGTAAAAACATCCAAGTCTCACACTTGGACCCTGGCACGCACGCAATCACCATACTATGGACTCCTCGCCCAATAGTAGCCGACGGGAACATCACAGTTCCTTGCCCATCGTGCGCCTGACACATGCAATCACCATACTAAGGACTCCTCGCCCATTAATAGCTGACAGGAACTCAACCAGTTCCATGCCCATCATGTGTCCAACCACCGAGCACATCCCAGACCCCTAATGGACTTAGCCCTTCAAGCCCACACACCACCACACATGCATATACAATCTAACCATGGTATAACAACCAAACACACTCACAAGCACATAAAAACATAGTTAATCACATAAACTCGCTTAGGCTAGGGACCCCTCGCTCAAGCTAGACCCTCAATCTCGCTTAGGCTAGCCCACCTCGCCTGAGCGAGTTTAACTCAACAACCAAAACACGCCATCTCGCTTAGGCGAGATCCTCTCGCCTGGGCGAGCCACACGTTCGCCCAAACATCCATTCTCATCTCGCCTGGGCTAAAATACAAGCACAACACCACACAGGACCAAGACATCTCGCTTAGGCGAGGTCATCTCGCCTGGGCGAGACTCGGGTTCGCTCAAACCTTAAAACCCCCTCGCCTGGGCGGAAGATCGCGCTCAACACACCTGATCTCATCGCCTAAGCGAGGTATCACTCGCTCAACATTAAAACAGCTCGCCTAGACGAGCTACAAGTCCTCTAAACCAGAAACGTAGCTCTGCAATTCTCGCTTAGGCGAGATGGACTCACTTGGGCGAGACTTGCAGGGTTTTGCCTCTGTACACGCTCTCAATTCACCAAAACCAATACCAAAACGCTTCAGATACACGATCGACACAATCCAATGGCACAACAACTCCAGAAGCATCCCATTCTGCTAGGCTTCTCTTTACCCCTTCACATTCATACCACAACTATTAGTTAGCAAAAATAAAGCTTATTCTTTGCCCACCAAGGTTTGAACCCGTAACCTTCCACTCATAAGGCCAAAGCACAACCACTATGCCAATTCACATTTGGTGATACTCACAAATCAACAATATTTTTCAACACTAATCACATACTCATACATATCCTTAAAAAAATCAAAAAATAATCACACATAATTGACATACTTAGGACTTGAACCCAAGTCCTCTCACACAACCAAAGTACTCTCAACCACTTGAACTAGTACTTTTCGACGTCACATTAAACAAAAATTAATGCCATAAAGGCGTCTTCTACCCGCATTTATTAATTAATTAATTATTTAATTAATTAATTTTTCCCGGGTCTTACACACATCTCACCCTTCATCTTAAAAATCTCTTACATGTCCCTTCCATTAACAAAAAAATAGTTAGTGTTAGTAAATCTGCCAATGATAATCATGTTTAATTTGAATTTCACCCCATTGTTTGTTTTGTCAAGTCTCAGGTTGTTCTCGATGGGCTCTACCAATTTCCCTCTCTTCCTCTGCTCTCCCTACGCTCCAGTTCTTCACATTCACCTATTGTTTCAACTGTCTCTTCCACTGTTTTCACCAATCATCCTTCTACCTCTCGCTCCTTTTCCATATGCTCTATTTGGCATAATAGATTATGTCAACCCTCTGTTTCTGTTTTAAATAAAATTCTTCAACAATATAATATCTCTTCATCACCTAATACAACTATGGATTTCTGTGTAGCATGTTGTATGGGAAAGTCTCATCAATTTCCTTCTCAATCCTCTTTCACTAATTACAATCATCCTTTACAACTTTTTTATGATTTTTGGGGTCCTTCTCATGTTCAATCTTCCATGGGCTATAAGTATTACGTTTCCTTTGTTGATGCTTACAGTCGCTATACTTGGGTTTACGTTTTAAAACATAAGTCTGAGACCTTAACCATTTTCAAGCAATTTAAAACCTTTGTTAAACTTCAACCTAATCATTATATTAAAGAACTTCAAATAGTTTAGGGGGTAGGGGGGAGAATTCAGGACTTTCACTAAATATCTTACTTCCGTCAGCATTCATCATTGTCTCATTTGTCCACACACACATCATCAAAATGGTGTTATTGAGAGAAAGCACCGTCATATAGTTAAAATGGGTCTCACGCTTCCTTCCCATGCTTCTCTTCCTATGACCTTTTGGGATCATGCTTTTCACACTGCTGTTTACATAATTAATCGTCTTCCATCCTCTACGGCACCTCATTTTGTTCCCCGTTCCACCCTTTTTCATCACGACATCAATTATAAGTTTTTCAAAACTTTTGGTTGTGTTGTTATCCTCATACTCGGCCTTACAACACCAATAAAATGCATTTCATTCCATTACTTGTACATTCTTGGGTTACTCATCTTGTCATAAAGGTTACAAGTGTCTTGATTCTCATGACAAAATATTTATCTCTAAAGATGTTGTTTTTGATGAAAACACCTTTCCATTTTCTACTTCAGTGTAGTTTCCTGTTCTCACTAATTCTCCTTCTCGCATTGTTCCTCTTGGCATCATACCCTTTGTTGTTGACTCTCCCTCTTAGCATGCTACTCACAAATCCCTTGTTGACATTCTTTCCAATGACCCTGCTTCACCTCATAACTACACTTCTCAGCTTCTTGTTGACACTTTTCCTGATGACCCTGCTCCACCTAATACCTTTGCTTCTCAACTTCTTATCCCTCAGCCTGTAATTAGTCTTGTGTCTTTTCCTCCAGCTCATGGTGATTCTTCATCTTCTCACTCAACTCACCCTATGTGAACCCAATCCAAGTATGGAATTGTTAAACCTCGTTGTTTCCCCACCTTACTTCTCACGGTTGCAGAACCACGAATTGTCAAACAAACCTTAATTTCTACTCATTGGCGTCAAGCGATGCAAGCTGAATATGATGCTTTAATGACTAACTATACCTGGTCCCTCACTACTTTTCCTCCAGAACGCAGTACCATTGATTGTAAATGGGTTTTTCGTGTTAAGGAAAATTCGGATGGCACCATTAATAAGTACAAAGCTCGTTTAATGGCCAAGGGCTTTCATAAAAAAATTTGGGTGTGATTATTTAGAGACTTTTCTCTTGTTGTCAAGCTAGTTACTATTCAGTTGGTTCTTACTTTAGCTCTTACCATTAACTGGTCTATAGAACAGATTGATATCAACAATGCCTTCCTCAATGGCATTCTCCATGAAGATGTTTATATGGCCCATCCTCCTAGCTTTGAATCTGCCAACTTTACTCTAGTTTGCAAACTTCACAGATCTCTTTATGGATTAAAACAGGCTCTGTAGACATGGTATGAACGCCTTACTTCTACTTTGCTTGGCTTTGGTTTTGTTCATAGCAAATGTGATCCCTCTTTATTTACTCTTCGCAAGGATGGCCACTGCCTTTATGTTCTTATTTATGTAGACGACATCATTTTCACTAGTTCATCTGAGTTGTTGCTGCAATTTGTCATCTCTTAGTTACATTCAACTTTTGTTCTCAAACAGCTTGGTTCTCTAGATTATTTTTTGGGAATAAAGCTCAAACGTTTCCATGATGGCTCTCTTCTTCTTTCTCAATGTAAATACATCCATGATTTGCTTGACAAAGCTGGAATGTCAACAGCAAAAGGTATTTCTACTCCCCTTCAGATTGGTTTAAAACTCTCCAAATATGGCTCTGCTTATATGGAAGACCCAACTCTATATCGCTCCATTGTTGGTGCTTTGCAATATGTTACTATCATAAGACCTGAGATTGGTTATAGTGTGAATAAATTTTGCCAATTTATGTCCCATCCACTGCTTGAACATGGGAAATTTGTTAAAAAGATATTACGTTATCTCAAAGGGACAATATCCTATGGTTTGCATCTTCAGCCTGCTCCTTCATTTAATTAGTACAATCTCATTGCTTTTTGTGATGCAGTCTGGGCATCTGATATAGATGACAGGAAATCCACCTCTGGTGCATGTATCTTCTTTGGCAACAATCTTATTTCCTGGTGGTCCAAGCAACAAATAGTTGTTGCACGATCCATTGCTAAGGCTGAATATCGCAATCTTGCTATCACTACTTCAGAAATACTATGGCTGCAATCTCTTCTTAAAGAGCTTAATATTAATTGTGCTACTCCTACCATATACTGTGACAATCAAAGCACGGTTGCGTTAAGCCACAATCCTGTTTTACATTCCCGCACCACAAATATGGAATTGGACATCTTCTTTGTGTAGGAAAAGGTTCTAGATCAACCCTAATTATCACTCACATTCCTTCAAGTGATCAAGTGGCCGACATTCTCACAAAACTGTTTTCTCAAACATGTTCTGTCAATTGCGTGACAAACTCAAAGTTCTTGATTATTTTCATGAACCTTGAGTTTGCAGGGGACTATTAGTGAATATCCTGCTACAATACCTTTTTGTTGGGATATTTTATATTCTATTTTGTATTCTGTTTTTACATTTTGTTAGTGGTCTCACAATATTTTTCATTATGTTATGCCTTCTCTCTTTCCTCCTTTATTGTATATAATGGGCACTCATGGTCCTGAATAAGATGAGACAAATATGATTTTCTCCTCTTCATTATCTCTGTTTATCTCTTTGCCTTGTATCATCAACAATTATAATCACACACACACACACACACACACACACACACACACTCATATATATATATATATATATAT
The DNA here is from genome assembly GCF_037176805.1 of Vigna unguiculata. NCBI lineage: Eukaryota > Viridiplantae > Streptophyta > Magnoliopsida > Fabales > Fabaceae > Vigna > Vigna unguiculata. The sequence continues at coordinate 26,790,522 of NC_140798.1, read as the reverse complement.
ATATATATATATATATATATATATATAATTCAAAATGTAAATTAATAGTTCTAAATAACTTTTGCATTACATAAAGTTATTCTTTCGTAATTATTCATCATTTAAATATAATTTATATTTATTCCTAATAAAATACACCCAATTGCATGTTAATAATTATTTATACAATACCATTATTTTATTTTTTAGTTACACCAATCACATCTTCAACAATATTTTCACTCATTTTTACTTACTTTCTCTTGTTCTAACCAACCATACTTTTCCCCCTACACCCCAATGCAAACAAAACATTAAAGAGTGAATAACTTGTGAGAGAAATGTCTTTTATGTGTTTACACTTTGGTTCTGTTCTTCTTTTCGAAGATTGCAGAGTGCTCCATAGGTAATGTGTTGTGCCTAATGTTGTTTTTTATAGCTATTTCTTTCATTTGTTCTATTTTTCTAGATATATTAGGGATTTTAATGACTTATTGTTAGTGAATGGAGTACTCTTTTAGCTTTGAATTGAGTTTGGTTATAAATGTTCACACAATAATAAATGTTGGGTTTTCATTGTTTGAGAGTTTCATATGGGATGGGATTGTTAAGAGATTTTAACCATTTGACATATGATGTTTTGTTCATTATATGGGTGAATGGTTTCATTGTTGGAAATGGTGTTCTTTATGGCTTTTTATCACATGGAAAAGTCTATAAATTTATCAATCTTCCATTTCAAGGGAGGTGAAGAACTTGTTATTAATGGGTTGGATGGTGATAGTTGGTCTTATTTTGGAGCACTTGGATTAATTATATAATTTAAGTATGAAGGGTAGTAAAAATATGGTGAAAACCTAAGAATGAAATAATTGACAAAGATTCGAAACTATTGTGTGGATAGGGGATGGTATGTGTGAGAGTTTAATTTTTATTGGTTTGGTTTAAGATAAAATATTTCTTTCAAAGAACTCTAGAAAATTCTCATTTTCATTCAACATCCAACAATTATTTTATAAAAAAAATAGTTAGTTATTTAAATTCTTCAGGTGCCAAAATCCAAAGCCTAAAATGTAATTATGTATAGAATTACATGTAAATTCAAATTTTATAAACATATATAAGCTTTGGTAGAAAATTTAAACTAACATAGATCATAATTTCCAAATTCAAAATAAAATAAAGGAAATTCTAGCTTATTTGTTCGAGAAAATGAGTGTATACATTCCATGTTTTGTAACGTTTTTAATGCTTCTTCACACTTGTCTTTTTTTTTTCTTTTTGACTTTTCTTTGACTTCTATGTTCATTTGGTTGAGATTTTCAATGGGCCTTCTTAAAATTATATGACTTCCATGGGCCTTCTTCATGCACCTCTAATTTTTCTTTCTACAACCCTCAAATTTCTAAATCCCATTATGGCCTCCTTTGACATTGACAGACAAAGTAAAAACACTCTTTTTCTCCTTATTTATTCCCTCACCAACCTTCACTCTCTCACATTTATCCTAGTTGCAACTCTTCTTATTTCTTCCCCAGCAACCTTCACCCCCTCATTTGCGCTACAAAAGACTCAATACCACCTATCCCAACCTTTCAACCTTTCTCTGCACCCCACAATCACAACCCTACTCCACGTAATCTCTTCTTGGCACAATCAGAAGTAAGTTTTTTTTTTTTTTTACTTTTGTTATTGATATTTTGGGGATGAAGTTGAAATTATAGGGTTTAAATGGTTAGTTTTGGTTGATAAATTTAGAAGTACGAGGTCAAATTTGTCCAAGCACCGGATTTATAGGGTTAAAACTTAGGAGGCTATAGGATTTCAGAGGGTTAAAACTGAATTTCAAAAAGAAAGCGCGAATTTCAAAATCCAGTTTATGAGGCTACTGAATTTTAAAATCTGATTTAAGAGCAGGATACAAGATTTCAAAACATGTCAATGAAAGCACTAGATTTCGAAATCCAAGAGAAGCCTTAAATGGAATTCAACATCCAATTAAGTTTTCTACTGAATTTTGAAATTCGGTTAAGACTTCTCATGGATTTTAAAAACTGACATGAAATCCAAGAGAAACCTTAACTAGAATCCGAAATCTGATTAAGTTTTCTATTGAATTTTAAAATTCGGTTAAGACTTCTCAAGGATTTTGAAACTGGCACACACACGCACACGCACACACAAACACACACGCATACGCACACACGCATAGGCACACGCACACACAGACGCACACACATTTAATTTTTTTTAAAATGGCTTATGGTTTTGTTATTTTTTTTTTAATTTTATTTATTTTATGTGTTCTTGTCTTTATATTTATTCTTTTTAAATTTAGTTATTTGTTAGGTGTATTATTTTTAATGTTTATTTGAATTTGTTTCATATCGACAAGGCTAGAACACAAAGTGCCTCTACCTACTGGGCTGAAAGTTTTGCACAAGGTGAAGTTGGAAGAAGACCTATGGTATCTGCTTGTAAAATGGGTCCTCATGGTGATGTTGGAGAAGTTGTACCATTAGCTCATTTTGATGTTAATGACCAGCAGGAGGATTTTATTGAGCAGTAGGAGGTCTTGTCGAGCAACACGAGGATGTTGTTTAAGAAGAACATGAAGTAGGTGGATTTCTTGAAGGTCCATAAGATACTTCTTTGTTAATGACAAATGTCGATCATGTTGCATTGGATTGTGGGAGGGTCGGGTTAGTAAAGTAGTTCAATATTTATTTTGCTTGTGATGGTTGATGACTTGTTTCAATTCTATGTTGAAATATTTTATCTAGGACTGAGGGAGATAAAGTTGGTCTACCATGAAAAAAAATTAAATAACGTTGGAGCATGTCATGTGGTTGTTCGAAATTTTGTGATGATTTCTAGATTGATGCCTCTACGTGATACTTCTTACGAATACACTGATAAGCGGTTGATATTGGCATTTATTGAGAGGTGGCATAAAGAGACAAACACTTTTCATCTCCCTGTTGGTGAAATGATTGTCACACTTGGTTTTAACTTTATATATTGGAGGTATCATTGATGTCATAGTAGGACAAGAAATTTCAAGTAACTTTTGTTTGATTATCACTTTTCCAACAATATCAACTTCTTTGAAATGATTGAGAACTAGATCTAGTTCTTTTTCAATGCATAACTAACTCTGCTTGCGATTCATTTGATGAAATAGTTAAAAAGCTCAATCTAGTCCACATGATATGAATGTTAGATAGAGGACTCATCATAAGGTCATATTGTGCTAATTGAAAAGCACATAGTAAACAATATGTTGCTCTCAAAACGCAGCCACAACATTCACTATCAAATCCCATATGTTTAACTTGATCAAACTCCTCAACAATGAGTCCTAAAATATATCTTTATACATATCCAACCAATCTTTTAAGCGTCATTGATAAGATTTAGATTTTTTTCAAACGGCGCCTTTATTTTTTGTAGGATGATGATGTTATGAATTGCATCCCAACAAGAACAGAACACTCACATACTACTTCCTAATACTTTCTTTGTAGGTATCGCGCAGCGGAATGACTAAACAATGGTCAAAAACCAAGAGGCGGTGAATTGGATTTTTATAAGTCTTAACAGTTTTTAAAAATATTTCTCAAAATTTAATTGATTAACTTAAAATTACAGTTACTTTAAATGCAAGTACAGATAAATAAAGAGTTTAATTGAGGAAGATGCACACTGATATTTATACTGATTCGGATCAAAAGGCCCTACGTCCAGTTGTTAATCTCTTAAACAAAGAGATTAACTCAATCACTATAATAATCAAATTACAACAGATTATAAAAGAGTAAGGATTAGAAAACACCTCTCTTGAACAACCACAAGAGATGAACAAAAGCTCTCCCTGAATCACACAAAGGATGAACAGCTTTCCTAGCAACAACACAACACTCAATCTTCTAAGAATTTACTTAGAAAAAGTTATCACTCACTCACACTAGGTTTTTCAAAGCTATTTTTAAAAATCTCACAGAGCAACACTTTGCAGTCACAGCACAAGAACTCTGAATCTTAAAAAGGTGGTTTGAAGTTTGGAAACTTAGTTCTATTTAAAGAGATTTTCGCAAGTTGAGCTAGAAATGAAGAGTTTAACTAAAACTGCCAAGGATAATCGATTACGACTTAAGATAATCGATTATTTCAGTGATTTTCGAAAACAAAGTTTTGCAGTGTTAATCGATTACCCAAAATGGTAATCAATTATCTCATGTACATATTTGAACAAATATTTTTATAACTGCCAGTGGTAATCGATTACTAGAAATGGTAATCGATTATTTCGAGTCGTTTTTCAAGAGCGAAGTTATAACTGCCAGTGATAATCGATTACCATTCGTGGTAATCGATTATCTTAAGTGGGTTTTTGAAAAATAGAATTTTTTGAGTTGGTAATCGATTATTATAAGTTGGTAATCGATTATCATACTGATTTTTGTGAAAATTGAGTTTCTCTTAGAGGAGTTGCGAGCTGGATGTTATTCTAACAATCTTGCACCTAACTAGAAAAAGTTAAGCTCATTACAATAAGAATCTTTAAACATAAAATATATTGTCTTCAATATCTTCAAGTATTTTCTTCAACATCTTTATCATCATCAAAATCTTTTAATCAATCTTCTTCTTTTGTCAACAATCTCTCCCTTTTTTATGATGATCAATAATATGTTTAAAGTTTCTGAAATTCCTGCATTTAAACAACTTATGGGAAAGAAATAGTGAGACAACCCTTTAAAATTTTTCTCCCCCTATTTTGATCAGAAGATAAAAAAGGGCTCATGAAGGAGAGTAAGAATACACCAGACAATTATAACATAGAGAATTGTTATTCAAAGAAAAATTCATAACACAAGAAGCAATAACAGTAAATTAAACAACTAGCTTTCCTAAAATTCTTCACTCGTGTCATCATCATGAGTGAATGCATCAAATTTTGTTTCTAAATTGGAGAGTCTAGTATTGACTTCTCCAATGGACCTAAGAACTTCTTCATGGCGAGATGTAGATAGAAGGAAGAAATCTTCAAGTCTTTGATTCAGACCAAGACTATGGTCTTCTAAGGAGGTGGAGGATCTTGTTGCAACTTTGCTTGAAGAACCATCATTGGTTTGACGAGGGACAAGATATGTGGAGGGAGTTCCTTCATCATCTTCATAGTTAGGAACATCATCTTTATGAACATATCCACCTCCAAATTGCACAATCTTCATTTGCTTGAGGGAAGAGTTAGAGATTTCATTAGAAAGATAGGTGCTTTGACAGAGTTCCCCCTCGGTTGGAACCTTTTTGTACTCACAAATGCGAGATATGAGAAGAGAGTACGGAAGAGGATATTGAGTAAGCGCCCTTGCCTTAAGCATGGTCTCCATAAACAGCATTGACCAATCAATCATAATATGATTCGTTAAACAATAGATGATTAATAGACCGACTTCACTGCATTGAGCATGATTGGTGCCACGTGGGCACAAAATCCAGACAATGAGATAGTGAAGCAGCATTGCCTCAATTGTGAGAGGGCCAGCCAATAATTTTTTGCTGATGTGAAAATCAGGCTGCCTTAAAAGAGACTGTATGTGAGAATTCTATTGAAGTCGTCGATGTGGGTAGACAAGATGAATGTGCGTTCAATATAGGGAGGAATTCGTGCTACGTTGGTCCAGATATCATCATCAAGAATGATCTCTACTCCTTTGACTTTTGTATAGCCAATGTTTCCCCTGAATTTGAGGTTGTAATGGAAAACACGAACAAGATCGGGATAGTAAACACCTTGTATTTCTATGAAGAATCGAATACCTTGTTCTTCGAAGAGATCAGGGCATGAGAATCCTTGGTTTCGGAACCAGCCATTGTTGATAAACTTGGGTGTTTGTAGTGGTTTTTCTTTGAAGAGGGTGAGAAACTCTAGGTGTCTATTTTTATCAGAGATCCAGCCATCAATGGAGGCATATCTCGGAGGAAAATCAACAGAGGATGAAGGTTGAGCACCTCGTCGATGAGTGGGAATCTTCTTACGGCGTTCTGCCATATATTTGCAGAAAAGGGGTTTTAGGGTTTTAGGGTTTTGAAAAGGGGGAAAGTGACTTTGGATGTTTTTAAGTGAATAATTGGTTGTGGAAGAAGAATTATATAACAGAGAGAAGAAAACTGGTTTGATTTGGTGATTTAATGGAGAATCTAGCTGCTACAACAACTAATTGAGGAAAGTTTAACGCACAACGACGAAGGATAATCGATTACCAAACATGGTAATCAATTATTTGCTCATATTTCATAGTCCAAAATTGGGCAATGAAGGTGGGTAATCAACTATCGTAAGTGATAATCGATTATTTGCTCATAATCTGGAAAATAAAATGTTCATAAATGTTGGGTAGTCGATGATTGTAAGTGGTAATCGATTATTTGCTTATAATCTAAAAAATAAAATGTTCAGAAAAGCTTGGTAATCGATTACCGTAAGTGGTAATCGATTATTTGCTCATAACCTAAGAACCCAGAAATAGGAAGATGACCTGGTAATCGATTACCATAAGTGGTAATCGATTATTGACGTTGTTTTTCGAAATTTTTATAAAGTGCGAATTTGTGCATTTTGGTTCAATTTGGTGCATTTTTAAGACACTGCTAAAATTCCCAAATCTCTCAAAATCTATCTTTGGCTAAAGGTTTGGTAAAAATATTAGCTAATTGGTGCTTTGTATCTACATATTCTATCTCACAATTGCCCTTACTTATGTGATTCCTTAAAAAATGATGTTTAATTTCAATGTGTTTTGTCCTAGAGTGTATGATGGATTTTTGGTTAAATTAATAGCACTGGTATTATCACATTTCAAAGGTATATGATTTAGAAAAATATTATAATCTTCTAATTGTTGTTTCACCCAGAGAATTTGAGCACAAAAATTTCCAGCAGCTATGTATTCAACCTTTGTAATTAACAAAGCCACACAAGCTTGTTTCTTGGAGTGCCAGGAAACTAATAAGCTTCCTAAGAGGTGACAAGTACCACTAGTACTTTTCTATCTATTTTACAGCCACCATAATCAACATCAAGGTACCCTATTAAACTAAGTGAGGCCCCAGAAGGATACCAAAGTCCAAAAGATATAGTTCCTTTAAGATATTTTAAAGTTCTTTTTACTTCTATAAGATGTGATTCCTTAGGACTGGCTTGAAATCTAGCACAAACACATACATATTGCATAATATCAGGTCTACTTGTAGTAAGATATAAAAGAGACCCTATCATACCTCTAAACATAGTTTGATTTACCTTAATACCTGATTCGTCTTTATCCAAATAGTAAGAAGTACTTGCTGCTTTAGCATTATCCATTTCAAAATTTTTAAGTACTTCCTTAAGTATTTAGATTGAGATATGAATGTCCCTTTTTCCATTTGCTTAATTTGCAATCCAAGGAAGAAGGTTAATTCTCCCATCATTAACATTTCAAACTCACTTTGCATTATACTTGCAAAACCTTCACAAAGAGATTTACTAGTTGATCCAAAAATTATATCACCAACATAAACTTGAACCAATAAAATGTGTTCACCTACCCTTTTAATAAACAAAGTTGAGTCTATCTTACCTCTTTCAAAATCATTTTCGAGCAAAAATGTGCTTAAGCGTTCATACCAGGATCTAGGTGCTTGTTTTAAACCATAAAGTGCCTTTTTAATTTATAAATATGATTTGAAAATTTATAATCCTTAAAACCAGGAGGTTGTTCCACGTACACATCTTCTTTGATAAAACCATTTAGAAAAGCACTTTTGACATCCATTTGATATAATTTAAATTTCATAATAGAGGCATAATCAAGAAGTAAACGTATAGCTTCTAACCTTGCAACAAGGGCATAGGTTGCATCATAGTCTATACCTTTTTCTTGTCGATATCCCTTTGCCACAAACCTAGCCTTATTCTTAGTAATATTTCCATCTTCATCCACCTTATTTCTGAACACCCATCTTGTCCCAATCACTTGAAATGATTCATTTCTTGGAATCAGCTCCCATACTTCATTTCTTTCAAATTGATTGAGCTCCTCTTGCATTGCAATGCACCATTGATCATCTTGAAGAGCTTCTTGAACATTCTTTGGTTCAATCTGTGAAACAAAAGCTACATTCATACAAAAATTATTCATATTTCTAGTGATTACCCCTTTTAAAATATCACCAATGATGTTGTCTAGAGATATCCCTCTTGGTGACTTCCAGCATTGTTCATGATCTTCAGGTTGAGGAGGAGGATTCTCAGTTAAATACATTTCATCAAGAGCCTCCTGAATATATTCTTCATCACCTGCAATTTTCTTATTTAACTCAAGAGGATTCTCCTCGAGGTCTACAACTTCATCAAAGACAATATGCATGGATTCTTCAACATTCAAAGTTCTTCGATTAAAAACTCTATATGCTTTACTCGGGAGAGAGTATCCTAGAAATATTGCCTCATCAGCTTTAGAATCAAATTTTACTAAATTTTCTTTTCCATTATTTAAACCAAAACATGTGCATCCAAAAATTTTAAGGTGAGCAACATTTGGCTTTCTATCTTTAAATAATTCATAAGGAGTAATTTTTAAAATAGGCCTAATAAGCATTCTATTTAAAACATAACATGCAGTACTCATAGCATCAGCTCATAAATACTTAGGCACATTATATTCATTTAGCATTGTTCTAGCTAGTTCTTTTAAGGACCTATTTTTCCTCTCTACAACTCCATTATGTTGAGGTGTCCTAGATGCAGAGAAATTATGCAAAATTCCATTTTCATCACAAAAATATTCAAATGACTCATTTTGAAATTCCCCACCATGATCACTACTTATAATCTTGATTTTCAAATCTTTTTCATTTTGAACTAATTTTGCAAATTTTTTAAATGCTTTAAAGGCTTCACTTTTTAAACTAAGAAAGAATGTCCAAGTAAACCTAGAGTAATCATGAACAATAACAAGAGCATAATAATTTCCTCCATAACTCTTAATCCTAGAGGGACCAAACAAATCCATATGCAAAAGTTCTAATGGCTTTGAAGTAGATATAATATTTTTTGAATGAATAGATGATCTTACTTGTTTTCCTTTTTGACAAGCAGCACATAATTTATCTTTTTCAAACTTTATTTTTGGTAAACCAATTACTAAATCCTTAGAAATCAATTTATTCAAGTGTTCCATGTGAATATAAGCAGCCTTTTTATGCCATAACCAAGGATTTTCTTCTTTTGCAACAAGACATATTATATTACTAGATGATGCATAATCAAGATCAATTAAATAGATATTGTTATGTCTCATACCTTTCAAAGCAATTTTCTTAGAATTCTTTTGGTGAATAGTGCAGTAATCACTTTCAAAGATGACTTTGAGACCTTTATCGCATAGTTGACTAATAGTGAGGAGATTGTGCTTGAGTCCTTCTACAAGTAGCACATCCTTGATCTCCAAGGTATCCCCTCCACCAACATCTCTAGTTCCAATTATTTTCCCTTTGTTGTTATCTCCATATGTAACAAATCATTGATCCTTTCTTTTGAGATTCTTGATCTTTCTCTTATCACCAGTCATGTGTCTTGAGCATCCACTGTCAAGGTACCACATTGATTTTCTGGATTTGGAAGTTAACTACAAAATAAGAAAAAATAATTTCTTTAGGTCCCCATTAACTTTATTGAGTCCTTGGGGTTAGAGAGACATACTAATTATCTAACAATAGACATCCAAGTATACTTCTCATTCGGAACATCATAATGTTTAATATTGCATTTATTTGATGCAATAAAAACAGGTAGCTATACATGTATTTTTAGAATGACCAATTCCTTTTTCTACCCACACTCTCCGAGTCCTTTTAATTTTATTTTTAGGAATATATTTTTTTATACTTAAATTCTTTTTCTCAATAACATGTTTTTCAAAAGATTTATTTTCTAAAGCATCTTTAAGTTGATTTTCTAAAATCATTAAATCAAACATATAGCGTTTGCAAGATGCACATTCAACTGTCTCAATTTCTCTATTTTCCAAAATTAAGATTTTATCTTTTAAAACATTTTCTTCTTCAAGAGATTTTTCAAGATTGCTCTGTAATTCTTTAAAATCACTTTTTACTTTTTGTGAGCAATATCTAGTTTACTAGATTTAGCAAGCAATTCTTGAAAGGCATCATAAAGAGAATCATAATCATTTTCATTGTCAAAGGAGCTTACCTCACTATCAGAGTGATCATTATTGGCTATTAAGCAAAAGTTTGCTTCTTCCTCATCAGATCCACCAAAGTTGGATGAACTTCAGGCATTATCTTCCCACGCTATGTATGCTTTTTTCTTAGGGTTAAATATGTTTTTGGTCCCTTAAATTTCAGCGAATTTTGGAATTAGTCCCTCATCAAAACTTGATACCAATTTAATCCTTCATCTTTCAAAATGCGTGAATTTAGTCCTTTTAACCAACTTTTGTTAAATTTATCTGACGTTTCAAGCACATTTCATGATAGTATTTAAGTTAACATTGAAGCAAAAATGTGTCAAATAGTGTAAATAATTTAAATACTATCATGACATGCGCTTGAAACGTCAGATAAACTTAACAAAATTTGGTTAAAAGGACTAAATTCATACATTTTGAAAGATGAAGGACTAAATTGGTCAAAAGTTTTGATGAGGGACTAATTCCAAATTTCGCTGAAACTTGAGGGACCAAAAACATATTTAACCCTTTTTCTTATAATATTTTCTGCTTTTCTTTTCATCACTCCTTTTTGAATTTGGGCAGTCTGCTTTTACATGACCATTTTCTCCACATCCATAACATTTAAAGTTTGAGGAGGTTCCTTGATTCTCCTTTTTATTACTCTTGAATTGATTTCTGCCTTTGGCCTTCATGAACTTTGTGAACTTCTTTATCATGAGACTAAGATTCTTATCATCATCATCAAAATCTTCTTCCTCTTTTTGTTTCTTACCTTTGACAACTTCAGTTTTGAATGCAATATTCTTCTTTCTTCCTTAATCTTCTTCATCATTCAATCTTCCCAGTTCAAGCTTGTGCTCTCTCAGTTTTCCAAAGAGAGCTGCCATGGTCATTGTTGCAAGATTTTGTGATACCGTGATGGCCATCACCTTTGGCTGCCAAGTCCTATTCAAGGATTTAGGAATTTTTATGTTAAGTTCATCACTATCAAAGCTTTTACCTAGCCCATTGAGATGGTTGATGATGTGTGTGAACCGCTTCTGCACATCATAGATGGTTTCTCCCTACTGCATGCAAAACATTTCATATTCTTGAATCAAAGAGTTCTTTCTAGCCCGTTTGACATCATCAGTTCCTTCATGAGTCACTCGAAGGATTTCCCATATCTCGCGTGCATTGGTGCAAACAGAAATTTTGTAGAACTCATCAAGAGTTAGAGTAGATGATATGATGTTTTTGACTTTAACATCATATTGAGCTCGCCTATTTTCATCAACAGTCTATTGAGCAAAAGGCTTTGGTTCTTGCACTTCATTAACAATGTTAACAGGAACAAATGGTCCATTCAAAACAGCATCCCAAATACCCCTATCAACAAATTCTAAAAATATTTGCATTCTGACTTTCCAGAAAGGGTAGTTTTCACCAGTGAAAAGTGGAGGTCTATTGATATACGCACTTTTCAGCAAAAGTTTGGTTTGCCCTACCATTTTCGAAAAATTTAAATAACTATCAAATCAAGCTCTGATACCAACTGTTGGTATCGCGTAGCGGAAGGACTAAACAATGGTCAAAAACCAAGAGAGGGGTGAATTGGATTTTTATAAGTCTTAAAAAGTTTTAAAAAAATTTCTGAAAATTTAATTGATTAACTTAAAATCACGGTTACTTTAAATGCAAGTGCAGATAAATAAAGAGTTTAAGGGAGGAAGATGCACATTGATATTTATACTAGTTCGGATCAAAAGACCCTACGTCCAGTTGTTAATCTCTTAAACAAAGAGATTAACTCAATCACTATAATAATCAAATTACAACAGATTATAAAAGAGTAAGGATTAGAAAACACCTCTCTTGAACAACCACAAGAGATGAACAAAAGCCCCCCCTGAATCACACAAAGGATGAACAACTTTCCTAGCAACAACACAACACTCAATCTTCTAAGAACTTACTTAGAAAAAGTTATCACTCACTCACACTAGGCTTTTCAAAGCTATTTTTAAGAATCTCACAGAGCAACATTTTGCAGTCACAGAACAAGAACTCTGAATCTTAAAAAGGTGGTTTGAAGTTTGGAAACTGAGTTCTATTTAAAGAGATTTTCAGAAGTTGAGTTAGAAATGAAGAGTTTAACTGAAACTGCCAAGGATAATCGATTACGACTTAAGATAATCGATTATTTCAGTGATTTTCGAAAACAAAGTTTTGCAGTGTTAATCGATTACCCAAAATGGTAATCAATTATCTCATGTACATATTTGAACAAATATTTTTATAACTGCCAGTGGTAATCGATTACTAGAAATGGTAATCAATTATTTCGAGTCGTTTTTCAAGAGCAAAGTTATAACTGCCAGTGATAATCGATTACCATTCGTGGTAATCAATTATCTTAAGTGGGTTTTTGAAAAATAGAATTTTTTGAGTTGGTAATCGATTATTATAAGTTGGTAATCGATTACCATACTGATTTTTGTGAAAATTGAGTTTCTCTTAGAGGAGTTGCAAGGTGGCTGTTATTTTAACAATCTTGCACCTAACTAGAAAAAGTTAAGTCTATTACAATAAGAATCTTTAAACATAAAATATATTGTCTTCAATATCTTCAAGTATTTTCTTCAATATCTTTATCATCATCCAAATCTTTTAATCAATCTTCTTCTTTTGTCAACATTCTTCAGCCTCTAGTAAGGATATTCAACCTTGATGCAAATGACATGACCAATATCATAAAACAACAAAAATAACTATATAAAATAAGATGCAAAAATACATGTTTGATGTTGTGTTTCCTAAATGCATTAGTCAGTTTGTCCATGTCTTTACAAAGCATTTCTTATATGGAATGATCCAAGAATTATTGACATATGCAAAGCATAAAGGCCATGAAATACAAACATGAAGGTGATAAGCACAATCACTAAAGGTGGATTCATGTTCACAATCCACAACATTTTCCCATGTTTCCATGACAACATCCTATACCCCAAAAAAATTGACTAGCATTTTGCACTTGGCTTGCACATTTTTTTGAATGTGGAAAAAACATAGCATATGATAACATTCAAGAAATACAATGCCAATAACATTCATGAAATTTAGGTCTTTGTCGCTAACAATGACTTATGGACCCTCACATGTCATAAATAATCCTCTTAGCCTCTCTAGAACCCAAGTGAAATTATTTTGTCGTTCACTTGATAAGAATACAAAGGCATGTGAGAAAGTTAACCTTGTTGACGTCACACCTACTATCTCAAGTAGTGGCAGCCGATATTTGTTGGTTTTATAGGTGTTATCCATTAAGAAAACAATATTAAATGTATTCAACAATTTTACTACATCAAGATGTGTCCAAAAGAGATTACTTACAACCTCATATTCGTCTACACGTCTACTCAAGTGGATGTATTTGTCACGTTCTAACATAATCATCAGGTGCTATAATTCAGTTCTCAAATCACTCAATGATCGTTTGTAAGTGTATCTTGCATTATATATTTGCTTGATTGTTGTCACATTACACTTATTTTCTTTGAGGGTAAGGAGAATGTTTGTAGGCTTCACTTGACTCTTAGTCATATCAACAAGCAATGAATGTTCAGTGGATTTTAACCTCCTAGAAACAAAGGGTGACCAACTAAAGTTTGTGACAAATCATGGTTATGATATTCAAACATTACCTTCAATATTCACTCATCTGCATTAGAAATTGGTTTTTCTCTCAATTTAAAAGGACAACCGCATTTTCTTGTGGCAGATATACTAGGTTAAAAATCATATTTGTATTTTTCTTAACTTTTTACCCATTTCACATCCTAACAATAATACGTCTTTATCTTGATCATTAACTTTATTGGATCTTATAAGAAAATAAAAAGTTAGAAAGAGAAGTTGAAAAAAGTAAAAATTGTATAATTATATGATTTAGGTATAATAAGTTTTAAGTTACTCATGTTTATAGCATGAAAACATTTATTTAACCAGACATGCTATTTTTGGGTCTCAATATGTATTCGTTGTAAACACATTGTAATTGCAACGGACTACAAGTTAAAGAAACCTAAGATTATGTAACAAATATTATAAAAGAGTGCATATGAAGTCTCCTTTTGTCCAATAAATGAACAACAGTTTTGAAAAAAAAATTCTCAAGAAATCCTTCCTCAACTATATCAGACACCTCATAGAAGGCCCAGAAAATTGAGGAGGTGTACATCATTACAAGCTTAGTAGAAAAAGAAAAAAAAATCATTCATGAAGTGTAATACAACCCACCTTTCCATCTAATAATGTTAATTTGAAGGCTAACAAAAACCAAATCTGGAACAACTCAGCAAAATGCAAGAATTGAAGGAAACTATAAAGTGGTTTGAGAGAATTGAACTAAAATGAACCATGATTTGAGTGAATAAACTAAATTGAAATTCTCTAATTTGCTTGAACTGCATAAATTGTTTTAATTATTACTAGTGAACATCCTATTTTTAAAAATCTTATAATTTATAGTTGAATTTAATTCAATCACATTAATTTAGGAACAATTAAGTTTTTAAAAATAAATGAATACAATAATTCATTGAAATTTTCTTAAAAATGATTCATATTTTTATACAATTAAACTCAATTCAATATTAATTTGGTTTGATTCAACTATTTTTTAACAACCCTAATATTGATCAAATCACTTAAAGGAATAAATCAAATATGCTCATATATTAGTGTCTATTGTGAAGAAAACCATATCTAATCAACCGAAAATAAACAAGTTCAACTCAAACACACCAGTAATGAAGACAAAAAAGAACTAAACCTCTTGTTGAGACATTGTTGTGAAGAATAAGAAGAAACTAGATTTAAATATGTCCCAAATTTATTCATTCCCAATTCAATTCTACTACGTCAGGGAAAAAGGGTGCAAACCATATGACATGCGAAAATTTGTTGAGAATGAATATATTTAGTTGTAGTCATATAGTTACAGCCGCTTTTTGATTTTTTTAAAGTTATTTAATGTGTCGTATTATATTATTACTTGTTTGAATGATGTATTTAGATTAAGAGAAAGAATGTTAGAGTGAACGAAAATGGTGAGAAAAATTAAAATTTATTTGATTTGGGGTGATATTTTTTTTCATATAAATATTTAGAAAATATTTAATAAAAATATTTTTTAAGAATATTTTATATAAAATATTTTAAAAAATGTAAATTAGAATGAAAATAGATTATTAAAAATTTTAATACATAAAAAAAGCATCTTTAAAATGATAATATATTAAAATAAATTATTATAAAATTTAATAAATAAAAAGATTTTTAAAATAATAATTTATTAAAATAAAAAATTTAAAATTATAACATTTAAATAACTTTTTCGTTTCATTTTATTTTACTTATTTATCTAAACGATAACTATATATATAACTATATATATATATATATATATATATATATATTATTTATATATTATAAATAGAATTCTATTCTTTATGTTCACATTTCATAACTTTTATTTTATCCAGACAATATAATAACTTGTTAAATTTTTAAGATTAACAATGTTTTCTATGAAATTTTCTATTTTTTCTCATTTTACTTTTATATTCATCAATAATTATTTTTTTATAATTTTTTTTATTTCACTTTATTTTAATAAATATAATTTTATTTTATATATTAATTTAATAATATTATAATATCATCACTAACATATTATCATACATATTTAAAAAAATATATACACATGTGTTTATGCCAGTAATTATAAAGACAATAATAAAATATACAATCGAATATAATTTTACCTTAATTGTATACGTGAGTTTCCTTCCAAATCAGTTTTCCAAATCAGCTCATATGTGCAAGGAAAGTTTAAAGTTATCTTCTCCTCACTTTTTATTATTATTCCATTTGGCTCTTTATATTTTCAATTCATTTCCTTATGAAGAGTAAATCATTGTTTCATTATGTAAGATTGCTAGAACCAAATTGATAAAAAAAAAATTGAGAATGAGAACTAAAACCAAAACCAATAATGTCGAAAGTTCAGGATTATCATACACTAAAACCATATAAAGCTAAAAAAATCTTAAATCTTAGGAGATTGTAATAAATATAGTAGATTTTACTTTCTACAAAAATATTATATATATATATATATATATATATGAAAATAATATAAATACTTAAAATAAAATCAATCACGGGAAATGAAAAGCAAATGCCCAGAAGAAACGAAATGGAAACCAACACTAGGTACCACACCGCACAAGAACAACACTCAAAACACCTGTCCTCACCAATATAGAACGAAGAGTCCTGTTGAAAATGAATGATGGGATGTGACAATAAACAAGGTGTGATCATGAGCAAGAGTAACAATCTATTTGAAGGATTTAGAACTATAACAAGAACTAGAACAAGAAAAACATAAGTTATTCATCAAGTGTTGTCCTTACTATTTGAATATAAACCCATATTTCAAGAAAAAAAATATCAAGAAAGTGATGAATTACATCATGACTCGGACGGAGAACTCTTCTTTGCTTCAGTTTTTAAGTAATTAGTTTTCTTAAATAATAACTCAATCATTTGCAAAATTGACTATCTAAATTTATGTTTGGAATTAATTAATTAATGAACTTTAGTTTAATTTATTTTAAATTGTAATAAGAACCGAATCGACAACAACCTTTGGAAGACTGATAGGACTCCAAATAAGAGTCATACAGTGAGAAAGGAGCATGGGCCTGTTACTCAACAAGGCACAATTATTGACAGTAGGTCCAAGATATGGAATGTTTATACCAGAAGAAAGAAAGTGGGGCCAAATGGGGAAGGAGTGAGAAATTAGTTAGGAAGCAGGGCTGACGTGTAAAAGATTCTATTTTGGTGGGTTTGGGTATATGAGAGAGAGGAGAGTGGTGGAGGGGAGTTAGTTAGTCTTTTGGAGTGGAAGGAGAGGTATTCTCTGGAGGAGTCTATGACTCTGGAATTATTGTGTTGCTGCAGAATTATAGCCCATTACTGTTTTACTCCATAAATTGCTGAATAATACATACTATCTTTTTCAGTTTTTCCTAGTTTCTATCATTGGTCCGACCTGCCGGATTACGAGGGGAGCTAGTATTGTTGTCCATGCCACCAAAAATGTCTGACCGAGTCGAAGCATTGGAGGAGAAAATGGCAGCAATGGAAGTATCAGTACGTCAGTCATTGGCGGAATTTCGCCAATCCATTTTGGAGGAGTTTGCTAAGTTGCATACAGAACGGCGTGAGGATCGTCAAACATCTCCATTTTTGGGAATGGAGTCTGGAGCCGAGTATAAGATGTCGGCGAAGAAGGTTGAGTTGCCGTCTTTTGACGGCATTGACCCTGTGGGGTGGATTACACGGGCAGAGACATATTTTGAGGTGCAAGGCTCGACCGAGGAGGTGAAGGTTCGTTTAGCCAAGTTGAGCATGGAAGGTGCAACCATTCATTGGTTCAACCTTCTACAAGAATCTGAGGACTTGTCGTGGGCCCAGCTGAAACGAGAGTTGATAGGTCGTTATGGGGGTCGTACCAGCAATAATCCTTTTGAGGAATTAAAAGATTTGTTGCAGACGGGTAGCGTTGAAGAATATTTGGCAGAGTTTGAATACATATCGTCTCAAGTATCGCGGCTACCAGAGGAGCAATACCTGGGCTATTTTATTGGAGGACTGCGATCAGAGATTCGACGGAGGGTTCGCACTTTCAACCCTGTGAACCGTCTACAAGCCATGCGTCTGGCTAGAGATGTGGAAATCGAATTACAGGGTGATGGATTTCAAAGAAGAGGAGGAACACGTGTTTGGAAAAGTAATCGGGATTGGGGTACGGGTCAAGTGGACAAGTTTGGATCTGGGTCAGGCCAAGGCCCATATCCAATGAGGTTAGGAGTTGGACCAGACCCAACACAAGGGACAAAATCCAAATCATTTTCGGTGAGTAGTTCGAGTCCCCATGAATCAAGATCTGTGACACCGCAGGGTAGTCGTGTATCCGCGGACCGCACTCCGACCACCGATCGCAATCGTGGTACGAAGCACTTACCGTATTCTGAGCTGATGAACAGGAAGGCTCAGGGGCTTTGTTTCCGATGTGGTGAGAAATACCACCCTTTACACCAGTGTGCGGAGCGCCAGTTGAGATTGGTGGTGTTAGCAGATGACGAAACAATTAATGAAGAGGGGGAGGTTATCGCGATTGAGCTGCGAGAGGAGGAAGTTGATCGTACCTTGGAATGTGGGTCTATGGGGCTGTTTGCGGAAGTCGAAATATCGTGTGGGGGTCGGAATCGTCCTTCAACCTTGCGTTTAGAGGGCCGTCTCCATGGAGTAGCTTTGGGGGTGTTGATTGACAGTGGGGCTAGCCACAATTTTATTTCTCCTCATGTGGTGGTTGCAATGGAGTTGAAAGTCGACAAAGGGAAATCGATGGGGGTGCGTTTGGGAGATGGGCACAAGGTGTCAACTGTGGGAAAATGTAAAGAGCTGGAAATTCAATTAGGAGAATTCTCTACTGTAGTAGCGCCATATGTGTTAGAGTTGGGAGATGTAGACATGATTTTAGGAGTTGCTTGGTTGCAGAGATTTGGGAAGGTCACTTTCGATTGGGAGGAGATGACTTTGAGTTTTGTTTGGCATGGCAAACAGATAGAGTTACATGGTCAGAAACAAAAGAAATCTGGACAACAAGGGCAAACAGTGACTTCCCTCCAGAGTTTGGTTAAAGGGAATAGTCTTGATGAAAAGTCCAATTTGAAACAAGGGTTGTCTGATAAACAAGTTGGAGATATTCGACAAATTTTAGCAAATTTTGCGGTTGTCTTCCAGGAGCCACAAGGACTACCACCATGCAGGGCTGTTACTCATTCCATTGAATTGCAGCCTACAACGGGGCCGGTTAGTGTGCGTCCTTACCGATACCCATATCACCATAAGGAGGAGATTGAAAAACAGGTTGGGGAGATGTTGAAGCAGGGAATTATTAGACATAGTTCAAGTGCGTTTTCCAGCCCTGTCATTCTTGTTAAGAAGGACGGATCTTGGCGCATGTGTGTGGATTATAGGGAATTGAATAGGGTCACAATTCCTGATAAATATCCCATTCCAGTTGTAGAGGAGTTATTAGATGAGTTACATGGAGCGATTTATTTCTCAAAACTAGACTTGAAATCGGGATATCATCAAATACGTATGACGGAGGAAGACGTTCATAAAACGGCTTTTAGGACACATGAGGGTCACTACGAATTTTTGGTGATGCCTTTTGGGTTGACTAGCGCCCCGGCCACTTTTCAATCAACCATGAATAATATTTTCAAGGCATATTTACGAAAGTTTGTTCTAGTATTCTTTGATGATATACTAGTGTACAGCAAAGGATGGGGGGAGCATTTGAAACACGTAACTATAGTGTTGAAGTTGCTGCGTGAACAAGACCTTAAGGTAAATGGAAAGAAGTGTGTTTTTGGGAGTAGGCAAGTGGAATATTTGGGTCATTTAATTTCTGAAAAGGGAGTGGCAGTGGACCCAGAAAAAATTAAAAGTGTGTTGAATTGGCCTATTCCTCATAATGTAAAGGGTGTAAGAGGTTTTTTGGGCTTGACGGGGTACTACCGAAAATTTATTGCGAATTATGGTAAGATTGCTAGACCTCTCACGGAATTGACAAAGAAGGACGGATTTCATTGGGGTCCTACAGCAGAGTTGGCTTTTGAAGAATTAAAAAAGGTAATGACTCACGCTCCTCTATTGTCCTTGCCTAATTTTTCCAAGCCATTTGCAATCGAGTGTGATGCCTCCGGAGCAGGGATAGGGGCAGTGTTGATGCAAGACGGTCACCCAATAGCTTATTTCAGTAAAGCTTTGTCACCTACCAATTTAAATAAATCAACCTATGAAAAAGAGTTAATGGCGTTAGTCTTAGCTGTCCAACATTGGAGACCGTATCTGATTGGAAGGAGTTTCAAGGTGTATTCTGACCAGAAAAGCTTGGGACACCTTTTACATCAAAGGATCACCACTGCAGCTCAAGAAAATTGGTTGGCAAAGCTGTTGGGATATCAGTTTGAGGTGATTTACAAACCTGGTCCGGATAACAAGGCTGCTGACTCACTGTCAAGAATGTTTGAAGATGGTGAATTGAAGGAGATTCAATCTTTTCCAATATGGTTGCAGGAACAACATGTCCAAAAGGAAGTTAAATCGGACCCTTTCTTGCAGCAAGTGGTGCAGAAGTTGCAGCAAGGGGACTCATCGATCGCGTGTTTCAGCATACATCGAGGGGTGTTATTTTACAAAAACAGATTGGTGTTATCAGCAAAGTCATCGTTAATTCCAACCATTTTAACGGAGTTTCATTCGTCACCAGCCGGGGGTCACTCGGGTTTTCTAAGAACCTATAAACGTATTGCAGGCAATGTCTATTGGACTGGTATGAAGGGGATGGTTCAAGAATTTGTTAAGGCATGTGAGGTCTGCCAACGCCAGAAGTATGAGGCAACTTCTCCAGCAGGATTACTTCAACCCTTACCTATTCCGGACAGGATTTGGGAAGATGTTTCCCTGGATTTCATTATAGGATTGCCCAAATCAAAAGGGTTTCAGGCGATATTGGTGGTGGTGGACCGATTGTCTAAATATGGTCATTTCATTTTGCTGAAACATCCTTACACTGCAAGAAAGATTGCTGAACTATTCGCTAAAGAGATTATGAGACTTCATGGTATTCCACTATCAATTGTTAGTGATCGAGACCCAATTTTCATGAGCCTATTTTGGCAAGAATTATTTCGGTTGTAGGGAACAACATTGAAAATGAGTTCAGCTTACCATCCGGAAACTGATGGTCAAACGGAAGTAGTTAACCGATGTTTAGAAGCTTATTTGCGGTGTTTTGTATCAGAACAACCTAAGAGCTAGTCATATTGGGTACCGTGGGCGGAGCTATGGTATAATACTACGTTTCATGGATCTACTGGCAAAACTCCTTTTGAAGTGGTTTATGGTAGAACACCACCTCCATTAGTGCGTTTTACACAAGGGGAAACGCGAGTGGAAACAGTAGCAGCTGACTTGGTTGATAGAGATGAGGCCATTCGACAATTGAAATATCACTTGTTGCGAGCTCAACAGCAGATGAAGAAATTTGCAGACAAAAAACGTAGGTTCATGCAATTGGAAGTGGGAGAGTGGGTGTTTGTCAAATTGCGGCCACATAGGCAGCAGACCGTAGCTCGCCGTATTAATCAAAAGTTGGCACCTAGGTATTATGGACCTTTCCCAATAATTCAGAAAATTGGAGCAGTGTCGTATAAGGTGAAGCTGCCAGAATCAGTCAGAGTACACCCAATTTTTCACATTTCTCAACTGAAAAAGGCCATTGGGAACCATGTGGTGGAATCTGTTTTGCCACCAGAATTGGGCATAGAGGAAGAAGGGATGGAAGAGCCCCAGGCAGTGTTAGCAGTTCGGGAAATTTCGAAGGAGGGTACTATTATCAAGCAATGGTTGGTGAAGTGGAAGGGAAGAACCGAGGAAGAGACAACATGGAAAGATGAAGTGCTATTGCAAAGTCAATTTCCTTTATTCAGCCTTGAGGACAAGGCTGTAGTTGCAGAGGAGGGTAATGATAGGACTCCAAATAAGAGTCATACAGTGAGAAAGGAGCATGGGCCTGTTACTCAACAAGGCACAATTATTGACAGTAGGCCCAAGATATGGAATGTTTATACCAGAAGAAAGAAAGTGGGGCCAAATGGGGAAGGAGTGAGAAATTAGTTAGGAAGCAGGGCTGACGTGTAAAAGATTCTATTTTGGTGGGTTTGGGTATATGAGAGAGAGGAGAGTGGTGGAGGGGAGTTAGTTAGTCTTTTGGAGTGGAAGGAGAGATATTCTCTGGAGGAGTCTATGACTCTGGAATTATTGTGTTGCTGCAGAATTATAGCCCATTACTGTTTTACTCCATAAATTGCTGAATAATACATACTATCTTTTTCAGTTTTTCCTAGTTTCTATCAAAGACCAAGATAGCTGGATGCTTTTAATTGCCACAATTTCAATTACAATCAACATTAAGTAATGAGATCATTATTAGCTTAAGTAGATTGTAATTACAATTAAGGAATCTTTTTGTAATTCTCATAGTTAAAGCTTCCATATAAGTTCAATCATTTTTTATCAATAAAACAAGTTGAGTTTTATTTAGAAACATTAGAATTTATCTTTTTTATCGAAAATGATTTTCCCAAGTTCTTGAATGATTCAAGAACCCTAGGCTATATCAAAAGACTTTCTTATCCTTTTGCGTATTGTATCCCTTAGAAAGAGTGGTTCTTTCCTTCCACCTTTCATATTTACCTCTTGCCCTTTCTTCACTCTCAAAAACTCATTTCTGTCCACTTTCCAATCCAGTTTTTCACTAGTTTTCAATTTTCCTACAAGGTTCTAACCCTAAAGATCCTAAATCAGTCATTGTGCAAATGGGTTCACATGAATGAAAGAGGTGAAGACTCAGGCAATTTATTTGTATGCGAATAGGAAAACAAAAACCTTTGACCCAGAACAGAACTCCAAACAATTCTTTGTTTTTTCAAAATTTAGCCACGATCCCCCATATTTCAAACTGTTCCAATCATAATTTGCTGTGGAACGAACATGATTTTTGGAAACAGTGGAATCTCATGAGTCTGCCATCTAATTCTTAGACTTTGACTAATATGCTTTGACTAATATGCTGACACCCAAAATTATCATATAGCTTGCAAGAGCACCGAGAAAAATTGAGCTCAATTACATAAGAAACTAATTGACGTTTGATAGATGTTTCTTAGTTGCACGTAAATTGGATGAAACTTTGAGCTAGACACTGATTAAGAGTATCAAAAGGTTTAACTACCAATATCTCTTAGATTGGCTGACCTTTGGGAACAATTTGATCTTTGAGCCACATGTAAATAGGAACCAACACAAACCATGTAGCTGCCAAGGCACCCAAAACAAAGCGCATTAAAAAGACGAATGGATTGACGGGCTTTTCAACATCTTCTGCCTTTGGACCAAGCTGCAGCAAATTGAAGAAACCGAGTCAATCATAATATTTTGCATTTTACTCCTCTAGTTAAGCTACAATATGGAAATATACTTTTGAAATATACTAATACATTGCCATCTTGCAAAGTCAAGGGGATAATAATGTAAACATTTTGAAAACAAATCGCATATTCAATCAAACCTTAAATCCTATAACTATATTATTTTGAATGGAAATTTTGCAGCTAACCAAGAAAACTATGTCTTGCATAGGAAAAAGGTAAAGTAGGTTAGCCCTTAATTGGAAATCCAGACTCTAAACCAAAGTATTCATGGTATTTACTCAAAGAACATAAAAGATGACATTCAGTTAAAGAAAACCAGAACATTTGCTTGCCTCTGTACAAGAATTTTGTAAACAGAGACTATTATATTATTACACTTCAACTTATTCGATGAATGAAAGTGTGAAACTTGTTGACCTAACTAAGCATGTAAATCAAAACTGAAAGCAAGCAGTAAATTCAACCTTGTTAGTTTGATCATCATACTCAGCAAATGATTACATCAGCTAATTATCCATGTTAAGTGTCTACTTTGTTTATGTTTTGTAAATCATAAAATGGTGTATCGTTTCAAAAACAGATGCACATAATCTAGGAGTTCAAGTTAATATATGACCAACAAATCCCCGAAGAAAACAAGGGCAAACGAAGACAAATATATAGATTGAAAACCTAAGAAGACAAATACCTGCAAAGGAGAATCCCCAGATGCAGGTTTAACACCGGTCACAGAACAACCCATAATCAAGCCATGACGGCGAACTCCGCGATACCATTTTGGGCCAATCCTTTTCAGTTGGACGTCCTTAAACCCTGCCTTTTTAAACCAGTCAATATACTCCTCCTCCTTGGGAAAGAGCATCCAAACATCTGCAAAGAAACGAGACAACCAAAATGTTGGGTACACAGGACCAATTAGACACGCCTTGCCTCCAAGTTTCAAAACTCTGTAAGCTTCCTTGATGCCACGCTGCGGATCCGGCCAATACTCAATACTGAGAAACAAAAGCACGCAAATCACCTCTTTTACAGATAACCACCATTTGAAATCCATTGAGAAGTAAAAATCACATTTGGAATGTGGAAGCTATAACTATTTGCTTCTTAAAATCACATCCAAAAACATGAGAAATCACATCTGAGATGTGGAACCAAACACAGTAATATACATCTATACACACATAAAATG
This sequence comes from Vigna unguiculata, assembly GCF_037176805.1. Lineage (NCBI taxonomy): Eukaryota > Viridiplantae > Streptophyta > Magnoliopsida > Fabales > Fabaceae > Vigna > Vigna unguiculata. The sequence goes on along the minus strand of NC_140798.1, from coordinate 26,765,980 downwards.
ACCAAAATGTAAATTAATTTCCAATCTAGGTCACTGAATGAACTGAACTCTTCAATAACGACAATGCAACTGTAGCACAGCAATGAAAACTTGACATCACACAATATCATCATATAAGAACAAATTAAAACAGCATAGACAAGACAGCTAAAGACAAGCTTTACCTTCCTGCAGATACATATCTATCGGCATAATCAGTTGGAAATGGGAGATCCTCAGCATCCCCTTCGATTATCTTGCATTCCTTGAGTGGTTCCTTCTGCTTGGCCTTTGCGAGCTGGTGGGGTGACTGGTCAAGAATGGTGACATTTTTGGCATCCACGTGCTTGACAATACCCAGAGTGGTGAAACCCGTGCCGCCACCAACATCAACAACAATCATATTCCTGGAATTGAGATCATTGAGACCGGCGGGTTCAAGGGCTTCATCCCTCATGTCCTCGGTCCAATGGCCAGGGTTAATCACATGGTCATACACAATAGAGAGAAACCTATAGAACCAAAACGCCTCTTTCTTGTGCTGAATGAACCTGGGTTGCGAGGTTGGCCTGGAAGCCGAGACACTACACTTGGGCACCACCATGCTCCTAGAGTTGGGGATTCTAGCACTGCTAGTAGCAACAAAACTCACTCTGGGAAAAGCCTTACCGTGCAAATCTGAAGCCGTGAAACCCAACCCGTTTCCGGTTAGGGTTCTCAGAGTTAGCTTTTCAGTTCCACTGAGCATTACCGAAGCCATTGAACCAATCTACACACAAAAACCACAAAAAAGTTCAATTCAAAAGAAGCTTTAGTTTATCATGGAAACAGAGATGTTATCCAGAAAAAATGAAGGGAGAAAGTGGGGATTATCAAGCTTAGGTAAGGAAGCGAAAGAAACAAAAAGAGGAAGCGTAACCTTAATGTGGCGGTTGAATTTGGTGTGGCTCACACAAAATAGTACCATTAAATTAAATCAGATTCATTTCTAACCACTCACTACTACTACATAAGGAAACCTACACCAAATTCACTAACTTAATTGAGTTTATCACACTTTTATCCTCTCCAATTAGTAAGAATTCAGAACAATTATTACACCAAAACCAAATCAGGGAGGATTATCAATACCCATGATTTTATAGTGTATGCTTCTTTTTGTAACCATTGATATGTTTAGGTGAGATACTTTATTACTTGTTCAATGTAAAAAGAAAAATTAAATAAAAATACTTTTAAGCAGAAAAATACTTTTAAACTTGTAGAGAAATACTAGTTCGTAAATAATATTTTTTTATATTAACATCGAATGAGTTTATTGATTTTTAATTTTAATGAAAAATATAACAATACGAGAATTAAACTTAAATTAAAAAATATAATTAAAGATTCACGAAAATTTATATATATATATATATATATATATATATATATATATATATATATATATATATATATATTAATTCGAACGGTATATTATGATTGATCATTATGTGCGTCGGCCCGCGCAAGACGCGCTATATTCTTGATAAAAAAACAAAAATATAAAAGTTATTTTCCAAATATATCGTGATTATTAGGGTATGTACTTTTACAATTAATTAATCTAATTTTAATATTATATATAAATATAAAACCTGGGTAAACTACGATAAAACACCAATTAATTATAAGGATAACAGAAAGAAGCTCAGATCTAAAATTTTTCTTTACTAAAATTATGTAGGGTTAATATAAAATTTAAGAATTTAGGTTATAAAAATAAACAAATATACTTTTATCTTAAAAATATCTGCCGTTAATATTAATTAAAATTTACGAGAAGTTTTATATATAACAAATAAAATAAATAAATTAAAATCTCATATAATATATTTTGAAATAAAGATGCTCTAATCTTAATTGTCATCTTATATTTGAAAACTAAAATTTTGATTCTTATATTATTTTAATGTGAGTTACAATATATTAGAATAACTATAGTACAAAATACAAATAAATAATATAACTTGTACATTCTTCTTAAAATAACTTAATTATTTTTCTCCGTATGAACCCAAAACAGATAAAAGATACCAATTTTAATAAGTTGCATCTAATGAAATAAAATATATTAATGGTGTATTATGTGTAATGGTTTAAGAAATGCTTAAGCCTTCTCATTTGAGGTATATAGATCGTTAAAACTCATCATCGAACATTACAAAGATTTCAGTTACAAGAATCCACGGGCTTTCCAGTGGTATGACAAATTAGGCATTGGATTCTCCGTTGCAACAATGAACGCAGCAAAATAGGTACAAAGTTAACACTGTCATGAGAATATACAGATAGAAGAGTGAGAAGAGTGCGTGTTTAGAAACGATGAATCACCTACCGTCGAACCTGTTGCCGGATGAAGGAAGCCCGGAATGGATGAACAAGGGAGACAACATGTGGCAGTTAACGGCGGGCACTCTGGTGGGCCTGCAAAGTGTTCCGGGCCTGGTCATCCTCTACGGCAGCATAGTCAAGAAGAAATGGGCTTTGAACTCTGCGTTCATGGCCCTCTACGCTTTCGCGGTGGTTCTTGTTTGCTGGGTTGGGTGGTGCTATCAAATGTCCTTTGGTGAAAGGATTCTTCCATTTCTGGGACGTCCAAACGTGGCTTTAGACCAACAATTCCTTCGGGACAAAGCCTTTTCCGGCGATTTTCCCAACGCCACTATGGTGTACTTTCAGGTCGTCTTTGCAGCCATCACGTTGATTCTCATCGCCGGGGCGTTGCTCGGGAGAATGAACTTCTACGCTTGGATGTTATTCGTTCCCCTTTGGGTCACCTTCTCTTACACCGTCTGCGCCTTCAGTATATGGAGCCCCGCTGGATGGTTGTTCAAAATGGGCCTCATTGATTACTCCGGTGGCTTTGTTATTCACCTTTCTTCTGGGATTGCTGGTTTCATCGCAGCATCTTGGGTATGTATAAAAAATTCATCTTTCATACATTATCTCGTAACCATGTAGCAAGAGTTTATGATAAGACATGGTGAATGAAGTGGAGAACGTGATTCTGTATGCAGGTAGGGCCAAGGACAGTGAAGGATAGAGAGAGGTTTCCTCCAAACAACATACTTCTGATGCTGGCTGGGGCTGGTCTACTATGGATGGGGTGGACCGGATTCAACGGTGGAGATCCATACGCAGCCAGCATAGATGCATCTCTGGCCGTTCTCAACACCCATGTCTGCACGGCCATGAGTTTGTTGACATGGCTTTTCCTTGATATCCTCTTCTTTGGAAAACCTTCAGTGATTGGTGCCACTCAAGGAATGATCACTGGTTTGGTCTGCATAACCCCTGCGGCAGGTACCAAACCAAACCACATATTTTATGAAAGTGTGAACCTTTACGTAGTACACTGTCATAACATGATTTATATGTTTGAGTTCAGGTGTGGTGCAAGGTTGGGCAGCAATGATAATGGGAATTATGTCGGGAAGCATCCCGTGGTACACAATGATGGTTCTTCACAAAGAGATTAGGCTCCTGAAACAGGTGGATGATACCATGGCGGTTTTCCACACTCATGCAGTGGCCGGTTGCTTAGGTGGTATTCTGGCTGGTTTCTTTGCTGACCCTGACCTTTGCCGTCTCTTCTATGGGGTAGAGGATTCGGTGCACTACACGGGCCTTGTTTATGGCATATTCAGAGGGAGGCCTAAGGCAGGGTTGAGGCAAATGGGGGTTCAGCTTCTTGGCATTGTGTTTGTAACACTTCTGAATGTCACCACAACCAGCATTGTGTGTTTGGTTGTTAAGACCATTGTTCCACTTAGGTTGCAGGAAGATGAGTTGGAAGTTGGAGATGATGCGGTGCATGGTGAGGTTGCGTATGCATTGTGGGGTGATGGAGAGAGGCTTGAGACTGCCACTGAGGCTGTGAGTTTTGAGATGAATCATGAATGGCCTACTGTTGATGTAAAAACTTCCACTGATGCAGAAATGGAGTGATTTTGTGATTGTTTGAGAGGGAAATGTTTAAATAAGGTGAAGGGTGTTAGGAAGAGAATTTCATTCCTCTGATGGTTGTTGTTGCAAGACTTCCGTTGTACATTTCCCTTGATATATGATATATATATCTATTTATTATATTATATATCTTATTCCATAAACTCATGACTTCTTATCTTTTCTTTTTTTAAATGTGTATCAAGTGCTGATCATTACTTTAGGTGTATAAGGTGTATAAGTAATTTTTCTTTAGATAAATTCAATTCAATTCATGTTATCTTTAACCAACTCTATCAATTTTGAAAAGGTGAGGTATTTTTCTTTAGCAACTTGATTTAGACTTTCAATGATAATCATATCAAATATAACTAAGCTCAAAATATAGGATTAATTTGTGCAATGGTTTTCAAATTTACTAAAAGGGATTAATTTTAAAACTTATCGGAAAATTGAAAATGTGTCTCGAAAAACGATTTTAAAATAAAGTAAGAGAATTTTCAAACACGATTCTTTTTTGTGTCAATCAAACTATCCATACTCAAGTAGTGTTCTCAAACATGCTTTTTTATAATTTTTTGTTTATTTTTTATTCTTTTAATGAATGATATACTCAAATATATATTTTTTTTGTTTTGTTTTTAGTTTTTATTAATTTTTTTATTAAAGTTGCACCTCTTTTTTTTTTTTTTTAATTTTGTGGTACTTCTATCACTACAAGAATGTTGGCAAATTGTGTTGGGTAAAATGGGACACTCTAAAGCGGAAGTCCACGCAAATAAATAAATTACGTCGGTCTAGAGACGAAACGTGAATCATGCCAAAAAATTAGATGCAAAGCCTTCTTGCGTCGACTAAATGAGGACGAAGTGTAGCTGCTTAATTATCTTCGGCTTGACCGACGCAAAGAAAAAAGGAAATATAATGATGAATTTAAATTGCGTTGGCTTAGCCTATGCACAATAAAATTTAAAATTTTGTACGCAAACCAAGAAGAATTATTCAGTATATATAACGAAAGAACTAATATATCGTCTCCATAGAGTTGCATTACATTCTAAACTATACAACTTAATTAAAAGAATAATAGCAAGATCCAAGCCACAAATAGGAGAACAAACACATAACACACTTGATGTCATAAGCAAAAATTGATGTTTCATATACTAAGTAGAAATACATCAAGTATTATAACACTAAAGCTAAAATAAAACTACTCCAGTTCAAAAGCCAAGAATCATCCAGGATAAAATCAATTTCAACAAAAACAAAATAGAGATAGAATCAAACCCCAAATTTAAAAATTCCAAATCACAAGAGAACATAAAACAAGAGAAGATGAATAATCAAATCCTAAGAATATGAAAATCCCAAATTAGTGCTTGAGAATCATCCCCATTGTTGCATATATATGGCAGGAGGTATACAAAGCGTTAACGCTGGCCTAGTGTTGCAGTAACTCCACCACACAAAGCGTTGATTTAAGACATCGAAGAAGATGATGTTTTGGCTACCGATGATGAAGAAAACGAGCCCTCTCATTCTTCCGCTCTCGTCGTTAATATTACCATCTCAAACAGCTGAGCTACTCATATTGACGCCCACTACCACCACCATTGTCATCAGTGACTCCTCCAATCCGAAGTAGCAGCACACAAAGCTAATCGAGGAGAAGAAGTCGCCATTTAGGGATTGATCAGTAGGGCCCTGCTTGGAACTTGTTTCTAGCTTGACAAATTGAAGAAAAAAAAGTAGAATAAGGACTGGATCTAAGGTCGATTGAAGAAGAAGGGGGTTCAGAAAATGGGAGGGTTTGGAAAAAGGGTAAAGTGAAAAGCGTCTTTGAAAGAAGAGGAAAGGGAAAGTAATCTATTTTAAAAAAATTGTCTTATTCATTTTTCTCTAAGGTAGGATAAAATATTGATTTTATTTTTAGTTTTGATTTAGATTTCATAATATTTTAATGTTTTTTTATTTTTCTATTTAAGTTGTGTATTTCATTTTTACTATAAAATTTAATATAGCCATTGTTTCTTCTCCCAGATAGATTTTAACACTTTTATTAATTTTTTATATAAAAAACTTTACCTTTATGTCGGCTAGACCGACGTTAGCCGACTCAAATAATGTCTGATGCCAAACTCACGCCACATTTTCGACTCTAATCGATCACATTCTTGTAGTGTATTTTGATACCCAATGAATTTTTAAACACACTCTACATCTACTATTTTATTCTTGAATTTAGCTCTTTCTTAACAAATACAAAATTTAACTATTTTAATGATCAAAATATTCCTAAAAGTGGATTGCAACTTGAGTAAGTAGTGTAAAAAAATTGATCATTATTTGATGACTTAGGTCTAGTCAGAGGTCCTATCACTAGAAACATGACAAGGAAGATAAAATAAAGTTGGAAAGACTTTGAGGCTAGTGGGCCCAATGGACTCAAATTATTAATGACATGGGTCAAGGAACATGTCAAGATTTAATTTTTTTAATGGGCTTGTATTTAGGTCCAGTAGTATAAACTTTATTTTGGGCCATGTATTTGAGTTTTGATTTGAATAATTGGACTTGTCTTGGGCTTGGATTACGTGAAAACACCTAAGGCTTTAATTGTGCTTTCTAAAGCCAAATTCAACCCTAGGTCGTCCACCTTGTCTTAAAAGAGCTCTCACATTTAAAGTAATTTGCACATGTTGCAAAACATGTAAAATATGAGTCTCGTATGGCACTTGATCCACCTAATGCGGCTACAGATTAAAGAGCACATGGGAGAATTCAATTTGAATTCTCCCTCCCTTTTTACTCGTCCAAAAGGAGACCTCCCTCCTATATAATGAGGTCTCCACCCTTTGTAAAATCACTCTTAAATGTATAAGGAAATTATGTCGAGATCACTCCAAAAAACTTCTTCTTGAGAGTCACTTTGTTATAGCTCCTCTCAGGATCTCCTCTAGTCCCCTTCCTCCAAAATTTGCCCAACCTTTCTAGAAATCATTCATCCCTCACCATAGAATCACCTTCACCGAGCCAAACTCTTCATGCATTAGGAGTAACTAACTCCTTCATTCATAAGGTTGCATATGTGGGAGTACTTACTGATTGAAAGAGAGTTTGGAAAATTTGATTGGATAGGACTGCTAATCGATTTCACATGCTAGGCATAGATGTGAAACATTTAGTCATTCATAACATCATAAACTTGATCATTATTGTGAACTTATAATAAAAATTGCTAGACATAGTTTTAATTATTCAAGTTTAGACTCGTTGGTAATAAATTAGGGCTTGTTACAAAAGGTATGAATGCTAGTGAAGGAATTTGAAGTATATTGTTTGGTGTTTTTGCTCTAAATTAAATCATGAAACTCAATCCCAATGAAGCTTTTATCATATATTTTCTTAAATCAAATTAATTGTTTTTATTATGTGAATTGTAATGCTTTCTAGTTTTAGAATTATTTCACATTCATTAATATGTTTCCTCTTTTGAAAATTCTTAAGCTTCATTAGTAAATAAACATAAGTTTTCTTAAACCACATTAGTCTCTTGAAAAACAGTACTCGCACTTTCCACTTTATTAATTGTGTGATTTAGTACATTTACCAATCTCGTAACAAGCTTTTTGTGTTGTTGGCGGAGACTAAAGTTTGGTTTAGTTAATTATGTTCCGTTTAATTTGTTTTTGGTTATATTATAAAAAAATCTTTGTATTCTTTTTAACTATTTAACTTGTACTTCATAGTGTTTTTTTTATTGTGCATGAGAGGTAGGATTTTGACTTATCAATTACGATAAGATCTTTAGATTGAACAAACAATCCGGAGGAACAATGGTATAAGGAGAACACTTTTCAAAGAAGCACGTGAAGTTTTATTACAAGAAGCAGAAAGCATATCATGTTTCTCATAATACTCTCACATTGAACTATAAGAACAAGAATAATAGGTAGAAATGGCTAGAATAGGTCAAAAGCAACACACTTTATGAGATTATTCATCGTACATAGGGCTGCTAACTTTCAATAGCATTGTTAGGCCGATAGTAACTGCAACAGATATGGAGATGAAGTCTACTCTTATGCATTTGGTGCAAAACAATCAGTTTCATGGATTATCCCATGAAAATCCATAGAATAATTTGGCTATATTCTTGGAGATATGCAACACAGTAAAAATTAACCAGGTACCGGATGAAATTATTCGACTAAGTTTGTTTCCTTTTTATTTAACAAGTATTGCGAAGGTGTGGTTGCATTCTGTCATTGAGAATAGCTTGACTGTTTGGGATGATCTTGTTCAAAAGTTTCTTCACAAATTTTTTCCTTAGTCAAAGGATAATCTAGGGAAGCAAGAAATTTTATCATTCTAATAGGATTATGAGGAATCATCGAGCCAAGAATGGGAATGATTTAAAGGATTGTTGAGAACATAGAAATCCTCATATTTCTTTATTTTTCTCACTCTCAAATATTAACAAGTGAACACACTTGCCATCCTCAAATCATGCCTCCCTAATTCCTTTGAATAGTAAATCTTCACAAGTGAACACAATGTAAGTTTATTGGAGAGTTTTGAAAATACAACAAAGTTATTGGTTCCAATGGATTCAAAGCTCCTAGAATGTTTTTGTTTTATCATGTTATTAAAATTTATAAGACATATGATATCTTATAATTATTATATTTTTGGATAAGTATTATACTTTTTAATTTAGAAATATACTATGTAAAATCTTAGAGACCATAAATAAGAAGATAGCTTCTTAGAGAGGAAATTTTCTAGTTTAAATAGCATTAATTTTGAATCATTCTATCCCGTCTTTGTTTCTTCTCCTATTTAAAGCTTTATGCCAAAACATTATATTCTTTATCTTTGTTAAAATTTGTTTTCTTATGTTGATTGAGAACACTTTTAATCATTATCAATTATGATTTTTGTCCCAATGTTAGTTAGGAAAAATTTTCAACCCATTGATAAAAGAATCTTAAACAACATTTTTGTTAAAAAATACTAAAGATGAGTATTAAAATAATTGTACTCGTCAACTTCAAACAATCTCAATTAACATTAAAGAAAAAACTTTAACATCACATGCTTGGGATTTTGATATATACCACTGCATCTAACTTCTCATCATCTTCCTAAAAAAAGCTTCTCTTTCTCACCATTGGTATTTTTTTCCATCACTTTTTCACACCCAGACTAGTCTAAGCTATTCATTTAGGTTGTGTTCTCTTTAGAACATGAATTTGGAAGAGAATATGAAAATGAATTTGTGTGGATTTGAGTGGATGGATATGTGTAAATTTTTTTAAATAGATTTAGAGGGTAAAGTGAGTGGATTTAGAGATAAAATTTATAGAAGTTTGTGAAAGAATTAATGGATGTGATAGAATAAAAAAGATATTTTAATAGATTAAAATGTAATATTAATTTTTTTACCCTTATTATTATTATTTGTTATTATTATTATTATTATTATTATTTATTGATATTAAATATTTATATATTATTGATTATTATACAAAAGAATTTGGTCACATTTTTTTGTTGTTGATTAAACGTCCCAATTTAAAAGAATAATTCTATAAAATAAAACGTCACATGTTTATAATATAAAATAGAGCACCGACAGAAAGTATAATGGAATCAACCATAACAGTTATTCATAGTATACTGAAAGCAATACCCAAAAGCACAATAAGAAGCCCCGAACAGGGATTAAAAGAAACTGTTTGGCAAAAGAATTGCTCACAAAGCAGGAAACTACCTAGGCATCAACGCCTCAAAAGTTGCTCAAGAGAGCCATAACTAATGCCCCTAAATTGGACAACATCATCACCACCATTTGAACGATCTCTAGAAATTTCCACATCTGCTCACACCAAGGATTTGATGATCATCGCAAAAAGGAAAACCAAGCAAGAAACAAACACAACAAGAAAGGGTAACCCAGAGTAAAAGATTTTTAATGATGTTATTGAGAAAATAAATGTTAAATCAGGTTATAAACATACAAAGCAGTAAGCACCCAAATCATGTGATAGCAAACAAATGCAAGACCTTCTGACTCAAATATTTGGATTATACTCTTGATATAAAATTCTAAAGAAAGTGTGCACATGTGCTGGTTTCTAAACTCTGCAGAGTCTAGACACAAGGGATTATCACCCAACCACACCCCAAGGTTAATCTCATGATCATCTAAGGCCATTATCCTGCCAAAGATTGGGACCTCCTACCACTCTCACCCCATAAATCATTCTACTCTATATGAGTGTGAACGACTATTAGAGTTCAGGATACCTTCTTTTATCTAGACATCTCTTATATCAAGGTATACACTAACCACACCATCACCAAGAGTTTCCCATGAAACTCTTTTACCAACAACATTTCACATGCCATCTCAAGCATTATAATCTATTGCCAATGTCCAACCAACCAACCCATTACACTTATTTCAAATCATACCAAGCATGTCAACATCACATGAAACATACATCACACAAATTCATGCTTTTAAGAGTAATTACATCTATCGATAAGTAAAGTCACATACGAAGCCAATCTGCCTCATTCTTGCTCAAGCTAAAAGGTCTCCAAGCAACAAGGTTCCCTCGCTTAAGCTAGACCCTCCTTGCCTGAGCGAAAACTTGAACAAAGGGTGTAATGCAGCATTTCGAGTTCTCGCTTAAGCTAGAACTTCTCGCTTGGACGAGATGCTCTTGCTTGAGCGAGAAATCTCGCTTAGGCGACGTCTCGTGCAGAGGCGAATGATATCTCTCTACTATTCTCACTTAGGCTAGAGGACTCTCGCCTGGGCAAGAATAGTAGGTTCTCTCCTACTCCTCCTGCATGCAAACAGAAACCCAGCCAAGAACACAAACGGTATACTTTCAGACCATCACATGTAACATCTAAGCATCACAAATACAAAACCAAACTAAAACAAGAAACATATTGTAAAAACATGCAAACCTTAGCTTCCCTTACCTGAACAAATACTGACAAACCAAAATAAACACCAATAGATGAGCACCACAGCTCTAAGAATAGATTAATGGTAAAAGTTATGTAAGAAAGAAAGCTAAATTGTAGTCTAGGAATATCTCAGAACAAATATTATAGTTGAAACAAAAACAAAAACACCGAATAAAAAAAAAGTTCTGCATGTGACTAAGAAAGGTAATTTTGACAAATAACAAAATTCATTTACAAATATCTTCATAATAAGTGAGATGGGTTGAAGCACAAATCTTGCATTTCCGTGCTTCCTATGTCCTTTAATTTAGAGAAAAAAACACAAAAATTATTGTGTAAATCAATGCTTTCAATTCTCTAAATAGTAAATCACTTCTAACTAACACATGCTTAATGTATGGGTAGGTTGCCTTCTAACTTCTTTTAATTTAATGTTAACACAAAGAAATCCATAAAGTATATCGGGTACCGTCTTAGGATGGAGCTTCTCTATAGGTATTTCTCAAATACTTTATAAAATTAACTAATTTGTATGCTAAAAAGTTAATATCCATTGATTAGTACTATAATTATATTTACACAATAATTTTTTGTCAGGTGTTTTTCCATAAAATTTAAGATAAAATTAAATGAATAGTTGAAAATAAAATATTAAAAAATGAAAGATATTTTTATTACAAAATAAAAAATGAAAAAAAAATCAAATTTAATTATATTTGAACTGAAACTTTTATTTTTCTTACATTTTGAAAGAAGTATTATTTATGCAAGCAGATGTTTGTTTCTGTTTTAAAAAATAAAACTACGTTTAGAAATATTTTAGTGGGTATTCAATGATCACCTACTTTACTTAATAAGAAGCAAGATTAGCAGAAAATACATTTACAATCTCTTCTACAAGGCACTCAGGCTTAATTGACATTCTTAATAACTTTTATCGTTAATAAAGGGTGAAAAGGGTGAAGTTTAAGAAAGAGAAAACTTGATGAAAAAGAAATAGATTAAGTGTGAGATTAGTGAATATTTTTTAGGTTAAAATATTTCGTTTATCTTCCTTTCTCTACCAAAATCTCAATTTGGTCCTTGTATTTTTATTAGTTTCAGTTAGGTACACATCTTTGTAAATCAGTACCAATTAAGTCCTTTCCGTTAGTATTGAACTAATACTATTAAGTAGGTGCCACATGTCAGCTCCTCGCTTTTTTGAATTTTTTTTTTGAATTTTTATTTTATTTCAAAATTTTTTAAATTTTTTTACAAAAATATTTATGTCATGTGTCATGTCTATAGTGTGTCACGTGTCAATCTAATATGGTGACACATGTCAAATTAGTGTATGAATATCAATTTGGTTCTCATATTCGTTAATTTGATTTGATTTGAGTCCAAATTTTTTTAAAAATTTTCAATTTCAAGCACTCCAAATTTAGACCAAAATTATTTTTTATATAAATGTCATGATAATACTTTTATTACAAATGATATTTCTATTACATATTTTTAACAATATTTAATTTATTTAAATTTATATTTTACATTAAAATTTATTTAAATTTTATTTTAAAATTATAAATATATAGATTTATAAATTTATATTCGAAATATTTGTATAACATTATATATCAACAATTTTTTAGAATTGGCTTAAAAACAACAATTTTATAAATTCAAATGTAAAATTTTTTAAGACAATTTTATAAAAAATTAAAATAAATATATTTAAAATTTTAATATTAAATAATATTAATATTATTAAAATATTTAATAAAATATTAATTTTAATAAAAATAATCATAATATTTATATAAAAGTAAAATTTGGTCTAAATTTGGACCGCCTGAAATTGAAAGTTTTTAAAAAGTTTGGGACTGAAATCAAATCAAATTAACAAATATGAGGACCAAATTGAGATTTATACACTAATTTGACACGTGTCGCCATATTAGATTGACACGTGACACACTACAGACGTGACATGTGGCATAAATATTTTTTTTTTAAAAATTAAATTTTTGAAAAAAAAATTCAAAAAAAATAAAATAAAAAAATTCAAAAAAATGAGGATTTGACACGTGACACATATTTAACGGTGTTAGTTTTATACTAACGGAAAGGACCTAATTAGTACTGGTTTACAAAAATGTGGATTTAATTGAGACTAATAAAAATACGAGGACTAAATTGAAATTTTGTTACAAAAAGGAGAATCAACAAAGTATTTTATTCTATTTTTTAAAATATGTTTTTGTGTTGTGATTAGTTATATGTAGTATGATTAAAAGAGTAAATTACTTTTTTTTAATTTTAAAAACACCATAACTCTCTCTAACATCTAAATTTTCCATAAAGAATGTTATTTTCGCTGTCACTGTACAACCAAACACACATTACCAGACTCGCATACATAATCTCCACTTCCTGAATTTTCCACACTGGCATTCTAAACAACATACTTGGATCAAGAAGTAACTCTTCTTCACGAAACTCCAAAGATGAACCAAGATGCTATAAACTTTATTTCCATTGCACGGCACAGTTTCTCAGCAACAGAAGCTGAAGGAATTTGAAGTGGACCAGGTTTGTTGTAAAACCATTGACCCATTCTCCATCAGAACCCACACCAAGCCTCCAAAGTTTTGTTTCTACTTCTCTCTATAACTATAGAAGACAAAAAAAAAATTGTACTTTTATGTGTTACACCCATTAATAGATAAGCATGAAAAAATATGCAGGGATAGAGAGGGTAGTTTATTGAAAAGAGAAAACAAAATAAAATTAAAGCATCAGAGTCTGAAATCTGAACAGTTACAGAATTAAGAAATAGAATTAGGAAACGAAAAACTCGCATAATAATTAAATAAAGGGAATAAAGAATAAATAGAAGCATTGAACTTGTTCTTAATCATTGTTATCCAAGTGTGAAGAAAAAAAAAAAAAAACATCTTTGATTGCAACAGTGTCTTCCTAATGGTTATCACTTAAGCAGAGTTTAAGGGCATGAAAATGACAGCAAGAGAGAGAAAAAAAGGCTCGCTTTTTGATGGGTATATAATTTGGATTTTGAAGAGAGCGCGGTGCACATGTAGAAAGAGAAAGGGCTTTCGTGAGGAATAGGATTAGAGAAAAGTAGCATAAGCCCTTAAGAGTTAAGAGTTCCTTTTTCTCTGTAATAACAATAATGTGAATAATTGTTACTGTTAATATTGTTATTATTGTGTAGTGTTTCAGATCTGTGTCATATTAAGCACAGACGAGGTTGCAAGCAAGGTGGGGTGTTTTGCTGAATGTGGTAGCTGACGCTTTCTTATGGCGTCTGAAACGGAGTCGTCCGCAGATGAAGAAGCAGTTGCTGTTCCAGCTGCTGGTGCAGGAGGAACTGATAAGAGAGGCAGACACCGGATTCTTGCTGAATTGAAGCGTCTCGACCAAGACTCCAAATTTCTTCAAGTTAGTACACTTTGTTCTCTCTTCTATTTTATAATTTTCTTCAATTTTGAAAATGTAGTTAGTGCTGGAAACTTTGTAGAATTAACAATTTTCCACTGCGGTTTGTTTATAGTGTGCATGCTAGTGCACTGCTGAAAAATTCAAAACAGGAAAAACAGCTTACTGAAGAAGAATTAAAAAAATGATTACTTCTCGATGATTTGCGTGTATTTTTTCTGATTTTGTTTTCTCCTAGGGTAATAGATAGGTATTCGTTTAGTCCCAGTTTGCTCCCTAGTTTGTTTTTTAGATTTCAAATTTCAAGTTATTTGTGGACTCAATGGGACCACTTTAGAAGATTCTCTGTTTAGATATAAGGAATCTGCGTGTTGCTTTTTTTATGTTCTATTTCATGCTTGATAAATTAGTGCAAAAGACTTTCAATTTTTTATGTTTCTCTCTTGGTGATTCTAGTGTGTCAACCTTTCTAGTTAAGTTTTTTTTTTACTTTGAGAGAGGGATTTTGATCCTATGCAATGGCTGCAATGGCAGCTGTCTATTCTATGGTTGAGGTGTTCCTAAATAACATTTCATTTGTTATTTACAGGTGAAGATTGCAGTATAGCAATTATAAAATTAGTTTCTGATCTTTTATATTTTTTTCCTTATTATTCAGTTCCTCGGTTTAACATATTTTGATGCAATTAAAAGTTGTTGCCCTATTTGAAATTATCTTCAGTTCTCCTTGTTACCACGGTTGTATTTAAAATTGACAACAACATATGCTTTTAAGTTGAGAAGAACACAATTTTGATGAAAAATGTATGTGTCTTCTAATAGATATCATATTGGGGTTCTTTCCATGACATTTTTTTCATAGTTAAAATATATCTAGAATGATATGACAATATGAGCTTTTCTTCTGAGAAATGTGTGCAGTTAATTGAAATTTCAGCTTCCTTTTTTTGGTTTCTTTCAGAATTATAAGGAGATGACAAAACTTAAAATGAAAATAGCTCATGTTGTAAAAAAAAGTTATTTGTCATGTGTTGAATTTATGAACCCCCCTTGCAAACAACAATAACAATAACCTTATCTTATCAAGTGAGATTGGTTCTATTGATCACACAACACTATTGAACTTGGTCAAAAAACCAAACTCTTAGGAATATTATTCATATACAAAGAATATCATTAGAAGCATCATTGAGTAGAGTACATTGTGTGATTTTTAGTCTAGTGATGAGGGGCAGAAAGAGGCCAGGTAGGACACTGGAGGAGGTTCTTATGAGGGATCTCATGACAAATAATATTTGTGAAGATTTGGTCTCTAACCTAGCCGAATGGTGTTATGTGTTTTATGTTACCTAAATTACTTAGTGAGATATGCTATAGTTGTCTTTCTTGATTGCCAAACCTTTTTTCCGGATCTAGAAACCATGTAATTTACTATCCCCTCAGGCATATTTTCTTTGTACATGTCTAAACCACATTAATCAATTCTTTGTTATCTATTCCTTAATAACATCAGTTGTTCTATATTTTATCTTTTCTTGTATAACCATACATTCATCTTAACATTCTTACTTGTATTTATAGTGTCTAATATTCTCTACAAACATAGCCAGTTGTATATATATAAGAGAAGAAAACTTCCCTTTGATCATGTGGATTATACTTTTAACAGTACAAGAAAACTTCAATACCTTATTTCATTTCAACCACCTAACTTGCATCTTGCGTGTGGCGTCTTGAATAATCTCCATATCATTTTGTATTATTGAATTTAGACATTTAAACTTAGAAACTTGTGATGTGACATCTTACTCTTATTGTACTGAAAATCCTTATATTCCAAAAGTATGTTCCGAAAGCTCGAGTTTAAAGTTAACATTTGATTCTAAAATTTGAACTATATCATGCATGAATAGTATGTATTAAGGGATAATATTTTGCATGTTCCTTGGTAAGCTCATCCTAGATTAGATTGAATACAGAAGGCTAAGCCTAATACAAACTTTGCAGGAAAGTTCTTAGTCTCTTCTCTGAGAGTTTTCACGCTACTTATCTTATCGTGTATATCTTGTATAATTTAGATATAAGTCATAACCCTTCTTTTCCAAAGCATTATAATACAACACTTTCAACTCGATCATTTATTTTCCCTAGTTAATAAAATCAAGCATAAGTATCTTTTTTTTTTTTTACTTTCATATCTTTTCATTAGCCCATGTAGATGACAAAATAGCTTCTGCTGTAGACCTTCCTGACATAAAACTAAATTCATTCTCTGTAATACTTATCACTTTCCTTAATCTATGGTCAATCATATTGTTTTCCCAATCTGATAAGGTTCCTGACATAAAGCATCACTTACTGTTCCCATGAAAATGTTTATGAAAGAAAACAAAGTTAAAGTGAGCAGTTTTGTAATTATTTGTAAAAACCACAAATGTTTTCTCAAACCAAACAAGCTCATGGTTCCCATCATTCTCCTTATATCTGTGAATGTTTCATGAGAGGTTATGTTACATTTTCCCCCTAAATCTATTAAATCAACGTTATGGCACATTACCAAGCTGAATGTTTTCTTTTAGTCAAAGCCAAGCCCCTTTTGAAAAATCAAGTATTTTCCTGCATTTGTCATTTCATTTCATTTGGATTCATTCTCTTTCCTGGGATGTTATGCAGGAAGAATTGGAAGAGCTTGAGAAAACAGAAAATGTATCCACCATATGCACGGAGTAAGTACTGTTTCATTACTTGTTTGTATTCTTTGTGAAAGAAGAGATAAGAATAATATCCTGATGAAAGGTCATGGTAGTATAATTTTGTAAGTATGCAAAAAATTTGAAACAGAGTAGTTGGACTTGCCTATGTTAAGATGTTTCTCTTATTTGTGGTGTGCTGCAATATACTGAGCCTAAACAATTTCACTTGACGTAGTGCAGCTTGCTACAAAGCATGGAGAGTAGGCCTGATCCACTACTCCCAGAGTAAATGGCTATATTACGTACATGTTTACTTTGAATTTAATTTTGGTGGTAGAGTTGTAAGTGAAGTGAGTTCTCATCATGAATTTTCTCTACTGACAGAGTCCATGGACCTGTAAACCTCTTATGGGATAGATGGTTTGAAGGGCCTCAAGATACACAAGCATGTAGATGTTGGATACTTTGATTTAAAGCTGTGTGAATTGCCTTGCAAATAGGATGCCATGACATGCCATGCCACATGTAACTACATTAAAGTCACTCTGCTAGTGAACAAAATGCTCACTAATTCTTTTACGGCTCCTTCCTTTCACATTACATTACATTATGATGAATACTGTTAATGTCTACTCACATTCATTAACTGTAATCAACGGAGAACTATTATTATTTCTGCTTCCAATAATCTTAGTCAAACTCTTAGTGTGCCCTGCCATAACTTTTACTTTGCACCAGCCTCTTCGGTTAAGTTTTGATCACTGGGAGAATTAAGAAAGCAAAGAAAGCTTGCAATATTCACAGTTAAATTTGTTAGGATAAGATTGTTTAACATCTTACTTCTAAGCCATCTTAAGGGCAGTTTCTTACTGCAACCTCATGCTTTCTAAATGCACTTCCATAGTGGATGTGAAAATATCAAAATGCCCATACTGGAAATTTAAATCAACCTTTTTTTTTTTTTTTCTTTCCTCCCACGCAATGTTCCTCTTCTTATTGCTTTTGTGAACTGGAGAGTGACTATAGTATGTTTGTCGACTTTATTAGACTTTTTGTCATGACAACAATCATAAAATATTTCATTTAATTTTAATTTACTTGTACAGGGGTGATGAACTAATATCTCAACTCAACCAATTCATTATGATTGCAACGTGCTACTTTCAATGTCTAACTTTCTCAATTGTGAATAGGATTACTTCACAATTTAAAAAGATTACCACATTTTCTTATACGAATTATATTTTTCTCCAAATCATTCTCATAGTTTACCATCCCTTTCACAACTTAATAACACAAATATCTTCCTTTTTTTGTTGTCCATTAATTTTGAAAAACCTCAATATCTCAAGCACAAAGCCAACCCACTAAAGTAAGTTATCGCGTGTACTAAATACCTACAAATATACCACAACATAATTAAATCAAGCATTGAAATTATTATTCAAATAAATGAAATTATATATGCTTCATTTGTTATAAAAGGCCTAACACAATCTTTTCCAACCAATTCATTTACACTTGTCACATACTTTATTATTTCATATTATGTTCCAATATTGAGAATCCATCTCTAAATTCAAGATGCATGACATGCACAAAAAGAAATAAAATCTTTAAAAGCTTTTAAAAACTAAATTTGTATTCTGGACTATCTAAACTACAAAATTTATACTTCGGAATAAACAATTTTACAAATGTGTAAAATTGAAAAAACACTTTCGGATAATTCAAGAAATCTCCATGATCACAATAGGAAAGTTAAACCAAAATCCTCACCTATGCAACCTGTCACCTCCCACCATTACCGAAGACTACCACGGGCAACCAACAACAATCATCTCAAATACTCCACTTCCACTGAGAAAACACAATAACAATACTCAAACACTTCCATTCCCTAAAACTATCACCGCAGGGTAATTTTGGTATTTCAAACTTATGGGGTGTATATGGAAAACATGGGGCTCAGGAAGAAATTGTCCATCTTAAGTTAACAATACTTGATCTATTTGTCCTTTTATTTTTACTGTCTCTCACTCTGCAGCCCTTCCAGATGAATTTCAGCTGCTATTATGATCCAAATGTTAACCTTTTATTCCTTTCATGCACAACACAGTAAATTTGCAGCTGTTCTATTGCATAGTAATTATGAATCTTCACTTCTCGTTTTGACTGGAACCTGCTTCATTGTTCATTGATCCTGAACACAGTTTGGAAAGAAAATGAAAAAAGAAAAGTGATCAAATTCTTTAACTAAGCAAAAATTGTGTGTGACCAAGTCCATGCAGATATAATGACATACAATCACATCACAATAGAAGCGATGTGAGTGTTGCAGAGGTGACATCATGTGATGGAAATGGGATTTAAGGCAAATAGTAGCCACGGAATAAGACATATAGTCAATCACACTGCCACTAATAGTGCCTCTCAAGGTAGTAACAGTCCACACATAATTTTCTTACACAGAGAAAACACATTTTTTTGTGCTCCATTGTTAAATTCTTGCCTACCTGTCTTGTCTAAAACCAAGAATAACATTTTTAATGCAATATAATCTAAAAGGGGTCATTTCAATTTATTGTCTGCATTCTCAAATGTAAATATAATTACAGTCCCAACAAAGTTTAACACTAACTATTTACGGTCTGTTTAAATTTTAGTTCAAACACTTAAATTAACTTTTAAATTTTTAACCTTTTTATCTAATTAAAAAATAAATTTACTTCAAAGTTCGGTAAACTTCAAAGTTACGAGGTTTTTTTTTTTTTTCAACTCCATCAAAGTTTACTAAGCTCAATTTTCTAATTGAAATTAGAACCAATTTACGAAACATATGTTTGGTTTGGTGATGAAAATTTGCAAACCCACATCAACCAAAAAGCTTGTTTCCAATTTTGGTGTCTGGGAAAACGGGGACTTACTGGTATTTCCAAATTCCAATCACCAGTCCAGATTTTCTTACTGATGTTTTTGTCCTGTTTTTTACGGAACTTTATTTTTAAAAAAATTAAAATATTTTAAAACATTAAAATATAGATATACTTTTAAACATATAAACACTAAAAACTTAGTAAAAAAATCCTAATTATTAAGGTCAGGATGTAAATCTAGGTTAGGTTCATTCATTCCAAGCTCATTACAGAAAAGAAAAGGAAATACATTGGTGGATTATAGAAAAGAAAAATTGGGTCGCATTAAATTCTAACATATTTTCAAACACATTACATCCCAGGTTAGTTTAAAATTTGAAACGCCTGGACTATGCTGTTGTCTTTTCCCAGTGAGTTTATGCATAGAAAAGTGTTATTTTTTCAGCAAAACATATTAAAGACGAACTGCAACGTAGTTGACAATGTTATATATTAATTCAATCAGCAATTTAATTAGCAATAGAATCTAGGCAAGTTTGACCAATTACTCCCTGCTGCTGCCACAGAAATCATACATCAAGATAACAAAGATAATTTTAACTTTATAATAGAATTCAGAGTGTGTGAAAAATGAAAAAAAAAAAAATATTGGTCAATCTATGAAGTAAAAGGTGAGCAATAATTGTGGGGTGCATAAGTGTGCAAAGAGAAAGAACATCATCACGCTCTGTCCTTGAACCTAAGCTATTGCTGCTTCTGCATTCCAATTATCTATACACCTTAGTGCGCCTCGCCTGCATGTAACATAACACTACCAGACAAATAAATAAAGTTGCAGTGGCCGGCAACCTCGCCACCTAATTAGCCTTCAAATTTTTCATTTTAATCCAACCCTTTTGCACATTTAATAAACAATAATATTACAAAATCACTTCATCAATTGTTTCAATTTAATCAAGTTTTGATCATCAAATAAAAATAAATAAATAAATACATGGTCTGCAAATGGCACTTGCAGGTGATGGTAACATGTTTTGTAGAGAACAGATTGTTGGCATTTCTTTGTATTTTGTAATTGTACAAGAAAAGAGTAAGAAGAGGAGAATGAATATCCCATTTGGTACAAGAAACATGACCCATAAAGAGACCGTTGCATCATGGTCGTCAGCATCTGTACATTGGAAGTAAAAAAAAAAAAATGTCATTCTGAATTCAGAATACTTTAGAATAAAAGTTCTTGGAAAGCTTCAATGCATGATTATAGTAAGAGGGAAAGTACTTGACCATAATCACGAGTGGTTGTATTTGTATGAGTATTGAGTATACACACACATACTATGGAGTGTGCATGAAGCATGGAGCCATGTTTTGAATCCTCCAATGAAATATGGTGTTGCATGTGAGAATGGCTACGTTATCGATGAGAAAAGGCACTGCATTTGGCAAATGGGTACGCGTCCCAAGCAAATGAAGATGGAGACATACCCCCTCTCGGTAGCAACCAACAATACTCTCACACACTAAAAGAACCGTTATACATCATTTTCTTTTCATTTCCTCCAATCACTTTCACTTTCTCCTCCCCCCATTTGCTTGATTAATTAATCCAACTTCACACTCTTTTTCTATATCTGCTTATTTTTAATGCACCAACTACTTGGAACAACCACCCAACCCACTCCTTCATCTTATTGGCTACTTCCCTTTCCTTCAAGGAAAACTAGAATATTCACACATGTCAAGGTCTAATAATAAACCATACCCTTCTTTAGATACATTACTGCATCATACTATAATTAAACCAAATTCTATTCCATTATTACTGTCATGCCTATACCTAAAACCCTACTATATGTGATCTCATCCACACCCAACAACAACACCCTCCTTTCTTCTTTCTTCTCCTGCATCTTATTTTTTTCTTCTTAATCAATAACTGATCTATCTACCCAACTAGACCAATCATAACATTCGTCTATAGCTACCTATTAATCTAAACAAATTACCTAAGTTTATCATTTCTGTGAACTTTTTTCACTTTTTTTTATCTGTACAGTTTTTCTCTAACTTGGTTGTAAAGCTTGACAAGTTTGCGAGGAAATTATGTGGAGAAGAAGATCTAACAATAGCAGAAGCCACTAAACTGTTCCCCGCATATCATGTGCATAGATTCATCTTTTCTTTTTTCCGTCCCTCATCATCTTCTTTTGGACTTGAGATCTTTGATTTCCCGTTTTTTGGTCAGAGGTAAACAGAAAAGCAATGGCATGTGAATGTTAGGGGAGTGGTCTCTTTTTGGGATATAAAAAACTTGACCCTTGTTCTAGATTAGGTCGTGCTTATATTCCTATATATATATATAAATATCTTATAGCAGTCGGAACATGAATAGGGTAATTAATAGAATCAAATTCCACATGCCAAAGATAACTAATCTTCTCACTACATGACAAGGGTGCCATGTATTCCAGCACAAGAAGAAGAGCTTCTACACAAAAGCACTTTTTCCTCTCTTGCATTACAACTTCTTTCACCTTAATTATTACACACAATAATTCTCCTCATTTGTGTTCTGGATTCACTGGATTCTCTGATCTGAAAAGACTTATCACAAGTTGAATAATTGTTAAACTGACTAGAGTGAAGTTATATATATATATATATATATATATATATATATATATATATATATATATATATATATATAATTTAATATATCATGATCCCAACCAATTAAAACTTGAAGGGATATGCATGCACATTAATTTCACACATGAAGTAGAATAATTAACCTACTGAAATGAATGTCTGTTTTTGAATGAAGATGGAGAATTTTGAATTGGTTGCAAAAGAGGTGAATGAAATGAAAATGAATAGAACAAAAATGGAGAAGCATATATAGTAGATAAAAAGAAAGAGAGAATCCATGTGGGTGGGGAGGGAATAACAGGTTTGGAAGTGGTCCAAGTACTGAGCCTAAGATAGAGGAATCACAATCACGATCTTTTCTTCATCATTCATCAGCCATTCCTATAATCCGTTTCTCCCAATAACCTTTTTATACAATATTAATATATCATCATTCCTCCCATCATATATCATATTCTTAATTAACATATATGTATTAATAAAATGAAAAGTGATGTTATACCTTCTATTTTTTTTCTCATTCTTTATTCTTTATTTTTTGTCGTAACATAATATAGATCATTAATTTTTTTTTTTTTTAAAAAGACAATGATATATTTTTTTTTTTGAAAAAAAAATGTTTTTTTTTTTAAATTAATGATTCAGTTTGACATAATTTAATATAAATCATTAATTTTTTTTTAAAAAAAAGATGATAAATGTTTTTAAAAAAATGTTTATTTTTAAATTAATGACTCATTATGAATTAAATGAGATAGTAATAAAAGATGAGAGTTAAAAATTAAAAATTACAGTATTGTTTTCCTAATAAAATACACCCACACACCCTACCTCTTAAATGCATAATCCTTTAATACAATCAATCACTCTCAATAGGATTAGTATCATACAAAAGTTTAAACTTTCAGTTTATTCTTACATTTTCATTTATCCTCGTTACTTCATTTAAACATAGAAGTCGGAATTACGAATAGTTTAATTCTATTCTCTTAAGTTTACAGTGTGAAAAATTAATCCTTTAAACATCAAATGAAATTAATTTTCTTAAAATCACTTTCACTTAATAATACATGCAAATATAAACTATTAAAATATCAATTTATGGCCATCTTTGATATTTATTTAATCATCATAAAATTGTTTCATAAATATGAATAGGTGAAAAGAAGTCAAGAGTAGGTATATGTATCTTAAAAGAATGTTCTCACATTTTAAAGAAAAACAATGATGTTAATATTTTGTGATAATTTATGAAATCTGTAAAAAAAATACGTAAAAAATTCATTTCGTACAAATTTTTACATAAATTTATATGAAAAATCTCACAATACTAAATATTCTGGCTATATATAAATCATATTTATATAGTTTTTTGAGCAATAAGTCTTTTTAAATGAGCTCAAGTGGTAGAATATAAAAAGAAAGGAAGAAAAGAAACAGAAAGAGAAATATAATTAGGGAATTATAGGGTTATTTAGTTTGTGAAATAATACTCGAGTAAAATGCTATTTTAATACTCGAGAAAAAAATACTCTGTCCCATTTTTAGTTTTAAAATGTAATTTTTATTAATCAGAACATGTTAATATAATTATTTACATTATATACAAAACTCTATGGATTTTACACTAAAGTGAGTGAAAATTCATGATGCCTTCAGGAGCATTTTTGAACAGGAACTAAAATATTTTTATATTTCTGTGCTTGAACATGATTTGGGATCCCCAAAGACTAGTTTAAGCAGTGGCAGAAAAGTTAATTACTTTCATTAACCCAAATGATGATTTAGAAATTATAATCCAAAATAGAGCTTGAAAAGTCGGTTTTGGCACCTCAAGAAAAGTGGAAATAGTAAGAAGAGGATTTTGAAATGCAGGGAAATGTGTGCATTGGAAGAGGGTGGTGTGTGTGAAACAGAACATGGGAGTTTTATGATTGGGAAGTGAGCTCTCTTAACAGTTACCACATTCATATAACCATGGCATGGGAAATTGAGGATGATGGGGACCCCTCATTTTTTTCTCTCTTAACTTCAAACCACTCTTCTTCTTCTCTTTTTTACAACCCTTTTTTCCCTTTTTGTGTTAAGCAGTGTAATACTCCAGTGACAGATATTTTTTTTACTTTGGCTAAAACACACTTATGTTAGAGAGTCACGCGTTTCATTTGAAGGGTAACTCTGAGTCTGTCACTCCAATCCTGCATATGTTCATACCATAAGTCAGATAATGAAATGGTGTTTGAATGAGAAGATCCATTTCTTTTGAATGTGCTTTTGAAAAGACCAAAAGTGAAGCAAAAGGGGTTACACATATTAACACTGTCTTTATAATAATAAGATAAAGACAGACACTTGATGTCTTTTTCTACAATGTTTTATGAACATGAATAGAACAATGCAATTTAGTGTTTTGTTACTGTGAACCATAAATGTAACCAATAAGGGTGAAGCTGTGAAAGATAGGGAACTTATATAGAGTCACATGGATCAATCAGAAAAGTTGCAATAGGACAAACCACATGGGATGGCAGCTTGACAGCATTTACTTGTAACAACAATAATAATAATATTAATAATGTCACCACTTTCACTTATCTTTATCAATATTTTAACACCCTCTATAACCATAACTCAATCAAGGCTTCTTCTTCCTCTCACCAGATAACATTTCCATCATATCGTAGCTTCAGGATTTTAAAATATGTATAAAGTTTCTCTTTTGAGCAAACACCGACCAACATCTCTAAATTTTATTTGCTGTATACATAAAAACTGGAGTGAATGTATGCATATATATCAACACCAATTTTTTGGTTTCCTCAGTCAAATCAAATACAACTTTTTCACAGCAAACAAAAATATAGGTGCTCAAGTTGAGGACTTAGTATCTCGAGCCTTTTGTATAGGTTAAGCCAAATATTATTGATGTGCGCAACTTTCCTCTTCCCAAACAGGAATCCAATTTGCAAGCATCTGTTGATCAATTTTAGATGTGATGGGTACTTAAGATTTTGCCAGAATAACATCATGTTATGAGTTATGATAGCATAGCATTTTAGATTGCACCAGTTCTACTGAATCTCTTTTTACAAACATTATGTGTGCACAAGTTTTTATGTTAATTTAAAATGATTTAATGTTGGTAGATACAAGACATTGATTAGGAAATAGTTGAAAGGCTCCAAAAATGGAAGCTGGTTAGATGAGAACTTAAATCATTGCTCTAAAACCATAAGAAAGAAAAACCAAAACCCAGTACTGATGATACAATTGTGGGAAAGTATGTAAGTAAGTCCAAAATTTTGGACTTGGGTACAAGACTACTCAATGGAGTGTCCACTGAGCTCAGAACATAATTTATTTTTCAGAAATGAAATTAAATTTGATAAGCAGCAGCATCAGGACTTGAACTATCACTTTCTAGTTGTAGCTGGATCAATTGTTATGAATAGGGCACAGGTCATAATTGTGATGAGGACAGCAATGAAATAACTCATCCCACTTCACTTGGTTTTAATTGGATTACTCTCTCATTTCCTAACTTCATTCAATGGCCTGTACCTGCACCAGAACATCTCAAACCATTATTCCTTTTATTTTTCTGATAAAAAAACAAAGTGTTTATCTTGAATTTAGATCAGAGAAATGATGTTCAAAGTTTATAATAATACTTGTTAATTTGGAATAATGTGATGGTTCAGAGGATATAGATTTGGTAATGGAGACAGAGAGAAATGAAAAGATGTGTGTAAGAATGTGTTAAAGAGATTTTAGCAGTGTCTGCATTTGTTGGAGGTAGACATCTGTGTCCTATCATGGTCTAGGCTTCCATAAAAGCCAGTTTAATTTAATTCATTTTTTAATTTTTTGTTCAAAAGAATTGCCCAGAGTTTGGGGA
The DNA here is from genome assembly GCF_037176805.1 of Vigna unguiculata. Taxonomy (NCBI): domain Eukaryota; kingdom Viridiplantae; phylum Streptophyta; class Magnoliopsida; order Fabales; family Fabaceae; genus Vigna; species Vigna unguiculata. The sequence goes on along the minus strand of NC_140798.1, from coordinate 26,739,461 downwards.
GCATCATTTCTAAGGTGCAAAATGAGGTGTCTGGTTGCAATATTACTTCTATCGTTTTATAGAAAATGTAAACATGTCACTTTCTATCACTGCTTTAAATGTTATGGAATTATTCATGTGGCATTTATAAGCATGATTCACAACATGACAAGTGTGTACTAATTATACATGTAACATAAACAGAATATTATAATTTTTTTTTATTTTTTTAAAAATTCATTTAAGTAGTAGTATTGACATTCCAAAAACATATCAATTATTTATCATGTTGTAAGAAATTAAGAAACAAATTATTGATTCTGTGTCTGATTTTTTATTTAACATAAAAGGAAAACAAACACAAGTAATTAGCTCAGAGAAAATTCACATATAAAAAACTTCTTAGTTCTTTTAGTGCAAATTTCTTTCTCTTTTAAATTTCGTTTGAGTTTTGTAGTTGGCATCCAATTTTCTAATACAGTTCGTCTCTAATTTATTTGTGGATCAAGTGTTTGTTTCCAGTTATTAACCTTAATTAGTTAGGCAAAAATAAACCTTATTAGTAACAATGCAAGTTGGGGGGAAAAATCACTTGCACAAGGATTGGATTAAAAATTAACCTTAACTAATTCTAAGAAATTTAAAAGCTAATATGTTGAATATAAAGAAAAGAAAAAAAAGTCATGAAAACTCAATGATTATACCTAAATCCTTTAAAAAAAATCTCAAAATAATCATGCAATTTAACCACACCAAAAGCACATAATATGGATAATATAAGATTTAGTTTACATTTTCCTAAGTAAAATTTTTTAAATAAAATAAAAATAAAATCATTTAAAAAAATATTATATATATATATATATATATATATATATATATATATATATACTCTGTCATTTTTTGTCTAAGTTATTACTATTTCACATATAAGATCATATGCTCTTGTGTAATACATAATCATAGCAATAAAAACAACAATTACAAAATTAAGGTAAGTAAATATATTTAAAACATTTAAGAGCCTACACCAAAGACATCAATCAATTCATCATCTATATCCAAAATATGAAACTTTTATAAATTGACACCATATGGCTACTTCCAAAAGACTTGTGTCTTAAATCAAACATCAAAAATTTTAGCCGCTACCACTAGGACTTTACCCTGCCCAAAAGACATTTGGACATAAATCCTCTTTACATGACAAGGTTAATTTACTATAGTCCGCCATAATGGTTTCTCTTTCACAAAAAATCTCATTATAGAAATATCTATCGACTTTCACAGTCCAAATATATTCTTCTATGTGAGTTAGAATATTTAGTAGAGTCTAGATAATAATGTAATAATGAACATTCTATTCAATGAACCACCTAAAGTCAAACGAGCATTTCCTCCTTGGAAATACCTCATACATATCACATACATACCATTATTCAATAATATGATAGATTATGACTTAGCCATCACACTTATTCTCTTCAAAAGATATCTCAATTTCCATTCCAAAATCCTCAACCTTTCGCCAAGCAGCCCTCTAGCTTGTCTAGTGAGAGTAAACATTATCCTCATAAAATAACACGTTCACTCAGCCTTTATCACTAACTCAATGACTACCTCCAGGAGGTATACTCACTCAACGGGTCTTTAGGTCACCAAATGACTGACTCCCCCTATAGTTGTCTGGATTTTCTAAAGTAACTTTTCGCTCAGCATAGAACTTACTTGCCCATCGACCTTCCACTAAAGCGAAAATCTCACCTTTTTTTTTCACTATAATCACAATTTTTCATTTTCATTAACACATGTATTTCACTCATCTAACAAGTTTGCATAAAATCATAATCATGCAGAATATATCACTTTGTGCCAAATGACTCCTAGAGAGTTTTTATCTCATTTCTATACCAAATAGATATTCATTAGTCAAAATCAAACCTAAGAATGAATTCAACCCAAACTGGTACATGTTTCTCACATGGTTCGTCAATTTTAAACAATCATTCATTCACATCATTGCACACTTAACATAAGAATAACAAAACTAGTAATTATCTTTATCATCTCATCACACATATCGTAAATCAATCAATTTTCTCATCACAACAAAACCACACCAATAATTTAAATTAACTAGCTTCCTTTATCTAAATTATAAGTCATTCAAACTATAGTTCCATTGTTTCTAGGGATTCCTACTCACACAAAAAACAATATTTACACATAGAAAACTCAAACCAAATATCTGATCACACCCTATAATCTTTGTCGAACAAAGATTCATTTTAAGCATTTACATGACACATGCAAGCTCTCAATACCCTGCATGCAACAAATTTACTAAAAAGACTCCAAAGAAGACAAAAGATAAACTTACTACGTTTAAGAAATCGATCATGCAGAATTATAGACCTCGATGTTAAGAATCCTATGACATATTATGATATTTAAGATACAAGAGTTAGAAAGAGAATATATAGAAGAAGAAAAGTTTCCTATTTGAAGAGATAATAATTCTTATAAAATGAAACTCGAAACTCAAAATGATTTCTATTTATAACTTAAACTTTATAATAATAAAATAATCGATATATCTTATAAAAAATACTTTTAATCTAAAATACTTTCTAGATTATTCACTTCAAATTCATATAATTTAATTTTAAAATATTTTATGTTTTCGAGCGAATACTCACTTTTAGAATTCATTTAAAGTTTGTTATTTTGAACAAAGGAATATAGTAAATTTTTAAATTTATTGAGATATTTATAAAATTTTTTATTTTATTTTATTTTTCATTGTATATATATATATATATATATATATATATATATATATATTAACATTAGTGAGAATACATATGTTAAAAATGAATTAAATATGTACGTTCACTCTTTTTTTTATAATAAAATTTTGTCAAACATGTTTACTCAAGAAGTGTTTTAAGTAATGTGCTAACAAAAGTTATACTCCCTCCATCTTTTTTTATAAAATCATTTCAACTAATTCACATCCTTTTACAAAAATTAGTAAGAAATAAGTTGTCAATAATTTATATTATTTCAAAATTATCCTTACATATTTCAAATTAAACTAGTTGAGAAAAAAATTAATTCATTTTAAATATTTAATTAAGGATATTTTAAGAAAATAATAATAATGCATCATTGAATTACAAAATGGATTTTATAAAAAGGGATAACAAACAATTCTCTGAAAATGTCTAGAGTAGGTCTATACTTTGTTTGAGTGGATTGTATAATATATTTTGAAGTTATTGTATAAATCTCATACCTCCATAATTTTTGAAACTCTCATCTTAATTTATTTATGTGTTCTGACTACCGTTTGACTTAGTCAATGTCTTATAGAACTCCCATGTTTATGTATAATGAATTTATTATACAAACACGAAAATCAGTAATGCAAACCCTCTTTAAATTAGAATAATCAATACACTATAAAAAAATCTCAATAGTAAAAAATTTAAAGGAGACACAATTCATACAAATATAATAATTCCATGGAACATTTAAGTAGCTTCAGAGCTATAACAAAGTCTTATTAAGTAAACCCTTAACTTTTTTTTTTTTCAGATAAATGTCTAGAATTTACTAACTAGAAATTAAAGACTAGCTAATCAATATTAATATTTCATTAACCAGTTAAGTTATGTTATCCCTTTAAAGCTATTCAACAAAAGAGTAATACTTCAAATAGTTTATTCTCAGAGTTTTAAAGAGTCCCAAGAATATTGCACAAATCATATAATAAAAATGCTAATCTGCAATTTTTCTACCGACGAAATAAAGAAGAAAATCTGAAATTGCACAAACTTTTTTTTAAGAAAGGTTATCTGATAAGAAGATAAAAGAAGAAGGAATCAAGCATAAAATAGTGTAGTTGTGTATACTTTCAAAATCGTGCAAGTGCTCTCACAAAGTGGCTCCTCTGCAGTTATCCATGTATACAATGGAGAAGCTATGATGGCTTCATTCACCGCTTTTCTTTCTTGAAGTTTGGAAAAAAGTTTGCACCAGAAAGCAAAAAGAAAATATAGAAAGAAGAAGAAGAAGCGGTGAGAGAAGAATATGAATATGGTAGTGCCATAACCATAACACCAGGATGATGTTAGGTTCAGAACAGAACATTATCATTTCAAACTTTTCAAAACCAACCTAATTAACTCTCTGTTCATGTGCATCTGTTAACGTTAGAGGACAACATGGACAAATGTTATTCATGACTGATCATAAACACAACCGCAAACAAAATGATGGAGACTACAAAAATGGTTTAGAAAGCTTTCATCAAATTTTACTAAACTAATATTGACATAGTGAAATATTGAAGTATTGAAGGTTTGGAGGAAGGAAGAATTGAATGGTTAGAAGTAGTTGGGGGAGCATAGGGAAGAGAAAGAGGAGACAGGGTTGGAATTGAAAGAGAGTCTTTGGTGGAAAGGCGCAAAAAACAAGGGAGTTGGCACCTGACACGCAGGCAGAGAGCATTGCCCACGGTGGCTATGGTGCACTGCACCTGCTTCCTTCAGTAAAACCCTTTTCTCCACTACTTAACTGTAAAAAACAAACCACTGTAAACTTTTCTGTCTTATGCTTACCTTATTCATACAATCACATTTTACTATTAACTATCAACTCATCCCAGTCAAAAAAACATAACTATTTTCACATCTTTTCTATTGGAGATTGTGCTCACACTTTAAAGATAATATTATTTTAAACAATCATATGTAAGATAGAGAAAAAAAAATATTACCAAAATAATATATTTCTGATTGAGATTGAGTTATGTGATATGTTTAGCATAAGTAAATAAAAATGCATAAAAATATCTCAAATTGAGTTGTGTTATGTTTGAACTCTTTCTGTCAGTGATATACTGTCCCTAACAAGTTATTTTACATACGACGACAATTAGTTCAATATTATAATATTGTGAATTTATAAATATAAATAAAATAAGCATGTAAGTAAAAGTAAGTAAAATTAACTCATCTCCTGTATAACTTCCTTTAAAAACTGTTTTTGAAGAGATTAATATAAAAAGAATGGCCTACTATGCACAGAAAATTAAAGTTTATAATATCAATATGATGATTTTTGTATAAAAGAAGAATCTTGTTACAACATGCACAGAATCTTAATTTTTGCACATTTTGTTTTCACATTTAAAAGACTTTAATAAAACAAAAAGTCTCTGGTAGGATAAGTGGGACATTTATTATTCTAAATAAATAAGATTCATCTATCACACTATAGAAGATTGATGGGAGCTTATAATGTGTTGAGATACGAAATCAAAGCAGATGAATGAATGATCTAAAGGTAAGTTGAATGGTAGAATTTTCTACATAATCTATTTCAAAAATAATACTATTGGACTTTTGAAATTAGTTTTTGAATTAAATAATAACAAGTAAATTATAATTGATTTAAACGTGTTGAGAAATTATTATTTAGTTGAATAGTAATATAACTTGATTGAGATGCGTTGGAAAGAGAAGAAAGGCGAAGGACACGGTAGTCATTTAGGATAAAGTGGAAGGACGAAAATAGGCTTATGTCCTGTTTCGTTGGCGTTTAATTGTGGCGACCCCGTTTTATAGAGCAGAAAAGCGCGAGGAAGGGAATGTGTGATGAAAAGAGCATCCCATCTCATAACATGAGAGTAGAGAGACAGTGGTCGGAGTGGTAGCAAAGAAAAAAGAAAACATGGACCAAGTTTCACAATCAACACAAAGCCACACTCATAGAGAGTGACATAGCTGTGCCAGAACTCAATCCTAAACACTGAACAAAGTAAAAGAAAAAAAGATGACGACGGGTATAGTACGCGACCAGAACCTGGAGAAACACATTCACAAGCAGATGGGGTGCATGGCGGGTTTTCTTCAGATCTTCGATCGGCACCAGATACTCACCGGAAAACGCATTTACTCCCCCAAACGTCTCCCTCCGGTAACGTCTCTCGCTCTCTACCACAACTTCCTCTTTCATGCTGTCAACCACTTAACCGACTTTCTCTTCTCTTTCGCAGGCCTCACCGGAGCCTGACAAAGCCACTGCCTCGCCGGCTCGTTCCGTGAAGTCGCCGGCTAGGGAGGTGGTACAATCCGAACCCAAGGCGAGTTCTCCTGCGCTCCCTGTTCTGGAATTCAAAGAAGGCACGCGATCCTCGTGGAAGTTCTCGCGAGAGGCTCCGAGACTGTCTCTGGACAGCAGAGCCATGGTGGATGCGAAAGGAACGCTTCACCTTCACGGGCGTGAGATCCCCTCGGAGAACGATGGAGACAAGCAGCGTCGTTCCACCAGCGTCATTGCCAAGCTCATGGGCCTGGAGCCTCTGCCCGATTCAGAACCCGGGCCAGGGCCCATAGCAAAGCTGCAGAGATCCGCTTCGGAGTCCAGAGTGTCCAGAGATCTGTCTCTGCCTCTGCCACTGCCACAGTGTCGTTTTCTGGACACAAACAATTTCCCAAGCGCGGTTCAGGTCACCAATGTGGTCCTCGAGAATAATAATGCTGCCATGGATGCCCGATTGAGCAATGGCAGAGCTGCAGATCCACCCAGGCAAAGGGCCAAGAAGAGTTTCTACGACTCGGCGGATTTCTTCCCTGAGCCCAAACACACCGCTTCGGTGTACGGGGAGATTGAGCGGAGGTTGCGGATGCGAGGGATTAACGAGCCATCCAAGGATCTCCACACTCTCAAACACATCCTCGAGGCCTTGCAGCTCAAGGGGCTTTTGCATTCCAACGACAAATCCAACCAATCTCCCATTGTCGTTATGAAACCTGTCCGATCGGTGAACCGGACCGGGAACGATTCTCCTCCCCTCCGGTCCAGTCCTCGCCGGAGCCCCCGAGTTGGGAACGAGACCCGGAGGATTGAACAAAACGAACGGGGTTCAATGAGTCAAAGCAGCAGAGCACTAAGCTCGAGTCCAAACAGGAGGAAGCAGCAAAACGTGGAAGCGCAGAGGAGAGTGGGCGTTGATTCGAGGAGGGGGTCTGTGTCTGTCTCTCCAGTTCATTCTCCCAAGGCGAGCCCCAGAAGGAATGTAGGCAATCAGCAGGTGCCATGTGGATCGCCTAGAATGAGAAGAAATGTGGAGCGTAAGTTGAAAATGCTGGGTGGAGCAGAGGATGAATTGTCCACAGTTTCAGAGAACAGCTTCAGCACCTCTTCATATCCCGATACAGAGGTAGAATACTATACTAAACCAGTGAGTAGTAATAGAAACCGTTATGTTGTATAATTTGTGTGTATGTACGTAAGCAGCTTTTTAATGAGTTAATTAATTAGTGGTGTTTGTGGGATTGGTCTCGATTGGATTGAAGTGTGGTGCGTGTGGTGCAGAGGTACAGGTTGGAAGAGTACAAGGAAGGGAAAGATCTGCTGGATAGGTGTGATAAGCTGCTGAACAGCATAGCAGAAATAACAGCAGCCAACGAGTTGCAACCGAGTCCAGTATCGGTTCTGGACTCCTCCTTTGACAAGGACGACTGGTGTTCACCATCCCCGATAACCAAACGCTGCATTGACTACAAAGGTAAGTAAGTGGTTAGCTTGTGTTGCAATTGGTTACTGAATGGAATTAGATTTTGTGGTGACGTATTATTTGTGTGTGCATATCCAAAGTATGAGCATGTCATCATGTAGAAGGTCTAATGTCTAAGATCCTAACGTAACTTAATGGAAGAAAATGTCTAATGTTTGTCGAGGTCTTTTACTTTTTAAGCTGCTCCCGTTTTGTTTTTGCTTTGGTTTGTTTCCAACTACAAGTACGGGAACAGTAGATGGTTTGTCCTCTCGCTCTCCCAAAATCCCAACCAATGTGGACCAATCATTTGATCCCAGGGATGTTGACATGGCATCACTCAGTTGGCTCAGTCACTTACCTCAAAACTGCACTGCGGTGCGGTGCGGTGCCTGTTTTTAATCGTACTATCACGTGGGAGGGACTGACTCACCTCGCCTCTTCCACACTCTCACCGTCCCAAAGAATCTTCTCAATTTTTTAATTCCACTATTTATCTAACATACACTGTGCACACTTTTTATCCGTTTCATTTTTTAAATAAATTAATCTGGTGTTTGTTAGTTAATGATATGATAACATAATGCGGTGTAATTACATTACAGATCAAGCGGCGGAGTCGGAAGATGATATGTGGAGTGCGGCACTGTGCAGCAGCGAGGAGGCAGCGTCGGAGGATTGCGATTTCGTGTACGTATCGGAGATTCTTCGAGCGTGCAGTTACTTGCCGGAAGAGAGCGACATTTTTCTGTTACTGGAGAAGCAGCAATGCCTGAAAGGAAAGGATACCTCAAAGGCTTCCACGCTGCAGAGGCGGTTGATCTTCGACACTCTCCAGGAGATCCTGGAGCGGAACCAACAGTTGCCGCCGTGGAAGGCGGTGTCGTACGGCGAGCAGAGGCAGAAGATCTGGTCGGAGTTTCGGAGGATCCGAGAGAGGGAAGAATCGGAGTCGGAGGACTTGTTCAAGGTTATATGCGGAGTGTTGAAGAAGGACATGGCGGAGGAGATGCGGGGGTGGGGAGAATGGGCGGTGGAGATGGGGGATGTGGTGTTAGACATCGAACGTCTCGTGTTTAAAGATCTGGTTGGCGAAACCATTCGAGAACTCGCTTCGTTTTCTCCTCATTGTAACAGCGACAAGCTACCCGCGCTTCGTAGGAAACTCCTCTTTTGAATTCCATTCACAAACATCAAACAAAAAAAAAAAAGAGCAAAAGAGTCGCACGCTTTGTTTAAATTTTTAGCGCGCTATGCATCTTTTTTTCCTTTTCTAGCTTCGTTTTTTATGATTTTACTTTTACTCTCTGTCAATGACGAAATCAGGAATTTTAAATCTGAAATCTAGGCAAATCTGACCTTGGCTTTCTTCGATAAAGAGATGAATGAATTGTTGGATTAATTTTTTATCATGTTATTATATGGTCTGTTGTGCGGGCGGTCATGTGTAGTTGATCATTGAATACTGAACATTGAAGGATAGAAATGTTGCTGCTTTGCACGCAACATATCAGATGAGGTGCCAAAACATAATAAAGGAAGAGAGAAAACACAGTTTTTGTTTATTCGGTCGCTTGTTACGCAACTGCCATGGATGAATTGTTGGCTATGCATGTGGGCTTGCTTATCGGGGAAGTTGTCTTACGATAAGCTAATTAATGATCTTACCCTTAATTTGGTGCTACAACTACAAAGCAAGGTCGCCAAACAGTAGTGGAGCGCCGCTACGCTGCAATTTAATATTAGCGTGCAGCATCTTTGGACCTTGAGCTGCACATTTGGACCGGACCGGACCTTCGGTTTTATTTTTGACAACTTGGAAATAGCTTGCAACTCTTGTTACAAACAAACCTTAACGAAAGCTCAGTGAAAACAGGGAAATATCCATCATATTGTATGAAATTCATCCCATTAATCCATGCCTCTGTAATATACTAACAAAAAGAATGTGTAAAATATTAAAAATGTCATAAAAAGAAAATTATTTGGTTTTTCTTCTGACAAAGGATAACGATAATTGAGAAATAGATTAGGGTGGTTTTGAAATCACAGAAGCAAGCTAGCTACAAGTTGGATTTTGTCCAGTTTCAGTACTGCTATGAAAATGGTTTGATGCTCATATTTCCGATTGGGAAATGCCATGACAAACCTGGATATATATGGAGGTATCAAGACTCTGGGGTCCTCTGTGTCTCAGTTTCAATACTCTCTACTCTCCCTGTCTTCCAAAGCTAAGTCAACCACGTGTTCCAACACTACACTCATCAATGTGTATCACAAGTACCCGATATGAACATGACATATACATCACTCATCAAATCGCACTTCACATGGTTAGGTTAGGTATTTATACTACTTTGTCCTCATCATCAATATTTTTACATTCTGTTTTCACCTATCATTCTATTCTAACTCCATTTCCATCCTTAAGACGTGATAATTAATCAAAATGTTGGGCCCATTTGAGAAAACGCAACGAGAGAACAGTACGATGGAACAAGTACCAGTGCCCCACAATGGCTTAATCGGTTGGTTCCTTAATTAGTTACAGGATGGTTACATTAACTACTTGATGGTAACGCTTCATCCAACGTAACTGGTTGGATCTCAAATGTAGCATGACAACAAGGACATGTTGCAGATCCAATAATTCATACTCTCACACACTGCTATACCTCCGTTTCTTTCTTTTTTTTTTTTTTTTCTTTCCTCAATTATAGGGCGATGGATAGCGGGTACAACTTTGAATCTATACGTTTCTGCAATAAGCATGTGCATTTCAAGCCCTTCACAGTGACCATCAAATGTCCATCATGTTATATCAGAGCTTAATTTCTATACAGTACAAAAAAGTTACCATCAACTAGTCAGAAATCATAGGTAATCAACAAACTATGATCAAATAATAATCCAAAAGTCCTTTACATGGTTTCTCTTCATGAAAATGGTCGAACAAAAAACATCCCTAAACCATCAGAAACCATCAGACAGGATTGCAGCAAATGTTAAAATCATAAAACAACTCTAATCAATTACGGTACTCACTCCACTGATACACATATGAGCCGGTTCTTTTAAGTCTAAATTAGTTTTACAAAATTAACTTGTAAGATGAATCTCTTTAACTCAATAGGTATACATTTTCAGACGACAGAATAATAATGAGTGGAACAATAAAATCAACGAAAAACAAACTTCTTTAGTAAAGAATCTAATCTATGACTCTGGTTAATGTTATAAGAAGTAGATTCTAAGTATGATAAGCTCCATAAAACCGATTTAAAAGTTAGATACTGTGAAATTTTATGAGAGTTCCTTGGGAAACAAGAGAAAAAGTGACAGGATCATGTACACCGAACAAAACCATGTATATACTATATTTTTTTGCATAATGTTATGCACCTAAGGTTTGGTGTTGGTGGGGTTGAGAGAAGTGGGGAGCTATCTAAGCAGCAGCAGAAGCAGCATATAGTACCACAGCGTAGCAGAGTTTGGAAACTTTTTTCAATCCTAAGTGGGTCACACCCTTTTCTTTCACTTTGTTTTTAATGAGAGTGATGGCCCATGTCTTAATCAGAGGTCTTTATATTCCACTGGCACATCTCACTGGTCTTAATTGGCCAACCCCCACCAAATGCAAGGATTAAGGTTCTTGGTCTTGACTTTGATTTGGGAGTTTGGCAGTGAAAAAAAGAAGCTTTAAGCAAGAGGAAGATGGGGCTGTGTTTGTTGTCCCAAAAGGGCACAAACCTAACCACGTAGGGTTGTATGAAAAAGAAGTGAAGTGGGAGTTACAGAGGCACATGCTTCTGCTGAAGAACTCATTAAACCTGTCCATTCCTTGTCTTGGATGGTTGTTTGTGAAGGCTTGTGGCTACTGTTGTCTCCTCAGGCTTTGTCTCCTTCTTCGCCTAATGATAAATGAACATCCCAATGCCCAGCACTCTACCCCTTTGCTTTCTCATTTCTAGTTTCTTCCCATCCATGCTTACCATCCTCTTTCATATCTACATTCATGTGTGCTATTGCAAATTTCTTCCTAAGGATAGCTTCCCATGGACCCCACACTACGTCACATCAATATGGGACAACAATTCAAAATCAAAAATACTATAACTTTAGGAAAATTAATCACGGGTCACTTTTCATCAATAATTTGAGGTGAAAATAGTATACATGCAATTTTAATGTTTAATATTCTTTTAGAGTACATTCTCTATTTTATTATCTTTTATTATCGTTACAGTTTTAATGTTAAATATTTGTATAAAGTGATTAGAGTCATCGACAATGTAAACCAATTTGGCTGGTCATTACTTTTATCTTAAGCTTAATTAATAAATAAGAATTAAATCTGTTTTTATCCTTTAATTTGTTGTTAGAATTGGAATTAGTGGAATTAGTTTCTCAACTTTAGAAATGTGTGAATTTAGTCATTCTAATTAAATTTTGTTAAGTTCACTTGACGTTTTCAACGTGTTTCGTAGCTAACACTGAACCGAAAATGTGCCAAACAGTGTAAACAACTAAAATGCTATCATGAAACACATTTAAAATGCCAAATAAACTCAACAAAATTTGGTTTGAATGACTAAATTCATGAGAAACGAAAAACATATTTAGCCCATTAAAAAATATGAAACTATTATAAAATAAAACTAATAATAGAGAGAAAAAGGAAGAAGAGAGAATGAAAAGTAACTTTTGTGTGTCTTATTACTTAGAAGAGTCATATTTATAGATACAAAATAGATACAAAATATAACCCATAAAGGATACAAATCAAATAATTAATATACAAATATTTAAACCTTATAAGAGAATAATTAATCATATGAGCAATTAAATAAATCATATCCATTATGAGTAACAATATCAAATCAATGGATGACTATTAATTCATAACATTCTCCCTTGTGTGTCCATTGATAAGAGAATGAGTCTAGTTAAAACCTTAGTACGAAAAACCCTTTGGGATAAAAACTTAGTGAAGGAAAAAGTATACATTTTGTATTTTTTAATACAATATTGTTAATCACATATTCTATTTCTCCCCCTCATGTAAACTCAAATCATTAAGATGACAAAGTCCAATCTTGTGAATTGTTCAAAAATTCTCCTTGGTAAAAGACTTTGTAAATAGATCTGTCAAATTTTCATATGAACAAGTCTTTTGGATCTCTATATCACCCTTTCAATTGAACAATGCACTATTGTCTTTATATATGGTTGTTGATTCCATTTTTTTCAAGAATATACCATAAGTTTGTCGCACATGTTGAATTATAGACCTTAACCAAACATATTCACGACTTAGCTCAGGTAATGCTAAAATTATACATGATTTGACGATGTTACTGTTATGGTTTGTTTCATAGTCTGCGATGAAATTATTGTGCTACCACGTGTAAAAAACTTAGATTTGATAAATAACATGCATATGAATAACCCATTAGATTTGACTATGAATCATTTGGATAAAATAATTCCATATTCATGGTACCCTTAAGGTAAGGAAGTATATGTTTTACTCAAATCCAATGTCTTCTTATAGGTGAAGAACTATATCATGCTTAACAAATTTACAACAAAGGCAATATCATGTCGAATATAATTAGCAAGATACATTAATGCTCACAACCATTAGATTCCATAATGGATGTGACTTGTCCATTTAGAACCTTTTAAGCACTTTCACTATATAAGCCTCTTGATGTATGAAAAAAAATTTATTTAAATACTCAATTTCTAATCTCAAACAAAAGTTTGTCCTTCCAAGATCCTTCATCTCAAATTCTTTCTTTAAGCAATCAATTGCCTTTATGAGCTCATTAGAAGTTCCATCGATGTTTATGGTCCTTTACATAAACAAAAATTATGGCAAATTCATTTTCTAATATTTTTCTATAAATACAAGGACATATATGATCATTTCTATATACCACATACATCTTGATTGCTTTAATCAATAAAGGGACTTATTCAATTTTATTGAATAATCCTCTTTAGAATTTGCCTTGTTAAGCAAATTAAATTCTTCATGGATTTTCATATAAATATCATTATCAAGAGAATTGTACAAATAGGTTATAACATCATCCACTAGATGTAAATGCAAACCTTCTTGTGCAATTAGGATAAGTAAAAATATCAAAATGTTGTTGCATCCAATACTAGTGAATAAGTCTCTTCACAAATCAATACCAGGTTTTGTAAAAAATCTTAAGCAATTAACCGTGCATTGTATCTAACGATTTCACCATTCTCATTTTGTTTTTGCTCAAAAATCCATTTAGAATTTGCATTTTAACTTTTTTTCTCATTTTAGTATCTTTGAAACCAATAGGCCTACCACACTTCAAGCATGTCTTTGCAACCAACAGTCCTACCACGCTTTAGGCGTGTTATGAATTAATATCAATTCTACTTTTAACATTAGTAGCTAGTATATATGATTTAGTTACCCTTTTTTTCAGTAAAAACATATGGTAATTGATTGACCAATTTTGTAAATGATTTATCCTTTGAACTTCCAGTTCACATTCTTTTGTATGAGGATCAAGACAAGATAATGATAATTCATTCCAATCAATATCTTTTTCGAATTGTTTTCTTTCTCCCCCTAATATTGGAAAAACTTATTCATCAAAATGATAATTGACAAATCAAACTATGAATAAGTTTCATGTTGATAGTTCAAGATATTTTATTATTGATGGCGAATCATATCCAACATATACTCTTAATCCTCTTTGATGACCCATCTTAATCCCTTTTGGTGGGGAAATTGGAACATATACACCACACCAAAAGATTCTTAAATGAGAAATATTAGGTTTTTGACAAAACACCAATTGCATAATAGATTATTTGTGATAACATGTTGTCTTGATGCGAATCAATGTGCATGCAAAATTGCCTATTCCTAAGTAGCCATTGGAAGATTAGCTCTTGTGTGACCTGTGAAAATTAATTAATTAATTAAATGATTAATTAATAAATACGGGTAGTGAGAGCCTTTATAACATTAAAATTTAATTGATGTGACGTGAAAAAGTAATAGTTCAAGTCTTAAGTATGCCATTTATGTGTTATTTAATTTATTAGTATTTTAATAATATGCTTGGTCATGTGGAGTGATAATATAATCTTAGAATCTTAAGAATTATCACGAAACATGAATTGGTTGAATGGTTGTGCATTGAATTGTCATTGGCATGGGTATTGATTCGAATCTTGGTGGCTTCAAATTAAACTTTCTTTTTGCTAAAATAGTTTTGGCATGAATGTGAAAGGACAGAGGAAACCCTAGCTGAAGGAGCGATCATTAAGTGGGTATAAGGTGGGGTAGAACAACAGAGTGGGCTGAAAGAACTCTAGCATTGTCTATTTTTGCAAGGAATACAGGTTAAGGGAGTTCTATTATGTGTTTTACATATTACTTGTATGATTACGTGTTAATTCTGATGAAAGGAGTGCGATTGCATGTCATTTTCGCCTAAGTCACGTCGTGTTTCTGGGAATTTCCAAAAACTGCCTAGCAGGCCTTGAAGGCCCGCTAGGCGAATCATGCGTTCAGAACCCAATTTTATGGGTTTTTCTATACACCGCTTAGTGGCTAGGTGCTGTTTTCCAGGCGACACAAGCTGGCTTGCCCAGTTCTCTCGGATTTTGGTATTTTAGCGATGTTGTGATGCTTGGATTTGGTTTTCTATGATAAGTGTATGATTGGTATGATGTGTTATTATTTGCAATTGCTTAATTGTTGGGAAAATTGCATAAACCCTTGAATGAATGTGGGATAGATACCTAAATCAGAGGCAGTGACCACTGAACGTGAGTTGTAAGACCCGTAGAATTTAATTAATTAAATTATTAGTTAATTAATAAATACGGGAGGGGTAATAATTATGACATTAAATGATGATTGGTATGACATGAAAAAGTACTAGCTCAAGTGGTTGAGAGTACTTTATTGTGTGTGAGGACTAGGGTTCGAGTCCTATGTATGATACTTTTTGTGTTATTATTATTATTTCAATCTATGAAAGCATGTTCTGTTATGATATGATGCTTGAATTGTGATTTCTAGCATGAAATATGAATTGGCATGATGGTTTGATATTGATTTGGCAATTGCATGGTTATGGGTTCAAGGTTTGGAGAGCTCACATTAATTTTTATATTTTTGGGCATTTTTGGGTCTGATTTGAATATGAAAGGGTTGGGAAGAAGCCCTAATGGTAAGGCAGCCGAGAGGTGGCTGGAAGGGAGCCATAATGGGTGGTAAATGGTAATAAACTCCATTCAATAAGTAAATTTTGTTTTTAAAGTATTAGCATAGTTTTAGGGCACCTTTAAAAGGTTCTAGAGAGGTAGAAAGAAGGGTTTTGTAATCTGAAAAATCTGACTTACATAGAGAGCACGGAAATTCTGGAAGCTTGTGAGGTTGGGAGAGATTGAGAGGCTGAAAAGAGAGGAACCAAGAAGGGCTAGTGGGCAAAGGAGAACTATTCAAGTTTCAAGGGTTAAAGCCTAAGAAGAGAACCAGGTTAGGGGAGCTGGACTCCACGATTTTTGTTTGAAAAAGAATAATTACATGTGATGTTTGATAATTGAATGTCTATCTACTGTTGTGTGCTTGAATTTCTGCGTTTCTGGAAATTTTCCAGAAACCGCCTGGCGGGTGATGAATCACCGCCAGGCGACTCATCTGTTTATGTGAGTTTTGGGGACTCTAGGAGGGGAACCGCCTGGCGGCACATTCCCGGCCGCCAGGCGACGCTTGGAGTTACACTAAATTTCTGGGTTTCAGATGAAGCGCCTGGCGGGGTTAGTTGAACCGCCAGGCAGCGCGAGGCCATTTTTCCTGATTTGGGGTTTTCTGGAGTTCTGGGTTAAATCTAATCGGTGGAAAAGCTGTTGGTGATTAACAATAGATGAATTGGATATTACATGGTGTGCAGTTTACGCGATAGTAGGTAGGAATGAATGAAACAGTGATTTAATGTGACGGAGATGAAAGCGGAGTGCTCTTGGAATGAAATTGTCGTGATCCTTGCGAGGTAGGGTGGTAGTGAGATGGGGGGGCTGAAATTGTTGGAGTTGTTATGCCAAAATAGGAGGAATTGTATTGAGATATATGATAGGTGATGGTTGTGAGGGTTAACAGTGGCGAAAGAGAACAGGATGGCTCTCGGGTCTGGCACATCGCCTGGCGGGAGATTAGTTACCGCCAGGCGGCAGCGTTACAGCAGTGGTAGACTGAAGTTTTGGTTGGATTGGTTCGGGCTGAAGGAGTGGGAATTCGTGCGGTGGGGTAATACTATATTGGGTGTGAACAAATTTAACTACGAGATGAATTGGAAAATTTGGAGAGTGTAGACTTAAGTATGTCTAATAAGATGGGGTCAATTATGGGGTGGACAATGAGAAGAGAATGTTGACAGATAGGTCTTAAGGCTGAAAAATACATAGGGAAGGGAGAGCTTTTGGTCAGACTGGGTACCAAATAGAGGAGGATTTCATGTGAGCATAATGGAAGGATTAATCATGTTGTGGTCAGACTAGGGGAAAATGTGTACTTGGATAATATGTGGTTGAAGGGGGGGATCTTCTAAATAACCTTAATTAGTGTAATGCATAGGCAAGATAGGATGAGAGGACTTGAATGAATAAAACTAGTATTGGGGTAACATATTCATCAAAAACGGGTGATTCAGGTAGTACAGAGCAAGTGAGGGGAATAACCTAGGGGTGGAGTGCAGGTAAACCAGCACGAGACGACGTTCTGAGATGGCGCCTGGCGGCGGGATTCAACCCGCCAGGCGGTAGCAGCAGTACAGTGGGTCTGATTATCAGGAGGCGCTTGGCGGCGAGAGGTATTCCGCCAGGCGGTAGTGAGAACAGTGGTGGGTATGAAGCGGTGGCGCCTGGCGGTGTGGCTTGACCCGCCAGGCGGTAGCTGATAAGTCTGTATAATTGAGGCGCTTTGCGCCTGGCGGTACGCGACACCCGCCAGGCGGTCTGGAAGCTGTGGCGCCTAGCGGTACGTGTCCCCCGCTAGGCGATTTAGCTGTTGTGAGTCCTAGTTGATGGACTTCGTAGGGTGTTCTACAAAGTTTCTGGTAGTGCTTTAGAGGTGAGGTTGCTGGAGTTCCTTGAGTTGTGGCTCGGAACGTATCCCTTGAGTTGTGGCTCGGGATAGGGGTTAAGCACGTGGTATTCCTTGAGTTGTGGCTCGGAATAGCATCTCTTGAGTTGTGGCTCGGGATGGCGGATGAACACGAGAAACCTTTGAGTTGTGGCTCGGGTTGGCGAGTGTGGCCGGTGTGAGTGTGCTGGTTGTGGCCAGTACGGATGGGTCCAGATAGATTGCCCTCCTCAGTTGTTGGCTGACGAGTTTGGTAGTCTTGGGACGATACGGGCTTTGTTCGTATATGGGAACTCTACCTGGCGTTGCGGTGTATGATCCGTAGCATGTATTCCCGCACGTGCTCTATCGGTTGTGGCCGATAGGTATGGCAACAAGTCACCTTGAAGTAATTAACAGACGAAGTAGAACACGAATAAACGTATTGGAAATTGAATTGAGGGAATAAAAATATAGGACAATGTGGAAGGTTAATTTAAGTGATGTGATGGGTATGAATACTGATTTATATATATATGTTTATAGCTTTGTATATATATGTGTTTTATCTGCTAAGCTCACCCTATCTGTGTGTGTGTGGCGATGATCGTGTGCGCGGTACACGGGAGCAGATGCTGGTGATGCAGGTGGCTCAGGTGCAGCTTAGGCGCGGAGAGGGGATTGTTTTGGGGAAACTTTTACTTGTATTACTCTATTTTGGAAATATTTGTAAACCCGGATGGGTGACTTAATAATATTGGATTTTAATTATGTAATGGACGTTCTAAGTTTTTATCAACTCAATTAATAAAGCTTTAAATTTTCCCGCGTTTTGGGAAAATGAGGTATTATTAAACATGTGGTTTTATTTATTCCATTTATTTATTTATAAATTAGTAATATCCTGACGGGATGTTACATGAGTGGCGCTTGGCGGTTGGGTTGGTTCCGCCAGACGATAGAGGTGAAACAGTGGCCCTAATTATGGCGTGGCGCCTGGTGATGCTTGAAGTGGCACCATGCAATAGGTGTGATCTTCTGCCCGGCGGCCCATTAGTAATGCCAGGAGGTTATGGCTGCGATTGTACGATTCTTTGATGTTTATGATGTCAGGCTTGAAGGACTAAGTCCACATGTGATCTAGGATGTGTTTGATTTTAGTCATGAGCGAGGAGTTCGTGATTGGATGGACCGCATGCGGAATATGAATAGATCAGTTCACCAGAGGTACTTTTGTTTGGGATGAGTGAGCGACGAAGTTCATTTCATGCTCGAACTTGAGAATGCTATGAGCGAGGGAGTTCATAGTAGGAAAGACGGGTATGCGGGGCCGAGTCCGAGCGAGAAGTTTGGATGACGAGCGAGAGAGTCCGTGAAGCAGGACTACAAGCGGGATAGGCTCGTAGGTTGAACCACGAGCGAGGAGGTTCGTGTAAGCACGGGAAAGTTCCATGATCAAGAATACATGCATAATCTCATAACGGTCATGAGAGTGGAAAAATGGGTGTTTCCCTATTTTAAAAAGATAAATCATTATGATATTTTTGGGTGGGTTTATTTCATATTCCTGTTTATCTATGTGCATAGCTCACCCTATCTATTTGTAGTGACGATGATCGGGTAACTTATTATTTGGGAGCAGATGATGTTATATGTGAGCCAGTAAATGCTTAGTGGCGGAGAGTGGGAGCAGATTACATGGAAATTTATAAAGACTTATTTTATTAAATTTTCATGTAATTTAATTATTGGTTTTTACTGCTTTTGACTTTAGAGTTGTAAAGACTGATTTTGAATATTTTGGACCTTATATCATGATTCTTAAGGTTTGAAGTTTTAAATTTTTCGCGTGTTTGGGAACTAATTTGATAATAAATGAGAAACTTATTCGATAAATCGTTTATTTTATTTAAATAAGTAATATTCTACCAAGATGTTACAGTTGGTATCAGAACAAAAGTTTTAAAAATATTTTAAATATTTTAGGACTTTTGGGTAGTGAGCTTACCGCTTGTTTGCTGTAATTGTGTTAAATATTGCAAAGGTGTGGGTGGTTTCGCTTAACCAAATGTACTGATTCTTAACCGTTCATAACACTCTGCAATAATGGAGGCCACTGTGTCTGCTTCCTTCCAAACACTCTGCAATTTCCATTTTCCAGGGTATGTGTGTTTCCTTCTTTTTCATTTTTCATTTTTCATAACACCCAATCAGAAATAATATCTCACTTATATACTCTTCTACAAATGAAACATTTTCTTCTCCATTTTTTATATTATTATACATTTTTAAAGTT
Organism: Vigna unguiculata; assembly: GCF_037176805.1. Lineage (NCBI taxonomy): Eukaryota > Viridiplantae > Streptophyta > Magnoliopsida > Fabales > Fabaceae > Vigna > Vigna unguiculata. The sequence goes on along the minus strand of NC_140798.1, from coordinate 26,719,487 downwards.
TTAATTAGTTTTTTCTGCAATAAAGACAATTTCCCTTTTAAAATGGATAACATTAGCATAAATGATATAAAAATTCTGAATATTTAATGATGTGAACTTAAAATCAGTCCCATGCATCTATTCAATTCACATTTTTATTGTGTAATTTGTGTATTTTTATTTAATTAAAAATCATCACGAATATGATCTCATCTTTTCGTTTTGGGAGGGTGTCGTGTTCAAATTATAATGTGTGAATTCATTGTTTGGTTTTGCTTTACTATATTTTTAACTTTAAGATTATGTTCACTTTAAAAGATGAATTTTAGAGAGAGTGAGAGGATGAATTTAAATGGATATGAGTGGATTTGAGTAAATGATTTTGTGTATTTTTTTTGAAAGGATTTGGAGATGAAAGTAAATGAATTTAGAAGTAAAGTTTGTGAGAGTTTGAAAAGGATTTAATTGATATGATAGATAAAAAAAAATAATTTTAATAAATTAAAATATAAAATTACTAAATTGTTTTTATATTAAGAATTGATATATTATTATTATTAATATTATTTAATATCATATATATATATATATATATATATATATATATATATATATATATATATATATATTGAGAACGTGGTGTGGAGATAAGATATTATGGTAAAATATTACTTTTCGTTGCAAATTTACTCAATTTGATGAAATCATAATCTCGCAAATTATCTGTCTCACTCACTCATAAATCTTTGCAAACCAACAATCTTCACCTTCGTAAATCTGTTCTCTTAAATTCGTCTGCATGCTAAATTTTTACAAACAAATAGACCATAAAACTGTCACGGATTTTTTTTTAAATATCATTGATCTAAATTTTAGGCATTTAAAAGCTTTATAAATCATATTTTGAAATTGTCAGAAAATTTGTTCACCTTATATTATAACGTTGACTTTTGAAGATAAAATTATTTGTTTACTAAAAGAAAAAACTCAAAAAAAAAATTGTGATTTTTGTAAGGCCCCATTTCTTTTCTGACCTAAAGTTAGTGGGCTGCCCCTAAGTGGGCCTAAGGGTTGGCCCAGTGTATATAAGCCCTGCTACGTTGCCCTAATGGAAGGTCTGTGCTTTCCTTTCAGAACCAGCCGTCGTAGCCGCACTCTCCCCGTTAGGGTTCCACCGTGTTGACAGTCCGCCTCCCGTTTGGCCGTTCCTAGCTCACGTAAGTGCCTCGGACTCGTAGTCTCCTTCCCTTGGTCTGTTTTTCGTGAGCTGTTGTTGGGGTTCCGAACTGACCCATTCTTGCACTGTTTTCCAGCTTTGAGTTCGCTCCTAGAAGCAGTTCGTCCTCCACAGTTTGGGTGTCGAGGTTTTCAGCTAGCTTGTCCAGGTACGGGAAGCTAGAGTTTCTAGTTTTGAGTCATCCTTTGATCTGTGTATGATTTTACTGTTGGTTGTACGGTTTGATCCTTTGTTTTGATGCGTGTGAATAGCTTGCATGTGTTGTTTGGCCGGAAAACATGGCGGTACAGCGAAGAACAGTGGCGAGACCTGTTAATCTCGCCCAAGCGAGTCCATCTCGCCTAGGCGAGATGAAACAGGGAGCTCGCCTAAGTTTTTTGCGCGAAAAGTCGCCCGGGCGGCTCGCTCAATTTTTGAGCGAGTAGGCAACTCGCCCAAGCGAGAGGGATCTCGCTTAAGCGAGATCCCGTGTTGCCCATGCCCTAGTTTTTGGCGCTCTCGCCTAGGCGAGGGGGAGGCTCGCCTGAGCGAGCACGTCTCGCCTGAGCGAGACCCCTCAGCCTGAGCGAGATGCTGGGCGAGACAGTGCTGTGATTTGGATGTTTAATGCTTCCCGAGTGATCCATGTTGGTTGAGTATGATTGTATGATGATGAACATGTATGTAATGGAGCATGAAGTATATTTTTGGCATGATTCATGAATTGTGGATGAATGGGTTGGTATGAGGCTTAACGTGAGAAATGAATGTGTGGTTTGAAATTAAAGGAACATGATATTGACATGAGACTAGGCCCCAGACTCATTGGGGTGGTGATGATCAGAGGTATGGATTTGAGATGTGATTGATATGAGGATTAAACTTCAAGGGTTGATATGGAATTGAAAAATATAATTCAAAAATCTCTTATTGCTGATTTATGAACGTTGGTCCGTGTCAGCGTGTAATTCCTTGGGGTCTCTAGGTGAGACCTCCGGGGTCGCGCTTCAGTGGTCGGGACGTAATTCCATGGCCCCTGCTAGTGGGTGCTCATGGTGGTGTCCCATCTGTATAACTAGGTAAGGATTCAAGGTAAGGTTGCATCCTGACGCTCCGAGGAGCCAGTTAGTCTCACTTAGAGCGGACTGACTCTTGTGGTGGGAGTAGCAGGAGGCCTGAAACTCACTAAGGGCTAACCTTATGGTGGGAGAGATTTTGATTCATTGTAACACTGGTATCACATAGCTCAGGATCGAGCAGCTCAGGGTCGAGCAGGGGTATCCACCACAAGTGCAAGCATCCGCTGAATCCGACCGAGTTATACGTATCCGGATGAGTCGAGTCGAGTCGTAGTGTATTGAATGAAGAGTCATAATATGTTTGGTTGCTATGTGGATGAGATGAGGAAAATATATTTGATTGCATGTTGAATATGTTGATTGGCTCTAGCTTACCCGTTTCGTTACATGTTTGTGTTGTATGTGGTCGTTTTTCCTTGCGATGATCATCAACTTGGTTGATGGGAGCAGTTGGGCGAGGTTCTCATGGTCAACAAGCGAATGGTGATTCCGCTGCTTAGCCATCTGGGCTGGAGTTTTTCTTGTGTTTTATTTAGGGCTATGGCCCATGTATCTCTTTCCGTATTTCTACGCTACATTCTACGTTGTATTCGTATTCAACTTTCCTTGGCATCGTGGTGTACCCGAATTTTGTCGGGGTTGCGTTAAGGCCCCCAGGACTACGCTACAGTACTTATATTGTGTGACGTTTTCCTTTAATTTCGCTTAATAATTAAATAGGACGTTACAATTTTTTCTAAAAAAATATCTAGATCAAATTCGTATAACAATTTATCTAAAATTAAAATGTCTTGTGAGAAATTTTAAAAAGAGCAAAGGGAATCAACATTAATTATGGCTGACAAAGAAAAAACATTAATTCTGAATCAAAATATATAAAAAATTGTAGTGCAACCAATTTACATAGTTCTGCTTCAGCATAAAATATCAAAAAGTTGTATATGGCATTCACATTCTACATCAATCGATTTAAAATTACTTTCAACACCCATGCTTAGTATTGGTTTAGAAAGTGTGTTAATGATAGGATTTCTTACCATATTAGTGATTATGTGAAACCAAAAGCAAAAGTTATGGAATTTGGCAAGGAATTTTGGGTCATGATAGAATAAATTTAGAAAATTCGTGGCATTAGAAGACAGAGATTAAGAAGAGATTGCAAAGTGAAAAAGTGAGAAAAAGAAAAATAATGATGTAGTACATATAATTATTTTTTAATAATATGAGAGAATTTGGGAAAAGCTAAAAGGGAAGAATTTGATATTTAGTGATAAATCATGAACTTTAATTTTTATGTATTTAAAAAATTTAAGAGAGTTGATTATATGAATTGTGTTATATTTTATATGATGATAAATAAATTGATTAGTGTATGAAATTAACTTATATGTTTTTGGAAAAAAGTTATTTATATGGAAAGAATGGACATTTATCTTAGAATAAACGATGTAAGAGATTTGTAGAGATTGAGAGAATGTAACAAAAAGTAGTTAAGAAGATAGTCGTAATCAATATGTGTATGCTTCATGGGTAACAGAAAAGTGATAAATAATGTGAGAGGAGTTAATTATCAAAATAAACAATTCTAACACTGAAAATTGGTGTATACCTGGTAACTTTAATGGTGCTAGAATGACTTCATGAGCTACAAAAAGTGAGAAGGAGAGAAACACTAGACATCCTTTTGGTGGGAAGAAAATTTCATATGCTTTAAATTGTCATATGCTACAAAAAAATAGTAATCATAGGATCCATTATTAAAGGAATTGTTAGAGGTGTGACAAGAGAGTATACAAGAGTTTTCGAATGTATAACTACCAATCAAGTTGAATGCGTCTTACAAGAGTTGCAAAAAGGGATTTGTAGTCTACACTTTAGTGGTGGAGCCATGGTCTCTCAAATAATTAGAGTTCAATAACCAACTTTGAGAAAAAATTGTGTGCAATTTGTGAATAAATTCTTAAATTGTCAACAACATGAACCTCACACACTCGACATCAAAAGAACTACATTATATCATCTTACATTGGTCCTTCACTCACATGGGACATTGGCTCCTTATCTTTAGCAAAAGGATAGTGTTGGTTCCTCCTGGTGGTTATAATAGATTAACTGATTAAGTGGATCAAGATCGAACCCCTTCCAATGATAGCAACTCAAGGTGTACTTGTTTTCACGTTTCAAAACCCAAACATCATTGAAAGTCACACCAAATGTTTGACATTTTTCTTTTATGTTTCATTCAGTACAAAATGCCGATTGATTTCAAAGCAATATCATGATGCTTTTCCATTCAATGCGATTTTTTGTTTCATTCAAAGAAATTTACTTTTTTTTTAACTACAATCCAAACATACTATCAATAGGTTCATAAGTTTGTTTGGAAGATCATATGTTGATTTGAAGTCCCTCACATGATTATAATAGATAATGGAAATTAAATGAAAAAAATCTTAAGAGCTTCAAAGCCTCAATATTTGACATATGATGAGCTTAGTTGAATATCATCAAACCAACGAATAAGTTCAAATGAAATTTGTTTAAAGAGTTACTTCAAGTACTATGGACATACAAATGCACTACACAATCGACAACCTAACATACTCCCTATAAACATGCGAATTGGATGTCAAACTATCAATAAAAGATGTTCGACCTAAACCTTAATGACTAGTGCATGCAACAAAATTGTATTTTGTATTTTAGCTAAAATATTAGGTAAGAAAATGTATGTAAACAAAGATTTGCTCAAATATAACTCAAAACGCAAATCAAGAAATATCCATGAACATGACTTAATACGATGATTAAAAAACGAAGTACATAAAGAGAAGATTAAAGAAAATTTTCAATTGAATTTTCTAAGACCATTTCAATCATCAAGAACATACATAATGGAGCATATTAGCTAGAAACTTAAGTGAAGAAGTCATTCCTCGAACATAGAATGCAAGTCATCTCAAGTTTTACTACAATTAGAAATGTAAGAGTATTCACCATTTTCTTACCATCAATCTTCTTTGTTAAGGGAGATTTTAATGTAACACAATCAATTAAATACATTATATCAAGACGTGTTTCTACTATTTTGTCTATGAAAAGACGTATTCTTACTCTAGGACTCTTGAGTTGTAATAGTAATCCCTCCTCAATTAACATTTTGGTTTAGGATGTTTCACTTTGCAAAAGTAATTCCTCCAATGTACAACTTAAAATATTATTGTACAAATAAAAGTAAACTTTGCAACATTCATTTAAACTATCAAGAAACCTTCCTTGTGTTGATCTAAGACATTCATATTAACTTTTTTTTCTCCTTATTTTTTTTTCCTTCTCAATTAAGACAAAAGCATCAGTTCATTGTGGGTGGTTTTGTTTAACCAAGTGAACTGATTCTTAATAGTTGAAAAATGTGGTTACCAACATCAGGAGAAGGAATGGAAATGGCGTTGACGACATCGCGGAGGCTATCCATAGGATGGTGGACGCGATGCAACCACTCGTAGCAGCGCAGCCCAGAGTAGTGATCGTGCCAATCAGGTTGCCAATTGTGGAGGATTTCCTACGACACAAGCCCGTAGAGTTCATTGGCAAAGCTTCTCCTGATGAAGCAGATGCATGGCTCCACAAGTGTGAGAAAATTTTCAGGATGATGAGCTGCGGTGATGAGCAGAAACTCATGTTTGCCACTTACTTTGCTGAATGATGACGCAGAGAACTGGTGGGCGGGAATGCAACAACAAATGCAGACTCAGGAAGAACAGGTGAACTGGGCTAACTTCAAGCCTCGTTTCCTGGAGAAATATTTCCCTGATACAGCTTAGCAGGACAAGGAAGTTGAATTCCTGGCACTACAACAAGGAAACATGACGGTGTAGAAATATGTGAACAAGTTTGAGCATCTGGCGAGGCACTACTCACAAGCCATTACTGAAGAATAGCGATGTCTAAAGTTTGAGCGAGGACTCAAACATGAGCTAAAGAAGGTGATAACGCCTTTGAGGGAGAGAAGATTCTCAGCCTTGGTAGAACAGACAAAGAGTGTTGAGCACCTAGAGAAGGGCCCTGGTCTAGTTAGTCGACATCAGAAGAATGTTGCAGAAGCTAGGCAGATGAAGAAGCCATACAGCCGACCACCTACCACCCCTGGAAATTTTAAATGTTTTCAATACGGTGGAGTGCATCTGAAGAGGCATTGCCCACAACTGAAATATCAAACTAGCGGACAGGGAAGTAGTCGCCAATGCTTCATATGTGATCAGGTAGGGCATTTTGCTAATCAATGCCCAGATAAGAAGACAACTGGGCCGAAGAAACCATCAACCTTTTCATCCGAGAGACCTAGAGATGCTAGAAGGGCCTTTGCAATGACCACTACAGAAGCGACTCAATCAGGTAATCTCATACTACAACCTGCTTACTTATGGGCCATAAAGTACTTGTATTGTTTGATTCTGGAGCAACACATTCGTTCATTTTTGATGCATGTGTGGTGAAATTGAGCTTAGAGAAAAGTGACTTGGGTTGTGAGTTGCTAGTTTCAACTCCATATGCGGGTCAAGTAGCTACCAGTTCAGTTTGTGTTGGATGTTCGATTGAAGTGGCAGGTCGTAGATTCAAAGTGAACTTGGTGTGCTTGCCTTTGGAGGGATTGGATGTTATACTAGGAATTGACTGGTTGTCTAACAACCACGTCATGATTGATTATGGACGGTGCAATTTGGTATTTCCAGAACATGAAGGGTTGGAGTTAATCTAAACTCAGGAAGTCTTGAAGGAGCTGCGAAGAGGAGCCACATGTTTTATGGTGATGGCCAAATCAGAAAACAAAAGTGCATCAGAGATGATCCAAAACATACCGATGGTCGATGAATATGTGGATGTTTTTCTGGATGAAGTATTAGGATCGAGACATTGACTTCACCATTGATCTGATTCTTGGTGCAAGTCCAGTGTCAATGACCCCATGCAAAATGGCACCTGCAGATATGGCAGAACTCAAGAAACAAATTGAGGATCTGTTTGAAAAGAGGTTCATCCGACCAAGTGCATCACCGTGGGGAGCCCCGATGTTATTAGTGAAGAAAAAAGATGGAAGTTCGCGACTTTGTGTGGATTATAGGCAGCTGAATAAATTGACCATCAAGAACAAGTATCTGCTGCTAAGGATCGAAAATTTGCTAGATCAGTTGAAGGGAGCAGAGATGTTCTCCAAAATAGATGACGTGCAAAAGACAGTATTCAGATCAAGATACGACCATTATGAATATCTTGTGATGTCATTTGGAGTGACGAATGCACCAACAATATTCATTGATTACATGATTAGAATTTTCTGACCCTGGTTGGATAAGTTTGTCGTTATCTTCATTGACGACATTCTTATCTATTCGAGGACTAGGGAGGAACATGCTAATCATCTGAGAGTGGTATTGGAGATACTCAATGAGCATTAATTGTATGAGAAGCTGTCTAAGTGCGAGTTTTGGCTAGAAGAGGTACAATTTCTCATACATGTAATCTTAGCCAAACGTATCGCAGTGGATTCGGCTAAAATAGAAATCGTGCTGAAGTGGGAATGACCTAAGACCGTAACTGAAGTGAGAAGTTTCTTGGGTCTGGCAGGTTACTACAAAAGGTTTGTGGAGGAATTTTCAAAGAAGGTGAGTCCATTAACGCAACTCACACGGAAAGATCAGCCGTTCTCCTAGACGGATAAGTGTGAAGAATGCTTTAAGGGTATGAAGAGGTGTTTGACTACCACCTCAGTACTTGTGATTCCAGGCATTGCTAGAAGATTTAAGGTGTACTGTGACACCTCTTATCAAGGATTGGGGTGTGTACTGATGCAAGAAAGGGGGTCAGTGTCGTATGCTTCTCGACAATTGAAGGTACATGAGAAGAATTACCCAACTCGTGTCTTGGAGCTAACAGCTATCGTGTTTGCTCTTAAGTCGTGGAGGCATTATCTTTATGGCTCCCAATTTCAAGTATTCAGTGATCATAAAAGCCTGAAGTACTTGTTTGATCAGAAGAAGCTGAATATGAGACAGCGAAGGTGGATGGAGTACCTAAAGGATTATGACTTTGAATTGCTCTATCACCGAGGCAAGGCGAATGTTGTAGCTGACGCATTAAGCAGGAAGAAAGTGCAGATGTGGTGCATGATGGTGAAAAAAGTTGGAGTTAATTGAGAAATTCTGAGACATGAATTTAGGAATGCAGTTAGAACAAGATTTCATTCAGTGTAGTCTATTAAAGGTCACCAATGAATTTTTGGAAGAAATCAGAGTGGCACAGGAAAGTGACATGGAGTTACAACAGTATGCGGAATGGCTAGGAACAGAAAAAAGGGAAGGATTATCAGAAAGGGGCGTGTGTGTATTGAGAGGACTAATATTCAGGAGGTAGATTCTGGAGGAAAGTCATAAGATTCGTCTTAGCATACATCCAGGTATGACTAAGATGTATAAAGATTTGAAGGAGTCATTTTGGTGGAACGGAGTGAAGACGAATGTGGCAGACTTTGTTGCTCAATGTTTGGTATGTCAAAAGGCCAAAATTGAACATCAAAGACTAGGAGGTACATTGCAACCATTGGACATACATCATGAAAGTGGGACAATATATAGGTGGATTTCATGATGCATCTACCGAGATCGACGAAGGGTCATGATTCAGTTTGGGTAATTGTAGACAGACTAACGAAGTGTGCACATTTCCTGCCTATGAATCAGAAGTGGTCGATGGACAAGTTAGCAGAATTATATGTGCGAAAAGTGGTGAGACTACACGGAGTGCCAAAAAGCATAGTGTCAGATCGGGATCCTAGATTCACCTTACGTGCCTCCGTGCACACTATCACTCTGAATATATTCTCGCATTCTCAACACCATGTGTTTGCCTCATCTGGGGTGCCTTTCCCATTGAATTTCGCCGACTTATGACGCATGAAGTCTTCCATGGTCACAGGTCTAACAGGTGGGATCATGGATCTCAGTGGTGCTACCACAGGCTGCATCGCATCCACCATCCTATGGATTGCGTTAGCAATCTCATTAGCCCCAGCGGTATTTCTACACCTTCTGTTTGTCATTACCTGTGCACGCCACATATTCCAGCTGTTAAAATCAAACAGCTAAAGATTAAAATAAATACTATCAGGTTCTAACAATCAAACACACATCACATAATTTCGCACAATAAACGGTCAGCTCACTCTCCAATTTTTCCAAAAAAATCAAAACATTTGCTCTGATACCAAATGTAAGATCCCTAAGGAATATTACTTAAATAAATAATAAAAGAAAATATTTAATATTAAAAGTCGCAATATTATTAATTACAAACGCGGGAAAAATTTAAATTATGAAAACACACGCCAAAAACTTATAACATAAATAATAAACGTGAGCACCTGTATCAACATCTCCTAGCTCTAATCCCCAAGCTAGCCCTCACTCCGTCGCCTAAGCATCTTCAGCATCACCTGTATCAACATCTGCTCCCGTGTAACAAATCACACGATCATCGTCATACACAAACAGAAAGGGTGAGCTGAGAAAATAAAAATCACATGTATAAATCATGCAAGATAAGTCATACACCCATCTTGTTCAATCTACTTAGTTCTTGGCCAAGACCTTAACCCCAAGGCTTCATAGCCTTCAAATCACCCAAATGGTTAGCCTTGGACTCGGGAATATGAAGCTTCCACGAACCTGCCCGCTCGTGGTTCTACCTCTACGAACCTCCCCGCTCGTAGTCCTACTCTATGAACCTCCCCGCTCGTCGTCCTGCTCTACGGACCTGCCCGCCCGTAGTCCAACACATGTGATCCACCAGCCCCGTACCTCCCTGCACGTGCCATCTCTCAAACGTGAGCACGGAACATACGAACCTACCTCGCTCGTATCCCTACGTGCGAGTAACTGGATATGAACCTCCCCGCTCATATCATCACATGTTATCCACTATCCATGAACCTACCCGCTCATGGCACAACATCTCCCGATCCAAGCATAGAATCATTGCTTAAACAACACACAACGAACCATGGACAACAACATTTTCACCTAGCGTAACCTACACGCCACCAGGCAAAATCAATTTAGACCGCCTGGTGGTACCTGCTCACCGCCAGGCGCTAGTGCCCACCCAGCCCCATTGTTTTTCAGTCACCGCCTGGCGAGACATATCTTGCCGCCAGGCGCTACACGGTGCATGGACCTCTAACGCTAGTCTTATCGCCTGGCGCACATGTTCAAGTCGCCAGGCGCCATCACAGTAGCGATGTTCCACTGGTTTTTAGCACCCAACACAACTTGGCTTAGTACCAAAGCCATCCCAGCAGTCCATAATTCACTTATGCACTTAATGTTACCTTCTTGATCATTCACAACCCCCATATGGTTCTTGTATCTATTACTCACAATTGATAAGTCCCCTAAACAAGGCCTATACCTTTACCAAATATTTCAACATTTCATAATCTCTCAATCAAGTTCATAGCTAAACCCCAACCCAATGCCTTGAAATCAACAACTTGCTACCCCTGCTCCACAACAATTCCAAACAATTTCTCATCACTTACCCTCCACTTAAATTCCACCATTCCTATAAACTCCTGAATCTACTATATTAACATCTCCCAAGGTTCCTAATCCACAATTCAAGTAAATCATACCTTCCCAGCCTCTATAGCCCCAATTACTACTATCCATCATTCTGTTTAGGTTCTAGACTCGACTTACCTACCACATACAACTAATAGAATCATAACATCTTATCCTTTATATTGCCACATTTGATGTATTACAACGTGAGCATACTATTTTTATTTTTTCCCAATTTCACATCATTGTCCAATATATTTCCAATCATCAAGACTCTCTCTTCCTCTCAGCAACCCCCAACACAACACCCAAACTGGGTCTGCCCCCACATCCTCACCTGGCGGCATATCAGTTCCTTACCAGAAACTTGCGTTTTTGCACTCACCTAAAATCTGGCTTTCACAGAATTTGATCGAACCCCAGATTTAAAAGAACATAATAAATCTCTCATAATTTGTCAATTCAATTCCCAATCTTACTATACATTACTCACCATAGCATTACCACATACATCAATATAAATCCAACCCCAACATACAATAATTTCCTGGGTTCATATCACCATTTATCTCAACTTTATTTTCCGCAGTAATGTAAAATTACACAAACAGTGGAATCATCATGGTATTTTGCAACTACACAATTATATAATTTTATTAAAAGACCAATACATGAGGAATTACCCAAAATGGCAATAAAACAGTGTTAGAACATCACGCATCGCTTGGCGGTTTAGGCTCGTCGCCAGGCAGTTCATACCAGAACCCCAAAAATGGGAACAAAACTGACGTGTCGCCTGGCGGCACATGCTTGCCCGCCAGGCGGTTTCTGGGCAGAACCCAGAATTGTGCAGAAACAGCATCAGAAAGAGGGAAAGTTCATGCACTTTTCACATAGCAGTATATTATCATACAATCATGGGATAAACACACAATAAACAACTCCCTTAACCTCTGATCCTCGCTCCAAATTTCAATTGAACGTGCCTCTAACCCAAAAATCACCCATTGTCCTTTGCTTGCACTCTAACAATGGTTTGCACTCCAACTCCTTGCTCTACACAGTGCGAATTGCTTCTAAAAAGCTTCTGCCAAACCCTCACACGTAACTCCCAGCCTCTTTTCTCTAATTCCTTTTCCTCTCTCACAATTACTCTCTCCTAATTACCCCTTAATGCCTCAAAACGAATTTTTAATAAAAAAAATAGATTAAGGCTAATCAATGATTAATTATCCAAGTGTTTTCCAATCCTTAGGTTACCTCTCTATTGGCTGCTAGGGTTTCTAACCCTTTCATATTCATGCCAAAGGAAAATTTGGCAAAAAGAGAATTATTTAGTTTTCAACAAGGTTTGAACTCACAACCTTTCAATCACAAAGCAAGTAAACAACCAAGTCAACCAATTTACAGTTGTGATATTTCCTTCAATTCTAAGGTAATGTGATCACATCACTCTTTCAAATATATAATATAAAAATTCATAATTAAATAACATACAAATGGCATACATAGGACTTGAACCCAAGTTCTCTCACACATTTAAGTACTTTCAATCACTTGAGCTAGTACTTTTCCACGTCATAACAATCCACATTAAATACTTTAATTGCTTCTATTACCCGCATTTATTGAATAATTATTTAATTAACTATTTAATTTTCTTGGGTCTTACACTTATCATTCTCAAACGGATGGTCAATCTGAGCGAACTATCTAATCTCTAGAGGACCTATTAAGATCATATGTGCTGGACCACTTGGGAAATTAGAATGATGTGTTACCCTTAGTGGAATTCACATACAATAATAGTTATCACTTTAGTATCGGTATGGCGCCATATGAAACATTGTATGGAAGGAGGTGTAGAAGTCCATTGTGTTGGTATCAGGATGGTGAGGCTTTTGTGCTTGGCCCTTAGTTTCTGCAACAGACGACTGGAAAAGTCAAATTAATCCAAGATCGGATGCGAGCCACCCAGAGTAGGCAAAAGGCTTATGTTGATAAGAGAAGACAACCATTGGAGTTTGATGAAAGAGATCATGTGTTTCTCCGGGTTACTCCAACCTCGGGTATCGAAAGGGTTCTTAAATCAAGGAAGTAGACTCCGAGATTTATAGGACCTTATCAGATTACACGAAGGATTGGACTAGCGGCATATGAGATTGCCTTACCTCCTCACCTGGCCAACTTGCATAATGTATTTCATGTCTCGCAGATGAGGAAATAAATTGCAAGTCCAGATCACGTGTTAGAAGCAGATGAAGTGCAAGTATGAGAGGATCTGACCATGCCAGCCGGACTGGTGAATGTGCTTTGGGATGAGGCAACATAGAAGATGACATGGGAGATGGAGGATCTCATGAGGAAGTCTTATCCTCACCTTTTTCCTAGTAAGTCCAAATTTTTTTGGACGAAAATTTTGTAAGGTGGGAGGAATGTAAGACTCGTGAAATTTAATTAATTAAATAAATAATTAGTTAATAAATGCGGGTAGTGGGAGCCTTTATGACATTAATAATTGATTGAAGTGATGTGAAAAAGTACTAGCTTAAAGGGTTGAGAGTACTTAATTATTGTGAGAGGACTTGGGTTCAGGTCCTATGTATGTCATTTATGCGTTATTTAATTATTATTATTATTATTATTATTATTATTATTATTATTATTATTATTTTAATATGCTTGATCATGTTGGGTGATAATATAACCTTAGGATTATATGAATTATCTTGAAACATTGATTGGTTGAATTGGTTGTATAATTGCTTTGTAATTGAGTGGTTATGGGTTCAAACCTTGGTAGATATGAATTAAACTTTCTTTTTGCTACACTTAGTTTTGACATGAATGTGAAAGGGTAGAGAAACCCTAGTAGTGGCAATGGACAGTCAAGGGAGGCTGGGAAAAACAGCCCATAATGGACTTTAAATGACAATTGCATTCATTTTAATGCCATTTTCGTATTTTGGTCATTAACCATAATTAAGGACCTTATTAAAAAGGCAAAATAAGGCAAATAGAAGAGTTTTTGAGACTGGAAAACTTAGAGTGTTGTAAAGAGTCTGAATTCAGAGGAAACAATGGAATAGAAGAGTTGACTTGAAGGGAAGTGCTATGTGACATAGTGGTCGAGGGAGAAGACAAGAACTCACAAGTTAAGCGAAGGAAACCAGGTTAAGGGAGTTCCTTTACGTGTGTATATGCTCTATAATTGTTTTCGTGAAAGTGGTTTTTTAATGCTTATGAGATTTGGGGTGGAATTATTTCATATTTATTTTATATATGTGCATAACTCACCCTACCTGTTTGTGTGTGGCGATGATCAGGTAACTTGTTATCCGAGAGCAGATGATGCTACAGGAGAGCCAAGAGATGCTTAGTGGCGAGAGCGGGAGTAGATTACATGGAAATTTATAAAGACTTATTTTATTAAATTTTTCATGTAATTTAATTATTGGTTTTTCTGCTTTTGACTTTGGAATTGTAACGACTAATTGAGAATATTATGACTTTATATCGCGATTATTAAGTTTTAAAGTTTTAAAATTTCCCGTGTCTTGGGAAATGATTGGATAATAAATGAACAAATTTTTTTTATAAATGATTTATTTTATTTATTTAAGTAATATCTTATCAGGATGTTACAGGAAACCTCCTGCCGCTAGGCCCCAGGCAGATTCCAAACCCACTATTTTAAGGTTATCGCTTGGCGGGTCATTATCCACCACCAAGCGCCATACGCTCTAGGGACTTCCATGGTATTGCTATCGCTTGGCGGCCATCCTCGTGCCGCGAAGCACTACACCGATTCCAAATACATTCCACATAACATATGATTCTATTATGAATGCACACACACACATTTATTCTTCATCCAATTAAACTCAAACCTAAAATTGGAATTTGAAACCAACACATCCATAGTCCACATACCACTCACCACTCCTACAGCATTAGACCCGTGCCACCTAGGTTATATTATGACTTATCATGGTCAAACATATTACAAAAATATTAAATTAATTACCCTAATGGCATACATAGGACTCAAACTCAAATTCTCTCAACACAACCAAGTACTTTCAACCACTTGAGCTAGTACCGCTCTTTGTTATAACTCTCTATATTAAATGCATAAAGATTCCCTTAACCGCCTTTATATTTAATACTATTTATTTAATTATTTAATTTTCCTGGATCTTACAATTGAGCTACCACCGCATCACCTCCTCCTATTCTTTTTCTCACCCATCTACCTTAATGTACAAAAAACTCCATCAGATTGAACAAGAAATTTGCCGCCCAAATTTCTGACGGATTTACCGGGTTTGATCGGGTGTAAATCTAGTGATGAGAATCTGAGGTGAGGTACATGTGGAATGACCTCAAATCTGCACATGATTCAATGTGTTGTGTTGCTTTGGATTAAGGGTAAGGGTGCTTGGTATAGGAACAACCATGACTGGACCAATTTAAAAACTAGTACTGCGCAAGTACTGATGTAGCACATGGTGGTGGTGTTTAACCAGCCAGGCGATAGCTATAAAAGTAGTGGGGTCCTGTGCGAGTGGCGCCTAGCGATGAGGAAGGTCCTGCAAGGCAATATCCGCAGATCAGTGGGCATAGTGGCATTTGGCACCTGGCGGTATGTGTTCCCCGCCAGGCGATCTGGAGGCGTGTTTCGCCTGGCGGCTCAAGAGCAACGCCAAACGATAATACAAAGATCAGACATTTGATTTGCTTGCTTTGGATGTGTGTGGTCTACAAGGCTTTGAAGATATCTCGAAGGTCAGCTTGCTGGTGTTTCTGAGTTGTGGCTCGGAACGTATCCCTTGAGTTGTGGTTCGGAAGAAGGGTTTAGCGCGTGAAATTCCTTGAGTTGTGGCTCGGAATGATATCTCTTGAGTTATGGCTCGGAATGACATCTCTTGAGTTGTGGCTCGGGATAGGGGATGAACACTAGGAACTCTTGAGTTATGGATCGGGTTGGCGAGTGTTGCCTGTGTGAGTGTGCGTATTGTGGCGCGTACGGATGGGTCTAGTTAAATTGCCCTCCTAAGTATTAAGCTGACGAGTTTGGTAGTCTTGGGACATTATGAATGTTATTCATATTGGGAACTCCACCTAGCGTTACGGAGTGTGGTCCGTAGCATGGTTTCCCGCACGTGCTCTACCAATTGTGACTGGTAGGTGTGGCAACAAGACATCTTGAGATACTCACCAGAAGACGTAGAACACGGGTAACATGGTGGTGGCCATGTAACATGAAATCAAAGGATGGAATTCCTTTGGTGTGATTGTATTGATGTATATATGTTTTATATATATGATTGTTTAATTGTTAGCTCACCCTATCTGCTTGTGTTTGGCGATGATCGTGTACGTGGTACACAGGAGTAGATGATGTTGTAGGTGGATCTGGTGAGGCATAGAGTTGAAGCGGGGATAGTCTGGGAGAAAAGAGTTTTTAGTGTTTTATGTTTGGTGTTTGGTGTTTTTAAACAAATTGTAATATTTTATATTACTAGACTCTAATAATTGTAATGGAGTTTATAATATTGATTGGTATAATTAGTCGTATAGTACCCAGTTTGGGGCTAGGGTGTCAAATAGGTACCCGGTTTAAAAAAAGTGTCAATTGCATCCCAACTTTTGAAAAAGTGCTTCAATTAGGTCCCTTTCAGACAGAGTTGACTAACGTCGTTAGTCAACGTGTCAGTCTATGGTTTTTTTGATTTTTTTTTAATTTTTTTTTAATTTTTTGAAAAAAAAATTAAAAATGCCACGTGTCAAGTTCCTATGTGTGACACGTGGCATTGTCAGTGCCACGTGGCATTGCAATGCCACGTTTCAGTGTCACTATCAGATGACATTGTGTTGATTTCGATTTAGCCCTCATATATGTCTTTTTGTTTCAATTTAGTACCTAAGTATGTGCATCTGATTCAATTTTGTCCCAATTTCTTTTAATAATTAAAATATTTTTGTAATCCATTTTTTATAAGATTAAATATAATTAAGTATAAATATTTTTACAAAATTAAGTATTAATATTTATATTGTTCTTCTCAATTTCAGACCAAATTTATTATTTATATAAATGTTATACTAATATTTTTTATTAAAAACGAGTTTTTAACATATTACTTTATTAATTACTTTTTTATTAAGTACTCATGTTTTGTTAATTTTTTTTTAAATAGAACAATATTGTCTCTTACTAATTTTAAACCAAAATTTCTATTGGTTTGAATGTTATACTAATTTTTTTTATTATTAAAAATGACTTAATAAAATGACTTTTACCACTAAATTTTAATATAAATATCAAATACTTAATTTTTGTTAAACTTTTATACTTAATTACTTTTAATTTTATAAAAAAATGTATTTTAATTATTAAAAAAAATTGGGACAAAATTAACTCAGATACACATACTTAGGTATTAAATTGAAATAAAAATCATATATGGGGACTAAATCGAAATCAACACAATGACATCTGATAGTGATACTGACACGTGGCACTGACAATGCCACATGTCACACACAGGGACTTGACACGTGGCATTTTTATTTTTTTTTTCAAAAAATTTTTAAAAAAAAATTTTTAAATCAAAAAAACCACAGACTGACATGTGGCACGTTGACTAACGGCGTTAGTCAACTCTGTCTGAAAGGGACCTAATTGAAGCACTTTTTCAAAAGTTTGGATGCAATAGGCACTTTTTTTAAACCGGGTATCTATTTGACACCCTAACCCCAAATTGGGTACTATACGACTAATTATACCTTATTGATTTAAGTTATTTTCGGATCTAATAAATGTTTAAATTTCCCGCGTTTTTGGGAAATGAACTTAAATAAATGAGGTATTATTATTATGTTTCTTTTTCTTATTTAAAATTCGTAATATCCGAATGGGATTTTACAGCAGCAGCCCTCAAGTGTGAGCACGGAACATACGAACCTCAACGCTCGTATCCTCACACGATAGCATCATTAATATGAACCTCCCCGCTCATGTTAATCATGCGTCCATCACTGGTCATGGATCTACCTGCTCATGACATTGCCAAGCATCTTCTGGTCTAAGTCCAACATCTCAAACACAGAAAAACGCAAGAAAAAGAGCGCACTGCCCCTTGCACTATCGCCTAGCGATGCCTAAGTGCCACCAGGCGATTCTTAGCGCAGACTGCCTAGCAGAAATGTAAGACCTATGAAATTTAATTAATTAAATAAATAATTAATTAATAAATGCGGGAATGGGAGCATTTATGGTATTAATTATTGATTAAGGTGACGTGGAAAAGTGCTAGCTCAAATGGTTGAGAGTAATTAATTACTGTGAAAGGACTTAGGTTCAAGTCCTATGTATGCCATTTATGCGTTATTTAATTATTATTATTATTTTAGTATGCTTAATCATGTTGGGTGATAATATAAGCTTAGGATTATATGAATTATCATGAAACATTAATTAGTTGAATTGGTTGTATAAATGCTTTGTAATTGAGTGGTTGTGGGTTCAAACCTTGGTAGACATGAATTAAACTTTCTTTTTGTTAATCTTAGTTTTGGCATGAATGTGAAAGGGTAGAGAAACCCTAATGGATCCCACTAATGGAATGGGACTATAACCATACTTTCATGGTCTAGGTTCAAGGACAATCAAGATGGAGGCTTGGAGTATCTAAAGCTTCATGGAACCCATTTTTAGGGCTTTGAATGTGCCGTCAGGCGACGCATGAGTGCTAACCCAATTATGGGTTTTTGAGATGAACTACCTGGCGACACGGCCGAGCTCGCCAGGTGACGCAAGCTGGACCTGTTCTATGCAATTCTTTGAATTTTATGATTTGTTAGGTTTTCTAGATGGTTTATGTGCATGATATAATTCATGAAATGCGTGAAATTCTTGAATGATTTAGGATGTTTGTGTATTCGTATGTATATTGATGATTGAATGGCATGCGTTCAATTGCGGCAACTTGGTTAGTGTTGGGAGATTGCTTATGGATTTGTCCGTTGAGTATAATTAGGATGAATTCTCGATTGTAAAACGTCGATGGAATTGGAGGACGAAGGAGAGACAAGAAATTGATCTGAATTACGTAAGAAATTGAATGAGATAAGAGTTGGGGATTTTGGGTTGCTTTATTGGTGTGAATGAAAGTTGGGTTTTTACCCAGAACACTATGTGCCGCCTGGTGGCGAGAATGTGCCGCCAGGCGATAGGCGAGACGGTAGCACTAATTTCTGTTGTTCAATTGGTGGTGTGTATTTTTGGGTTCTGTGAGGGGGATAGAACAGTATACAAATAATAATAATGCTAATATGGATTAGGGAGAATGAGAGGAGGGTGAATATAGACTTGGAAAGACATAAGTGTGGGTTAGATGTAATAACTTGAAATGGATGTGAGAGTTTTTGGGTTAAGCGAATATGTTGGGTATTTTTAAATGTTACTACATAAGTGTTGTGATTGAGATTGATTGTTGGAATTAAAATTATGTAAGGAGTGGTTGATGGTGAAGTTTTAAAGTGTTAGC
Source organism: Vigna unguiculata (assembly GCF_037176805.1). Taxonomy (NCBI): domain Eukaryota; kingdom Viridiplantae; phylum Streptophyta; class Magnoliopsida; order Fabales; family Fabaceae; genus Vigna; species Vigna unguiculata. The sequence continues at coordinate 26,700,043 of NC_140798.1, read as the reverse complement.
ATGAGTATAAAGGGCTTTGAAATGGTGAGCTTATATGAAGGGATAAATAAATGAGTTGAAATCTCGAATTAAATTGTGAAATAAAGACTTGTAGATGGATAATAGGATACACATAGATGTGCTGCTAAGTACGTCAAACAGGTAGAGAACCAAACCAGTAACAATCACGTACTGGTATAGTGCCTGACGGCACGGGCAAGGCAGCCAAGCGACATGGAGGCCAGAGGGGTCCTGAACTGAGGGGCGCCTATCAGTGAGTGGCGAACCGTCAGACGATAGAGGTGAATCAGGGGTCCTGTTTTGGTGTGGCGCCTGGCGGCGCGAGGAGTGGCACCAGGCGGTGTGCGTGATTTCTTTCGCCCGACGGCTCATTTGGCAGCGCCAGGCGGATACGGCTATGGCTGGAAAATTGTTATGTTAGTGATGTTGGGCTTGAAGGACTAAGCCTATAGGTGATCTGGGATGTGCTTGGTTTGAGTCACGAGCGAGGAGTTCGTGATGGATGGATCGCATGCGGAATGTGAACGGATGTGTTCACCAGAGGTACTCTTGTTTGGGATGAGTGAGCGAGGGAATTCATGTCATGCTCAAACTCGAGAATGCTATGAGCGAGGGAGTTCATAGTAGGAAAGGTGGGTATGCGTGTCCGGGTCTGATCGAGGGGTTCGAATGACGGGCTAGGGAGTTCGTGAAGTAGGACTACGAGCGAGATAGGCTCGTAGGTTGGATCACGATCGAGGAGGTTCGTGGAAGCACGGAAGAGTCCCATGATCAAGAATACTTGCCTAAACTCATAAAGGTTATGAGTGTGGGAAAGTGGTTGTTTTTAAATGCTTATGACATTTTGGGGTGGGATTATTTCATATTTATTTTATATATGTTCATAACTCACCCTACCTGTTTGTGTATGGCAAATATTGGGTAACTTGTTATCTGGGAACAGATGATGTTACAAGTGAGCTAGGAGATGCTTAGTGGCGAGAGCGGGAGCAGATTACATGGGAATTTATAAAGACTTATTTTATTAAATTTTCATGTAATTTAATTATTGGTTTTTCTGCTTTTGGCTTTGGAATTGTAACGACTGATTAAGAATATTATGACTTTATATCACGATTATTAAGTTTTAAAGTTTTAAAATTTCCCGTGTTTTGGGAAATGATTGGATAATAAATGAACAATTTTTTTTATAAATGATTTATTTTATTTATTTAAGTAAGATCTTATCAAGATGTTACAAGAAACCTCCCGTCGCTAGGCTCTAGGCAGATTTCAGACCCACTATTTTAAGGCTATCGCTTGGCAGGTCACTACCCACTGCCAGGCACCACATGCTCTAGGACTTCTATGGTACATCCTATCGCTTGGCGGCCATCCTCGTGCCGCCAAGCACTATAGCAATAATGTGATTTTTCTGGTTTAGCACCCTAAAACAGAGATCAACAACCTAACACATTCAAATCTATGTCATACATCCAAACTATCAATGCCAGATTCCAAATACACTCCACATAACATATGATTCTATTATAAATGCACGCACACACACACACACACACATTTATTCTTCATCCAATTAAACTCAAACCCAAAATTGAAATTTGAAACCAACACATCCATAGTCCACATACCTCATGACAGTAATAATTCTTATCTTAAGTCAATAATAATTCTTATCTTAAGTCATAGTGCAACATACAATTTATTACAATATCACATACTTAACCCATTTTAGCATCTCTCACAATCATTCAATTAATATGTCCAAAGTTTCAAAATTCCATACCTAAGAAGTCAAATTTTCCAAAAACATCCAATTTCAATTAAAGTTATTCTTTATCCCATTTCAAGTGCACTTTCAATACCAATTCCCACATACACTTTACTATGAACACTAAAATTGTAAATTAGCATATCAGATTCTGGGTAAAACATATTATGAAACTATTAAATTAATTATCCTAATGGCATACATAGGACTCGAACTCAAATCATCTCAACACAATCAAGTACTCTCAACCACTTGAGCTAATACCACTCTTTATCATAACTCTCTACATTAAATGCCTTCCCTTACTCGCCTTTATATTAAATACTATTTATTTAATTATTTAATTTTCTCGGATCTTACAAATGAGCTACCACCACATCACCTCCTCCTATTCTTTTTCTCACCCATCTACCTTAATGTACAAAAAACTCCATCCGATTGAACGAGAAATTTGCCGCCCAAATTTCTAACGGATTTACCGACAGAATGGAACCGTTGGTAATTGTAATCATAAGACCACGAAAATATTCCTCGATAATAATAAAAGGTAAATGTAATGGATAACGAAGACTTTTTTATCGATAATTGTGATGATAAGGTATCAATGGAAATCTTCAATAATACTAATTATAATTTACTAATGGATCTTTTTGACAAATTTTTTATTGATCTTTGTAACAAATTTTATAGATGAATTTTGTATAGACAGAAATACCCATCGATAAATTAAATTGTAAATTTTTTGTAGTGTCTTTTTAATTTTAAATAAATTAGATTAACTTAATGTTTTAAAAAGTAATTTAATGAATTAAAATATATCAATTATATAATCAACGATGAACGCAGAGTTAAACGTGTACATACACACTATAGATTTCTTATATCTTAAACACAATACCAAAATTATTAAAAAAAAAAAAATGACTTAATAACTTCTTTGTCCCTGTATTTACAATATTTATTTACCCAAAGAGAATATATTGATTTTCTTTAAAAAAATATAAAAATTAGAATAAAATAAAAAACATCGAATCATTACTATAAATATACAAATAAACAATCCTAGTAATTAAAAAGAAGATCAGAATTGCAATTTCTATGAACTGAAAAAATGCAATTGATGAGCTGAAAAAGTAACAGTGACTAGTAGCAGATGAAGTAGTTGGAGAATCTAATAAGAAACTATTTAGAGGGTCATGTCTTGTGGGTGAGTTAGGTCATGTACTCCCACTTTGCATATGGAAATGTCCATCACAGTATCATTACTATATAGATGCCAATTCCATCACTCTGATGCAACACACTTATTATTTGTCACTACACAAATATTCGATTCTCCACTTGACCACCGATTAACAACTCAATCTGTTGAAATGACGAAATCCACTGCAGATGAGATGTTATTGGCTTAAAGTGCACTGCACCACTTACCTCTTTTCCTTCTCAGATCATAAAACTCATCCATGTGGGTCCTCCTTGCTCACCTCAAACCCTACAATCAAAACTAGCTTCATTTTGGAACACAAAAGAACCAACATTTCCCTGTTCAATCCTCATCACATACATGCACAACAATATTCTAAGGTCCGTCAATTCGATGCTCGCTAACAATTCCAAAAAATAAAGTTGCTTCGGTGGGTTTAGGAGAAAAGGTACGAGTTCAACATCCTCCACGTAAAAAAGCTAATTATTAATATTTAGAAGCTTTCGGGTTCTTTTCAATTTTCATAAACCAATCTAGTATCATTCATTCATTGGGTAGTTGCTCCTAATAATTCATACCGAAATGTGGCAAATGGGTACACTCATATCTCTCTCTTTTCTACATTGCAGATGAACAAGTTAACGTGACCATATAAGAAACAGATTAAATTCATTCAACTACCAGAGTTTACTTTTTTAGAAATTGCTCTTTTCTCACCTGCTGCATTAACCAAGCAATTCGTTCCATGGTTTTTTTTCGCCTTGCCTGCATCATATATACATGAACAAACAATATCAGTTTACAATCCTCTTAGTTTTATACACTTAATCAAATCCTTTGTTAACCTCTTAATAAGAGTTGTCATCAGGTGAATAATAATTTAAGAATAAAATCTAAGAACTCTCATTATATATAGATATGTTACATAGTTTATAGCAGGGTTGCTTGAGTGCAGGATCATTTGTTGATTCCGGTGGTTCCTCACCAAATATCATCTCACAACTCATGTCATCAAAATCTGTGTGAATCAAAAAGATACAAGTAACAATCAAAACACTACGTATGAATATGAATATATTCATTTCATTAATGAGATTTAGTCAATTATGTATTCATGCACTTGTAGGAATGTTGCTTATTTTTGCTTATGCAGAATTGACTGGTGCATGATGCAGATTCTGTCTCATGATTAATTTTTCAACGCTTTTGGTGAACTGAACTCATTTTTTGTGGTGGGTTCATCATAAATACGATATCCTGTGTAGAGTTCTACATACAAAAAAGTACGTGGCAGATCCATTTTAAAATATAATATGATATTTTTAGTTACAATTTAGTATTTATGTCAAAAACTTTATTCTAATTCTTGATTACATAAACGACCTGAGAATCAAACCACTTGCAACAACTTTTTTTCTAGAATTATAACTATTTTTAGTGGCATTTTTAGGTGCTAATTTCTTAATGAAAAACATGCAAATTGAGTGTACATATGTATCATTCGTCTGTGTTCTGGAATTCACAGAACCTTTAAATTTAGCAATGTGGCATTGTTAGTGACATAAATGGGACCCTTTTGTTGAATTGATGAGCCTTTTCCACTTAGTTATTGATTTTGGGTTAAATGCGTTGCCCACTTATGGTACTTCTTTCGTTTTCATTTTTTAGCGGCCCTCTTAAAACCAAGAAATAATTTCGTGGCACTAAAAACATAAATTTTAATCGTGTTTTTAATTCTTATAAATGTAATCATATTTTAATTTTTACGTTATTTATTTTCTTCTATTTTTATCTCTCCTATTTTTCATATAGAAAATAAAAACAAGTCTCTCGTAAATTTGTAGATTTTGAATATAATATTCCAATACACAGAAGAATTCTGAAAAAAAAAAAAAAAAACTTTGTTCTCAATGCACTAATACTTCAATTTGGGTTACTTATCCGTGTCCGACACGTATCTATGTTCGATACTTTAGGATACTTTATCAATACTTATCAATAAAATATCTAATTTATAAAGTCGTAGTACACTACAAGAAAATGTTTGAATAATGACAAATTTTAATGACAAAAAATTATTAGTGACCAATTTAGATACCAACTTATAAACTACAAATTATTGACAATTAAAATAGTTCCAAAAAATTATAATTGGACTCTAAATTGATAATTAAAATAGTTTTTATTATGAATTGGTTTCTAATTAACTACCAAGGTTTTGACTATCAAAATAATTGGTTTCTAAATTGGTCAATAACATTAGCTATCAAGGTTTTGGTTACCAAAATAATTGATCTCTAAATTGGTTTGTAATTAGGAAATTGGTCTCTTACATATTTATGGTTACTAAAATTGATCATTGTTTAATAGTTTTCTTGTAGTGGTACTTTTATGATGACAATAATTCATATTTTTTTATGTTGAGAATTGTAGTACATATACTTTTATTTTGGATTAAAACAATAACAATCTCATATTTGTTATGTTTTTAAGAATTATTGTAAACTTTTTAATATTCATATATCATGTATCTATCACGTATCATATCCTATTATTTTTAAAATAAACATATCGACGTATCAGATACGTATCGTATCCAATACTCGTATCGTATCTGTGCATCATAGATTCTCATTCATTTTCATTTCGGTTGGATTTCATTGTTATATAAGGAAAAATAAAAGAAAGTGTCAATCACAACCTGAAATTATTTTCATAATATTCATTATTATTTTTCTTTAAATGTCATAAATTTAATTTTTATTTCAAAAAAAAACCTAGAATCAAATTATTTATGAAATGGTAAAATTTATACACCTAGTAATCCACGGAATAATTTCCAAAAAAAATGAATATAACTTATATTATTGATTGATCAATATCAATATACATAGTGACTGTCTCATTAATAAAGTTTACAATAAAGTGAGAATATAAGAGAGAATTAGCAATTAAAACACAGTCCTAAAAAAAAAAAACGCTTAAATTCAATCTAACCTAACCTTATATGACTTAGGTGCAACATGGCATAGGCTTAACATGGTTTTGACTCTACCTAACTTAGAGCCAACTCGAGTTGATCTAATAACATCCAATTCAATTTGAACTCGAGTTGATCTAATAACATCCAATTCAATTTGGACTGACATTAACTCAACCTGACATGGTAACGACCTTTGTGGGCCATACTCATGCAGACCTATCATAAGCTTAACTCAACTTAAGTCAACTTGGCATGATCTATCTCAATTGTCCTAACTTGACTTGACCTAAATCCATTATAACTCGATTTAGGTGGGCAATATTTGATTTGGCCTAACTTACTCTCGGACCTAACTAAGCTCAACATGGTACCGACCTAACTAAGCTTAATGTGGTGCTCAAACCGACACATCCCAACATTGTATCAGCTCTACCCGTTTTGATCCAATATAGGCTTGGATCGACCTGGCCTACCCTTGCTCAAAATAACTCAACATTATTTAGGCTTGACTCGACTTGGCATGGGTCTGGCCTAACTTCATCGTACTTAGGCTCGACTTGATCAACCTAATTTGGCCTTATGTGGCATCTACCTAACTTATTCTAACATGGGGTTGACTCAATATAGGTCCAACCATCACAGTTAGAGATGACAAATAAACTCGTCCCCATGGGTATTGCCCAAATTCGTCCAAGTTTTGATGGGAAATCCCCGCATTGACTGCGTATGGGTATGGAGAATCCCCAACTTTTTCAATTGGGTATGGGGATATACATATCCACCCCGTCTCCGTCCCCATACCTGCCATAATACCCGTCCCCGCCATATCCACATCTCTGTTTAAATTATTAAAATATTCATAGTCAAATTAGTAACATTTTATATTGTTTGTTTTACATGAAATTATTTCGCTTCTCCAATATATTTTCATCTTATCATAACCTTTATCCAATTATGTTCAATTGATGTATGTTAATTAAATATTTTTTATGTTTCACATTTGAATATTTATATTCTTTTTTAATATTTTTATTTATTATATATTTTCCTTTCACATGAAAATGTTAAAGACTCTCAATTCAAGTGTTTAATAGCATAAATCTTTCATTTACTAGGAAATATGAAAAATTTATCTTCTTTACTCTATTATTATTAATTTTTATTTCATTTGATGAACTTTTTTGTTTTGCTAAAACCATTTTTGTTATTTCTCAACCATTGACTATGTTGATATTTGAAAGTTTTTATTGGATCTCTAAGGTATTTTTCATCTTATCATAGATGTAATTATATATATATATATATATATATATATATATATATATGTTTTTCTTTGTGCGATTTCATTCAATAATCTCTCAAATTGTTTCTAACACACATATTTGATTTTTTTTATTATTTTAAATACTATTTTGATATATTTTATATAACTTTTTTAATTTTCTAACTCATTATCAAACTGTAATTGTGTCACTATAATTGTATAAATAAATTTTAAATTCTATAATATAAAAATTTAATATAATTGCTATGAATTTTTTTTATCATCATCCAACATTTATTGAAGTTCAAAAGATACAAGATCTATGTTGAAAATTTATTATTATTACTTTAATCTTTATTCTTTGCATGATTTTGATTAAGTGATGTATTATAGTTTTTATTAGTGTATAAAAAAGATATTCATTAGAATTTAAATAATTGAAGTAAACAAACATTTAAAATATATTTTAATTTGAATATTTGTTTTCCTTTTATATTTTTTAAAAAATATTTTTAAATTTTATCAACTAAGTTTCGTTAATGTTTTCAAATTTAATAAATGTTTTTGTTCTCATGAAATTCTATTTGGTATTCTAATTTGAAATTTCTACAATTATTATTTCTTTCTAAATATTTGATATCGAAGAAACAAACCTCCACTTAATATTGAATATTTGATAATGATATATTTCTTTTACCGTAATTTTATATTATTTTATGAAAATTAATTAATTAATATTGAAACAATAAGAAAATGGGTATGAGTATGGGTACGAGTATATACCCATTACCCGGTGAGGATGGAATGAAACAAAAATTTAATACCCGTTGAGTTTGGGTACGAGGATGGGGATGAATTTTTTTATGGGGATGGATACGAGATTGTGAAACTCGTCATCGCCTTGTCCCGTTGCCATCCCTAATTGCAGTCCAACATAAGTACTTAATTTGGTTTATTTGCTTGACCTTGGCCCAAATTGACTTAGTCTACATGGACTTAAGCTAAGTCAGACTTATATAGTCCCGAGTCGACTTAGTCTAACATGCACCCAGTGCCACTCAACCCAACATGGAAATAGGATTATACAACTCAATATGGACTTGGTCTTAATTTGCTTGACTTATGCCTTACCCAACTCAACTTGACTTAGGCTTGACCTGTTTGTCTCAACACAGGCATCAGCGACTTGGCCCCACATGGTCTTAGCTTGATTCAGCCTAACATGAACCTGGCTCCGCTTGTTTTTCTTGTAGACTTGGTCAACTTAGTTCAACCTAGACTTCACCCGACTCAACACAATGTGGACTTACATTGAATTTATCCTAGCTTAACTGAGCCCAATGTAGAGCAGGGCCCACTTGACCCAACGTGTATCTTTGATGACTCAACTTAAACTGGGCCTTGCTCGACTCAGCATGACTTGGTCCTCACCTTGTTTTGGCTTGATATGGCCCTATCTAATTTGAGTTAACTTTGTCTCAACTCGATTTAGTCTCACATAGATTTGGTTTGGCCCAACCTATACATAGTATGTCCTAGCCTAACTTGACTTTTGTGTGACCTGTTTTCTTATCTTAGATATCCAACTCAATTTTTTATGACTTGGATCGGCCTAGACAACTTTATATGAACTAGGTTCAACCAAACTTGATTATAGCTTATTTGAATTTGACTTAACCTAATATTTCATAACTTGCACTACACTATACTCACCTTAATTTTAGATTTTCAAATTCCAATTTTTTTTTTTAAATGACCAGTGCTTGTTAAAAAAATATGAATTTAAATTTGATATAAATAATTAATATGATTTGGAATAATTATGAACTATACTTGAAAATTTAGATTATCAATTTGGCTTATCGTATAGTATTATATTAAAATTACCATAATTTAAATATAACTCATAAATATTGTTATTGAGATACTTACTAGGGACCATGTTGACTGACATACCCAGAGAATCCTTAATGAATGATTGAGTTGGTAGTTTGCAAAGATTGATACACATCCCTACACAATTTGCCTCCTCTAAAAATCTGCAAATATATATTCACTCTTGTATTGTAAAACTTCAATATTCACTCTTAAATAATATAATGTTTTTTTAAATTCAAGTTATTTCTTATTAAGGCATTTTGTTTATTTGTTATCATTACATATACATTTATTTGTTGTTTAATAGTAATAATATATAACATGACTAAAAATAGTATAATATATAAAAACATTAAAAACTTGTTAGGAATTGATAATTAATATTAAAATACTTGTAATATTGAAGCGACATACCTGCATTTTTTTATGTGAACTACATTTTTCTCTCTTCTCCCCTCGTCCATGTCCGATTCTCTCACCTTCACATCACATGGTGAAACTAATGGATTTAGTCTTGTAGATTCATCAACATAACATACATTATAAATACAAAGTAAAAGGATATGTTACCTGCATGAATATTTATGTATGAAAAAACTGGGAAATGATTGCTTTACTATACTGTATATTATTGCATGGTAAATAATCACTTCCAGCTCAATTTTACACTTATGTTGCTTTAAGGCTTAAAAAAAATTTTAGTTATGAGTTAAATTTTTTTTTTTTTATAATATAACTAAAATGTACCCTGAATTTAACTAAAATGTATTGATAATATAATTTTTTCTATTTTTTCATACATTATAATTAGTTGTTATTGGCTTCTTTAATAAGTAATATAAAAATCATAAATAACAAGATTTTATTATGAAACTAATACTTAGTGGGAGATTAAACATACTGTTCGTTGTTATTCTCCAAAAATGTATTGTTGTATATGTTAAATTAGAATATATGTCGATGAATTATATAGCATATGTAACAAATGTTTATCATTATATATATTTAAGTTTGGGTTGCTTACCTCAGAGGGGCCTACTAGCCATGCAAAGAACAAAGTGGTGAAGATCGCAAACAATGTCCTGGTGAATTTAGACGGTGGTAACATTTTCTTTATCTGTGTTCCTTATGCATAAACAAGTCATTGCTTATAATTCTAAATTTATATTATATTATATATATAGTCAATCCAAATAAAAATAAACTTAAAAATGGACAGAGAGATAGGAATTGGTTGAAAAACATGCTAACACTTTTATAGTTAGCTAAATAGTTCTGAATTTAGTAAAATAAAAATATTGATCTTTCACTGCTGTAAAGAAGAGTTAGGTTAATAGTTAATATAGTTAATAGCAGAAGTGGACACACATCATGAGACCCTAAACAGTGTATTGTCGAATTGGAAGAAGGAGAAGTGAACTCAAGTACGGTCCTTCCTAGTCGAATGTACGCTGTTTCGTTCTTCTTCACTTCCATCATGCCAAGCAAATGCAAGTGGGAAGTGTCACGGTGAAACACACCAACCATGGGAGAAGGAAAAGACTAGATCTCACAAAATCAATTCACAACAATGAAACTGAAAAGGTGAAAAACTAAAACCAAAATGAAAGATTTTCATTAAGAAAAAAAAAAAAAGGAAAAAGTTATAAGAAGCAATGTTAAAATACTTATTTTTCTCCCCTTCTGTTTGTTGAAGAAGGCATAAAGATAAAGAGCTCACCAACAAAAACATTGGCTTGGGGAAGGCTCTGTGAAGTGCTTGAGTGACAACTTGACGCTGTTGACTGGGACTAAAATTCTGTGAAGCCATGGTAGCTGCTTCTACGAGGCTCTCATACCCACTCTTACTGTTTCTGAGTCCTGCACATACATATATAGAATCAAGAAAAAAGAAGAAGAAAAATGAAAAATATTACAAACTTCTTATGAATTGATGAACAATTACCTGTTGTCTCTTGAAGGCATTTTGACATGTGGTTTGTGGCCATGTGATCAAAAAAGGAATCTTTGTAGACATTAGTTTTTGTTGGTTGTGCTGAAATGTCATCTGCAGGCCTTGCCAGCACTGCAACCACACAAGGGTATTTAGGTTTCCCATGAGGGGAAGTTATTAGGGTTGGACTCCTGCACTGTGCAACCAATTTTGCATCCATTTGTGAGCGTTAGGGAGTGAGAGAAATAGGGGTTTGAAGGGGTTATATAAAGAAAGAAAATGCATGAAAAGCATCTTCACACAAAGGTTATGCTCCTGATTAGGGGATAGTGGTATCGTCTGTGTTTCTTACTTTAAGGCTTACACGCAATTAGTGAAACCACTGATCATATATGGGAATCTATATCTTACTTCACTTATAATAATTGTTTTATTATTTAATAGGTAAAAAGAAAAAATAGGTGTTCGGTGGATATTTATATTCTTTTATATCTCTCTTTCTAATCAAATTTGAACTTCTTTTATATTTCGCATGAGACTTTTTTTTTTTTCAGTACTTCTTTTATTCTATAGGTAATTTCTATAAGCATTACTGTTAAAAATAGGTTTAATAGTAGATCTCTTTTCGTTATAAAATTTCAATTGAGTCCCCACTTCTAAGTTATTTCAATTGAGTTCTATTTTTTTAAATTTGTTCTAATTTGATCATTTTCGTTAGGACATCATTAACGACGTTAAGTGTGTGCCACATGTCAGGTCGTGGTTTTTTAATTTTTTTTATTTAATTTTTAATTTTTTTTTACTTTTTTGTCTTGAAAAAACAGCTGACACTTATCAAATTAGAGTTTTGCCACATGTCAGCTTGTGATTTTTTTTATCTTTTTAAATTTTTATAATTTTTAAATTAAAAAAAAAACAGTCATGTGTCAAAATATGGTTATGTCATATGTCAATTATTTATGTGAAAAATCTCAATATGGTCCCTGTTTATATCATTTTGTCTCAATTTAGTTCTAATTTCTTTTTAACGTGGAGTGAGTAATTTCATCCCTTCCAAATTGAAACCAAGTTTATCTTTTATATTAATATTATAATTATATTTTTATTATAATAAATATTTTTTAACTAAATTTATTTAAATTTAAATTTTGCATTGAATTTATATTTTGTGCTGAAAATATTTCATAGGAAAATATGCACAAGTATTTTTCTAGTACTATATCATGTTTGTATATATCTCTTAAGGAGTTCGGTTTGTCTGCTGTGTGAAATATTACTAAGTCTCTGCTGGTTTAGTGCAATGGTGCCATTTCAGCTTTTTAAATCTAATAAAAGTTATTTAGTTTAAACATTTATTTAAACGCAATGTTTTGTTTCACTTTTTTTAAAACTAATGTATTTAAGCAGCAGTGTTTTACTTTTCTGTTTTCACTGTTGTAAAAGCCCTATTCGAATGTAACAGTGTTTTGCAGCTGCTCTTCGTGTTTAAAGATTGGCGTTCAAGGTTTTAGGTTTTTTTTCCTTCTTCTTTGTTTTTTTTTTCAATACATTTAAATGTATAAATATATATTTCTGCCATAATTCATTTATGTTTTATGATGTATTTGATAAATTATTTTAGTTTTATTCATGCTTTTTATAAGAGTATTTGATGGATACAAGTTTGAGTCTCAAACTTGGTCTTGAATTTGATAACCTAGAAGATGCATGGAAATTTTTGGTTAATTATGGTAGAAGTAAAGGTTTTGGAGTTAGAAAACACTACCCTAGCAAGAATAAAAAAGATGGGTGTATTACTTCTTACATATATGTTTGTTGCAAGGAAGGTATGCGAAAACCAGATAAAAGAGACTTTAAGACCAATAATCCTCGACCTGAGACAAGAACAGGATGTGCTGCAAGAATGAAAGTTAAAAGAGTTAATGAAAGATATAGAGTTGTTGATTTTGTTGACGATCATAATCACCCACTTCATCCACCAGAAACAGTTCATCTACTACCTTTTCAACAAAAAATAACAGATTGTCAAGCATATGATCTTGAAATGGTAGAACAGGCAGGGATTCAACAAAAGGCATCATTTGATTTGATGAGTAAATATGTGGGGGGGTAGAGAGAATTTAGGCTATACAAGAGAAGATGCAAAGAACTATTTGAACTCAAAGAGGCAGAGAGATATGGCATATGGTGAAGTTGGAAGCTTGTTACAATATTTCCAACAACAACTAATAGATAATCCTTCATTTTTTCATGCCTACCAAATGGATTTGGAAGCACAAATAACAAACATATTTTGGGCTGATGCAAGAATGTTATTTGACTATCATTGTTTTGGAGATGTCGTTTCGTTGGATACAACATATTGTACAAATGGAGATCATAGGCCCCTTGCCATTTTCTCAGGATTTAATCATTATAGAGAAGGGGTGATATTCGGGGCAGCCTTATTGTATGATGAGACCAATGAGTCTTTCAAATGGTTATTTCAAACCTTTTTACAGGCACAATCAAAAAAATCCACAAATTGTTTTTACTGATCAAGACCAAGCCATGAAAAGAGCATTAGAGGAGATTATGCCATTGACAAAGCATTGTTTATGCACATGGCATATAATGAGGAATGGAGTAAAGCATCTCGGAAATTTAATGAAGGATGGCTCACATTTCTTATGAGATTTCAAGAAGTGTATGTATGATTATGAAGAAGAAATAGACTTTGAAAACTCATGGAGAGATTTATTGGTGAAATACAATGTTGAGGGAAACACATGGTTGAATTCCATATATCAGAAAAAAGAGAAATGGGCAGCATGTTATATGAAGAATGCTTTTACGCTTGGCATGAGGAGCACACAACTAAGTGAAAGCATCAATTCAAATATAAAGAGTTGCACTAGACCTAATTTGAATATCAACCAATTTTTTAAGCAATTTGAAAGGATTATTTAAGAAAAAAGATACAATGCGTTACAATAAGATTATGAGATGTGCCAAAAGATACCAAGAATGATAGTACAAAGTTCACCCTTATTTCGACAACTTTCACAAGTATACACTCCTCCTATGTTCAACTTGTTCCAACGAGAATGGGATCTAGTAACTGCAACAAACATAATTGAAAGGAAAGAAACAAATGCATGTTGTGACTCTGTCATAACAATGGTGGATGAAAAAGGAGAATAGAGAGCTTCACATCAGTCATTACTAGAGAATGGAGAGTGGACAATTACTTGTAGTTGTAGAAAGTTTGAACAATGGGGAATATTGTGTTGTCATTCATTGAGAATATTATTTTGTAAGGTATCAAGCTTCTCCCAGAAAAATATATATTAAAGAGGTGGACAAGACATGTACAAAGTGATACAATGATTGATCATGGTGGAAAGACAATTAATGTTGATCCTAGATTGGAAAGCTCAAAACAATACAAGCAACTATATTCAACTCTTTTAAGATTAGCTAATGATGTATCAGATTATGCAAAAGCATGCATTGTGGTTTATGAAGGGGTGTTAGAACTTGAGAAGAAAGTGGTTGCTATTCGATTAAATCATCAATCACATGGTACTCATGGCATGACCATTGAGGCAACACAACATGTTGTTGAACCTTCAGTATCCAAAGGTATTACCTTTAAGAAGAAAGACAGTCCAAAACAAAAAAAGTATAAACGTTTGAAGAGTTGGGTTGATGAATTAAAACAAAAAAGAAGAAAAGTAAAACCTCCACAACTTCATTCAAGTCAACCTTTAATAGGTCATGAACTTTAGTTCCATTGGAATCACAATCAGTACCTTATTTGTCTCAACCTTATCAAATGAGCTTCACTAGCATGCTTATGGTATGTACACTTATTTAAGAATGTAACAATACCTTACAACAAAATATTTTATTGAAGTTACTAACATTAATCTTATTCTATTGTTTTAAGATGTTCAAGATGGCTTGTTTCAAGATGGCTGCAATAAGTAGAATTTAGTTAGACTACTTTAGATGTTGTATCATTCCAAAATTTTATTGAGGTAACTCATGATTAGTTGTTTGTATGATATGACTAAGTGAATGTTTTATTATTATGAAATTTGATGTGTTTGTGTGGTCAACTTTGCAACATGTATTGTATAAACATTAATCGCTATATAAATTAAACAGTGCCCCAAGTTTGGATAAAAGTGATAGTGAGTGCCCCAAGTTTGGATAAAAGTGACGATTGCACTGGCATGACCATTATATATTTATACATTTAAATGTATTGGGAAAAAAAAGCAAAAAAGAAGGAAAAACAATACCTGAAACCTTGAACGCAAAACTTTAAACATGAAGAGCAATTGCAAGATACTGGTATATTCGAATAGGACTTTTACAGCAGTGAAAATAGAGAAGTAAAACACTGTCGTTTAAATACATCAGTTTTAAAAAAAGTGAAACAAAACGCTACGTTTAAATAAATGTTTAAACTAAATAACTTTTATTAAATTTAAAAAGCTGAAACGACATCGTTGCACTAAACTAGTAGAGACTCAATAATATTTTACGCAGCAGACAAACCGAACTCTCTCTTAAGGAAGCTTCTTGCGTGTCCAAAAACATAGGTGTTTAATTCACAAGCCATTCTGGTTCAAATATTTACAGAAAATAGTTTTCATATTGCATATAAAATATGTTATACAATTACCCCAAAAACATAAGAAAAAAAAAAAATATATATATATATATATATATATATATATATATATATATTGTAACTAAAATATTAACTTATATGTATAAATTAATTTTTCAAAACTTATTATTTAACCATAACTATTTTATAATTTATATTTTTTATGAATAATTTTCCTTTTTGTTTGTATTTTATCTTCTTACAATTAACTAGTGATGGCAATTTGGGGCAGACTAAGCGGGGCGGGTTGGAATATTGAACCCGTTGGACCGCACTAGCCCGCACGGACTAAACACGGGGCGGGGAAGGTTGGCTCGACAGCCCGTGAACAAAATTGAAAAAGAGAAATAATGAGGCAGCCTATGAGTGAACTTTCCCCTCTTTCGCAAAACTCTAATTTTTATTCTTCTCCCTTTGCGAAAAGGGAAACGCAACTTGTCATTGTGCCTCCTGAAATAGACCCCAGCGACCACGACCATTCCTCTCCGGCGACTCCTCTCGTCCAAGCAGCACGTCCTCCATTGTCAAAGCAACAGCAGCGCAATGCGTCCTCCACCCTTCGTAGCAGCGGGGTGCATCCTCCACCTGTTGCAGCAGTGCGGTGCATCGGTGCGTCCTACAATCGTCGCAACAGCGGTGGCACCTCCCTCACCATCGAATGCAGCGGAGCAGTGCGTTTGTGAGTGAACGACAACGACACCTCCTCCACTATCGAACGTCAGAGCGGTGCATCCTCCTCTAGTCAAAGGCAGACCCCTCCTCCACCGTCGAACCAGACCTCTGCGGATTCAAGTGCAGCCTCGCTCATCTCTTCTCTGGACTTGAAATTTTTTATTTGGAATGTGATGATAGTGCAACACACCAATTCAACGGGTCAGTCTGCGGGCCGCGGGTTAGACAGCGGGTCGGGGCGGTCAGATTTTTGAACCCGAATCTACTCTGTAAGGCGGGCTAGCCCAACCCGCATATTGTGGGTCAAATCGGGTCGGGCTGGCCCGTATTGCCATCCCTACAATTAACTATGACTATGAAATTTTTTATTACAAAAACTTACACTACTAGAAGTAATGAATTTACAAATAGAAATTCATCAAATGATGAAAATTTGTCAGTAAAGTTATCAATGAACTTTGATATTTTATTTACAAATGAAAATTTTTGTCACTTAATGACTTAAATAATTTTGAACTAATGATTTGTCGATAAATCTTATTGATAAAGTTTTTGCGGTTTGTTTACTGACAATGTGAGTGGTCAATAATTGAGTGAGAGAATTAAAATGAATTTTCGATATTCAAAGGAGATGTTTTCTCTATTCTCAATTTTGCAAGAAGTCTAGACCTTTCTCATCTTCCCAAAATCCTCCATTTCCCCAAAATTCATCTCACTTTCTTCCTTCCAAATGTGTCAATTTTCGCAACCTTCGCCCGTCTCAATATGGCCTTCAGAAACCCAACTTCGACTGAGGTTTTAGCATTGTTGGGAGTGGTTACAAGTACTGATAACGCCCCTAGGTCGAGTTAATAGAACTTTCCGATGGCGCTCTCAACCAAGTGATTGGTTCGCAACACCTCACCACCCAGTTGTTGGTCTTTATCGTCGTAGGGAGCAAAGACCGTCGAGGTTGTCCCAGTACACAAGGTGGCGTCATGGATAAGTCAGAATTCCCCCGATGACGACGATTTGGTCCTGCCAAGGATGGTATGACATTCTTCCCCCACTTTGGAGGATGGTGTGTTGAGGTTATCCTTTTTTTTTTAATTTATGATGATTGTTATGAGTCTTGCATTTTGAGTCTTGCATTTAGTATCTGCAACCTTCCATCCATTATACCTTCTTTTGCATCCATTAAACTTGTTTGGAAGAGTAGACTTAGGCTTTCAAACCTCAATTGTTAGCTTCTCTATTTTTGAACTCAACCATTGTTAGAATACTTGTACTGCTATATATATTTTGATATGTGAAATTCAAGGCCTTCTTTATAATTTAACTTTCTTGGACTTCAATTTTATAGGTGCAAGATCAAATCCATTAAACAAGGTTTCACGTTGATATTGATACAACTGATAGGAATATTCCAAAAAAGGTAACCTAAACCGTTATGCCCATAAGTTTGATTTCGTTACATATTATTCATTCAGAGAATAATAATGCCAAAAATATTTTGTATACTACCAATGAAATATTAGTTATATGATTGGTATTACATTTGAAATATGTAGACTCGGTATTTTTATAGTTCATATTGTTAATACAAAGGTTTAGATAAAACATTGGTTTGTTGCTAAAGAGTATTTTATATTATTATTTATGTCTTTCTGCCTCGAGCTGTTGTCACTAGTTAGATATTCATGAGTTTATGTTACTAGAATTTGCATCCTGCACCTAGGTTGAGGAGCTTTTTGGGAGCTTGTTTGGGAGGCATTTAAGAGATAAGTTTCTTCTATCATTTCTTGTGTTGATCTTTGCATACTTTACTTGGGTAGAAGTAGTCCTAAAATTTTTACACTTTTCCTATGTTAGAAGCATGAAAATTGAATTACACATGTGTGTTTCTTCTTGTATTGAGTTCTTCTTTTGTTGTTTGATCCTTAGCAAACATCCAAAAACATATTCCTTTTTGTTTATGTGCAGATTAAGAGGTCTTAATTACTTTTTTCACGTCATGATAGGTACTTGCATGTTAAGAACTCGTGATTTGAGTTCTTAGTAGTCAAGATTGGGGAAAGTAAGACAACGAATGTGTTTGGGATTGGTAGAGTGGTTTACCAATACCAAACTCATTCAAGGTCTTAAGTAGTATTGAAGTCTTAGGTGGTATTATTTAAGTCCCTGTAGGAGTTTTCATGTGAATTAGGAGTTTTAGTTCTTAGGAGTTTTCACTATTAGGAGTTTTCATTATATAGTATTTTTCATTATTAGGACATTGTTAGGAGTTTTTATTATTAGAAATTTTTACTATTAGAAGTTTTCATTGTGTGGGACTTTTCATTATATAGGAGTTTTTATTACACTACAAAAAATCATGTACATTGTGACAGTTTTAATGTGGCGGTTATTTAAAACCGCCACTTTTTACAATAAAATATGACATTTATTGAACTGCCATATTTTACATGTAAAATATGGCAATTTTAACCACCATTTTATTAATGTTGAAAACTGTCATATTTTACATGTAAAATATGGCAGTTTGAACTGACGTCTTTTAATAAATTAGCTTCTCGGGCACTGATTCCCTTTTAGTTTTTTTATTCCTTCTTAGTTTTCAATAAAGCATTCCCACATTTTGACATTCTCACATTTCGACGTCTCCTTCATTTCGACTTTCCCGCATTTCGACTTCTCTTCAGATTCTCAAATCATGTTCGACATTCTTCGGCATCCTAGTTCAACCAATTTTTGGCTTCGTCCAGTATTGGTAAGATAAACAAAAAAAATGATTTAGGGTTTTCATTTTGGAGGTGCGTTTTGATGTTTGTGTGGTGGTAGGTTAGCATCTTGGAGTTGTCGCTCAATCTGGAGTTGAACACAAAGGTATTGCCCTTTAGAGCTTCATCATTTGGGATTAAAGGCAAAACCCATCATTTTGGAGTATTTTGGGCTTAATCGTTAGTCTGCGAGTATTTTGGAGTTAAACCCATTGTTTCGAAGAAGAGAGTGGTGATTCTAATTTGTGTCTTCAAAGTCAGTGAGTAATCTGGTCTTCCTCTCTCTCAACCCACTTTGGTCTTCCTTTCTCCCAAGCTACTCCAGTTCTGTTTTTCTAATTCAATTTGTGTTGTTTCACTGTCTCAGTAGCAAGGAAAGTGATGTTGACGATGTATGGAGAGATGCCAAAGAGGATATTGGCATATTGGGGTATATTTCTCTTTGTTTTTATTTTTTTTAATCTTCCACTATTACTTCTTCTATCAATTTCATCTTTTTTCAATTGCATCCAACCCATTACAAATTACATGTAACTAAATGATTTTAGGTGCAGAGATGATTTATCTGACTATAACATCTTCTATCAATGAAGGATGCTAGTATGTCTCGTTTTGGTGAAATTATCAAGTAAAACGCTAACCACCCATATTCCCAATACAACCTATATTTATATAATACATTCAAATTGTACAATTTATTAGAAAGAAATTATAATATGTAATCATGTGTTATTTAAAAACTAATTTAGATCATGATGGTCTTGAACCACCAAGTAAAATGCTAAGCACTTGTATTCCTAATCCAACCTATTTTTATATAATACATTCAAATTTTACAATTTATTAGAAAGAAACTATAATACTTAATCATGTGTTATTTAAATTCTAATGTAGATCGTGATGGTCTTGAACCACCTAACAATTTTTCATTTTAGCCTTTAAAAACTACATTGTTTATTGTCTTTAAAAACTTTTGCCACCTAATCTTGAACGCGTTATTTGCTATCTTTAAAAACCTTTACAAGCTGCATGAGTATCATTTTGTTGTTTTACTTGTATGTTGTAAGTCTTTCATAATCTTAGTTGAGAGATTTTGACTAAGAAATGAACATACTTAGACTATAGGATAAGTAGCATGCCTATTTATGCCATAGAGGTTCGCAAGGTCACCATTGTCACTCACAATCTTCTTCTAACCACTCTCTCCCTTGTATGATTCCCTTGATGAGTAATTAATTTTTTTTTCTTTTTTTTTTATAATCATGTCAATAGATAAATCGTGGATTTCTAAACTCCGAAACACCATTGCATATGTAAATGGGTTGAACATTTTTCTGGATTTTGCTTTTGATCATGGTTCTGACAAAATATTTGATAATAACAACAGCGACAGTTATAAACGCCATAATATAATGTAAGTTGTGACGTTTATGAAAGTCATTATTTTCGATGTTTAATTTCTGTTCAAACAAATATGGCGGTTTTAACTGTCGTAATTTACCTCAGAAAACTGCCACTTTTTACAATGTAATATATGGCGATTGTTGCGGCGGTTCGACTAAAACTGTCACATTTTACTTTGTGGCGACGTAAATTATGGCGGTTTTTGAAACCGCCGCATTTTACGAAAATAACTGTCAGAATTTACATTGTTTTTTGTAGTGTTATATAATATTATTAGTTCAGTAATTTATAATCTATCATTTTTATTTGGTATTGTGTATATTATTGACAGGTTTTGTTTGGATGCAGAAAATAAAGAAGTATGCACCGGATACATATAATACAATTACCAACAGAAAAATCCATCAATAATTTGGATAAGACCGAATTACTACTACCAAACTTCCGTCTCTGTACAAACTCCATAACTATTTATACAAACTTAAAGATACAGTATACATGTTAATATATAAACATTTATAATGATACATGTTAATATATAAAAGTTTATAATGAGTTTGCTCATACAAGTGAAACTTTTACCTTTTAAATATATCACATAAATTTACTACATATATAAATTCAATTTTACATCATGTATTCTATCACTTTTTTTTTTCATTCAAAACAAAATCTTCTTTTATTGTGTGAGAGGAAGATGTCTTTCGATAATAACACGGTTATTATAAGCTTGATAATAATCCAGTGGTCTTTTTAATAATAACATGCTAGAAAAGCATTAAAAAATGTATTTCTCATATTTGAGTAACAATAAATAGCGTACTTTAGTTTAGTGGAGGGTGATCATTAGAAGTACAGTTTGGAGAAGATTTAATTCTTAACATGTTGGCAATTTGATTTAGTTAATACCTATTATTTTGGTGGTCAACACTCACCTTTGAAGGACAAGATTCAAATCTCAGCATGTTGCCAATTTGTTTTGGATTCTTTTAGCAAGCCATTACTCATGGCTCACCTTGTAAGTTCAGTGGAATTGTTTCCTAGTGGGAACTTTGAATGACCCTAATAGGTTCAAAGAAAGGGATGAGGAACAGGGTAGAGAAATTGGAATGAAACCATTCTTATTGAGTGTCTTTTCATTCTCACTAACTGAACTACACCAATTAAACACACAGGTCATCTATAGTCCTCGAAATGTTCCACTCACTTCAAATTAGTTCTTATACTCAAAAATATCTCAGAAATTTTTACTTACATCAAAACCCAAATCCAACATTATTATCATTCATATGATAATACTAACTATTAATTTAATTAAAGATTTCAAGTCTTCAAGAAATAAAATAATCCGATGTGCCTCAAACCAAGTTAATTCAACATCTTGTTTTGTAGCAAAAGTCAATAGTCTAAAACATAACTAATCAAAACATATTGCTCCTATGAACGTGTCTAAATTAAATTTGAGTTCAAATGTTATATAAACAATTCTATGGCAGTATCACAATTTAAGATATATCTTTCTTTTACATTTTAGTTTTTAATATACTTCCTTTTTATTTGACAGACCATTTTTTTTTTTTCTATTTTGAATAGTGTAAGATGGAACCTGCTCGGTGGGAAAGTTTCTTAGCACACACAAACCTAATACCTCTTATTTGCACACAAACATGATACAATACTCACCAAACAAGCAGTTCAATGGACAACAGATTAAAGGTTGCCATTGATAATCTCTATATAAAGTTTAACAATATTTTACTCATCAATACAATGTATGTCTCAGTACTAAACTTTTCTAGTATTTGAATACCTGAAGATTTTGACCCAAAGAATAGTGGGAAATATTTACGAATGCGGGTAGAATACCCTGGGTTTTGGAAACTAAGTTCCTCTGCTAAACACCAGAACAATCCTCATCTTATCCATACCATTACAGAATTGCATGAATGTTTTAGAACAAATCCATCTTTTTTTTAAAGTATATGCTAGTTATTAGACAAATCAAATATCCAGGACGCAGTGTTCAGTCACAAATATTATTTTATTTCAGTGTAAACGTCCTTTTTCGTAGAAAAACCAAATCATCGACAGTATAAAAGTAGCTGCCTGGTTTTGTCTAATGCACTAATAGCAAGTTTGATTTCGTATTTTGAAGATGATTTCAGAAAAAACAGAATTAAAACTTTCGTAGCCTTAAACACTTCTTCCATCCTAGAACAAGTTTCAAAACACAACTAAAGGGGTGAATCGGCCAACAGAGACAACAAATCACAGATTGTATCTAAAAGCAAGTTGTCCAGCAAATGGTTAAAGCACTAACACAAACAAGCTAAAACAGTTAAAGAAAGCATTGTCTAGCAAACCATTTACACACTACCACCTCAGTTCTAAAACTATTGAAGAAATAATACTAGCCTAATGTGATGAATTCACAATAAACACATCCTAGTTTCAGTACAGGGTAACATGCAAAGGAGGAGGCACAAGGCTTAATCCTTTACGGTTTTGTTGATCAAGGACTTGTGAATGTGAGGAATGACACCACCACCAGCAATGGTCCCTTTGATAAGGGTATCCAGCTCCTCATCTCCCCTGATAGCCAGTTGCAAATGCCTTGGTGTTATCCTCTTCACCTTAAGATCCTTACTTGCATTCCCAGCCAGTTCAAGAACCTCAGCAGTCAGATACTCAAGAATTGAGGCCAAGTATACTGCAGCAGTTGCCCCAACACGTCCATTGGCCTGGACCCTTTGTTTCAGCTGTCTATGGATACGACCCACAGGAAACTATATTTCCAAACACATAAAAGAGTTACAAAAATATATAAAAACACATATGGGTACACACGCTTAGTATGAAAAAATTGCATTTTCAACTAATCAAATGTCATAATAAGTATGATTTTTAGATCTGTTAATGTACAAACTTTAAAACTTTAACAACACTTCAGATAAATCTAACCCTGACACTTTATGTATGTGTATGAACGAGTGAACATGAACGGATAGATTATTCACTCAAAAACAAAACCTATACAGTCATACAAAGGACAAATACCTAGCAACTAAAGCAACAAATCCATGGTCTGACATAAACAAAAGTACATATATTTTGAATGTATATACATATATGGTGCGTAAACCTTTTGTATAAAATCTTCCATAAGCATGGTCATACTTAATAGTTAAACTGCATGTGGGTGAATCGGAAAATTTCACATCTATCAACCCTACCCAGTGTTCTTTAACGCAAAAAACAAAAGTAAACAAAGAGGGAAGAAACAGAGTGACGAAGGTTTCAAAATTGAAAATAGAGAAAGTAAAAGACTTTAAATAACAAAGAGAACAAGGAAAAGGGGGGAAAACCTGGATTCCTGCACGAGATGAGCGAGAAATAGGTCGCTTCTTGTCTTTGTCTTTGTCCTTGTTGGCTGCCGTGGTTTTCGCTGCAAGAAGCCCCTTCCCTCCTTTTCCCGCCATTGTTTTTACCTACACATCTCAAAGTTAAAATGGAAGAAACAAGCAGAAGAAAGAAAACAAAGAATGCATGTGACGAGAATATTCGTAGCACAGAGAGAGATACCTGTGGGTGAGAGAGAAGAGAGAGAGTTGAAGGTGAAGGCGAAGGTGAAGGAGGAGAAAACACAATCTGAGGAATAGATCCAACTCTGCAGAGTGGGGTCGTATTCTTTATGGGTGGGTAAACGGGCTCGGGTCCTCGGCATATCCGTTTGGCCCGCGGATGTTATGTTTTAAAATCATGTTAAAACAATAGGTAAAAATTAAGCCCATTTGTCATATCCACAGGATCCAATTTTAAAACGTGTGTAAGACCGTAGTAAAATTAATTCCACGGGTTAACGGGTTTAATCCGTGGGTTCTCGGATTTAACCACGAGTTCGGGTAAAACTTACCTAAACCTAACCCTAAAAGAAACTTGCGTTGATTCGCGCTTCTCTTCTTTTTTTCTTTTTTGCTCTTTCTTTTTATTGTTCACCATCCATCTTCTGTTCCCGGCACCTCGTCCTTCCTCTCGCGCCATGCCGCCACCTCGACTAGTTCAGGCTTCCGCCGCCACCGTGACAAGTGGAGGTTGGCCCTCCGTTTCCTTTTCTCGCATCTAATCGTTGAATTTCTTTTTTTGGGTTATTCATTGAGCTGCTTTGGTTACTAAATCATTTTGATTTGATATTATAATAAAGTTGGTATTGAAATTTTTATTTAATTCTGATTTTATTTGGTGACCGATCTATGTCAGCTTTGATTGTGGACTCTTTTGAGACTCTATTAGCCGAAAATATTGAACTCTAATGTTATAAATCTATGCATATTTTAGTTTATTAATTTTAGCTTCAAACATGTAAGGAAAAAATACTTTTTTTCTAGTATTATACGTATAAAATTTTAATTTTAATAAATATTTTTCATATTATTATTTGATTCAAGGACTAGTTCGTTTATTCACGGATTTTTTAGAATTGGAAACGGGTTTGGAAATTAATCCATTTATTCGAACATGAATCTTTTAATCAAATTAACAGGTTGGATCTATTCACAGGCTTTCATTCACAATGTTTAATTAAAAATTATTGGCTTAATTAGACTTTTCATCCTCTACTTTATATCCGAGGTTCATTTTGGTCCTCTTTTTTTTTCGGGGTTCAATTTAGTCTCTTAGTTTGTGTAGGAGGTTCAATTCAGTCCTGTGTGTTAACAGCGTTAAAAAAATTAACGGCAGAGTGATTTGATGTGATACTGTGGCAATTTTACATGACGTGTCACGTAGGGAAATCAGCTTATGTGGACAGTTCAGAAAGAGAAATTAAAGTCAGTGGTAAATTGAAGAAGCGAAATTAGGGTTCGTGGAAGAGGCGAAAATCTGGTGCGAAGAGGAAAGTTATATATATATTCGAGGAAGAATTTGGGGATTAGTATTGAACAAATTAGGGTTCGAGGAGGAAGCGAAAATCATTGAATCAATGTATTAGGGTTCGCGGTCTCCTTCGGTGCGACAAAGGTTCGTCGCTGTGTTCGTAGTGGGACGAAATCGAAGGTAAGTTTTCTGGTTTTTTTATGGATTGAATGTCCTGTTTTACTTATATAGTATTGTCTTTGTCGGCGTTGGTATTATTTTTTGTGTTATTCTGTCTGTGTGTGTTTGTAATGGTGTGTGACTTGTGGTCCCGTTGCTTTGTGGTGGTCCCGTTTGTTTGTGGTTAGTGGGTTGTGGTCCCGTTTTAACTTTTTTGGGGTATGGGATGTAATATGTATTGTATATGTGGGCATTGGTTGTGCGTCGAGTAACTTGGAATATGTATTTTTTATAGGTTTGGGATGTGTGACGATAGATTTGAGGTGGTGGTCCACCATGGGGGATACTTTGAAAGGAATGAAGGTAGGTGGAGTTATAGTAATGGGTTAACGTCCACGTTGGCGTGTGACCCAGATAGGTGGAGCTTTTTTGAAATAATGGGAATACTTAGGGAAATGGGTTATGTAAACATTAAAGATTTGTGGTATAATGTTAGTAGCTCAGAGGTATTGGAGAACAACTTGAAAATTTTGAATGATGACATGGGTGCAATGCAAATGGTTAGAATTGCTAGAAGGAATGGGCAGGTTCATATGTATGTTAATCACTCAATTTGTGAAGCTGAGGTTGTGGACAATTTTTTGGAATACTTTCTTGAAGAGGTGGTTGCAGAAATAGGAACTACAAATGTTGAGGTCCAGGCTGAGGTGGATGGGCACAGTGGTTGTGGCGATGGAGATCACATTAATCCTGTGCAGGATAATAATGTTGTCCATGAAGCTGAAATGCAACAGGATATGGAATATGAATTGGAAGATGACGCAGATAGTCACCATAACATTAGGGTGGAGCCACAAACTGAATTT
Organism: Vigna unguiculata; assembly: GCF_037176805.1. NCBI lineage: Eukaryota > Viridiplantae > Streptophyta > Magnoliopsida > Fabales > Fabaceae > Vigna > Vigna unguiculata. Next base: position 26,673,615 of record NC_140798.1, on the reverse strand, counting down.
GAGGAAACTGGAGTTGATGTAGTAGTTGAAGGTGATGAAACTGGAGCTGATGGACTAGGTGTAGATAAGGAAACTGGAGTTTGTGCAGAAGGTGATGAAGTTGGAGATGATGGAGTAGGTGTAGATAAGGAAACTGGAGTTGGTGCAGAAGGTGAAGAAGCTGGAGGTGATGGAGTAGGTGTAGATAAGGAGACTGGAGTTTGTGCAGAAAGTGATGAAATACCCCCTAGGTAACTTTACTCAACTATGCTGAAACTAATTGTGAAGCATTAATGATTTCTGTGTGGCACTTCTACAGGTATTGGTCAAAGTCAAGGTTCATCCCCAGACCTTTGTGTGACACACTCGTCAATAACATGAGCGAGGCATTCAACAGCGTAATTGTACAAGCAAGGAGCAAGCCAATAGTGTCCATGATGGAGGAAATACGTCTTTATATGATGCAAAGATGGGCTGAGAATCGATCAAAGGCAAAATCATTCAAAAACTCAATATGTCCAAGAATCAAGACAAGATTGGACATTGAAACAAAAAATTCCACGAATTGGATTCCCAGGTACATTTAATTTGTTGCACACTCATTTTGATTTAGCCACCATTGCCTCATTTCTGATTTAAACCTGTATTGAATTGTCATACACAGCTGGTCAGCAAATCAGATTTTTGAGGTTAGGCACAAATCATTTACTGGGGAGAAATTTGTGGTGAACATAGACAGCAAGCACTGCACCTGCAGGAAGTGGAGTCTAACAGGGATACCTTGTTGTCATGCAGTGGCTGCAATTAAGTTTCTGAACTTAAGTGAAGAAGATTTTCTCCCTCATTGGTTCAGAATCTCAACCTATGAAGAGACCTACAATTCCATCATATACCCTTGTAATGGGCAGCAAATATGGACTGAAACAGAATTTCCAGATGTATTGCCCCCTCCTAAACGAATTCTACCTGGAAGACCCAAAAAGAAAAGAAGACTTGAAGCTTGGGAGATGAACAAGAATGGGAAGCAGATTACAAAACATGGCATGACTAAAAAATGTAGCATATGCAAAGAAGTTGGTCATAATCGAAAAAGTTGTCCCCAACAACCTCAACCAGCACCACCAACTCAGCCAACACCATCAACTCAGCCAACACCATCAACTGAAACAGCACCACCAATTGCAACAGCAGTAGGAAGTCAGCCAACACCACCAACTGAACCAACACCACCAACTCAGCCACCACCACCAACACCTATGACTCAACCAACTCAGTCATCACAACAGCCACCACCAACACTTATGACTCAACCAACTCAGTCATCACAACAGCCACCACCAACACTTATGACTGAACCAACTCAGTCATCACAGCAGCCACCACCAACACCTATGACTCAACCTACTGAGTCATCACAGCAGCCACCACAGTCATCACAGCAGCCACCACAGTCATCACAGCACCCACACCCATGCCACCTTCCAATTCCTCGTCCAACCATACCCAATAGAAGGCAGAAACTGTAGCATAGGAGACGACGTGTGTGGAAGCCATGAGGATTACTTATGCTTTTTTTTATGCTGCACGATTTGTTTTGGAGCTTTGATGTATTATGCAGCTTTTACATTTCTAAGTCAAGAATATTATGCAGCTTTTAGATTTCTAAGACAAGTATGTTTTGTCCACTTTTAATTTACATGTTTTACATTGTAAGTTCAAAAGTCCAAAACACTATTGGATGTCTTTTGTGCTGTAACAGCAAGTACAATGATGTGTTTCTATAATATTGGCTTATGATTGAAAAATTGTCGTTATTGAATTGTCGTTATTGAATGTTTGTAATGCTTGTAAGTAGGATACCAAACTCAGATTTCTTTAACAGCAATTTTTCATTAATTAACTAAGTCATACAACAATTGAGCTTTCCAATTACATATTTCAACACAGTAAAAAGAAAAACACTAACTGATACCCCCAATACACAAACTGATACACCCAATACAGATTTCAACACCACCGAATACAGATTTAATCACACACTTTTCATCAATCGTGACAACACAATGATGTTCACTACAACTAATAAACCCACTATCCCTAGTAAAACATTAACAAACATTAACCCCAAAATTGTTTTCCACCATTTTTAGTAGTTCGAGCTGTTCGTAACACGGCAACTTCTCCACAGTTGCATATGGGCGCTCCACCGTGAGACAAAACACCACCACCATGATTAGATAACCTTGGATTTTGCGTACCCCACGAGTTACAGGAGCAAGATGAAGAAGAATGGCCCCTAGACATCACTCGCAATTAGGGCAGATGCTTGCCAAATGAAGCTGAACTTCAGCACGACGAAGAAGACAACTAAATTAGGGCAAATGAACACTTCTATCTCCATAAATAACCTTCTTTGCCACCTCATTACACCACATTGATGACAAGGTTCTCAGAACTTGCCACGTCCCTGTTCCAAACAGACACAATGGCACTATTCTGACGCCGTTTAAGTAAAACTAACGGAAGGGGCCATTTTAAACTGTTTTAACAAATTGGGGGACTAAATTGAACCCCGAAAAAAAAAGAGGACCAAAATGAACCTCGCATATAAAGTAGAGGACGAAAAGTCTAATTAAGCCAAAATTATTATATCTAATGGTTTTTTATTATATTAAACACCAATACAATGGTTTTAGGCCGTGTATGGTAAATATCATCACTTTGTAGAGCTTCTATAAATATATGTTTGACACATTTTTTTAAAGGAATTCAAAATAATATGAGTGGAAATGTTCACTTTAATTGTATTTAGTGAAAGATATTCGTTGATTTTAACTGTTTTTCTTAGTTTTTCATACTTACTGTTTACGTAAGTTGTTGTTTAAAGATGTGAAAATTCAAATTATAGTTCATTATTTTAATACAGAGTAATTATTTTTAGTATATTTAATCCTTGTTACTTCCATTTCTTAATCGTTTAAACAAGTTTAGTCTTATTCTATACTAATTTACTTCAACTTATTCAACAACATTTTAAATAGAAACGAATGTCCGTCACTAATGAAAATGAAAATGAAATTTAAATACTCACTTTCTTGGATAACTATAGCATCATTATATACAGAAACATATGTGATAGTTTAAGCTTAAATAAGTTTTAGGTTCTTTTTAAATTGGTAGTTTTATCCATTTAAAGGGTTACCTGAACCCAATTTAAATTAACCAAAACAAAAAGAGATTTGTAGACAGCACATATTTGTTTTGTTTGTTTTGACTAATTATATGTATTGTTTGTCGACTGTGTTTAGATTTTTCTGTATACCCTTTATCAAGTTGATCTATTTCTCTTGTTTATACGGCTAATGATCGAAAGATTTTTCAGTTAAAAATCTTTGGGCAACTTATCCGTAAGATTTTCCTTATGTCTTCTATTTTTTATGTTCCTCTCATATTCTTGCATGTTGGAAGAAATTATATTCCATTTCTTATTACTTATTTAGTTGTTTTCATACATCATTTCTTGTAACTTCTGTTTTCCACGAAATGGACCTATATTGTATTTTTGGAGGAAAAATTTCAACAGATTTTTTTGAAGACTAAAAGATTGTTTTTGTGTAGAGGATTAATATCTGTAAATTTGTTTTGAAGAACTAAAAAAAACAATTATATTAAATTGAAGAACCAACATCTAACAAAAAATCTCACAGTGCGGTGTCATTTTGAGGTAGGGATGTGAATTGGGTGATCTCTTTGCTCTGACAAAAACGGCAGTGCGCATTATTAATCACGACGCCTTCAATAAGCTGATTATGCCCCGGGTAGAGGTACTAGATTGCTACCTTGTAAGCTGAAACGGTTTTGAATTTGATGATGATAATTTGTTTTATGTTAATTTTCTGCAGTTTGATGTATTCATGCTTGTAAGAAAATATGACTTTTCCTCTTGTTTTGCACATGAATTGGTGTTTTCTTACGATGTTGTCGGAAAGAGGGAAGAATGCAAGTTGTGCGAGCTATGGCCACTAGCACATATAACATGTACATTCATGAAGGTGTTTCAACGAAGTTGAATCCTGCCCGGTGCTGGATTGATATCACATTGGCGAAAATGGCTTTTCAATCACTCTTTTCCAAGTACGAAACCTTACCCTCTTTCTTTTGCACCCTTCTCCAAGACAAGCTCAACTACCACCACTTTCACTCTTTCCCAACCCCACAAGTCTCAGCGCCATTATTGCCAAAACTTGTAAATGAGATATCCCATCTACTAAGTCACCACCGGTCCCCTCACCATGCTCTAGAACATAAACTCAATCCACTTTCACCCCAAATATCCACTAAATTGGTGGAATAGGTCTTGAAGAGGAGCAAGAATCTTAGCTTATCAGCCCAGAGATTCTTTCTTTGGGCTAAATCAATTCCAGGTTTTCAGATCAGTGATCTGAGGTTCCACATTTTGGTGGAAATCTTGGGAAGTTTCAAACAGTTTGCCATACTCTGGGATTTTCTCATAGAAGTGAGAGACTCTAGTTCATATTATATGATATCAACAGTTAGATTTTCTGGCTCGTTTTCAAGGCATATAGCCGGGCTAATTTACCAGATGGTGCTATTCGGTCTTTTAATAGAATGTATGAGTTTGGAATTTTGCCAACTGTTCATGATTTAAATAAGCTCTTGTACTCTGTATGCAAAAGGAAACATCTCAAGCAAGCTGAACAATTGTTTGACAAAGTTAAGAATTGTTTCTCGTTATCTGCTAAAACTTAAAGCTTTTTGATAAGTGGGTTAAAGCCCACAAGATGTTTGTAGCAATGATTGAACAAGTATGTCCGGTGGATTTGCTAGCATATTGTAGTCTGTCAGGCGCTCTTTGCAAAGGTGATTGTGTGGAAGAAGCTAAAAAGAGTTTTACAAGATATGTTGTTGAAAAGAGTTGAGTCAGATGCTTTTATTACTCGATATTCATTCACTCATATAGCGAAGCAAACGATGAGCAATCAGCTTTCTGGGTTTTTGATAGAATGAGAAGGTACAAACTTTTGCCTAAGGTTGATGTTTAGAATGGAGAAAAGATTACTGTCTTGATCGCCATACATGTGACACTGATCAGGATAGGAAGGTTTGATTAAGTAACTGATGTTTGGGAGAACATAGTGGGCAAATATTTTCATCCATCATATGAAAATATTTGTATGAAATAGACATGGAGAGTATATGGTGAAAGATGAAGGTGTACGTAGCTGATCAAATGGAAGGGGAACAAACATCCATTAAGAGTTATGATTGAAGAAAAGTATTACTCTAACGTGAGATATGCGTCATCCTCAACTCTCTCCTCCAAGGTTTTTATTTCTTTCTTCTTTGCTTGAATTTTATTTTTTTTTTCATTGCATTCTAACTCTGAATTCACGATTGATCCTTGTTATCTTTTTATATGTGGCCTTGTTTGTTCTTTATTAATGTAGGCAGGAATGAAAGGGCACGGTTGATTTCAACTATAAGCCATTTTTGTCCTAAAAATAAATAACACTAAACGAAGGTTAGTCATATTGGGTTTCTTAGTACAATGAGGTTACCACGTATGCATTTGTTGTCTTGATTTGTACCTTAGGCAATGGAAACATTTTGCTTGAGTTTTGGATTGTGAATCTGTGAGTGGTTGCAGTTGCATATTCTTGTTACCATGTATTGCACTCGGGAGAATGGAAATGACGAAATGCAGTGGTTCCAAATCATGCTTTCATAGATTTATATTTTGTTATAAATTTATATAATTTCATCTTTCAATTCTTTCCTCGTGTGTACGTACGGGGTACAAGTATTCACATTAATAAGCTCATAAAAATTAAATTCAAAGAAATTGAGTATTAACAAAACAAACAAAAATTAATTCAAAAATATTAATATATCAAATTGTTCAATTTCAAAAAATAAAGAAAAGCTCAACCATGCTAAAAATAAATCACAAAAGTAAAATAAGAATGTTCGAATTGAGAATGACAAGAAAACGAATATTCCATGTCAATTTGTGTTATTTCTAAGAATATTTATTAAGTTTTATAGCTTTATTAAATATTTATAGTTGAATTTGCTTATCCAATATAACTATTTAAACATGACTATTAGAAGTTGAATTTAAACTGATAAAATCATTTTAACGTATCTCTCTCTCTTTATAAGAACGCCATGGATCCCACTAAATTCATAAATGTGTACGTAGTTCAAAATATTATTAACACTCAAGTACAATGTAAACTTGTAATTCCCTCTAAATCAATAATTTCATGAAAAACTTAATCAAGCTAATTTCCCTTAATTTGACTTTTCTTAGTCTCGAAGCAACTATGATTTCGATGGAGATAAAGTAAAAACACCCAAAAGTATTTATCACTTCAAAAGTCAAACCTTTAACACCAAACATTATCGAATATGTAACATCTCCTTTTTTTTAGCTACATTATATAGGTATTCATTTATTAAGCATTTCATATATATATATATATATATATATATATATAAATAAAAATAAAACACTTCTAAGAAATTATTATTACAATAGTAATTTCTCTATATTACTCTTTAGCCTATCATTAAATATCATTTTTTTTCCCTTGCAATATATTATCATCATTGTTGAAAAAACAATATAAACAAAACAATGGGGTAAGATAGTAGTTATCAAAAAGGATCATTCATTTATCAATATTTGTATATAATTCACACATTTTCACGTCTTATCTATTCATTAAATTGATATCAATTATCAATTAAAATCAATTTCACAAATTTTAAACATTTGGAGTCAAATGTTTTCATGTTTCAATCCAACTAACTATCTCTCGTATCATCAACTATTATCAACTATTGATATCACATCATCACAAATACTTGATTTTGTTTTTATAAAACTTGATCATTGAATTAGACTTAAAGATTTTACATTTATCATATTATCTTCACTCATATAGAACCACATGTTAGGAAATTAAGTCATTATCATATTATAGGAAAATTTTCTTATGACATACACATTTGTTTTTCACACTACAAAGTAAGTTATAAGAATCTTCTTCGACTCTCCCCACATAATATCTTCCTCAAGACGAGTCAAATATTAATAAAGTCAAAATAATCTCTTTTTAAAATCTTCATTCACTACACAACTAACAATCTCTCAACATATTCTTTTCTCTTAGAAATGGTTACGTTTACATCATACCATATATCACATATGAAATTAAATTATTATACATTTCACATTACATCATCTTAATCAAAACTCATTATATAACATCAATCATGCATACTTCATCTCAATTTAAATGTTAATAAATCATAATTAATTTTTCAATTGCATTATTATAATATTCAATATAATATATTACTCAAATATTACAAAATAGAGAAAGATAAATCAATTTTAGCATGTAAAAACTTATTTCTTTAAGTTCAATCAACACCTGACATGTCTATTGAATTAAGCACATAATGAAATTTGTTTAGCCAAAATTTCATTCCCTCAATAATAAAAGGTGTCGGCACAACAAGTGAATTTTTGCTCTCCTAGCAAAAATTCTACTCTCTCATCTCCCACTGAATGACTATCGACAAATTTTATGAAAGCATTTTTGTTGAGCAAGAATATACTTACCTAAAAACTAGTGTTGTCTAAGATCTCGATCTTTTCATAGAATTAATTTTGTTCAACGAGAAATTAGCTCGCTCAACCAAAAATACTTGGAGTCTTATTTAAAGGCTCGTCCAACGAGTAATACTTTTTTAATTCTTTGGATTTTAAAATTTTTTATTTTTTTTCTCAACAAGAGGATGACTCATCCAATGAATGTGCATAATTTAGACAAATCAATTATTCAAATTGGTTCAATTTGACTTTTTTTTCTTAATTTCTTGTACCAAAATGGATATATCTAGTTCAAATAACATCAAACTCAACCAAATTGACCAAAATTAGAATATCAAAGATACTCAACCTATCACACTCAAGTCAAACCATAATCACATTAAATCACATGCATATGACTTACATACAATTCAACTAAGAGTTTCAAAAGTTACCATACATGTACTCAAAAAATGCATATCATTAATATGAACATACTTTAACGGTTTTAGATAAATAAAAATTCATCTTGAGACAAATTGAATCACATATAAACAATATTTCATATGCATACAAAGTTTCTAAAAACTAACTCAAGAAAAGAAATAAGGATGAACTTACTTTGATTAAGATTTTAATTAGATAGAAATTTAACCAGATAAAATAAATCATTAAAAATTTAAAAAAAAAATCAGAAAACAATAATGTTAAAGAGATTTTTGTTCTTTTAAAATGAAACTTGTATAATCAATTTTTATATTTATAAATATTTCATCTTAATAATAATATATGTAAACGTCACATATAACAAATCACTTTGATTTGTAACCATCTTTTAGATCTTACAATATAAATATAAAGTCAAAATTACACCAATATTAACTGTTTTTCGCAAACAAATCATACATATACGATCTAGTAGAAGAAAATAATTTTTTTAGGAAGAAGATAATAATAATCTAACACCAGACTCCTTATTGTTCATTGCCTTCTCCTAAAGATAGACTTTTAATTCATTCCACACGGAATAGAAAAGCGGAGGAAGGAGCCTTTCTTGTTACCTTCTCCTATACTATTCTCACACTCACTTTATACTCAATTTCTCTATTACAGCCCCAAACAAATCATTTAAGCTCATATAAATAATTAATCTTTTCTATTAAAACCTAAATTTCATGTCTTAATTACATGAGATCATAAATATAGATTAAATTAAACCATCATTTTTTGAACTTATTTTTACACACTAAAATTAATAAAGAAAATCACAAGTTTTAATACATTTTCTTAACACACTCTTTTCTGAGTTAAATGATTAATTTTAGAAAATAAAAGAAAAGTGGTAAGTAAAATATAACAATATAGATGACGCAAGAGATGGGGCATGGCACGATGTCCCATCAAGCATCAGATAAACTAGGGCATAGGGAAGTATATTCATGGGCCACACCATAACCATGTTAGCAGGTAGCAGTTGGGTTCCTTCCCGACATGATCACCATCAGTATGAGGTCCACACCATCGCATGGACCATCATCATCTTTCCTTTTTCTTCATTCATGGACCACCATTTATTACCTTCTCCTCTACCCGATAACCTCATCATAAAAAAACAAAACTTTTATCTTTCATTAATTAATTATAAATACCACCATTTTTATTTTTTAAATTACAAGCTAAAAAAAGTGTATCTAAATTATTAGTTGTCTCAACTATTATACATTTTAATTTGTCAACAAATTAAATAAAGCTCATACCATCCTTATCATTCATTTTGTCATTGTCCCCAACGATTTCCCTCTACTTTTCTATTTTACGATAATCATTGTCTGGAAATTTCCCCTTTCCTTCTGTTATAATAAAAGACACTTACCCGTGTTTCATAGAGAGAGAAAGAACAACCGTTGTAAATAATTTGATTAAGCTTTTTCGCTAATTAATTATGCGTGCTTCACATATAATGACGACTTGCGTGATTTTCCTTCGCAACAAACAATCCAACGGCTCAAAACTAGAATGTGATTCGTGGCGTCATTTAGAAGGACATGTCAACGTCGTGTTCAAACAAGGACCACTTTCTTGCCTCTAATTTTTTTTTTTTCCCTAAAAAAACGTAACCGCACTCTTCCAAAATAGCCCTCTAAACTTTTGGAGTTTAGTCATTTTTTTCCTTTTTACATTTACACATTCATTTCGAAACCACATTCTTCTCTTTTCTGGTGACTCCTTTCAACTTTTTCATGAATATGTTCATTAACAGTCCTAGCTTTAAAGTTATTATTTATGCTACACAGATCTAGATAATTCTTTTACTTTCTTTCTAAAATATATTTAAGACCTAATTAAGCTAGAAATTATTTTAGGTTGAGATTGGTAGCGCTATCTTGTTGATCTTGAAAGAAAAACTGAGGCTAAACATATTTATGTTGCACGTACCAAACACTGTTCAAGATCATTGAATGTAAATGAGAAGAGTATTAAGTGATATCATAAATGAAAAGGGTTTTGAATTTGCACCATGGCGATGCCGCCGTCGAACCCGGTTCAGACCTCGACACGCACCGCACTCCGCCATAACAGTTATCGCATTTTGCCACGTAGGATTCCACGTGGCATTTCCCTCCCAGCTCATCGCAGTTTTGTCTAACTTCCCTTTAAATACTCTTCTGCTTTCTCCTCCCTTCTTTATCCTCTCCTCTCGCCGTCTCCTGCACGAAACCTATAACTTCACGCAACCACACACATACTTTCCCCAAACCTAACCTCCTCGCCGGCGACACACTAGTCGGAAAATTCAACCGCCGTACAAATGCGGAGGCTCCGGCGGTCGCTGGTAATCTTGGGATCCAATTGACATTGTCCTACCGCTTGTATGGAAACTCTAACCGTATCTGTAGCAGTACAAATACGATTGCAAACCCTAAGCAAAAGCGACTTTACTTAGCATAGTTTTCAAGTTATTCCATGCTTCGTCTCGTAAGCCCGAGGCAGATTATCGCTATATAATAATAATAATAATAATAATAATAATAATAATAATAGGAGGGGGAAAGGGGAGAAAATCGAAGATACTTGTTCTGATTTCAGCGTCTACAGTTTTGCCAGAACATTTAGTTTTTTTTTTTTTTAATTTTACTTTTTCCTTTTTCTGACTTTCTTCGTCTCCAAATTTTAAAACCGAAGGCGGAGAATCGAGAAAGCTGGTTTCGCAGAACTGCAGAGGGTTCATTACTCTTTACACAGTTCTGTCTTCTCAGTTCTCAGTTCTGACTCCGACTGAAAATTAAGCTCAGGAATCGGAAATGGAAAAGACGAACAAGTGAGAGAGAGAGAGCGAGATCGTGATGCCTTTTCCGATGAAAATTCAACCAATCGATTCTCAGGTCCCTTCCGAAGGGCCTCGGCTTGAGCTGGCCAAGCCGGTTGTGAAGTCGCGCTTGAAGCGGCTCCTTGAGCGTCAATTCTCCGGCGTTCTGAGAAATTCAGCGCCAGAAAAGATCTCCGGTGGTGAGGAACTGCAAAACGGCTCCAGTGATTTCGAGCCGAGTTCGGCTTGTTTGGCGAAAATGGTGCAGAATTTCATAGAGGAGAGTCACGAGAAGCATTCCGTGTCACACCGCAACCGCTGTAACTGCTTCAATAGCAACTACGACGATAGCTCTGACGAGGAATCAAACTCGCTCGGCGGTTACGGCGACTCGAATTACTCTTCCACCGAGGCGTGCGAAACTCTCAAGGTAAACTGTTGTTCTAGCCGGTTGTGTTAGGAAATGAAAGCATTCCAGAATAATGAAACGCCATTTTTTCTGTTTTGGACAGGGTTTGGTAGCGTGCTCTAGCGTGCACGAGAGGGATTTGCTGGCGGACACTGCGAAGATAGTTGATAAGAATAAGATCTGCAAGCGTAAGGACACCTTCTGCAGAAAAATTGTCACTGACGGATTGCTAGCCCTCGGATACGATGTGTCAATTTGCAAATCTCGCTGGGAAAAATCTCCCTCTTATCCCGCGGGTACTTTCTTTTTCTAATTCTGGAATTGGTAAATTTAGATTATCAGAGTTTAATTGTGCGGAAATTAAGATTATCATAAAATTTTGTTATCCTTTGGGATTTAATTTGATTGATGTATATGATTTGGTGCAGGGGAATATGAATACATAGATGTGAGGATGGGGAAAGATAGGGTTCTAATTGATATTGACTTTAGGTCAGAATTCGAGATTGCTCGATCCACCAAGTCCTACAAGACTATTCTGCAGAACCTTCCTTACATATTCGTTGGCACATGCGATCGGTTGCAGAGCATCGTGACCATAGTGTCGGAGGCAGCAAAGCAGAGTCTGAAGAAGAAGGGAATGCACGTGCCACCATGGAGAAGAGCTGAATATGTGAAAGCCAAGTGGCTCTCCCCTTACACCCGAACCACTTCCTTCAAAGACGAGAAGAAGGAAGAACAACAGCTTTTGAAAGAAAAATTACTCACGGCTGAAGTAGAAACTTCCGGCAAAGAAAACGCCACTGTGATCGAATGGAAGCCCCCGGAGCTGAAGCCTAAAGGTTCGCATTCTGGTGTGAAGATCGTGACTGGTTTGGCAGGGGTTTTTGATGAGGATAACCCATAAAATTTTGTTTTTTTTTTTTTCGGCTTTTTCTTTTCTCTTTAATTTGCCTAAGTGAGGGTTAAAATCTTTATGACTATAACTGTAACTGTGTTTCTATCCCCTTCTGTGTTTTTTCTTACGTAAGGGATGGATTTTACTAATATCAATGAATAAAATAAAGTTAGCAGTGATACATTAAGCTGAACTTTCTCTCGTCCATGTTTCGTACTGATTCTCCATTATTTAATTTCTGAGTTTGGTGGCAAGTTGTTTGATTCTGTTAGTTTAGGCTTGAATTCTGGTTTGTTTTCTTTCCTTCAAGAAGAAAAAATGTTAGTTGATGAAGAAGTTTTTGTTGGTACAGTTTTAGGTGCCTTTACGAAGAGATAAAAATAATGGAATCATACCTTACCTTACCATGATTTAGGTTCCCAAATCCATTGTTTACGCAATGCAAGTTTGAATCCTTCAACGTCTCGGTTTAACTTAGTTGGGCTTTTCTTAGTTATATTCTGCTGCTGCCGTTTGTCAGGTTTCTTTAGTTAAAAAAGTAAAAAAATAAAAAACTATATAACTACATATATAAAGTAATGTTGCTTATGTTATAATAATATCAATTGTCCGTCAAATTTTATGCCAGTATTAATCATCTTCAAGTTCATCATAATTAGCATACATGCATAGAACCGTTTCTTTTTTGGTGGAAAAAATGCTACTTGAAATCATTTCAACATAAACAAATGTTGCACACAATCACTTTTTCATGATTAAAACCTCCTCCACTTGTTTCAGAATAGGCGTTATAACAGCTAATAGAAACGCACTTTGTATTTTTATTACTCTACAATAATATAATTTTAAAAATTAAAAAGTAGGTAATAGTCTTATACAAATAATGTTAGTAGGTAATAGCCTATTGCAAAAGTTGTTGCATTGGAGAAAAATATTATTTAAAACGGTGACACGACAAGGTATCCAGCTTATCTTGGTAGTTTAGTATGCTGTTACTTCTAAATAGAAATGTTATCAAATAAAAAAAAAAACTGTTATTTAATAAAGAATAAATTAGCTTATAGAAAATATTTATAAATCAATATAATTTCTTTAAATAACACAATAAAAATGTGATAATATAATGTTTAATGTTATTATAAATCGATTTAACAAAAAATATAGACACAACTCTCGAGACCGTGGCTTATGATTACATTTAAATGTTATTATAATATAAGAATTTATACGGTATCAAGTATCATTACTGACTTTAATTATTTTTGTACTTTTATTTTTTATTTTTATGTATGAAGTTACACTGAAATATTAATAAATATTTTTCTCTTTTTTATAGCTCGAATTGTAATCATACTTCTTGTTTGTTGCATAGTAAATGATTTTAGTCTGAGAAGACTGCAGTTCCCATTTCCCACTGCAACTTACTTATTCTTTTAGCCAAACTTTTCTTTTTCTTTTCTTTTTACTTTTAAATATTATTTTGTCGTTTTGTGCCCTCATACCATATCCAAAGAATCCACATATTGTTCCAGAATCCTACTCATCTTTTTATTCATTTATTTATTCATTATTACATATTATTTTACTACAGTTCTGTACCATTGCAGACAAATTCTGTGCTTTGTATTTTTGCCGCGTAATAATTAATCAACTTATTCCAGATCCAAAACATACTAAACTCATATCTCATAAAAAGAATAAAAAAACTCTGCATATTCAATTTTCTTTTTCTTCAAAACAATTAATAGTTGTGATATTCTGACACAAAAGTAATATATTACTATAAAATTGACAATTCACACTTTATATGTATTTGGTTGGCACTTCACATTATCCATCTCTATCTGTTTCTTTCATCATTTTTATATCACATTTTTGGAGTTTCTATTTTTTTCTTTTATTTTCAACAAAATTTCCTATGACCTATCAATGAAAATTGATATTGGTATGCTCTAACGAATACATGTGTCTCAAGTTAGAGAAAGAAAAAGAAAGAAAATAAAGAAAATAATGGAGTGGTGTGATTAAAACAAAGAGATCAAATTAGAAAATTTAAAATAAATAAATAAACATTATTTTTGGATAATTTTGTAATGTAGTGGTGTACAATTATAGAGTTTGTTGAAGGTCACTGACCCCTTTTTAAGAATCATTAATTACTTTATGAAAGAAACATCCCACCTACTCTATTTAAAACATTTAGCTCTATTTTTTTTTATTATTAATGTGGCTTTCAAATGTTAGACAATAGAAATAATCGCCCTATAACTAAATATATTCATATCAGTTCATAATTTTTGTAAATAGAAATTGGTGTCTTCAATTATAATTTCAAAAACCATGTATTTATATATATATATATATATATATATATATATATATATATATATATATATATATATATAGATATATATATCTTTACTCATTTAATATATAAAAAGCTAAAATTTTAAATATAACAAAATAACAATAAATTATTTCAACACTCTTCTATATACATAAATATTGAAAGTAAATCCAACTATTGTCATGGAAAATGTTTGGTAGTTTGTCATTTTTGTTATTTATTTAGATTATATGGGTTGTTCCACATGGAGGTGAAATTCATTATAAAACATAACTGTAAGATGATTTCTTAATTTAAAAATGACAACTAAATTAATAAAATTTCATTGTATTTGGTAACTTATAGAGATGACTCTCATAATACAATTTTATTTTTAAATTTCACAAAAATCATATTATGGCTAATAAGTAGCAGTGGAAATAAATTGATTCAGATTTTAAAAAATCCAAATCTAGTCTATATTATTGTATTTGTCTATTTTTGAAATAGTTATATTTATGGTGTACTTTAATAATTATAGATACTATAAGGTTAATTTGAATAGTTTAAGATTCTCTGGTTTAGTTGGCTGAGTATTATATTTAAATTTAAATTCAATAAGTACTTACTATTTTTATTATACAAAAGATATATAACTAAATATTCTTTTATTATTTATATTTATTAAAGTTTGCAAGCTTGTGAATATGTTTCTAAAATATTAAAAAATTAGTTAGTAACTTAAAATGTAATGAAAATTTATTTTGATTTTTATATAAATGTCTGTAAGACACAAACTGTGTTTGGTAAATGAATAATTTAGCTATTAATTTATAACTTAGTTTGACTATAAAAAATATTTGATAATTATCTTAAATAATTTATTGTAAAAGCTTCTATCTTATGAGTTGCAAATTTAATTAGTTAGTTTCTAGCTTATTTAATTGTTTTATTATTATCACTTACATTTGAAAATATTTAATGTTATTTTAAACTTTTTTACCTATTATTATCTAATTTATATTTTATAAAGAGAATTAATTATTATATTATTTTTAGTATTTGTTAAACTATTTTTAATTTTTATGTAGATAAATTTATAAAATAATCAACATTATAGATTAAAATAACTACTTATTAATTATATAATACTATACGAAAATTATATACAATGAAATTATAAAAAAATAGATTAACATTAACTTAAAATGAAAAAAAAATTATGAAAATAAATAAACTAAATTTGATTAATGTTTATTATATCAACTACTCGTTCAACAAATCCAAAGTCATAGAATTTACCGACTTTGTATTTGTTGGTCGAAAACACCCTCGTTGAGCGAATTTAGAAGGATTTTCCTCCTTGAAGTCCCAATGATACACTTGTTGGGCGAGTCATCTGGTTGTTGGATGAGTGGACATTTGTGCACTTTTCGCTTAGCAAGAGGATGGTTTCGTTGACTGTGAATAAGAGCTTGAGTAGTTGTTATATGATCAATTATGGAGGTTTTGTGATTTATGTGAATGATTACCAAGGAAATGATTGGTATATGAGATGGAAGTGAGATTTGTTGAAACTAATTCAAGGAGCATTAACAGTGATTGTAGTAGTGTATGTATTGATGTAGGGATTCAGTAGGAAGTTATCATGATTCTCTAATAACAATTCAATTCTCAAGTAGAGAAGAATGAGGCATGTGGTGAGAGGAGCAGGAAGTCCTAGTCTAAGGCCTTTACCTCGGTCAAAGATATTAACGAACTAACATTGTGTGTGGTAGAGTTTGTCTATGGCTTTGTAAAGCATTGGGTGACACCACAAGTGCACAACTTACTAGGGTTCAATCAATGTATGTGTCCGGATAATTTGGTCATATTTTAGGTCATGGTATGAAATATAATGATTGATTATGTTTGATTTAAGTAATTGTACTTTTTTATGATTAAACCTTTTTGTACATTAGCTTACCATTTTCTATGTGTTTGGTTTATCTTGTCTTGTTTTCTTTTGCAATTAGCACCTGATTGGTGTGAGCAGATAAAGAAGTTGTAGTTGGACAAAGAGAAAGAAAATGCAGTTGTCTAGATAGAGTTTTAGAACTCTGGTGTACATATATCATTTGGAAAACCTTAGTTTTTCTTAGTTTAGTTATGCAATGAACTATATTTCAATATATCATTTTGGATGATGACAATATTGTAATTACATGTTTTACTCGGTGATTGATGATTATCATGTATGGAATATTCTATTTAGGAGTTATGCTATTAAATGTGGTGTTAGAGTTTTGTTTATTAGTACCTCTTACAATTTAATTATTTCATAAAAATGGTAAAAGAGTGGCTCAATGTAAAGTAATTTAAACGGAAAACATTATAAAAAAAATAAAAAATAAATTTGATTAATTCTCATTAGATAAACTAGTTTATATGAAACAACTTGTCCAAATAAAGAAAAATATACAACTTTAAAATAAATAAATAAAAGTACTGAAATTTTAAACAAAAGTTTATTTATTTGTTTAAAAAATCTAGAACTATAGTTACTGATACTTTTTTTCTTCTAAAAGATTCATTTTATTCATATAATAAAATAATTAGTTATATTTTTTAATATCATTTAATATTATTAATTAACTTATTTGCTAATTATAATAAACATTTATAATTGATTTTTTTGTTGTAATAAAAAAGAGAATAGGTAACGAAGAATGATTTTTCAAGCATGTTTTTTATTTCGATCTCTGTGAAGAGTTCTATCAAATACCTTGATCAATTACATTTTTAGGTAAATTTAAATTTCTGTCATTTTTTGTAGAGCAAATATGTTTTCCTTATACATGCAATTTTGTTTTTTAATTGCATGTAATCTCTTTGTTTTCTTCTATTTTGTCGATGAAAGTCCATCTAGTTGTGGTTTTAAAATCATGCCTTGATCATTGGTCAGACTTTTTTGTTATGTAGCTAGAATAATTGTAAGTGAGGGAATATGAAGGGGAAGAATATCATTAGACATAATTTTTAAGGTAAGGGAAGCTATTTTTTTTTAAATTTTAATGTTTTATAGTTAAATTAAAAATTGTGATATATATGGTGTGACCAGTGGCTGTTTGTGGTGGCAGGGAGGGACCATGGCCCCCCCTAAAATTTTGATTTTTTTTTATATTTTAGGTATTTTTAAATTTTTTATATTATAGATATTAGATAATATATTATAAATTAATGATGATTAAATTAAATATTTTATTTCTTTTATAAATATAATAATTAATGTTAATAAATAATAAAATATGAAATTAAACATAATAAAAATAAAGAATAAACAGATTTATCAAAATATTTTTATTATTATTTTTCATTATGGTTTGAGCTTCTTATAAATCGTTTTCATTTCTTCTTCTCACATGTTTTCTTTTGTTTTTAAAGAGAAAAATATCTATTCTTTTGCTCTTATTTCACTTTGTTCTCTTTCATTCACGAGGAGGAAAAAAATGATGTAATTCTTTCATCTTACTTGATCGTAAAATATTAGTTTAAAAAATTATTTAATAAATCTCTTTTATATTCATTTTTATTTTATGAACAAAGAAGTAAAAGTATCTTACTGTGTGTTATTTTATAACCGGATTTTAATTGTGGTTCCATTATATGACTTGAGTTTCTCACGAATTGTTCTCATCTCTCATTCTCACCTATTTTCTTTTGTTTCTGAAGAGAAAAAGATCTACTATTTTTGCTCTCATATGTAAGTTGTTGTCTTCCATTCTCGAAAAAATAAAGGAGAAGGTAATTCTCTCTTGTATTACATGATAGTGAAATATTAGTTTAATAATTTATTTAATGAGCTTGTATATTAATTTTTTATTTTATGAACATAGAAGAAAAAATATTGTACTGTGTGTATTTATAACTGGATCTTAAGTGTGGTTTGATTATCATCGAATTTTCTTTTGGTATTTATGTCTCTCATTTTTTTATTAGATTATGAAAATTTATTTTTTAGTCTTTTTTTTAAATAGATATACAAATTCAACTCTTCCATATATTCATTTGTAGTCTTATTTCTTTTTAAGTTATCGTTATACTAAATTATGTATTTATTTTTATTATATTAATGACAATAATTAAATGTATAAATTTTGGCTCCCCCAACAATATTGGTCAAGATCCGCCACTAGGTGTGACTGCTTGTTTCTGAAAAGTTGAGAATAATTGTGAGAAGAGTGAGTTTGATGAATAATGTTAGTAGTATGGTATTTTATTAATAGAGAAGGTTATGAAGATTTGAGTAAACATGTTTGATTTGAACTCTGAAAGTATAAATATATGATGGTGGGAAATGGTTGAAATACAGAAATAAGTTGTGAAAGAAATATTGACAATATGACATTGTATAAAGGGGTTAAAGAAGAAATGACCTATAAGAAAAGTGAGGAGTTAGTGTAACCTTGATGATGTTATAGTGAAGTTATTGCTGATATTTGGCTTTTTTGTATTTGAGGGTCCCTTTTTACTCGAATTTGTAAAAAGGGGTCCCTCAATTTTATTTTTTTTTGCGAAAGTGGGTTATGTCGCTAGGAGGGAGGACGACTTTGAGGCTGAAGTCGTCCTCCATGGTAACGGTTTATTTTTTTTTTAAAAAAAACAAAGTCGTCAAGTAGGGTAACAGTTTTAGTTTGGCGCGTTATGAAGTCGTCTTTGCAAATGACGACTTCATTTTGAGTTTTTTTTTTTCACAATAAATATAATAAATAAAAATAAAAATAAACATTAATATATTTTTTAATTGATTAAAATTAAAATACAATAATTTAGTTACTAGAAAATAATAAAACAGTCATCTATGTCCTCGAGTTCCACATGTTGGTCTTCTTCTGGGTCTGTTGGGACGTGTTGGAGGTTGTTGTTGTTGTGGTTCATCATCATCTTCATCTTGATGACTTTGGACATTTTGCGGAATTTGTGGTGATTGGGAAGGCATTGGCGAAGGATAAAATGACATTGATGATGAAGATCCTGGATAATAGGCAGATGGTGGTGTCATGGTTGTGGTGCCAAACATATGTGATGGACCAGCACCATAACTTGACTGATGCGGGAAGAAACCATATAGAGAAGGGACGTGTTGGAATGAGGTGTTTGATGGGTTGCCAAATTGAGGATGTGAATGTCCAAACATTTGACCCTGACCCATAGGCGACTGTCCGAAAAAGGGTTGGGGATGATGTATGAAATCTGGAGAAGACCCAACATGGCGAGTGTAGGGTTGTGAAACAGGCTGGGAAGGTTCTTGTGACATATCGTACTGTAAAATAAATAACATGGTTATTGTTATGAATAAGTATGTATGATAAATAGATGTACAACATTTTAGTATAAATAACCTCATCGTCGGAAGATTCTGTCGATGGAGATATATAGCGGATAGTGTGGTTTATGTACCACTGCATATACGGTGTTTCATCACGCAAATGGTTGTTTCCGCTGAAAGGTGTACCTTGAACGATCTGATTTTGTCGATCATTCCAAATTGCAATCCACTTGTGATGATGTCCTACCCAATCTTTATCGTTTCTCCCCCTCAAGTCATCCCTATGAACTTGATCCAGGTTAACCGGCTCAGGCGGAATGTTTTGTCTTAAACCAAATTGACGCATCACCCTATCCGCCTGATGGATTTCTACTGTGGCGAAGCAAATTATTAGGATTGTTGCTCTGGATACCGGAGGGGTGTCAACCACAATCAATCGACTAACTTCTTGTCGAGTGTAAGGCCTCCACAAGAACTGAAACAAAATTGTAGACATTAGTTTGAAATGTTAAAAAAAACAGCTTTGATTTACCTTAAGTATTATCTGTCTTGTACGTAGTTGATCAAATATCAACTGAAATTCAGTAACTGAAATTGAAGCTGGATTTATCCGATGCGTTACATTCATCCACCTAAAAAAATGTAGCAATTTCAAGTTAGTTAAATGACAAAAAAAAAATTAAAAGTTAGCTTTTTACCTTCTACAGACAGGGAAACCATCCCCATCAGCCACCTCCTGATCACTTAAAGGTTGAAGTTGTGGGGCTATAGTAGTAATCCTCTCCCAAGCCCAACATTGTAACAAGATCATGCATCCACCATTATTTTCTTGGCGTAGGTGAATGCCATGATCTAGGCAATGATATAGGCAAGCCAAAACTGCAGACCCCCAACTATAATTCCTGACTACATTTAAGTCAGCTAGCTTAAGTAGATACATGACATGTACCCTAGCTGCAGACGTGTATGGCATTAAAATTGTCGCAACCGAAATCGCGACGGGACGACGAACCAAAAAAATAAAATTTGTAAAAACAGAGTTTGGAGTCGCCACCATAGTTATTATAGGAAACTATGGAAAACCATAAAAAAGAGCACGGTCTGCGAAAAACCAAAATTTGGGTCCGGGAGTCGGTTACGCGTGGGGAAGGTATTAGCACCCCACAACGCCCGTCCTAAGACGGTACCTTTAATTAAATATGCAAAAGTTATGTGGTTTTTCGAAATATTTAATTTTCCCCAAAATTAGTAATAAAAGAATGTACAAAAAAAAACTAAAATATTTTTTTGAAATTTTGGGCTCGACGAGGATTAATCCTCGCTCCTACGTATCTCCATGTGAATTGAAGAATCAGGGTTACGTAGTTCTTTATGAAAAATCTATTTGAAAAATTATTTGAAAATGATTTAATTTGTTTTATAATTTTGAAAATCTTTTTATTTAAATTTAATATTATTTTAAAATTGGTGTCATGCGATGCGAGCGGCCGGACAGACACTTGAAATAAATTCTTTTTTCTAATATTTTGTTTTTTTATTTTTTAATCATTTATAAATTTTTAATATTTTTTTGAAGCTATTTTAAAGTAGTTGTGGATGTCATTGCGACGTGAGCAACCAAATAGATATAAAAGAGTAAACAAAAAAAACTATTTTTTATTTTTAGATCATTTGTATATATTTTTTTAGAAAAAACAAAAGTCTAGAATGGGTATAATGCAACGCGAGCGGTCGGGCAGACACCAAAGAAATAGGAAAAAAACAATTTTTATGATTTAAACAAAATAATGAAAGTTAAAAAAAAAATCAAAAGAAAAAGAAACTAACAATGACGTACCTTATGCCTCTTCTTTTTTCTTGGCTCCTTTTATAATATTTTTGTGTTTTTTTCAAGAGAGATAAAGATGAGAGGTGTCTATGTGGGTGGTAATGAGAGGAAGAGAGAGGGTAGATGATATTTTTTTTCTCTACCTCCTTCAATATGTTTTTTTTTTAAGAGAGATCAGAAAGGAGGTGTGTATGTGGGAGTGGTGATGGGAAAAAATTAGAGTAATGTAGAGAATTCTTTTTTTTTGGTCATGACAGAGTGCGTATTTATACTCACACCTTGCAATATCAATGCAATCCCAGTCTTAATTGTAATGAACAATATAAGGAAGGAGTTGGTCATGATAGCAACACATTATGAGAATCAAATCGTAGCAAACCAGAGCACAAAATCAATCAAGATCAATAACAAATCAGAGCACAAAATTAATCCCAATTAATAATATTGATTCTTACCAATTGAAGAGATATTGCTTCTAATTATTATTATATAATTAATTTCCCTATCAGAAACAAAGATAGAAAATATTTGAGTTATTGGGCTCATGAAAATTAATAACAAATTGGGCTCTTCATCCTTTTTTTTTCTTTTTTCTTTTTTTTTCTAAAGTTGATGTTTGAAAATCTTTTTGAAGAAAATTTTGTTCACATTTTTTTTATTTTCTAAAAAACCCTTTTTTTTTATTTTATTTTTTTCAAAAATAAATTTATTCACCCGGACGAAATTGGGTGTTGACAGCTGCCCCTCTTTACTTAGATTTTATTAGATAATTTGAAATTTTGACTTTTTCATATTATCGTAATAAAAGATAAGTAAAGATAAAAACATTAATTTCGTTCGGGTTTCAAAAGAAGACAAATTTGAAGACAAATTTGACCATACCAAGTAGAGGGTCTCAGTTTGACACACTAATTCTTTTTGTTTTTTTTTTTTTACTTTTTGAAAAAACCAAATTAGATCAAATCCGTTGAGAGGGTTTATTCAAAAGATTCGGTGACCATTACCATTTAGAGGGTCACGATTTGACAAACCATATTCTTTTTGTACTTTGACTTTTTGAAAAAGAGATTAGACCAATCCCGAGGAGAGGGTCTATATCTAAAGGATTTGATGACCATTATCATGTAGAGGGTCCCGATTCGAAAAAAAAAATGACCATTGCCTCACAGAGGGTCTTGATATAAAGAGATCGATGACCATTGCCTCGCAAAGGGCCTCGATGTGACATAAGAAATCAATTACCATTGCTTTGCAGAGGGTCTTGATATAAAGAGATCGATGGCCATTGCCTCGCAGAGGGCCTCGATGTGACATAAGAAATCAATGACCATTGCCTTGCAGAGGGTCTTGATGTATAAAAAGAGAACCTGAATTTTGCTTTTGAAGTGTCAACAAACATTGCATGTATGTCTAACATTGGTGAGACTTACACAAAAAATTATCATTGTTGACCTTTTTTTAAATGATTTTCAATGATTTTGTGGATTATGATGGATGACATGTTATGATTTTCTTTTTGAACCTATATGATGATGCATACATGGATGCGTGGATTCATGGGTGGAATTTGCTTTTTTTCATTTTCCTTTTTAATTTGAGAGCAAGGAAAACTAGGCTTAGAGGCTAGAAAAAAAAATTTGTGAGGCCAAACAAAATTGGGTTTAGGGGCCAGTGTGGAAACTGGGTTTGAGGTTAGTGTGAAATCTGGGCTTAGGAACCAGTGTGGAAGTTGGGCTTGGGGGCCAATGTGGAAACGGGCTTGGGTGTTGACTATCAAGAAATTTGAGTTGACCATGTAGTTGTTTATTCATGAAGTTGATGTACTCAATGCATATATGGATGATGGCTTGGTATGATGCATGAAATGCCTTATGTATGAATTTTCCTTTTGTATATTTTCGAAAACAAATTCGAATTGACCCCCATTTCATTGTTATTTCGAATTCATGGAATCATTCTACTTTGAATTTTTTTTACTTTTCTAAATCATTTCCTGGTCTAATCAGTTTACTAACAAACACTTTTTTAATCATTATTTTGAAATACTATTTGAATGACATGCATGAAATTGCCAAGGGCTTGAAAAGGTTTGGATGAGGTGATGAAGATTAACTAGGGAGTTGCCCCAATTTGAATTGGTCTCGGGGCACAAAATATATTTGGGCTTTCCCTAGTTATTGATGATATGAAGGAAATGATGTGGACTTCAAAACAAAATTGCCCCTAGTGTGAGAGCCTAGGATGGTTTTAGGGTGCAAAAGCGTGTTTCACTTTTCCCAAACGAGGAGGTGGAAAAATGACAAGGTCTTCATAAGTTGCCCCTAATGTGATCACAGTCTTCAATGTAAATAAATGCCCCAATTCAAAATGAATGATAAGAATATATGAATCACAAACGAAGTGACTGCCCCAGTTTGGGTTTGGGATTGATAAAGATGGACTATGTAAGGTTGGTCAAGGTTTAGGCTTAGAGCGGAGGATACTGTATGAGCAAAAATGGAATTTCATGAAGAATGAATTGAAAGGGGACAACCCAAATTTAACCAGATTGCTTGATTGACTATGTTGATTTTGGAGTTTTGAAAACATGTAAACCAAACATAAACTGCCCCAATGTTTAAAAGAAAATCTCTGAACACACTTTTTCAATTTTTTTTTTTTTTATTTTTTTTAGAACAAACCTGTTAGCAAATCAAAATTTTCCTCTAAATTAAAACCTTCGAAAAATAACAACCAATCTTTGATCTATGTGGACTTTATTAGGCTTGTATTGTGGCCAAGGCTAGTGGTATGGAAGTAAATGATAGTAAAGGCCCAAACAAGTGATGTGAGGATTGTTTCAACAAGGATCTTTGAATAATGTTTCATTCAGAATTTGTTTGACTTTTTCTTGTTCACCTATTTTTTCTATATTTTGACCTTTTATTCTCATTCTTCAAACTTTTTTTTTTCTATATAACCATATCATTTCTTTCTTTTTCTTTTTATTTTGATATTTTTGTATGGTGAACTACCAGTCGGATGAAACAAATGCAAACATTATGTCAACCCTTAGTGGAAGGGTGATCCTTATTTAGGGTAATTTGAAAGAAATTTTTTGGAAGGCTCAAATTGGGTAGCAAAGGATAATCACTTTTGTTTTCTTTTTTAGATAAAGAAACATGGCCACACATCATTTCAAATCATGGTTATTTTTCTCAACAAAACTTTAATTCAGAGGAAAATAATTTAGTTCATGTAACAGGATGTCCTTTGTTTTGTTTTTTTTTTTCACTTTTTTTTGTCTTATTTTTCCCTAGACTGTCCTTCAAAGTTTTTAGTCTAGCAGACTTTTCTTCACTTTTTTTGTGTTCAGAGAGTTTATGGTAATCCTTTTTAAGGTACGTGTCCCCTTTATGATAATTTTCCATGGAAAAAAAAAAACAAGGTTTATGGTGGAAGAAAGATGGAAAGAAAGATAGATTTGAGCAATTTCATGCATGCAAGATTAGATGAGTATTTCAAAAGAAATGATAATAAACAATATTTTATTTCTTTATTAAATCCACTGATTTGACCAAAGAAAGTTTTATTATTTTTTCTCATTTTTCATAAGAAAGATTCTAAGAATTTGGTGATAAAAGAAGTGGGAAACAAATTGAACTTATTGTAGTGTAAAATTTTTTATTTTTTATTTTTTAAATTTATGTTGATGCATGTTATGTGTTTGAATCTTTGGATAATGTATCATGAATGACCACAAAATGGAATGCAATATGTATTTGTTGTGTCTCACAGGGCACTTATTCACATGATATGCTAATGAAATGTATGTTTATGGCTAATAATGGTGTGATTGTGATGCATTTATTATTATATACAAGGAAAGGTGAGGGTAAAGGACGTAAATAGTCTCCCTTTAGTGTCTTTATTTAACATGGGTTTGATGCTTGAAGTTCTAAGGGAAAGTATGTGTGCTCACAAGGATAGTTCCCTAATACCTAAATATCAAGGTCACTAGAGCTATGGCCCACTTCATGACATTTCCCACGACAGTTGGTAAACAACAAGAGGTGGAAGTACCAATGAAGCAAACAACTCTAGCTGGGGTTCTCACAATGACCACTTGAGAAGTACATCCACTGTGACACTGCTACATAATCCCCTCTAATTCTAAGCAACTCAGACCCGGGTATAGGGCCCCACTCATGTAATGAATAAAATGTGTGTGTGTGAAGGGAGAACACAATGTATACCCAAACCCACACTTGGCAATTATTAAAAATACAAAAATAAAGAAGAATATACACATATAATTATTCTAAATATAAAAAAAACACATACAAAAAAAAAGAAAGAAAAAAATATAAAGAAAAACCACATCAATTTTGCACATCCAAATAAATGGTCTGACTCTCTAGCATCCCCAGTGGAGTCGCCATCTGTCGCAACCGAAATCGCGACGGGACGACGAACCAAAAAAATAAAATTTGTAAAAACAGAGTTTGGAGTCGCCACCATAGTTATTATAGGAAACTATGGAAAACCATAAAAAAGAGCACGGTCTGCGAAAAACCAAAATTTGGGTCCGGGAGTCGGTTACGCGTGGGGAAGGTATTAGCACCCCACAACGCCCGTCCTAAGACGGTACCTTTAATTAAATATGCAAAAGTTATGTGGTTTTTCGAAATATTTAATTTTCCCCAAAATTAGTAATAAAAGAATGTACAAAAAAAAAACTAAAATATTTTTTTGAAATTTTGGGCCCGACGAGGATTAATCCTCGCTCCTACGTATCTCCATGTGAATTGAAGAATCAGGGTTACGTAGTTCTTTATGAAAAATCTATTTGAAAAATTATTTGAAAATGATTTAATTTGTTTTATAATTTTGAAAATCTTTTTATTTAAATTTAATATTATTTTAAAATTGGTGTCACGCGACGCGAGCGGCCGGACAGACACTTGAAATAAATTATTTTTTCTAATATTTTGTTTTTTTATTTTTTAATCATTTATAAATTTTTAATATTTTTTTGAAGCTATTTTAAAGTAGTTGTGGATGTCATTGCGACGTGAGCAACCAAATAGATATAAAAGAGTAAACAAAAAAAACTATTTTTTATTTTTAGATCATTTGTATATATTTTTTTAGAAAAAACAAAAGTCTAGAATGGGTATAATGCAACGCGAGCGGTCGGGCAGACACCAAAGAAATAGGAAAAAAACAATTTTTATGATTTAAACAAAATAATGAAAGTTAAAAAAAAATCAAAAGAAAAAGAAACTAACAATGACGTACCTTATGCCTCTTCTTTTTTCTTGGCTCCTTTTATAATATTTTTGTGTTTTTTTTCAAGAGAGATAAAGATGAGAGGTGTCTATGTGGGTGGTAATGAGAGGAAGAGAGAGGGTAGATGATATTTTTTTTCTCTACCTCCTTCAATATGTTTTTTTTAAGAGAGATCAGAAAGGAGGTGTGTATGTGGGAGTGGTGATGGGAAAAAATTAGAGTAATGTAGAGAATTCTTTTTTTTTGGTCATGACAGAGTGCGTATTTATACTCACACCTTGCAATATCAATGCAATCCCAGTCTTAATTGTAATGAACAATATAAGGAAGGAGTTGGTCATGATAGCAACACATTATGAGAATCAAATCGTAGCAAACCAGAGCACAAAATCAATCAAGATCAATAACAAATCAGAGCACAAAATTAATCCCAATTAATAATATTGATTCTTACCAATTGAAGAGATATTGCTTCTAATTATTATTATATAATTAATTTCCCTATCAGAAACAAAGATAGAAAATATTTGAGTTATTGGGCTCATGAAAATTAATAACAAATTGGGCTCTTCATCCTTTTTTTTTCTTTTTCTTTTTTTTTTCTAAAGTTGATGTTTGAAAATCTTTTTGAAGAAAATTTTGTTCACATTTTTTTTATTTTCTAAAAAACCCTTTTTTTATTATTTTTTATTTTTCAAAAATAAATTTATTCACCCGGACGAAATTGGGTGTAGACAAAAATGCTTCCAATCAATGTGAGAATGTACGCTCTCGCATATTGAGCAATAACCTCATTGTTTGCATTCGGTGGAAGCTGTTGGAAAGTAGAGTTTAACCAAGAAACTCTAATTGAGTTCCCTCTTATCACCGTCGGTGGTGGGATGACACCTAGGTGTTCATGGAAGGTGGCGAATATGTCCTGAACCGTAGTGGGACCAATGACCACATCTCCGTCTATCGGTAGGCCAAGGAGGACGACTACATCCTCTAGTGTCACAGTAGTCTCTCCATGGGGGAAGTGAAATGTGTGAGTTTCTGATCTCCACCTTTCTAATAAAGAACTGATGAGGAAGTGGTTGACATTCATGTCCGGGATATATAAGGCGTGTCCGAATCCAGTCC
Source organism: Vigna unguiculata (assembly GCF_037176805.1). Lineage (NCBI taxonomy): Eukaryota > Viridiplantae > Streptophyta > Magnoliopsida > Fabales > Fabaceae > Vigna > Vigna unguiculata. Next base: position 26,645,543 of record NC_140798.1, on the reverse strand, counting down.
GTTGAATTAAATTTATGACACGGGGATCAAGTATGTCTTGGTTGTTTAGTATCCAAACTCCAACTCTTCTCGGTCTAAGAACTCGTTCCCGTCCTTCCCATAAGTCGTGAGTGATATGTTCGTGTTGAAGCCGAAGTAGTGACATATCCCGGGATAGACGTCCATTTTGTGCCATACTAAACGTGTTTAGAAATTGAAAATAAAAATTAGAACATAATCTGAAAATTAATTGACAACAAAATATTAAAAGATAGTTGAACCTTGAAAGTAGAAGCTTAGAAATGTGTGGTGAAGTGTTGAAAACTCTCATAATGCGCGCAACCTCAAACTGCTAATCCAAGCTGAATGCACAAAGTGATGAATATGTGCAACTTGAGAGTATTTGAACCAATACTCGAAATCTCTTCACGTGATTTTCCACAATGCACTGTCCATCAAATTTTAAAAGCTGGTTGTGGCTTATGGTTGTGAGAGCATTCAATTAAAGGTGTAAAGGCTGCCACCATTTTGGACGAATGCATGCAAATTTTTAGCTGTGCATGGCATAGGGAGTAAGAGAATCTCTGCCACTCCATTAATTACACTGATTCCGTGGTGGTGGAGCAGCGCACAGTCAACAGTCAACAGCACAGTCGTCAAGCAATAATTGCACGCACGTGATGGTGTTAGGCCGAGTGAAGCCAAAGTCGTCACTCACGCGGACGACACCTCATTAAAGTTGTCAGCCACGCGGACGACAATCAATTGAAGTCGTTAGGTGACCTAACGGTTTCTCTTTAATGGCCACCAACTCCGTCCTGACATGCACCGGTTTGTGTTTAATGAAGTGGGTGGTCCGTGCTGACATGTGTTTAATGAAGTGGGTGGTTTAATTAATGAAGTCGCTTACTTTAAGAGAAAGACATTGTAATTAAAAGCGGCTTCAGCCATACTAAATGTGTTCGTGGGCAGGAAGCAGGTCTCTTAAAGTTAATATTTATAGGAAGCAGGGTAGTTAATATTTATACTCATTTCAGTATCATTTCAGGAGAGACTCGTTCACTTTGTTTTGTTCGTACCTTATTCAAATTTATACACAAATGACAGATCAGTTGAATCAATATCCAGATATTTTGTCTGATTTTAGTGAAGATGAGTTGGTTACCAACCAATATACAGTCCATACAACGGATCATAGTGGGTCATCAAGTCACACCTCACTTCAAGCTTCAAATCCAGTGACTGAAAATTCACTATGTGTTGGCATGTCTTTTGACACAAAAGAGTCCACAGTGTCATGTATCAAGCAATACCATATTGACAATGGTTATAGATTTGTTGTTGTTGAGAGCAAATCTGAAAAATTTATATGTCGATGTGTCGACTACAAAAAAGGTTGCCCGTGGCGTTTACGGGCTCCTTATAGCAAGCGAAGTTTGAATTGGGAAATTAGAAAGATTGACGGATCACACACCTGTTTGTCAACCATGCAACCTGCAGATCATGTCAACCTTGATTCCAACCAAATTGGTTCTATTGTGATGAACTCTGTAAAGGAAAATCCTTCCATACCTATCAAAAGTTTGATAGCTGAAATTAAAAATTGTTTCGGATATTCAGTATCATATGACAAAGCCTGGAATGGTAAGCAAAAAGCGCTTGCTAAGGAGTTCGGAGATTGGGAAGAGTCTTACAATAAACTTCCCAGGTGGTATCAAGCTGTACAACAAAGCAATCCCGGCACAATAATTCAATGCACTGGATCTCCTGTACAAGTAAGTGGCCAACTTGACCCTTCTTGCTATATTATGGAACGCGTATTTTGGTCTTTTGGACCATGCATCCAAGGGTTTAACTATTGCAAGCCAGTTGTCCAAGTAGATCGGACATTTATGACAGGAAGATATCAAGGGACATTGCTAACAACACTAGCTCAAGATGGGTCACGTAACATATTCCCTTTGGCCTTCGCAATAGTGGAAGGAGAAACAAAGGAGGCCTTAATATGGTTTTTTCAACTCTTAAGGGAGCATGTTACACCACAATCAAATCTCTACTTGATAACAGACAGGGGGAAAGGCATATTGGCAACCCTACAATCTGAAGAAGTACAATGGGAAGCAGATGGACTGCAATCAGTATACTGCATACATCATATTGCTTCAAATTTCAACAAAAAATTCAAGAATCACGAATTAAAGAACCAGTTAAAGAATATGGGTAATAATTTTTTTTCTTTCATTCACCACATTCAATAATTAAACTAACTAATATAATTGTATTTTTACAGCTTACGAGGTGAAACAACCCATATTGGATGCTAAATTGGCAGCTTTGAGATCCTATTCACCAGAAGTGGCATCTTGGATTGACATGATACCACTACAAAAATGGACTCAAGCCTACGATGGAGGTAGTAGATTCGGGCACATGACAACAAACCTGGCATAATGTATGAATTTTGTTTTAAAAAGAGCTCGTTAATTACCAATTTGTGTTCTAATTAAGGCAACATTTGAAAGGACCGCAACATGATTTGTTGAGATAGGGGTTAAGGCAAACTCCATGTTACGAGCAGGCCACCAATATACAGAGGAAATTAATGCTATCATTAGAAAAAATCAACAATAAGCGGGAATGTGTCAAGTTCGTCGATACTCAAGAGAAAATAATGAATTTCAAGTTCAAGAGATGTTTTCTCCACATGATCACCGCCTACCAATGTCTTTTACAGTTAGATTAAATGATTGGTGGTGTGATTGTGGTCATTTTCAAGCTCTTTGACTGCCTTGTCATCACGTAATAGTTGTTTGCTCTTTCTCGCATATAGACCTAACCTCATACATCCATCCAGTTTATAGCCTCTACAACATCAATAAAGCATATGAGATACAATTTCATCCGGTTAGGAATAAAGAATATTGGTCACCGTACACCGGACCAAATTTCATTCCAGACCCAAACATGCGCTGTAGGGTAAGGGGAAGACCACCAACTAATAGAATCCATAATGAGATGGATGAACCAAATCCAAATAGACGAAGCAAATGTTCATATTGTAGAAATGAAGGACATCATAGGGGCAACTGTCCCTATCGTCAGTAATTTTATTATGTAATTTTTATTGTGTTATTTTTATTATGTAATTTTTATTGTGTTGTTTTTATTATGTAATTTTTATTCTGTTACTTTTATTATGTAATTTTTATTTTGTTATTTTTATTACGTATCATTTAGGTTGCGCATTTAAATTATATTATTTCTGTATTTTTTAAAATTACTTTATTTTACCAATAACAAAATGAATTCCCAATAAATTAAATTAAATGTAATAACTACTCTTAAGAAAATTGTGTAAAATAAATTGAGGTTAAAAAAAAAGAAAACTGAAAATTTTTAAAAAATAAAATAAAAGTGCAACGTTAAAAAAAAACTGAAATCGGTCTTCTGCTTGACGACTTCAGTGTAGAAACCGGTCTCCCGCCTAGCGACTTCGATTTAAAAAAAGAAAAAAAAAAGGAAACCGGCCTTTGGGAGGACGACTTCTTCTTGAATGTCGTCCTCCCCCCTGACGACATGACCCAAATTTACAAAAAAGTTTTCAAAGGACCCATATTTACAAATTATTGGTCAAAATGACCCATATTTACAAAAAAGTCCTGATATTTGAAAGATGGAATATATTTGACATGGTATAGTGATTCTTATAGAATTGATGAATTAGTTAGAGACATGCTTAAACTGATAATCCTTATGCTTATGGTGTGTAAAGAGTAGAAATGGGAGAATTAATGCATTGAATAATGTAGTAGTGAGTGTGACACAGTGTTTATAATTTTTAAGAAAGTAGTAAGTTTATGTAATCTTTACGTGATTTTTTTTTTATTTGAAATGGTTTATGTTACTAAATAGTTTATTTGTATGCCACAAATTATGTTTATAATTATGTTGAGTTATACTTGATATTGTATAAGTAATTGTGAAGATTTGGTGTGTTTGGATTGTCAAATTAGTTATTTCCAAGGGAAAACGTTAATGTATGGTGAGTCAAAGTGTATTAAAGGGGATTTTTTATGTTATATTATCCTGACTCTACTAGTGTCTAAGTCACATGAGGAAGACAAGTAGGTGGTGAGAGTCGAAGGAGACTTCACTTGACAGACATTATGATATGAGAAAGGATCATAATATTTATAGAGCTAGTGGAGTTAAACCTTTTAGTACTGGGTGAAATATATGAGTTACATGTGATCAAAAGTTGTAAAGAAGGAAGCGAAGTGAGACAATATGATAGATTCAAAGTCTTATGAATCCATTCAATACACTAGTTTCTACTAGACTGAGTCTAGATATTACTCTTTAGTTTGATGTTTGGCTGATTTTTATTTTATATATCTCAGGATTTATTTTGATAATTTTTTTGTGTGAAAATTATAGAATTTTCAAATTGAATTTTATTTCTACGATAATTAATTTACTCTTGCAATTTTGTGTATTTTAAATATGAAAGTAGATATAGGAGCTGATCGCAATAATAACAACATATACATGTTAAATGTTATTCTTTTTATAACATTTTGAAAAATTGAAATAAACTCTTAGTATTCATTTTTGAGTTTTAAGTTATGTTGACCACATTTATAGTATATAACATTTTGTAGTTTAAAAACTCTAATAAAATTAAGTTTAATTATAATTACTAATATTGAATGCTTAATAAAATAGAATTGTTACATAACTCATGAATTACTGACTAACTCCTAGACTACTTTTGCGATATTGGTATATATACGAATACCAACGTCAAAATGACTACAAATTTGTAATTTTAAAAAAACAACATTATGTTCAAAACAAGTGGTTTTTTAAGTCATCAATTATAAATTTAATATAATTCAAAATTGATTATTATTATTATAACTAAAAAAATTAAATATAAAATTATTCAAAATTATCTTAAGATTAATTAGTATTTTAGATTTAATTACTTCATGACAATTCAAGGTACATCATTATCATTATGAATGTCAATATTTTATATTTTAATAAAATTGTATTATACAACATATATGATATGCTTAACACACTAATCATTTATCATTTATTAAATACTTCTAACATTTGGATTATGGTGATTATTTTTTAATACTACTAACGAATTAAGTTAAATTTTGATAATTTATTGGGAATAACAAGGTAGAAGGTATTTGGATATTATTATAAAAATGCATAGGATATGAAACGCCAACTTTGTCGTACCAATGCTGCAGGCATGAAACATTGTTTTTTAGTATAATCTCTTAAACAAATAATATATTTTTATTTGCATAGAGATTTGAGATGGAAAGACGAGCCGTAACAGATAACGTGCAATACAATCAATTAACACCATCATTTCTCATCAAATAATAATAATTTATTTCTAATACGTAAGATTTTAAATTACTTTTTAAAAATATATTTTACTTTTAAAATATTATATTTTAAATATAAAAATTATAAAATATAATTAAGGGTTAAAGCACAGTGTTTGAATATTAAAATTATGTATTCTTTTTAATTTTGAAAAACTAGAATAGTTGTTTTAATCTAAAAGTTAAATTAAAAAAACTATCTTCGATTTGACAGGTTAAAAATGTAACTGGACCAACAATATTTTATTTAAAAATATAGTTTTTTTTATCAATTTAAATATTCAACCGTAAGACATAGCTCTGTTTCTATATCAACTAAAATACAAAGACAGTTGTATCAATAAATATTAATGAAGATAAATTATATTTTAATTATTTTTTTTACCACTTTTAATGTATGTAATTAATTATTTTATTTTATTTTTATTAATATATTTATTTTATTATTTTACCATCTAAGTTTTGTAACTATTTTGAAATTCAATAAGTCAGTTATAATAACAATTATAAAAATTAATTACATATAATAAAACTATAAAAATTATTTATTGTATAATTATTTTTTATAATTTTAATAAATTTTTTATTTTAATAATTATAATAAGAGATGTTTTTATTTTTTTCACCTAACAAAGGAGTTGACACACATATATTTTAAGTGCACTTTTTTTTTTACTAATATACAATAAACCAAAATAACGATTTAAAGTAGTAATTATTTTTTACGTAAAATTTACATTATATTGGTGAAATTTAATATATGCAGAAAGAAAAAAAAAACTAATTGCAAAATATTTAAGTCTTATATTTAACAGAATTCACCCTTTTTTATGTGGTAGAAGTTCGGCTACTTTTAACGGTAGGGATACACCTAAACTTAATAATTTTTTAAGAAATGCAATATTTTTAATTTTTATAGAATAGAAGAAAATTTTCATAACTTTAAAATACTTGATAAGCCATTTATCAGATTTATTTAAAGCATGATAATTGTTTTTTCAAAATATTAACAGTATAATGTTATATTTTATTTAAAAAAATTAATATATAGCATGACGTCTTCCTTGTACAAACCAGAGAGGATAATATATTATTTATTAGATCTCAATAAGAACTTATAAAATTAAACCATAAAAATAAAAGTGCTTTTAACAAAGTTTTCAATTTTAGTTAGGCATGGTTATATGTTTATAATTTCCCAATCTCACTCTCATGTAATATTTTTTTTCCATTATACAGATTATTTAATGTGAATGTTTATATATACATATATAAACTCAAATTCATAATAAAATAAATTGGAAACCAAACCCAAATTCAAAACTTCTCCCATCAAACCATATACTTACCTAAGAGGTGGTTTGGTCCTGCAATGAAACAGTTTTTTTCAAAGGGGTAACTTTAAATTGATTATGTTATCTTTTTTCACTTTAGTATAAAGGAAAAATGCATTTGTCCCCACTCCACAAATACTGTGAAGTACATAATGTGTAGAGCATCCCAATATCACATAACAAAAATGTCAAAAACTCAAACAGAAACACAAGCAAAGAATCGTTTACTTTTTTATTTCAGAGGCTTTGGGGGAACAATTTTTTCATACTCTTAGTTTACTGTGATGATGCTTTAAGAGACAGTGACTTGTTCTGAAATGTAACAGAATTAAAAGTGAGGATTTATGTGTGTTAAAGAGTGATAACTTGAGCAATGAAGTGCAGGGACCAATGGACCACAGAACAAAAACAGAGAGCGAATGAGAAGAGTAGTTCAGTAGTTGTAGTTTGAACGAGTAATGAGTTCATTTTTTGAAAGAGAAAAGAAAGAAAAGCAGAGGAAAAGAAGTGAGAAGAGATCGTTTCCCGTGAGTGAGTTGAGAGTTTGAAAGATTGCAATTATAAGTTTGTGTCGGTGCAAAAAGCACACGAGACTAGTACCGTTTCCTGTTGTTTCATCATCTTCATCATTCATCATCACACTTTCACACCACACAACAACAATTTTTTCACACCCTCTTATATGATATATAAATACACCATAAAAAAATGTTCTCTTACAAAATTAATTTTATATGAGCAAAAAATTTAACTTGGGAGTGTACTCACTTTGGACCACTTTTAGTTCCAATCCCAAAGAGACACTTGGTAACTTTTTCAATTCTTAGGTACACAACTATAATACAATTTTCACATACACGAATTTCGATATTTTCCGAACACAATTTAACAGATGCTATTTTTAAGTTTTTCAACGAATTTTGAGGACCACCATCTCCTTCAAATCTTCAATGTCATATGGGGGTAGTTCTGTCATGAATTTGTATTTAAACGTTACAGATTTTTCTTTTTTTATTTTTTTCATTTACGATACATTTGAAAATACGATAATATGTATAAATATTCTATATACTGTTTTGTAAATGATTAATTTCATATAATGATAATTATAAATACATATTGTTTTTAACATTACTGCCATGTTAATGGATGGGCCGACCCAATTTGAGGAATTTATTGATGGATGGGCAAGATGAAGCTGTGGAGTGTTAGGGCAGTTTCTTTATGCACCTCCATAAATTGTTCCCTGCCTTCTTACATTAAGAATTTTTTCGTATTTGTCCTAACTGGTAAGTAAAAATAATTTTCGTTAGAAGTAAAAAATAATTTACGGATTATACAATTTGAAAACTTAAAAATCATTACAAGTCAAATGGTTTTCAGATCATAAAATGCAAGATGTATTTTTATTTTCAACTCTCCGACTTTTGGAAGTTACTTTTTTACTTTTGAATTAAATTCAAAAACTATTTTGATTTTTTGATTGTACAATAACTTCGAGATTACATAATAATAATAATAATAATAATAATAATAATAATAATAATGCAATTAACTTATATGGAAGTGCACGGAAACATTTATGGAGGTGCAAGAAGAACCTACTAACTATTGGACAAGGTTGGTCCAAAAGAGTGTGGAATAAGCTTTTTCTTTTCCTTCTTTTTTTTTTTTTTCTTGGAGGGGCTGTTAAAAATCTGAATCATGAAGTGGAGTGTTTCTTTCTTGGTTATGTAAATATTTTTATAATATAAATGTCACGTCTCCATAAGCTCCATCATTTGTTTCACTATATCTTGAGTTAGTTAGAGTAAATTTGATAGAGGTAATAGGCTAATTACTAAGTTTATATTGATTTATACAAAAATATTTAATAAAAAAAGTCATAGAATAGTTTGTTTTATGAGTTTTTAATTTACATACTATACGTTATACTGACTAGTTTTTTTTTTAATTCTTTTTATTACTTCTTATATTTAATAATTTATAATCCTAATTTTTTTTATCTATTATTATATATAATAATACATGTTCTGACTCAACCCAAATTCGTCTGACAATATCATTAGGAATAACCAATGGCGGATCATTATTGTGATAAGTGGAGTCATGACTCCTCAAAAAAATTTAATTCTATTTTTTATATATGTTATATATTTTTTAAAATTATATTTATATATTATTATTTTATTTATATTAAATTTAATAAAATATTTTATTTTATCACCTATTTTATATATATATATATATATATATATATATTGTATAAAAAATAAAATAAATACTAACTTGATGGACACCGGTTAATGAAGGGTAATAGGTTTTATTATTAGTAATGAGGTTCTTTTATAGTAAATAATTAAGAAATAATGAGAATAGACAGAAAGTTAAAGAGATATATTAAAAAACAAAAGATTGAAAAATACACAATATCTCTCATGAATTGAGGTTAATATCTTATTATAATTTATGTGTTTATGATTCTCTTATTAAGATGATTTTCTTAAATTAATTTTTTTTCCAAATTAGTTTGTATGATTGTAGGGATTATTTTATAAAATAGCCACTAACCCTAATTATATTTTTCCTGAAAATAGCAAATATAGATTATGAAAATTAAAATTTTTGTGTTTTCCATTGCATATGGTAAAATTTGTAGATTTTATGGATGTATCTTGGGTTCAATTACAAATTTCGTTGCACATAATGAATAACCTTGAATTGGATTAGAAATTAGAATACCCTCTATTATGTTAATTTAATGAATTAGAAAGATTATAAATTGGAAAATGCATATGAGAATCACTTTATGAAAATGATTGAAACAAAGAAAATGAAGATTTTTTTATTTAATTAGAAAAAATAATTTATATATAAAAAATATAATTTGGCACCCCTAAAGTTTTTGTCCAAGTTTCGCCACTAGGAACAACCATTGCGTTTCCGAGATTGTCCCTTTTGGAGCGTGGAGCTTCGTCACGGTTTTGTCTTTAAAAGACACCCCATAGGATAAAGGGAGGAAGGAGTATTTAAATTGTGGTTGACCTCGTCTCCTAAGTGATGTGAGACTTATTTAGTGTACCGAAACAAGCCCCCCAATTGAGGGCAAGGGGAGTTGTTGGTCCCCACAGACGGCGCCAATGTTCCGACCTGACTCAAGTTTGCTCTACAACATCATTAGGAACAACCACCGCGTTCCCGATGTATTGTCTGCTTTGGAGCGTCATGATTTTGTCCTTAAAAGGTGTCTCCGAAGGTGGAGGGAGGAAAGAGTATTTAAACTGTGTTTGACCTCGACTCCTAAGCGATGTGAGACTTATTGGGCCAGGTCGAACATTACCAACTGCCCTTTCCCATAAGAACAAACTTAACGATGTGCTTCTTCTTCTAATACTTAAAATCGTCCATCTCATGTCCAAAGGCAACCTTTCCCTCTTGTGAGCCCTTTAAGATCTGTCAACAACTTCTCTTTTACCAATCCAAGGAAATCACTATATATGGTCATAGGACTACACCTAATGACAACTCCTTAAAACCACTTGTGTTTGTATATCTCTAAACCCCAACATTGTCGGGTTGTAGAACCAAGTTGATTTTCTCAAATGTCGTTACATTGACATGTCCTGATATTTCCCTTTGTTATAACCCTTGAGGTCATCTCCTTTTAGAAAACTTGTAGTGTCTGATCCCAAACTTGTCTTTGAAGCTCCCTCAGTTCAAACACTGTTTTAGAACTCCAACATCTTCTCTCAACCTACTAACCCAAAACTTAGCTCATCGTTATACATCATCATTCAACAACTCCCTATCTCTGAGGCAAAAAGTTGTCTTAGAGGTCTCATCCAACCATCGTAAAGGTAAGCATAACAAGTTGACCTTGAATCTGCATTCCTCTATCACTATAGACACTAAACACAAACCTCAAATGCATAAACAAGCCAAACCAGGACATCTAGAGCAAAACTTCATCATTTACTGACAATAAAACCTTTCGTCTATCACCTTTCTTTCCCAAACCATTAGAATTAAGAAAGGAAAACAACCTCTGATCTAGTCATGAGTGTGTACCCTCATGACTTTATCAATATGTTTTTTGTTCTTAATACTTCAAGTTTCACAAATAGACTCCACTAAACTTGAATACTTAAACCCATAAGACATGACACCCACAACCCAAGTCTTCCTACAAATACATTAGATACGAAGAAATGTGTAGCTCCTTGTTGAAAACGTGCAGTGGAATGATTGGCGTTTGGACAAAAACCAAAGAGGGAGAGTGAATTGGGTTCTTAATAAAAATTATGCTTTTAAAATTTCCCCCTTTTAATATCAAAGTTCAATTAAAATTCTTTCTTTTATCTTAGTAAACATAATAAAATAAAGAGAGTAAGGAAGAGAAAATTGCACAAGGTATTTATACTGGTTCGGATCAAAATACCCTACATCCAGTTGTTAATCTCTAAAAAACGAGATTAACTCAATCACTAAAATAAATCACAAATACAATCACATATAAGAAATTTTAGGGCTTAGAAAACACCTCTCTTAAATTACACAAGGAATGAACACCTCATTCGAATCACACAAAGGATGATTGGCCTCTCCTAGCAACATCAACAACACTCAATCACTCAAGATCTCACTTATGAAAGTTATCGCTCTACCGACACTAGGTTTTTCAAAGTCTTCCCATAGAGAGGTCTCAAGTACTCTGATTTCTCTAACTTTTGTGTTTTTCAAATGAAAGCATAACACTTTATTTATAGAAGCCTATTTAGAAATTAGGTTTAGAATATGAAAATTTAAGTCACAATTGCCACAAATAATCGATTATCACAAAAACTTTTCTGGAAACATTTTTCTCGTTGTGATAATCTATTATTAGCTAGGATAATCTATTATCAATAGGTGATAGTCGATTATCACAGAGGTTTCTCTCAAAAGTCAATTTTAATTGAGATAATCGATTATCACTAAGAATAATCGATTATTCTAGTGAGTTTTACAAATAAATAAAATTCTCTTGATGCTCTACTACTTGGGTTTTGCCTTTTAACTCTTAACATACTAATTTAACTATTTTAAATAAAATACACATATTACAAGACTTAAACAACTAAACCCCTAAGTCTTCAATGTATCTCTTAAATCCGAGCATTCTTTTAAGTCTTCAATATTTTTCCATGCATCATCATCAAGTCTTCCATACTTCTTTATAAGTCATCATCATCAAAACTCCTTATTGAAGGAAGATGTTCATCTTCTTCTTTTTGTCAACACTCCTGAATCAAATAACACAAATACACTCTGGCCAAACAACAAGCAAGCATCTTATATAAGATTACCTAACCGTGTGGCTTTAGTACTCGTTATGGCGAATACCCTTCCAGTAGCTCTAGGTCTCTCCGCCGAAGGTATTTGAGATCGTGGTCCACCAACCACCTTCTTATTAGGACCCCTATTAGAAATGTCATCCAACAACATAATAAGAAACCACCTCTAGCTCTCTTTACACTCATTTTCCACAACAACAAAGGAAAGAGGAAAATATTGGTCATTTGGGTCCCTAACAACTGTCACTAACAACTGCCCACCATAACTGCTTTTGAGATGGCATCCATCAACACCTATGAAAGGTCTACAACCATTTTTGAAACATTTCTTGCACCCATTGAGACACATAAAACGTACCAAAACGTGGCTATAAAGTGGGTTGTGTTTGACTGATTTTAATCTTACATGTCGTTTCAACACACTCTCTTTGCAATTATGCTTCATAGTTATAAAGCAATGAATATTGCTTTTGACCATCCCTTTCTAGAATGTCCATGGCCATTTGTTTTACTTTCAACACCCTCCATATTATGATCCCAACACTATATGTCATCAATTATCTCATTTGTAATCATTTTCTCAAAATTCCTAAGTTAGTTCACAACAACTTTTGAGACTCAATCCTTGTTTGAATTCTGATTCCCAAAAACCCTACCACATGTATGCGCATCAACCAAGGTTTTCGCCCAAAATGTATGGCTTCCTTCAACTTTACTACATAAAATAAAAAAACCACACTTCTTAAGTAGCCCTCACTCTAATGTCATTATTCTTAACAAACATAATCTATTTACCATTTAAGAATGAATACTCCTTAAAAGCTTGTTTAAACTCTTTCAATGAACAAAACTCCATCCCCAATCTGAATTTGAACTCTCTTCCCATATCTAGAGCTTTAAAATAGGATGGCAATGCGGGGGGGGGGGAGGGGATGTGGGCCAGTCTTCAAGAAAATGTGCGGGCCATGCTAAGTATTTTAGCCCATTAGCCCGCTTAGGACTACCCCACTTAACCCGTAGCTTGTGTGGGCCAACGATAGGTTGATCCGTATTGGCTCGCATAACCCACATTGACTTAAATCTTTAAAATTCGATGCACCAACATAATACATTGTGTGTGTTTCTCATAAGCAAATTGTTCATTAGAGTTTTTTTCTCTAGTCCATACAAAAACAACTTCATTGTTTGTGTTTCTTACCTTGTTTTAATCTATGTCAAAGTCATTTTTATTTTCAACATACATGTACTTTGAAATTAGGAATTATAAAATTTGAATATTGCTTACATTTTTAAGAAATAGGCTTATAGATTTTTTTACTAATTTAATTAAATAGAAATAAGGTTATTAAAATTCTATACTTTGGTGAAAAAAATACAAAATAAATAATTTTTCATGTGAGTCACAGGCTAACACGCAAACCCGCGGGCTAAACATTATGCGGGGTGGGTTAGAGAAATGAGCCTGTATTTCTTATGTGGGGCGGTTTAGTTCAACCTCTTTGTAGGCCAAATGCGGGACAAGCCAACTCGCATTGTCATCCCTATTTTGAACATTGTATACTTGTGAACACCCTCTACTTCACACTCCATATCACTATCTAATTCGTTTGTATTGTATCTGTCATTTATTTCATGATTGTCACCAAATTGGTCTGTGTCAAAAGCACCAACACCTGCACTAGCCGAACACTTCATTTTTTCTTTTTGCTTTCCTAATATTTTTCCACCTTTCAAGTAAATCTCTTTTGTCCACGCATGATGTATCGTCCTTTCTAAAACCATCATCATCATCATCTCTGTGTAGTTTTTCTTCACTTTCATCTAACCCTTCCTTCCTAAATTCAACTCCTCTCTTATCACCAATGTCATCACCACCGTTGACATCCCCATCAACTATACTAGCAACCTCATTCTTAGCATCCGTAGCTTCAACCTCCACATCCTTATAATTCAAAACAACAACCTTCATCACCTCATCATTCACATCAACAACCTTCACATCCTTATCATTCACAATAGCAGCCTCAATCACCTCATCATTCACATTAGCAGGCTTTACATCCTTATCATTCACAAGAACACTCTCCACCACCTTTTCACTAATGACAATTATAGCCTCCACATCCTCCTCATTCACAACAACAACTTCCACATCCTCTTGAGCACCACCCTCAACACCACCTTACGACTATTTAACAAAATCAATTGTATCAGGTGTACTCACCACATGTTCAACATAAATCTCCACCCCCTCTTTCTTGTTTCTACATATTCAGACAATTGTAGTTTATCTCTATCTACAACAAGAGGCCTTAAATCTTTATCCATCCCACCTCTCTTTGGCTTCCACCACAATTTCAACTTCCATCATATTTGAACTCCTCTTTCGATATCGACAATGCTTCGAAGTAAGATCACCTATCATGATCCACTCCTCGCACAACAGTTTTGTTCCACACCCTGGTAAAGCGAAAACCTCCACCTTAAATGTTTCAAATTTTCCCATGTGAAAAAATAAAATTGAAAAACCCATTTGCGGCAAAAAATAACACATTAACGACAAATGTCACCAACATATTCATCACCTACGTCGTCAAACCAACAAAAACCCTAAATGAAATGAATAGAAACATTACCTTTGTCTTTAACACATGATTGCTTCGTCTTCACCATGAGAATCCTTCGTCCCAAGCAAATATCCCTTTCTCTATAAGTCGTGATTCCTTTATTGCCAACCTAACTTTGTCAAGCACGCAAAAAACCATTTGTAAGTCGTGATTCCAACTCTGGTTGCTTGCAACCCACCTCCGGTCATCAAGCCATTTCACAATTTTCTTCTCATTCACAATGCTCACAATTTCAATTTTTCACATTTCCCTCACAACAGACCTCGCGTTTTTGTGTTAGAAGATTAATTTAAAACTTATTATTTATTTATAAAAATGTAATGTTTGAATATTTAAGTATATCACCATGAGATTCAAACTCATTACTTAACTAGGTAAGGATTGTTAAAAATATTATTATGTATTTTTTTAAAAGGGTTGGTATTTCTCTAATACTTTAAATTTGGTTTCGATATTTAATGTTTTTTTTTCTCATTTTAATAGATAGCATAACAAAATGAGAAACATAAATTACGAAAAATCAACACTAAAACAATAAAGAGAAAGATAAAAATTAAATGTTGTAGATAAAGTACAAAGAAAAAACAAAAAGAACCACATTAAAAAAAATAACTTATAAATAAAGGATAATCTACACCATTCAAATGACAAATATTTCTCCAAAAATAAAATGACATACATTCCACGTTTACTTGATAAATAATGTATGCAAGTAATATACAAATGTCATTACTTAATCCTACTTCATTAATTATTTTAAGAATTATTATTATTTATTAATTCTTAAAAATTTAATTATACTTCTTTAAATTTTGCATGAATTGAATATTATCATAGAATTATAAATATTGTAAAAATTTATAATATAATATATTATAAACTTTTAAAAAATACAGATACACATGGACGATAATTGTGTAGATTCTCCTTTAATTTGACATAATAAATACATTTGAGTTTATTTAAAAACTAGAAATATATAAAAGTATAATTTATAAAAATGGTAAATAATACTATCTTTATGAATAAAAAATAAAAAAAATTATCCAAAAAAATTGCCTAACTACATCGAGTACCAGTCATTATCACACTTGTTGAATTAAGGACATGCATGCCTAAATATCAGCCTAAATCCTGGAATCAAGTACAACATCTAATTCAAGTTGTCATTCACTGTCCTAGAGATATTTGTTCAACTCTCTTAACACCGTTACAGGGATTTAGAAAAAAGAGAGGATATATTTAAATCATAAATAGTTAAATATATGGTCAGATAAATTATGCATATTTTAATTATTTTCTGCTTAATTAAATGTTTTAAACACATCCTTCAATGAGATTGAGTATATTTTAATTTTCTTTTACATAATTTCATGTTTTCAAACACATCTTTTAATGAACTTGTGGTAATCCAAAAGTTTGGACCAATGAACTCAATATTGGGTTCACGTACGAATGAACTCAATGTGAATTTGGTAAACATGCATATTTCATAAAACTTATTTTGATGAGTTTATCTAATAAATGAAAATTTTCATATACAAAAATAAAGTTAACATCTTTCATAACTAAAAATAGTTTATATCTAAGTTAAGATAAATTTAAATATTTATCAGAAATTATGTAAATGAATTTCTGCACATTCATTGTACATAAATTGTTTTATGCTTTTATTAGGGGTGATTATGGATTAGATTTTTAATGATCTAATCCAAATCTATTTTTTCAGAAAGATTGAATTTTTTTAAAATTTAGATCCAAATATTTGGATCAAGCTTAAATCCAGATTCAAATATTTGGATCAAGTTCAAAATTCAAAATTCATTTTTCATAAAATAAATTTAAATTAAATTTTCTAAAACTTGTGTCCATATGGCCGACACCATAGAATTTGACAGATTTTTTGTCGGGGCCAACGAGGCCAAATTTCACCATGGGATGGACTTGGCTTACCTTCGGTCGGGGTCAACTCAGTCAAATTTTGTTTAGGGTCAACTCGGCCAAATTCGATCGAATTTCGGTTGAGGACGACGTGACCAAATTTGGGCCAATGTTGACTCGAAAAAATTTTAGTCGAGATCGACTTGACTAGATTTGACCCAATTTCGGCAAAAGCCAATTTTGCCTAATACGACCAAATTTTGGTTAAAGCCGACTTGGCCAAATATGGCCACATTTGGGCTAAGGTCTGATCAGTCAAATTTTGGTTAGGGTTGACTTTCTAAATTCGTTGGTCGGGACCGACTCGACTGAATATGGCCAATTTCCGATCACAACCGACTCAGTTGAATACAGTCAAATTTCGTTCGGGACTTACTCGATCGAATACGACTAAATTTGGGCAAGGGTCGACTCAACCAAATTTTGGTCATGACCAACTCAACTGAATTCGGCCAAATTTAGGTCAGGACCGACTTGCCTGAATATCACCAAATTTTGGTCGTGATCGACTCTGCCGAATACGACCAAATTCAGATCTTGACCAACTCGGTCAAATTTTGGTCGAGACCAACACGACCGAATTTTGACCGGAGCCGACTTGACTGAATTCGGCCAAATTTCGGTCGTGGCCGACTCGGTTGAATACAGCCAAATTTTGATCGTGACCGACTCATTTGAATACGACCAAATTTCATCGTAGGTCATCTCAGCCGAATACATCCAAATTTGGGCCAGGGCCGACTCGACCAAATCTTATTCGGGGCCAACTCGATTGAATTCTACCAAATTTTGACTAGAGCTAACTAGGCTGAATATAACCAAATCTGGTCGCGATTGTTTCGACCGAATACAGTCAAATTTTGTCTAGGTCGACTCAGCCCAATGCAGTCAAATTTGGGTAGGGATGAACTCAACCGAATACTTCCAAATTTTGTCCAGGATCAGCTGCGCCAAATTTCGATCGGGACCGACTTGACTGAATTTGGCTGAATTCGGCCAAATTTCGTATAGGATCACGCCAACTCAATCAAATACGACTAAATTTGGGTTAATCCGTCTCAACATTTAACCTAACCAAACCAAAAATATAAATTGAAAATTTGTATTGGATATTTTAGATTATCCATTTTGAAAATCTAGATTTAGAGAATGAATATCCAATCTATAAAATATATAAAATGTAGATCAAATTGATATCCAGGCCAATAAAATGAATTTTAAATAGATTGAATTTTTAATAAAATGAATATTAAATGGATTAAATCATAGAAAAAGTAAATTAAATGATGAAAATTGGATTTTTGTCTTTTTACTATTTTGTAAATTCTAATGGAGTAGTTGGAACGAAAATGATGATAATTTCCTACAAAAATCATTTAACAACACAATTTTTACTTTTATTACGTCACATGTTTTATAACAAGAAAAAAAACTTTTTCTATCATTGTTATAGTCAAGAGCAAAATCGTACTACATAAAAATAAAATAAATCAATAGCAAGTACTTGTATTAGAGTTTAAACAAATTTATTTTAAAAGAGGGATTTGTTCCTTTCAAACATGCAAATTCAACGTTGTTATAATATATCTTAATTATATAAGTCTCAAATTGATTATCAAAGCATGACCAAATCAATTGCAAAAATTAATGTGGATAAACTTTGCAGAATTTTATCAGCTTGAAGATCCATATCACAAAAGTATAAAATATTTCAACATGTCATTTAATACGTTTCGAAAACGTCAACGTATTACCAAAACAAATCCCATAGCGCAATTTGTAGACAAAGAATATTAACAAAATTAGGGTGTGAACTTAGATATATGAGTTTGGGAATAGCAACTCCGATTGGGCCTTCCTTTGTACACGGTCTTCGTTTAACCGGTGAGAAAGAAAACGTTTCCCCTTCTGCAGGTCTTGCTTCAGATCCCAATTTTCCAACACATTCTTCCCTTGGTCATGAATAATACCATTGCTTCAACCCTCCAACTTCATTCTCCTTCACCTTCCTTCAGATTCCGCAGATAGAGCCGCACACGAAGAGACACAACTTTCTCTCTCTCTGCATTATGGATTCTCCCTTTCCGCTTCTGCTTCTGCTCTTCCTCTGCCTCTCTCCCATTCCTTCATTCTCCATTGAGAATTTCCACCAAGCGTGAGTATTGCTTAATTCTCCATTCCTTTCGCTTTCTGCCATATTCAACTTCTATTCAGCTCTCTTTCCTATTTCCGAGATCTGAGCCTCCAAAACTTTGTTTTTCTTCACCTTTTAGATCCTTGATATGCTTACATTGTTTTCCGCAATGCTAAAACTGTTTCACACAAACAGGAAGGGTGATGGCAGGGATTTTTGCCAGTAACGTGTGAGATATGTTGATTGTACGTTGACTTGTAGGCATGCTGAATAATTCAGAACACGAATATAAGGAAAAGAGACACTACAGACTTGTGGCCACAACGAGAGAGAGAGCATTTTCGAATTTGTGCTTTCCCTCAGATGTGTGTTGATATTTGTAGATTTAGTACGGTGTTGTTTTCGCATTAGAGTTGTGCCAACGATAACGTGCACTGTGTGCGTATATCCGTTTGGAGTATGGGACTCGTTTGTTGTTATTATTAATGATTTATGCATGTAGTGAACAACTTTCTTTGATCTATTGTTATTCTTTGTCTGTTCCCAAACGTGGTTTTAGTGACCTTCTCTAGGGCGTTGTACTGCTGAGTTTCTTTCTTTTCCTTATGTGGAGTGCGTTTTTAATTTTGGTTTCACGTTGTGGGGAATTTTACTTATTCTTGCCATTTTTTGTATGCGCAGCTTTCCCATTGTGGAACCTGATCCTGGTCACACAAAACTTCGTCTTTCAAGAGAAGGTTTGGAGGCTATCGAGAGAATAACCAACCCCATTGCTGCAGTGGCGGTATGTTTTACTGAAACTGTAAAGCTTGCTTTATCTGTGTTTTAGACTTACGCCTGCTGTTTATGCGGATGAGTGTCATCCTTGTTGACAATTCCTTACTACTGTGTTTGTCACATAAGGCTGATAAATATGTAAACATTTGATCTATTTTGTTTGTTCTAACACTTGATAGGCAGCAGTAGGCCGTAGATTCTACTTGAAACATGAATGTAATGTTAAAGGCATTTGGCCTTCTGCACTTGATACAGAGTGTGGTCATATAAAGATATTTGAATGAATTAATCTTTTAAGAATTATTCCTGTACAAGTGTTTTTCTAAGTGTGGATGTTTTGATATTTCATAAATTAAGATGATCATTTCCTTCCCTATAAGATGAGACAAAAAAACTTCTCAAGAGATTAAAATTTATGGAAGGTTCAAAAACTACACATGTTGATGATCCAGTCTCTCCCCGCCTCCATATGCTGTGAGTCTTGATATTTGTTCCCTAAACTATTTTCAGTTTTACACTTCGTCTTCAAATCCGGACCATCAGGTCATATTATGAGAGGAAAGGACAAAATCAATTATGTTAAGATCCTCTGTCGTTCATGTAGGGTCCATCAATTTTGCTAGTGTCTCTCTCTTATGACATGGACATGGACATGAGTACCTTACATTACCCTCCCATCTTAGTAAGTAATGTGAGAGAATCGTAATCATTTATCTTTTCAAGAGTGTTTAAATAGTTTAAATGCTAGGTAAGTGTAAGTCTACCAGTTCAGGAGTGAAGCCATATTTGTCATTTTTCATTCCTTTCCCCTCATTGTATTTTTGTCTGTGATTGAATTGTTTTATTGTGTTATAGTTTCACTATAGGAACCTATATAACTGCTTCCTAATTGATAATTATTTTAATGTTATTGGTAATCACACAACATCAATTTTTATTAGTGATTCATACTGAAGTAAACTTGCGCAGTATTGAAGAAATGTTGTTAATTCACTGTCTACCTCTTTATGGGCTCAGCTTTTATCTTTTTATGGTTCTTTTTATCAGGTGATTGGGCCGTATCGTTCTGGAAAATCTTTTTTGCTTAATCAACTTCTCTCTCTTTCTTGTTACGAAGGTGTATCTTTTATAGCTACTAGATTTTTCCCACAATACCCATATTTTGGGATTGTTTTGGAATATATGTTTGGTTGAAAGGTTTAACGTGATATTTTTATTTTGCTAGGATTTGGTGTTGGGCACATGCGTGACACCAAGACAAAAGGTAGGTAGAGATTGCCATTTTTCGTATGATATACTTAATTGGATATAGTATTTTGAAATATATTTTTAATCTTTTGGTTCACTCGTTCAGGAATATGGGTTTGGGGAACACCTATAGATTTGGACATTAATGGAGTAAGAACTTCTGTCTTTTACCTTGACACCGAAGGATTTGAAAGTGTGGGGAAGTCCAATGTATATGATGATCGGTAATTGCTTTTTGAGCATGCATGCTGTTTTCTGTGTTGAATGGTATGTGTGATTTTTTTGTTGACTTTCTTTTGCAGGATATTTGCTCTGGCAACTGTCTTGAGTTCTGTGCTTATATATAATTTGCCTGAGACGGTTAGTAATTGCTGTCATCTCCCAATTTCTTGTTTATTGCTGGTGTTTATCATGTAATGTCAAATGCACAACAGAATTGGTATCAGGGATGCTTTTAAAGCGAGGATACTGAGTATGGGTTGGAGAAAGGATTTGGGAACCCATGAAATTGAAGCATGTGCACTCATTAAATTTATATATTAATAATTTGATGACTGATTCTAATATTATAAATACTCCTATGATGTACTAGATTGGTTATATTTAGGGTTTTACAATGTTTAGACTTCTGTAGATTTGCTAGGATTTCTAGACACCTAATAAAAACTAAAGCTAGAAATTACCCAGTTCCCAAATATTAGCTGTTATTTTGAATATATACTGTGTTGAGAACTATATTGATAATTAGTTAGTTTGAACTTTGGGCAATGTACATTTAAGTACAAGAGGGAAATACTTTGAAATACCAGAGTGAGAGAGAGAGAGGTGTCTTTCTCTCCTTCCTTCTTGGCTTCCGGTTTTGTGACTTCTAACCAGGTATCTCTGTTCACCCATTTTTTGGCCCACTTTCATCTACAAATTACCTTATTCCAATGTGGGCAGAATAAATATACCTGGTATTTACAATTCTAAAAATTTGTAACAAATTGGGCATTGCACCTTCTGTCTGAACGATTGAGAACAGATAAGTTTTTTGTTTTTGAATAAAATGTTCTGATATCAAGTTTCAACTTGTTAGAAACTGAATAGTCTTGAACTCTTCAATTTTAGGTCAGACTGAAATGTTAATTTTGTGTGTTCAGATACGTGAAGCTGACATCTCTAGACTCTCTTTTGCGGTCGAGCTAGCTGAAGAATTTTATGGGAGGTCTGCATTTTGATAAACTTTTTGTTTGTTATTGATAATTTTATCTTGAATTATCAATGCTGCTCTCCCTGTCCCTTTAATATTGCTCTGTAAAACCACTTCTTTTGGGGTTAAGTCATAGTTACTAACTTGTTTGTTTAATTTGCAAATTTTTCTCATCCTAAATATGCAACTCCTGTGTGTTGAACAGAGTGAAGGTAAGCCAAGGCCTTAGAGTTGTTATCTAATATTCCTTTCTTTGTATTTTTTTAATGCAAACTTTGTCATTGATAAATTGATTTATATTTGAATGTTTGGATATTTTATAGGGTCAAGATGTTGCATTTGAACCTGCTAAGCTGTTATGGCTCATCCAACGTGATTTTTTACGTAAGTTAACTTGGTACAGAAATTGGAGACTTAGAGCTGAGGGAAAAACTTGCTTGAGAGTCAGCAAGTCAGGCTTGTAATTATATAATTACAATAAGACAAGATAGATCCCAAAAAATATGGAAAGAGTTATACATAATCAGGAAAATATTCGAGCCTAATTATGTATACAATGAAAATTAAAGGAGATATTTACAGCAAACAACAAATATTCTAACATCTCAGTATTCTCAGCCTTTATCAATCAAATTTACAAAGAAACTTGGTCCAATCTCTTACATCCCATATAATCTCAAGATAGTCCTTTAAGTTGGTGCATATAAGTTGCATACATCTAACTTGCTATGTATGTAAGACATTCTTTGCCTGTCAAGAAATTTGTAGTTTAAGCGGGTTGATAATTGGAACTAATAAAAGACATAATGGGATTAATCCAATTTTGTTTTATTTTTCTTGTGAAACAATACGAGTAGAAGCAATTTGCATTGTGAAAGGAACTTGGGTATTATAGGGTGTTCAAGTCCCACATTGAGTTGTATGGGATGCTCGGTAGAGTATTTAAGTGTTTGATTCTTCTCTCTTTATAGCTAGCTTTTGAGGGTGAGTTGCTCTTGTGCTTGGGTACTTGCTAATGGATATTGGAGCTGGTTGTCGGTGTCTAGCAAAAAGCTATCTATCAAGGGTTTTGATTAGTGTCATATAGTGAAAGCTGTCGAGATGTCAGCTCTTATGGGTGATGCTATGATAGGAACTTGGGTATCATGGAGGCCCAAGTCACTACTGGCAAAGCTAAAGACGAGTTGAGGATTCTGCTCTTTCTTGTGAACTTAAACCGAAGGAAAATTAGTTAGAATTTGGTTTTGGATGGTTCATAATTCTTATGATAGCCATGAAAAGTGTAGCTCGTGCAAATATTGTCTAGCTTTTCCACAATCTTAGATAGTTGATAATTGGTCATAAGGAATTTATATTCACCAATTACATACTGAGTCTATTGAAATATGGTGGAAGTCCATTTTCAGTCTTGTAGAGGGTGGCTAGGTTGAGAGCAACAACACAGCTGCTGGGTTTTACTACAATGAACACTTCATGATTTCTTTCCTTTCATAGCACATGGTTTTACAACGAATCCTTTGGTATTTTTGAATCAATGGACTGCCACAAATGTGACAAGTTGACAGTCAGCTCGTCCCATATTCAGAATACATAACCATGGAAACATTCTAGCCACAACGAAATATAACAAATGAGATTATTAATGGGAATCAATAAATAGTTGAACATAGCCTCAGCTTGTATCAATCATGTCCACAACGAAATCTCACAGGCAATGTCACATAATTTAGATAGAATCTGAAGAAGTTAATTAATAATTTTGTTACTCCTGTTTTATTTTCTATGACACGTCTTTTATCCCTCTTGTTCCCGGTCACCAATCTGCCATCCCATTAAATGCTTGAGTTAGTAATGGATTGTAGGCATCACATACCTTGTTACTGCACTTGTCAATTATTAGAGACATAATAAAATCATTCACAAGTCTTCACCTCACATATTAAGCTTTAGGATTGTTGGTCCTTGATATGATGTTAGAGCTTTTGATTAAGTAGCCAAAAGTTTGATCCTTGCAATCCATTTTTGTTTGAAATAAAATTTGAGTTTCGACATATGGTAAAAATAGGCTTGTGAATTGACTTCTTCTAGCTCAAAGTGCTTGCGTAAGCAGCCAGTTATATGTGAATGGACAAGAAATGTGATATTTTCCTTAATTGTCTACAGAAGGGAAATCGGTCCAAGAAATGGTGAATGAAGCTCTCAAAAGAGTCCCCAATACTGATGGTTTGTTTACACCACTTGTTTGCATAAAATTTACTTTTTCCATGGCATGGGTTTCCATTTGTTTTAAATTCATTGATCTGATGGAAGGTTTTCTTACTACTTAATTGCAGGGAACAAAAATATTGATGTGGTATTTTATCTTCTAAATTCAGTTTCCAATTATCAGTAAAATAGTACAGTCTGGGATTGAATATTTTCTATAACACTAAAAGTCAACTCCATCAGGTCAATCAAATCCGAGATTCATTGGCTGTTATGGGTGACAACAGCACTGCCTTTAGCTTACCGCAAGTATGTCCGGTCCCTTTGTTCAAATTTTCTTTGATTCCCTTCTTTTTCAACCCAAATTTGGTGTTCCTTATCTTGATTTCTGTTATATGGAGCTATGAGCGTAAATAAAATGGCATGAAGATGGAATCTATTGTAGTTATATATTAACTACCCTATTGTACGTCATATATGTGGCAAAGAAAAATAACAATGTTTTAAGTTTATCTGACAGTAACATGTTGCCTGTGTGGTTTTCTTCGAGCTATCACAAGAAAAATCTCGCGTATTCTGCTGTGGACACTATTGTCTTCTCATTTCAATGTCTTGATTTAGGATTTAGAAGATAAACTTACAAATGATATTAGTGTCCAAACTTGGACCATTAGGCGCATAACCATTTTTCATCCCTATTGTGTTATCTTCTGCTTAGTTCTGAAATGTATTTGAGGAGCACCAGTGGCAGGTTAAGCCTATAAGGCATAAAGGCTGAGTTCTTTATTTGTATTGTTATTTAACTGCTCTCTTTATTAGGATTGTGTCATTGGGAAAAACCTTTGGCTTTTTTGGTCATGAAGAATGATATTGTAGTATTGGAAGTAGTTTATTTCTGACAAACGAGTTTAGGTGTTTTCTCAATTAATAATTATATATAGTTTTTTTTTTTATTCACCTGTCTGGCATAGTAGTTGCCATCTATGTATGCATATTTCTTGATGGAAAGTTTATGAATATGTTATGTAGTCTTTAATTTTGATAAAACCATTTCTGAATTGATATATCTAATCGTCGAGGCTTGATGTTAACAGCCACATCTTCAGCGGACAAAGCTTTGTGATATGAAGGATATGGAGCTCGATCAATTATATGTCAAGAGAAGGGAGCAATTGAAAGAGCTTGTTGCTAGCATAATCTCTCCAAAGATTGTACAGGGAAAGACTCTAACTGGAAAGGAGTTTGTCTCCTTTTTAGAGCAGGTACTTCATTTTGGATGTTCCTATTAGAGGAGAGAGTAATAACAAATTGATCATAATTGTGTATGGAGTGAAGTATCAAAATATTTACAGAGTGTACACGTTTCTTTTAATAATAATCAATGGAGAAACTTTAAAGAAGACTCTGCATGTTCTTCGATCTCGTAATTATTGTACAATAGAATTTGCAGATCAATTACGTAGGACAAATGATGGCTGAATCATTCATTGTGATATGCTTCTCTTTTCATCCTTTATGTAATTATTGGTTTTCTTAAAGAGAATGAATCAATATGTGAAGCAGTTATACTTCAAGTTTTTGAATGTCTTCTGCAATTGTTTTCATTGGTGAGAGTATAATTAATTTATTCCTAATATTTTTCTAAACTTGACACTTAACGAGGTGCTCATATTTTACCGTTTTCTCTTTCTCTTACAAGAATCTTTATTTTGTGAGTATTTCACTCGTCATTTCTATTATGGTCAGATTTAGATTAATGATTAAATGAATTAATGCTTTTGATGTGACTTCATTCTGTGAATCTCCATTACACCACTTATTTTATCTTTTCATATTTAGATACTTGAAGCCTTGAACAAAGGAGAAATTCCATCAACAGGCTCTCTCGTTGAGGTTTTCAACAAGAATATTCTTGAGAAATGTCTGAAGTTATACAGTGAAAAGATGGCAACGGTAGTTCTACCTCTTACTGAGGAATCTCTGCAAGGGGCCCATAATAGGACTAAAGATGAAGTCCTGCAAGTTTTTGATCAGCAGCATTTTGGTCGTCACCATGCAAAGAAATCAGTTGTGCAGCTGGATGAAGAAATCCAACAGGTAGCGTTTGAATTATTATAGTAGGCTGAAGGCTCAAAATATCCTTGGTTTATTTCTGTTATTGAAGTTGTATTAGCAAAAGCTAGTTCAGTGGTTTTCTCTGTCAAATGTATTTTATGTTTTTAGTTTAAAATGGTTCTTTCCAAAATTAAATGAATTAAGTTAATAAATAAATTCTCTTTACTGGTATTTTATATGTTTGGAAAATAACAAAGATCTTGTGGGCTAATTGAATCTTATCATAGCGTGCACAGTGGTAGAGTCAGAACAGTGAGATTGTAAGGAATTGTACCTAGTAAAATATACCATATTAGGGTTATACTTGTTGATTTGGTGACTCTGGACATTTGCTCCGCTCTTCCCTGATCCTGGAATTCGAATCTGATGATTTAAACTTAAAATTTGTTGGGGATAATTATGCAGGTGTATAAGCATGTTGTTGTGCAAAATGAGCTTCAATCTTCAAAGCTGTGTGAAGGTCTGTACACCAGATGTGAGGACAAAATGGATCAACTTCAAGTTCTCAAACTTCCTTCCTTGGCAAAATTTAATGCAGGTTTCCTGCAATGCAATAATAGTTTTAAGCATGAATGTGTTGGACCTTCGAAAGCAAAATATGAGCAACGCATGATGAAGGTCTGATAAATTAACAGTGTTTTTTTTTCTCTCTAGTTTATCACTTGCGGGGGTTATGTTTGTCATTATTACCTTATGTATTTACTTGAACATCGGAGTTTAAGGTGTCTTATCTCAGTATACAAAAATAATTAATTTCATGTGTCTGTCTGTATCACTCTATTACCTGCAAGGCTTATTCTTTGTTATTATTACCTTTTGTATTTAACTTAACGTTGGAGTTCACAGCCTCATCTCAGTACGTAAAAATGATAATTTCGTATTTTCTGTCAGTCTGTGTCTCTATTCTTAGTGTAGGTAACAGTATTCCTTATATATTTCAAGTTGACCAGTTTGGCCATATTGGGCTTACTTAACATTAAAAATGGAACTATTGCAATTCTCCACGGAGTAACTAAATTTTGCTAATTCTTAATTTCCCTGAATGAGAGATTGGTTCAAATTCTTATGTTTTTTGTTGTAACTAATGGCTATGCAGATGTTGGGGAAGTCTCGGTCTCTGTTTATAAAGGATTACAACCAAAGACTCTTCAATTGGTTGGTGGCCTTCTCTCTAGTTATGGTAGTGATTGGCCGCTTTTTTATAAAATTCATTTTGATTGAAATTGGAGCATGGGCACTCTTCATATTTTTGGAGACATACACAAGAATGTTTTGGTCAGCAGAGGCACTTTACTATAACCCAGTTTGGCATTTCATAGTTGCAACTTGGGAAACTGTGGTTTACAGCCCTGTCCTGGATCTTGACAGGTAATTTGAACCTTTTCCTTTGCCTCCTCGAATTGAATTTATGTCAAAACCTTTGTATCAGTTGCTATTAAAATCCACTTTAGATATGATTGGTTAGTGTTAAATTTCTGCATTTCATTCATGCTAATGAAAAGTTGAAAGCAAGAAACCTAGGGGTGATAGAAAACATGTAAATGCATTAGTTTCACTTTCTTTTGCCCGAATTCCACCTTAGTTCGATTTTTCTATACATGATAATTGTTATTAAAAGTAATCTGTTCCATGCTTGTCTTTAACGATGATCACCTATCTTGTTTGAGTTTTTGTGCAATGATGGTATATTTGTATTGATATATAATACTTTTGGTGATAAAAACAGATGGGCTATTCCTATAGGTGCAGTGCTGTTTTTGTTTATTCTTTATTGGCGGTGTTTTGGGAAAAGGAAACATGGTTCCCAGTGGCTATTACCTTTATACAGAAACAATAAAAATGGTTCTAATCGACCACGAACAGACTAAATCTGTGATGATGGTTGCAGTTAGCGGCGTGTTTCAAGAGTTTGGCATGCTGCTCTGCAATTTGTTGTTCTATATGGCGAGCTATTTATTTTATTTTTACTTGGAGCTCGCTGGCCCCTTCATCTCGAAAAGGTTCTTCTGCCGACTGTAAAAAAAGGTGAACCGAGGGTGACTGACCTCTAAAGTAACTTCTACGACTTTGGCCCCTCACAGATGTTCTTTGTTGCCACAATGGCACTGTATCTGATTTTATTTCTGTATCATTTCCCAATTACTTATATAGGATTGTAGAGTAAATTACATGTTATATACAATGTGCTGTGCCACAATCATGTGTTGTCGTGTAAACTGGTAAATTTAAAGTAGAAAGGAAAAAATGTTTATTCTTTTTTCTTGTTTGCAGTTGGTAAGTAAGCGATCCCTGATATCACAACGTACTCGGGGGTTTATCCACGTTGCGGGATGGGGAATACCTCCACAGTTACATTCTTTTTGATGTTAGTAATTCAATACTGTAATTTCTGTAAAACTAGCATTAATGGTGTTATTAAATAAAAATCCTATAATATATATATATATATATATATATATATATATATATATATATATATATATATATATATATATCATGCTTTAATGTTAATATTGTTTACAACTAAATATTGATTTGATATTTAAAGGGTTAAATATGTTTTTTGTTTCTTGATTTTTGGTGAAAATTAAAATTAGTCTTTTTTCAAAATTTTAGTTTAATTTAGTTTCTTAATTTTAAAAATACATGAATTTAGTCTTTTTAATCAAATTTTATTAAATTTATTTAACTTTTCAAACAGTTAAAGTTTAAATATATCAAACAATACAAAGAACTAAAATGTTATCATTAAAAATGTTTGAAATGTTAAATTATTTAGGAATAAAACAATAAAGGAAAAACTAAAGGAGGGAAAAATAAATGATATAAGAATTTAATGTGGTTACGATGTGTATGCTTACGTTAAATATTTTATTTTTGTGTGTATCTCAAGTTTTACATAGGTTGCTTGTATAGCAAAATAGATAGATAACCACTTCTTATAATACTAAGCGATGTGAAATTAAATCAAGCACTATAATATTAACAATTCTTTCACTTGGAGTTTGATTTACATTACCATCTAGTATAGTAATTTCATCATCAATTTACTTGAAGCTGAGGCAATGCAAAGCCTCAACTTATTTGTTGGGATAGTCTTGGTCAACATATCAGTTGCATTCTTTACACTTGGAATCTTCAACATAAACAAGTCTCCATCATATATCAGGTTTCTAATAAAATGATACTTCAATTCAATGTGCTTGCATCTAGAATTAAAAATTAGATTTTTAGCAAGACAAATAACACTTTGACTGTCATTGAACAACGGAGAGTCAACTTCTTTTAGAAGGTTCTTTAACCACATCATCTCCCTCGTTGCTTCTGAGATAACTACATACTCAATTTTAGTATTTGAAGGGGAAACTCATCCTTAAAGTTTATACTTCCAACTAATAGTTGTAGCACCCAATTTAAAAGTGTAACTTGTTGTGCTCTTTCTACCATCCAGATTAGCTCCCAAGTCTGCATCAAAAAACCATTGTAAAGTGAGATTACTTCTTTTAAAAGACAAATGCATATTTGAAGTGCCCTTCAAATATCTCAATATCCACTTCACACCTTCCCAATGCTTTTTTTTCTGGATTTGATAAAAACCTATTCACAACTCCCAGTGCATGTGCCATGTTAGGTCTGGTGTAAACCATAACATACATTAAGCTCCCTATTACATGTGCATATGGCACTTTAGACATGTGACTTTCTTCTTCCTCTGTCTGAGAAGATTGTCTTTTTGAAAACTTTAAGTGAGTTCCTAAAGGTGTATTCTTGGTTTTAGCATTTCCAACATTAAATCTACTGAGCAAATTTTCTATATATTTTTTCTGAGATAAGTTCAGAATACCTTCGGATCTATCCCTAGAGATTCTCATACCAAGAATTTGCTTGGCTGGACCAAGATCCTTCATTTCAAAATTTTCTGATAATTGTTTCTTCAGTCTGTAAATTTATGCCATATTAGCACCAACAATCAACTGCTCTAGATGAAGATTTTCTACAACTAGTATACTCTAGATAACTTTGATGGTCCTCTATTTATGGATAGGTTGTTGTGTTTATTGCGTTTGCCCAAAATACCTTGGGTAATCCTGATTGAATTGTCATACATCTTACTATCTCATCTAAGGTTCTATTCATTCTTTCTGCCACACTGATTTTTTCTGGTGCCCTTGGAACTATCTTGATCATTCTGATCCCATTCTCTAAACAAAACTCTTTAAATGGACTACTGCCATATTCTCCTCCATTATCAGACTTAAAACATTTAACCTTTAAACCTCTTTCAGTGTCAACCTCCTTTTTCCACCTTTTAAACACAAAAAACAAATCATATTTATTTGTAAGAAAATAGATCCATAGCTTTCTCTTGGAGTCATTAATGAAGGTTACATAATACTGTGAACCTCTAAGGGATTTCATTAGAGCTAACCCCCAAACATTTGTATGCACTAGTTGTAGTTTTTCAACTTTAGACGTCTTACTTGTTTTGAAGAAGCTAACATTTTTTTTGCTTTCCAAAGATACAATGTTCGCAGGGTCCAACGTCAACATGCTTCAAGTTAGGTATTTTACATTTTGAGATTAAGAGCTTCATTCCTTTCTCATTCATATGCCCAAGCCTTTGATGCCACAAAAGGGAATTGTTGTCAACTTTTGCAACTAATATCATATCTTCATATGCAATCATGTAAAAAGATCCTAGCTTCTTTCCATGAATAACAACAAGATTACCTTTCATTACCTTCCAATGTCTGTCTCCAAAAGTGGTGTAATGTCCCTCGTCATTCAACTGGCCTATATATATATATATATATATATATTAAGTTTATCTTTAAAGCAAGAATATGTCTGACATTATTCAAAGTCCACACGGTTCCATTAGAGGTTCTGATATTAATATCATCTCTTCCTATAATATTAAGAGATTTTCCATCTGCAAAGTAGAACTTCCCAAACTTTTCTAAAACATAGTTAGATAATAGTTCTAAGGAAGATGTAATATGAAATGACGCACCTGAGTATATAATCCATGAGTCAATAGAACTATCTAAACTACATAATTGTACATCTTCAATTTCATCAATTGTTGCATTTGCTGAGTGATCATCATCTTGCTTCTTTTTGTTGTTGTGCTTCCTTGAAACCCTACATTGATTTGTAAAGTGACCATTTTTTCTAACAATTCCAACAAGTGATATCATTCCAGACTTTTGTTTGTGATCTCCCTCTAGACATTGATCTGTCTCGGCCTTGATCACGACCTTTCTGGCTACTGTTTCCTCTAGTTTCAATACTTAATGTTGAACCAAAATTAGAACTGGAAGATTCCACTAAACTTTTCCTTCTAACATCTTAGTTTAAGATCAAGTTGTGGATGTTATCAAGCTTCAACTTGCTATTACTTGCAAAATTACTAACTGCAGTAACAATTGCACTCCAGCATTTCGAAAGAGATGATAATAAAATTATGGCTTTCACCTTATCATCAAATGTTATCTTCACTGATGTCAACTGCGCAATAATTGTATTAAATTCACTAATATGATTAGTAGCTGAGTTACCTTCACCAACTTTGAGGTTGACTAGCCTGCGAATCAAATTCTCGTTATTGGCTACAAATGGCTTCTCAAACATATTTGACAATGCCTACATTAAATCTACTGTTATTTTCTCGCTCATGATGTTGAACGCAACATTCTTGGCTAATGTTAGTTGGATCACACTGAGTGTTTGCCGATCTAAGAACTCCCATTCTGGCTGCTCCATGTTGTTTGGCTTTTGTCCTGTTAAGGGTAGATACAACTTCTTCTAATATTGGTAGTCCTCTATCTGCATCTTCCAAAACCCGAAGTCACTGCCATCAAACTTCTCAATCCTCACCTTCCCTTCTTCCCATGCCATTGCTCTCGTTGATTTCAAAGAAAGCTCCCACTACTTCTCTAAACTCATACAAAGCTACAACCACATAACATACTAAGAAAATGGCTCTTAATACCAATTGTTAGGTATAAGACAACAAAGTAAAGAATAAAGGAGAGAAAAATAAATGACACAAGAATTTAGCGTGGTTTAGCATACAATGTGTATGCCTACATCCACGATTACACTAGGAAGTATTTTATTTCTATGTGTATCTCAAGCTTTACATAGGGTTGCTTATATAGAAAAATAGATAACTACATCTCACAATACTTAGCAATGTGAGACTAAATCAAACACTATAATACTAATAAAATAAACTTCACAAAATTTGGTTAAAAGGACTAAATTCATGCATTTCTAATGTTTGGAGATTAAATTGGGCTAAAGATTCAAGGAGGAATTTTCTTCATTTTTAAAATAATTAGTCTGGATGAAGTAATTGAAGTATTTTAAATTTCAATTTTCTTTTTTGGATAAAATAATGTGATTTCTATTTTGCGGCTAACTCAATTCTACCGTTGAGTCTAACTTAATTTAACTTGACCTTGGATTTGGTACGACTCGTCTTGACTTGTGATTCAAGTTGACCTTCAACTCGACTCAACCTTTGACCCGACTCAAACTTTAGCCTCGGCTGGCTCGACCTTTAGGCCTACCCGACTCGTCTAGACCTTCAATTCAGTTAGATCCGACTCGGCTCAATTTGACCTACGACCCATGCCGACCCAACTCGACCTTCAGCCTGGGTTAACCCAGTTCGAGCTTCGACCTAGGCCAAGCCAACTCGAGTCGACCTTTTGTCCGACTTGATTCAACTTTTTGGACCTATAGAGATTTTTTTTGTCCTAACCAATGAGCAATTCCACAACTTGAGGAATTTCAATTTCATTCTTTTTTGAGTGAATTTCAAATTATAGTATTTTAGTTATTTGAAATACCTTCTTAAAATTTCTCAATTTCAATTTCCTTTTAATTTTGTCATCCAAACATATCATTTTTCTAGAAAGAATTTCAAATTTTCTAAATAAATAAATAAATTACTCTCTTAAATTGCCTCATCCAAACACACAATAAGTGAATAATTATTACATTTAAGTGACAAAGGTGATGTAAACACAGATGGAGTAACTTCAAGCAACCACCAAAGCAGTTAGTGCAAGACAAGAGGAGATAGAAAGAAGAATAAAAAGACGAACGAAATCGGTTCATTCTCACCACATAGGTGACGATGAGCTAGAAGTAATACCTAGAAGAAATGGTCAGAATCCCCGAAACAGGAGAGAAGAGGCACGTAATTTTCAACCAAGGAGAGGAAGGTGGATTGACCCTGAGCGAGACAATAGAAGAGAAAAGATACTAGTCAAACTTCCTAAATTTAAAGGAACTAATGATCCTGAAGTTTATATAGTCTGGGAGATAAAGTTTGACCATATCTTCAGTTCTTATGATTATGAGGGTGAAGATACATTAACTATGGCCAACTTGGACACTATGAATTGGTCGAAACAAATCACCTTAGATATAGCTAAGGAAAAAAGATTACCAATTAATTCATGGGCACAACTGAAGGAAGCTATAAGGGAGAGATGTGTACCTCCTTATTACAAGAAGGAGCTTTTCAACAAAATGCAACGCCTGACACAAGGAAGTAAAAGTGTTGAAGAGTATGTCAAAGACATGGAGGTTACATTGATGAAAGCGAAAGTAGAAGAAACTGCCATGGCTACAATGGCAATGTTCTTGAATGGATTGAATCGAGAGATTCAAGACATTGTAGAAATGCACCGGTACAAGACCTTGGAACATCTTATCCATCAAGCTACAAAAGTATAGCAACTTCTCAAAAGACGAAGCTCGTATAGAAAATCATCTACTTCATTTAGAGATAAAGAAAGGTTTAAGAAGGAGAGGGCTTCTTCTACTACCTACAACACTAAAGATAAAGAATCTAGAAGTGGTAAATCAAATTCTAAACCTACTACATGTTTTAAATGTTTGGAAAAAAGGCATTTAGCATAAATATGTCCCAAAGCCAAACAAGCTATGCTGATGGAGAAAGAAGAGTCTGGTAGTGAATCTTCAAAACAAGAGGAAACATGTAGTGAAGATGAAGAAGTAGAAGTACCACTATTGAAGGGAGATCTTTTTATGGTTATAAGAATGTTGGAAAGCAAGAAAAAAGAGAAGGATGAGACTTAAAAAAATGAATAATTTTCATTTTAGGTGTCTTAAACTGAAGAATGTGTGGTCATTGATCATTGATGGAGGAAGTTGTACCAATGTAGCAAGTAAAAGACTAGTTGACCAGTTAGGTTTGGAAACGTCTCTACATCCTAGTCCTTATGTGTTCAAGTGGTTAAGTGAGGATGGTAAGTTAGTTGTGGATAGGTAGGTGAATACTACTTTCTCCATAGGAAAATATGTGGAAAAAGTAGTAAATCTACTACCTACAACACTAAAGATAAAGAATCTACAAGTGGTAAATGAAATTCTAAACCTACTACATGTTTTAAATGTTTGGAAAAAAGGCATTTAGCATAAATATGTCCCAACGCCAAACAAGCTATGCTAATGGAGAAAGAAGAGTCTGGTAGTGAATGTTCAGAATAAGAGAAAACATGTAGTGAAGATGAAAAAGCAGAAGTACCACCATTGAAGGGAGATATTTTTATGGTTATAAGAATATTGGAAAGCAAGAACAAAGAGAAGGATGAGACTTAACAAAATGAATAATTTTCATTTTAGGTGTCTTAAACTGAAGAACGTGTGTTCACTGATAATTGGTGGAGGAAGTTGTACCAATGTAGCAAGTAAAAGACTAGTTGACTAGTTAGGTTTGGAAACGTCTCTACATCCTAATCCTTATGTGTTGCAGTGGTTAAGTGAGGATGGTAAGTTAGTTGTGGATAGGCAGGTGAATACTGCTTTCTCCTCCATAGGAAAATATGTGGATAAAGTAGTACGTGATGTTGTGCCTATGGAAGTAAGTCACTTGTTTTTAGGAAGACCGTAGTAATATGATAGAAAGGTGATCCATGATGGTCTATCCAATAAATATTCTTTTATGCTCAAAGGGAAAAAAGTGGTCCTAACACCTTTATCACCTCGAGAGGTTAGTGAGGACCAAGTAAAAATAAATGTCAAAAGAGAGCAACAGAAAAAAGAAGAAAGATAGAAAACAAGAGTGGAAGAGAAAATTTTTGAAAAATGTAAGAAAGAAAGTGGTAAAAGTTAAAAACAAAAGGGTGGTAAAAGTATTCTCTTGAGAGAAAAAGAGGTAAACAGAGAGGTAGTAACATAACAACTTTTATATTTTCTTATGTCTAACAATATTTGTTTGTTTTCTACATAAGTTTCTTTGTCTCTAGGTTTGGAGCAACTTCTTAAGGAATATGAGGATGTCTTTCCTAAGGACATTCCACATGGTTTACCTCCTCAAAGAGGAATTGAACAGAACATGGATTTCATTCCGGGTTTAACATTCCCTAATAGGACAACCTATAGAAGCAATCTGAAAGAGACCAAAGAGATATAAAGGCAAGTAAAGAAACTAATGGAGAAAGGACGAGATCCAGACAATTTGAGTTTGTGTGTTATGCCAATCATCATTATTCCTAAGAAAGTTGGATCATGAAGGATATATGTGTTGGCATAAGCAAGCTTGGAGCAAAGAATTGATAAAGCCATGTACATGAAGATCATATGTGTTTGATGAAGATTGATGAAGATCCACTTGAAGATTAAGTTTTTAGTGTGTTAAATCTGGAAATAATATGTTAAATGTAATGTTTTTGTGTTATATCTTGTTGGTAGGATATGTGACATAGGTTAGATGCTCGTTAGTCTTATTATGTCTCTTTTAATTTGTTAAAATGAGTTTTAACAGGTTAAAAAACTTGCAGTATATAAGTCAGTTGAATTATTTTTCAATCGACTGATTTCACTTAAGTCAAGTGAAATCAGCTGACTGTATGAAAAATTCAATCGACTGATTTCACTTAAACCAAACTATATATGCTGTATTTTCGAGAGCAGAGTTACATTTTGAGTTTTAGAGCACGAAATCTTGTCATTCTTCTCTTGAAAACTCTATCTCTCTGCAATACACAATTGCAACTTGTTGTTTGAAGATCTTAGTTGATCTTGGAGGCATTTTGGCTTGTGAGTAGCTCGAAGAACACATGTATGGTTGGCTAGGGACAATTTGTGCCTCTGGTTGGTTTTCTGATGTGATTTCAGGTCTGTAAGTGTGATTCTTGCAGGGTAGTTGTCTAGATTTTTGTGAGTAGAAAATCTTATGTGGTTCTTTGTTCAAAAGTCTAATCTTGGTGGTTGATTTGTAAAACTTTTGAATATAGTGGAAACCAAGCTCAGGTTTTCTAGGAAAACTGGATGTAGCTCTGTGATTGAGTGACCAATATAAAAACAACTGTGCAATTCTCTTTCTCTCTTCTCACTCACTTTGAATCACTTTAAAATCTTAAGAAAATCAAGTAATCCACTCTTTGTTGTGTTTTAATGCGTTCTTGTGTAATCTAAGGCTGTATAATAGTTAGAAACATTGATTTGAACAAGTCTTATATGTAAAACTTGGTGTTTGAGTTAAATATGCGAATTTCGTATTCTGCATAAATTCCTAGTATTTTAGGTGATTGATTTGTCCTTTTAATCGACTGTTTGATAGCTCAAGAACAAATTAGTCTGTTTTTTTATTTTTTAACTGATTGAAAGTGTATTGGTCTGCTGCTTTTACATTCTAACTTTCTAGTATAGTTGATTCAATTAAGCTTTCGAAAATTTTTTAAATAGCTAATTCAACCTCCCCTTCTTGGCTTAAATCACCATTTTAAAACTAACAATACGTTAATTGTCGGGCTATCAATAACATTACCATCAGGTATAGACATCCTACTCCTAGACTTAATGAATTACTTGATGAAATGCATGGTGGTTGCTTTTTTCCAAAATAGATTTGAAAAAAAATTATCACCAAATTAGAATGAGAGAAGGGGATAAATGGAAAATTGTTTTCAGAACTAAATTTGGTTTGTACGAATGGATGGTTATGCCTTTTGGGCTAACCAATGTACTTTTATAACATTAATGAATCATGTGTTGCGAAATTTCATTGGTAAATTCGTAGTTATGTATTTTAATGATATATTAATTTATAGAAAAACAATTGAAGTACACATGGGTCATGTAAGGGAAGTTTTGTAAGTACTTTGAATGGAAAAACTATATGTAAGACTCGAGAAATTTAAATAATTAAGTAAATAATTATTTAATAAATGCAGGTAATATGAGCCTTTATGGTATTTAATGTGGATTGTTATGATGTGGAAAAGTACTAGCTCAAATCGTTAAGAGTACTTGATTGTGTGAGAGGAGTTGAGTTCAAGTCCTATGTATGCTAATTGTATGTTATTTTAATAAGCGTATTCTTTTAATGTTATGTTTGAACGAAAGTAGTGATAATGTAATCCTAAAATTATAGGAATTATCACGAAACATGAATTGGTTGTGCATTAGCTTTGTAATTGAGTGGTTGTGTGTTCAAACCTTGCTAAGAACAAATTAAGCTTTCTTTTTGGCCAAATTTCTTTTTGGCATGAATGAGAAGGGTCAGCAAACCCTAGCCGTTAGAGTGAGTAGCCAGAAGGTCTGAAAAACCATCAAGTTAATGAGGATTGATGGCTAATAAACCTTACAATAATTATTTTCGTTTTTTATTAATTTAATTAAAATAGAAGTGAAAAAGGGAGAGGGAAAGGAATTAGTTCTGGAAAAAGTGCAGAGGAATTTGGATTGAGAGTGGAGAGGTTCTGGGTGCGTGGAGAAGTCAAGGAGAAGGAGATTTCTTGTGGTTGTTAGAAGCAAAGGGAAGAAGGAGTGGGAAAAGAGAGTAAGGAACTCAATTGGAGCAAGGATTCCAAGTAAGGGGAGTTGCTTTCATATGTTTTTAATCGTATATAATATAGTGTGCCTTGTATGAACAAAATTGCATGAAATTCTCTCCAGTTTACGCTGTTTTTCATGGGTTTCTGGATTTTTGCCTAGAAACCGCGTGGCAGCACACTCATGACCAATTTTCTAGGTTTTGCTATGAACAGCCTGGCGACTATGAATACCTGCCAGACGACGCGATTCTGAATTTGTATGGTTTGATAATATTTTTCAGTGTATTGTGATGTCTTAAAATTCCTCGCAGAGTATTGGGCATGGGTGACTCTATGATGGTTTACAATGGATATTAAATATAATTGGTGAAGTGGTTTTGATGATGAATTATGAATGTAAGATATTGGTTTTGGGAGAAAGTAATGGTGATTCTGATTGCCAATGTTAATTGTTATACGTATTGTAAACATGACTTGTGTAAGGTGTACAAGTGTTATCTATGAATTTGGCCTAATTGCATGATTGGAGTGGGCTGGGACAAATTAAAAAGGTTTGCGCTGAAATGGGAAAAACTGGGATTTTACCTAGAAACCGATATGTCGCCTGGCAGCGCATGATAGCAGGAATTTTTCCATTATAGGGTCCTAGCTGGGTTGAGTGCAAGGTGTAACATCCCGATAGGATATTACGGGTTTAATTAATAAAATAAAAATACGAAAATAAAATCACATTTATTATAAGTCTATTTCCCAAAATGCGGGAAATTTAAACAAAACTTTAACTGTAACATAATTCATATGTTCACAATTACATTATTACAAAATCCACCAAAATTCAACATAATAAATTTTACATCAAAAGTCTTAAAATGGAAATCCTTTCAAAAGTCCAGGTAGTCCCTGCACTCCGCCTCTAAGCATCTCCTGGCTCACTTGTCAAATCATCCGCTCCTGGATAACAAGTTATCCGATCATCGCCACACATACACAGATAGGGTGAGCTATGCACAATATATAAATATATATGAAATAAATATGCCACCCATCCCAAAATAACATGATTAAGTATTTCATGATTTTCAAATTACCCATCCATGATCTCATAGTCCTTCATGAGTCATATACATGAATTAGGTCCTGGGACTTCGTTGTGCTCCCACGAAACTAACCCATTCATGGTCCAACCCTATGAGCCTATTCTACTTAAAGTCCTGCCCTACAGACTCCTCGTCTGTAGTAAAACATCCAAGCCTCTCTTGCTCGGACCATGGCACGCACGCAATCACTATACTATGGACTACTCGTCCAATAGCAGCCGACGAGAACATAACAGTTCCTTGCCCATCGTGCGCCTGACGCATGTAATCACCATGCTAAGGACTCCTCGCCACCTAGCAGCTGACAGGAACTACACAGTTCCATGCCCATCATGCGTCCAACCGTCAAGCACATCCCAGACCCCTATTGGACTTAGTCCTTCAAACCCAAACACCACAAACACAAGCATATAATTCCTATCCATTATGAAATAACAAGCAACCCAACTCAAACAACACACAAAAGACATAGAACTCGCAATATTCTCACTTAAGTTAGGGACCCTCGCCCAACCATGTTGTCTCGCTTAGGCGAGCCCCCTTGCCTGAGCGAGACCCCATTCGCTCAAACACCCGAATCTCCTCGCCTGGATGAAGATTCAACGTAACCAGCACCAATGTCTCCTCGCGTCCTCGCTTAGGCGAGCCATTCTCGCCTAAGCGAGTGTATCAGTCACTCAACACCTCAAAACTCCTCGCTTGGACGAGAAGCCGCACTCAACACGCACAGGCTTCATCGCGACCTCGGTTAGGCGAGCCTTTCTCGCCCAAGCGAGAGTAGGTCGCTCAATCCTGACACAAGTCGCCTAGGCGAGAAATGCGAACCAAAACCCAAAACGAGACTCTGCAACTCTCGCTTAGGCGAGATGGACTCGCTTGGGCGAAAATTACAGAGGTTCTCCTCTGATCGCACACTAAAACAACCACATTCAATCATACAGAACTAATTTGAGAATAACAATGCCCAAAATTTTCTTTGCCCTTTCACATTCAATTCTACAACTTCATTTAGCAAAAATAAAGTTTATTTCACCTCTAACAAGGTTTGAACCCATGACCTTCCACTCATAAGGACAAAGTACCACCACTATGCCAATTCACATTTTGTGATAACCATTATAATCTTATGACTATAATATCACTCACCAGTCACATTTACATTACCAAAACAAAATAAGAATAATTAAATAACACACCAAATGTCTTACATAGGACTTGAACCCAAGTCCTCTCACACAATCGAAGTACTTTCAACCATTTGAGCTAGTACTCTTCCACATCATACAATTAACATTTAAGGCCTTCAAAGTTCCCAACACCCGTATTTATTACTTAATTAATTATTTAATTAATTAATTTTCACAGGTCTTACACAAGGGTTGAGTCTCAGGGCCATTATTATATATTTAGGTGACAAGAAGAGTGTATTTAAACTTGGTGATTGAAAGGAATAATGGAGAGAATATGATGGTGGTTATTCTAATGTGTAAGTGTGAATTGATATGAAATGGTAATTGCAAACGAATTGTAATGGGTAATTAGGAATAAATATGAGGGTTAACATGAAATGTGGAAAATCCAGATTTTTATTTTTGGTGATTTTATTATAAGCATGATTGTGAACATTAAGAGTCAATGTTAGTTGCATGAGTAAGAAGGTAAATTGACCTATAAGTAGGAGTGAAATGTATTACTAGGCAGACAGTAAACACCATATTACAATAAAGTGGATTCTTCATTGTGCGATGTGATGTTATATATAAGTTATGGATGTAAGTTATTCTTGATCAGAATAAAGTGTTGGTGTGGTTGCACTTTAGGGAATCTATGTTGTCCTCAAGTAGTTAATATATATATATATATATATATATATATATATATATATATATATATGGTGTAGTAATGAAAAAAAAAATGGAGTATGGCATAATGATTGGTCACGTAGATCGCTAAACTGGAATTAAGCATGAACAATTAAGTTAGAAAAATCTATTTATGGAGTGCTAAACCAATAACTGACACGCTACTAGTATAGCACCTGGTGGCACAGTGAAGGCCGCCAGGTGATAGGACTATCAGGGGTGTCCCTATAATGCGTGGCGCCTAGCG
This sequence comes from Vigna unguiculata, assembly GCF_037176805.1. NCBI lineage: Eukaryota > Viridiplantae > Streptophyta > Magnoliopsida > Fabales > Fabaceae > Vigna > Vigna unguiculata. Next base: position 26,604,216 of record NC_140798.1, on the reverse strand, counting down.
GCAATGTGTGATCCGCTAGGCGATAGACCCTTAAACAGTTGGTTTGGGAGCTGCCTGGCGCTTGGCGGCGCTTAGGCTGCACCAGGCGATAGCGTTGCATGCAGTGGTTTGCGTGAGTTGCTTGTACGTAGTGATGTGAGACTTGGATCAGGAGATGTTGTACCATGAGGGGGTAGGTTCATGGATGGTGGTGAACACGTGATGATATGAGCGAGGAGATTCATATCCTGTTACTCTCGTGTGGGGATACGAGCAGGTGTTTTGGAACTTGTAATACATTATGAACTAGTTTATTAAATTTTAAGTGCGATGAATAATTTTTAAAATTTTCTCGCGTTTGGGAATAATAAAATTATGATGTTTGATTTTAAATTATTATTTATTTATTTCAATTAAGTAATTTCCAGTAGGGACGTTACATTATATGTTAATAAGGATAAGTGTAATTTTATTACACATGAAGTTATTTTCCTTGAGTTTGTAGTCAGTTCTAAAGGAGTATAGGTTGATGAAGAAAAAGTCAAAGCTATCAGAGATTGACCTACTCCTATAAATGTAAGTGAGGTAAAAAGTTTTCATGTTTTGGCTAATTTCTATAGGGGATTTTTGAAATTTTTAAGTACCATAGCTTCATCATTAAATAACACTTTTAAAAAAGAGGTGGGGTTTAAATGGGGGAAAAGAACAACAAGAGTCTTTTGATAATTTGAAATAAAAGCTTAGCATGCACTATCTAAGCTTTACCAAAATTTGAAAAGTCTTTTGAAATAGAGTATGATGCTTCCAATGTGGGTATAAGAGGTGTTCTATTGCTAGAAGGACATCATATAGCTTATTTTAGTCAAAAATTAAAAGGGGTAGCCAGAAACTATTATACTTATGATAAGGAGTTATATTCCCTAGTGCGAGTTTTGCATACTTGGCAACATTATCTGTTACCTAAGGAATTGGTCATTCATAGTGATCATGAATCCCTTAAATACATCAAGAGTGAAGGTAAACTGAATAAAAGACATGCCAAATGAGTAGAATTTATTGAACAATTTCCTTATGTTATTAAACATAAACAGGAAAAAGCTAATGTAGTAGTTGATGCATATCTAGGCGACAAAAGTAATATCCTGGCTGGATATTACGAATTTAAATAATAAAATAAAGAAATATGATTAATACCTCATTTATAATAACTCTATTTCCCATAAACGTGGGAAATATTGTAAGACCCGGGAAATTGGAATAAAAAATGATAAATAAATTACAAACAATTGTGGGTTAGAAGTACCCTAAGAGAATTTATTGACAAGTCCTAGGCAAGGAATAATGCTAGCTTAAATGGTTAAGAGTACTTCCTTATGTTGAACAGACTTAGGTTCAAATTTTGTGTGTGTCATTAGTGTGATTTTAATTGTGTTTTTATTTTACCAAAATATTGTGAATGCGGAAGCATGGTTTAAGGTTGTATGAATGTGTGAATTGATAGGAATAATGTGATGGTCTGTTGGTGCGTGTTTGATGGGTTGGAAGGATGTGGGTTTAAATTTTAGCTAGAGTAAGTAGGCCCTTTATATTTTTATATTTTTGCTAAGTCATGGAAAAATCTAGAAACTATAGAAATCACCTAAGTAATGGTCATTAAACCTTGAATTTAAGTTAATTTTGTTTTTATTATTTGTATTATTTATTTTGGGCTGAATTTGTAGGAGAGAGAGAAGAATGAGTGAGGAAACAAAGAGTCATAGTGTGTGACAAGTTGAGTGCTGAGAATTGCAATCCAGAGATGGAATTAGAGTGGAGGCAAGGAGGGGAGCTTTAGGAACAAGGAATAATTCATTGGAAATTGTTTGGGGCTAGGAAACCAAGTAAGGGGAGCTGATTAGTTTTTGTGAATTGTTTATCTCCCATTTATCTTGTATAGATTTACGTTTTGATTTTTAATCCTAAAACTATTATTCTTTTTGGTATTATTAGTATGATAATTATTTTGGTGGTATTATTTTTATCCTTTATATTTTTATATTTTTGTTAAGTGATGAAAAAATCTAGAAAGTGTAGAAATCCCCTAAGAAACCAGAGAGGTAGCGTTGGGGGTGCAATAATCAAAAGTAATGGTCACTAAACCTTGAATTTAAGTTAATTTCGTCTTTATTATTTGTATTATTTATTTTGGGTTGAATTTATGGGAGGGAGAGAATAATGAGTGAGTAAACAAAGAGTCATAGTGTGTGGCAAGTTAAGTGCTGAGAATTACAATCCAGAGAGGGAATTGGAGTAGAGGCAAGGAGGGGAACTTTGGGAACAAAGAAGAATTCATTGGAAATTTTTTGGAGCTAGGAAACCAGGTAAGGGGAGCTGATTAGGTTTTGTGAATTTTTTTATCTCCCATTTATCTTGTACAAATTTACGTTTTGATTTTTATCCTAAAACTATTATTTGTTTTGTTATTATTAGTATGATAATTATTTTGTTGGTATAAAGAAATATTTGGTATGATGTGTTTAAGATATTATATGGTATGGAAAATTATCACTTTTTTTTTTGTGGAACAAAGTTGTTGTGCAGTAGCGACATGATATAAAATATATATTGATTTAAGCTTTTGGAGGATTTTGGCAATTATAGTGAATTCTGTTGGGTGTAGGCAATTACAATGATTTTATCATTGTAGTCATGATTTGGTTTTTTTCCTAATACTTCACGGAGTGGCGATATTTTGGTGGGGTTCGTAACTATGGATTGAGTTCTTATAAAATGGCAAAAATCCTTACGTTGGAAATCTTTTTAGTTCATTCCATTATGGTTTTAGTTAAGGTGGGCAAGAGATTTTGGTGTTTTGTTATGAAATTAGTATATTTGAGCTTGATGTTTTATTATGTGTAAACATTCAGTGTATTATTGTGTTGGTAAAAAATACAATTGGCGGGTGTGGGTTTTGTTATTACTTTTGCTAAAAAGGAGTTTTCGCAGATTTAGTTATTTTTACTATTATTTATAAATTGGTAATTGAATGTATCAAATGTAGTTTGTAATATTTTATAAAGATTATTACTTATGCATATTATTGGTTGTTTATTGTGTGTACTAGGATAGATAAATTCAATTGCAATTTTACTCTCTATCAGATACGTATTGGTAGTGAAATGTTAGAGATCCTTATATTTTAGGTGATATATGTTTTCTTGGAATATTAATATTATATGTATTTTGTACAAGTTAAAATGTTCCGGTTTATGGTTAGACATTTCCAGTTGAGTTATTATAATTTATTAAGCATGTAAAACTTCATGTTTTGGTTTAGTAATTTGGTCTTGTTTTTATTTAAATATAATTTGTTGGCACCAAAAAGAAAGTATTCATGTGATAGTTATATATATATATATATATATATATATATATATATATATATATATATATATATATATATATATATATATATATTATTCTTATTAGTTTTTTTATATGTATATTGATATAATCATATAAACAAAACCGTTTGAAATCATTGTAGTTTCCTTTTCATTAGATATATTAAAGTATAGATCTTTTATATAGAAACTTAAAATCATGATTTTTAATGGATTATGCCTCTAGATCGGTTATACTATAATATACATATATAGGTTTAAGGATTTTTGGGATCACACTTGCATTCTAGTTTAATGGATAATATGTATTATTTCGGGGTTTGATTATTAAGGTTCGAAGTGGATCAATTTTGGGTTACATTGGCAATGCATCATGCCATGCGGTGTTTTCAAATTTAAAAGAAACCATAAGTGTTATAATTTAATAAGTAGGTTACAAAAGTTGAATATTTTATAAATAATTTTATTGTAAGTATACACAATCGGTGTTCTGGATGTGTAGATATGATTTCTTAATGTGATAGAATCAATTCTACAGTGCCTAAACCAGTAGAATTTATTTTACTAGTGTGGCACTTCGTAGTGGATATGCTTCCGCCAGGCGATAAGCCACAAATAGAGGGGCCACTAACGCGTGGTGTTTGGCGGCATGGGATTACCGCCAGGCGGTCTGGAGCACAATTTTGCCTAGCTACGTTTAGGGAACGCCAGGCGATAGTGTAGGGCAGAGGTCCATTGCAGATGGATTTGCATGGATGAGCTTGATGGCTTGGTCAGGGATATGCTGGATTAGTTACGAGCGGGGAGGTTCGTAACGAAGATTGGAGATGCGTGATTGATGCGGGCGGGAAGGTCTGTACCTTTTGTACTCCGGTGTGGGGATACGAGCGGGGAGGTTGGTATGTTCCTTGCTCACACTTGAGGTTGCTATGAGCGGGGAGGTTCATAGTAGGTGTTCATACATGTTGGACCACAAGCAAGTAGGTTCGTAGAGTTAGATTACAGGCAGGGAGGTCCGTAGAGCTGGACCACGAGCGAATAAGTTCGTTGAAACATGATAATCCTTAAGGACCAATGTTATGAATGGATCTTTCTCATATAGGTTGTGAATGGATCTTTCTCATTATTTATTTATTGTGTTATTTTTCTTTCTCAGCTCACCCTTCCTGTTTGTGTTTGGCGAGGATCGTCTGACTTGTCACGTAGGAGCAGATGTGAATCCAGGTGAGGATGTTGACGCCTAAAAATGGAGTGGGGCAGAATAAGGGGGATTACTTTATGTTTTATTTCTAAACATTTTTTAATAAGTTTTTATGATGTTTTTCTTTATGATGGATTTGTAATAAGAAGGATTCAGTGTATTGGAACTTCATCGATATAAATTTTAAATTTTCCCACGCTTGGGAACTTTATATATTATTTTAATTCTAAAGAAATTATATGATATTTGCTTTATCTAGTAATATCCATCTAGGGTGCTACAAATTTTAAACATTTATTTCCCCATAAAATAACTCAAATCCATACGTTATAAATTCAAATACAATATTAAAGTCTGATAACATAAATGTTTACAAAATTATTCAAAAACATAAATTATAAAACTCGAATAAAGCTTATCCCATGCTATCCCTGCTCCAACTCTATGCCTCACGAGAATCACCTGTAACATTATCTGCTCCCGTGTAACGCATACACTATCATCGCCAAACATAAGAAGATAAGGTGAGCTAACATTTAAACAATATATATATATATATATATATATATGTGTGTGTGTGTGTGTGTGTGTGTGTGTGTAAAATAAAGATCAAATATATGCACACACGCACATCAAAGGAACACACGTGTCTACCTTTCCTCTGTATCAATCTTTCTTCACAATCACAATGTTCTCGATCAATGAATTTGAATATGTTTCCACTTGGTTAAGATAGTCCTTGACTGGGGAGCTTGCAAAGCCACTTCGACGCTCAAGTTAGTAAGACATAACAGACAATGCATGCTATAATGATTGGATCAAATATCATACATCGTGAATCATGCTTATTTATAGTACATGCATGGACTTTTGTCTTTTGTGGGCCTAGGTTTCATAGGTGTGTCATAGTTTAAGATTTCCTAAGTAGCAATTAGTTACCTTAATCCTCTATTAGTAGTCTTTGATTGGTTTTATTAGGGTAACATTGCCTACGTAGCAGTCAAAGATAAAAAATCTTGATATTTGCTTTATTCAAAAGTGTAATCTCGTGTGATTTGGTAAAACTTTTGATAATAGTGGAAAACCACGCTCAGGTTGTCTTGGTAAACAAGATGTAGCTCTGTGATTGAGTGAACTAGTATAAAAACAAGTGGTGTCATCTTCTTTCGCTTATCTTGTTCATCATATAAATCTCGAGAAAACCAAGCAAATCAATCTTTATTAAGTGTGCATGTGTTTTTACGTTGCCTTGTAGTGTAATCAAGTTGGATATATTGATTGGAACGTATCTTGATTGAAAAAAGCATGATGTTTTAGTGAGTTTTGTGCATTTCACAGTTATGCATAATTTCCCAAGATATTAGCCGATTGATTTCATATTTTAATTTGTTGATTCATTGTGTTTGAACAGATTAACCTGATGTTTATTTTATTTTAATCAGTTGAAAGTGTACTATCCTGCAACTTTTGTTTTTTGATTTCTTAGTCTGGTTGATTCAACGAAAAGCTTCTTAAGCTTTAAAAAGGTTTTTTAAAGCCAATTCAACCTCTTTTTTTGGCTAAACCAACCATTTCAATACTTACACTAGGCACCACTTAGAGCCTACAAGGCAATCCCTACATCATAATTTGCTTAACCCAAATGTTGCATCTATTGGGACTCTTCTACCAATATAATCTTAATATGATCCAAAGGCTCCAATTGGGAATGTTGCAATTGATAAGTGTATATGGATTCATCTAAGTACAAAAAATATGTAGGAAATGCCAATATTTTAATTACTAAATCACTAGTTATATTTATTTTAAAGTTAACTTGATTATCTTATCTCATTTTACAGGTTTAGTCCACTTGTTTATCCCACCTGTGACATTTTCTAGATAATTAAAAGGAAATTTAAAGGAAGTTAGGTGTCTTATGAAGATGTAAAAAGCTTAGACTCAAATGTGGTTAAGATGTGATTTGAAGAAAACTCAGTATAATCATATTTTTACTAGCATGTTTCCTCTATGGTGATTATGTAACAATGTTGAATGCATCATAACATAAAAACTCAAATTCTGCAATTTTCCAATTCCCAATATACCAAAAACCAATATCAAGCTTCTACTAAGTCAAAAATATCTCCAATTTCATAATAAACCACACACACACAAACTATAACACTTATACCTTTTATTTACGTAGCTTTATTCTTAATACCAAATTGTGAATTACTTTAAATAAGTAGTTAACTTCTTTTAATTTTGGGTGTTACATTTTTTGTATCAAAATAGTTCGTCCTTAGAATAACCTGAGGGTTGTGAATTTTTCATGTTTTATGTGTATACATGTTTAAATTTAGAATATAGATATGGTTATGAAACTAAAAGTATTAAGAAAGAAAGAATCATGATGGAATGATGTGGGTGCATATTCATGACTAAATCAAAGATAATTTCCCTTCTTAATTATCAAAGTTTGGGACAACAGGTGATGAAGAATGGGTAACTGATAAAGACTATGCTAGTCAGTAGGTGTTGAGACTATATGTATAAAAGAGTTAGATTATAAGAGGAATAATGGTAGTTTGAGTTTTCAAAATCAACTTCTAGACAAGTTTGTCACCTCTCTAGTTTGTGTGTAATGTTCAACAATTGTCGTGTGTTGGCTGTGAATCAAAACGGGAAAGTTGAGTTTGGGTTTCATGTACAAAGATGTTGAAGTTTAAAGGCGAGGTCTTGAAATGGGTTAGCATTTAAAAGTAGGTTCGTAGGAAAAATTATTTTTCCAGATACCATAAAGGTTGTAAGAGAAGTTAAGTTTTGAGGATAGTGCAAGGGGAGATGTTGGGCATGCGTATTCAGTGAGATTTGAGCATCGGGCTTAGTTCTACACTCAAGCAATAGCTGAGGCTTGGAAATATGGAAAAATTGTGGAAGGCTTGAGATTAGAGTTGAAGAAGGTAGTGGCCTCGAAGTTTATAAAGGAGATTCATCTCTTTGTGAAGACGAATAAAACTATGGAGAACTTTCAGAACTAGTCAAGTAGGATGGTGTTTTCTCAAGAGACATAATCATCTGCTGGAAAGGGTAAGGTATCATAGGAGCCTTATGCTAAACCCCACATGAAAAGAGGTGGTTGGATCCTCTCAAGAACAACAACAACAACGTCGAGAGAAAAAGTGATTCTTCAGGTGTGGAGGTTCACATGAGAGAAAGGATTGTTCTTTGGTTGAGGTGAAGTTTTTTAGGTACTAGAAGAAGAGGTACATCATTAAGATTTTCCTTAAAGGGGAAGGGTAAGCTAGTGTTTCCAAAGCAAAACCAATGAGAAAAGGAAATGGAAGGCCTCAAGTAGCTGGAAGGGTGTTCATGATGCCTGGTGCTGAAACGGCTAACATAGGTAGTCTCATTCAAAATGTGTGTTACATAAATGGTAGTGTTAAGGGTTTTAGTTTGGTTTAGAGCAACACACTCCATTTTATCACATGCATGTGTAGATGAGTCGAAGTTTCTTGTGAGTGAGTTAGAGCTTGAGTTGGTGGTTTCCACTTCAACTTAGGGTCAAAAGAGTCAACCATAGTGGGTATGGCATGTTTCATGGTGTTGAAGGAACACAAATTCCATGTCAAATTTATTTATTTCCTTTGTGATCTTCAGGGTGGATTGGACAATTGCATTCACGTGGATTATGGTATGAAAAATAAGTGGTGTTTCTTGGTTTAGAAAGTTGTTTGAGTCAGTAGTTGCACGTAAGGTATGAAGTGAGTTTTATATAGGTCTCATTTTAAATTTGGGAGTGCAATTTCCCGTCTTGGACATAAATAGAGATGAAACCTTAGAAAATTGGGGCGTGGGGGGAGGGGGGAGGGAGGGGGGAACACTAGCAATATCAATATGAATGGTATAGATGCATAAATAGGAAAAAGGTCAGGACGAATGAAACCCCATACACACATAAAAACACAAAAAATAGGCAAAATGCGAGTGTGATGGAGTGAGGGTGACGTTGAAGCGCAAATTGAACAGAGGGCGGAGCGAATGAAGGAAGCCACGCCACTTGGGCCAAGATGAGTGAAGGGAGGGTGATAATATTGTCGTTAACGTGATCAAATTAATACTATTTATCTATAACAACTTTAGTATTGTTAAGAAAGTAATCAATAAAATAGTAAGGGTAAAGTCAACCCTAAGTCGTCTTCCAACGAACACATAATTGATTCTTTACAAATTAGTTCTTATAAAAACTATACAAAAGGGGTTAGTCAAATAAAACAATAATTGAAAGAAAGGAATAAGATAAAAACAATAGAAAGAAAATAGGTTCATTCCACTGCTTTTTCAAAATATGATTCATCATTGATTTACTAAAGATTAGTATTATTGATTTCTTGTCTAAGATTTCAAATTAACCAATGTAACTTCTCAATTAATTTGTTGGCGTCCTCACTTTTAACCAAAGTAACTTTTCAATCAAAAGCAAGAACTTTATAGATTAATCATAGTAAATTTAATCAAAGTAATTTCTCAATTAAATATTATCGTGCCTAATCATGTCTATTCTTTTACCTCTTATATATGGTAAAAAGCTTATTAACCAAAGTAACTTCTTGATTAATTCAATCAAAATTTTCAACTTTAATCAAAGTAACTTCTCAATTATTAACAAAAACTCATTCAATCATATGAAAGTTCCTAAATATAACTAAAGTAACTTCTTAATTAAAATTAAAAACCCTTGGACTCATATGATTGTCATGTTTATTTAGATTTAACATTGTGTTAACTTGCTACAATGTAAAAATCATTACTTTTACTAGATTAAGAATCAAAAGACATAGATGAAAATAAATCACAATAAGAATCTAAAGAACAAATGCATTTATTCATCTAATCTTAGAATCCAATTAAGAAATTAGAGTGGAACTAAGCCTTAAAGCTTAGCCCTCCATGAAATGCAAAAGTAACATAAAAGTAAAAGAAGAGAGGGGGAGAGAGAACGAAATTAGGTCCCCGTAGAGAGTTCTTAAACTCTGAAGTTTCGAGCTTTTATTTTGTTTCCCCTTGGTCTATTATTATAGAACTTGATTAAACTTGAACTTTAGCTTATGGTAAAATCCCTCAAATATCCTTAAAGTAATCATAAATATTATTTATCTTTATAGTTGTTATGAATATCTAAAAATATTTGAAGAGATATAGTCAGTTTTAAAATTATTTGACAAATATAATTGGTTGATGATTTCTGACATAATTAAATAGATTAATTACTTAAAGTTATCTAATAAATGATCTCCAATTAATATTTGCATTAATTTTCCAAATCAACCATTTGCAATCCTATAGCACAAATTTTCAAAGCTTTGACCATCTTTGACAAGTTCAAAAGTTTGACTTGTTGATTGGCCAAGAGACTGCCATGTTGCAAAGCTCTCTCTTTCCCATTAGGTTTCTTCTTCCATTAGGGTTTCTACACGGTGCTTGCATTTATTGTTGTATGGTTCATGAACATACATGCACTCGTGGTTGCAACGTGATTGCAGGTGGTTGACGACATTAGAGGTTTGATGAGCAGCATAACGAAGTTGTTGTTCCAACGTGGTGCTGTCTCGATGGAAGAACATCGTTGTTGATGCGTAGATTTGATGTAGAGGTGGTTCCTCATGGAGATGATGGTGAGGTTTTGCGTCATGTTTTTGTTATATGGTGAGTTGCGAGGGGAAACATGGAATCAAGCGTGATGGACATATGCAACATCTTCTCTAATGGTTGCTGCAAACGTGTGATTTGATTCGCAGTTCTTCTTTCGGCATTGACAAACTCACATATCTAGTTCGTACAAGAACGATGTTGGTGTATGAACTGCAACTTTTCTTTGATCTACTTCTCTGACAAAGCACATGATGGCTTTAATGGTGAGTCGTTTGCGAGGGTTCCAATTTATGGTGGTGGTGCATGTTGTGGGGGTACAAGAATGGTGTTTAGGGTTTGAGGTGAAGAAGATGAGATGATGTGACACGTTGTCATTGGTTCAACTTATATGAGTCAGGATTCTGCCATGTGGCTAGTTTTGTGAGTGAGGAATTACCACATGGCAGTTTATGAATGGATCTGATTTTTTGGTGTAAGGTGGGGTGAAAATAAAAAGATGAAGGGGTGTAGGAGTAGGTTTTTAGTGACTCATTTGAAAAAGGTAGAGTATATGAGTAAAAACTAGGGGTGCATTTAGCACTTGGTATATTTCTTTCCAGAATTTGCTGAGTTTTGCCTTATTTTGTAACTTGGAAATAATTATTTTCACACTTTTAATGAACTAAATTTAACTTCAACTAAGCTAATGAAACCACCACAAACTCACTACACAAAAGAGATTAATTTGTTACAAGCTCACTACTCATTCACGCTCTTAGTTTGATGCCAAGAAAAATCACTACATTACATTAAGCACCAACAATAACCACTGCGTGTTTTGTATCCTTCCAAAAAGTTGCACACCACTACGTAGTTGCAATGACTAAAAAATTGGTGTCAATTCCTGCGTTAGGGAACCAAGAAGCGGATCACACAACACTATTGCACCTAATTAATGTTCCAGGAAAAAGATTTGTACAAAAATACGTGACTATTATTGCACACTCACGAGTAGGGATGTCAAACAAATTCGTATCCGTGGGAACCAGGTATAATAGATAGAGCAACTCCATGGGAGAGTGTTTTTTTTATGTGTACTTTGTGTGAGTTTGTGAGGTGTGTGATTATATTAGTGTGTGAAGTTTGAGTGATGCAAGTGAGTGATAGTGAATGAGAGAAAAGAAATGAGTGTGGTGAGTCAAATTAGTGTGTGTGTCGTGAACATGAGTGGCGTGGGTTTGTGTGCATCAGGTTTGAGGGTTTGAGTGGAGTGTTTAGTGAGTGTGGTGAGTGAGGGCTGGAGTGATGCACTGTGAGTGTTGTATCTGTGAGTGTGATGTGAGGATTGTGAAGAAAGTGGCGCATGCATGGAAGGAGAGTGCGTTGCATTAATATAAGAAATCAGGGGTCTGGTCAATGCAGAGAGAGAGACAGTTACTTTTTTACTTTTTTCACTTTTTACTATGGGCAAAGATGGAATTATATATGTTTTTGGGGGTACAGGAAAAACGTTTAGAGGTGTAGCGAGAAGCCCCCAAAGCTTCCTTGGTTCTTGGCCCATACAAAAAATAAAGAAAATTAAAAGTAACTAAAAAATAATGGCCCAAAACTATAAGGCCGAAAATAGTTATTTATTTATTTATTTAAGAACAAGATAAAGAAAACGGGTATAGCCATTGGCTCAGACTATCAGGCCTTGGGGTTATTTCCATCAACACGTGCTTCAGTGTTGATCATACTCGATATCGAGAAATCTTTTAAGGTTTTTTGTGACACATCATACCAAGGGTTTGGGTGTGTTGATGCAAGTGAAAATGGTAGTGGTTTATGCTTTATAGTAATTGAAAGTTCATGAGAAGAATTATCCCGCTCATGACCTGATATTGTTGTAGTAGTATTTGCTTTACAATAGTGGAAACATTATCTTTAAGGAGCTCAATTTAAGGTTTCAATAATACAAAAAGGGCTTGAAATATCTGTTTGACTAGATGAAGTTAGACATGAGGCAAAGGAGGTCAATAGAGTTCCTTAAAAACTATAATTTTGAGTTGTTCTCCCACTCTATAAATAAAAACATGGTATGAGATGCTTCAAGTAGAAAAAGGTTTCAGGTTGGATTCAAGTTGCAGGTTTAATGGTGAAAGAGTTAAAATTGATCAAGATTTAATTTTAGAGGTGAAGCTGAGGAAAATCTATAATTAGATTGTTTTCAATTAAATTTGATATATTTTTAGACATACTTTAAATTGATTTCAAATTCCATTCTGAAACATACTTTAAATTAATCCCAAATTCAGTCTTTAATTACAAAATTAAAAAACATTATATAATTATTAAATAACTAAAACATAATTCCTAATTGTAAAAGGTAATAAAAATTTATATTATAAATAATTAGGATAAATATATTTTTCTTTAATTTTTAATAAATTTGAAATTAGTTATTTTTTAAAATTTTTGACTTATTTAGTTTTTATTTAAAAAAATACGTGAATTCATTTTTTTGGAAGTATTTCAAACTTTTATATAAAAAAGAAAGTTAAGGGTGGAAACGTATTTAACCCTAAATAATATAATTTCATAAATGAAATTAGTGAAATGGTGAGCGATTAAAATAAACTAAAATTCCACCCACCATTTACACGAAGCCAAACAGTGCAGGGAGCTGTGGCCTCCCTTTCTCCACCCAACCTCACGTAGCTTCTACTCCCAACCTGCCGCATACGACGACGACAAGGGCGCGCGACGATGGCCGAGGGCGACGGTGACTCGACGGGTGGAACCCTAATCCCCTAATCTGTGAGTTTTCTTCACTCTCGCACACCAAGCCACTGTTGTTTTGGGTTTTAAAATATCTTCGAACTCGCCAACTCGGTTGCAAAATCAGATTGTCCGAGTTCCCCGATTCTACTGAGATTACATCAAAATCGAGTTTACTTTCGAGTTGACTCGGAAGCCATGTGTAGAAACGTAAACTCGTCCGAGTTAATTTAACTAGTTAACTCGAGTTTGATAACATGATTAGTAGAACTTTATTACAAATGTAATATATTTCATGAGTCTTTCTAATTCTCTTTCCTTATTCCAGGTGTTTTCAAGGGTATTATTTGTGAATTTCACTCAGCTGGATAGCTAGCTGCTTTTCTTTTATCTGATTGATTGTAAAGGATTGCTTCTCGTGTATTGATTACAAGGTATGGTTGTTTCTCTTGCAGAATCACATTTCTAGGTAGTGATTTACGGCTATATATCTGTATGCATGCGTTTAAAAGATAATTTGAGAAAAGTAGTTAAACCAGCTCTGGAACGAGTGATTCATGTATAAGTCATATTATACCCCATTACCAATCTAAAAGCAAGAGAATATATGCTATAAGAGCAGTGATAGAATGAAACAGAAACTTTTTGTTTTCTTAGCAGGTCCAATTCAGTGCGGAGATAGGGATTGTTTTGAATCAAATGTACCCAATTAAGTCAGCAGGACAGGATGATTTTCTTTTAATTTTAATTTTAATTTTTATTACTTTAATTTTATTTGATGGTATTTGCTTTGTGATTATTATGCGTTGCTTTGGAGAAATCTGTGTAATATTCATCTTATAGTTGCAATAATTTCGGGGGCAATGGGTTTCTGGGGTATATAATTTATTGAGTTACGTTGTTAATAAACTTCAAAGTTTTCACAGTTTAATTTAATCCAAAGATTTGTTGAGAAGTTTTCTTAGATTTTTGGTTTTGTATTTGATATGTTAAGTAAAACCTCTCACAACCAATGTTAGGTGTGTACCTTTCATGTTTTTATGAAGGTTGAATGCTTGAAAGATTGCATAAATAATTTTTAAAACTTGTTTTTTAGCGTATACCTGAGTCATATTTGGTCCGCTTAATGAAAGGTAGCTTATATTTATACTGATTTTAGGTTTGGCTTCTTATTTAATAATTTCACATTATTTTCTTGGTAAGGCAGCAGTATGTAAAAGACACGTGGTGTGTAATTTAAGACTATCTTTTGTTTTCTCAAAATAAGTGAAACACTTATATTTAGCATTTACGTTGATTTCAAGGGTGATTTTTAGCAATCATTTGGACGAAAAACGTATCAAATTTACCAAAACATTAATGAAAAAGGTGGCATCTTTTGCAATATTTTACATCAAGATAGCATCCAAATAAAAGATTTAACAGTGACAAGGATTATGCAGACTATTCAAACTGTAAGTATGATAAATTGACTTTGTGAGAGAAAGAACAATCGTTCCTACTCTTCCAATATTTTGTGGACAAATTTTCTTTTCTTGTATTTTCTTACGTTTCCATATGCAATGTCATCATTCTTTCTTTCTAGACCTATCTTTCTTAAATATCCTACAAAAAAATTCACTGATCACTGTGCAGCATGCACAGACAGCTTAAAGTAGTATGGAAAGTTGTTTTTCATGTTGTAATATCTAGGAGTTGTTTAAAATGGGAAGCCGCCGAACTAAATCTATATACACCAATATATTGAACTCTTGGAACACGAGACTGATATTCTTGCTTCAATGTTATGCATATATATATATATATATATATATATATATATATATCATTTGTAATTCTCTGTCAACATCTCTGGAATCTTGTATGCATTTTCTCACAATATATTTATACCGTAATCCTTCTAATGTGTCATTTTATTAAATTGGATTTTTTTCTGCTTATCTGGAGATGAGACATGAAAACTTGACATTCTTTATTCTAATCGCTTGAACTCTCTCAATAATGGCAGTGACAGATATAAAACAACTTGCATAGTAAAATTTGATAATGATGAACACATATACATGGTAATTTTTTACTTAGGCATCTTAAGATTGAGTGATGGAACAGTCTGGTCTACAGTTTCCTTTTAAAGCATCTGTACATCGTACATCGTTCTCCAAATACCACCAATCCTGCTCATATAGTTAGAGACGATGGTAACACTAAAGCTAATAACACTCAACCATCATAAACTCCTGAACATGTAGTATAAAGGGGAAAATATAATGTCTAATCAGGTAATTTCATGGATGGGAAGGGTAAAGTGAACTTAGGAAGTAAGGAGTGTAAACAGCAAAGGCATGAAACAAATCCCAATTTATCTGGTGGGCTGTTTAATTACCAGATTTGCTATTCTACTGGGAAAACAAATCAATACCCCGAGGTGTTTCTTCTCCGTTTATTTTACCAATGTTCATTCATCAGCTAACTCTCTTGTAGTAAGCACCGAAACTGTAACAAAGTAATGCTAATTCTATTCTTTTCAATTTATGCTTTCAGGTTAGTTAGCATTTGACTATAATTTCCATTTTGCCCTTTGATTGAACTCTTTAGGATTTTGAATGAATTCGGTTTTTCTTCAAGAAGACAGTGAGCAATGCTAGGCTTTTCATATGGAGAAATACCTCTGTTGCTTGGAGCCACTGCTGCTCCGATAGGTCGGGTCATGCTATTCTTACATTTGTTTATCATATAGAGAAATATTTTCCCTCTTGCTGTTCTTGCATATGAATTTCTTTTTCATAATAATTTTTGTCTAAACAGGGAAGAGTGCAAGTTGTGCCTGCCATGGCTTTTTGCACATCCATGATGACTTTTTTATCTTTAGAAACCCAGATTTTGAGCAATGGAAAATGTTGAATTGAAGGTGCTTTAACGAAGTTGAATCCTTCCCGGTGCTGGAATTGATATCACATTGTCCAATATGGCTTTTCAGTCATTCTTTTCAAAGTATAAAACCTTACCCTATTTCTTTTGCACCTTTGTCCAACACAAACCCAATTATCACATTCATTCTTTCGCAAACCCTCAAATCTTACCACCATCATTACCAGACCTTGTCAATGAGATATCCCGTCTACTCAGTGACCACCGATACCCTCACCATGATCTAGAACTCTCTCTCAAGCCATTTTCACCACAAATATCCACTAATTTGGTCGAACAGGTCTTGAAAAGGTGCAAGAATCTTGGCTTCTCAGCCCATAGATTCTTTCTTTGGGCTAAATCAATTCCAGGTTTTCAGCACAATGATGTGAGCTTTCACATTTTGGTGGAAATCTTGGGAAGTTGCAAACAGTTTGCCGTACTATGGGATTTTCTCATAGAAATGAGAGACTCTCGTTCGTATGTAATCAACAGTGAGATTTTCTGGCTCATTTTCAAGGCATATAGCCGGGCTAATTTACCAGATGGTGCAATTCGGTCTTTCAATAGAATGGATGAGTTTGGAGTTATGCCAAATGTTCAGGATTTGGATAAGTTGTTGTACTTTTTATGCAAAAGGAAGCATCTCCAGCAGGCTCAAAATTTTTTTGACAAAGCTAAGAATCGTTTCTCTTTATCTGCTAAAACCTACAGCATTTTGATAAGTGGATGGGGTGAGATTGGTGATTCGGATAAAGCCCGTGAGCTGTTTGAAGCAATGCTTGAACAAGGATGTCCAGTGGATTTGCTTGCGTATAACAATTTGTTGGGTGCTCTTTGCAAAGGTGGTTGTGTGGATGAAGCTAAGAATGTTTTTCACGATATGTTGTCAAAAAGAGTTGAGCCAGATGCTTTTTCTTATTCAATATTTATTCACTCGTATTGCAATGCAAATGATGTGCAATCAGCTTTCAGGGTTCTTGATAAAATGAGAAGGTACAACCTTTTGCCTAATGTTTTTACATACAATTGTATTATAAAGCGACTATGTAAGAATGAACTTGTGGAAGAAGCTTATCAATTGTTGGATGAAATGATTTCGAGAGGAGTTAAACCAGACATTTGGAGCTATAATGCAATACAAGCTTACCATTGTGATCATTGTGAGGTCAATAGGGCCCTGAGGTTAATGTTTAGAATGGAAAAAGATAAATGTCTCCCTGATCGCCATACATATAACATGGTCCTCAAATTGTTGATCAGGATAGGAAGGTTTGATAAGGTAGCTGAAGTTTGGGAGAACATGGTGGACAAAAATTTTTTTCCATCTGTCTCAACATATTCTGTCTTGATTCATGGTTTTTGTAAGAAGAAAGGAAAACTAGAGGAGGCATGTAAGTATTTTGAAATGATGATTGATGAAGGAATACCACCTTATGTTACTACTGTTGAGCTACTGAGAAATCGACTCTTGGGTTTAGGGCTTTTAGATCACATTGAAATACTGGTTGATAAAATGAGGCAGAGCACTTCCCATGCAATTCAAGAATTGGCAAATGTTATGATTGGTAATAGAGCAACTCATAATACTTTGAGACGTGATGAGACTGACATAGAAAGTGACTGAGGAAGTGGCTATTTTTTCTCATAGTACTTTCTCATTATTCTATTTTGAGAAATATGTGGAGGAAACCATTTCATTGCTGCAGAGCACATAATGGAGATGCTAAATCTGTGGGCTATGGTTAACTGATGCATTTTGAGGTTCTAACTGTAACTATAATCCTTCAATGTAACTTGTATGATGCAAGTTAATCTAAATTTTAAACCCTTGGAAATTTTACATGAAACACCTCAGTTTTTGTATCATGAAGAAATGATTGCCAGCTCGGTTCATTCATTAAGGCAGAGATTATGAGTTTTATACCTTTAGTCATTATGGGTGTGGGTGAGATTTAGCATTATGCAACTTCTTTTACTGTTATTTGTTCGTGCATGTGAATTTTGTGAACTTTTCATTTCTCATAATGTTATGGATGAGAAGTTGCTCCAGCATTTGGATGCCACCAAACTGGTCCTGATATTTGTTATAATAGGCATCAAAAGGATAAGAGGAAAGGTAAAGGCATGTATAGCTGATCAAATGGAAGGGGAACAAACATGCATTAAGAGTTGCTATACTCTACTTACTGCATGGGATGTGATTGAATAAAATTATTACTATAACTTGGGATATACCTCCTCTTCCTCCTAAGGTTTTTTATTTCTTTCTTCTCTGTATCATTTGTTTCGCTTGCATTTTAACATTGAATTCATGAATGATCCTTACCTTCTTTGCAGAAGTGGCCTTGTGTGTTCTTAATTCAATTCTATGACAATTGATTAATATGTGGACGAATGATAAAGTTTGGTGGATTTCAACGATAAGCCTTTTTTGTTCTAAAAAATAAATTAAATTAAATTGAGGTTAGTCATATTGAAACAGGTAAACTGTCTGAATTTATAAATAGAATGAGGTTACCGTGTATGCATTTGTTGTTATTTTGGTTTGTACCTTAGGCGATGGAAACAGTTTGCTTGAGTTTTGAAATGTTAATTTGTGAGGGGTTGCAGTTGCATTCTTCCTACCACCCAAGAGGTTGAAAATGATGAAATGTAGTGGTTCCATATCATGCTTATCTATCTGTGTTTTATTGGGAATATCTGGCAATGAATCACTACTGGAGGCCTGCTGATAAAGACAGTCACTATACTTTTGCTATTGACGAAAATTTAACTCTTAGATAACGGTGATTCATCATCATTTGAAGTTTATCGGGTTCAGTGTGATGTTTGTGAGACGCTCTCCCCTGTTTACTCTCACTTGGAATGGTTGCATTGCATGAGTATAAATGGTTGTTTCCAACAATTAAATGTTAGTTTGTCTGACATATTTGCATAACTGCATTAGTTACATGCTTATTTTATGAATGCAATTCTTCTTAAAATTGTTATTTTTGTTGTTTTTCAGACACAGTTCTTAGTAAAATGGGTGAAGGGACATAATGATTGGTTTCTAATAGTTTTATTTCAATATTCTGCATTTTCTAGATCTATTACATCAATATGTATTCTTAGAGCGTTTGCCTAAGGCTGTTGTCTAAAATTATGCAGGAGCTTTTGGTCAAGAATTGGAATGTTTTTCCAATGAAAAAAAAAAGAAACTGTGGCAAGTAAAACAGTGTGCTCCATATATTAGTACCGTGAGGCTCCATATCTTGCTGAGGCTTACCAGATATGATGTGTGTACATATCTTATACCGACTACTAAATTATATATTTTATGTACTTGATACTGTGTTGGGAGTTTATAGTGTACATATATAATAAGTTAATAACTCATTTAATTATGGATAATATAGTCCTTAAATATTTGAAACAAATGAAATGTGTTGAATTGACACATCAGATGATTTTGACCAATTGTATCGTCCAAGTCATTTATTGTCTCTCGTACATGCTTTATGCTTTATGTTTGATCCATACTGATTTAAAAATTATTCTTCTTATGTCGCCAGAATTCATTGAACTGTCAGACTATAAGGTACCATCTTAATTATTCTCCTACTATCCTGATTCGATTTCATTTATCACTTATCAACTAGTGAAACTAGTGGGTTAGCACTAGTGGAGGGGTGTATGTAAGTGACTTTTGGTTAACAAATTTTTACTCTAAATAAATAAAATAATATGGACCTATGAACTTGTTTAGTAGATAGACAGATACTCTTCTTTAATTAACAATGTTATCAGAAAAACCGCTATGATAGCGGTATGATGAAAATCAATGACAGTTGTAGTTTATCGTTATAACATGGAGGTGGCATTGTGAATTTTTTTATGACGGACTGTGGTGGCTGCTTTGGGTTTCACATAATAGCGTTGCATAATGGACATGGCAAAAGGAACAGCAACAACAACTGTGCAACTCTTCATATTCTGTTGTATTTTAATTTTTGAATCTGAAATTTGTGATGTCATTTGATTTTGTTTTTATTTAAATTTCTTAGACATAATATTATCAGTTATTAATATTTTAAGATTTTTTAAAATTATTTATAACTATATATTTTACTTTTTTATATCATGTTTATGTATATATTTAGTTTTATTTTTATCCGCAATGCTTTCATTATAACCCATTATGATTTTTGATATATTTTCATAAAGGAATTTTAGGTTTTGATACTTTTCGTAACCGATGTGCATAACATTGCTAATTAATTGTTTGGTGTAGCTTTAAGATAATAACTTCTTTTTATCCTTTTGCCTATAATATCTTGTCAATGCAATATATTCTTTTTATCTTAAGAAGAAAATTTAGTTAAGAGATAATAAGGTATACAATATTTGAACTTTCTCTTGATCTTTTTAGTATTTGATTATGATTATTATTACTCTCATCACGTCATTATCGTTTACGATTATTTTTATGCCGTTATCACCTCATATGCAATGCTTTTTACGACCATTTTCATCCTTATTATTTCAAATATTACTACTGTTAGAGTTCTAAATTTGTTATGACAATTGCCATTACTTTCATTATTATTTTCATAATTTCTTATTATCCATTTCATTATTATTATTGCGGCAAAAAATAGAATATTGAGATCATTCTTTAGGAGTTTTGATGACGATAAAAGCAAGTCTAAGAATTTAAAGTGATGACAAAAGATATTGGAATTCTTAGCATTTTATTTATATGATCAAATCTTTGTATTAAGTCATATATTAGTGAATATTTTGTGTAGGACTTAGCTTAGAAAGTCACAAAGTAACATGCACAATGAATTCCTAAGAGAATTTTTTAGTTTTCAGAAAAGTTGTGATAATTGATGGTTATAATTGATTATCTAATTAAAATCAAGATTCTCAAGTTATGTTATGTGATAATTGATAATCGTTGTTGGTAATTGATTATCATAGTGAAAATATGTTTTCAGAACACTTTTTGTGATAATTAATTATCTCTTTGAATAATTGATTATCAAGGATAGTTGCAACATGTCTTTTTTAGTTTCTTGATCTAATTTTTGAATCTATATATTTTGGGAGACTTATTTCAAACATAACTTTTCATTCAAAGGTTTAGTGTTGTTATTGCAAAAGAAAATCTTTGTTTGTCAAAAAAGACTTTGAAAAACTTAGTGTGATTAGAGTACAATGTTATTGAATATCGGCTATGGCAAAAACCGGTAGCAGTTTTCCAGCTAGTTGTCACAACAAGATGGAGGTGAATTGGGTTTTCCATGGCAGCCGCTTTGGACATGGCGGGTGGCGGTGGTAGAGCGGTTGTCGTGAAAAAATTGGACTGAATAAAAAAAAAAAACCAACATCTTAAATGGAGGAGAAAAGAAGAAACGGGAGTAGGGAACGGCGAAATGGGTGGGAGAAAGAAGATAACATTCAAAACCTAATTGCATCTTTTACTTTCTAATTCATTTAAAAATTGGGTCTGACTTATTAAACCTTTATTTACCCTAACGTGCAAAAGATCTCATCCTTTCTTATTTTATTCTTTTACCTTAACTTTAGCCACCATTTTCATATTCTTTTAAAACTGGGCCTGACCCATAAACATTTATTTAATCTAACCTACTTGCAAAAATTCTTCTCCATTCTTATTTTATTATTTTACCTTAACTTCCTACCAGGTATTTTTCTTTAACTTTTTAACCTAAAGCTTCCCACCCACGTTAACTTCTTTCTTAGCTAACGTTAGTGAATCAATTGTCACTACCAGCCATTATTGCAGCTGCCAACCGCCAGTCGTCGCGCCACCATTGACCGCCACCACTGTTGCCGCTAGCCACCACCAAGTCTATTTTTTTTTGTTAAATATGTTTTTGGTCCCTCAAGTTTAGTGAAAATTGGAATAAGTCCCTCTTCGAAATTATTGACCAATTTAGTCCTTTATCTTTAACAATGTGTGGATTTAGTCTTTTTAATCAAATTTTGTTAAGTTTATCTTACGTTTAAATCGCATTTCATGATAGTATTTGAGTTGTTTATGTCGTTCAACACATTTTCATTTTAATGTTAACTCAAATATTATCATAAAACACGTTTGAAACGTAAAAAAAAGTTAACAAAATTTGGTTAAAATGATTAAATCCACATATTTCTAAAGTTAAAGAACTAAATTATGCCAAAATTTTGAAGAGAGACTAATTCCAATTTTGACTGAAAGTTAAGAGACCAAAAACATATTTAACCCTTTTTTTCAATTTTTTAATTTTTTCTACTTATCTACTTTCACTATAATTATTTTGTACAAAATATACCTATTTTCTAGCAACAATAATGGCCAATGATAAGGATCCTTCAAGAACATCTCATAGAAGTGACCCGGGTTGGAACATCTGATGGATGAGTCAAATTTAAATACAATTGTTTCAATTATTGTGGAAAGTTATGAAAGGAGGAGTTACTAGAGCAAAAGAACATCTTATGCAAAGAAGGTCAATGTTGTTGCTTGCACCAAGACTCCCAAAAATTTGAGAGAAGAACTTTGGAAATTATATAAAGAAAAATAAGACAGCTCCTCCGTCAATCTTGGATATACCACAACTAATGATAACCATGAGAGTGAAGATGAAGTTGAAATTTCCATGACTAGTAATGATAAAGGGAGAAATAACAGTGGAAGAAAAGGACCAATGGATATGTTTTGTAGAAATCCAGTTGGTGCAATAGAGATGAGAAAAAAGGAAAAACTAAGGCAAGTTAACATCAAAGAGGCATGTGACAAAAATTTAAAGGCCTCGACTCATCAATATATTGCTTGATTTTGGTACTAAGCAGGCTTGTCATTCAACCTTGTGAGGTTGAAAAGTTTTCAAGATATTATTGATGTCATAGGTGCATATGGACCTAATTTACCTACTCCTAGTTATCATGAAATTAGAGTTCCACTTCTCAACAAGGAAATTGAGTACATTGATAAGTTGTTGCAGGATTATAAATTGCAGTGGAGCAAAGATGGTTGTTCTATTATGTCAAATGCATAAACTGACCAAAAGCACCAATGCTTGATTAACTTTTTGGTGAGCTCCCCTACAGGGACAATGTTTGTCAAGTCCATTGATGGTTCTAACTTTGTGACGACAGAAGAAAAAATATTTGAGATGCTTGATTCCCTTGTAGAGAAAATTGGAGAAGAAAATGTTGTGTTATAACAAATAATGGGAGCATTTAATATGTTGGCTGGTAAGTTGTTAGAAGAGAAAAGACCCCATCTCTATTGGACTCCTTGTGTTACCCACTATATAGATTTGATGCTTGAAGACATTGGAAAGCTTCCTTTGATAAAAAAGACAATTCAAACAGGAGTTAGTCTTGTTGTCTTTAACTATAGCCATTTTAGTACCTTGACTTTATTGAGACAAAATGTTGTTCGAGTTATAACAAATAATGGGAGCAATTATATGTTGGTTGGTAAGTTGTTAGAAGAGAAAAGACCTCATCTCTATTGGACTCCTTGTGTTTCCCACTGTATAGATTTGATGGTTGAAGACATTGGAAAGCTTCCTTTGATAAAGAAGACAATTCAAACAGGAGTTAGTCTTGTTGTCTTTATCTATAGCCATTCTGACAATTCAAACAGGAGTTAGTCTTGTTGTCTTTATCTAAAGCCATTCTAGTACCTTGTTCTTATGTTGGAATCAAGTTGTATTCACTCTCAAAGTCATGGCTCCTCTTGTTCATGGGCTTCGTCTAGTGGATGGGGAAAGGAAAGCAATTATGGGTTATATATATATATATATATATATATATATATATATATATATATATATATATATATATATATATATATATATATATATATATTGTGTATGTGTCTTGCAATAGAGAAAGCCCAAGGAAAAAAATAATGAAGTCATTCAACAACGATGAAAGTATATGCAATGATGTATTTACAATCATTAATAACAGATGGACATGTCAACTTCATCGCCCCTTGCATGCTACTGGTCACTTTTTGAATCCATAGTTCTTTTATTCCAACCCAAACATGGAATATGATTTAGAAGTTACAAATGGATTATATGACTACATTAGGAGGTTGATGCCAAGTAAAGATATGCAGCAAAAAAATTTAACTAAGTTGCCTCTTTATAAGAGTGCAAATGGACTCTTTGGTGATGATTTTGCCAAAGAATCAAGGAATACCACAACCCCAAGTAAGACACTTAAACATTTTTTAAATTGCGCTAAGATATAATGGATTACATTCTAAGTTACTTTCTTTGATTGTGTAGCTCAATGGTGGAAGAATTATGGGCATGCAACTCCGAACTTACAAAAGCTAGCAATGAAGATTTTTAAGTTTGACATATAGTTCATCGGGATGTGAGCGAAATTGGAGTGTTTTTAAGTAAATAATAAGACATGATTCATTTCATTATTATCTTATTTGTAAAGTGTAGAAAGAAATTAATTCACATATTACTTATTCATAATGCATATTCATTCAAAGAAAAGAAATAGGTTGGACCACAAAAAGGTTGCATGATCTGGTTTACATAAAGTATAATCAACAACTTGCTCAAAGATATGATATTAGGGATGAAATAGACCCTATTCTATTGAATGACATTGATGAAGGTAATGAGTGGTTAGTGGAAGAAGTTGATGATGATAACGATAATGAAGATGGGGTAATGAGTTAATTTTTTATGATGATCCCACTCTTAAATGAGCAACTGTTTATGAAGCTTCGTGTATTGGAGAACTGGTAGTTTATACAAGGAGACAAACAACTAATAAAAGAAAGCAACCCTAAAGTGGTGGTATTGTTATTGGATCTTCCCATGCTTCTAAGAAAGATTAAGGTGCAACTCCAACACAACCCCAAAAGGGTAAAGAGAAGACTCAAATTCAAGTTCAAAATGAATTGTGTGATAGTTCTGATTCCAAGTTTGAAAGATTACTTAACTTTGACAAGATTCTCTCAAAAGCAGAAGAGGAAAAGGGATATGCCCCCATTGGATGATGACATTGAAGACAATTATGTTGGAATTGAAGAAGAATTCGATGATTAGAAAAAAACTTAATACATATATTTTATGATTTTTTGTTATTATATATTTTGAACTTTAAATTTATGGTGCTTTGATATGATTTTATTATTAATTGAATTTTTAGACATAATATCATTATTTTTTCATTAAAATTATATGTGGTGGTATTATAATTTTTTACCGCAATATTTCTGCCATAATTCATTATGGTTTTCGTTATAACTTTATAAAGGTTTTTGGAATCGCCGATATTTTTCGTTATTCAATATCAATAACACTGGTAGAGCGATAAATTTCACCAAGTGGGTTCTTGAGGATTGGTTGTTGTTGTTGTTGTTGTTCATCTTTTGTGTGACTCAAAGGAGATGGTTCATTCCTTATGCGATGCAAGGAAGGTATCTTTGTAATAAGTCATATATTTATATGATCAAGTCTTTGTATATATTAGTGAGTATTTTGTGTGTGGGACATAACTTAGAAATTCATAAAGCAACATGCACAAAAAAATAATAATTAAGATTCTCATGAGAGTTTCTGTGATAATCGATTATCACAACAAAAATATGTTTTCAGAGAACTTTTTGTGATAATCGATTTTCTATTTGAATAATCGATTATCAGCAATAGTTGTAACATGTCTTTAGTTTTTTGACTTAATTTTCGAATTCCTATATTTTGGGAGACTTATTTCAAACATAACTTTTCATTCAGAGGTTTAGTGTTATGACTACAAAAGAAAATCTTAGTGTTTGTGAAAAAAGGCTTTAACAAACCTAGTGTGGGCAGAGCGATAACTTTTACCAAGTGGTTCAATGTTGTGATTGCAAAAGAAAATCTTTATGTTTGTGAAAAGAGGCTTTGAAAAACAGGCTTTGGAAAACCTAGTGTGGATAGAGTGATAATTGTCACTAAGTGGGTTCTTGAGGAATTGAGTGTTGTTGTTGTTGCGAGGAGAAATTGTTCATCCTTTGTGTGATTCAAAGGAGGTGTTTCATTCCTTGTGTGATTAAAGGAAGATGTCTCTTATATTTTTTGTCTTCAAGAAAGGTGTTATCTAAACCTTAAACTATTTTTTCTATGATTGCTAGTTTGGTTTATTTTTAGTGTTAAGTTGATCCGAACCAATGTAAAATATCGGTGTACGAATTTTCTCTTTCTCTACACTCTTGAATGATAAAGGACTAAATCCACATATTTTAGGGAGACTAAATTAGTCCAAAATTTCGAAGATGAACTAATTCCAATTTTCACTAAAAATTAGGGGACCAAAAAGCATATTTAACCCTATTGTTAATATTCCATTCCTTATCATAATAAATAATTTTGACTTAATTAAGTTTGAAATATCTGATAGTTTATAGTTTATTGAGTATTAAAAAAATTTATATTTTTCTATTTTCCAATTAAGTTCCTATTAACTATGTAATGTAAAAGTAACATCTAAATGGGTGATGTGGTAATTATCTTGCCTCGTCGTTACATGTACTTTTATAATTTTATTACCTCATAATCTAACTATTACTTATTTGACAATATAAATAAATATTCAAAATTTTCTCCAATCTATTCACTATAAAAATCTTTGGCCACCTATCTATTGGCTCAGAATTAGTAAAGAAGTTTTAAGAAATGTCAAGGGCCTTAAACGACTTTAACATCGGTCAACCACAAGAAAAATCGTATCTAAACAATGCAATTGTCTTCAACATCCAAAACCTCCAAAATATTGTTGCATTCACACTTAGCAGGTGCACATTGCAAAATGTGGAAGTTGGAACTGAACTAGAAAGTAGGTTTCACAAGTCAAAGCACCTGAAGCTTCGACATGGTTCCCATGATGAGAGGAAGAAGTATGTTGAAAGTGTTATCCTTTGCGATGAGTTGCACAAGAGAGGAACAATTCATAATAACGAAAGTAGGATTTCATGAATGTTGTTGGAGTCCAACCAAAGATACTGTAGATTCTGCAACGTTTCATGGAAATAAGTGTTCCTCCACTGAATGTGTTACAAGAGAGGTTGATGAGCTCAAAATAATATTTGATGAGAAGTTCGTTAGAGAAGTTGTCGAAAAGGTATAAAATTACACAAGTCAACAAGATAGTGAAACAAAATAGCATTCACATCAATTAATTAAAGAGGAACTCAATTGAAAAATATAATTTTACTAAAACACTCTATAAAACATAAAATTTGATAAAAACTCATTTAAATTTTCTCAAATTTATATTAAGGCATAACTTTTACTATTTTTATCAATTGCTATCACGTTTACCATCACTATTGATTTTTAATTACCATTATCATCTAATCATTTAATACTTTCATCATAATTATTACTTTCACTTTTATTATTACTACAATTTTATTATTATTATAATTAATATTTATGTCATCTTCAACATCATTATATCATTGTTATCCTTATTATATTTATTGAAAGAATTATGATAGTATGACTCTATTTTTTTTTACTCCAATGTGACTACGTGACGTGGCCAGGTGAGGTGACTTTTATTTTTGAATTTAATATAATTTTAAAAAAATACTGAGGCGAGAAGTGGTGGGGAGTGAGCAGCCCGACTTTCCCACTTTCACTTTCTTTGGAGTCTTTATGTGTTTCTCTCTCGTGCACACATACTCTCCTTTTCTTCTCACCCCTAACAATTTTTTTTGTGCGAAGTTTGTAAGGTTTTTACGAAGGAAGATAAAAAACAAAGATGGAGAAAGGGTTAAGGAGAAGAGGTGAAGCAATTTTTCATATTGTCTCTCCCGGGTAGAGCTGGAAAGGGTTAGGGAGAAGAGTTTTTGATTTTGTTGACGAAGGTTGTTTGTCTCTCTCGCAAAGCACGAAACGACATGATGGAGAAAAGGTGAAAGTGTTGTTGACGAAGGCGTTTTCTGTGTCGACCAAAGCACGACAGGGATTTGCATTGCAGTTTCTTAAATCAGTGAGGTGAAGCGGTTCCTCCATTGGGTTTGGGCTGTTCGGGCATTGTTTTTGAAGGTTGCAATTCTAAGAACCACGATTGTTGTATGACATTGGAGGTATGGAGAACTTTTGTACGTTAAGGTGTGTTTTAGTGTTTAAAACACCCAAAGTTTTGATTTTTTTTTTCCATTTGAACTAGATGATTGTTTATTCTAGGGTTTCTATTTGTTGTGTTTGTGTGGGTATCTTTCTGTGATGGAGTTCGTTAGGTTTATTTTTGGTGTAAAATTGGTTGAAGTTGAAGTTGCTTTTTAATGAATCAAGTACTTTGATAGGTGCATGGATACTAGTTTACTGAATAGGTTGACCAGAACTGTCTGCATTTTTTGCTAATGACTTGTGTGCACACAAGTGATGACCTATGGTGCATGTGTGCACACAAGTGATGACATATGTGCACACAAGTGATGACATGTGCAACATTTTTTGCAAGCATATGATATCGCTCAATTTTTGGAACTTTCATGTTATAGCAATGACAACTTGTGAATGTGGTGATTAACTTTGTGCATCTGTGTTCATTTCTAGATATGTCTTTCATATTGTTGCATAACCAAGTTGATTAAAACTGTCTGATGTAATGTGATGACCTATGTGCACACAAGTGATAACTTGTGCAACATGTTTTGCAAGCATGTGGTATCACTCAATTTTTGGATCTTTCATGTTATAGTAATGATAACTTGTGAATGTGGTGAATAACTTTGGTGCATCTGTACAATTTATAATGAGTTGTGTTCCTTTTGACATATGTGTTTGATGAATTTTAACGAACTTGCATGTTATTTAGGAATTGTTGAAGTAAATAAATTATGAAATTATGTCTCTTTATTGATTTTCCTCTTTACCTACTATTACTCATAAAAGTTTATACATTTTCATTGACTAGGTTGCCATATTCAGACCCATTGGGAACCTCAACATCACAATTAGAAACATTTTTATGGCAAATAAATAATCTTCACACAAATATATCTTTTCTTCATTTCAAAGATTTGCTTCAACTCACACAATATAATAATTTATGTCATGAATAGATTTTCAAGTTTGACATAAGTCATCCAACTAAAGAAGAAGTTAAGGCTTCTATGTTTGTGGTGCGACTTAACTATGTTGTCAAACCAAATGTGGAGGCCAATGTCTAAACCAGTGTGCAGTCCAATCCGAATGCAAATGAAAACACAAATATGGAACCCAATTTGCAGCCTATTATGTAGCCCAATGTGCAGCCTACTAACACTACTAATGTGGAGGATATACTGTAGAGGATGGTTCCTCCATCCACCAATATTCCATATTTTGAGGTTGGGGAGAGCTCCAAAGCTGGATCTTCTATTTTGGATAATATATCACTTACGTAACTCATGATTGTTTAATGTCTTTTAGTTTATGTTGTTAATTTGAACTTTTAGTTTCATGACACTATGTGTTTGGAAGGATGTACTACATCTATGGTATTGAATTTATTTTGTGCACTTTAGTATCCATGTAACTCACTACTACTCAAAGAATAGACGTTGATGAGGTTAGTCCACACCTAAAATAGGACATTCATTTCAACTCTAGAAATATTATATGGTTATGTATGGACTATTAAGTGTTGACCGACAATTAAGATTTTGCACCCCCTCAAAATTTGTGCTTTTTGGAAAGGGTTTCAATATTTACACCACTTATAGTCAATCACACAAATTCAATAAGATATAATGCAAGATATTGAACATCATGAAATTAGTTGTGGGATAATTGTTGCACAAGTGCAACATGACATACATGTCAATTGTCACAATAAAAAATGCTTATCAATGAAGTATTAAGTGTTGACATACACTAAACATTTTACACACCCTCACAATTTGTGGTCTATGGTAAGGGTTTGAAGATGTAGCCCACTTTCCTTGAATTAAAAAACCTTACTAACATATATTCTACAGAGTTAACTTCACCAAACTTGATGTAGGATAATTGATACAACAGGACATACATGATAACTCTAGTAATTTTAAATACTGATCATTCACTATTAAGTGTTGACCTGCGCTTCACATTTTGCACGCACTTATAATTTGTGATGTTTGGTAAAGGTGTCAATATGGACCCCATCTTTAATGAATTTAAACACCTTAATTATGTATATGCAATGTATTCAACATCATGAAACTTGGTGTGGGATAATTCGTCTACAAGTACAACATTCTTATGTCTGCAAACATTATATGATGACCAAAGAACTATTAAATATTAACCTGCTCTAAATAATTTGCACATCCTGACAAAATCTGGTATAAGGTTAGAATCAATTTTTTGAAGAACATCAATTTTGGTATGGGATAATTGGTTCACAAATCCTACAACACAGATTACATATTAACTTGGTGTGGGATAATTGGTAAAACATGACAGATATGATAGCTAGTAATTTTAAATGCAGACCACTAAAGTATTAAGTGTTGACCTGCAAATAACATTTTGCACATAATTAATTATCTGTGGTATGTGTGGTAAGGGTTTGAACATGTAAACCAATATTACTGAATTGATGACCACATACATATTAACTACTAACCTGCTATAAGCTTTATCCACACTATTACATATGGTTCAATAATTCAAAAAAAATCACTCAATCCAAATGAGGATGAACAACATTCACCTATATCCACCACCATACTCTTCCATAAACCAACAATTGTATCCCACACAAACACTCAATAAGCCAAACAATAACTTTACATAAACCACTCAAAAATTCATAAATCAATTAGTAAAGGAAATAAGAACTTCCCATAAATTAGTTCCATAAGTCTACACTTCCAAATTACCAAAGTTAACAATATAAATCCTAACTACAACAAACAATTTTTCTAAATAAACTATTTATGGCGTTTCCTTCTGTTATACGTCACAAAAGGAGTTCTTATGGCAAAACTCTTGACATGCATATGTGGATCATCCCTTCATCGCACTTACATATTGCTCTCTTGGGATTGCTCTGCTTCCTCATTTGGAACATGTTCTTCTTGGGCAACTTGATCTGAGGTATTGTCAGCAAAATCAGCCATGTCAACATGACCCCTCTCACCAAAATCGCCAAATTCAGTAAAATCCTTGGGGTGGGTGGAATCAGGTGTATGCACATCAGCAACCTTCATTGACTGCACTCATATTTATTACCTAAATACATAACTCAAGTCAGCACAATGTCGAAACTCAGACTTACTTCAATGCAATTCTTCTCACTTTGAACAACTATCATTCGTGCACAAAACACTTATCACATAATCACTTAATGTAACTTACCTCAACATAAAGCACCCACCAAATCATCTTTCTAAATCACGTGTATTACATAAATATTATACTTGACACACAAAACACACGAATTAAGTGTTATTCATTTCCACCAAGTCATTCAATCATATTGCATAAAAATCATACGAAAATAATGACCTAGTTCTATTTTTTAAGTAATCAATCTACAACTTATGTTACTTGTGATACTTAATGGAACAAGGTTAGACTTCTCTAACAAAACCTAAGCTAAATGTACTTCTTCTCCTGCAATGTTGACAGAAAACACAATTATTGATAACCACAAAATTAATTTTTGTCTCAATTTGACAATGAAAGAAAAACTCTGTTTTAAACAAAAGAAAATTTGAAATGTTAAACCATATACACCACGAAAAACTTCATTAATATGAAACAAGCATTATTTGTAATAAAAAAGATGTCCACTTTTTATTAAAAGTTGCCAATGAAGATTACAGTGATGCAACAATTGACCTACACAATATAGATATCAATTTTGCCTTTAAAGAATGACTCCTAGGACCAACTCTTGATTCTCAATCAACATTTTCAACTCTAATACTACCTACATTCAAGATCAATAATTTATAAATAGTGAAGACCAAACAGAAAATAAAACTCAAACTTGGTTTAAGATAATTAGCCTAATCCTAACTCACAAGTTATATACCATCATCTCTCAATGACAATAATGATCTGTCAACCGAGCATTTCAGTCTCAATGGTCTTATTTTAGGACCAACAAAAACAAAACAAAATATCAATTCCTTAACCCAAAAACTCACAACGGTGATTTCAAAAAAAAAAATCCAATGTGTTTGCTTACTGCAAAAACGGAAATAATAAATGGTGGTTTGGTATGTTGCTATGAAATAAATGATTTTGATTTAATTTTCTCATCTCATGACGCTTTTTAAAAGACTAAACATGCTCTTATAATTCATTTCCCCGTCGGATCATGAAATCTTGCTTTTTAACTGCCACTAAGGTTGTAGTAGTAGTAGTATGTCGCTTTCTGTGTGTCCATGATTTCAACTACGGGCAAAGAAAAATGTGAACAAACGTGGAGAAGAATAGTCTAAACTCCAACTACAACATGATCGAGAACAGAAAGATAAAATGAATTAGAAATCTGTGTATAGATAGAGAGTGGGAAAAGTTATAAACAAAGTAATAGGAGCATAAACAGAATGGGGTCAACGCGAGACTTGGAGACAGAGAAAAGTGATTCAGAAGAAGCAGAGAGTGGTAAAGGAACATGGAAGCAAGCAGCTTTCCATGTTGCCACCACCATTGCCACACCTGCTGCTTATGCCCCTTTGCCCTTTGCTATTGCTTCTCTCGGTTGGCCTCTTGGTAATTTCTTATTTATTTTTTTATTAAATTCTACAGTAGTGTCGTTTTGTATCCACCAGGGTCCTCATCAAATTTTATATATTTTATTCATTTCAAATGGGGACACTTTCATATGTTTTGTTCTTCATATGTTGAATAATTAGTTAACTGGTTTTTTGTTGGTATTTCTCTCTATGAATGAATTGTTCCAGGTGTGAGTAGTCTCGTGAGTGCAACACTTGCCACCTGGTACTCTAGCTTTTTGATCGCTTCTCTGTGGAAATGGAACGGGGAGAAGCACTTTACCTATAGACATCTGGCACATAGTATTTTCGGTATGTACATGTTATTTAATTTCTCTGCTTGTGGCATTAATAGCTATGGTGACTTTGATATTCAATAGTCTAATTTCTTGTTTATTGATTCCTGAAGGATTGTGGGGGTACTGGTCTATTGCTATTTTTCAGCAGGTAGCTTCTCTGGGAAATAACATTGCCATTCAAATTGCAGCTGGCAGCAGCCTTAAGGTTATGCATCTACTCAGATTTTAATTAAGTTCAAGTCTTTTCATATAAATCTTCTTATGGATATGTTCTAATTCCATGTTTATACAGGCAGTTTACAAGCACTATCATCATAATGGAACATTGACCCTGCAGCATTTTATTATTTTCTTTGGAATCTTTGAACTCCTTCTCTCCCAGCTCCCGGATATTCACTCACTGAGATGGGTAAACGCACTGTGTACTTTCAGCACAATAGGCTTTGCTGGAACAACCATTGGTGTTACCTTTTACAATGGTAAGCTGGTGATGGATCTTCCTTTTCTTGTCTGTCAAAGCCTCGACACCTGATTGATTCCTCCTCTTTATTTCACGCACATAAACTGTTTGACTATTTGATTTCCAACATCTCTTAGGGAAGAAGATTGATAGGACTTCAGTAAGTTATAGTTTGCACGGTAGCTCTGCTTCTAAGTTCTTCAAAGCCTTCAATGCGCTTGGGACCATTGCCTTTTCATTTGGAGACGCAATGCTTCCAGAAATACAGGTACCTGTTAGTTCTAAGTCTCTTACATTGTTACACGTGTTCTTTTGCCTTGCTATTCTAAACAAGGTTTTGGTTTGCGGTTGTGGTATCACCATGATCCCTGGTGTTGTTGAGGAAAATTATGGATAAATGTGGCCAATAACAATTGTCACCATTGACTTCAAAAAACCTTGATGTTGTAAATGGTGGCTTGGCCTTTTCTGACAGTGTATTCCTCTTCCAGAATACGGTGAGAGAACCTGCTAAGAGGAATATGTACAAAAGCATATCAGCAGCATATACTGTCATAGTATTGACTTACTGGCAATTGGCCTTCTCTGGATACTGGGCATTTGGATCAGAAGTCCAACCTTATATTTTAGCTTCACTGTCTATTCCAGAATGGACTGTTGTTATGGCAAATTTGTTTGCAGCAATTCAAATATCTGGGTGCTTTCAGGTACCTCTCTAGCACTTCAATATAAGAGTACTTGTTTGAAACATCTTGTGGCAGAGTCAAAGAGTAGTGAATGTTAGTCTTTTGCTCTGTGGTTATCACTGCTATACATCATAACATTTCTAAGGTCAGTCACTGTTTATGTCACTGGTGTTCTTTTTTAATTTACCAGAAGGAATGAATAATATTATGATGATATGAGGTGACCTAATAATTTTTTGTTATTCCAATTAAGAAACTTATATCATGGTTCAAGTTCCTTTGCTAATGGAGTTCCTTTGTCAGATATACTGCAGGCCAACATATGGCTATTTTGAGGAAGGAACAGGGTTGAAGTCTAACAAATCTACTACCTATTTTCCCTACAGAAATCGCCTAACACGACTTATTTTTACTTCCATATACATGGTTCTTGTTACTCTTATTGCTGCTGCAGTGCCCTTCTTTGGAGATTTTGTGTCCATCTGTGGGGCAATTGGATTTACTCCTTTGGACTTTGTGTTCCCCGCTTTAGCATACCTTAAGGCTGGAAGAGCGCCCAATAACTCCAAACTTGGCCCTTTCCTGCGACCATTAAATATTTTAATAGCTACCTGCTTTTCATTAGTTGCTATCTTGGGTTGCATTGGTGCAGTCAGACTCATAGTGGAAGATATCAAGAACTACAAGTTCTTCCATGATATGTGAGGATTTTGGACTAAGTTGTACTTTTATAATACATTATTTTCCCAAATCAGCAACTTCATAGTCTTGATCCCGCTATAAAGATTAAGAAACATCATGGTTGGTGATAATTTCATTAAAGTGGTGTAGAAGAGGTCATGTACTGTATTTTCTGGAGCTTTCTTCTTAGCCTTTTACATACAGAATTCATTTTTTTCCTATTAATCGTTTGTTCTGAACTTTAGCCATTGTCTCAACCACCAGCAAGTTTACATCATTGTTAAGATAATTGGAGGAGCACAAGGCTTCACTAGTCAACATCTTTTCATGGCCCGACTTTATAGATGAAAGCTTTTTTTACATTATTAACACTTTTATAAATACCGTCCTTTTTTTTTATACTTAAAAGCTTAACATAAGATACCACTATGCATTTAGATAGTGATCAGTTTCTTAGTAGAAAAAGGCATAAAAAGCCATATGAAAAGTTTTTATTATTTTTTAGATAACGGAAACAATAGTCAAATGAAAGTCACTTAATTGTTTTGACTTTTTGGCGCCTTTATAGATGGCAAAACCCCGTTACCGACGTCCTTCGCTTCGCACTGAGTAGTTGATAAGTACTTAACAGGGCTTCGTCACAATCACAAAAAACTTCTGTTACACTGAAACGACACGAAGCACCTTCTCTTCAAACACGTTCCTCCTGAACAGAACACTAACTTCGTCTTCACGTTCCGGTTAGGGTTAGGGTTTCGAACTTCCACCCAATGTCGTCCATTAACTTCTCGCCCCTTTCCTCTGGTTACAATTCAATCCCTTCCATGTCACGCGCCACCGCTCCTACCGGCTTTTCCACTCGGCGTCCATGGGAGGAGTTCGTTGCGCTTAGCTCGTTCACGCTCCCCTACTCCCTCGGCGAAGCCACGCTTCGTCTCAGGCGCAATCTTGGACACTTCCGTGTGAATTACGCCATGATCGCGCTCTTCGTCCTGTTCCTCAGCCTTCTCTGGCAACCGATTTCCCTCATCGTGTTCATCGCCGTTTTCATCGCGTGGTTCTTTCTCTATTTCTTCCGTGACGGCCCTGTGGTCGTGCTCCACCGCACGCTCGACGACCGCCTCGTCCTTGCCACGCTCGCTGCCCTCACTGTGGCGGCGCTCGTCCTCACCGGCGTCTGGCTGAACGTGGTTTCAGCTGTGCTCGTTGCGGCGGCGGTGGTGGCACTGCATGCGGCGTTTCGGAACACCGATGATTTGTATATGGATGAATTGGAAGTTTCTGATGGGGGTTTGGTCTCGGTTGTTGGCGGTAGCCCAACGAAACGAACAGGGCAAACTAGAATATAGTTGGCTGTGGTATATATAACAATTTGTTTCGTTTAATCGTTGTTGTATTACTTGCATTGCATATATTCGAAGAAAATAGAGGCTCCAGTTTTAGGTTTTGGTCACTTGGAAATGTGAATTGTGTCCATATGATAGTTTTTACGTACCGTGTTGTTAGCATGGAATGGGTTCGATGGTGGCCCTTTCCTTTTTTCGTGTTCGCTGAATTCGTGTAAATTCTTGAATAAGTACTCATAGTTTGAAGCACTCGCTTTCAAATTCTGTATTGAGTTCCAATTTGGTTTATGGTCTGGTTTGGTGTGCTTTTTTGCATTTGTAATAGGCTAGCACTAATGGATAAGAATTGATTTTTTTTATCTAGTGCAAGTATAGATAGATTTTGGTTGCTCTGAAGAGTGGACCATTTTGGTTACTCATTTGTTGTTTCTACGTGTGTGGTGATCGTTTCAGTTTGCTATTCTGGCCCTTTTTGTGAGTATATCATATGATTAAATTAAGAACATATATTCCTTAGTGGCTTCCTCTTGTGTAATGCTGTGCTTTTTGGAGTGGCTTGACTACAGTTGTTTTGAGATTTGATCTTCTAGTCACCTGTGTGAATCAAGTATTGAGACTTACTAAGTTCTAGTGTCCAACAACATTTGAGATAATTGAAAAAAGAACCACAGAATTGTCAATTTATTATGGTCTAGTGAAACCATATGTCAAAGTAACTGCCTAAATGTTTAGCTGACACCTAATTTAATCCATGCCAGTTGCCTCATTTTGGTTACCTAGTTTGAGAGTTGGATGGAAGTTGAGATTTAATCTCACAAACATGTAAGGACAGAATGTAAAGCTTAAGCAATCTCAGACTGAGGGTTGAAACTCTTCTCTCAATCCATTCTTAAGTACTCTTTTGTGTTCTTTTCTGGGATGTTGACATGGGTTTCCTGATTTTTCACATCATAGGATAGGAGGCATTTGGATCTGTAGTTCTTAGAGTCATGGCTAAATTGGATATGTTAAAAAATATGTTTTCATTTCTTGTTTTACTAATAACTATAAATTTTTCACTTTCTTTTAAAATATGTCTATAGGAAATGGTGCAAACAGCTTTTTATTGTTTTCACTATTTCTGGTGGAATTATTCAAAAACAGGAAATTGGTGAGAATGGTATAGCACTTTTGTATTGATGAGTGAAAACAGGAATGAAGTATAACATTTTTGCCCGCAAACTGAAGCTGGCTCTTAAATTCCCAAATATTTATTGGTTATTCAGATATAAAATATATGTAATCTGTCCATTTTTCATATAATATTATGGTTATCATATAAAACCTAGTGCACACTTACCTCCATACTAGACTGTTCTGCTTAGAAAATTTGATTCTTTCGCCTGAAGATTATTCCTCAAAAGTGATTCCTTGACAGACTTACTAATACTATCATGTTAAAAATAGAATTAATTATGGTAATTTATATTCGTTGGACATGCTTACTATCATGTTAAAGATCTTGTGCTGAAATTCTACTTAATAGTTGTATATTTGATAAAGATTGTTGATGTATGTATTATTTTCTAAATTCTATTAGAAGCTATTGTGTGAAAAAAGTCTTTGTAGACGTACCAAGAGGACAAATAGGATAGGAGTTTCTGTGTATAAGTACTGCCTGGTATGTACTTCGTATGTGCAGGACTATCACTCTGAGCTTTAAGAGAAAAAGTTGTTTGGCAATTACTTGGGCATTAAATGTTTATAAATGGCAATTACCCATATTTTTGATAAATCAACTCATCTCCACATATGTTATGTGAATTTTATCTTTAATTTTGTAACTTATTTTTAAGATATATTTAATTATATTTACTTTTTTATAATTTTTTATTTTATTCATTTGTTATTTAATCTTATTTATTATCACTATAATTAAGCATGAGCAACTACAACAAGTGCAATTCTTCTTTATAGTTTTTTTTTTTATTTCTTTTGACTATAACTACAAATTCTTTTTCTCGTACTTTCTTCTTTATTATTTTCATCTTCATATTCTTTTTCATCTGTGATCATATTCTTTTTAATTTTTTGAATACTGAAATAGTTAAAGTAATACACAACATTAAACTTTTACCAAATCTAAAAAGATTATTTTCATGCTCCATCATTTTGTCTTGTTTAGGTTACAGTATATTTTTGTTTGTCCATTTCATCGTGTACTCTTATTTAACTTTACAATTTTTTTTTATTTCATTTTATGGACTTTTATATGTTACAAAATTATAATTATAGAAAATATGAAGATGAATATGAAATAGAAAATATGAATTTTGTTTTAGAAACTAAAGAAAAAGAAGAATAGATAATCAATTGAATCTTAGCATGAAACTCTGGATGAATTTGCTATTGCTCATAAAAAGATATAACAAATCCAAATGATAAAAATATATATATATATATATATATATATATATATATATATATATATATATATATATATATATATATAAGAGCAAGAAAAAGAAAAATATTCAAACAAAATTTTATTCTTTTGATTAAGTATTGTACATGAGAACACATAAAGTGAAGTTCTAAAAAAATATTTATGATTCATGACAATAGACAAATATCAATGAAAATTTTAGAAATCTAATAATAAAAAACATTTCAATCAGACATGAAAATTTGCAAACCCCAATAGACACTTTTATTCGTCTTTTTATCATATTTGTGTATAGCAATAATTAAATAGATTTAATTAATATAAATATTTCCAAATATACAACCATGAAAAAAAAAAGTCATGTGTATGAATAGTTAATATCAATAGACATTTTTATAAGTATTAATGTAAAATATCTACAAACAGGTTACCCTTCCTACCATAAAGGGGTAATACTACAGAATGGATAGAGTATTTTGGTCCATTAATCTCATTAGATTATCTTGCATAACTTACAACCTATGCAAACCAACAAGATCAACTCATCCATTTGTATGGATTTGTCCACTAATGAGTATCGTGAGAATTTTGTCATTGATTAAATTTATTTTCAAAAATGTCTTTCTTATGTGTTTAGTTTTACTTGAAAATTTTAATTACTTGAATTTAGTTACATTTATTATAAAACTTTTAATAGATTTGTCATTAAAAAATTATAAACTATTAAATTATAAATATTATTTATTTTAAGAAAAACTTATAAAATTCATTATTTCTATTAATTTCATCAAATACAAATAAAATTATTAAAATTTTATACCACGACATTTTGCATGTTATAATTAAAAAAGAACGTTATAAAATAAATAATTCTTTATGTGGACCATCTCCCACAAACCAAATATTATGCAATACAGATGAAAAAAATTATCCGACATTTCTTATGTGAGAGGAATCTGTCCAACCCGATTTGATACCGACCAAAGCAGGTGGGTCAAATCGGGACAAAGCGGCCCACATTGTCATTCTAACTAAAAGATTTTTCTTTTTTTTTTTTTTTTGCCTTTTTTTTGCCTTTGCTTAATTTGTAGACACGGTACTGTTTTTTTCTTTAACAGGATGATATAATGTGAATTCCAACTGTGGCAAATATTCAAGAAAACATCTGCGGCAGCCAGTGTGCAAATAAAAAGGCATGCTCTCTAAAAATCAATCACTACCATAACCAACTCAACATCATGCTCTGCTACTCCACATTTAGCATTCTACAAGGAGAGAAGATTCCTCATAATTATTCAGTCTATTATCCTGCTACATAGTGTAGCTATTGGCAACTCATGATGAAGGTTGTTGGACCTTCCGACCATAGGTTAGGATCATCACAAAATCTTTCCCTGAGGATCCTATGGTTGCAGGAATTCTGTGGCCTGTAGATGCCGTATCAAGCCACAATTCAACTAAATTCTGTACCTGTAGTGAAGGAAGCACAGGATGTCCCATGCATTTGATCTCAACCTGCAACAGAAGTAACTTCAGACTATAAGCAAGAGCACGTCTTAGAAGATATAATAGTGCAACATGTCATGCGCTAAAAAGACAAGCAGAAAACTTTAATGATAACAAAACTGCAAATGCTAAAACCCAGAAGGTTTGATGAAAATTAATCCTAGTGAAGAACCAAGTTACCGGAGTCCTTGACCCTTTGCATAAATATGAATGTATTCTACATATCCAACAAAGACTTACCTCATCCTCACTTTTCAGGCCCAGTTTCTTCATTAACAATTTTTGGATAAATGAGACAGGTATGCTTCCGTCCCTTGAGCAAGATGAATAGATAGACATGAGAAATCAGAGCTCGGTTAGTTCTATATTTGAAAGCATAACCAGTTTCTCAAGCATTCTTCCAGATGGATAACTAGAAACTTGTACAAAAAGAGAAAGAGACATTATTATACACTAATAGTGCTACTACAGTTATTGATGAGAGGGGAGGGAGGTATGCATCCCCACATCACAGTAGAATTGTTCAAAGAATTCTTTAAATTTGAAGTGGTCAATCATTTCATGCATCCATGGCCTCTTTCCTTTCTCGACAGTCATGGATTTTTATCAAGCTTGTCTTTTTGCTATTTCCTTTTTCCAGTATCATGCTAAAATAGCTAACATATTACCTTGATATGCATATGTTCCTATTAGGTTAATTCTCCTCTGTCTAATTGATGGAATAATAGATCATTGACTACAGAGGCATAATCAGCCAAAGGTCAAACCAATCACTTCCTTTGGTGTTATTTGGTAAGTTGCATGAAATTTTACTGAGTCTATTTGGACAAACTTCTAATATAAGCTCATGATACAAGAGGAAAAACTAAAACTAACTTCTTCATAGCTAAAACTAGCTCATGTGTTAACTAACATATAGAAGTTCTCTCATATAACATTTCTATTTTCTTTTAACTTGTGCACAAGTTAATTTGAGCTTATGAAGAAATTAATTTCATTTTTTTCTTTCCTAAAAGGGCTTACGAAAAAGTTTGTTCAAACAAAATCTATACCCTAGTCTGGATGGGCTTACATAAATATTAATGAATAGCTAAGTAGAATATTTTCATTTAAAAGATATAATTAAGTTGTAACACGGTGTCTACATTGGTCCAGAAAGTGACGAGGAACTTACTTTATTCTTACATAACTTGAAGGAATTTGGGGTAAAGGTGCATCTCCTTCCCTGAAACATTAGTGGGAACTTAGTACAAGTAGAAATATTCAAAATATGATTTACGAAATACATATAATAATTACTGGATGCCAAGATAGAATTTGTTAATTCAAGATTCAAAGCTAATGTTTTCTCACTGGTTTTCGGAAGCTGCTAAGGAGAACCAAATTGAGTCATTCCATAAGAGGTTACTGTCATTAGCATCCAGAACAGCCTGAGGGGATATTCTAGATTCTCCAAAAGCATGTTCCTTTTTTGGGCGAACTCTTCGCAATTTGTTGGGTTTTGCTGTATCTGGAGAGACATGATCAGTGCTAATCTTTTCATCTGCAACTTTTGCCTTGCGCTTATTTTCCTTAATTTTGGCTTTCAGCACTTTAGTATCAGTGTCATTTACTTTCACGGATTCTGGTTTAGCATTAGATGCTTGCACATTAGACTTGAAAGACTTGCTCCTACTTGCAGCCTCTGCTAAATAGTTCAAAGTTTTCCAAAGATCCCATTTTGCTTCCTGTGTTTCAGCACCATTCTGCAGTCCTCTATTGCATATGGATTGACTATTTTTACAAGGTGACAAACTCTAAACCAATAAGAAAAACACATTGTGCCATCAGGGAAAACAAATACACCAAGATAAAACAAAAAGAAAAAAACAAAGTCAACAGAACCATATATTGTGAGCACAATGAGAAGAGCATCATCGTCTTTCTTACCTGTCCCGCACTCTTTGCAGACTTGTTTGAAGTGTCAGGTGAGCATGAACTATCTTGGCGATCTTCCAGTAATTCCTCTTCTTTTTTAATGAGCTTTTCAACAGAGAAACCAGAGCCCTGCAGGCCTAGTGCCTTTCTTGTTGGTTTTGTTCTTCTTCCTGTCATGGTTGATTGTGTAGATACCCTTGGAGTGCTGACAACCAAAGATGAAAGTGATCTTTCCTTTCTTCTAGCTGGTAATAGTACTGAAGGGATAGCTACAGCTGCCTTCTGCTTTCTTTTATTGAAAGGGAAAATTTTGTTCCTTAAATCTTGCAAACTGTTGTCTGGCCTGGGAATAGGAAAAACGTGGAATAAATTAAAAGAGAAAAGCTATTTCAGAAAAAAAAAAAAAACAAAAACTTAGTTGTGTGCTTCAATGCCAGAGGCATTCATATAAAGAATAGTGATGAAGGCAATTAATATAAAGCATATATTATTATTTAAGTTTTGCAAGTTTTTCACATCTGGTTGAGACTTGAGACAGTTTGCAAAACTATCATGTATTGTCTCTAACTAATTCACCAATACTAATGCCTGCAATGTTTGATCCAAGTTCAACATTATATGCTCTTATAGTCCAGTACT
The DNA here is from genome assembly GCF_037176805.1 of Vigna unguiculata. Lineage (NCBI taxonomy): Eukaryota > Viridiplantae > Streptophyta > Magnoliopsida > Fabales > Fabaceae > Vigna > Vigna unguiculata. Next base: position 26,561,688 of record NC_140798.1, on the reverse strand, counting down.
TTGGTCGTTTATGGTCAAGCTCCTCTGCTAATAGGATAAATCCATCAATTTTGGGAATGGACTAAAACCAATAAATAGGGCATCCTTTCTCGGAATAAAAGGGAATGGAATCTTCTACAGACAAAGCAAAACTAATAAATTGAACTTAAATATACTCAGCTAAAGAATATTCTAAACCCGAAATAATGGGGTTAATTATGTCAGCCATTCCATCTATTAATGGGATCACAACTATTTTGATGATTAGTCCTTATCTGATTCAAGCTAATATTTCAGATGAAAAATGATTAACTCCATCTGATGGAGTTAAAGCACAATTGTTAAATTTTTCTCTTGCTTTATGTTTTGGTTATGCATCTTAAATACTTTGATATTTTCTATGCCAAACATCAGACGCGTAAAAAGTATACATGAATGGAAAATTCAGAGAATAAACTGCAAGCATAATATGAAAATAGTAGGCTATGTTATCTATTGACGACAAGCTGAATGTATTTTATTCCCTTGGATGTCATAGTTCACTTGCAGGAACATTACAACGAGTTATTATGATGCCACAAGTGAATGTCAGGAGCAAGTTTCCAAAAATTAAGAAATCAATGACTTTATGTGATGGCCACATCACAACATCACAGTTCTCTTTCTTGCGTGATGTTGCAATGTAATACCAACCTAGAGGAAGATCTGATTGCAGCATGATTGATCCAATACACCTGTTTGTTTCCTTTTTCTTTCCATAATGGGGTTTCAATAAATGTTTGAGCAACTTAGCAGTATTAGACAGCTTTTAAGTGCAAATTTAGACACATCAACAATAAATTCAATTTTTAAATGAAACGGTCTATCATGTATCTCTATTTTAGCAGCTTTCAAAAATTGACATGCAAAACAGAATCTCTTGCCGGAACAATAGACCAAGGTAAATCAACACCTTCCATTTTTGTAGCTATTCCCCCCTCCCCCTCCCCCTCCCCTTCTTTTTGAAGAAAAAGTACAACAAAAAAGGGATTAGTCACAATTATCTGAAGGGACTGACCTCATTTTCTCCAGCGGAACAATGCCCAAATCAATGTTGCATACTGGACAATTTTCCAATTCTTCATCTGTAATTTTATCATAAATGCACTTCCTGCAAACTGCATAAAATTCTACGGGATCAATTTGTCTGGTCATCCATGAAGCATTCATAATAAACACAAATCTCACATCACAATGTCCATAAGAATCGAGAAAAACCATCAGGCATAGTTACTTACCGTATAAACCTCCACAATTAACAACATAAGAAATGAAGCCAAGTAAATCAAGAAAGACTATTCTTGAATGGTTTATAGACTTGGATACGATTTTCCGAAATATACTATTTAGACATTCAAAAAATATAAGAAGTTTATAAGCTAAAAAAACCACCAGAAAGTACAGACGCAAGAAAAGTTCCTATCACGGAAAAGAAAAACTAGCCGGTGACACACAGAACTTCCTAATGTGTAACAACCACGTTCTCAATGGTGTGTAACATGGGTATACTCACAGGAGTAAAAATAGAATTTTCAAAAGTATTTACTTACAAAACACCCATATCTGTAATTAAACAAATACCAAATATTCCCCATCTTGAGTTAAACAAGCCACAAACCCAAATGAACAACGCAAAAACGGGACAAACCCCATGAATGGAAAACGCAGAAAGAATAAAAATTTGAGAAAATTCAGATGATACTGAATAAAAAGGCAAAAGGGAACGAGTAATATAAGGGATAGAGTGAGAAGAATTAAGAAGGAAGCGATTAATTACACGTATGAAGGCAAAGAGAAATGGCAGTGGCCTCCTTGAGGAACTTGTTGCAAAGCGGGCAAGTCATGCATGCTGCAATTGCATCCCTCTTCACTCTCACAAGCCTCTTCATCGTCATGGATCACCCAACCTTAACTCTCACACCTCACGTATGTATGTATATGCGTGTGTGTGTGTGTGTGTCCTATGCTATCCACCACAGTGCATGCAAATTTACGTCCACTTCGCTACAATCACCTGCATTAACACCACCATGACAAAGAAACACACATATAACACTCCCAAATCAAGAATCAAAGACCGAATAATAAGATATTATGAGCAGAGAAAGAAGGAGCGAAAGGGACCTAGGAAGTGTGGATCGGTGAAGAATGCTATAGAAAGGAGATGGGTCGGTGAGATTGGACGTGGATTTAGGGGGGGCTTGTTGGATTCGAACAGCGTTGGTGTTGTTGAGGTTGATCTCAATCGAAAGGAGAAAAGCCTTTAACCAACGCTCCAAACTGGTTTTCTCTCTTTTGTCTTCTTATTCTTTTTTTTTTTTAATTTTTTTTTTTTTTTTTCCTTTTCTCAATCAAACCTTGCGTTTATTTGGTTCGATTTCTTCAAGCAGATGGATTGTGATGTCGGAGGCAAAGATAACGTGCACCGTTGCGCTCTCCTACTTTAAGCTGCGCACTCTAGATTAATAGATTATTATTACGTGTAATCACTTCGTTGGCGGGGGCTTCTTTTCTCTGCGCTCGCCTGCACCCCATGGTCAATGTACTCGCGCCTCAACTGACTTTTATATATATATATATATATATATATATATATATATATATATATATATATATATATATATATATATATTAACATTAGCTTTTAGCTTCACTTTTAGTTGTTAGTATTTATGGTCTTTTATACTTTTAATATTCCATTTTGACTTTTTAGCTTCAAAATAAAATTATATATATATAGATAGATAGCTACGAAATATTTGAAGTATTTCGGTTGTCATATTATAGATTACTCTTGAAAAACATGTTTGTACCAATTCCTCGTTCAAATGAAATTAGGCGATATAATAAATCAAGTTTCTTTGTTTACAAGACTATAATCTCAACTTTTAAGTTATATTTATCCTCATTTATATAGTTGACTCTTGAATTAGGGAAAATTGTACCAAAACTTTATATATAGTTAGCTTTTAAATATGTTTTGTAAGTCTTTTATATATATATATATATATATATATATATATATATATATATATATATATATATATATATATTTTTTATATTTTTTTTCATTTGTTTTGTATGCTTCCATGCTTATGAATACAATACCCAAATACTCTTCTTAATTGTTTTTCATGCTTGTAATGACACTATCTCTCTTTCCTTCTTTTAGCTATTCGATTTAGCTCAATATTTTTGAAATATGATATTGATTTTGGCTTTCAACAACAATTATCTTTTTCTTCCCTCATATTAGGCATGTACTACTTGTAAATCAATTAATAGTTTTCATGCAATAATAATTCATTATAGAAAATTATTTTAGGATCTTAAGATTCATGATTTTCAATATTCATGCAAACATAATAGGATATTAAGATATTAACCTTGATCCATAAGAGATCCAATAATGCGTTCTTCAATCTTTTTTCTTCAACCTTATTTTTTTCAATCTATCTCTTTGGATTGTTTCTCTTCCCACACTCTCTTTCTTGATGACTTATTGTAAGAAAACCTTTTGACTAGAGACAAAATCCTAATACCCTTTTATAACGTCCAATAAGTTGGACCGACTTCCCATAATAATCAATAGATCTTTATATTTTATTAAATCACAATAGGACCCATCATTATATTTTAAATGAGTCACATAATAGAATTAATTGAAACATTCTCCCACTTGACTCATATGATGTCATAACATTATATGATTTAATACATAAACATAATGTGCATTAAAGTACCTTACATAAATTGGTTCAATCATTATTCACAATCAAAGATATAGAAATAATAATAGTCACGATGGTTACACATCATTCACTCCTCGACATGATCCCTTCCATGTACTATTATATCATTCATTTCTCCTTAATATAATTTTAGGATGAGAAGTCCATAATAATTAATTCAAACATAATGTCATTTTTTCAATAACAATAACATAACATAATTTGTTTTCTTCATCATAATTTGCATGCATAAACATAAAGAAGAAAACACAACTTCATAAACTTATACATTAAAGAGCTTAGAGTGTCCAATAAACATTAATAACATTAACATTCAACATTTAACATTCACTAGTAGACATAATGTTCATATTCTTTACATGGCCAACATACAAATTGAGCGGTAACCCTTTTGTCAAAGGGTAAAAAATCATAAGACTTGTGCAAACATGTTCTATTGACACTCTATGTTTCTGAACTTCTTCTTTAATGGTAAAGTATTTGAATTTCATATGCTTAGCAGCTTTGGAATATCTGTCGTTCTTAGAAAATAAAATTGTTGCGGAATTATCACAATAAATTTTTAGTGGCTTGGAAATACTGTCGACTACTCCAAGTCTTGAATTAAAGTTCCGCAACCAATTAGCCTGAACTGTGGCCTTAAAGCATGCCACAAATTCAGCTTCCATGGTTGATGCAACAATGACAGACTGCTTCGTACTTTTCCGTGAAATTGCTCCTCCGACTAAAAGATACACATAATCAAATGTAGACTTTCTTGTATCCATACAACCGGCAAAGTCTGAAACTGTATAACCTATCACCTCAAGATGATCAATTTTCTATAAGTAAGCATGTAGTTCTTTATTCCTTGTAGGTATCTTAAAATTTTCTTTGCAGCTTTCTAATGCTTCAGTCTTGGATTACTTTGGTATCTACCAAGCATACCAACTGCAAAACTAATATCTGACCTCATACATGTTTAAGCATACATCAAACTCCCAATAACAGATGCATAAGAGATATCTTCCATATGTTTCTGTTTCAAATCATTCTTTGGACATTACATAAGACTAAACTTGTCTCCTTTCTGTATTGGAACGAGAGATATTGAAGATTTATCCATTCTGAATCTCCTTAAAACCTTATTAATATATATGTTCTGAAACAAACCTAACGGTCCTTGTGATCTATCACGAAATATTTCTATTCCTATCATATATTATGCCTCACCCATATCTTTCATTCAAAGTTATTAGAGAGAAACCTTTTAGTCTCACTTAATAGACCAAGATCATTAGTTGCAAGCAAGATATCATCAACATATAGAATAAAAAATGTAAATTTCTCCCATTGACCTTCAAATATATACATTGATCAACAATGTTTTCCTTAAATCCAAATGACACAATGAACTTAAGATACCATTGTCGAGAAGCTTGCTTAAGTCCGTATATTGATCTCTTAAGTTTACACACCATGTGTTCCTTTCCTTCTTTAGTGAACCCCACCGGTTGATCCATATAAACATCCTCTTCTAAATCCTCATTCAGTAAGGCAATTTTAACATCCATTTGATGCAGTTCAAGATCATAATAAGCTATTAATGCCATGATAATTCTAAAAGAATCTTTCTTAGAGACAGGTGAAAATGTTTCCTTATAGTTAATACCATCTTTCTGAGTAAAACCTTTGGCAACAAGTTGGGCCTTGTAACGTTTGATATTTCCTTGAAAGTCATGCTTAATCTTAAAGACTCATTTACACCCAACTCTCTTGCATCCTTCAGGAAATTCCACAAGGTCCCATACATCATTCTATGCCATTAATTTAAGCTCATCTTTTATGGCATCTAACCATTTATCAGAATTATCACCATTAATGGCTTCTGAAAATGAAATTGAATCATTATCAATACTTAAGTCATTTTCTAACTCTTGTAAATAAACCACATAGTCATTCGAAATAGCAGACTTTCTATCTCTATGAGATCTTCTTAATACTACTTCTTGTGGTTGTTCTACTATCGACTCATTATTAACCTCATGATCATTAATTTGTTGTTCTTCTTGATTGTTTTTAGTTTCTACAACATAGGGGACAATAACCCTTGAAGAAGAAATACTAGCTACAGGAACTTGTACTCTAACTTCCTTAATCTCCACATTTTGTAAAACTTCACTCCCACTGGTTTCACCATTCTCAATGAACCGAACATTTCCAGTTTCAACGATTCTTGTACTATGGGTAAGACAATAAACCATATACCCTTTTGATTTTTTCAAGATAACCAATGAAATATCCATTGATTGTTCTTTCATCTATTTTCTTTTCTTGTGATTGTATATTCTTATTTTTGTCTGACAACCCCAAACATGCAGGTGTTTCAAACTGGGTTTCCTACTCGTCCACAACTCAAAAAGAGTCTTTTGAACAACTTTACTAGGAACCTTATTCAACAAATACATGACAGTCTTTAAAGCATACATCCACAGCGATACAAGTAAACATGAATTATTTAACATACTCTTAACCATATCCATTAAGGTTCGATTACGCCTTTCTTATACACCATTTTATTGTGGTGTGCCTGACATTGTGTATTGAGCACAAATACCACGTTTATCAAGGAACTTAGTGAACGGACCAAGGTGTTGTCTACTTTCATCATATCTTCCATAATACTCACCACATCTATCTAATCTTACAATTTTCACCTTTTTGTCTAATTGTCTTTCCACTTCATTTATATGAACTTCCAAGGCATTCACTAATTGAGATTTCTCATGCAGTAGATAGACATGTCCATAACGCGAAAAATCATCAATAAAGGTGATGAAATACTTGTCTTTATTGAAGGATTTTACATCAAACAGATCACATATATCGGTGTGTATGATTTCAAAACGTTGAGTGCTTCTTGTGGCTCCTTTCTTTGTGTGTTTTGTTTGTTTGCCTTTAATACAATTCACACACAAACATTCAGATCAGTAAAATCCAAATCCGAAAGAATTTCATTCTTTACTAATCTTTGCATTCTTTCTTTGGAAATATGTCACAAACGCTTATGCCACAAGTAAGCATATCGTTCATCCACTAAATTATGTTTAGTGCCAACATTGTGATGCAAGGTCATAAGAGTTTGGTTAAATTATTCTTTTGGTTCCTCTATTTGTCAAGAAATTTCAGTTTGATCCTCAAGTTTTTCGTTGTCTCAATTTGGTCCTCATTTTCTTAAAAATGATTCAATTTTGTCATCATCATTAGTTTCACTAGACGGTGTTAAAGTCAATGCCACGTGTTAATTTCTGGTTTTTTTGAATTTTTTATTTTTTTGAATTTTTTTGAATTTTTTACACGTGTCATTTCATAGTTGTGTCACATGTCAAAGTGACCCAATTTGGTCCCTGTATTTGTAACACCCCAGGTGGATATTACTAGATAAAACTTATTTTCAAAAATAGTCTTTAAGAAATTCAGACATTATGATAAGTTCCCAAGCGCGGGAAATTAAAAACTTTTAACGCGTTAATTCATTCATAGTACTTCATCCTCATCACAGGTTCATAATAAAGATGACATCACAAAGTCTATTACAGAAATTCATGAAATAAAAATATGGAAAATCTCCCATCATAAGCCCCTTGCTCCATCTCTATGCTTCGACATTCTCACCTGAATTCACATCTGCTCCCACGTAACAAGTCACGTGATCATCGCCAAACACAAACACACAAACAAGAAAGGGTGAGCTAAAAAGAACACAATATAATCATAAGATAAAATAAATTGTCCCTTACCCAATCTAACTTAGTTAATTTTAGTTTGGTACTCTTGTTATCACAATATACTTCCAATCTCATAACCACTATGAGAAAGATCCAACCCCAACCTTGGTCCTTACGGATTATCATGCTCCCACGAACCTACCCGTTCGTGGTCCAACTCTACAGACCTCCCCGCCGTAGTCCAACTCTACGAACATGCCCGCTCGTAGTCCAACATGCGTGAACACCTACTATGAACCTCCCCGCTCATAGTAGCCTCAAGTGTGAGCACGGAACATACGAACCTCCCCGCTCGTATCCCCACACAAGAGTACAACAGATACGGACCTACCCGCCCGCATCAATCACGCATCTCCAATCTCTGTTACGAACCTCCCCGTTCGTAACTAATCCAGCATATCCCTGACCAAGCCATCAAACCCATCCATGTAAATCCATCTGCAATGGATCCTTGTCCCTGCACTATCGCCTGACGTTGCCTAAGCGCCGCCAAGCAAAATTGTGCTCCAAGCCTCATGGCGGTAATCCTATACCACTAGGCGCCTTGCGCTAATGGCCCCTCTATTTGTGACTTATCACCTGGCGGAAGCACACCCACCGCGAGGCGCCACACCAGTAAAAATAAATTCTACTGGTTTAGGAACTGCAAAATTGATCCTAACACATTAAGCAATTATTTCTACACACTTAGAATACCAAGTGTGTATTTTTACAATTCAACATACCTCCAAAACAGTACCAAATATTTTTCCTTAGCAACCACATTGTACTGACTTTACTTTATATATAAAAAAATTATTTTCGCACATTCCATAATTTAACTTATAGACTGTTCAAGACTTAACACGAACCTGCAAGCATCCTATTGCCATTATATACCTAAAAATAATAAACACAATTGTCGCCACTAAGCACGTAAACTTTGAAGCCTTGCTACAATTTTCCCCAATTCGAATAAATCATTTTGCAGTGGTCGTAACTCTATTTATATGCATAGAATTATTAATACTACAAAATCAAATACCAAAAACAAAAATCAAATGAACATCACAGCTTCTTATATATTATATTATAATACTAAAGTCATAACCAATTACAATAATTAAAATCCTGATTACCACGTGCTTATACCATTATATTGGTTATATAAATATCTAATCACAATCATTTCGGTTAACAATATAATTAAATACCAAATTCATCACTCTTCCAAATAACAAATCAAATCATTTTTCACTTTTATTTTCACCTAAATGAACATTTATTATTATAATATAATATAATCATTTCTTCCTAAAATAACTCATACCTTTTAAATTACTGGAACCCATTTAGATTTCATGAAATAAGGAACCACATCCAATTATCTCTAGAATTTTATAAATTCAAATAAAGAAATTACAATATTACTATAACCAATTCAACCATAAACCTAAATTCTATGTTCCTAAATAGAACAAGTATACAGTAATGGTAATATTGCACAGTACTTACATCTTATTTTAATTCTTGTAATACATCCTTGGTTTGCGAAATCTAATTTTCATTTCACCTCCCGAATCCTTTTAATTATCTTCCAGAGCATCCAATTCTCCCAAATAATTTTCTAATTTCCTAATTTTACCCCACGACCCTTTTAATTCATGACCTCCCAATTTCTCTTTAACCAACACCTCCGCAGATGCCACCAATCTATGAAAACTGCATCTAGCCTCAAGGAAAAAAATGATTTACAAGACCCTAAATACTTTGATTCACCTTCGCATCACAGCACACAAAAATCCCACACTTTAACAGTAAAATAAAATTCAACACAACACCACCCTTGGAATAAACAAGCAGAACAACAATCATTCGAGGCTTAAATTACATACAAATTCTTAGTTGTATATTCATTCATATTCAAATATTATCATCATCACTAAACAACACATACTCAGATAAAAGAAAAAGATCTAGTCAGCTCCCCTTACCTCTGATCCTCGCTCCAATTGCAATTAAAATGGTTGGTGCTTGTTGTCAAAAGTCTCCTCTAAATGTATCTTCTTCCACTCTCCTTCAACCCTCACTCTTTCTCTCAGACCCACCAAATTCCCAGTCCTCTCTGCTTTCTTAGGGAATTCCTATAGTTTTTCATGTCAATTTACCCATTCGTATGAACTTAAATCATGCTTTCACATTCACAATTTAAGAGCAAAATACAACAAAATTAAATACATCTACTAATGACATGCTCAGGACTTGAACCCAATTCCTTTCAACCTAATTAAGTGCTCTAAACCACTTTGTTCACATTGTTTCTTGTCTAAGATTTATTAAAGAATTCTCCTAAGGTAGTCTCAACCCTTCATCTCTTATATTCTTTTAATTATTAATTTTTATGAATTTCCTGGATCTCACAGTATTTGTTTTTAATTTCAATTTAGTCCCAATTTTTGTAAAAAGGAAGTAATGTTGTCATTCCTTAAATTGACACTAAATTTACTTTTTTATAAATTTTATGGTGATATTCTTACTAAAATTAATATTTTTATTAAATATTTTGATAAATATTTTAAATATTAACTTTAAATTCTATACAAAACATTAGACTTTGGTTTTGTTTTGAACTTGAAATTTAGTTCCTAAACTTATGTGTGACAAGTTATTTGATTTTTAATCTTCACTAAGTTTGTATAATATGATACACTTGATGCCTTTATATATGATGACAAAATTGTTAATTTTTGAAATTAAGTTTGGGATTTAACTTTGTTTAATAATAAAACTAAAAAAATAACTTGTTTAAAAATATTTCTACAAATATTTAATAAAAACGTCAATTTTATTAAGAATATCATCATAAGTTGTATACAAAGATTAAATTGAGTGCCAATCTAAGGAGGGACAACATTGCTTCATTTTTACAAAAATTAGGACTAAATTGAAACTAAAGACAAATATAGGGACCAAATTGAGTCATTTTGACACGTGGCACAACTGTTAAGTGACACGTGTAAAAAAATAAAAAAATTCAAAAAAAAAAATTCAAAAAATTTAAAAAAACCAGAAATTGACAGGTGACGTTGACTTTAACACCATTTGGTCAAAGTTAATGGTGAGGACCAAATTGAATCATTTTTAAGAAAATGAGGACCAAATTGAGACAACGAAAAACTTGAGGACCAAATTGAAATTTCTTGACAAATAGAGGGACCAAAAGAGTAATTTAACCTAAGAGTTTTATCATATAAATTATCCAAATTCAATTTATATAAACCATCATAAAGTGTACTAGATCCAATCATACAGGTACGCTTAAATAAACTGAAACAACCATTCCCAAACTTAAAAGAGTATCCAACAACATCAAGCTTAGACAAAGAAATTAAATTTATAGTGATACTAGGTACATAAAAAGTATCCATAAGGTCTAAGTGATATCTAGTGTCAAGGATTAGACGATAAGTTCCGATGGCTTCCACTGAAACTTTCTCTTTATTGCCCATGAAGACGAACTTCTCATTTGGGTTTATGGTTCATGTTGAAAGAAATCTCCGCATCACATTACAAGCATGAGTCATACATCCAGAATCAATCTACCAAGTATTATGGGGAACTTCAGTTAAGTTTGATTGAAAACATAGTGAGCATTTTGCTCACCTTTCTTTCCGAACCAAGCTCTACGCTTTATGCAATCCTTCTTTTTTCATTTTTGCAGAAATGTCCAAACTTCCCGCAAAAATGTCATTTTTCATTTTTCTTCTGAATTTTGGTTGAGGACTTGTCAATCTTTAATGGTCTTTTACCCTTTCCATCTTTTTTTTCAACTTTCTTTCCAACTCCTTGATTATTCACATAATGAATGGAGTGGTTTCCTAAGTTCTTCAGTCTGGTCTCCTCTTGAACTAGCATATTGTGTAATTCATGCACGTTTCACTTGTCTTTCATGGTGTTGTAGTTCATCTGAAACAGACCATACTCAAACAGTAATGAGTTCAAAATGAAATGCACGAGAAAACCTTCATCCACTGCTATTCCTAGAGACTTAAGTCTTGTTGCGATATTTGTCATTTCGATCACATGCTCATGCATAGTACGCGAACTGTCAAACTTCTTGGTGGTCAACGTACTCATCAATGTCCCAACGAGGGACTTATCAATAGTTTGGGAGCACTCTTCCATAAATTTCATAAATTCTTTCGCGTCGTCAATTTTAGGAAGAGTTGACTTAATATTGCTTGTTATGTTCATTCTCATAAACATTAAGCTAAGTCTATTTGACCTTTCATTGCTACTGGTATCTGTGATAGCAGCCGACTTTTCAACTTGAAAAGTTAAATCAAGGTCCAACATACCTAAGTGAAATCAGACTTGTTCACTCCAGTAAATGAAATTCAACCCATTAAAGACTAGACCAGACATAGCGTGGAGTGTAAAGATATCGGAACAGAGACTACAATTAACACATACTTAACATTAATGCTTTGAGTCATAAAAGTAAACATAAATACAGATTCATACATAAATAATTATTCTATGGATACTAATATTCTGCTTTGGGAGATCCACTAATACACAAACATTAACATAATGATGCTAATCATATTATATAACATTATTGATAATTAAAATATGCATCAACTAGAATCATCTACTATCTTTGGGTATATAAATAAAACTAGTGACGCATATAAAATTATCTACCATCATGCTCATTAATTATAAGAACGATTAATCAACCTTTGGACGATCCTGACATGCCTTATAATAATGAACTTCAATTAACCCATAAATCAATTATTCATAATTTAGCATCCATATTACGAGTAATTGAAATAAAAACTATTAATAATTTGAAACCTAAAAACTTTAAAATTTTGATTACTTTAGTGACTAACCAAATTCAACATACTTAATTTCAAATAAATATATATTTAATTGCTATAAATCATACATAACATCGTAAATAAAATTGAAACACATTATTTCAATCTAGGTGATAAGATTGATTTTCAATCCAAGTCTTTTATATGCAATTCATGCAATATTAATATGCTTAGAAATCTTAATCCAACACCATCGTTACATGTGCACCAAACACAAGCTTTTCAACTTCTAAACATTGAATTCATGTTACCGGAAATCCTTTTCAATTCAAAGCCTTTTGTATTGCAACTAATTCACGTAGCACCATATGGTGCCTTTCATATTTTTACATAGGCGGCTGAAAAAGATTAATTGATGAATAATATCATCATATGCATCACACATGATTTTAATTTGAAATCAATTAGCAATAGAAGAAAATTAAAATCCCAAAATCTAATAATTATGGTTCTTGAAAATTGGACAAAAACATAAACCGAGGTTCATACAAATTTCATAAAAATTCCTAAAATCATAATTAGAGTTTATTATAGTATAAAATTCCTAAATTCATAATTAGGATTCATAATTTTATAAAATCCCTAAATTTATAATTAAGTTCATAATTTTATAAAATCCCTAAAATCATAATTGGGGTTCCTAATAATTTAGGAAAAACACAATTCAGATAAAACATGGTAATTCGAGAATCATAAATCTAATAACACAAAGGCTCTGATACCACATGTAAATCAATTATTAGTTTTCATGCAATAATAATTCATTATAGAAAACTAGAAAACTACTCTAAGATCTGAAGATTCATGATTCTCACACATTCATACACATAGACATAATAGGATGTTAACCTTGATCCATAAGAGATCCAATCCAATAATGCGTTGTTCAATCTTTGTTCTTCAACTTCTCATTTTCCCGATCTATTTCTTTGTTTTGTTTCTCCTCTCACTCTCTCTCTCTCTTGATGGCTTATTGTGAGAGAACATTATGACCACAGACAAAACTCTAATACTCTTTTATAAGCCAACGTCCATCAAATTGGGTTGTGCTTTATTTTATCTTTATTTTATCTTTATTTTATTTTATTACGACTTTCCATAATAACCAATAGGTTCTTACATTTTATTAAATCACAATAGGATCCATCATTTCAAATGAGTTACATAATAGAATTAATTCGTCAATTAATTCTAACACTACTATCAGGGGTACACCCAGCATCTTATATTATACTTTCTGGCTACTACAGTATTTGATGGAATTGCTTTCACTCCCCAAAATTCAAGGAACATATATGAATACTCATCACTGCAATCTTTCAACAACTTTGTGCATGTCTCATTTATTGTATACATTTTGTCTTCTTTATTTTTCCATTCATAGGTCTCTTCTCTTTCCTTAACTTCATGTTACTTTTACTAGTGTAAAATTTTGATTTTTTAATTTGATTTTAATATTTAAAAATAATTTCGTAACTTTTTTTACAAAATTTGGCTCCATTCATATATGGAGAAGGCACCTCTTCCTCTTTATCATGAAAACCCCATCAACTTTCTCTTGCAATAAATATCACATGTTTCATCCTAAACAAATAATTTAAAAAAATTACATTTGGTTACAAAAATTTGTATAATAATGTTAAATTGTTTGATGTAATACGTATATTGTTATTTAGTATTGTTATATTCTTTGCCTTGCGTGAAAAGTGTAAAAAATAAAAGTAATGAATTAATGTAACGTACAAACATTTAAAAAAGATAATAATAATATCATATATTATATTGGTTATGGAATACAACTGATGTAGAAAGTAGAGATATTGTATTGACCTACAACCAATGTAGAAAGTGGAGATATTACATCGATTGAGTACACAATCCATATGGTATGTATACCATTTTACAGAATTATCAACTAATGCAAAGGGTCATTCATTTTACATCAACAACATCTACATCGATTTTAAAACTGGTATAGAATGTCTAAAACAATCGATGTTTTCTAATAGTGTTTCAAGCATTAAATCTGCTACTTGAGACTTTTTCCCCTCAAACCACTCCTTATTGAAATCATGGTCCATTCCCATATGTTATCCTTCCATTGTCCACACTCATTTAGTTTAGTGTTACATGTTTTATATTTGAATATTTGAATTAGCATACACTCTAGGATATGTGTTCCTTAGTGACTTGTCTTTAACCCATATACCTTTCCAGAATCGTAGCTTATTTCCTGATCTACTTTTCATTCTATACTATTTTCAAACCAAACATTTCATACACTAGTTCCGCATACCTGACGCATGTTTCTCTATCATCACCAACCCCATTTGGCCGATAAGACAATCTTTACATAGACTTATCCACTTTATTGAAGGTATCTTTCTTCTTCTTAGATCTCAATTCCCAGAGGAAATTATTCTCTAAAGTTTAGTCATATTGATAAGTTCATACTACAAATAATTAAAATTGAGGAGACTATTTGTAACGTCCCATTTAATTAATAAGCGTAATTAAAAAAAACGTCACACACAAATAGTATAACAGCACAGTCCTGGGATCCTTAACACAACCCCTACAAAGCTAGGCACATCACGATGCCAACAAAAAACCAGATGAAAAGTCTAACAGATGAAGGTAGAGTAATAAAGCATAAGACAATACATGGGTCATAGCCCTAAAGAAAACCCATTAAGAAATTAAAGTCCAGCCCATGCAAACTATGCAGCAGAATCATCCCTCATTTGTTGACCGCGAGCAATTCTCTCATATGCTCCCATCAATAAATTGATGATCATCGCAAGGATAAAAGTACAACATACAAAGCAACCAACAAGCAAAAGGGTAAGCTAGAGCCAACAAGAATTTCATTAATACAATCAGATATAATTCCACAATTCCATGTATACATATCAACCAAACATGTTATGACCTTTCAATCAATACACTAAGACTCGACTCGACTCATTCGGATTACATATAACCTGGTCGAATTCAGCGGATGCTTGCACTTATGGTAGATACCTCTGCTCATCCCCGAGCTACTCACCCCCAAGCTATGTGTTACAAGTGTTACAATGAATCAATTTTCCTCACCACAAAGTTAGTCCTTAATGAATTTCAGGCCTCCTGCTACTCTCACCACAGGAGTTAATTCGCTCTAAGTGAGACTAACTAACTCCTTAGAGTGTCAGGATGTGATCCTTACCTTGAATCCTTACCGAGTTATATAGATAGGGCACCACCATGAACACCCACTATCAGGAGCCATAGAATTACGTTCCGACCACTGAAGCACGGCCCTAAGAATCTCACCTAAAGATCCCAAGGAATTACGCACTGACACGGACCAAATCATGTTCACAAAACCAGGTAATATTTATCATGCATGTATATGTATCATGTCAACCCTTATAACCAATCCTTTTTCGTGTTCCAGGTCAAATTTATACCAACTCGTCATACTCCACCCATGAATATAGGGTTTCAACGCATCTCATTACCATGTCACATTCATAACCAACCAATCTCATTTCATCACATGCCAAGAATTTATCCAAGTTCACCATTCATAACTCATACACCCTCCCATTTCATGCATACTCATTCATTTCATACTTTGACATAGCAATACAACCAAACATGTATTTTATACCCAAAACAAAGATTTAAACAGTACCCACACATCCTTTCGCCCAACTCTCGCTTAGGTCAGAAGCCCTCGCTCAAGCGAGAGGGGTTCCCTCGCTTAAGCGACAGGCCCTCGCTTAGGCGAGATCGTGACAGAGGTGAATGAAGTGTTTCTCGCGTACTCGCTTAGGCGAGTCCTCCCTCGCCTGAGCGAGCCCACTCCTCACCCAAAAGTGCGGTCCCTCGTCTGGGCTGCAACTGCAGCGACCCAACCCCGCACTCCCACGCGAGCTCGCTTAGGCGAGCGTCTCTCGCCTGAGCGAGATAGCACCTTGCTCAAAACTAAGACCCTCCGCCTGAGCGAGAGCTCGAGCGCGAACGGGGGTTGGTTCTCTGAAAGTCTCGCCTAGGCGAGACCGAGTCGCTTGGGCGAGAATAACAGACCACGCCACTGTTCGACCTGCATCAACTATATTTTCACACCTAAAAATAATTCAAGCGATCTCATACGTTCACAACAACATGCAATTTCAACCAATCACGATACAAACACACAACCACAGAAAATGCATCACACAACTAGAGAGTTCTAGCTTCCCTTACCTGGAATAAGCTAGAGCAAGACCTCGATGGTAGACATGGACGCAACAGAATAAGGAGTACGCTTAGGAGCTGGAAAAACTACGAAACATAATACAAGACAAGCTCATCACAGAGGCTTAGTTGGGTAAAACACGAAAATATACTAAGGAATGGATGACACGAGATGTAGGATGACTTACGTGAAGTAGGAACAACTCGAACGAACTTGAAAGTGGTGAGGAGACAAACCCTAGCAGAGAGTGCGGCTGCTCAAGGAGGCACAAAGGTTTCTGTTTTACGAAAAAGAGCACAAGATTAGGATTGAGGCAGATTAGGTATGATCCTTCCCTTTTGGGCCAGTCCTTAGGCCCATAAGATTGGGACAGCCCTTAAAATAAAAGGAGTAGAATAAATGGCCTTACACTATTTATTGTGACAAAGGATTTCTTTTAACATTTTAAGTATTCTCTTATATTCTATTAGACTTTTTTTCCACTTGCTTTCAAATGTTTAATATAAGACTTTTTCTTTTCCGTTTTTTTTTTTTCAAATGTTTAAATAAATTATGACGGTGAATAAGGATGAGATCAAGTCAAACATGAATATATTTAATTTCTTATCTTATTGTTTCATTACTTGTTAAGTTTATTAAACAAATATTTTCAAATCTTATAATATTAATAGGTTGATATTCATAGTTTTTTTTTTTAAACAAAATTATTTCAAACATAAATTTAGATAAAAAAATTAATTTTAAAGTATGATTTAAATAAATTTGAAAACTGAAATATTAATGTAAATAAATTTAGCCTTTTTAAAAAAATATATTTTCTCAAAGTATACGTTTTAAAAATTTAAATTTTTTAAAATAATTTCTATTAACATATCTAAATAAAAAATATAAATATGTAATACCATGTTCTAAATATTTTTTAAATCGTTAATATTTTTCATTAATAAATTTTATTTAACTATTCAATTTTTTTAAAATATTCAAGTAAAATTTAATAATTATATTTAACGAGTAAAGTGTGTGCGGAAATTATGTTACGATATTCATGTCATTACGCACATATATTCATTAAAAATGTTTATTTAATATTGGATGAATTTTTTCCATTCCTAATTGTGAAAAATATGATAAACAACCTCACTAAGAAATTTGTGTGAAGTAGCACATATAGGAAAATAAAATTTTACCACACGGCATACCCTGGAAAGTAATTACACATCTACCAGTTTACTTTAGCATCCTAGAATTTTATTCCAGAGCCAAAATTTGACCTAACATTTCACCCTCATCACACCAAAAAACCGGTAAGAATTCAGGTTTCAGGTTTGGTTTTCTCTTTTAAAAAAAATAAAATAAAAGAACAAAAGAACAGCAAATATAAAAAACCTATAATTAAAATTAATTAAATGAATTAACAGTAACACTTTGATGAATAAATTAAGTACTAAAATAATATTGTTAATAAATTTTATACATTATAAGAAAATGTTTTATTAGTAATCAATTCTAGTGATTAAAAGTTGTTAGTTGTGACCAATTTAGATACCAATTTACAAAATTAAAATTTATTGGTTACTAAAATAGTCACAAATATAAATAAAAAATTATAATTGGTTACTAAATTTGTTATTAATTAATTAGAGAGCAATTTAGTAACTAAGTTATTTTGGTAGCCAAACTTAGGTAACTAATTTTTAGTGACCAGTTTTCTTTGGTAGCCAAAACTATGATAGCTAATTTTAAAAACCAATTTAGCGACCAATTATAATTTTTTATTCATAATAGTAACTATTTTAGTAACCAATGTTTTTTTTACTTTGTAAATTTGTATCTAAATTAGTAATTATAGTAACTAACAATTTTTTATCACTAAAATTAGTTACTAATGAAGTATTTTTTTGTAGTGATATAAAGTATTAAAATTATTTAACAATGATTTTAATTCATAAAGCGTTGGATTAGAGAAAAAGGCAAGTATTATCCATATTAGTATTAATAAGTAAAATTACATTTTAAAATGAATTAAAAAATAAAATATGAATTAATGAAAGAACGTTAAGTTAAAGTTATAATCAAATTAAGTACCTCAAAAAATATGTTATTAATAATGATTACATCAAAATTTAGTATTAAATAATTTTAGGTGATGATAATGAATATTAAATACATTATGATTCTGAGTAATGATTGCACCTACCATGAATGAGTTTTTTTTAAGAGTGAAGGAGATTGCATACTATATGAAAATAAACACCTCTGAATAATACCCAAATATCCTAACTTAATTCGTTGACACATGTCGTTTTAACATGTTTTTTCGTAAATTAATCTTTTACCATGTGATTACTCGTGATTTGCTACACAATGTTGAGTATTTTACTCATGTAACCCTTTTCTCCAGACTCAGTCTGACTTTATTGACCGTGGTTAAAAGTCATTTTATATTTGCCGCTTGTTGAGTGTTAAAAGGAGGGATATTGTGCATCAGTTGATTGATGTTGCATGCATTAATTATTTGAGCTACGTTTGAAATCATTTTTTAAGAGTAGTGTTTAGTGGTTTCCTTTTTTCATATGGTTCTTGCGTTTTATTTTCTCCGGTTTAGGTATAACATTTCTTTTTTCGTTTAGTGTTTGAGTTTTTGGTTCGATCCATTACCTCGCTTGCTCTGATATCATTTTCTTTTCTTCGTTTGTGTGTCCGAGTTTTTGGTTTGATCGTATAGCTCAGTTGCTCTGAGATGATTTTTCCTTTCTTCCTTTTGGTTTGATCCTGTTTATTATTTTTTTCTGACATTTTTTTTCTATTTCGTGTTTGTATTTTTCAGTTCATTGTTTGTTGTTTACTATTATTGTGTTTTGGATGTTGTTTAATGTGATCATATAACTCAGTTGCTCTAAGAGGATTTTTCTTTTCTTCCTTTTGCTTCGATCCTGTTTATTACTTTTTCTGACAATATTTTACATTTCGTGTTTGTATTTTTTAGTTCATTGTTTGTTGTTTACTGTTATTGTGTTTTGATGTGTTTATCGTTTTTCTTTTTACTTGGTATACGTTAACTTTTTATTCGTCTGTGTTTCTGTTTCCCAAGTTACATGAGGTATGACCTTTCTTTGCTTCATTTTGGAGTCTATTTTTTTGTTTTTTTTTTATAGTTTTCCTATTGTGTACATGATAGAGGACTATCCCAAGATTCCATACAAGAAGAACTTGAAGATGAACCTTTACAATTTAAAAGACCTATGACAAGGGCAAGGAGCAAGAGATTGGAAGATCAAAACTATTCAAGGCTCCTGATGCTACAAGCAATCTGAAATTCAACTAATATGAAGATCATGGCTTGAAGCACATTTGAAGGATAGTTTTTAGGAAAATTAGTTTATGTTTTTAGACTTTGGGTTTCCTTTTAGGAATTAGTTATGTTCTATGTTTTTGGGCTTTGGGCTTTCTTTATAAATTAATTTATGTTTTTATGTTTTGGGTTTAGGCTTTCTTGTAGGGTTCTCAATTTTCCTTAAACTTATGTACCTATATATAGAGGTACCAAAAACAATGTAGAGACTTTTAGTCATATATTGAATTTGATTTTATTAAAGAGAGGATTCTCTTTTGTTCTTGGCTTAGACGTTCAGTTCTTATCAAAGATTAACATCTTTGTGGCAAATCTTCATTTGACTTATCAATCTGCTAGATTGTGGCGTCTTCCATCTCTGTCTTATTCAACATTCTTCTCTGATTTATTCGTATCGTGTCTCTTGTGGATTCAAATTCAGAAACGATCAGACTCTTTCCTGGTTAGGATCGTATCATCTGGTATCTAGAGCAAAGTTCTGGTTTGAATTTCCTCTTCTATGTTATTTTTCTATCATATGAAAAAAAAAAACAAAACTATAATTTTTCAATGTCTGTTTATCATGTGTCTTATTTTTAATTTTGTTTTTTTCATTTGTAAGGAGTAAAACCCCTAAGGTTCTTTCCAATTTGGTTGAATTTTTTTTATTTGGCATATTTTTTTCCTTTTGTTCTCTGTTTAAATTGTGTATTTCTACATTTGATTTGTGGAAATTATTTGTTTTTGTGTTTGGGATTTACAAGTGCATTTACTTTGATTTACATGAGTATGAGGGTTTGAAGGATAAATTGTTTAGTTTGTTTTTGTGTTGAACTGAAAAAAAAAATACAAAAAAAAATTGTGGATCAAAGTCAAAAGGAAACAAATATATATTGAAAAAAAATTAAAAAAAGAAGGATCTAAAAAAAAGGGGGGGGGGGAGTTCAACACAACTTTTATTGCAATTTTATTTGTGGTTTATTGATATCTACTTGCAATCATTCTTTCTCTTAGAGTCTTTGTGTTGTCTCATATCTTTGGTAGTCCTATTATTTTCTAATTTTAATTTTCTTGTTTTGTGTTTTTAAAATCACTTGAAGTTTTGTCTAGAGTTTTGATTTTTCTTTGTCCTCTTAAGTCAAGATTTAGATCTCGCAACATTTTTCACATTGTTTGTTCACTCTTTGCTTAACCTACTAGAGTTCTTTGCCAAGGCCTAAAGGAAATTTGAGTGGTAAAAGGCAAGAAAGTACATTTAAGAAAAAGCCTATAAGTGTGATATATGAGTGGAAAATTGAGTGAAACACTTAGCAGAGTGGTGAGGTCCAAAAAAAAAAATTATTATACTAACATTTTCTTACAGGAACTAGCAATATTGAGTAATGCAACATGTTTCCACAAAGGCATCCTTCTGGAACTGGTTTAACATATGGTTTAAATTATTCTACACCAACCTAGGATCATCTGGTTAGAGGAATTGAATGTCCCAAGAGAGTGACGTGTAGAGATACACCTAGTGTTTATGAGGCCTTGGTAGAGGACGTCAATGCCTTGGAATCCAGAATTATAAAGCTAAATGGCAAGATTGCTAGTATTAAACGGAAGCATAATTTTGATAGAAAATCATTACCAAAGACCAGTACACTAAGATGTTCCAAATGTGAAGGATATAGGCATCAAAATCATCAATGTTCTAATGGGGATGCAAGTCCCATGACTCACGAAGACCTCAAAAACTACATTTCATACTTGAGAGAGGAGGAATACAAGACAATACAAAGATTAGATGTATTGAAAAGAAGACAACGACGAAAGCTAAAAAGAGCCCATGAGAAGGAAACACTTATAGAAAATGAAACAAAGGAAAAGAGAGAAAGAGATGAACAAGAAAAGAGAGAAAAAGAAGAGAAAGAAAAGAGCGAGAGAGAGAAGAAAGAAGAAGGAGAGAGAAAAGAGAAAGAAGAGCGAGAAAAAAGTAAAGAAAGAAGAGAGTGGAAAAAAAGAGAAGGAAGAAAAGAGAGAAAAAGAGGAAGAAATAAGAGAGCATTATGAATTGTCAATGAAAAAAGGTACTAACTTTCCTCTTATTGTTTTATTGCCTATGGACGAATTATTCATCAAAGAGCAATGGCATCAACAATGGAAAGAAGAAAGGATACTTAGGGAAGACTTGTTCATCAAGCAACAAGGAGATCAACAATGGGAAGACGAAATGATGATAAAAAAGACACAAGCTTATAAATATATGCTCATGAATTAGCTTGTTTACCCATTTCTAACAAACCTATGGGTGCTCAAAGTCATACCTATAATTGGGTTGTTTGTTTGAGCAATATTCCTTTTCTTTTCTTTGAGCATTTTATCTTTAATTTAAAATTGTTTGATGATTTGTGCAGGTGGTTATTTGACCCTGGAGGAAGACCTCCAAAATCTTTGATAATAAGATATTGGCCTCTTTCAGGATCCAAATTTTATTTTAGTAGAACTATTATTTTATTTTATTTTAGATTTGTGTCTTTGATTTATGTTTGTGTTTATGCGTAGGACCTTCTAGAATTCAAGTCGAATTCTCTCCAAACAGGGGAGAATGATAAGAAATCTTGAAGTGAGACGAATTTGAGGACAAATTCATTTTAAGAAGGAGGGTATGATAGATGACTATCTCCTAAACTTCAAGTGGTACAAATTTGAGGACAAATTCTCTTCAAGAATGAGGGAATGATAGAGGACTATCCTAAGATTCCATACAAGAAGATCTTGAAGATGAACCTTTACAATTTAAAAGTCCTATGACAAAGGCAAGGAGCAAGAGATTGGAAGATCAAAACTATTCAAGGTTCTTGATGCTACAAGCAATCTGAAATTCAAAGAATATGAAGATCATGGCTTGAAGCACATTTGAAGGATAGTTTTTAGGAAAATTAGTTTATGTTTTTAGACTTTGGGTTTCCTCTTAGGAATTAGTTATGTTCTATATTTTTGGGCTTTGCGCTTTCTTTATAAATTAATTTATGTTTTTATGTTTCGGGTTTGGGCCTTCTTGTAGGGTTCTCAAGTTTCCTTAAACTTATGTGCCTATATATAGAGGTACCAAAAATAATGTAGAGACTTTTAGTCATATATTGAATTTGATTTCATTAAAGAGATGATTCTCTTTGTTCTTAGCTTAGGCCTTCAATTCTTATCAAAGATTAACATCTTTGCGGCGAATCTTCACTTGACTTATCAATCTGCTAGATTGTGGCATCCTCCATATCTGTTTTATTTCATGTTCTTCTCTGATTTATTCATATCGTGCCTCTTGAGGATTCAAATTCAGAAACGATCATACTCTTTCTTGGATAGGATCATATCATCTATCATACTCTTTCCTGGATAGGATCGTATCAGTACATGGATTTTATTTGGTGTCTGCTTTTTTTGAGGTTGGGACGTTGGTGTTTTGTTTGAGTTCGTGTAGGTTCTATTTGTTGTCTTCAAATGGTGAGAAAATTTGATGTGATCAAAGATATAGATTAGAAGAAAGAAACTTTGAAGCTTGTTGTTAGAGTAAAAGATTTGTGGATCAAAAGGTAAATAAAGTGTGTTGTATTTTTTTTTTTTGATATGGAATGATTTCTAGTGTTGACCTTATTTTTTCGGGGCGATATGATTCCTACAATGGTAAAAAAGGAAGATATAGGTTTGTGGGAAGAAAAGTTGGTTGAGGGTCATACCTACATAATGCATAATTTTAAAATCTTGAAGAACCAAGGACAATTTTGGGTTTGTGACCACCCTTACAAGTTATTGTTCATAGGTGGAACAACTATAAAAGAACAACCAATTTCAAGTATTCCAATGAACATTTATAACTTCAAAAGTATCAAGGATATAGTTGATGGCAATTTCTCTGCTGATTTGGTGTATGGTAGGTACATATAATATTGTTTTTTTACATTACCATGTAAATATTTAATGATTTTGTTTTCATGTTAATATTAGTTTTAGATATTATTGGAGTGGTGGATAATGTGAGGTGTAATCCCCAATCCAAGAATGTTGTATTTCATATAAGGAATTTAAGGTTGTTGTATTTGATATAAGTATAGTGTTTTATTTTATTATGCTTTCATTTATCAGTTAGTATTGATAAAGTATTGTGGTTTCCTTCTACAGTTCTGCTATGATTGGGTGTACGTTGTGGGATTCCTATTACTTTAAATTTATGAGATCAGATTCGTTTATTGTTGTTGTTATGTTGACTCAAGCTTAGATCAAACCATGTTCAGGTTTGTGAATTTAATTTCATTGTTTTGTGGTTTTGTAATGTGATTTTGTAATAATTATTTTTTTGTTGGTTTTAGGACGGTGGCTAGTGTCAATATCAAATTCCTGGAGTGGTTTAAAGTTGTTTATGGGTGATGAATGTTTTGAATTAGTCTAGTTCAAGGAGCAATGGATACAATATGTGTTTCTTGAATTACTTTGTTCTTAGAACATTGTTTTCAAATTATTATAGGATAATGACTTAGATATTGGAATTATAGACGTTTTGGCAATGAAGTTAGTCAAAGTCAAGAAGCTAGCCAATTGAGTTCACCGTCTCAATATAGTGAACATGAGAAATTTATGTATAAAGTTGTTATTAGTACGATATCTGAAATTACAACAATGAAGGAGGTAATATAGCACTAATTAATGGTTTTAACATCCTTACTGAATTTTGAAATTTGTTAATTGTAATGACTCTTTTATATATATATATATATATATATATATATATATATATATATATATATATATATATATATATATATATATATATATATATATAAAAGAAGTGTATTGTGTCATTGTTGCAACTACTATCAAGTTTAATTTAGGGAATGATGGATGGTCTTATCTAGTATGCAATGTTGCAGGAAGAAGACTGAAGAAATAAGTGCTTTTAAGTGTGTCATGTGTGGGTTTAATAATGAAAATCTGGAATTAGATTTGTATTTTTTTCCTATTGTACATTTTAACCAATAGTTGTATGGTTTGAATTAAATAAATTTATTTTATTGTAGATATAAGTTGGAATTATAGGTCTGTGATGGAGATAGTTATGTGAATTTCATTATATGGGATCAAGACTGCATTAACTTGATTGGTGTGTCAGTTGTTGAGTTAATGAATAAGATGATTAAGGTAGTATTACTATGTTCATTCATTAATTTAAATAAATTTGAATGTTAATGTTGGTTATTTTTTTGTTGTTCTTAGGATAGGGAGGATGATCCCAAATGTTTTCCAGAGGATTTAGATGTTTTGTTGGGATGTACTCTTGCATTCAAGGTTAGAGTTCAACCAAAAAATAGATTTTCATCGGTCATGAAAGCTTCAAACAATCTTGAAACTATTGCTTTTATTAGAAGTAAACTTGAGTCAAAGATGGTAACTCATTTATATCATCCTTTTAAGTTGTTATACTGTAGTGGAATAGTTACATAAAATGAAACGTTTTGAATTACTCAATTTTTGATTCTTCATACGTAGATTAAAGACTCCAGTGGTGAAGGTACATGTTATTCCAGTACCGAAGAAAATTGTAAGGGCAGAGTCGAAATACAAGAGGTCAAATACTTGATATGTCACTAATTGCTTTATATATAGTTTTTTATGATGTAAAAGATTTATTTCTAAATCCACAGGGTAAAGAGTCTTTTGGTCTACCTATATGTGATTCTAACATCGAAAATGAATCAATTCTTGTGATTACTTGCGAGTCTCAGACAAAAGTGGTAAGAGTCATTTAAATTTATGTTTGTCATTTATTTTCGATACTAAATAAATGATGTATTAACTGTTGTTATGGAAATGATAGATTAAAGAATCCAGTCCCACAGGTATATGTGGTTCCAGTATGCAATCTATAACGGTTAGTTTGATTAAAAGTGGATCTCATGGAAAAAATGTATGTATACTTTTAAACTATTTTTATAGTTCTTTGTTCACACTAAATTTATAATAAGGTACTTTTATGCAAATTACAAATTAAAAAGTCCAGTCCCACTACTATATGTGGTTCCAGTACCCAATCTAAAACAATTGGTTTGATTAAAACTAGATCTCATGGAAAAAAGGTATGTGTACTTTAACCTATTTTTATAGTTCTATGTTGACACTAATTTTATGATATGCTATTTTTATGCAAATTATAGATTAAAGATTCCACTCCTATAGATCTACGTGCTTCCAGTACCCAACCTAGAACAGTTGGTTCCATTAAAACTCCAACTCATACAAGAAAGGTGTATGTAATTAAACTATTTGTATACTTATTTCATTGCACTAAATTTACCATGTTCTAACCACTTTATTTTTAAATGCACAGATTAAAGAATCCAGGGGTAAGGCAAGTTGTAATGAAAATACCGAAGCTGACATTTATATGGTAAGATAAAATATATAATTTCATTAAATATCAAATCTTTTATAACTCACAAAATGGATGTCATAGTAATATTGTTTTGGCATGTTGCAGTTGATTCTGAGTGGTTCAACAGAACATGATCCTTATATTGATTTATGTGTTACCCCTACAAAGGAATTATTGCTGGACTTTGAAGTTGATTGCGATCACCTTGAAGATATACCAAGTGTAGAATTTTCTAGGACCAAGACTAAGAAACGAATGAAACAGGAAAACCACTAATGTGGGCCACTGATGTTTGTAATTATATATATATATATATATATATATATATATATATATATATATATATATATATATATATATATATATATATATATATATATATATATATATATATATATATATTAAATGTGTGGTGGTTAATGTTGACCATGATATGGTGTATTTTAGAAACCATAGCCATGTTAATGTTTTTTATGGTGCACTTTTGTTTTTGCTTGGAGTTGGCTATCAAGGACAGACAATGGTTATAATTAATTTTGGTAGCACCAATGGATATCGAACATTATTAGAAGAATGTAAATATTTATTGATAGTAAATTTGTTTTACAATTTCCAATTTTGATGTAATCACATGTTAATTATATTCTAAGTATCGTTATACATATATTTAGGGTTAAAGGGTTTACTGGTGGTTATTAATTTCATATGCTACAAGTGGTGTTACAAGTTTAAATGTTATATGGACATCAATCAAAATTGGATACTATTTGGTATAAAAATAAATTGATGTTTGGAATAATAATAACATGTACAAATAACCTTTAAAATTGGGGAATCATAAAGCTTCTTAAATTATATTTCGTGACTTTTTTCTTAATGGTTAGCTTAATGTTAATAGTTAACATCAAACATGATGACATCACAACCATAAGCATAAGCAACTATATATAGGTAATAGTTAAATGCATAAGCATATATATATATATATATATATATATATATATATATATATATATATATATATAGGTAATAGTTCATTAAAGACGTTTACAAAATATAGATATACTTGATGCTATTGACAAAACATATCATGAACACCAGAATTATATTTTTATCTCCATTACATGGATAGACATGCTTAGGTCTTTATCCACAAGTTAAATAACATTATGTTTTGTTTCTTCCAGACCATCTAATTTTACAAGGCCAGCAATCACCTTTGACATTCACCAATAAGTAACGCTTCCTCTGTTTAACCAAAGCTTTTGTAGCAAATTCAGAATCCAAGTACTGAAAGAGTTTGATTTTTTTTTAAATTAGAACATATTAAACAAATTTGCACGAAAATATCCAAGTTTAAGAATCTGTTACCAGTGAAGAAGATTTTGCATCAATTGCAGATAAGCATTTTGACATTGAATGGTAGAAATTTGCAGGGTCATAACCTTCAGCAGAAAAAACCTTAAATAAAAAGGTATATTTGTCAACATAATTCATATGTATGACTTTGTTTTCCTTGAGATTGTAGTACTGACATATCTCTAAGACACCTTTATGTATGATAAAATCTCCATTGTCTGGCCCTCTGGATACTAATATCATGTTTCTTTTGACGCGGATCAATAAGTTTAAATTTCTCGAAAGTCAATTGATGTGCCTAAAAAATAACAAAGGAGTTGTCTTGCCGAATGAAATTTTGAAACCAAGTTAAATGGAAAAAAATCATGATAAATTTAATACCCAAAGACAATGTTATGAAGTTTTAAATAGCACCTCAGATACCAATAGGTCGGATTTAAACAAGTCATAAACCTTGAAGAAGACAAAGGTCGTTGCAGAATAGGAACCATGTTGGGTGCAGGATAATGTATTTCTTCCATGGGCAAACTGAAAATTCTGAATTGAAAATACCGGTTTCCACAATATAGGATCACTAACCAGTACAGATCATCCAACTTATAAAACTTTGCATGTTCACTAGTTATACGAAATGTACGATTTTGCATCAAAGAATCTTCAAATTCAACCATAACATAATTTCCTACTGGATCACGAAAATAGATTAGGCCCATTAGCATGTGTTGTCCCCAGTAAGCAAAGAAAGTTTCATCAAACTGAAGGAATTCCTACAAACAATTATAAAATCCAACAAAAATGGAATTTTTACAAAAGAAATAAGTATACATGGTCCAGAGGTTGAACATTTCATGAAAGAGTGAATTTTTACAAGCAATCTAACAATAAAAGTAGTGTTAAAAGTATATGGAATCACAACTTCAAAACTTACCCATTGTAGATATACAAAGGTCATTGAAGTTTGGAACCAATTTTTGAAGGAGTAGCGTTTTGCAGAATTGTTTTCATTCTCCTCAGACGTCGCGATTAAAGAGGTTGGATGGTGAAGTTACAAATACATTTACAAAAAGTTAAAAGTAAAGACTATATATAATGCTAAAATGACGCAATGACTTATCAAAATGGAATGTTCTATTTTAGCACTAATTTTTTTTATATTTAAAATAACGATGGAAATGAAAGCTTAATTAATGGATGCAAACATTTATGTCAAGTACATTCTAGAAAAGCTTTTAGAATGTCTTTTACTTTAATAAATTAATGTGAATGTGTAAATTGCTTTTGTTTCAGTTACAAGTTTTATTGTCATAATAGCCAATATGAGATCTGAACGTCAAATCTAGCTTGCGCAAATGCAAGACTAAAAAGAAAGTTAATGCTAAAAGAAAAGAAAATGAAGTGTGCACAAAAGAGTCAAAGTCTCCTACTTGACGATGACCAACGGAAGAAAAGGAATTTCACACCACTATCTGATATAACAATGAATACTTTCCTGAATCAAGATACTCCAAGAAATAATGATTTGGCAAGGTATTATAAAGGTCAACGACCACAGGGAAGAAGTAATCTAATGAACTACAGATTGTTTCATCAGAGTTCTCATCATCAAAATCCATTTCAAAAGTTTGAAGTTACTGGATCCATAGGTCAATCATCTTTCCAGACAGTACTACATGATGCTACAATATGTCCAAGTAGAACTACTCCAATTGAAAATATGGCTACAGGTAGTAGTTACTAAATTTGTGTCTATATAACTTATACATTGTAAATTATATTTTGTACCATATTTACTAAAGAAATATCTTTTGACATAACTACAACATCATTTTAGACATACCAGTAAGTGTTTCAGATTCAGCACCTTATGTAAACGAAGACATGGAAGATGAAACTATAGAACAAGATGACGAAATTCCACAAAGCATAGTTCCAAGATAAGATTGTATTTAATAGTTATAGTGTCTATTGAATCTATATTGAATTCCATTTACTGACCTTATATTTAATTATACACAATGTATGCAGATATTGGTGATCCAGTATTCATATGCAAGGAATGCAACGCCTATATGTGGTACGAGGAAAGGATTAACAAGAACAGAAGGTTCGTCAATCCGACATTCCATATGTGTTGTGGTAATGGTAAAGTTCAATTACCAACTCTAAAAGACCCACCTATTGTTTTGCAACGTCTTTTATTTGATAATGAATCAAAAGAGAGCAAGAACTATCAAAATCACATTAGATGCAGCCCTTATAGTTGGTGATGTTGACACTGCTTCAGGTAGAGACATCATTATGGAAAAGCAATCTGGCAAATTGCAAAGAATAAATGAATTGCACACCAGCTATTTAGGATTTCAATATCCTTTACTCTTTCCATATGGGGAAGATAGTTGTAGACATGATGTCAATCATCATGATAAACCAGGATTCAACAACAAAAGGAACAAACTGACAATTAGGGAGTGGTTTTGTTTTAGATTACAAACCAGACAATCTGAAGCACAAACTTTGCTTAGATCTAGACGACTTTTTCAACAATTCATAGTTGATGGATATACAATGATGGAGTCTGAAAGATTGTCATTCATTAAATATGATCAATCGAAGTTAAGGGTTGATAAATACAATAACCTCTGTCAAGCTTCCACCAGCTCACAAACTCAAGGATCACAACAAGGAAAGAGAGTTGTTCTTCCTTCATCTTTTATTTGTAGCCGAAGATTCATGGACCAACTATATTTTGATGGAATGACAATTTGTCGTTATATGGGATTCGCAGACCTTTTAATAACTTTCACATGCAATCCTAAATGGCCAGAAATAACTACAACACTCACTAAGCTAAAGCTATCACCAACAGACCATCAAGATATAGTGTCAAGGGTCTTCAAGATTAAGTTTAAACAACTTTTGACAGACTTAACTAAGAATCATTTACTAGGCAAAACTATAGCATGTAAGTCATCCCTTTTTGTAATCATAATTATTTAATATAGTTTTCTATCAAATATTTTATTATTCTTTTGTATGAGAATAAATGTTTTCTGCTTCATTTGTAGTCATGTATACTATAGAATTTCAGAAGTGCGGTCTACCTCATGCACACTTGTTGATTTTTTTGCACCCCACTAGCAAATACCCAACTGCTAATGATATTAATAAGGTAATTTGTACCGAAATCCCTTGTCCAATAAATAGTCCTGAATTGCATAAATGTGTTCAAGATCACATGCTTCATGGTCCTTGTGGAATATCAAACAAATCACTACCTTGCATGAAAAATGGAAAATGCTCACGGCTATTTCCAAAAAAATTTCTAAGGACAACTACCATATCAGAAGATGGTTTTTCTCATTATCGTAGAAGGAACGATTCATTAACAGTAACCAAGAATGATGTTTGTCTAGATAATCGTTTTGTGGTTCCTTACAATCCATAATTGTTGTTGAAGTGCCAAACACACATAAATGTTGAATGGTGTAATCGTAGTACTTCCATCAAGTATTTATTCAAATATATCAACAAGGGTTACGACAGAATAACAATGCCATAGTTCCAGAGCAAAATAAATTCTTTTTGAACAAAGAACCAATAGATGAAATCAAGCAATATCTTGATTGCAGATATGTATCTCCTTGTGAAGCATGTTGGAATATATTTTTGTTTCCTATTCATGGACGAAATCCAGCAGTAGAAAGACTGTTTTTCCATCTTCCCGGAGAACAAGTAGTATACTTTAAGGATGATGACGTGATTGATGAAATCATGAGAAAGGCAACAATTTCGGAATCAATGTTTATAGGTTAGATGGAATGTAATAAGAAATACTCATAAGCCATGGAATTAACATATGCTGAGTTTGTTTCTAAGTGTGTATATGTCAAGAAAGATAGATGTTGGAAACCAAGGAAAATGGGGAATACTATTGGAAGACTGATTTGGGTTCCTCCAAGTACTGGTGAAGTATTTTATCTTAAAAGAATGTTAACCCATGTAAGAGGACCAACATACTACATTGATATCAGAACTGTTAACAATGTAATATATTCTACATTTAGAGAAGCTTGCTTAGCTTTGGAAATCTTAGCAGATGATACAAAATATGTTGAAGCTATAAAAAAAAGCAAAGGATTGGGGTTTCGGACATTATCTAAGAAAATTATTTCTTACTATCATGTTGTCAAATAGTGTTAATTGACCAGAAGAGCTATGGAACAAGACATAGGAGTGGTTAACAGATGGAGTTCTCTACCGAGAGAGAAATATAGCAGGACTTCCAGGTTAGGTCCAATAAATTGTATTCATAAATATATATGTAAAATGACCACACGATCTCCTGCAAAATTAAATGTCTTAAATGTTTTTTTGTGCAGAACTAAATCTTACTATAGAAGTGCTCCAAAATCTAACCTTAATGGAGATTGAAAAGCTCTTGGAATCTAACAGAAGCAGTTTAAAATTGTTTCCAACAATGCCATACCCGAATGATTTTGTTACAAAAAATTATGGAAATAGATTGGTATATGCAAAACTTGACTATAATGCTGCTAATCAACGAGATTTATTCCAATCAAATTTCAGATGCATGACAAGTTAAGTATTATTATCGTTTTTTGTGTTTGACTATTAAAGAAAATTACACTATGCAATCAGTTTCAATAACCATTCTATTACATGTGAACACAATTTTTTTTTTAAAGATCAAGCAAGCAGTCGTTAATAAACAAGGAGGTGTATTCTTTCTGTATGGGTATGGTGGAACTGGAAAAACATTCATGTGGAAAACACTGCCAACGACAGTACGTTCCGAAGGTAAAATTGTACTAACAATAGCTTCAAGTGGAATAGCTTCCCTACTATTGCCAGGGGGAAGAAAAACACATTCTAAATTCAAGATATCGGTACCAACACTAGAAAACTCAATTTGTAACATTTCACAAGGATCTGAAGCATTAGAATTGTTAAAGAAAGCATAACTGATTATTTGGGATGAAGCTCCAACGGCACACAAATTTTGTTTTGAAGTTCTGGATAGAACTCTAAATGACATAATGAACGATATCACAAAAGAGGATTCAGTTTTTGGAGGAAAAGTCATAGTATTCGGTGGAGACTTTAGGCAAATATTACCTATTATACTAGGAGGGTCCAGATCTTATATTGTCAACGCCACAATTAATTCATCTTATTTATGGGATCACTGTGAAGTATTAAAATTGACAAAAAATATGTGTCTGCTACAAGAAGGCCTACAATCAACTGCATCAGAGATTCAAGAATTCTCAGACTAGATTGTTCAAATTGGTGATGGTAAGTTAGAAGAACCTAACGACTGAAATTGAAATATCTCAAGAATTCCTAATTTTAGAGTTCAATGATCCTATACAAGCAATTGTGTGTGCCACTTACCCAAATTTGATACAAAAGTACACGGACGAGTCCTTTCTCCAATGTAGAATACTATTGGCAAGTAGGATTGAGACAGTCAATGAAATCAATCAATACATGTTATCACTAATTCCAGGTATATCTATCCAGACCCTCAATCTAATATGATTATAATTTGGAAATTTATTGTGACTAATATTATTACTAATACAGGGGAAGAAAAGGAGTATCTTAGCTACGATTCAGTTGATGAAACTGAATCTGCTTCAAACGATAGCTATAACACTATAACTTCCGAATTCCTATATTCTCTGTCTACGTCTGGCCTTCCTGTAACATCCCTACTGGAAATTACTTAATTAAAATAAATGAATACATAATTTATAAAATAACCTCATAGTTTCATTATTCCCAACCGCGGGAAAATTTAAAACATCGTTCAGGGTGTACATATTTAATTAAAGCTAAATAACAATCTTATTACAATTTCCAAACTTTTGATAAAATAATAATATCATAATAAAATTTATAGCTTCATCCCAAGCTAGCCCCACTCTCCGTCTTAAACATCAGCAACATCACCTGTATCATCAACTGCTCCGTGTAAAGAATTACACGATCATCGTCAAGCACAAACAGAAAGGGTGAGCTTATTAATAGAAAGAAAACACATCAGTTCAATAATATAATTACTCCAGTTATATATTATTAAATTTAGACATTGTCCAAGTCCTTAATACCCCAAGGCTTTCCAATCTTCTCACCACACAACATAGTTAACCATGAACTCAAGATTTATGATGCTCACACGAACCTGCTCGCTCGTGGTCCTGTCTCTACGAACCTCCTCGCTCGTAGTTCTTCTCTACGACCTACCCGCCCGTAGTCCAACACATGTGATCCACCAGCTACGTACCTCCCCGCACGCAGCATCTCTTGAATGTGAGCACGGAACATACGAACCTACCTCGCTCGTATCCCCATATGAGAGCAACTAAGTATGAACCTCCCCGCTCATACCATCACATGTTAACCACCATCCATAAATCTATCCGCTCATGGCACAACATCTCCTAATCCACGTCTGCATCAAGGCGTACAAACAACGCACACACACTGCACTATATTTGCTTGGGCTAAAAGCCTTCGCTCAAGCGATTAGGCCTGGATCGTTTAAGCCGGGCTTTCTCGCCTGGACAAGTGCATCACAGTGGCAATTTGCGAAGGCTCGCTTAAGCGAGACCTTCTCGCTTAGGCGAGATCACCCTTTTGCCTAAAACCAAATCTCTCGCCTAGGCGGCGAGTCCATCAAACACACACAGCTCCTCACGATTTCTCGCTTAGGCGAGCCACTCCCGCCTGAGCGAGATGCTTTGTCGCCCAAAGCCTGGGCTTCCCGCTTGAGCGAGACGCTCGAGTAGAAGGCGAAAATAGCAGACTTTCTCCCTGTTCACGCATGCAAAACATCAAGACACAATGCCAAAACCACAATTTGACCATCACCAAACAATCCAAACAATGACAATTCTCATGGATAAATTTGAACTCAATTGGATCATTCAAAACCTGAAATTGAGCCATAAACAATCATACAACACAAACCCCCCCCCCCCCCCATTATATCCATACCAAAGCATAAACAGCTTCTCAAACAACATCAGAACAACAGAACTCTAAATTTAGCAAAAAGAGAGTTCTAATTTCGTTCTCAACAAGGTTTGAACCCACAACCACTCAATTACAAAGTCAACACACAACCCATTCAACCAATCATGTTTCATGATAATTCCTATAATTTTAGGATTACATTGTCACTACTCCTATTCAATCATAACCTTAAAATAATGCACAAAACATAATATCATACAATTGGCATACATAGGACTCGAACCCAAGTCCTCTCACCAAACAAGTACTCTCAACCACTTGAGCTAGTACTTTTCCACATTACGGCAATTAACATTAAATGTCATAAAGGCTTCTACTACCCGCATTTATTAAATAATTAATTATTTATTTATTTAAATTTCACGGGTCTCACACTTCCTAACCATAGAATCAAACTGATCGATTGGATTACCAATAATGCTTTTGAGAAACTTAGACCAAGCAGAAGGTTTGTGCAATGGGAGCAAATTAATAATAACAAGACTTCCAAACCTTGTTATTGAAGCTAAGATGATTGCAGGTAATAAAGATGAGCAAGACATTTATATTCCAAGAATGTCAATGTCTCCCTCACAATCCTCATTTTCATTTAAGCTAATCAGAAAATAATTTCTTATCATGCTATCATATGCAATGACAATAAACAAATCTCAAGGTCAATCACTACGTTTTGTTGGATTGTATTGCCGATACTGGTATTTAGTCACGGTCAGCTATACATTGCAGTCTCTAGAGTTCAAAGTAAATATGGGTTAAGAATCCTAATCCATGACAAGGACAACAAACCTTCGAATACAACCAATGTTGTATACAGAGAAGTATTCCAAAATGTATAGTTTATCTTAAGACAAAATTTTTTGTTATTAATTACTAAAGATTTTGTAGAAGCCTTTCTAACAATTTATTAGCCAAAGGAAATATTATAGCATTCAAATTCGATAGAAAGAACTTTAGTCAATTAATTAAGTTTATAGGTCTTACAAAAATACATTACAAAAGATGCAAAAAACTTCTTACTTTTGGAGATAGACAGAAGCATTGCAATAAGCTTATGTAGCTCTACCCATGATAAAACTTGCAAATCCCAATTGGAAGCAATGATGTATGACTTTCCGCAATCTTAATCGCAACAATGAAAAATCTTCAATAAAATCTGAAATGAAAGATCCAGATCCATCTAATATGGTACATATAATAATTCATTAATATGAGATTAAAAAAATAATCAATTGAATATTATTGAGGCCATAAGAACTCACCAAAACAAAGATCAACCTCCTTCCATTGTTCCATCTTTTCAATTGTTCCCAAAAGCTTACAAGTTCTCCTATATGAACCTATGACCAATGACTACTTTAGAATCTTTTCAGCTTGACCATTATTTGGTCCTATTACACAACACATGGCAATGCATTTAAACTAAAACCAACAAACGTACCTAACTTATACTGAACTTTGATAACAACACCACCAAAATTGATTTGTGCACCACTACGATAAAACCTAATTATATTCAGTTTTTTTTCAACTCCATTTTTTACTCACAGTCATACATCTTCTCGTATGTTGTGTTTCATCATCCATTAGGGAGAACGTAAACTTTGAGCCCATACCAAATTTTCACTAACCACACCACCGCAAGTCTTAGCAACAAATCTAACATCAGCGATGATTATAATATTGGTACACAACTAGAATTTTAGGTCAACTTTGAACCCATACCAAATTTTCATACTATATTGTACACAACTGGATTTTTAGGAACATTATATATTTTATTATTGCACTTAATTATTTGATTAACATTGCTATGAAACATTTTCTTTATTAATCAATTATTGCAGTTAATTATTTTCATAAGATTCGTAGAAAACATTTGGTTTATTAATCAATTATTGCGATTAATTCTTTTAATAACATTTGTATAAAACTTTTATTCTATTAATAAATTTTCTATAACATCTAAAATTATACGAAAATAATTATTACTTTAATTAGTACATTAAAATCATGTGGATAGAAAAACATGTATTTTTAGTAATAAATTTATATTATATATAACTTATACCAAGTAAAATGATATCGGGCAATTTATTACTTTAATTACTACATTAAAACCACGTTAATATACCAAAGAAAATTCAACCATTTTAAGTAATGAAATATTATTACATATAGTCTCCATCAATGTTATACAAAGTAATAATTAATCATTAAAATAACAATATTTAAATAATTTAACAATATTTGATCTTGGACATTGAGTACTTGGTCAAATAACATCGTTGCAATAAACAACAATCCAAAAGTAAATAGGCGTTCACAAAACACAAATTGTTTTCCAATTCTAACTTCATACCTAACTATAAAGGCATCCCAAAATAGCCGAAAACATAAATTAACCAAAACACTATTGTCCAACAGACCTAAACCTTTACAACATGGATGCTGTTTTTCTTATCATCGTCTATTACAAATTTTATGGCATCACCAAAAGCTAAGTCATTGTCCTTGCAGAACGTCTTCCATCCACAGGTCAAATAGCATTCAAAATTGCTCCTTCTAGTGCAACGAATTGAGCAAGAGCAATATATAGCAGTTTCATTGGTAAGCAAATATCTCTTGTGACTTTTATCCAAAAACTGTCTAGCAAAATTGGAATTCAGATACTGCAAACAAAAGGAGTTTTGTTAGACACCAATTCCATAACAATACCATTGTGAAGAAACATACTGTCATAAACATAAACTATACCAGAGATGAAGTTTGAACATCATAATGTGTTAAGTACTTCACGAGCCCATCATCACTACTATGTGATGCATTATCAGGAATAACATTAACAACAAGATCACTACTATGTCAAAGCCAGCGACTGAATCCTTGTCGTAGACCATTTCTACTCCTTCAGGGGAGAAAATATTATGAATAAATTTATTTTTTCCTACATAACTCAA
The DNA here is from genome assembly GCF_037176805.1 of Vigna unguiculata. Classification (NCBI taxonomy): domain Eukaryota; kingdom Viridiplantae; phylum Streptophyta; class Magnoliopsida; order Fabales; family Fabaceae; genus Vigna; species Vigna unguiculata. The sequence goes on along the minus strand of NC_140798.1, from coordinate 26,523,946 downwards.
ATGTAGGAAAAAACATTTCTTCAACCCATAGTACTTCATAAATTCTGCCGGCCTAAACAATACAATATTTCCTAAATCTGTTGTATCCATAAACAACTCAATTTTTTTTGTAACAGGATCATATAGTTCAACATTACGATCAGTCTTGAGTTCATCTTGAAAAAATATCTAAAATTCGTTTGGGAGAAGAATATATGGTTGTTCATAAGCATTAAAAGTAAAGCGAAAATTAGTAAATATAGATATACATACACAAAAATAATCAAAATAAGTAAGGAATAAAACATTTTACCCTCGATCGCAACAACTTCACTCTAAAACATTGAAAATATCTCGATAAACCAAAAGGGTCATAGCCCATCGTAGACCTTGATTGTCCTACCACATGGTACTCAATTTCCTTCCAATATAAGTCAAACAGTCTTAATCGAAAGTACCTATCTCCACAAAACAGAGTGCATACGTAACCCATGTCATGTAGATTGTAAAACCCTAATATCTGAGTAACACCACAAAACTTCCTCTCTACCACCAGATTTTCATCAAACTCAATGTTAAGCACATTTCGCCCAGGATCAGAAAAATAGTTCGTGCCTATTACTAATGATTTACCCCATTCTAAGAAGAAGCCTTCATCTAACACTAAAAACTCCTGGGAAAAACAGAACGCAAAGGACTATGTTTCAATAATTCATGTTTACAACGAAATTTCCTATTCCGAAACCTGTAGTATTACCATAAGGAAAGAACTGTCTTCAAACCAAATCACATTAAAAGAAAAAGGAAAAGCTAAAAGCAAAGAAGTCCATACACTAACCTCGGAAGGATCCAAGAACATGATCGAGTTTTGGAAAAAATTCTTGAAACTGAAATGTTTGGAACCTGACATTTTCTCTTATGCCAAACCGAACCACAACGCTATGGACACTGAAGGGTTTTATTTTTTCGTCCATGAAACTGAACAATACACTTAAACAGAATAAATGTTTCCTTTGCATTCTAATCGAACGTTTAAGCATTAGACCAACGACACCAAAAATGCAAACATCAAATCGAAACTCACAATATATAATAAAAGGCCAGATATTTCGAAAAGACAAATAATCAGTGTGTCTTACCGCCAAAATCAGACTCTTCACATCCAGTCTGAAACGCAATCATACTCTTGCTATGAAAAAAATATTATAATAATATTAATATTTTTTTCATTAAATTTATTACCTAATCAACAACAATTGGCACTTACATCTATAATTAGTATTTCTATTAATCAAATAATTTGATCTTTACTTAGATAAAACATAAGTAAATATAAAATCCAAAACCAATAAAACACAACAAAAAACCACCCGTGTGTAAGTACGAGTCTCAAACTAGTAATGTGTTGAAAGTTAAGATTTTGGTGTGTCCATGGAATATACAATGATACAATATGTATTATTGAAATGGTGATGCAATATGGCTGCCATCTAGGTGGAGAATATTTGGACAATATAATTTTATTATAATTTTAATTAAGTAGTTCAATAAATAGATAGAAACATAAAAAAATCACAAGAAGGTAAATAGTTGATGTTCTCATGAGAAGTAATGATCCCTGTGATGGAAATTAAAGGGTGGATATTAAATATTATTTAGTGGGAATTATGGAATATAAAGAATTTTGTCTTATTCTATAAAATGATGCATGCAATATAATTGAAAATATATAAATTTTAACAAAGATATGGAGTGTGACATCGATATTTTTTTTTCAAAATTAAATGTTAAAATAATTTTCCTTGTTATCTGGTCATAATTTCAACTTTTGATATTTAGTGAATTCTTTTTATTTCATTTTTTTTCTTATGAGAGATATTAGTGCTAAAGTTACTTCTCAACTTAATACATATCACATTGTTTAGTGAAGATTTTGTTTCACAAATGGAGAAGAAATTAAAAATCATTCATTGCATATGGACATCATAAAAAAGAACAACGTGATCTTCTTTGACATAGTAATAACAATGTTCCCATTTTTTTTATAATAGCCAACCTATAAAAATAATAACAAAAACGTCCTCCCTCCCTTTGGACATGATAAAAAGCATGGATAGAACAAAGAGACAGAGTTTTCAACCAACAAAAACGATATTATGACATACATTTTTTACACAAATTTGACATAGCTTACATGTCATTTTTTATTTATTCCAAAAATCATTTTTTTAAAGTTGGTGAAGGAGTATCGCACGTGTGTGGTGTTTTGGGGTAAAGCATGAGTTGTCTCTCTTTACAAACAAAGAGAACCAAAAAGTTTAGCCAAGAGAGAAAACAGAGCAACGCGACTACAGAGCAATGTGATAGAGAGAAGCGCCATAGAATCGCCATTGCAACCAATAGAGAAACATTTCGTTGCGAATGTAAAGCACAAAGAAGCAATGATTGTGATTTAGGGTTTTATCCTATATATTTGACATTTACAACTACTCCATCAAATACAATTCATTTCAATATTCTGTAACCTAAATGTCTTTTGTTGCCGTCCTCCTACATTAGTATGGTTCACAATATAATAAATTTATACCAGTTACTTTTAACTTTTGATTAATAAGTCATATTCATGAAGCACTTGTTGCCTTTTGCTATTGTCTCCATCTGGTATCCATTGACATATGTATTACTCCCAAATATGCTGAAGTTGTTCACCCACACCAAACATAATATTTAAGCCAAAAAATGCACAAAATCCACAACAAAAATCAAAAACACATTCGAATTATCTTTTCTTTATGTGGAATTTTCTTAACTATTACTTATTTATACAAATCTTATCAACTGTAAAAAAAATAAACATAAATAAACAACAAACACAAACGAATCATATTTCTAACACAACTCCAAACAACAAAACATTACACCAAAAAACACAAGAACAAAGGAATTGTTCCCCAACAATCAAAACATACACATGTCAATGCCCTAACAACCCACACCAACGAAACATTCCACCCCACAACACACACCAACCAAAAACGAAATGGAAAACACAAAATTCTAGTCCACAAATAAAAATATACACTCAACGCAAGAATACCCTACCAGTTTGTGAACAAAGATGAAGATGAAAAGCAACATCAATCATGGATGTTTGCACAAAGTGAACCACCACCCAAGTTGCCTTCAAAAACACGAATGGCCAAATTGAAGCACAAAGGTTGTAGTGCCCTATAAAATCACAACAAAGCCCAACGACTAAAAGCGGGAACAGATAATCACTTCTTTGTCTTCATCAAAATCACTTCTCTCCAAAGGTTTGAACTTTCAGTGATTCCTAAATTTGAAACCTTCTCTACCAAAACCCCCCCAAACATGAAATCGTTGCCCAACAATCAAAATATACAGTACCGAATGTCTAACAATTTCTCAACCAACAAAAACACAAAAAATCGATGAACAAACTCACAACCGCAATGATAAACGAATGTTGACTCAAAAACCCTAAATCACAATCACTGCTTATTTGTGCTTTACATTCGCAACGAAATGTTTCTCTATTGGCTGCAATGGTGATTCTATGGCGCTTCTCTCTATCACATTGCTCTACAGTCGCGTTGCTCTGTTTTCTCTCTTGGCTAAACTTTTTGGTTCTCTTTGTTTGTAAAGAGAGACAACTCATGCTTTACCCCAAAACACCACACACGTGCGAGACTCCTTCACCAACTTTAAAAAAAATGATTTTTGAAATAAATAAAAAATGACATGTAAGTTGTGTCAAATTTGTGTCAAAAACGTATGTTAAAATATCGTTATCGTTCAACCAAATGTAGTATGCATGATCAAAGTAAAAGATCAATCGATAAAAATGTTCAGGTTTTAGAAATAGTGTTCAAATAAAGATAAACAAAATAGTTTTTAAACACAATACAAATCAAAACCAAATACAACTAAAAATCAAACCAGCAAAACAACAACTAATCACAATAATACAGACAAAAGATTACTTCCCGTAGGAATAAGCACCTAAGCAATAACAAAGGCTAGGCTAAAGAAAATGGTTTTTTGAAAATTGTAACTAGTGTTAGTGAGATATTAAAAAAAGAGTTTGAAATTTTAAAAGAGTGTAGATGAGGAAAAAGAGATTATAAAAAATATGCAATTAAGAGTTCATTAAAGCCTGAGATGAAAACCAGTCACATCAGTATATTAATCAATTAAATTGCAACATAATCGATTAACTCTGAAGCAAGCATAAATGGAATTAGACACTATTTAATCGATTAATATCAACATCTAATTGATTAATATATCCAACAATATATGAAATGCATATTTCAATTGGTACAAGCTATGCTTAATATGCCAAAGCCATGATTCTTCCTTTTTTATTTATAAACAAGCATGCAATATATTGAAAAGATGGGTTGTCAAAAACAACCATGTAAATGTTTTGTATTCTTTTTCCTATGAAAATTACCTTATTTGATGCAGGACAACAAATCAAGCAATGATTTACCACATAAATTACTTTAAGATTGTCACATAGATAAATGAAACTAACCAAATTGTACTCATCATACATCTTGAGTAGATTTTTATCAATATAGTGTGAAACTCCTCCACAGAAGACAACTTTCTTGCAAACACTTGATTTGAGATGCATTTCTATTTTATTCAAAGTGTTGAAAAATAACAACATATATGCAAAAATGCAATTTGTATTTTTAGAAACATTTTTTTGCAACAAATGATTAATTTTTTATGTCTCAAGAAACATCTTCAAACATATGAAAGGTTGCTTTACTCATATCGTTATTGAAGCAGGGAATGATTCAAACTTATTTTTACACAAAAAAAAATCACATTGATCATTAGGCTTTTCATAACCCATGCAAAAACAAGTAAAATACATCCAAGTACCCATTTTGTGGTTGTGTCCCTTCATGTTAACAATATAGATGCTTTTTAGCAACAAAAAATATTTTCTACTTAGAACACCAACGTTTTTGAAATAATAAGAATATGATATATGAACCTTCTTTAAACAATAGAAGCTATAGTGAATAACATTTTAGGATGAAAGGAAAATCTTTTGAAAGATTTTTGTTTCTTTGAAAGGGAATATCCAATTTTAGCTTTATCCATTACACACGTTTGAGAATTAAGAAGGGTATTCAAGTTGGATTTTTCCATTGTAAACTTTGTAAGAGTTTTCTCAAGAAATTCAACTTTGTTTTTAAAGCTCTTGCAATCTTTACAATAAAAAATTTCAACTTGCAAGGTTGAATTATAATTACTAGAGTGTTTATAAATGATGTTTGAATTTTCCAAATTAGAATTCAAATTCTTGTTTTCCTTTTCTAATTTCTTTAATATATTTTTCAACCCTTTATGATCCATGTTGAGCTTTTTATTTAAGCAATCAAGTTTTTTTTTTTTTATGTAATTCTTCAAATGCATCAAGAAACTCATCCTACTTTTCTTGTATATTAGAGTTATAAGTACTTACCTTGCTTTCTTGGGACTCCATATCAACCATGAAGCATGTGTTGATACGTTATTGTTGTTGTTGAGTTTCGAACTATTATGCACTAGTGCAAAATAGGCCTTCTAAGTATGTGATTTTAAGTCTCTTTAGAAGAAAACGTACTTAAAAAATATGCGATGACAATTTGGTAAATAAAAGTCAGTTATTGAAATATGTTGTTAACTAACAGACTTAATAAATATATTTTTACATCTATTATTTTCCCAATAGTTAATTCCTAACACGATTAAATTAGTATCAAGCCAAATGTGGCTATTTTCTCGTGACCAACTCTCCTTGCTCCTTGGGTGTTTAAGCTCACTTTTCTCTCCTACTTTGAGTATTTGGTATGCTCCTTGAAAGTTCTTTGGCTTGAAGTTTCAATTGAACATTTACCCTCTAATATACTACCTCTTAGCAATGGTCCACATTGGAAGAATTCTTCCTGCACGACAATTCAATGCACACCGAAGAGTAGCCAAGAAAACAAAGCAATAAAAGGCTTAAACACAAAAAAAGTTAAAACTCAAAAAAAATAGAATTGAGACAAAATAGAAAGAGTAACCAACAATTGACAATCAAAAAATTAAAGACGATTAACATTTGAATTATTTATCCTATTTGACATTATAGGAATAATTTATTTTTTAATTTTAAAATATAAATAAGAGTAAAATTGAAATATTAAATGTGTTTTTCTTTTATATATTATCATAATTTTTTCTCAATTTTAAAATATATATTTAATAAAATAGGAGTATAAAATATATATACCAAAAAGTGTACATATATATTTTTTAACTTGATATTTTATTTACTTAAATCAATGTAAGAAAATAAATTGTAAAATGATTATTACAATATTTTCAAATTTTGCTTAATAACCCAATCAATCTGTTTTCGAAAACAATAATTCAACATACTTGAAATTGTGTATTTGGTCCATGATCTCTTTAAATTAAGTTGGGTTTTTTCTACATATAGTCCCCTTTTAATACACTTTTAAAAAATAATAATAGAAAACACATTTTAAAGATTTTTTTATATTTATTTTAACTTTTCAAAATTAAAATAATAAAATATTTAAAATTGATTAAGTCCATGCATATTTTGAATATTTTATCATCAAAAAGTTACTCTGAAAATATTTTTTTATTGCAAGTAAAATATATTTTATATTTTCTAGTAATCACAAAATTATTTTACATATATCCAGATTTTAAAAAATATTATCATGATGCACGAATCCAGTTTTCTGTTTCATCGTTTCACGATTCTTAATTAAAAACATTAATTGAATTTTTAATATTAAACAATTTTTTTATTATATATATATATATATTAATATATAAAACCAGAAATAAAAATATTGTAATAAATAATAATTTTAATCATTCAATACGTAAATGGATGATTAGATTGTTTTTTTTAAATAACTATAATTTGATTTCGATTAAACAAATCAATTATTTTGTTATAGCATAACACTTGTTTTACAAAATAACTTAATGTTATAGATCATAGAAAGTTGAATTATATTTTAAAAATAGTCTCATTAAAAATAAGAATATATTAATTATTTTAAAAATTAAATTATTATGAACTTACACCTCTAAAAACATAAATGGTCATTTGACAATAATTGTATATATAAAAAATAATTTTCGCAGTCAATTCTACTTGACTTTGCTCGTTCTCACAGACTGTCACTCACAGGTAGCCGTGTCGGAACTATAACCACGGCCAAAGCTAAGCTTCTGCTTCTTTTTTCTCTATCTGGTTGACACCAACTAGCAGCGCAAAGGGTAAGTGAAACTCTACGTGCGTGTTTCTTCGGGTTGAAGCATCATACCCTCTCCAAGATCTGAATCTACGCAATGTAATGTAATGCGCTACTTCTCCAGTAGGATCCAGAAGAACCAAACTCATCAATGAGCAAAATCCGTCGCTGCCAGAGGATTTTCATCCTCTCTCTTCTCTCTCTCTCCGTCGTCGCTCCCCTCGTCTTCGTCTCTCACCGCCTCAACCTTCTCAATCCTCTCGGTAACTTCAATTCCTCTATCTTTCTCTCTCATCACGTGATTGTTTGCTGCTTGGTATTTTGCAATGTCGTTTTTCTTTCGCCATTGCTTGTGACTCTTTCGATTGATTCTGCGCCTTTATCTGACCGTCGTTTCAGGAAGAAGAGATTTTTTCGAAGATTTATATCGCGCTGTAAGACTCCGGATTCCTGTTTTGTTTTGTTGAAACATGTTTCTAGCTCTTCTTGCTTTTGGTTGCCACGAACTAGTTTGAGCCGGAGGATATGTTGTTTGGCTTGGTTTTTAGTACTGGATTTTAAATTCTAGTGTCGGTGAGTGGAGTAGTCAATGGAGTTTCTCGCACTTTCCCGGAATTTAGTAGCGGATTATCGTGTTACTTCGGATTTGTTTGTTTTAAGTGGAGGAAAAATGAGTTCTTCTTTCAAAGCAGCTAGTTGAACTATACCAGCTTTTATGCTCCACTTTGGAACTTGAATTTATTTTAGGATAAAACTTAGAGGCAGTTTGATACGTGCTACCGGTGTATTTTTCCAGTTAGAACTATAGTTTTATATCTGTTATTTGTGTCATCAAGGTTTTTCATTCTCGATGCAAAACTTCAATTTTGATTTGAGAACAATACCAAACACCTTTGGAATTGTATTCAAACTGTCTTCATTCTTTTTCATTTTATTTGTTTATTAATTTATTTTTCTTGCAGGCATACAGGACAGATACAATGAAGTTAAATGCTGTAGAACAGGTAGTAAGAGTTTTGGTTATGAATTTTTCCTCATTGCGTTAAGTACCTGTTTTCTTTTCCGAGTGAACTGACATATAATACTTTTAAATTTTCTGCCTGTTTTTGAGTTTCAGGAAGATGCTGAAGAATTAGATGAACCAAATCAAGTTGTTTATACGGAAAACAATTTTGTTTCAACAATTGGTTACGAATCAGAAAACAATCATGATTCTAAGGAATCTAGAGATGCGGGATACAGAGGCGCCACTTTGGAAATAAATGGTTGGTATATATAAGTTTTTTATTATTTAATTTTGGGCTTACATATTTCTTCTTAAGTGATAAACTATGTGGGACTGTCTCAAATTTGCACTATTGTCGAGTTCAGGTTTCAATCAACACGGAAAAGAACACCAGGGAACTCAGCAGAATGAATTATCCTTCACGTCTCAAGGTAGGAATATACATGATTCACAGAGATTGTTAGAGAAGAATATCGAAGTAACAACTAAGAAGGTTCAAGAGATTAAGGATCAACTTATTTTAGCCAAGGCATACTTGAAAATTGCACCACCAAGCAGCAATTTGCGCTTGAGAGATTTGGAGCGGCTATCAAGAGAGATGGAATTATTAGTTGGTGAAGCCACCCAGGATTCAGATCTATCAATGAGGTAAAATTTCCCATGTAAGTCTATGCTTGCATCTAGAACTTTCAAGTGAAAGCTGCTAATGTTTTGATCCTTGAAGAAAGTAAGCATGACACATCAATTTGTCCCACAACCACAATTGTTAATTGCTAATTTTTTGAACTGAAATTTGATCCATGTTTGTATATTGACGGGTCTACGTTGTTTGTCAATAGCCTAACGCTCTTATTTACCTGGGTTTAGGAATGGCTATAAGGCATTAATTTTTTATTTGATATGAATTGTTTACAAAAATTGACATTTTTTTTCAATCTGAAAACAAGTGAAGTTCACAGTGCTTTGCAGAAAATGAGACACATGGAAGCTTCATTGTCTAAAGTCTACCGGGCTTTTCCGGACTGTTCTAATATGGCTGCCAAGCTCAATACAATGAAGCGTCAGGTTGAAGAGCAAGTCCGTTCTCAGCGACATCAAGCAACATATCTTGTACATCTTGCTGCAAGGACTGCCCCAAAAGGCATTCATTGTCTTTCTATGCAGTTGACTGCAGAGTACTTTGCATTGAGGCCAGAGGAGAGAAAACTTCCAAATGAAAATAATATTCATCGCCCAGAACTTTATCATTATGCTGTCTTCTCTGACAATGTTCTGGCATGTGCAGTAGTTGTGAACTCTACTATCTCATCTGCCAAGGTAAAATAACTTTTTTTTTTTTTATTTGGACCAAATTTTATCTTGTTTTTTTGTTTTTTCAACATAGATACTCTTTAATATTTTTGAACTAATGTTTTCGTTGTGACTCCCTATGTAACTGCTGAAAGAGAAAAAGAGATACTAACTCATACTAATAAGTTTAGCTGTTACGTTATTTCAAAGTAGACAAGTCCCTAGTGGTAGTGGTTGCTTTGGTGGTTGATGACTTGATGTCTCTCTCTCTCCCATTTACTCGAAATGCTTGTTTCACATTTGAGAGGGTATATTTAGGAACTTGTGGGAAGAACCTGATCTATCATTATAATCCCTCCCCCTAACCTTGGGTAGTTAATTACATGACATGTTGTACTCAATGTAATGTGAAGTTGACCCTGACTACTTGAAAATTAGAATTCTAGTTGAAGCTTTCAATGCTACAGAACTTATTTCAGAATCAAGAAGCCAAATCAGTAAATACCTAAGATGATTGATTTATGATCTGTCTCAATGTTATAAAATAAAATTATTTCCTCACTTTCTTTCCACAGTATGTTGCCTTTCATTATTTACTTGGGTTGATATATATATATATATATATATATATATATATATATATTTGAAAAGAAAATTATTGTTAGTCACTTCCTGATAAACAGTCATTTCCAGTTAGTGGGAGCTCGTTTTACGTCGTCAGATTTCTCAGCATCTGTATTGAAGTGTCTAACTTGAAGTACATACATGATGAGAGACAGAAGAGAGCCTTTTAAGCTCCTCAATAAGTTTTTTTTTTTTCCGAAGAATGTTGTCTCTCCTCATCAATTCATGTCACTTTATCTTGTAAAGTTGTGGAGTCATTATAATTTAGTTGCAGTACCGGGAATCTCTGAGAAAATTATTGTTAAAAGTATGCTAACTTAACATATCTTTATAATAGTTTCTAAAGTACTTAGAAAATATTCTAAAATCAATCAATCATCTAATTAAGGAAGCAATATCAGGAGTTGTTTTCCTGATTTTGTAATATTTCACGTTTTTGTTTCCTTATTTAGTTTAGTTTGTTAATGGGCTGGTTTTGTACTAGTAATACAAGTACCTGACCGATTTTTAGTATAAATAGGAGTACGAGATGAAGGTACTGCAACAAATTATATATTATCAACAATATACTTCGTGATATCATTTGCTTCATTGTCTCTTCTCTCATTACTCCATAAAACATACAATTTTTGACAGTTCTCATTAAGTGTGTATATATATTGTGGTTAGAAAGCTTGACAATGAACTCCAAATTGCAGGATCAGGGGAAACTTGTTTTCCATGTATTGACCAAATCACTCAACTTACCAGCAATCTCAATGTGGTTCTTGATAAATCCTCCTGGCAAAGCTACAGTCCACGTACAGAGCATAGACAACTTTGAATGGCTGTCCAAGGACAATTCCTTCCAGGAAAGTAACTCCAGCGATCCAAGATACACCTCTGAATTGAACTACCTACGTTTCTACCTTCCAGACATTTTTCCTGCTCTAAATAAGGTGATACTCTTTGATCATGATGTGGTGGTACAACAAGATCTCAGTGCACTGTGGAATATGGATATGAAGGGAAACGTAATTGGAGCAGTTGGAACTTGTCAAGAAGGAAAAATCCCATTTCATAGGATTGACATGTTCTTAAACTTTTCAGATCCATTAATTGGAAAGAGGTTTGATGTCAATGCTTGCACATGGGCATTTGGGATGAACTTGTTTGATTTGCAACAGTGGAGGAGACACAATTTAACTGCTGTCTATCACAATTATTTGCAAATGGTACGACTAAAAAATGTCTTTATTTAGTTTTGTGCACTTCAATATTTTACCCTAAGTGTGGTCATGGATTGGATTTTTCAAAATCCAGTCTAGATCCAATAAAATAGATTGGATCATTAATCCAGATCCAGTTTAACTAGATTAACTGCATTTGATTTTTTTCAATCTAATTTAAATTGGATTAAATCTACATTAATCCACTTTGTCAATTAGATTAAATCCAGTAGGATTAGTCTAATATACTTGACTATTAAACCTCTTAAGACATGGGTGGGACCAACTCGGCTCGACGTGAACCCAGGCTGAATCATGTCGACTAAGGTTTGGTTCACTTGGCTCAACTTGGGCTTGAGTCGACTCATCTTGACTTTTATATTGGGCAAACTCATCTTACTTCTTTAGCCCGGGTCGACTTGGCCCAACCTTCAGTTAGGACCGATTTGGTCTGACCTTTGACCTGACATGGCTTGATTTTTGGCTTAGGCCAACTCAGCTCAACTTTTGGTGTGGGTCGCCTTAGGTGACTTGGCTCGACCTTTGGTCCTGACTGACTCGGCTCAATTCTTCAGTCCAGGCTAACTTAGCTCGATTCTTCGACTTGGTTCGATGCTGGTCTTTGATGACTCGACTCCACCCTTTTGTCCACCCTTATTTTAACCCAACCAAATTTCTCCAATGTAAATTTCATTAGATCTTCAGTTAGACTCCTGACATTAATGAGGCAATGTTAATTTGAAGAACAATGTTTGGCATCCAAGTTCTTGAACCTCAATTGTATTGATCATCACTTGCGATTGTCCTTTTTGCATTTTAGCATCCTTAACCAAGTAGTTTATGAGTTTTCATTATGATGGTGTTTTTTGCATTTTAGCATCCTTAACCAAGTAGTTTGAATTTTGATTATGAATGACCTGAATCGGAGACTATTATCAGGCAAATATTTGATATCACCAAGGCATTTTTTTAGATTTGCATTTAAAATTGGCGTTTTCTTCTTGTATCTAATTTTGGTGGTGGAATCATAATGAGGAGTATGTCTTATCATTCAAATTACTGTTTAAGATGGAGCACAAATGTTAATTTGTTTGAGCAACTTTCCATTTCTTTCCCCCGATATTGTTTTAAAATAAAACTGTAATGGAATAATTGTCTTATTTGTCTCGGATAATGTTTGCAGGGGTTGTCGACCGTTGGAAGTCTACCTCTAGGCTGGCTCACTTTCTATAACAAGACTGAATTGTTGAATAGACAATGGCATATTCTTGGCCTTGGTTATAGTTCAGATGTCGATCGAAATGAGATTGAGCGGGCTGCCGTTATACACTATGATGGGCTTAGGAAGCCGTGGTTGGATATTGCCATGGGCAGATATAAAAGTTTTTGGACCAAATATGTGAATTATGACAACCATTTTTTGCAACGGTGCAATCTCCAGGCATAGTTCAAAATTCAAAGTTCCCTCTACCTGATTTGAGTGGGCTTCTGTTGTTGACAGGCTCGAGGGTTCATTCCCGGATTGCTTCACGTTATTATTTCTGCAATTCTTCTCTAGAGTTTTCCACATCTCTGACCACCCCAAATTTCCTTGCACTTCTTTCTGGAAACTTACCAAATTATAGTCAAGATGAAGATTCAGTAGCTGCTTACATATGCAATTGGTTGTTGTATATATAATATTTAGTGTCTCTTAATTCATACCGACATTCTTTGCTATTCGGTGTGTATTTGGTTGGGCGGCACAAGGCCTGGATGTGATTCATGTTGAAGCAACTCATACTTGCTTTTCTGTTAGAACAGATTTTAATGTGAATTTGGAGCAAATGTGGGTCTTGCTCAGTTCCATGCATCGACTGGGAGCTGGTTTATTTACTTAGAAGAACTCAATTGCAAATTAGGGATGACGGCTGTGATTTGAATTGTTCCGTGGGGATGATTTGATCTCTAGTCTTTACAAAGTGGAAAGGAGTGACCTCTTCATAGTGTTTCCAATATCCAAGGATCTAGTTTTTTTTTTTTTTTTTTTTCATTCTCTTTTCTATATATGGTGGCTATGGATTATCAGAAGTTACTTTGGTCACGAGGGTAGGAAGGTTTGGAAATCGTAATGGAGGAAGAGGCAGCAGGCCTATTATTAGTATTTACATCGAGTGATTTGTTTGAAATGCTGATTTTTATTTATTTTTTTTTAATTTCATTTTCTTGTGGCTGTGTAACGACCCCTCTAATTTTGGAAAGTACTCCTGGGAAATTTTTCTGGGGGCAGTGTTAATTATGCATTTTTAATATATTTTAGACATATTTTCATCATCATCTCTAATTTATTAATAATATCTATATAATAATTTGTGAGAAATATGCTCAGCCTGTAAAATTCTAATTTTCTCTGATATTTGAAGTTATTGCTATTGAAGTTAACAGATGTATTATATATAATAATTAGTTAGATTTTTTCTCTTATTAAATAATGATTTTAGTCAACAAAATTTTGTCCGGAAAAAATATGTTGGAGAATAAATAAACCAATGTGTAAAAGTATATTTTTCTCGGTAATTTTAGAAGACATTCCATTGAGAGTCTGGTTTCTAGAATTTTTTATCTGTTAATATAGAACTAGTCCCACTGCCAGAAAAATTATCATGTATATGTAATTTGGAAAGAGGAAAGAGAAAAGAGGCTCACTGTGTATATGTATTTGGAAGATGTGAAATTATTTATTTCCCCTCGTTTCATACAAGAACAGTTAAAAGTAATTATTATTTTTCCGGGAAAAAAGTTTGTTCCAACTTCCTAGATGAATAAGGAGAAAATATGGGTTAATTGACACGTGGCTTGAAATTATTGGCTTGCTGCAGATAAGGATATCTAACAAGAGGCCACAATCTATCTATGTTTTGTGGTGCATAGACTCTCTTTGGATCGATGATATTAACTTTAACATTAGGTTTGGTACTAAGCTGGGTACCCTCGCTCTTTACAGTCTGATCATATTCCACTTCAGTTCCACACTCAGTGATCTTTCGTAGTTACTGAAAAAAATGGCAACCATCTCCGCTGCTACCACCACCCCCTCGATCACATGTCTCGTGCAAAAGCGGCCTCTTGGGGTCTCATCTCCTGTTCTTGGTTTGTCTTTTCTCATCCTAATTTCCCATTGTAAATAAGGAGTTTAAGCTATTTCATGTTGCTTGAGAGTTTTGGTTATCTTATCTGGATGAGAATTTTAAGATACATGTTTTAATTGATTGTTTGGTCTAGAATAATGTTTTCTGATGTAGAGCATTAAATTGTTTTATATAGGATTGCCAAAAATGGGTAAGGTGGGAAAAGTGAGGTGTTCCATGGAGGAAAAACCTTGTGTGAAGGAAAGCAGCTCAAGCATGGGGATGGGAGCATCTCTGATGGCAGCCACCTGTGCTGCAGTGATGTCAGGCCCAGCCATGGCCTTGGTGGATGAGAGACTCAGCACTGAGGGAACCGGGCTTCCCTTTGGGCTTAGCAACAACCTTCTTGGTTGGATCCTGTTGGGTGTCTTTGCTCTTATATGGGCTCTCTTCTTTGTCTACACTTCAACTCTTGAAGAGGATGAAGAGTCGGGCTTGTCCCTTTAAATTCTGGCTTCATCTTCTGTTGTGTTAAAACAAACCTGTGTGCTTAATTTCGTCTTCTTTCTTTCAACTTCAACACAATCTTCATCACTCCTTCTTTCTGTTGTCTGTTCAATTCTTCACACTAAATAACATAAACAGCTACTCGACGGTGGAAGTGTAAAGTGGACGAGTAGAAGAAGAAGCATTTGTGGCGCTTAAAGAATCAATATAAGAAATGCTATTAATTTTCCAAAACCCAATAAACCAAGATCTATGTTCTTCTGAGACTACGCTAAGCCTTGCAGATCTGGTTCAGAAGATAAAATAATGTGATCTAGAAGAAAAGAAAAAAAATGTGCATATAATGGTTAATTGTAATAATTTAAAATAAAATTATACAACTACGATAGTTTTATCTAACTTTGGCAACATTGAATAGCATATCTGATCCATCATACCAAAGTGGTTTTATCAGTCTAAAGATTCAACCTTTGATGATGGTTCAGCCCAGGATATTCATATTTTGATTATGGGCATGTTCGAAATAAATAAGGTTTAAGTTTGACTCGAGTATCTTAAGATGGGTAGATCCGAACAAGAAGAGCTCAACAAGATCGTGAGAAGAAGTCTCTGGTCTTGGGTTAAATTCCTGTTGCAAAGGAGACCCTTTCGGCTCTACAAATAGGAACTTCGTTGCAACAACCAACGTTGTCGGGGGAGAAACTGTAGGAGTAGAAAAAAAAAAAAAATGTTAATGTTCTTATTGTTGAAAACTTTTTTGCCTTAGAAATGGAATAAAGTGGTTTTGAGGTGGCTTCAGACAATGCCTTTGATATGAAATATTATTCTCGGTCCTCAAGTGCTACACAGTTGTATCACATTGCATCATTATATTTTGATATGAACTTCATTATCACATAATCTAAAATTATAACTATTGTAAGAAAAAATTCAAAATAATATAAATTTAAATGTATAGATATAAAAAAATTAAAACATAAAAAACAAACCTATATTCACAAATAATGAGGACCAAACATTTATATTAGTCTTTGGTTTCTGTATAAATGAATGTTTTTCACATAAATTGGGCTCTTTCTCTTATTTTTTACTTTGATGGTATCATTATTATTTTTTAAAATTGGATTTCATTTAATCCCATTTCTTTATTTAACAGATGACTAATTAGTACATTAACCTGGTTTATTTTTTATTTGAAATATTTTATTTATAGGCTGAATGCATTAGTTGATAGGCAATAAAAACACTTTGAATATTTCGGATACTTATTTTATTTTATTTTTTTATTGAATTTTTTAATTAAAAATAGTCACTTAATTTTTAATCTATTTCATGGTTTTGAAGAAAGCTTAAGTTTCATACACTTTTTTATTTTGGTTTTTTTATTTATTTTATAGCGCTTAAAAATAATTCTTAGCACTTATTAATTCAATTATAATATAGTATAGTAAATATGATATTTTTCTGGAAGAAAAAAATATTTTTTTTTTGTCTTGAATCTTTTGGTTTGATAAGAATTATTCTTACTTTATGGAATATAATTGATGATTCTAAAATTACATAATCAGGGTTTTCTATTTTAGAAGTGAAAAGGAGTATAAAGCTATATTGCGACAAGTAAATTTGCATTAGCAAGCAAAAGGAGTCCACAGACAGAAGAAGTGAAAAAAACAGAAATACAAAAGCAATGGCAACTTCGCTCTCTTTCTCGCCATCGCTCTCTCTCAACACTCTCTTCTTCTCCAAAACGCTTCCATTTCCTCGCTCTTCTTTTCTCCGTCGCCCTCTTTCCAAATCCCTAATTCCAATTTTCACGCGCCGCTGCACCTTCTCCGTGCGCGCCGAATCTCAAAACGGAGCCGAGCCTGTCGCTGTCCACTACGACTTTGACCTCTTCACCATCGGCGCAGGAAGCGGCGGCGTCCGAGCCGCTCGTTTCGCCGCCAATAACGGTGCTTCTGTTGCCATCTGCGAGCTTCCTTTCTCCACCGTCGCTTCCGAAACCACCGGAGGCGTCGGCGGAACGTGAGTTTCTCGTTTTCCCTCTGTTTTTACTATTTCGATTTGTTAAACTAGGGTTTCTTGTTGTGGAGGACAGGATACGTGGATTTCGGGCTAACCGGCTCTTTTGACAAGTCACAGTGTTAGATATGTAATTGGGTTTTTCATGCAACGTAATGAAAATATTTAAATACTGGTATCACTGGAATTCCTTTCCGTTCTTAAATTACAACAGATTTAAAATGTTAAGTGTAGATATTAAAAAAATATTTTTAAGTATGGATACTAATTTTCTTTTTACTAGTATAAAATAGTAATTAATCAATTATAGATAATAAAATACGAAAAAAAAGAGAGTTAATATTTTCTTATATTAGCTTACATAATCTCATTTGTAGAAGTTCTATCTATATCTATTAACTTCTTCAAAAGTTTATTTAAAGTATTGCATACAGCTTAACTAATTGGAGAAACTTAATTCATTTTTTTTTTTAAATCTACAATTGCAATTTATAAAAACCGGCTTATTTTCTTTATGATATCACAATAATGACTGAGCCTTAAACTCAACCGGTGGTGGCTTTTGTATGAAAAAATGTTTACAACTTAGCTATTTCAATCAATTTTCCCTCTATTATGGCCTTCTCATTGTGTTAATTGGGTATGCTATTCAGTTTTTGTTCCTTTGTAAAAGAATTCAAATTCAAATGCTTCGTTTTTATGTTTCCTTTTTTGTCTTCTCCTTGTAGCTGTGTAATACGAGGATGCGTGCCAAAGAAGTTGCTTGTTTATGCATCAAAATTTTCTCATGAGTTTGAAGAAAGTCATGGTTTTGGCTGGAGTTATGACAGTGAGCCCAAGCATGATTGGAGTAGTTTGATAGCTAATAAGAATGCTGAGTTGCAGCGTCTTACTGGCATATACAAGAATATCTTGAACAATGCTGGGGTCAAGCTGATCGAAGGGCATGGAAAGGTAGGATAATGCTATGGCTTCGTTTTGAAGTACTCTATAGCTTTCTAGATATTAATCAATGAATGAAGATTTTGTTTCTATTTTATGGTGATGTTGCTTTTGGAATCCGCAGATTATAGATGCTCACACGGTTGACGTTAATGGTAAGCAATATTCAGCCAAACACATTTTAGTTTCCGTCGGAGGTCGTCCCTTCATTCCTGATATTCCTGGGAAGGAATACGCAATAGATTCAGATATTGCCCTTGATTTACCATCACAACCTGGGAAAATAGCCATTGTTGGTGGTGGTTACATTGCCTTGGAGTTTGCTGGTATCTTTAATGGTTTGAAAAGCGACGTTCATCTCTTTATACGGCAAAAGAAGGTTCTGAGGGGATTTGATGAAGAGGTATACACTCATGAATGATTTATAATTGGAGAATAGGTGCTGCTTAGTATACTATCCCATTCAAATTGCGAACTATGTCTGCAGATTAGAGATTTTGTTGGAGAACAAATGTCTCTGAGAGGTATTGAAATCCATCCTGAGGAGTCTCCCCAAGCTATCACGAAGTCAGCTGATGGTTCATTCACTTTAAAAACCAACAAAGGTACAATGAATGGTTTCTCACATATTATGTTTGCTACTGGACGAAGACCTAATACTAAGGTATTATTTTCAGTTGTATTGTTTTACTTTTCAGTAGCTACCTGTTTGAAATTTAAATACGTGGCTATATTTTTCATCTTAGAAAATGATTTAGAGGCGAGGAATTTGATTGACCTTACCAATATTAACAACTTACACTATTAAATATATCAATAGAAATAGTTTTTAACTGTTGTTTTAGTTCATTATGTGGCAATATTTTCTCCAAGTTATGTGCATAATTTTCTTTGAATAATTCTGTGCTGATGCTTCATGCTAATTTCAATCTTTATTGAAGTTCAAAGGTCTGGAACTTTTGAACTACGGTGTATTTGGCCTTGTTTCATAGTTGGCCTAGTTTCCTTAATAGTTACTTTACATGTTTCAAATTTTAAAATTTAAATTTTTACTTTTCAAGCATCTTATTTTTATGCATTTAACAGAAAGAGACAAAAACATAGAGAATATTTATGAACTTTGATTTCACTGCAGAACTTAGGGCTGGAGTCTGCTGGTGTGAAACTAGCTAAAGATGGATCAATAGAGGTAATTTAAGCCTTATCATTGGTTCTATTTGGTGTATATTCTTATGATATTGGGCTCACTCTTCTTCATTCCAGGTTGATGAATACTCTCAAACATCAGTTCCTTCAATCTGGGCGGTTGGAGATGTTACAAACAGAATAAATCTGACCCCAGTTGCTTTGATGGAGGCAGGGGCAATAGTAAAAACACTGTTTCAGGATAACCCAACAAAACCTGATTATAGGTATTATATACGTAATGCATCATGTTTAGTTATAGGTTTTTATTAGCATTTTGCTTGAGCTCACATGCATTTTTAAACAAAATATCATTAATAATAAATTGGTAAAAGAACTGATAGTGTATGAAAGTAGTCCTGTGACAATAACGGTTGCTTATAAAGTTTGTATAAAATATAGCTTGACTTTTTGTATTTTTACTACTCCTTGATACCTATAAAGTATAATTTTTCCATTTATTGCAATTCAATCCTGGATAATATTTTAACTGCTTGTTTTTTATTGTTAAAACACAATGAAATATCCTGGTCGCTGGACTTCAGAAAACATATCTTTGAGATGTCAAAGGTGCCAGTTATATAATGTAATTATTAACCTTAAACATATTCTAAAAGAATCCATATTCTAATATTTTTAATCTTCATGAATTGCTGATACATTTTAAGAAACCAGTGTTAGGATTGCAAGAAATTCATATATAACCTTCAATGGTGACTTAGTAACTGGTCTGGTACTGTCAGTTATATCCTCAAATGGCTTCACTATTTTCAGAGAATATCATTATACAAATCCAACTGTTGAATCGTGGGTATCTATTCTGCCAATCTTGCTCACCCAATCATTACACTTTTGAAATATTTTTATTTGTTTGAAAGCTTGTTCATAAATCTTTGATGATTAAAGTAATCGACAATGCATATCAATTCACATTTGTGATGAAATTAATGAAACCGTTTGTTAAAAGGCCAAATTACTTGGAATTTCGTTACCTTATTCGCAGATATTGAGAACAGAGCTGAGTAGTTCAGCCAGGTGAAGAAACGAAAATCTTTATTGTATTTCAAACAGTTTAAAATTTTGGTCCTGAGTTTACTTCTTATTTGTTGGGACCCAACCAAATAGAATTTCACCCAATAGTTAATAATAGAGAAACGGTTGAAAAAAAAGCCAAACAGTATCTTGCTAGTAAATCTTCTGTTCAATCATTTATTAGTGCATACGTTACGCTCTAGCTTTCCGTTTCCATAATGTGTTTCACTCATTCCTGAACGTGCATGTAATATCGGAAGCTAATCTTGGTAACTTGTACACTGCTGTGTTTTAGTAAATTCATAGCTTCCCAACTGATTCTGTTACTTTCCTCTTTATCTAGAACTGTTCCTTCCGCTGTATTTTCTCAACCACCAATTGGACAAGTTGGTCTTACGGAAGAACAGGTGAGAGAATTATGCAGTGTCTGATTCTCATACATGTAAATGGTCTTGTGCATATTTTAATCGGTTGTGTAGATTAATGTTTTATGATACTTTTTGTGATTTTCCAGGCTGTACAACAGTATGGAGATATTGACATCTTCACTGCAGATTTTAGGCCGCTGAAATCTACTCTCTCTGGGCTTCCTGATCGGGTGTTTATGAAAGTAGTAGTCTCTGCAAAGACAAATAAAGTTTTGGGTCTGCATATGTGTGGAGAAGATGCTCCTGAAATTATACAGGTTTTTAGAGTTGTTACAGCTGCTCTGTATTGCCTTATTAACTATACGTGAAATTTCAATTCACTTGACATGCGTTCGCTTGATGCCCAGGGGTTTGCAATTGCTATCAAAGCGGGCTTAACCAAGGCTGACTTCGATGCCACTGTAGGCGTTCACCCAAGTGCAGCTGAGGAATTTGTTACCATGAGGACTCCTACTAGGAGGATTCGAAAGAGTCAATCATCTGAGGTAAGTCGATGATTCTTCCATTTATTTCATTTATTTCTTTCCATGTGTTTCTTGTCCAGAATTTTGGTCAACAAAATGAATAACTTGGTGATTTAATTGGTAATGAATAATATCAACTATAGAACTTTGGAATTGAAGGCCACTACATTTATTTAAAAATAGCAATAAAACATAGTTGCGGCTGCCTTATTTTTTTTTTTTTTCCTGCACGACTAGCTATCAAATCCAAAGTCTGGCTGTTGTCTGGCAATGTGATTTTCATTTCGGCTTTAAAATCTGTAATTTTCAATATTGATGATGCATGCTCTTCTAATAATTTTGAATGGATAGTTTTGCAACTTTCTATGATATAAGTAATGTTGTTCCGTTTAATATCAGGGAAAATCGGGTTCTGTAAAAGCTACTGCAGGAGTTTAACAATATTGCTATGCTTAATCGTTATACTTGAAGAAACCAGTCGGTGTCTCAAGGTATCAATGAATTTCTGTTTATTGGAAGAATACATAATTTTTCGTAGTAACTTGTTGCGTTAAATTTCTTAATGGTGAGTAAGGACTTGAGTATTTTAATGTTAGTGGATATTAGTACGTGGACAAGTAAAATTACGAAATGATATGTAATTTCAGTAACTGACTTTTTTGTGATTCTTAACCAGATTGGTTGTCACTGAAATTATCGTGATTGTCAAATGGTTAGACGAAATTCAGGACGATCTTCAGCGATCGAGTTTTCAGCACAGTGCATGGAATGTTGGATTGAGTCCGGAGAAGGCGAGTGAAGTTTTCGTTGCCATTTATTTTCCTTTGTAATTTAAATCATTTTCTTTCGCCAGTCCTTTCATGTACAAAAATAAAAGGAAATTCCTTGAGGGAGTTTGATTTAAAATAGTCTTTTTTATCGAATTTGTAGGGGCATCCAGACAAAAAACAGTGGCCAGCATGAATAATAGTTTTCTTTTCTAATATTTGTAATTTCCAACTGCAAAATTTATTCCTTGTGGCTTAAGAAATATAATTTAGTGGTCAAAGGTTATATATAAAATGTTTTGTGGTTAAAGGATTTTAATTTTAATTTGGTGATTAGATAAACAAAGGGTTGTCTAGACTTCGACACCCATTCAACTACATAACCATGTCTACACGTATTTACTCTTTGTCAGTAACATTTCATAAAAGCCGAGGTAGAGAAAGAGAAACATAAGGTCCGAATAAATGAAACATTTACCATTTTTATTTTTTACTCCACGCTATCTTTAATCCCATTTTCTTAAAGGAAAATGATACGCTGACCCTTTATTTTGATTCCATAAGTGACTCCATACAAGTGACTCCATGACATGGTATGCACAGGTGGATTAAATTTTTTAAATTAAAATTAATTTTTTTGAAACATTTTACTTGAGATGTGGCAAAAGCGGAGAGTGTGGTTAGGCGTGAATAATCGGGTCAGAAGGCGTTTTGGATAGTGGGTTAGGGCGCGTCTTAATTGAAAGGGTAGGAAATTAGGGTTTCGTGTGGAGAGTGGGAGCAAAAATCAGAGAAGGGAAAAGAAAGAAAGAAAGGGAAAACCCACTGAAAAGGAGAAAGGAAGAAAGGAGAAAGGAGAAAGGAGAAAGGAAGAAAGGAGAATACGTGTGTTGTAGTGAGTTGAAAAAGACGAAAAGAGAAGACGAAGGGAGAAGATGAAGGGAGAAGACGTTCCTGCCAAATTTAGGGTTTTTCTTTGTCTCCATTGTTGGATTCAGCTTCGTGAAAAACGAGAAAAGAGAAAAGAAAGAAAGAAAGGGAAAACCCAGTCGAAAGGAGAAAGGAAGAAAGGAGAGGAAAGGAGAAAGGAGAAAGGAAGCAAGGAGAATACGTGTGTTGTAGTGAGTCGAAAAAGACGAAGGGAGAAGACGAAGAGAGAAGACGAAGGGAGAAGACATTCCTGCCAAAGTTAGGGTTTTTCTTCGTCTCCATTGTTGGATTCAGCTTCGTAGTTCGTAGGTATGTTTTGTTTTATCTGCGTTTCTCCACTACGGCAACAAGTTTGTGGTATTTTTTTCCAAAGTCGTCGTTGTGGGTTTTTTGGTTAAGGAATTGAGATTTTTTTTTGGTTTTCGCCGGCATAGTGAAGTGACTTATTGTTTAAAGACAAATTTAACATGTATCTTGTACAGGTGAATGACCACAACACTGTAATCCTCCACAAAGCTTGCGAAGTTAGGGTTTGTGGTGCTTTCAGTTGTTCGATTCAGGCGGTGGTTGGTATGTTTGTGTTATTTTTCCTTTTCTGTGATTTTGGTGCTTTGATAGATGCATGAATACTAGTTTTCTAACTAGGTTGATGAAATCTGTCTTATTTTATTGTGATGACCTGTTTGCTGACAAGTGATGACCTGTGCTGCATTTTGTGCAATAATGTGGTTTGACTAAATTTTTTGAATTCATAGCAGTCAATAGTTGATTATGGGGTAATTATGTATGGGTAATATGCAGGTGATTAAGTATGGGTAATATGCATTCATATGTAGTTATCTCTTTGATGTGGTTTGAAACCCAAGTGGATTAAAGTTGTATGATTTATTGATGATGACTTCTGTGCATCCAAGTGATGAGTTGTGCTGCATTTTTTGCAATCATGTGTATTGACTCAATCTTTTTAACTTCCATACTATTTTATTCCACAACTGATTATTGGGTGAGTCTGTTTGGATAATGTGAGTTAATTTCTAAATATTCCTTAGATGTGGTTTCATTGGCAACTTGAGTACACTTGTTTGATGTATGACTGATGACCTGTTTGCTCATAAGTGATGACTTGTGTTTTATTTTTTGGAACCATGTGGTATGAATCAATTTTTTCATGTTCCATGTGATAGCACTGAATAGTTGATTATGGGGTGATTACGTATGGGTAATATGAATTCATCTGTAGTTATCTCTTTGATGTGTTTTCAAACCCAAGTGGATTAAAGTTGTATGATTTATTGATGATGACTTGTGTGCATCCAAGGGATGAGTTGTGCTGCATTTTTTGCAATCATGTGTGTTGACTCAATCTTTTTAACTTTCATACTATTTTATTCCACAACTGATTATTGGGTGAGTCTGTTTGGATAATGTGAGTTAATTTGTAAATATTCCTTAGATGTGGTTTCATTGGCAACTTGAGTACACTTGTTTGATATATGATTGATGACCTGTTTGGTCACAACTGATGACCTGTTTGGTCACAACTGATGATCTGTGTTGAATATTTTGGAAGCGTGTGGTATGACTGAATTTTTGTGATCTTTCATGTGCACTGAATAGTTGATTATGGGGTGATTACGTATGG
Source organism: Vigna unguiculata (assembly GCF_037176805.1). NCBI lineage: Eukaryota > Viridiplantae > Streptophyta > Magnoliopsida > Fabales > Fabaceae > Vigna > Vigna unguiculata. The sequence continues at coordinate 26,499,506 of NC_140798.1, read as the reverse complement.
GTAATATGCATTCATCTGTAGTTATCTCTTTGATGTGGTTTCAAACCCAAGTGGATTAAAGTTGTATGATTTATTGATGATGACTTACAATCATGTGTGTTGACTCAATCTTTTTAACTTCCATACTATTTTATTGCACAACTGATTATTGGGTGATTCTGTTTGGATAATGTGAGTTAATTTGTAATTATTCCTTAGATGTGGTTTCATTGCCAACTTGATTACACGTGTGTGATATATGACTGATGACCTGTTTGGTCACAAGTGATGACCTGTGTTGAATATTCTGGAAGCGTGTGGTATGACTGAATTTTTGTGATCTTTCATGTGATAACACTCAATAGTTGATTATGGGGTGATTACGTATGGATAGTGTGATTTCATTTTAAATTATATGTTTGATGAAATTATGTATTCAGGTCATAAATATGGCTGCATTCCGTGAGGGAAGTGAATTCAATGTTGACCGCAAGGTATGATAAATTTTGTTTTTCAATTTATTTGCAAATTTGTCATGTAAAAAATGACATAACTATTTTTTTTTTGTTCCAGATCTGTTTTAGGCATTCATGCCGGACAAAATTGATTGGTAGTTTGAATAACAAGTTAACAGATGAGCAAAAATCATTTATCCGAGGAACACCATTTGGATGGATGGTTGAGTTGACAGAGTCTGTTAAAATATCTAGGAATCTTTTGACTCCGTTAATCAGTAGGTGGGTTGAAAGGTTGGGGGGTTTGACATGAGTGCACAAGTTGTTGGATTTACCTATTTAGATGTATGTCTTGGTCTAGGTTTGAGGGTGGTGGGTGAGAACATTGATTTAAACCAGGAAGGGTTAAATAGTGATTCAAGGAATTTATTTGGAGCTTCCCAAGTTGTTGATATCGACATGGTATATGATTACATCTTGAAACATATTAAAGTGCTTTGTTTAGAGGATTTTGGTAAGCTTTATGTTTTGTTAGCAATTTCTGAGTTTTTGTTGCCCAATCGTAATGGAACAATTTTTTCTATTTTGTTTAACATTGTTGATGACCTGGGTAGTATTGGGAAATTTAATTGGGGTCGAGTGGTGTATGAGTTTTTGGTTGGCAGTATATGTGAAGCTAAATTGTTCTTGAAGGAGAAACAAAGTACCAAACACTTCCACGTAGCTGGATGTGTTTATTTGTTACAGGTACTATATGTTAAATTAAATTAGAAGTTGTTTGATCCGTTTAAAATATTTGGTTGAGTTATGTCTGATTTTGATTACAATTGAGGCAGTTATGGTCTTTTGACCATTTTTTGATACCGAATTTAAAGGATTGTCAGCGCACGACAAAGTTTCCCCGAATCTTGCATTGGATGGAAATGAAAGCAGGGGACAATGTAATTAAAAGGAGTTTGACAAATAACACTGTAAGTTGGGTATTTTGTTGTTTGATTTTTTTCCTAAATCTGTCATCTATATTGATTGAAGTTTATTGTGAATTGTTTCAGGTTGTTGCAGATGTTGCTGCCTCTGCAGAAGAGCTGACCAATCCCTTTGTTAAAGAAGGGTTTGAGGTATACGGACGTCAAAGTAAGGGTACTAAAATAGTTGACTTAATTAAAGCTGTCGAACAACAAGAAAGTGTGCTAGGGGAATTGCAAAAAGAACTTGAAGACTTGAATGCAATGATGATTGAGAGGAAGAACCAACGCCAGCACCAGCAGGGCAAAATGAATTTTTCTGACTTTGGTGAAGCAAGTGCTGGTCATTCGCAAACACCTAATTCGAACCACCCCATTGGCTGCATTGAATTTGGCAATTCTGGTGACAGGGGTCATGTGGAAGAAGTTCATTTTCCAAATCAGGATACACAAGAATCTGAACAAAGCAACATGTATGTCCGACGAAGGGAGGGTCCTCGGTTGCGTGTTAAGAGTATAGCAATAAGAACTCCTTTTGCAGCATTTAGTGGGAGGAAACGCAATAAGTAGTTGGTTTATAGATTTGATGTTTGTTGTAATTTGGATTTGTATTGCTAAATTTGGTTTTTTTTATGTTTAGACATTGTTGTCGTGATTGATGACAATTTCCTTGTTTGGCTTACTCATTGATTTGTGGAATTCTGTGTGGTTTATGTTAAGTGATAGTTGGATGTTGATCATCTTAATTTTGATTGCGTGCAACTAAATTTTATAACAGGTGAACAGCGAATACATATGTGATCTAAAATTTAGTAATCTTGGTTACCACACAGATGACAAGTGATTAATTATGTGCAAGATGTTGTTCACAGGTCAACACTTAATATATGATTGATCTACAATTAAAATGTTAGAGTGATTAAGTCCAATTTTTTGAACCAGGTCACTACTTAATTGTTCTTGAGTCATCATATAATTTGAATATAGATAACAAAAATATCATGTTGGAGTTGTGGATGAATTATCACGTATTGTTGTTGTTTAATATATTTCATGAACGCAATAAAGGTGTTAAATTTCACTAAGTATGGAGTAGTTATTATCAATTATCACACGCCTACTTTGGTAAAGTTAACTTTCGTACAATTTATGTTATCAGACACCACGAATTTGGAAGGTGTGCAAAATGTGTATTGTAGGTCAACACTTAATACTTCATTGTTAACCAATTATTATTGTTAGTGTTAGGCATTTATGTTATATTCCAGTTGTACCACAATTTTCCCACACATTCATCATGGGCAGTAGCCTACATTAAATTTTACTCTATTTGTGTGATTGATGGTAAGTGAGTTTCATACTATAACCTTTTTCATGTATCAGAAATTATGAAGGTGTGCAAAATCTTTGTCGGTGGTCAACACTTATTTGTACATAGATGATCATATAATAAGTTAAACTGACAGTGAAATAGATATGACAGTGATAAAATAAGTTTAATATCATAGATGTAGTAGATCATTCCAACAATGCCATGAAAATTAAAATCAACATAAAAAACACTCAAGTTAAAAATAAATAACCTAAAAATTGAAGACATTAAACACTCATGAGTTAGGTTAGTGATATATTATCCAGAACAGAAGATTGAACTTTGGAACTCTCCCCAACCTCAACACATGGAATATTTGTGGGTGGAGGAACCATCATCTGCAGTATGTCCTCCACATTAGCCGTGTTAGTAGGCTCCACGTTGGGATGCAAATTGGGTCCCGAATTTGTGTTGTCATTTGCGTTTGGACTGGAATTTTTACTAGGCTGGACATCAGTTTCCACATTTTGTTTGACGACATAGTTAAGTCGCACCACAGACATAGAAGTTGACTGACAAGCTTTATTAAATCATTTTTCCAGTATGAGGGAGTTCAACAAAGACTTCTTTTTTGAAATTGATGTTGATGCAGATAATCGCATAAGCAATATATTTTGGGCAAACGGAAGGAGTCGGGCTGCATGTGTATATTTTGGTGACATTGTGTCCTTCGACACCACATACTTAACTAATAAGTACGATATGCCTTTTGCACCATTCGTGGGTGTTAATCACCATGGTCAGTCAATCTTATTAGGGTGTGGGCTTCTATGTGCTGAAGATACTGGTACGTTTGTGTGGCTATTTCGAAGTTGGTTGCGATGCATGGGAAATAAAGCCCTTGAAGGAATTGTCACTGATCAATGCAGGGCGATGCAAAATGCCATTGAAATTGTCTTCCCCAACACCCGACATCGTTGGTGCCTTTGGCACATCATGAAAAAACTACCAGAAAAATTAGTGGGATATAGCAAATACAAGGAAATCAAGCATGGTGTAAAAGAATTGGTATATGAGTCAGATAGTGCTGAAGATTTTGAGAATGGGTGGGCAAAGTTCATTGAAAAGTATGATCTTCAACTTAATGAATGGCTTTACACTTTTTACGAAGAAAGACGTCGATGGGTTCCTTGTTATTTGAAATGTCATTTTTGGGCAGGCATGTCCACAACTCAGAGAAGTGAGGGAATGAATGCTTTCTTTGATGGGTTCATCAACTCTACTACAACACTCCAATAGTTTGTTGTCCAATATGACAATGCCCTTCGTTCTAAGGCGGAGAAAGAGTGTGAAGCAGATTTTGCTTCTGCTAATACTACCCTTCCATGTGGGTCTCAGTCATTTATTGAGAGACAATTTCAAGATGAATTCACTCATGCGAAGTTTAGTGAAGTGCAAAATGAGCTTAGGTGTAAGATGAATTGTAATATCAAAAGTGTTGAAGTGCATGGTTGTAAAGCAAAATATATTGTTAAAGAGGCGTTGATATGGAAAGACCAAAGTGCAGACAAATTTAATGAAGTTATATTTGATGTTGAGACAAAAGACATTGAATGCACTTGCCGGCTTTTTGAGTTTAGAGGAGTTCTTTGCCGCCACAGCTTGATGGTCCTTGCCCAAGAGGAGGTAAAACTAGTTTCACAAAAGTATATTTTAAGTCGATGGAGCAAACGCATATTGCGAAGGCATACTTTGATAAGAGCATCATATTACACTAAGAAAGATGAACCCACTGTTCATAGGTATGACTTATTGTGTAAAAAGTTCTATGACATTGCTGAGTTTGCATGCCAAAGCGAGAGGGGTACAGAATTCTTGTGTTCCCAATTAGACTTATTATCAAGGAATCCTTTGTTATCCTGTTCCACAACATTAGGAACTGTGAACAAACAAATGTGCAAATTTCTTCTCCAATTAATAGTGGTCCTCACCAAACAACGATCCGAAGTCCAATTCATGTTAAAAGAAAGGGTCGACCACGAGGTACAAGGATGCAATCAACGGTAGAGAAGATATGCAAAAAAAAGAAAAATGCAGCAGCTAGGAATAAATCTTCTTGTAATGCCACTGTATGTATTTACTATGTTTATTTAGAGGACCATTTTTTAATATGTAGGTTGTCCAGTTTTTAATTTCATTTGTGGACATGCACTTTAGGATGGGGAACTACATACTTCAATTGCACCAGCTAATGAAATTTTGAATGCTCAAAGTAGTTCCACAACCAACATGGTTAGTATTCTTTTCGTAACTACATCTTGTTATGGTATTTTATGGAAATAATTAATTACCCTTATACCATGCCCAGGTTTATGATGTCCAGTGCACAGGCTTTCTATCACTTTTAACATCAATAGAAAGTAATCAACAACTTTTTGGTTCATAACAAATCATTAGGTATGCCACAGTACAGACATGTTTAATTTTGCCTTACATTTATGATAGCTTAATATAGTAATTGTTTTTTTTTTCAGGAACTAGTATTATAAAAAACGACATTTTTTGGATCAATTGAGATGATCAACATGGCATAACCAAACACCTTTTGTTATTAGAGTTTGTGTTTGTCAATGACATGTTTATTTATTCACACGGTCAAAGTATTTGTACTAATTACTATTTACTACGTTCAGTAGTAGTCATTAATATTATCCCCAGATTTTGTTCACAAAATTCGCATTATCATGGTGTTCTACAGTTAATTTAATTAATATGTGCCAAAATTAGGGATACCAACGTACTTATCATCAGTTACCTGGTAACACAAAAATATAAAGTGGGTATACACTTATATGGAAGTCGGTCATCACTTATATTGGAAGTTGGTCAACACAGAACAAACAGCAGGCAACTTTAATATATAACAGAATTGATTGTTAAGAACATAGTTTACAAAATTGATTCTAGTCATTGTCACTCTTAACACTGTACAAAGGAGTGCAAGTAAGAATTCTTTTGGACGTCAGCCATATAAAAAAAGACCTTAAAGTTACCCTATTAATCAACACTAAAATATTGACATTTCTACTTCTTTAAATATGGTTTAAATATTTCAAGGACAACCTCCCTATGCTTATTTTATGGGTGAAGAATCCAGTCACAAATGTACTGCTGCCTGAATTGTTGTAGATCCTCCTGCCACCAACGAACAACTACTTAATTACATATTCATATCAAAATAACTTTATGCAAGTTAAATGTAAACAGTTCCGATGGTATTATACTCACATCAGTGTAAGCTGGCATGCTTTTCCCATCAAATCTTTTGATGTCGTCCCATATCTCAAGATACTTCAACACCATAATACCACAATCATGCCTGCAAGTGGTTAACAAAACATTTATTCAAAACTTCCTAATTACGTAACCAAGCTGTATGAATAGGCTACTCAATTAAAGTTGTGCTTACAAATTAGGCTGTTCAGGAACGTCTTCAATATGGACTTCAAATGTTGGCTTCAATTTATTTTTGTCATTTAAGAATAGCCAAAAGAGATGTTCCACATTTTGTACCTATAACAGATATAAATCGAACAAAAATAATGTGAACACAATGAACATCAGTAATTGAAAATTTATAATGTCACACATGGACTTACCATGTGACTATCAATCTGTTTTCGCCTTCGACATTTGTGTGCAAGTGAATCTAAGACAAAGAACTCTTTCGTTTTACAATTAAAAGCATAACACCACCAATGTTCAGCATAAATGACTGGGGCAAACAACTGAATAGAAGTAACATTAACAAACACATTTCATTTGCTAACAAAATATAAGACCATTTAACAAGTAAAGATACTCACAAAATCTGCTGTTAATATATCCTGCACTGAAACCAAATCACGTGTCAGGTAATGCCTGTAGTCATCTAGACACCACACACGTCTATTCACCTTTCTTTTGTTACAATCAAGGATAACTACATTTTGAATCACAACAAATGTCAATACTTATACACTAATTTAAGCATAAATATTAAAGGGAAAAAAAACTTACTGTATAGAAAGGATTGAATATAACCCTGCTAATCTTCCCGGTCAACATTTTCTGTTTATACATGAACTCGTACGCTGCAAACATTATAGACTGAACACAAAAACAATAATTATATCAGTACATGGTTGTAGTAACAATACAAATAGTCATAAACTTAAGTTTCATAATTTACCATGTTATCAATCCAACCACGAGGACGAAAACATTGACATTCATCGCTCCTCAATATCTCACCATTCAAATCAACATAAATAGTTCTGAAAAGTCAAATGAAACAACTTCAAGTGTTAACTATTAGTGTGTGTTGTGGTTGAATACATTATTAATAAAAAATAGCATACCTGGAACAACCAACAGCAGTCACATCCTTATACAATTTAGCCTTATCTATAAATAGTGTATTACTTTGACCGTCAGTGTTAGGCTTAATAGCTTTGTCGTCTCCATTATGGTTGGCTTTTGGTTTGTCATTCAGGTCATCTTCCTCACACTCATGAGGTTGCGGACTCTCTTCCCGGTGTGAAGGACAAGCCTGGCCTTCATCACACTTCTTTTGCTCAGAAGGACATCCATCTTCTTCATTAACATCATTTCCTTTACCTGCACAGGAGTCAGGTTCAGGAGCATCAAAAAATTCATCACGCATCTTCTTTATCTGTTCTTTCATGTCTAGAATCACCCGTTCATGTTTTTCAAATTTTTCTTCCAAATCCACTTGCTGTTTGGAATGAGAAACACCCTCAATGCCATCATTTTTCACATTATATTGCACCTCAAAATGAACGACATTTTGCACTATTGGGTTGTTCTTCTCCTCTGCAGTTAGGGCCCAACCAAACACAATCTACAAATAAAAAAAAATCTGTTTTGGAACACATTTGGTAATAAAACCAAATTTAACCAAACATATACAAATAAAACCTTATTCTTTTCAAAAGCAGACTCAATATTAGGTGTCCTAATCTTCACGGAGGGCCACCACAGAAATCTTGGGAATTGAACCTCCCCCTCTACATCTTCTAAGCCAAGACGACGAGTAGCCCAAACCTATAACAATGTTAGACAAATCAATAAATTATGCAAATGCATAAGGAAAATAAAGGTTCTTAAAACAATAATTACCTGAACAACTACAACAGATCCGGCTAAGTTAAGGCTACGAGTATTTATCTTTTCTCGTACAACCTTACATCCATGATTGAGTGCAGAGATCAAAAAACTATGCACTGACTCTGCCCAGTTATAGTCGCTTAAGTTGTCAAGGTTGTCTAACACTTTGAAAGGCATATTGGTCACTGTCCTAGATGTCCTAGGAAAATAAAATACAGTAAAACAAAGTAACAAATACAACCTGCACGCATTGTCTACATCATCATCACTAACCACTAGGTTCTTAATCTTGTTAATTATGTCTCGCAAGGTGATTGGTTTCTTCTCAAAAAGTGAACCTACTATCCCACTTACATCAACATCAAATTCAACACATTTACCAACCATACTAAAACCTAAGCATATACAAACATCATAAACCGATAACCCCACCAAATGTTGACTTACACGAATGTATTCCCCTTGTGGAACCCATCTACGCAACACTTCCCTCAACAAAGGACAATTTATTTCCAATGCATTGTCCACCTCCAAACACCATCTAAATGGTGTTGCCTGAATCCGCTTACGGTGGGTGGCTTTTAGTACATTGTTTACTTCAACAATGTACTTGCTTTCGCACCTATGCACAATTCGCACCTATAGCACCATCAACAAAATATTATTTATTATAAATAATAAAAATAGTAAAATCACTTAAAGATTGTAATTATACCTGATCAACATTTTCCACCACCTTGTTCTTCTTTCCCTTGTTGCCTGCTTCCGGAATACATTTGCGTTTGCGTTTACTAGACATCTTACTTAAAATTCCTAAATAACATACCAAGTTCATTGAAATTCATCAAACATATATCCACAAAGTACCAAACATAAGTGAAAATTTATCACATGTAAATAATATCATAAACAATTATTGACTGGCATAATAAAACAGATACAAAATTGGATTAATACTGATTAAAAAAATGTATCACAGGTCATCACTTGGGTGCACAAAACTCATCACCAACAAATCAGACATGTTTAACCCCACTTATTACAAATCACATATTATTAACCAAATTCAGTCACCCCAAACACACGAATTGACTGCTATAGTATCAGTTCAAAAAGTTAAGTCAAACCATATTGTTGCAACAAATGCTGCACAGGTCATTACTTACTTGCAAACAGGTCATCACTTGGGTGCACAAAACTCATCACCAACATATCAGACATGTTTATCCCCACTTATTACAAATCACATATTATTAACCAAATTCAGTCACCCAAACACACGAATTGACTGCTATAGTATCAGTTCAAAAAATTAAGTCAAACCACATTGTTGCAACAAATGCTGCACAGGTCATCACTTGCAAACAGGTCATCACACACAGTGCACAAAAGTCATCACCAACATATCAGACATGTTTATCCCCACTTATTACAAATCACATATTATTAACCATATTCAGTCACCCCAAACACACGAATTGACTGCTATAGTATCAGTTCAAAAAATTGAGTCAAACCTCATTGTTGCAACAAATGTTGCACAGGTCATCACTTACTTGCACACAGGTCATCACACACAGTGCACAAAACTCATCACCAACATATCAGACATGTTTAACCCCACTTATTACAAATCACATATTATTAACCAAATTCAGTCACTCCAAACACACGAATTGACTGCTATAGTATCAGTTCAAAAAATTGAGTCAAACCACATTGTTGCAACAAATGTTGCACAGGTCATCACTTACTTGCACACAAATCATCACACACAGTGCACAAAAGTCATCACCAACAAATCACACATGTTTAACCCCACTTATTACAAATCACATATTATTAACCAAATTCAGTCACCCCAAACACACGAATTGACTGCTATAGTATCAGTTCAAAAAATTGAGTCAAACCTCATTGTTGCAACAAATGCTGCACAGGTCATCACTTACTTGCATAGAGGTCATCACAAACAAAATGTGACAGATTTAATATACCTATTCACAAAACTAGTACTTGGTTTCCCTAAGAGGATGATTTAATTATTGTGTCACACCACATTCAAAAGGTCATGTCAAAGGCACAGATAGATAAACTCCAAATATATGCTGTATGATGAATCAGATAACATATTAACATGGTCTACATCATTTTGACATATGCAAATTTGTACCACTTCAAACTCAAAAAATTGATCATGGAAGTCGCTACAGATGAACAAATAATTGAAAAAAGACAAATTTCATCAATGACTTTAACAATAAATCTTTATCACAGTTTCAAACTCAAAATATAATGACTTTAACAGTAAATCTTTATCACAGTTTAACTTTTACGTTTAGGCAGTGATAAGAAAAAAAAATGGTGTTTCAGCAATGTTGGTGATGAATGGATACAATAATAGTGGATATGGATGCACTAGTTATGTGTGTTGATAACCAATTAGTGGCTACTGGAGCTCTTATCTTAAACCCTAGTACAAAATATTACAATGATGATGTCACTACAGAGATATGAAAATGATCATATGATCTTTTTATTTTATTTTGTATTCTTTTCACAAGTTGACCCTTCAAAACTATAATGAGCAAATATTACAGAAAGAACCAAAACAATACAAAAACAAAGTGTCTACTAGGACATCTGTGATCATCTTGTGAAAGAGTTTGAGATGTTAGATGTTTCAACAAGGTATTTTTCTGCCAGAAAAAATGAAAAATTTGCTTCATAATTTGGGGATACTCTTCTATACATGTAATTTTTCTGGCAGTAATTTTCAACAAGGTATTTTCAACGTGTGTCTTGCAGGTCATATGCAGCGAAGCCAGAAAGAGAAAAACAACAGTAAATCTTTACAAATAAATTGTTCATATCCTGATGGCTGGTCAATCCATGAAGAACAATCACGACATCTAACAATTATCAAAACGCAACAAAACAAACCCTAACAAAACAAATAGAAAGAAAATCGTCATACCTACAATCTGCTACAAACCCGGTCCTGGTCCTTCGTAGAAGTGCGACCTTTGAACAATGGAGGAGATGCTTCGTCAGAACTCCCTTTCACTATGAAAACCGTTGCCGTTGTCGGTGACAATAGAACCTACAACTGCGACCACAAAAGGGGGTGAAATGAGAACTCATACCAGTTAGCGCGGGGGAGAAACGAAAGAAAGATCAAATTTTCGACCAAAAAACCATTCGCCATCTACACTGCATACCTTGCCGGTGGGAAGAAAAACGGCGACTGTGCGGAGAGAATACGCTTTTTGACTGAGTACGCGGGAGAAGGAGAAAACACAAACGGTTGAACTCCTCCGCAGCAAACGCCCTCCAAATCCGCAAACCCTAACCCTTTCAAGGTTTAGCCGCCACACAGATTTTGCTATCTTCCTTCGCCACAACAACCACTCCAGAAACCGATGCCCTTGCCGGTGACACTAGAACCTACAACTGCGACCACAATAAGGGGTGAAGTCAGAACCATACCAGTGAGCACGGGGAGAAGGAAACAATGTTAAAATTTTTTACCAATAAACCCTTCGCCATCTAAAATGCACACCCTGCTGGTGAGAAGAGCGTCTTCGTGCGGCGATTGTGCGGAGATTGTGCGGAGACTGAGTGCGCGGGAGAAGGAGCAAATAGAAATGTTCAACCCACTCTCCAAAAACTGATGCTGCCTAACCCACTATCCAAAACTACTGCTGACCCGATTATTCAAGCCCAAACCCACTCTCCGCTTTTGCCACGTCTCAAGTAAAATGTTTCAAAAAAATTAATTTTAATTTAAAAAATTAAATCCACCTGTGCATGCCATGTCATGGAGTCACTTATGGAGTCAATATAAGGGGTCAGCATATCATTTTCCTTTCTTAAATTATCATCTACTATCTCCAAATATCATTCAATAAATATAAATATAATAAAAAACGGTATAAAGAAGCAAAATGATAAATAATAAAAATGGTAAAAGTCTCTTCCTCTTTATACCAACGCGCTCCATTATCCCAAACACCACCAAAAACATTCTTACACACCTCATGTGCATCTCATGAACCCAAATTTCAAGTAGGTGATAACCAACATACAACCTACAAACATGTATAACTCCAACTAAAGTTTGAACAACAACCCATGAATTAAGGATGACAATGGAGTTGGACGGAGATGAGTTTCGTTATCCTATCTCATTTCTAGTAAATGAAAAAATTCATCCCCATATTCATATCCAAACACAACAGGTGTCAAGTTTTTTTCTCATCCCACCATATAACGAGTATATACTCGTACCCGTATCCATACTCGTTTTCTTACTGTTTCAATATTAATTAATTAATTTTTATAAAATAATAAACAATTATGGTAAAGAAAATATAATATTATTAAATATTCAATATTAAAATGAGCGTTGTTTCTTCCATATCAAATATTTAGAAATAAATTATATTATAATTATATATATTTTAAATTAAAATACCAAATAAAATTATATTACATTGGCGCCCATCGTAGAGACCAACAACTCCCCTTGTCCTCGACTGAGAGGCTTGTTCCAGTACACCCAATAAGTCTCACATCACTTAGGAGTCGATGCGTAAAATAACCTTAGACCGAAGACAAAAAGAAATAAATATTTTAATCTTAGTTAATGACTCACTTAGGCCAAAATAATTTCGTCCCTTGACCGTGGGAGTAACACTCTTATTTATAAGCAAGTCGGGTACAATTTTTGTAGATATACATAATCAAATATTCTCAAATAATTTAATCAAAAGATAATTAGTAAATAATAACAATAATATTTCCTAATCTGGTTTATATTCATCAAATGTAGATGAGATTTTTCGCCAAGATTCTCCTTTATATTCTCGAATATACTCCTCTCAATCTTAGCTTCCTATAGGGAGGTCGGTCCTAAGGTAACATCCTCACAAATCTTGAACCATCAACCAGCCACCATCAGTGGCGTCAGTCCTAGAGAGACATCTTTTTGGCTTTTTGCAATGACCTTAACTCTATGGAGACATGTTTCTGGATTCTTGTAATGACCTCGACTATGTGGAGACATGATTTCTGACTTGAATTTTGGCATGATTCCATGGTCTATTGAATACCTCGGTTTATTGGAGATCTTCTCCATCCGGGAATGCACAATTTCAAATTAGAATACCAAATAAAATTTCATAAGAACCAAAACATTTATTCCTCACATGATTCCATAGTTGATAAAATTAAAAAATATTTAAAAAAATATAAAATATAAATAAATATTCAAATTAAAAATTATTTTAAATGTCAATTTACTTAAATTTCTTAAATTCTAATGAAATCTCTTTTTAACATATTAATAAAAGTTATATTACATCACTTGATCAAAATCATACAAAGAACAAAGATTAAACTAATAATAATAAAATTTTAACATAAATTTTTCGCCTTTTAAACGTCAATATAAGTTGCATGGTGACAAAAAAGATTCATGGCGATTAAATTAAATAATTATATTGCAGTAAATAAAATTTATTTATAAAATTATAGTGATAAAATTACACATATGATAATGAGCTAGAAAGTAAAAATAATTATATAAAAAATATCAAAATAGTATTCTACATTATAAAAATAAACAATAAATAAAAATATTAAAAAAATTATCAAATGTGTGTTTTAGAAATAATTTGAGAGACCATTGAATAAAATCGTACAAATGAAAACAAAATGTATAATTAAAGTTATGATAAGATGAAAAATTACGGGTGACAAAACGGGTCAGTCCAACCCATTTTGGCCTGACCCATTTTTGGCCATTGAAAATGAACCTGTTTACACAGTACAAGCCAAAAAATGGAACCCGTCGCGTCTTGTGATGGGTTGACGGGCTAACGGGACAACCCATTTGGCTCGTCCTTTTTTTAAGAAAAAAATTGTTTTTTTAAAACTTGATTACCTACTAAATTATTGATTAGAAGAGAAAAGATAAAGAGGAGAACACTACTATAATATATAGAGATAAAAATCACATATTCATTCATGAAAATAAACTCTTAAGAACTTGGATTTCATTATTCATGTTAACTATTAATAAAAGTGAAGATGCAAAAAACAAAAAACATTGATACAGGCACGGGTCAACCAACGACCAACCTATCATGTAGTCCAACAGGCTGACGGGTCAAGTTAATACAGGCTAACAGGCTAAAATTCTTGACCTGAGCCAGCTTTTTCTCTATGGGATGACAAGCTAATCCGTTGGGCTCAACCCATTTTGCCATCCCTGTGAAAAAAACTTTAGAGATCCAAGAAAACTTTTCAAATATCAATTTACTCAATGATTGATATATAACGAAAATGGTTTTGATGAAATAAAAAAGTTCTTCAAATGAAACAAAAGAATAAAATAAAGAAGTTAAATTTTTTATATTACCTAATAAATGAAAGGTGTATACTATGGAACACTTACATTGATAGTGTTAAATATTCTCATGTGAAAAGAAAATATATAATAAATAGAAATATTAAAAAAGAGTAAAACTATTCAAATATGAGACATAAAAAATATTTAATTAACATACATCATTTGAACATAATTGCATAAAATTTGGGATAAGATGAAAAATATATTGGAGATAAGAATGAATTTCATGACGAACCAAATAATAAGAAATAAAAAATAGAAAGTGTGTGTGTGTCTATATATATATATATATATATATATATATATATATATATATATATATATATTATGGTGGGAATGAGTATTATGGTGGGACAACGATATGGCAGGAATGAGTATTATGGTGGGTGTGGGAAGTAGGACGGAGCAGATATGTACATCTTCATCCCAATCCCCTTACCCAATTGAAAGAGTTGGGTATTCCCCATACACATACCTATACCCAGTCAATGTGGAGATTTTCCATCTAAATGAGAATGTGTTCGGGCAATACTTAGAAGGACAAGTTTATTTTCCATCTCTACCATTAATTATAGAAACCCTAAAAGGAAGAGAAAGGGAAAATGATAGCTGAGAAGAGAGGAAAAAAAAGGAAGGGGGGTGGTGGAAGACAGTGAGAGGTGAAGGAAAAAAAATAGAAAACTAGAGGAGTTTTATAGTTAGAAAATCCCTAACACAAAGCACCTTGCAATTGGTGTTAACGATATTATTGCTTCAAATATACATATAATTAAATTGTTTTAAATTTTAGTTCTTTTAAAATGTACTTTTTTTTTTCTTATTCTTTCATTATGCTATTCATATAATCAGTGGCGGATCTTCGGCCAATTTTAGAGGTACCAATTTTTTTGTTGAATTACTCTTTGGTCCATTTGTTCATCCAAAAATGTCAAGTTGGTCCTCTAATTTTTGTAGTCTTAATTTGGTCCCATTTTTTAAAAATTGATTCAATTTATTACTTTTCATTAAATTTCTTGAAGCGGAGCAACTATTTTTCATCAAAATTGACATTGGGATTATGTCAATTACACCAACCAAGTGAACCATCTATATTCACAACTTCAATTTTGAAAAAATAACCTTGATCCGATTCAAGAAATTTAACGAAAAGTGACCAAATTGCATAACTTTGTAAAAAATCGGAACCAAATTGAGACTAAAAAAGAAACTGGAGGATCCACTTGATATTTTTGAACAAAAATAGGAACCAAAAGAGTAATTCCAAAATTTGTATAGAAACTAGTAAAAACATTATATTTACTTTTTTTATGATAATAAAACATAATAAAATTATAATTATTGTTAATATTATAATTATAAAACTAAATATAAATAATTTTTACAATTTTACTATAATTCATTTTCATTTATAATGATTAAATTTAAAAAAATAGTCAAATAAGAAAATGTTAAATTAAACAAATTATCACTTAAAAGATAATATTGATAAAATAATTATTTTTATTTAAAAAATATTTAAAATGTAAACTTGAAAAATAAACGTGGACAAATTTTTTTTTCTTTTTATATATATATATAGATTTAGATGTATAAAACTTTTTTAAAATATCAAATATATAAAATATATTAAAAATATTAAATATTTAAAAAATATATTTAAAATTATATATTAAATTATTCATAAAGATTTGGCAGTGGGTATAATTGAGTCTTAAGCAGATATAATGATATTGAACTAATCAAATAATAATAATAATCAGATATCCGTTGTTGTCTAGTGGTTAGGATATCTGGCTTTTACCCAGGAGATTTGGGTTCAATTCTCGGCAACGGAAAAAAACATAATTAAAAAATTTGACATATTGATTTTGAATGAATTATTTTTTTATCAATTAGTTTTAAAAAAAAATTCATTTCTTTGTAAACTGTCATTCAACACTATTTAAATTGGATATTTGAACTTTGTTTAAAATTTATGAATGTTATGTATTGTATTTTATTTGAATTTACGATTAAAATATGTTGTTAAATATTTATTTATTTATTTTTTGTAAATATTCACGGATACCCGTAGATATCCTTGGATATTAAAAAATTATGCAGATACCCGCATAACGGATACCCGACAGGTATGAGTACGGGACATAGTAGATTTTATCCAGCGGGTAGGGTACGAGGGAGCTACTATCCATACCCTACCTGCCCCGTTGACATCCCTAGGCATGATAGACATGATCTAACCTTACATGACTTGGACCTAATTTGATTTGACCTCTTGATTTGGGCCAAGTTGACCTAATCTCAATTTAACCCAATCTAACCTTGGTCCAATCCGACTCGAGATGGCCTTGGCCGAACTCTTTAATCGATGTGGATCTAACCTAGGTGTGTCCATCTCAGTTCGACCTAACTTGGATTGATCTTGACATGGCCTAACCCAAGCTTGATTTAACTCGCCTTAAACCTAACTTGACTTCTTTCAGTCCAACTTGACTCAACTTAGATTAGTGATAATGTCCATTTATACCTCCTTTTATGTCTTTAATGTCATGAATAAATAAACTCTTTCCAAGCTTTTATCTTGTTATATTCTCAAATTTAGTGTGTTTTGTTTTGTGTTTTAGTTGTTTTATGTTTGTTTTGCCTATAATCTCTCTTTTAAGTGTGTTAAATAAGTTAATAGAAAACATTTGTGGTGGAGAAAAACAAGAAAAAACTCATGGGAGCATGATTTGACAAGAAAATATTGATTTTGAAGCAAATACCCGCGTTAGGCACCACTGGAATCACGCCTAGTGCTTCAAGTACATAATGCTGTCAAACTGCCCAAGGCCGAGTGGTGGAAAATTGGAGCTAAGAGCCACATGTAAGACTCGAAAAATTTAAATAAATAAATAAATAATTGTTTAATAAATGTGGGTAGTGGGAACCTTTATGTCATTTAATTGGGGTTTATGACGTGGAATGGTACTAGCTTAAGTGGTTGAGAGTACTTAGTTATGTGAAAAGGACTTGGGTTTGAGTCCTTTGTATGTTATTTTAATAGTTTATTAATTTTAATGATATGCTTAATCATGATGAGTGATTATAAATTCCTAGATGTATAGGAATTATCACGAAACATTAATTGGTTGAATGATTGTGCATTGATTTGACAATGGTGTGATTATGTATAGAAAACCCTAGTCATCTAAAAGAGTAGTTGGAAGGGCTGGAAAATCATCATAAAATAGTAATTGAATGATCATTAAGCTCCTTGTTAATGCAAAATTCATTTTAATCATTAAGGCAATTAAAAATTAGAGTGGGAGGTGAGAATAATAGTGAGTTAAAGGTGAGGTGAGTTAAGAGGGTATTTGGAAGCCATTGGACGTGAAAAAGTTGGAGATGCCAAGGAGTGGGATTTTGCTATCATCAAGGATCATAAGCTTTACAAATTGGAAGCGAGAAAACTAGGTTATGGGAGCTTCTTTATGTGTATAATTGTTTTATGATGTTTGCATAGTATAATGCATGCCTGTGGTGCCTTGGTATGATCAAAACCTTCTCTGCTTTCACGTTTCTTGATTTTTTCTTGAAACTGCAAGGTTTGCCACGCGATGCATGAATTATGTGTTTTTTCTAGGTTTTTGTGATGAACCGTTGGCGGCAAGGGTGACTTCGCCAGGAGACGTGAACAATGTGCAATTGTGCTATTTTTTGTACCTTTTACGCAACAGGAACCTCCGAGCGTGGTTTCCTACCTCCAGGCGCTAGGTCTTTGATGTTGTTTCGCTGGGTGGCAAGATCTAGTCACTAGGCGACTCCAATTTTTCTAGTATGCGTAGTTTTCGTAAAATTGGGTTTTTTGATTCGTTAACCATCTGATTTGTGTGAAATTTTGACAAGTGATCCATAGCATATTTTTCTTTACTTTGGACGGTGGAGATTTGAATTGGATGTTTGTAGCTAGAGATATACGTCACTCATGATGAGTTGTTTGAATTCCCTAAGAGTATGACTAGTAATGGATGTTTAAGTGCTGATATGGCCTTGATAGGTGAATGTATATGATAAGTCATTATTTTCCCTTATTCCATTGCCTTTTGTGTGCCATTCTTGAGGGTTGTTTAGTGCTTAATTGTCTTTTGTTAGTGCATTTTCTTCAATTAGGCTTCATTGGGCCATTATTCCAAATTTTGAGTAATTTGACATTAATTGGTCTAATTATTGTTTTTAATTGTTTTTAGGTATTATGTGGAGCAAATTTTGGAGCTTGGACATTTATCATAAGGTCAAGAAAGAGTTACCACATGATTTCCACATCATTGCCACGCTTGCGCCATGTCAGTCAGTCTATCCACGTCATTGGGCTAGCATTTTCAGCCCATAGTGGCATTTTTATAATTTTGAGTGGCAAAATGACAATTTTGTAAATATGTTGGTTTGTAGTGATGTGACCACAAAAATTTAGGTCTTGTAGGTGTGGCAGCCGCATCTTCATCTTCTCCACCCTCTATTTTTACATTTTGAGAGCTTTGTATGGTTACCCATGGAGGTGCCACCTAAATTTTGATGTTTTAGCACAATTTTCTTCTATTTTTGTGCATTATTGAAAGCACCCATTGTGGATTTTACGTTTTTTGCACGTTTGGAAGCTTGGGCAGTTTCGTTTTAACATTGGGACCTTATTGAATCCATGTTTCATCTTCTATTCAGGATTTGATAAGTTGCTTTGTTATTGTTTGACACTTTTTGCACCATCTTACGTTTTCGTCACTGTTTTCCTATCATTCAATGGTTGTATTCCGTTTAGGGTTGAGCTTTGGTTCGCAATCCATGGAACACTAATTTAATGTGTTGATTCCTTGTAGATAATGAATTGAAACCTTGAGGTTACTATTTCAAATGGTAGAGTTTATCTTACTCTTCATTTAGATTTTTTTTTGTGCTTAATGGATGAAGCATTCTGTTTAAGCTTATTTTGCAGAATGGGTCATTTCGTTTTGGGGCTATTATCATGCTTAATGATGCCATTACAGATGAATGAATGAGTGTTTTGGTTAATTGCATGTTGAATTTCAGTTCTAATCTTCGCTTAGTTGATTATTTCAGGAGTTCAATAGAGTAATGATAGCTAATTAATTTTGTGACTTGTGATTGGAAGATTTCCATTCGAATAAGGGAATCAACACTGTTTTCATTACTGTTTTATCAAATTTTCATTACTGTTTTATTGTTTTGTTCAGTGCTACCATTGTAGTGTTGTGTTTCAGTGAGTGTGTGTTGATGTTAGAGTCATTGTAGTGGTGTTTAGTAGTTTTTATAGTGAAAAAAATTGTGTATGTTTTTAGCAAAACTTCAAACAGCAATAACATTTGCTCTAGTTATCGAAATAGGACACATTTTATATCGATTTGGGGTAGAATTTAATTTTTTTTGCAATGTCTACTACAACATGTGGAACAACAACTTTTGATAAGGAAGTACTAACTACAGGAACTTGTACTCTAACTTCCTTAATCTCCATATTTCGTGAAGATTCACTCCCACTGGTTTCATCATTCTTACTGAACCGAGCATTTCTAGTTTCAACGATTCTTGTACTATGGGTAGGACAATAAAACATATACCATTTTGATTTTTCTGGATAACTAATGAAATATCCACTGATTGTTCTTTCATCTAGTTTCTTTTCTTGCGAATTGTATATTCTTACTTCTACATGATAGCCCCAAACATGTAGGTGTCAAACTACGTTTCCTACTCGTCCACAACTCAAAAAGAGTCTTTGGAATAGCTTTACTATGAACCATGTTCAAAAAATACATGACAGTCTTTAAAGCACACATTCACAATGATACATGTAAACATGAATTACTTAACATACTCCTAACCATATCCATTAAGGTTCGACTACGCCTTTCTGATACAACATTTTGTTATGGTGTGCTTGACATTGTGTATTGAGCACAAATACCAAGTTTCTCAAGGAACTTAGCGAACGTCCCAGGGTGTTGTCCACTTTTATCATATCTTTCATAATACTCACCACCTCTACCAGATCTTATGATTTTCACTTTTCTGTCTAATTGTCTTTCCACTTCATTTATGTAAACTTCCAAGGCATTCACTGATTGGGATTTCTCATGCAGTAGATAGACATGTCCATAACACGAAAAATTATCAATAAAGGTGATGAAATACTTCCCTTTATTAAAAGAATTTATATCAAATGACCACATATATCGGTGTGTATGATTTCAAGAAGCCGAGTGCTTCTCGTGGCTCCTTTCTTTATATGTTTTGTTTGTTTGCCTTTAATACAATCCACACACACGTTCATATTAGTAAAATCTAAATCCGGAAGGATTTCATTCTTTACTAATCTTTGCATTCTTTCTTTGAAAATATGTTCCAAACGCTTATCTCATAAGTAAGAAGATCGTTCATCCACTAAACTACGTTTAGTGCCAACATTGTGATGCAAGGTCATAAGAGTTTCAGCATATAAATTATCCTAATTCAATTTATATAAATCATCATAAAATGTACCAGATCCAATCATAAAAATACGCTTAAACAAATCGAAACAACCATTCCCAAACTTAAAAAAATATCCAACAACATCAAGTTTAGACAAAGAAATTAAATTCCTAGTGATATTAGGTACATAAAAGGTATCTATAAGGTCTAAGTGATATCCAGTGTCAAGGATTAGGCGATAAGTCCTGATTGCTTCCACTAGAACTTTCTTTTTATTGCCTATGAAGACGAACTTCTCATTTGGGTTTATGGTTCGGGTTGTAAGAAATACCTACATCACATTAGAAACATGAGTCATACATCTAGAATCAATCCACCACATATTATGGAGAACTTCAGTTAAGTTTATTTAAAAACATAAGCATTATGCTCACCTTTCTTTTCGAACCAAGCTCTACGCTTTATGCAGTCCTTATGGAAATGTCCAGATTTCCCGCATAAATGACATTTGTCATTTTTCTTCTGGATTTTTGTTGAGGACTCATCAATTTTCAATGGTCCTTTACCCTTTCCATGTTTCTTGGCAACTTTCTTTCCAGCTCCTTGATTCTTCACATATTGAATAGAATGGTTTCCTAAGTTCTTCAGTCGGGTCTCCTCCTTGTTAGTTTTGAAATGATGAGTTTAGCCAAGAAGGGGGGGGGGTGAATTGGCTTTATAAAACTGTCTCAAAATCTTAAACTCTTTTTCAATTGAATCTAATGGACTGGAAAGTTTGGATGTAAATGCAGCAGACCAGTACACTTTCATTCGATTAAAATATAAAACAGCAGACTAAATTGTTCTTGATGCTATGAAACAGTCGATTAAAAATACAAATCAGTCGGCTAAAATACGGGAGAATTATGCCGAATGCAGAATTCCCGAATTCAACTCAAACAATAATCTTTTACATATAAGACATGTTCCAATCAGTATTTATAACAAGTATAAAGCCTCAGATTACACAAGAACGCATTAAATCATATCAAAGATCAAATTGCTTGGTTTTCTTGAGTTTTTAAAGAGTTTCAAAGAGAGGGAGATGAGGGAAAGAAGAATGCACAACTGTTTTTATATTGATTCACTCAATCACAAAGCTACATCTAGTTTTCCAGGAGAACCTGAGCCTGTTTTCCACTATATTCAAAAGTTTTACAGATCAAACACCAAGATTACACTTTTGAACACAAAGCACACAAGATTTTTGACTCACAAAAATCTAGAACCACAACCTACAAGAATCACACTTGCAGACCTGAAATCACATCAAGCAAACCATCCAGAGGCACAAGATGGTGGTTGTCCCTAGCATACCATACATGTGTTCTTCAAGCTACTCACAAGCCAAAATGCCTCCAAGATCAACCAAGATCTTCAAACACGAGTTGCATATGTGTATTGCAAAGAGAGAACGCTTCCCAGAGATGAATGACACGATTTCATTCAGAAAAACTCTGATTCGCATCTCTGCTCGCGAAAACACAGCTTATATAGTCTGGTTTAGTGAAAACAGTGGATTGAATTTTCCGTACAATCAGCTGATTTCACCTGACTTAAGTGAAATCAGTCGATTGAAAAATAATTCAACTGATTGAATGCATTCATACGAGAAACTATATACAACAAGCCTTTTAACCTGTTAAAACCCATTTTAACAGATTAAAAGAGACACACTAAGGCACACAAGACATCTAACCTATGTCATATAGCCTATCAACAATGTATAACACTAACACATTACATTTAACATATTATATACAGATTTAACAAACTAAAACTTAATCTTCAAGAGGATCTTCATCAATCTTCATCAAACACTTAAGATCTTCATGCACATGGCTTTATCAATTTTTTGCTTCAAGCTTACTTGTGCCAACACTCCTGAACTAGCATATTGTGCAATTCATGCACATTCCACTTGTCTTTCATGGTATTGTAGTTCATTTGGAACAGACCATACTCACACGGTAATGAGTTTAGAATGAATTGCATGAGGAAACCTTCATCTATTGCCATTACTAGAGACTTAAGTCTTGTTGTGATATTTTTTATCTCAATCATATGTCTGTGCATAGTACGCGAATCGTCAAACTTCATGGTTGTCAAAGTACTCATCAGTGTCCCAGCGAGAGATTTATCAGCAGTTTGGGAGCGCTCTTTCACAAATTTCATAAATTCTTTTGTGTTATCACTTTTGGGAAGAGCTGACTTAATATTGCTTGCTATGCTCATTCTTATAAACATTAAGCTAAGTTTGTTTGACCTTTCCCAAGCTTTGTAATGGGCTTTCTCTTCATTGCTATTGGCATCCGTGATAGCAGTCGGCTTTTCAACTTGAAAAGCTAGATCAAGATCCAACACACCTATGTGAAATTGGACTTGTTCACTCCAATCAGGGAAATTTAACCCATTAAAGACGGGAATAGACGCAATGTGCGAGTGTAAAGATATCGGAGTAGAGACTGCAATTAAAACATGCCTAACATTAATGCCTTGAGCCATAAAACTAAACCCTAAACCCTAAACCCTAAACCCTAAACATACCATACATAGCATTTTCATAATTTTTAATTCAAACAAATGGATGTCTTTAAACGTAATTTAATAAAACCTATTAATTGATTCGGCCAATTAAATTAAATCAACAAACTCATGCATCCATTTAATTATACAAACTCGTTAATGCAGCAGATTATGAACATACATAAGTGCCTTTTGTTTATTTGAAACCTTATTTATTAGTGAAAAAAAGTCATTAATTCAATTCCAACTAGAATTGACACTAATAACAGGTGCAGGTAATTCGTAAGCATTCAAATAAATGTTTTTTAATACATTCACGCACCACGAGACGAGATGCTTTTTAATTCATAACAAAACATTCAATATCAAATAAGATTAAAGCACAATGAGATGCATTTATTCAATGGCATCGAAATTCAATTCTCGTTCAATCTTCACCCAGTGACAATTTTCTCAATGCAATTTCACGGATGCAATTAAAATTATGTCATTCGCATTCGATCTTTGAAGCAGCGGAAAAAATAAAAACCCTTAAAACCTATAATTAGGGTTTATAATTTTAAAAATTCCCTAAATTCATAATTAGGGTTTATCTAATTAGGAAAAAACATCATAAAGGAGAAACATCACATAACAGGAGAATCATAAATCCTATAATAGGTGCTTTGATACCATATGTAAAACAATTAAGGATCTTTAAGATTTAGGATTCTAACAATAAAAAATAATAGAGCACTAACCTTAATCCATAAGAGATAATGTGAATATATGTTCTTCTATATTGTTGCATGTGACATCAATTGTCTTGTGGTGGAGACCAAGTGGGTCGAGTCACAATCGAATCGTGGCGCTTGGGTTGTTACACTCTTAAGTAAAAAGAGTTGTGCCCTAACTAATAGCTATAGCTTTTGCCTTAGTGGTAAGCGCTCAATCCTAACAATTGGTATCAAAGCCAAGGTCACAAGTTCGATTGCTGAGGGGGAGATTGTTGCATGTGGCATCAATATTGTCCCGTGAGGGTACCAAGTGGGCTAAGTCACAATCCAAATGGGATTCCTTGTACGATAATTGTTGAGGGAAAGATTGTTGCATGTGGCATCAATTGTCCCGTGACGGAGACTAAGTGGGTCGAGTTACAATCAAATCGTGGCGCTTGAGCTAAGTTACACTCTTAAGTAAAAAGAGTTACACCCTGATTAATAGTTATAGCTTTTGGCCTAGTGGTCTTTGCCTTTCTTTTCTCTTCTCACAATGGGTTACTGTGAAAAGAACCTTATGGCCAGAAAGAGAACCCCAATCCCTTTTATAAACCAACGTCTATCAAGTTGCCTTTCTTTTCTTTTATTATCACTTCCCATAATAAAAACCAATAGGTCTTTAAATTTTATTAAATCACAATTGGGCCATCATAATATTTCAACAAATGAGTCACTAATAGAATTAATTCGTCAATTAATTTTAACATTCAAGCCAACAATATTCTTAAAGTTATGGTTGCAAAACAGTTACATTTAATATATGTTCATGCGGAAACAAATAAGAGATGTTAGGGAAAACAAGTAATGCCTTACCTCAATAATTGACCTCTCAAGTTGGCTACTTCTTGACTTATACATGTCGCCTCCTAATGTAGGCGGTTTGGACCCTTAAGGGGTTACCTGCGGAGAGGGCTCCGACGATCAAGTCAATAAGGACTCTCAAAAGTTAAATCTCAAATTAGGGAATTAATGAAAGCGTACCTCTTAATTGTTGGGGTCCACATGTATTTATAGAGTCATTAAATGTGTCTGCACCTTCCTATGGGTTGGGTCCCTATTGAGTCATTTTGAGCTAATATCTAGATTTTCTATGGGCCTGGGCTGAGCCCCAATTCTGAGTGTTTGTGAGAGGCTTGAGTTCAAAGTTAATGGTCTCATGTTATAATGTGACATTTTATAGTAGGCGGTCTACGCCGCTATGTAACCTTGTTTAATCGATTATCCATCTACTGTTTTTATCTGGGACTATAGGTAGGCGACTTTAACCGTATAGTTATCCAAGTCCGGCTAGGTATAGTACACTATATATATTTGTATAATGTTCTTTTTTGGAGAAAACTTATGATAAAATTATGATTATCTTGACAACTTACTAAACTTAAGCACATTTTAAATTTTATATCCACTCAGAGTTGAAACTCTTGAAACATTCTTATAGCATATATGGTCATGGCAAAAACATGGTATTGGTAAAACTGTAAAATCTTCTATGGAAAGGTGTTTTAACATATCTTAATTAAAAAAAAATCCACCTTGTATGGTGTAGATTTGAAATATACTCAGTTTATTCTAATTTTTAAGTTGAAGATGTAATCACCTATAAGCAAAAATGTTTAATTATTTATTGTTTAAACTTTCTAAGCCTTTCTCGCCTGAAATCTTCGAACCTCTATTTTGTTCTTCATTTGGAAAATTTACATGAATCTTTGTATTCTCAATCCAAATTTTATCCAATATTTCAAGTTCAGTTGTGTTTCTTACGTAAAATAATCTCACGAAATCAAATTTGTGCGTCCTCTTTTCTACTCCACCTCTTCAAGATCTTTTATCGTATTCTCTTTAATTGATTAGTCAATTTTATTGCAGAAGCCTTGCATGTACTGTTTTATATACGATCAATATATATATATATATATATATATATATATATATATATATATATATATGCATCATGTTGTTGCATGCATGCATTAATACAGATTCATGCATCAGATGAAGTGAGACCGAGTTGGGTGAGATGATGATGCATATCTTGAGGGTGAACATCAAGGTTTGGTCGTTCAGGCTGAATCCAACGTCCATCATTGGTCCTGATCATGCCCTTGTTCGCAGCTTGTCTCCAATTTGGTGGAATCATGTGATGGTCTTTCAAGAAATCACATCCTTTATTCACTAGAGCAGGATCTCTACCACTCGCCAGCACGAATCTTTCACCCTTTCCATGGTATCTGCGCATCATCAACCATACAAAATGTCTTATGCCACAACAATAATTAATTGATTTTTCTTTCCACATCTTTATTACTACCCAAACCAATTCTTGGTAGTGATTGATTTCATACATAACAAACAATTTTCATTACTTTTGTTCAAAACAACTTCACAACTCTCATTGATTTCAACATAGTTATTGTTCTACTTAATAGAATTTATTCATTTATTTTACTACATCATTATCTAGAGGTTTATCTAATAATACCTTTCTTCAAATAATATGTGAAAAATCTATCATTTACACCTCATTTATTATCTCTCTTTAACCACTTTAGTTCTTTTTTCAAGCTTTAATTATACTTTGAATTTCTAAAATACTAAAAACGCATATGACCCACTCTTAAGTAGACATACGATCTTTTAAAATGTTTATAATGCCAAAAGACATGTTACTTATTAATGTCACTATGATAAAAAAAAAGTTATATGTTTTCGATGTACTTATTAATGTCACTATGATAAAACAAAAGTTATATGTTGTTGATGGGTCTATTGAGAGGAGTTTTATTGGGAAGATATAATACTAATGAGACTTGAGTTCAAATCATATAAGGAATTAACACTGCTTCTAATCCAAACTTAAGGTAATGAGTTTATGAGTTTTCATCGTTATATTGGGTTCAACTTTTTTCATATTTATCAATATGAGACTTGGACTCACTTAGATTCTCAACAATCCCAGGACAAATCTCTTCCACATTAGTACAGTTCCCATCAAGTGGAAGTATTTTCAACCATGAACATCCATTTGTCATTCATCTTAATGGGACACACAAATAAGACCTAAGTCAAGTTCACATAAGATATTAACAAAACTTTCAAACCAAAACTTTAAGATAATGAATTGTAGATTTTCATCATTTTATCGTGGTTAACTTTCTCCTATCTAATCGATGTGAAACTTAAATTTACACTTAAATTAATTTAACGGTTGGAGTAATATATTAATAAGTACATAAATTTATACCCCACCATTTACAACTTTTTTTTTGAACAATTTAATTTAATATTTTATGAATATTTAGAGTTGTTAGAAGGTTGTTTAGCAAAAACAGAAGTTCATGGTCAACATAATTTTTCCAATGTTTTGTTTTTTCACGATCATTTGATATGCTCGATGGCTGTAAGAATACATATGGTTTCTTAGGTTTGACCAAAGAACTATTACTAGCAATGTAAACACGAAATTAACAAATTATACCGAGCTTCCAAGAAAGCAGAGAAAAAAAAAACTCTTGACGTGCCAATCCCTAGGACTAGTATTTTGTCTTTGCTAGTATATTCAATATGGCTTCAACTTCTCCAATAATGAAATTCATGCATGTCAATGCCACTAGCTAGTAATTTATGATGCATATATGGTCCCATTCTTATCTTCCATATATCTATTTTATTACCATATTACATATCTATATGAAGACCAACAAAAATGTTCAAGTGATGCATCACTAATTAATTCAAATATTGATCGAGTCCCTGTATAATACCAATCTGTCCCTTTTCCTCAACGGAATCACTATTTAAATACTTGTCACTGGCATTATATTAGGTTGCTCATATCATCATTATCATCAGTTATTGCTTCTTAAAATAATCAATGCCCACTAAAATCTATCCCTATCTCACCTAATAGCGACATAAGTTACAACTAATATATTATGTTATTTATTCTTCTTCACAAAACGTGCTATATCATACTATACCATTGCCAATTATACCTTCTCTCACAACCGACAAGTTTTGAATACAAATATTTTCAATTGACTATTTTGTTCTGAATTGATCTATCAATTTTTGAGTGTGAAATTAAAATTTTTATATTTTATACTTTATACTTTTTGGTTAAATATGTTTAGTTCATGGAGTGAAAATTAAATTTGTTCTTTTTTCGAACTTTGATCTTTAACTCTAAAAATAATAGATATAATTTTTTTAATTTTTTTATATGTTAAATGATATTTTAAACTAACTTTTAAGTTGGTTATATTGTTTAACACATTATAATTTAATATTAACTTAAAACACTCCTTGCCCCTAAAACAATTAGCCTCATTGAATTAAAAAGATTTAAAACTAAAATATATCAAAATTTATATATATATATATATATGTATATATATATATATATATATATATATATATATATATAAATTTTAATTTTGCATATATATAAATTAATGGACTACAAACATATATAACTGTTAATATTTTATTTTGATTTTAATTTGTTAATAAAATAAATTAATTCAATTAATCGATTTGAAAAAAATAACATGTAAGTGATAGGGCAACACAAAATTACACTGATTATATTCCAAAAAAATATTGGTATTTAACACTACCTCATTAATATTTACTTTATCCTTTCTTTGAAAATATAAAATTTAACTTTTTGTTAAAACTATTTTAACTTTTTAAGAATTTTCAAATGATTGTGTCGAATAATATTTTCCCATTCCAAATCATTTATAATCAATCAAAAACTCATAAATAAACTACCATGATTAAGAAAATATGCAACACATAACACATAAAAGAACATAACCCGTTGCAGATTACATATGCAACAAGACTTGCACGATTTATTCTACCCTTGAAGGGTGGTTGGTTCAGGAAAACAGCAAAGCAAACATGTATGTACGTACACATACACAAAGATTCATGCAGAAAAGGGTAAAAGAAATGAAAGTGGTTGAAAGATGAAACTGACCCGTCCAGAAGATGCAGAAGAGCTTCCAAGTTATGGGCACAGACTGCATCAGCATTGGGATTCAGAAACGGCGATTTCCGGTGGTCCAGCGCCAGCTCCACCCCGACGTGCGAGTAGCTCCACGGCAGCCCCTCAGCCACCTTCATCACCGCCGCGGGTAAGTGCTCGTTAAACAAAACTCCGGGAGCCTTGGGCACCACGTCATGCACGTTCACCACCCTCAACACCTTCACCCCCAGTCTCTCCAACCTCTCCTTAAACCTCACGTTCCCCACCCGCGGCCCCGAAAACGACATCACTGTAACCGCCACACCTCTACTATCCCTCATAACATTCACTCCCGTCTCCACAATATCATACGCGCTCAAAATCGCCAACGCACTCCCCAAACTATGTCCTGTTATTGTAATGCTCACTTCCTCGTCGCTATAAATCTCCAGCAATCTCTTCACCTCCGTCAAAACCTGTTCCCGCGCGGAGAACTTGCAGTAACCGCAACTCTCTTCTTTATCCGTGTAAAGATCTAGAAACCCTGACTCCACCTTCACCGTCTCATCGGGACACGGGATCCCGTTTGAGGAGATCGGTTTGAGGAAATCCATGAGGTCCGCCACCCACTCCAGGCACGTGACGGTGCCGCGCCACGCGAT
This sequence comes from Vigna unguiculata, assembly GCF_037176805.1. Lineage (NCBI taxonomy): Eukaryota > Viridiplantae > Streptophyta > Magnoliopsida > Fabales > Fabaceae > Vigna > Vigna unguiculata. Next base: position 26,469,789 of record NC_140798.1, on the reverse strand, counting down.
CACGATGTCTCGTCGGCCTAGACGGGTGGTCATGGCGTTGTCAGAAACGGCGACGTACCCCGCCCAATTGGCGTGCTTGCTCCACATCTTAGACCAGCGCGAGTGCTTGAAGAAGTTGGGGAGGTTGATGTTAGCCGTTGCGTAGAGGTAGCGCGTGACGGTGTAGCCGACGCGGGGCATTTCGAGGGAGGAGAAGAAGTTGTGGGCCGTGAACCTGCAGCTGCCGCAGTACTTGGAAAAGGGGTCGAAGTCGAAGGCGTCGTAACAGGCCTGGGCCATCTCGCCGTAGCGGATCATTTCCATCCGCATGAGCGGGTCCATGGGCTCCAGAAGCCCGGCCCAGTTGTCCTCTCCTTGGATTTGGCGCCAGGCTTCAGGGAGGCGCTTCAGGTGTTCCTCTAGCTTTGGTTTGTAGTTGTGGGTATGCGTTGTTGCTTCCTCGTGTTCTTGCTCTCTCACGGTGGAGGTTGAGGAGTTCTCACGTGTGCCTAGTTTGATTGAGTTTTGGGTTCGTGTGAGAGGTGTATTCAATTTGGAGTAGGGTAATGAGAAGGTAAGTTGGCGCGTTTTTGGGAAGGGAAAGAACATGTTTGAGATTGAAGGAGCAGCCATGGCCATGTTGTTGGGGAAGACGCCTTCTTCTATAGACAAAGGAAAATTATACCTTCTTCCTACATTTATATAAACTATTCATACCCTAAAAATATTTTCAATAAAATAATAATAATAATAATATAATAGGTGTGTACAACCTGGTGGATTTGGAATCGCATTGGAGTGTGTTTTATTCTTAATTAATTTGCATTGACGATATTATTTTTGTTTTTTTTTTTCTAATTTACTGATCTGTGTCATTCATATACCGGTAAGTCATTTAATGGAAATGGAAATGGGAAATAACTTCTCAACAACACGAGACTACTATATTCACGACCTTCAAATCTATCTTCTAAATAATTTTAAATTAACAAGTGGAGGATTGATTAGGTTTAGAAATGGAGAGCAGTCACGAACTTTAAGCATTGATAAAAGAATTTTCACTTCAATCAAGAAAATTCAGAAGAAAAAAACAAAAATAAGTTTTTATCATCTAAAAAGAGTTCATCTAAAAAAACATAAAATATTATTAACAAATAAGTCAATATTTTACCCAACTCATCACTTAACAAATAAAGCCAATATTTATCCAAGTATTTATATTAAATCTAGTATTATATCAGGACTTAAAACTACTACACTCACAATTAATTAATTTTGATAATTTATCTAAGAAGCCAATCAATTAAATATGGACAATTATCCCAATTTCTGAGAGTTGACTTTAAACTTCCTTGGAAGTATCATAACGCTTTCTTTAAAGTTCTCAAGACTTTTATCTAGAGTTGTCAAAATAGGTAACTCGGCTCTGACTGACTTATTACGGGTTGATCACTTAGTCAGTCAATCCAACCTGACTCACTTATTAGCGAGTCAAAAAAATTCGAACTCGGTTCGGTCCACCACGGATTAGTAAGTTAGAGTTGGCTCACAGACTTACTTAATTAAAAAAATAATTTTTTTAATTTTTTTTTGTTAAAACTAAATTATAATTCTAATTAGAATCTAAATAAACTTTAATATAATCCAAATACAAACTAAAATCACAAAAATACAAATTATCTATGTGTTGCCTAAAAATATAACTTAGCATGACCCAAATGCAAAGCCCAACTTAACAGAAAATACTTGTGTGACCCTTTATTTAGCCAACCCGGCTCACCACGGGTTTAACCCGGGTGAACCGGGTCAAAAATCAACCCGTATTAAAATTTGTAAAAATATTTCAACCCAACTCAGTCTGAACCTGTGGTGAGCTGAATTGGCTCGCGGGTTCCAACCTATTTAGATAGCTCTACTTTTATCTTAATCTATCATCTAATTAATCAAAAATTTTATCACTTAATTCATCCTAATGTTTCGCATGTGCCATACGTTTTTTTTAAAGAAACAACTTTAGAAATAAAAAAACAACCTTGAGCATGAGCATTACATTATTGAAGTAACTAAATTTGTCACTAATAAACCCATATATACACATCATTCCCTTTTACATTATTTTTTCAATACAAACAACTCCAACAATTAAATGTACAAGGATAATGGTAGGTTTACAAACTTACACTTATTTGACATGCTTTTTAAAAGAATAAAATAAAACTAATGTGTTAAACGAATGTACAAATGCTTCACTGTAATTTTTTCCAATATATATGGAGCAATTGTCCAAAGTTGCTTCAAGTATATCTTGCAAAAAACTTTACATCATTATATTTATTAATTATTTATTTATTTAATTTATAAATTAATGGTTTTTTAAAATTTAAGATTCTTTTACATTATTATTACATAATATTTTTTTATCGCAATACTTAATTTGAAAAAATTAAACATAATATAACTCGCGCAATACAAAACATATTAAAATAATAACCAATTTTGTTGATTATAGTTTTCGAAACATTTTTTAACATGTTCCACCATATTTATTTGGAGTTGATGATATCTCAAATCATGAACTTTTCTTCTAGGCATGTATGGTTCGAGATATATATGTTAATTGTTGACACGGTGTTGATGGAATCCAATTGAAGGTGTACAAACTTAGTGGTATCGTTCATATTGAAGAATCGCAGAAAAATAATTTAATATCGGTTAAAAAGAGTTTTTTATACTTGTTCTGGAACCTGTATAAGAAGCAGGAGTATAGAAAGTAGTTATTCCTCTATATCAGTTTCAGAATAGGTAGAAAAGGTCTCATTTTTATACTAGTTTCAAAATTGGTATAGAACTCTACTTGGAATGATACAATTTTTGTATATATAAGTCACTTTTATACTAGTTATGGTCAAAATTAGTATAAAAGTGGTTAATTCTACGCTGGTTATAGCTCCAACAAATATAGAAAAGTGCCGAGTATTTAAAAGAAAAAAACATCACTTTTATACCGATTCTGAGCGATATAAAAGTGGTTAGTTCTATATTAGTTATAGCCAAATTGGTGTGGAACTTTGTGTTTTTTTTTTTAAATAATAATTTTGTTTTTTCCCCTTACTACAAATAAAAACCTGTATATAATTTTCCAGAACAGCTAGACAATATGTATTTTTATTCAAAGCCAAACAATATTTCATCAATCTAGTATTTACATGAAATTCGTGAAATACAATCCTATCTTCTTCTTTTTTCTATCCTAACCTAACCTAATAACTATACATACAATATTTACATGAAAACTCATAAATTACCTAACATCGTCTTTTATAAACACTTGAAAGAAACAAAGTTCACTACTCACAAACTTCGTTTAAGCCTTTATTTTTCAATGGAGACACGTGAAAATTTATGCAAAGAAAAGTTTGAGTCAACAATCTTTTAGCGACAAATACTTATATGTGAGTTAAAAATTGTACATCTTACCACATTCCATAAGTCAATAATGTTTATGGATACGATTGTATGCATGTAACTCATCACATAATATGCACATTCTTAACTCCCCGGGTGACACAAGCACTACAAGTTAAATTCATAGAATATCATAAACTTAATAATTATATTTCAATTATCTAAAGATTAACTACTTAGAGTTTGTGCATTGAACTGCAACTTCTTTCTAGAGGTGATATATGTTTCCTTCAACCTCGAATAAGCCTTAATCACTATGCAAAAGTTAATGTAAACCGTCTTTATGCCTAGTATGGAACTTAGTAAATTCAAATTATATAACACAACAAATAAGTTAAAACATAACTTACGATTCTAGTGTATTTTTAATTGTCAAATGTAGGTGACTTTTGTAATGAACACAAGAGAACCATAAGACTCTGCTGAGAAAGAATTATTAGCAATTACCAATGACCCCTGCAGATTCAAATAATATTAGATATAATTAAGTTTTACATAAAAATTTTTTGGTCATTCAAACAATTAACACATGGGCAATAGAATCTTCCGTTATTGTCTGAAACATTCATCTTTACAATTTCAAGAAATTGTTATACTCCACTCTCATTCATTTTTTATGCGTATAAAATTTATTCAACTTTGATCCATTGTTATTGGTAAAAACCAACACCTCTGCATTTTGGTGGAGCTAAAAAAAGTCAAACACGCAGTACAAACTATGAACTCAACCTTACCACCAAACCACAACACAAACAATTAATCTGTCAACATAACTATTCTATGTTGCTAAACAATTACATATATATGTTGCTAGAAATTATTTGGTGATTTTGATAACCACCCAAAATCCAAAACCATCTAATTAGTCTACATATGTGTTTCTCTTATAATTTCAATATAAGAGAACTACGCCGACCATTTTCTATCTAGATGAAGTGTCTTTTGCCAAATTTGGTATCATAAGTAGTTACAAGACACATTTCAAAATTATTCATGCGATTCATGAATGACAAAATTGGAAGTGATCAAAGTGGTGACAAATAAGTTATACTTCGATAACTTATTAATAATCCATATTGGTAGAAATTTTGTAATGAAACAACCATGATTTTATATTAAACAACAACTATCAACATTCATTGGAAAATTTAAAATGTGCCAACCATAACAAAGAATGAGTCTCGAAGCTTACCCTAGCTATGCTTCACCAAAACCCTAAACGAGGAGAACAAGCAGCCATGAGGAAGCCTCCATAGCACATGAGAGCGAAAATGCCAACACTTGTAACGCCATCACAGCTCGAGCAATGCCACCACGGGTCGAGCAATGCCACCACAGAACAAGCAACGCCAACACAAAGAGCGTTCGACGATGACTTAGACAAATACAACCAATGATGAGAATACTAAGCAAAGACATGGACGAATGCAACAAATGTGAATTGGACAAGAATAGGAAGAAAATTTTGACTACAACACAAATGCAAGCAGTGATGAGAACATAAATTAACGATGAATGACAAACCTTAGACGAATGTAACCAACGACGAACCTTGGACGAGAATGCGAGCAGGGATGGATGAATGGAAGCAAAGAAAGAAGAAGAGAGGTTTTAGTACAAAGAAGCAAAGCCGTTGGAATGGGAAGCGTGAAAGGGTGGGAAGAAAAGATGAAATCTTTTATATAGGTTATATAGTGAATAACCGGTATAGAATTAATTTTTGATACTAGTTCTAGGTCTAGTGAATTAATTTTTATTTCCATTTTTCCACTGCATCGATTTCTATATCAATTCCAACTCTAGCCGGTATAAAAAACCTAACACTATTTACAAGAATGGCACCACTTCACTTATTATAACAGGTGGATTAATATATATCTCTTATACAGTGTTTAAAAATGACAAAAATTCTTGAAGAAAAATTGAAATTAGAGTCTATCAATAAAATATACAATAAATATTAATGAATACTCTAGATATGATACAAATACACTATTTTAATTACTTACTTATTATCAAAGATATTATTTGAGTATTATGATACTTAAATATATATATATATATATATATATATATATATATATATATATATATATATCCACTACTTATTACTAGTAATGTATGTTTGGAATTTTTTTAAAAATATGTAATAAAAGTAAAGTTATTGGTGATAGAAACATTTATTGAGAAAATCTTTAAATAACAATCAAATTTAGAGACCAAATATTAGTTATTATATTGACTAAGTTATATACCATGTTGTAAACTAAAAATTGTTGGTAATTAAAATAGTTTTTATTATTAATAAAATATTATAATTGGTTTGCGAATTAGAGTCTAAATTGATCTATATCATTAGTTGTCATGTTATGATACTACTTACGAGAATGGAAGGAACGAAATTGAGTGAGGTGGTTGAAGAAAATAGGACTTAGTTCGAAATTATGTTCCAGTCAATAGTGTTGTGGTTAAGGAATAAAAACCTCCACATAAGTTGGTTTGGGTAAGATGCAGTGGGTTCTCACCATCATTATGGAACAAAAAATGCTTCAGAATAAGCACTACATCTAAGATAGATGTTTGATCATTATGCATTGATAGTGAAGGCAACATGTATAGACTGGGGTCTGAAACTTATTAGGCCACTTGACATTTGGCCAAATGCAAATGGATTGAATAAGGTAGTGGAAACATCTTGGAAAAACCATTTAGTGAAAGGGTAAGGAATGTGGGTCTTAAAAAGAAAAACTCAAAACATTAAAGGGTTAATTATATTTTTCGTCCCTATACTATTATCAATTTTTGGAAATGGTCCCTCCCGCAAACGTTAAACCATTTTGGTCCTCATGATTTTGAAACTACTGATTTTAGTCCCTAATTTGTGAACGGCGTTAAGTCTGTGACTGCATGACAAACAACGTTCTAGCTAGACTCCTCATCTGCCGACACGTGTTTATTAAGATTGAGACATGTGTTGACACATGTTAAATAAAAAAAATCTTTATTAAATTAATTTAATTAATATTATATAATATATTATATAGAAGATTTTAACATGTGCTTTTTATCTTGCATCAGCAGCAACATGTTCGTTCATAGTTCATAAGTGTTAAGTGAGACCGGTGAAAGTGTTGTTAGAGAAACATTTGGTCCGTGAAACTGTTTGTTTGCGTGGTGAAACTAGAATATGAAATGTGTGCGAGTAAGTGTAGAAGGTGTTCACGTGGTGCGTGATTGAGTTTCTCGGCGAGGTTGCAAGACCAACATTGGCTAGAAATAGAGGTAAGTGTCTTTACTTTCATTTCTTTTTTTGATTTAGGGTTTTGCTGCTTTTGATTTGGGGGAAAAATTATTGGGTGTTTCCAGTTTCCAACGGGTGTGTTACTTTAGTTTTGATTTCTTGTTGATTTTGATGGGTTTAGGGTTCTGTATTTGGTTATTGCACAGATGGGTTTTTCAGTCGTTTTCCATCACATGGGAAAGTTTGAAAGATTTAGGGGAAGGATGTTGCATTACGAAGGTGGAGAAAAGCATGTAGTGCGTGGACTGGATCCAGATATGTGGTCCTACTTCGAAGCATTGGGTATTTTGAAGAAGGATTTTAAGTATGATGGAGAACGTTATATGTGGTGGAAGCCTTAGAAAGGGAGAATGGATAGAGATCTAAGGCCATTATGTGAAGATAGGCATGCTTTGGAGTTGGCCAAATACCCAGAAAATAGAAACAAGGAAGTTGAGATCTATGTGGATCATTTGGTTAGTTCTGCTCAAGTTATTGAACTTGTTGAAGGAGTGAATGGTGGTGGGGTAAATGAAGATCATTCAACTGTTGCTGTTAATGGTGTTGGGGTAAACGAAGAAGAAGGAACTCTTGTTGTTAATGGTGGTGTGATAAATGAAGAATAGGCAAATGTTGTTGTCAATGGTGGTGTGGTAAGAGAAGAAGAGGCAAATGCAGTTGTTAATGGTGGTGGGCTAAATGAAGAAGAGGCAAACGCTGATGCTGATGCTATTAATGGTGGTGGGGTAAATGAAGCAGATGGGGTGGTGATGTTTTTCAAGAGATGGAAAATATAGAAGACATGGCTAATGCTGATGCTGAATCTGGTGATAAATCTGGTGTTCTTTTAGGGGATGAGGAACTTGATGAATTGGACGAGAGTGAGGATGAAAGACACATAGATGATGATGATTGTTTTGGGATCCAGGAGGAAGACGAACTTAAGATCTGCTACCACCACAAGAAGGACAACTAATAGGAAGGGAGGAAGGTCATCCAAGCCCCCGAGCGGCGCACCTAATTTAGGTTCACAAGCAAGTTTAAGCAACCCACCAACTGGACAACCCATGTGAACAATATTGGGAGTTGTGTTATCTAGTGGTGGTCACATGGATATTTTGATTTAAAAGTATTTTTTGTTGTTAGTTGTGATGAACTTTCCAGTTGTTGTTGTTTTAGCCTTAGGAGACCGAAACAAATCACTTGGACCACTTGGACCACTATTTTCAATATTGTATAAGATGCTACTTATTTTGATGTGTTGTTATACATCACACTTGGCCCACTGTTTTGCTTCGTGATGCTTGATTACATTTGGGATACAATTGATGTTTGTTGATGTTTGATTACAACTTCCTTCGTGATGCTTGATTACAATTTTCATGGCCAGGTTATAAATTGATGTTTGATATTTATAGAATTTTGATTATTAATTTGAATTATCTTGTGATACGTCTCTAGAGATGCACATAATTTACATTCCTGGGCTTCTATCATATCTTACTATTGTGCACTCTAATTTACATTCCATTGTTTTCTACTATTAAACCATTGTTTTCTACTATTAAACCATTATATGATAAAACAACTTTGAACAAGGACAGAAAAAGTACAATTTTTCATACTGCATATATTAACACTATTCTTTTACTGCCAATTCACAAATTTTCATAGTGCATATATAAATGTTCAAGCATAATTTTGATATCAATCCAAATGAACGAAATTCATTATTGCTAATTCACAATGCCATTAACTATAGTTGTTGGGAGCAGGGAATAAACTTATATTTGATTAACAAACTTAAATTCAAAATTCCAGATTCTGCAGTTCATAACAGTGAAATGAAAAATTCCTAAAATCCTGCCAAATCACCAATTGCTTACAAACTTAATCCTTACAATTTGACTTTAACAGAAATAAAACACAAAGTATGACAGTAAAACCCCAAGACAAAAAAAAAACAGCTTTATTTCTACCAATTTTCTCTCTGCCAATAACTTCTTCTTTAGTTTGGCATTCTTTTGCACCAACTGAAGTATCATTGTCTCATTGCCACTTAAATTTTCATTCTCTCCTTCTTCCATTTCAGGCTTCCCTTCCAGTTCAGGTTCCACTGCATCAGCCCATCGAAAGTAATTACAATGTGATTCACTCTACAATACAAAGTAACAAATTTAACAAAATTGCCACATCCCCACAAACAAATTAACGAATCTAAACACCATAAAAAAAATACGTACTGCCCAATTTCGACACAGGAAGAAAAATCTACCATTATTCTTTGTAGTAGTTGCTTTAAGAAGTAGTAATTGGTCGCCACAACCACAAACTTTTCTTCCAAATTGAGAAGATCCCACTTGCGCAGAAGAAGACGATGACCACGGAACACCCTTCGACCTAGTACTCCTCTTCATTTATAAACCCTAAAATACAAAAATTTCCCAAATATGGCGTGGTACACAAAAAAATCCCAAATACTCAAATCAACCTACCTTATGTTGATTTCAATTTTTGTTCCTTCACATTAGAACCTCCGGATCTCTCTTCCACAATCTTTCTCTTCGATGCTTGGACAAACCTTCCGTCTGCACCCTCTAAAATGAAACGCACATGTTAAATCTTCTATTTAATATATTATATAATATTAATTAAATTAATTTAATAAAGAAATTTTTTTTATTTAACACGTGTCAACACGTGTCTCAATCTTAATATAGGGACGAAAAACATAATTAACCCAACATTAAAATAGGACCTCAAAGTTTGGAATAGGGAAGTGTTTGGGTACCTAGACACCACGAGGTAGGATATAATTAGGAGAATAAGTGTATTAGACAAGATGGATGAAAATAATAGTTTGGATGATAACAAAAAGGCGAAGAGAAGGAAGATATTTAGTGAGCTTGAAATCATAAGCCAGATAAGAGGCTGTGATAAAAAGAAATCAATGGGAAAATAGCGAGAAAAAGGAGACTTAAATTCAAGATATTTCCATTCCATCTTGAAATGGAGAAGGGAAAAAACAATATCAAAGGAGTCCAAATTCAAGTGGAGAGAGGAGCCGAAATTTTGTTAAAGATTAGGAGTATTTTTAGAAAAGATTGATAGAAAAAAATAGGCATAATTACTGATTTGGTACCCCAACTTTTTCGTTAAGTTCAATTTGGTACCCAAACTTTTGGTTTGTTAAATTTAGTGCCCCAATTTTATAAAGAGATTTAATTTGGTCATCTCCGTTAAGTTGGAATTAACACTGTGTCTGTACAGGACACGTGTCAAGCCATGGAATTTTTAATTATTTTAATTTAATTTTTTTTAAATTAAAAATTTCATCGCTTGACACGTGTCCTGTACGGACACGGTGTTAACTCCAACTTAACGGAGAGGACCAAATTGAATCTCTTTAGATAATTGGGGTACTAAATTGAACAAACCAAAAGTATGGGTACCAAATTGAACTTAACCAAAAAGTTAAGGTACCAAATTAGTAATTATACCTTTATAAAATACAACCTTTGGTATTAAACTTGATAATGTAGAATTCCCAACTATATCTTTGGAAGCCAATCAAATGTTGACAAGTATCATCACATAGGTAGAAATAAAAGATGTTGTATGGCAATGTGAGAGCACTGAGAGTCCAGGCCAGATGGCTTCAATTTTGGGTTCATAAAATAGTAATGACAAGTTTTAAAAAATGAAGTCATGCAGGTAGTAGAGGATTTTCAAACACAAGACTATATACCCAAGGGTTGTAATGCATCTTTTATATCTCTTATACCCAAAAGTGATCCTATTGGCTTACATGAATATGGACCCATCTCTCTAATAGGATTATTTACAAGATCATATCCAAAGTGTTGTCTAATAGGTTGAAAAGTATTCTTCCTAGTTTAAAATATATTAAAAGTATTATTCCTAGTTTAATATGTATTACTCAATCCGCATTCATCAAAGGTAGAGGACTTTTGGATATCGTTCTAGTGACAAATGAAGTGATATAGGAGGTTAAATGGAAAAGGGAATAAGGTATCACAACGAAAGTAGATTATGAAAAGCGTATAACTTGGTTAGTTGGGATTTTGTATATTATATGCTAAAAAGATTGGGTTTTATGGGAAATGGATTAGGTGGGTAAAGAGTTGCTTATAACCATCTACAATATCAATATTGGTTAATGGTAGAGCAACATAAGAATTCAAGTAATAAGAGGCTTTAGACAAAGAGACCCTTTGACACCCTTTCTATTCATAATAGTTGAAGAAGGCTTAGTTGGGATGGTGAAACAAGTTGTGAAAAACCATATGGTAGAAGGAATACAAGTTGGGGAAAAATAAGTAACAATAATCTATTGTAGTTTGCATATGATACACTGTTCACCTGTAAGGTAAACACTGGAAACATAATGGTAGTTTAAAGCATCCTAAGATGCTTTGAATTAGCATAAAAACTTAGAGTAAATTTTCATGAGACCAAGATTGAAGGAATTGGGTAGAGGACAATGAATTAAGGAGGTTTTCGTTGATTCTTAATTGTGAAATAAGTATACACTTCAAGTATTTAGGAATGGATGTGGGATACAATCCAAGGAAACAAAACTTCTAATAGCCAATGGTTAATAAAATAAGATGCAGAAAAACAAAATAGAAGGGAAGGCAATTATCTTCTGCAAGAAGAATGTGCTTAATCAAATCTATACTGATAGTTTTACCTTTGTACTACATGTCATTGCTCAAAGTTCCAACTTTTGTATGTAAAGAGATTATGAAAATTCAATGGAAACTTCTTTGGAGATGGGGAGCAGATGATAGAAAGATAGTTTGGGTTCAATAAGAAAAGTTGCGCCACAATTAGCAACATGGTGGACTAGGTATTAAAGATATTAGATTGTTCAACATAACTTTACTAGAGAAATGGAAGAGGATAATAGGAACAGAAAAATGAGGTTTATGGAAAGATATAATTGAGTCTAACTATGGATCATGGGGAAGCCTCAATAATGCATGAAGCATTAAAGGTGAATCTTGGTGGTGGAGAGATCTAGAAAAATTTTTGGATGTACAAAACAAAATTGGTTTGATAAGAATGTAAAATGGAAGATTGGATCAAGAACTAGGATAAGATTTTGGGAAGATAAATGGATAGAGGGAATGACCCTTAGACAATCATATCCTAAACTATGTGATAATTCAAAAATGAAACAATCAACTTTGGAGGAGGCATGACAGTGGAAGGAAAATAAGTAGGAATGGAACATGTATTGGAGGAGAGAATGGTTCAAATGGGTAAAACCACAACCACTAACACTAATGACAAAACTTGCCACAATCCCTTTAACTAAGGAATGAGAGGACACTTGGTATGAAAAGGTGAAGATGATGACTTGTATTTGGTACAATATGCTTATAAGAAGTTGTCTGACAAAAGTAATGGGGAAGAAAGGTTAGCTTTTATGAATTTATGGGTTATGAAGAATCTACCGTTAGTCCAATATTTGGCATGAAGGGTTATGGTAAATAGAATACCTACTAAGGAGCAATTGAAACATAAGGGTTGTAGGTTAGACAATGACCTATTTGTTATGCGTGAGGAGAGTGAGGAAGCAACTAGTCATTTATTTCCGAGAGTAAGATAACTACAAGAGTTGTGTATTTGTGTGATACTTGGGTAGGTATTCAAAATGTATACCATAATCATGCAACAACCCAATTCAACCATTTCTTCCTCACGAAATTAAACAAAAAAAGAAATATGATTTGAGGGGGGCATGTGGATTGCTATCATATAGAAACAAAGAAATGACATTTTATTTAGAAAAGACAAGACTAATGGAGAGGAAATCTTATGCATGGCGTAGATGAGTATATGGACATGGATAAGGGGCAAATACCAAAAAGCAACTTTCTACTAGTCAGATTGGTATTTATGTCCAATTCATTACATTAAGACATTATTATGAGCTACATGGATCACAAAAGAGAATAAGAAAATAAAATTGAATAGTAGAGCATAAAACTATTTGAATAGGCATAAATGCAAGAAAATGACTAAACAAACTCACGCAGTCTAACCTAGAGATTTATGCATTTTTGTAGGAAAATGAGAAAGGACACGACAAATCAATACAATCATAACAACAGGCTAAACCAATGAGAAGCTAACACCACTTGTCATTAATTATATCTTATATGTGCTAGTTCTCACTATTTTGGAATGACTATTAAATCTACCAAAGTCTTGTATGGAAGGTTATATGACAGAAATGTGTTTATCATATATATATATATATATATATATATATATATATATATATATATATATATATATGCACACACACACACACACGAGAATCTAACTCTAAAGAAACATTGTACATAACTCCAATATTTATCTACAATATATTTTATCGATAAAAAATGGTTTTAGTTATTTACTATTATTGGATTAAGAATAAAGAGTTATTCTAGTTGTAAAACCCATTTCTTTTATAAGCAATCACAGTAGCCTCGTTTCTCTCTCTTTTTTTTTTAAATGCATGTCCCTCTTCTTTATCTCAACTCCATTTCCTTTCTCCACTTCAACCCAACTTTGTTCTTCATCTTTCTCATTTGAATCTTCATCCTTTCTTGAAACAAAGGCCAAATTTCGGACCATTGTGGAGTCCTCTTTGAATCAAATTGAACATTTCCTTCCTCTGTATAAGTCAAAAATCCAACCTAGTTCCCTTTTTTTTTAAGTTTTGGGATTTTTTTGTTTTGCTTTGGTCATGATCAAAGTCTCATTCTTCTTCGTATTCTTGTGTTTTGGGCTTCTCTAGGTTGATTTGGAGTTTCAGTCATCAAAACATCTTTGGGGTTTTCTTCGTTTTAAGCTTGATCCACGTTTGAGATGGGGAAACTAACATTTACTATTGTGCATTTTGATGACTTAATTGACTGATTTGAGATGCCAAATTGAAATGTATATGACTTAATTTATGTATTGATTTGAGTTGTGAAATTTGGGAAGTAAAATTTCTAATTTACATGTGGAGGTTATGTGACCAAATTTAGTGATGATTGGTGTGTTGCATTGCAAAGGTGTTGGATTAAATAGGGTTGACAATATTAGGTGTGATTTTGGCATGGGATGAAATCAATATGAAGTGTGTGAATTGCATTGTGATGGTTTGTTTGAAAAATCTTATTTCTATTAGAATAGGAAAATCCATAAGTTGTGGAAGAATCCATAAGTTGTGGAAGAATCCACAAGTCACCTATGAAATTTGCTGATGTGAATTCTGCATCTTGGAGCCATATCCACAGGCTGTGGAAAAATCCACGTGTCACCTGTGGAACTCACTGATGTGAATTATGCATCCTTGAGCCAAATCCATAAGTTATGGGAAAATCCACATGTTACTTGTGGAATCTTTTGTTGCTTTCTTCACTTTTAATATGAACTCGTCTCCTCTTTGTTATGTATGGCATTTGTGTTTTTCTTTGTGTTTCATAAAATTTTACTAGTGGTTCTTAAACATTGATGTTTCAGAGTGCTTGTTACATAAAATTATGAAATGTGATGTGTGAGACTTTACTTGATGTGTTGGTATGAGATATGATTGATCTTGTAATAAAATATGGAAGATAAGGGAATTTCATGGAGAAATTCTTTTAATGTAATGTAATGTATGCAATGATTTATGGATTCAAGTAAGGTTACATCCTAACACTCTAATGATCATTAAGACTCATTATAATAGAATGGTTCATGTGGTGAGAGTAGTAGGAGGTCGTAGTCTAAGGCAGGATAATGGCCTTAAATGATCATGGATTAACCTTGTGTATGGTAGGGTGAAACCAATTAGCAATGACTCTACAAAGCAGTAGAGGCCACCACAAGTGCAAGTTTCCAATGAATTCGATTTTGTTACATGTATCAAGATAATTGAGTTAGAGAGTCTATTATTGATTGGTATTACATGTTTCTTATGTTACCATGACTTGATTATTATTTGTTAATTTAATTTCATTAGCTTACCCTTTTTCATGTGCTTATGTTTTCCTGATGTCTCTTCTTTTGCAATGATCACCAAAATTGGTGTGACGAGATGAGGAGATGCTTGTTGATCCTTATCAGGTGGAGGGAGATATTGTTGTTTAGATAGGGTGTGTCGCAACCAGAATCGCGATAGGACAAGAAAATAATTTAAAAGATACAGAGGAGTTGCCACCATAGTTTATTATGGAAAACTATAAAAAAAAAAAACTTAAAAAAAGAATAGTCTTTGAAACCAAATTTGGGTTCGGGAGTCGGTTACGTGTGGGGAAGGTATTAACACCCCCACAACATCCGTCCTAAGACAATTTCCTTTAATTAAGTATGCAAGATAAAAGTATATTTTTAAAATATTTTTTGTTCCCCAAATATCAAACAAAATAAATGTATATACAAAATAATAAAGATTAAAAACATTATTTTTTATTTTTTTGGTTCGACAAGGATTGTACTTCTCTTCTACGTATTTCCATTTAGAAAATCAGGAATAACATAATTCTCTGTAAAAAGACTATTTGAAATTTTAATATTTTTTAATTATCATATTCAACATGATAAACATCTTAATTATTAATAATCCAAGACTTGACATGATATTCAATAATTATATAAAAAAATATATTTTATATTTTATATTTTTATTTTTTTTAAATAAGATAATTAAAAGCCTACGAAGGAATATTTTAATTATCAAAAAAATACAAGACTTGACATGATATTCAATAAAGAAATATAATTTATAATTTATGTTTTATTTTTTAAAATAGGAGAATTAAAAGTCTACGAAGGAGTATTTTAATTATCAAGCAAATCAAGACTTGACATGATATTCAATAATTATATAAAAGAAATAATATAATTTTATAGTTTTTATTTTTTAAAATAAGAGAATTAAAAGACTACGAAAGATATTTCTAATTACCAAGATAAAAATAATGGCATCCCAAAGAGAAGAAAAGAAAAAGGTCGCGCATATAAATTAAGTTTCACATGGATTAATCACTCAAATAGAGAGACGTTGATTTACAATCAGAGTTGTTACAATCAAACATTAAGCTTCAATCAACACATATTAATCATGAATCCAAACCCAAAGTTACCTAACATCCAAACCCCAAACGCATTTGGCCATATAATATGTCAATTAATCATACACTTGATATGATAATAGAGTAATGGAGTCAAGATTCACCCCTTAATTTTATTAATGTCATCAATACATGAATAACATTAGGAGAAAAAAAGAACATACCTTTGGAGGCCACGAACAGAGCAAATCCGACTGAGAGGATAGTGAAGTGATCCCTTTGTGTATGTGCTTTGATAATAAATAAAGAAGAAAAATGTTGAATTTTTTTCCTATGTCCTACATTGGAGAGATTGTATGCTTATATAGACACCTTGGGATACAACTGAAGTCCTAGTCTTTAATTATAATGAAATATATGAGGAAGGAATTGGTCCCGATGAAATATATTATAGAAATTAAATCGTTACATAATATCCAAGGTATTGATTATAAATTATTAAAAATATTGTGTGTAATTATTAGAATCATATATTTTTTGGTACATGAAGATCCTAATGCAACATATTACGTAAATCAAATCATAACATAATATTCATATAATTTATTCAAATTATTATCAAGAATATTTGCTTCTAATTATTAAACTTGTACCTAGAGCTGTCAAAATGGGTTAGAACTCGCGAGACAACCCGGCTCACCACGGGTTCGTGCCGAGTTGGGTTGAAATTTTTTTACAAATTTTAATACACGTTGATTTTTGACCTGGCTCACCCGGGTTGAGCCCATGGTGAGCCAAGTTGGCTCACCGACCCGCAAATAAAAGGTCACAAAAGTTTGTTTTGTTAAGTTGGGTTTTGTATTTGGATCATGTTAGGTTGTTTTTTTTAGCCAACACAAAGATAATTTATATTTTTGTGATTTTGGTTAGTATTTGGATTGTATTAAAGTTTGTTTAGATTTAATTAGAATTATAATCTAGTTTTGACTCAAAAAATAAATAAATTATATTTTTTTAATTAAGTGAGTCTGTGAGCCAACCCGTTTAACCCACCAACCCGCGGTGGGCTGGGTTGGGTTGGAATTTGTTTGGTTCGCTAATAAGTGAGCCAGGTTGGGTTGGCTCACTAAATGATCAATCCATGGTGGGTCGAGCCGTGTCGGGTCGGGTTACCCATTTTGACAGCTCTACTTGTACCTTTTTAAAAACTATTATTACCAGGAATATTTGGTTTTAATTATTAAAATCATACCATTCTCTAAAAAACGTTATTACCAATAATATTTGCTTCTAATTATTAAATTCGTATTCTTCTCTAAACGACATTATTATCGGAAATATTTGTTTCTAATTATTAAAATTGTAGCCTTATCTAAAAACAAAGATTTCAAAAATATCTTCTTGTGACATATCCTGTGGGGGTGTAAAAATCAAAGAGTGGGGGTAAATATATGTATACAAGTTTTAGGCCATTATGCTCAGCAAAATGGGTTCTCCGTTCTTTTATTATTATTATTATTATTTTACTAAAATTTAAAGTTTGAAAATCTAAAGAAAGAGTATTACACCCTTTTTTTCTCCTTTTTCTCCTTTTTTTTCTATCTTTAACTAAAAACATATTTTTTTTTTTATATTTTTTGAGAACAAATTTATTTGTTCGGAATATAATTTGGATATTAATAGAATGTCTTAGATAACTCTTTTCTCTTAGCATTCTTCTTTCTTATAGTTCTTCATTTTAGTATTCTTTTGAAAAATCTTTGATATATATATATATATATATATATATATATATATATATATATATATATATATATATATATATATGACAATAATAGTTATTATATTATATTAGCTCTCGTTGCTCGTTTATATTAAATTATGTAATATTTTATTTAATAATAATTTTAATTAAATTGGAGGTTACACCGGCGAACTGCATGTTATAACACTCCTTCATTTTTATTGTAATTGGACAACTTTTAAAAAATATGAAAAAATAAAATTAATTCCTTTAAAAGGTTCAAAATAATTTATATATAAATTGATTTGAAACTTATTATGTGTATAAAGTAATTTTAATTTAAAACCTTTTTATATATTTTTTCAATAAATTGTCATAAAAAAATTCAAAAATGTCTTAATATAAGTATATATGAATATTCAAATTCAAAGTTGTATAATCACTTGAATTAAAAATACCTAAATTACTTATGTATTAGTATTTCATCTTTTACTATTTATAAAACATATTTTCCAACAAATATAAAGAGATAGATAGGTTTATATATACAAAATGAAAAAAAAATGAAAATTTATATTTTACGTAACGTTGTTAAAAGAGTCACCTGACTAATAGAAGAAATATATCTATACTTATATTTTACTCTTTATAATATAATTCTTAACTTATTAGTTGATGGCAATTATATAAAACTGTCATTAGTTTCAATTTTATCTTCTTTTTTATCCATTTGTTCAACATATTTTTTTCTTCATCTTAATTTTTGGTTTCTACCCTCATTTAGAGGTACTTTTTACTATTCCTATTGTATTTTTCTTTTTAAAGTTATCTTCGACTTCTTTTTTATTGTTTTAAATTTCATTATTCACTATTGTTCATGGAAGTCGAAAAGGAAAAATGTTCATAGATAGAGAGGGATAAAAAGTCAAAACTGAAATAGAAAATGAAATTGAACTTTTGTGTAATGTAGGGAGAATTTAAAAATCATACATCGTCGATGTCAATGAAATACAGGTTAAATGATGTCCAAATAGGAGGATTACACACAGGAGAACGTGAATGACAAGTTTAAAGTTTACTGTAAAAGAACTATTTGTAAAATTCATAGTTAGAAGGTGACGGTTATGAAAACAAAAATAGAAAATAGAGTGAACAATTACGGTTTATTGTACTTTCAAATTTGAATTAAATTTTTTACTAAAAAATATTTATATTTTATTTGATAATACTCTCATTTTTTTTATCTTTTTAATTTAGTTACTTTTACTAATTTGAAATTTTTAACTTACATTATCTATTTTATGTGCTCATATTTTTGTAGTTCTAAAATTTGTATCTTTCTCTAATTATTTCGCTAATTACTCATTATTTTTAAACATTTTTAACATCACTTTATTCTTTATAAATTAAATTAACTAAATTTGAAAAATTACAATAACAAAATATTTAAAAATATGTATACATATATAATGACGGATCTTCACCTAAATTTTTGGGGGAGCTAGAATAATATACTCAAAATTTATATATTTAATATTATTGTGACTAATTCAATAAAAATGAATACATAATCTAGAAAATTTATAATTATCAAAGAAATTACACACATCTAAAGGAATGACAAAAAAGAGTTATGAATAAATTTATAAAAATAGATAAGAAAAATGAATTAGAAAATACGGGTGAGTCAATAATTTCTCAACAAAGATTGAATGGATTAACCTTATTATCCATCGAAAAAGAAATGTTGAATGATATTAATTATGATAATTTAATAAATATTTTTACATAAAAAAATCAAAAAATAAGTTTTAAATAAAATGTCTCATTTTTTAAATTTGTTTTGGGTCTCCCAAACTCTTGAGCCACCATGGTGTTAAGTTTTTACTAATTTTTGTAGTTTAATATAACATATAAAGTACAGTGACTACTCACATTTCTTTATAAAAGAGAATTCAATTTATTGTAGCGATGTTGAGATTAAGAGACTAAGATATATGTTTTAACATAATAGGATAAGTGGTGCAATTAAAATTTTTAAAACGTGTCAAATTGATTTTCACATGGGCCACTTATTAACCTAATGGGGGCTTCTCCCTACACCTTCAAACCTTTCTCCACCACCCCTAAAATATTTTTAAATTTCCACTTTGCCCTTAGTTAAAATAAAGGTATAATTATAGTTAGATGATATCTATTTTTGTTCGGATGTGTCAGTTTGGTACCCGCTTTTAAAAACATGTCAATTATGTCTCAACTTTTGAAAAAAAATGCTTCAATTAGGCCCTTTTAAAACAATAATTCATTAACGACGTTAACAACGTGTCATGTGTCCATCTCAACGACGGAACTATGCATGGACAGAGGGGAGCCACGACTCCCCCAATTTTTTTTTTTGGAATTTATTACATATATATTATATATTTTTTAAATTATATTTATATATTATTTATATTAAATTTATATTATGGAAATTATAATAAAAGATAAAATAAAAAATTTAATGGAGACATTGATCTATAAAAGAGATTAGGATTTTTTTTGTTATAGGATTTTTTCACCGTGTAAATTATCATGAAAGTGTGTGAAGAGAAATAAATATAAAGAGATAGATGGGAAAACAGAGGTTGGGGAATTGGGGAACACATAGATTGAGATTGAAGTAATTCTCACATAATCTCTCACAGATCAAGTTTAGTATCTTATTATGATTTATGTATGATGAGTTTATTAATCTTTTTAGGATGTTTCTCCAAATTAAGTTTATCTCAAATTAGTATAAACTTAATTATGATTTTAGGGATTCTTTTGTGAAAATGGTAGGAACCCTAATTATACTTTTTTCTAAATTATTATAACCCTTAATTATGAAAGTTAGGAATTTTGTGTTTTCTGCTGCCTATGGTAAATTTTTTTTTTAAGTTTTGAATTTATACTGTGTTGCTTATTTGATTAAAGTGGTATAAGTTTTGTAATGTCTTGCATTGTGATAATTGTGATTTATAAATATAAATTTTATTTTTTTCTAAATAGGTGAGATGTGATAAATTTATATTAGAAACATTATGATAAAGAGTAAACAAATTAATTCTTTTTTTAAAGAAGGAGGTTTTTGATAAAGATGAAAAAATACATATATGTTAGCTAAACTTTTCACGAGAACCAAGAATTCAAGACAATGAAAATCAAATCTCTAAAGTTCCTAGAATTATATATAATGAATTTAAAAATTCATTAGAACGCGATCCGAGAAAAGCATCTTCAAATTTGACAATACCCACAAAATCAAATTGATGAGGTACAAAGGGCTGATATAAAATGATATCATGGTTTGGTATCATGATATAATAACAAATAATAGTCATATTTTTTTTTAAATTCTACTATTATGTGTTTGTTTTAAGCAGATGAAATGAGGAGAAAAAATGAAAAACTTTTTTTTCTAACTAAAAAAATTATATATAACAAATTTAATTTGGCACCCCTAAATTTTTTCTCCAAGTTCCGCCACTGGTCCATCTATGGTTTTTTTAACTTTTTTTTAAAAATAAAAAAATGTCATGTGCCAGGTCCTTGGTAGTGACATGTATCACGGTTAATGCCATGTGGGAAGGTATTGCCACGTGTTAGTGTCACTACCAAGTGTCATTGTCACTACCAAGTATCATTGTCTTGATTTCAATTTAGTCCCAACATATATTCTTTTTTTTTCAATCTAGTCCCCACATATGTCTCTTTGTTTCAATTTAGTCCTAGTTAATTTTTTTTTTCAAAATAAAACAATATTGTCTCTCTCTTAAATTTGAGACCAAATTTGTTATTGATATAATGTTATACTCATATTTTTATTGAAAATGTCGTTATAACATATTATATTTTTCTTAATTGTTAATCGATGTGTTGTTATTGATGACTTTTAATCCCTGGTTGAAACACATTTGAAATGTTAATTTAACAAAATTTGGTTAAATGAACTAAATCCACATTCTTCTAAAGTTGGAGGACTAAATTGGACCAAAGTTTCAAAGAGACACTTATTCTAATTTTCACTGAAAGTTAAGAGACCAAAAACATATTTAATCCTAAATATTAGTACTTAATTTTGTAATTCATTTTAATAACAAATATCAATATAACATTTTTATAAAAAATTAATTTTGGCTCAAATTTAAGAGAGAGACAATATTTATCTATTTTGAAAAAAAAAATGGGACTAAATTGAATCATAAACACATATTAGACGTTGTGATTGATTCCCTTCTACTACATTATATTTTAAATATTTTACCTCATCAATATGATCCTTTTAAAATTGCTTATAACACAAATAAAAGTAGGTGGTCTATTAATGAATTAGTGACCATGTGTGTTCAATAAGAGGAAAGGTTGCTAATGGAGGAAGGTCAAATGGTGAACTTGATTACTTCTCTTAAGAATAAGAAGAATCAAGCTAATCAGAAGAGAAAGATGTCTGCTAAGCCAGTTTATAAAGAAGGACTCCAAGTGTTTCTTTTGTAAAAGAAGGGACACATGAAGAAGGATTGCACAAAGTTTAAGAATTCACTAGTTAAGAAAGGTAATTATTTTGCTTTTGTTTGTTATCAATATAATATGACCAGTATTAATCATCACATATGGTTGATTTGTAAGACCCATGACAAATAAGTTTAATTATTAAGAAGAACAATAAAGGAATGATGTGGTATATTTTGCTTTATTATATTATTATTAAGTTAAGAAGTTAAGGTAATTTAGTTGGCTAGAGTTGGTTGGTAATGGAAGTCATGAGTTCAATTCCATCAGGTACATTTATTAGAATTAATTTTAATAATTATGGAATAAGGTTAAAGTGTAGAATTATATTTATGTTCTTAAGTTAGGTTTATAACCAATTGATTTTGTAGCTCAATTGGTTAGAGTGTTTGATTATGCCAATATTATATATTTTTAGCAATTAAAGTGAACGTTTGGAAGATGAAGAGCAAAGTAACACTAATTCAATGCATCTGGACACCAAACAAGAGAATAAAAGCACCATTAAATGGCTAATGAAAGGGAATAAATCGACATTATTTTGATTATTAATTATTATTGAGAGAGATTGAGGTAAAATGTATAACATTTATAGGTTATATAAGAACTTTAGGAAGAACGGGAGAGTGTGGTCAAAAGTCTGAAAAAGGAAAGTTGGACATTATAGAATAGGAAAGCAATTGATTTATGGTAAGGGGAGTTAACTTTTTTTTTTCTTGATAAATGATTATATGTAATATTTACAAATTAAATTATAGAAATTTGTTTTATTGGGGATTATAAATAACTACATTTTGATGAAGGAAAATGATATAGTAACAACCAAAATTTGACAACTTCTCTTACTACTTGACGTGGCAAGGTTTTTTTAATTTTGATTTTTTTTTTGCACAATTTCCACGTTGGATTCGTGACAGAAGTGGGTGAAGAACAAAGAGAGATAGAAAAGTGGAGCTCGTGAGAGAAGTGGAGAGCAATTTCTTCAATCTCCATCCCCTAGGTTTGTACTTCCTCCATCCCCCAAGTTTTTTCTTCCTCCATCCCCGAAGTGTCTTCTTCCTCCATCCCCCAAGTTTCTTCTTCCTCCATCCCCTAAGTTATTTTCTGACGGGGTTGGTGATTTATGTTTTTGGAGAATATTTGATAAAGTTTGGATTTTTTTTTGTTACAATTTTGTTCAACAACGAAAGAGGAAGGTTTGGTGTAGAAAATAATCACTCTGAAGCATAATTTGAAGGATTGTTGTTTTTTGTTATGTTGTGGCTCTACATTGGTGAAAAGGTAAGCATTGTTGAACCCAACCCATTGCGGGATAGTGGGGTAAGGTAAACAGATTTAACGTAATATAAATTTATTTTTGTTATTGGAAGTGATTTAGGATATTTGTTTGCAACGCATTGGTTTGAATGTATGTAATGTGGGAATGAAAATATATGCTAACCTGTTAGTATTTAAGTGCTAAACAAGGGTATTATTTTTGCACACACGTTGTCCTATTTACAGTAATGAGTTGGGATTGAATATGTATAGTGTTCGCACATCAGAGTTGGTAATCACTTTATTACTTCATCATATATCATTTTCATTTGATTGAGTTTAGGTAGGTTGGGAAACAAACAATTTTGTAACCTGTTAATTGTTAAGTTGTAAGCCAAGGTATTATTTTTGCACATATGATGTCCAGTTCAATTGAGTTAGGGATGGGTGATATGGATTGTGAATTGTTATTGAGTTTGCATTGTATATGTATATTGTTCGTACATCACAGTTGTTATTCACTTTATTACTTTGATTGGTTTGAATTTATTAGATGGGTAAATAATATTTGGTAAGCTGTTGTTATTTTTTAAGTGCTAAGCCAGACTTTTATTTTTGCACACATGATGTCATGTCTGCTTACAGTTGTGGATGTGTGATATGGATTGTGAATAGTTAATGAGTGAGGATTGTATATGTATAGTGTTTGCACATGACAGTTGTTAATCATCTTATTAGTACACCATGTATTACTTTGATTGATTTAAATTAATGTAAGGTTGTAAAAAATGATTTGCTAACCTCTTAGTTTTTAAGTGCTAAGCCAGGGTATTGTTTTTGCACATATGACAAGACGGGACATCAGTTTACATAAGCGATACTGTAATGGCTGATTATAGTGACAATAGTCAATGTGGTGGTGAGAAGAAGCATGAGATTAAGGTGTGCAGACTCCATCTTATTTTATTATTGATTAATTTATAGTATTACATTTTATAAGTTTTGTTCATGAATATCTGCAAACTTTTAGGCATTATTGTCAGACGAAGTACATTGTTTCCTTAAATAATAATTTAAGTGCAGAATAAAGGTCCATGATTGAAGGGACACCATTTGGATAGTTCAACATGTTGAAAGGAAGTCTAAAAATTAGTAGGAAACTTCTTAGTTCATTAATTAGTTTGTGGGTTGAAAGGAGGTGTGGGTTTTTAATAAGTAATAAAGTTTTCGTTTATCTTTATTGGATGTTTGTTTGGGAATGGGTTTACGGGTTCATGGTGAAAGTATTAACTTAGATGAGGTTTGTGTGGAGAGTGACTGTAAGAAATTATTGAATAAAGAAAGTGTTGATGTTCACATGTTATATGATTTTCTAGCAAGATGTAAGAACAAGGTTACCTTGGAGGATTATTGTAGGCTATATATCGGAGTTCCTTTGTCCAAGTCGCAAGGGAACAATTTTCCCCATTTTATTTACCATTGTGGATGACCTTATTAGTCTTGGGAAATACAATTGGGGTGGACTTGTTTATGAAAAATTAGTTGGGAGCATATGCAATGCGTCAATGTTCTTAAAGGAGAAAGGAAAGAAGAGACACTTCCATATTCTTGGTTGTGTGTACTTGTTACAGGTAATTCATAATGAATTGGTTTGAATTCAAATTTGTTTTGTTTGAAATAGGAAGAAATGTATTAAGTTAATTTATTTTTGTTGAGATGTTTTAGTTATGGTCTTTTGAGCACTTCTTGATTCCAAAATGTAATATTAGAAAATCAAGCACAATGTTCCCCCGAGTATTGCAATGGATGGATATGAAAGTGGTTGAGGACAAAATAACTACTGCTTTGAATAAAGACAAGGTATGAAAGTGGATTTTGTATGAGTAGTTTGTTGTAGTTATTGATTTTAATTTTTTGAAGTCATATTTTGGTGTAATGTTTCAGGTTGTCATGGATGTTGGTGTATCAAACTTTGAGTTTTCTCATCCTTTTGTGAAGGAAGCTTTTGATAAATATGGTACAAGATTTATGGATGAAAAAGAAGACGAGGAACATTTAAGCATAGAAATAGATAAACAAGAAGTAGAGATCTTGGAACTATGGAAGGCAATGATAGATTTTAAAGCAATAATGAATGATACATGGAATAACAATTTCAAATAGGAGGTTCCAAATAGAACCACATAAATATGGGGGACAGGAAGACTTTGATAAATATGGGCAGCAGAAGAAGTTTGAACTTGTTGAAAGTACTCCTCAACAACAACAAGGCCAAGAGGTTGGTGGGCACCTTGACAGGGAGGAAGCTGAAAGCAGTAATTTGTACCATCGATTGAAGGAAGAACCCAAGAAGCATTTCAAGAATATAACGGTACGAACTCCTTTTATGACTTACACGAGGAGGAAGTGAGTTACCTAGAAGTTGTTGCATCTTTTTAGTGATGTTAGAATTTAATTTCATTTTATGTAAACAGTGCAATACATTTCTGCTTTCCTTTTTTTATTTAAGTTGTGGATTAATTATGAAGTTATAAAAGTGAGGTTTGGAACACCAATTTTGTTATTATTGTTCATTGGTTAATTGACCTTACTATTTGCCTGTTATTTTTGTATTTTATTGAAGTAAGTTGAATGGATCAGAATGATTTAGTTTGATTCCCGTTTTACATTAAAGTGTGCATCTTATAAATGGCGCCTAGGTTAAAGGGTTTAATTAAGCAAATAAAGATTCACAATGAGAAATGTTAAACTCTACTGTTGTTTATTTGCTAAGCCATGGGTTCATAAGTGCTAAGCAATGAGTTAAGTGGTGCTAACCCATGTCAAATGTTTTGTATAGAACCTCTGGCATATTTCACTTTGTTTAGAATATAGAAAAAGTTTATAATATAGCAAATAAGTGAAGTATTTGCATGTAGTCATAATTTGTTCAAGAATAATTGATTTTGTGTTATGTACTAATAAATTCCAGTGCATAGTTGATGTGTTAACTTGTGCCTTCATAAGTGCTAAGCACTAGTACTTCGTTTTCACTTATGTTGAGTTTGGGAGGAGGCCTTAAATATTCTTGGTACTCCATCGTGGAATATAGTAAAGTCATATATACCCATGCATATGTCTGTCTTCATTCGATCTGTAAGTGCAAAGCAATGACATAACTACTGCTAACCCAAGTTAATTATTTTTAACAAAACCTTTTCCCTTGTTAATTTTGTTTATAAAATATACTTTCAAGAGTCTGCTTAATGCTATGAAGAATATTAATAATTTTATAAGTTTGTGACCTTACTGCAAGTAGTCATTATTTCTGGTGGAAATACTAATTTTGTCATATATATATATATATATATATATATATATATATATATATATATATATATATATATATATATATATATATATATATATATATATATACTCTTAAATTGCAGTGAACACATTACTCGCTAAGCCGTAGCTGCATAAGTGCGAATTTGTATGACTTATTTTTCATTCATATCCATATTCGAGTTAACAAAATTAAGGACAAAAAAATAACCTTTTGCATTTTATTTTAAATTCTTTGACGTTGCAATGGTGAAATAAGAATTTTTTTCTCTTACCAAGATGGACTTACATTTTATTTAGCATTGTTTTGTGGTTGAGAATTAATTGCGAACCTATGCATAAGTAAGCGCTAAGCTGGTTTACAATTTGTTTTGGTAATGTTAACTTAAATATAACAACTTTGTGTAATTTGTTCACTGTAACCTTAAACATTAGTATACGTCACATATAGCACCATAAAATGTCATCAAATCATTTATCCAAAATATACAAATGAAATGAAATGCAGACAGGATAATATCTGCAAACCTATCACAAAATAAGTTCTAACCTACGTTGACAATAATGTTTGGCCTTAACATCTGATAAAAAAAGATTTACATAATAGCAGAAGTGCACAATCAACCTTCATCCACCATGTCATCATCAAAAAGATACAACAGCTCCAAAAGTATTCTTTGTGTATGTCATAGTGTCCAAAAAGATAATACAAAAGAAGCCTCCAAATCATGTCACTGATTTCTGCAAGGAAAATTTATAGTGATGACATATGTGGATTGGTTTGGCTCTTAATAAATGACAACAGAGTCATAAAGTACCTAATGAAGTCTTCATTTGCAGACATTTGTGTATCCATATTGTTCTATAATGACGCTAGCAAAGGCATAAAACATATGCAAGGTGTAGGTGAGAAGAGGTTATGTGAATTATTCTGGTAGTGCCTACCTGAACTGTGGGTGCTACAGTTTGCATGTTAAGGCTGATCTCCTGAAAATTTAACTTCATAAATGGGAGATATGAAGTTATTTGAAGATAATCCATTGAAATATAAGTAAAATGTGGATGAATCACTTACGACATGATCCCTTGTGGATTTATTTGATGCTGCTCTGCATTTCCGTTTCTTGGAAACCTTTTCCACTATTGATATAAGCCTATTTGTTCGGGGTCGACCCTTCCTCTTAACGTGTAAAGGGCTTCTTACCATGTTGTCCGCAGTGGGCATTGCATCTTGGGTTAATTTTTCCTTAACCTGGTGTGAAGGGAACTTACTATATTGAATATAGGGAAGTCAAGACTTGCAGAGATGAAGTCAAGTTGGGTTAACACAGACTTTGTCCCTTTCTTAGATTGACATGCAAGTTCTACAATTTCATAAAATCTCTTACACATTAAGTCATACCTTTCCACATAGGGCTCGTCATTATTATTTTTCTATGATGCTTTTATATAAGTGTGTCATCGTCGAATGTGTTTTCTCCACCTCTTCAAAACGTACTTAGGTGATAAACTTTTAACTTCCTCTTGTGTAAGAACAACAAAGTAGTGTCGGCATATAATACCTCTAAATTCAAATAAAAGACAAGTACACTGAATGTCTAGAGTGACTTTATCAAAAACACCTTGATGCATTTTGTCAGCACTTTCCCCATTACGTATGCACTCCTTTTTAGCCATGTACTTTGAATAGATGTCATTGCATTCGCAAGTCTTGATATTGCAATTAATCTTACTCCTTAGCTTTGCTGAACTTCAGAAAGCTTTGCATGGGTGTATTCTTCTTGGAACTACCTTTCAATAAATGACTGAGTGGCACAAGGTAGGGTGGTATTTAAGGAACCAAAGTCGACTTCAATTTCCTTCTCAGCCTTGGACCGCAGAGCATTGTCATATTGGACGACAAATTGTTTGAGTGTTATGATAGAATTTATGAAACCATCGAAGAAGACATTCATACCCTCACTTCTCTGAGTGGTGGACATACCAACCCAAAATTGTGACTTCAAATAACAAGGAACCCATATACTTTTTTCCTCGTAAAGCGTTGAAAGTCATTTGTTATGTTGTAAGACAAACTTGGATATGAAGTGTTCCCAACCTACCTCAAAATCAATAGTGGAGGTGAACTTGTAAACCAATTGTTTCAAACCATGCTTTATGGTTTTGTAGGTTGTCAATCCACCTAATTTCTCTAGGACTTTCTTTGGGAAATACAACAGCAATAGCATTTTTCATTGCTTTGCATTAGTCAGTTATGATATCATCTGGTGCCTTGTTCCCCATGCACCTCAACCAACATTGAAAGAATCATGTTAAAGTTTATGTATCTTTTGAAAACAATAGTCCATAACCCAACATAATTGATTGCCCATGATGGTTAACACCAACAAAGGGTGCAAAGGGCATGTCGTATTTGTTGGTTAGATGTGTAGTATCGAATGAGAAAACATCACCAAAATCCACTGAGGCAACTCTACTCCTTACATCTGCCCAAAAAAGATTAATGATTCTATTTTCTACATTAATGTTAATTTCATAATAGAAGTAATTATTCAACTCTCTCATTCTTGAGAAATGTTGCATCAAAGTTTGGCCATCTCCCTCCTTGCCAAAAGCATGTCTTTGTTGCCTGAGTAGTTCCTTGCGTCTCGCTCGACGAAATCTAAGTTCTCAAAACCTTCTGCATGGCCTACCAAGGACCTAAAAGTCTTGTTCAAACGTACCTCTAGTAGTAACCTTCATCTTTCATTTCCTAATCCCAACCCTTTGCATCTCTCTCTTGGATTCCTCTTCTCACCCTATTCTCTCCCACGCCGCATGTCTCCTAAAACCCTCGTCTAGGTTTTGTAGATTTTAAAAGAAAACCCTACATTGTTTTCTTTAGTTTTTATACATGCGTTTTTAAATAATATTCAGTCGTTTTTATTTTATGGCAGCAACAAAATTTGAAAAAGAAAACGAAACAGAAGATTGCATGTTGCAGCAATCGTAAAAAATATATGTGCAACAACCGTATATATGACAGCAATGTGTGGAACCCAAAAAGAAAGAGCTAGTGACTTTAGCAAGAAACTAAAATTCCATTCTGAAAACCCCTACACCATTGCACCAACGTGAATGAGTAGAGAGAAACTAAATTGCAAAAGTTTCGTGGGTCCCACAATTAAAGAAGAAAGAGAATAATCCATATACTTAAGAAATAAAACTAACAATACACACTCCAACCACCAGGCCAATTATTGTCTCATGTTACAATATGCACCACCTAATTATATACACATATTCGCAACATTAAATATAATATTTAAATTTAAAATAAATAAAAAAATAGCTTACATCACTTAAATAATTGTTATAAATACAATAATAACTCAAATCACTCAAATAATAATTCTTTCATATTTCATAATTTAATAACCTAATTAAATTAAATAAATCAACAATCTTAATCAAGTCATTAATTTTTCCCATGTGTTTCCCTTTAGTCTAATTTTTCCCGGGTCTTACATTTACCATAATGCTTTTTGACAAATTGCCCTTTGTGTCCTGTGTTGTGAATGAGTGTAAGCCAAATGGGTTGGATGATCTACTTAGGACTATTAAGGTTGTTGATGTTATCTTATGTTGTTAATGTCCTCAATTTGTCCCCAAATAACATGTTAAATACAAATTATAATGCTCGTGAACTTTTATATCAGGACTAAAAACATATTGGCCAAGTCAGCGTCCACAAAAAAGAAGTTTTACATCCCGAATGTGGTCCACTAATTGGTATTGGGACTGTCATATTACTGAAATAAGTGGTCATATTCGAGCCTAAGCCAAATAAGTTGTACATAAACAACACACTAAGGAATATTGTTATGGTTTGATATTTATTAATTTATTCATTATTTTGCATCATCTCAAAAAAACATTTAATTATGTTATCTTGAAATGCATAGGTCTTCAACCATGACATCAGTACTACAAAAATTGAAGAGGTAGCAACTTCACATACTATGGATGAACAAAAAGAACAACCCCAAGATTGTATTCAGGCCAATTTGAACCCCAATGAACAATGACATGTAGACAATGATGTACACATTAATGTTCAAACAAATCTGAAACGAATGTGGATCCAAATGCGGAGCACTTGACGTACATCAGCATTGATGACAAGATTAAAAGTTTGGTTGATCCATTCGAGAAATTCAAGCACACTCAGGTAGGGCAATCATCAAAGTCACAACCATAGGGGTAATATAAATATTACCCATTATATATTATGCTTTTGGATGTGCAACTAAATTGAATGTTAAGTTTAGTTTTTTAGGTCATATGTGAACTTTTGCAAAACATTAAGTGCATTTTATTTTTTAACTTGTGTTCAATGTATGTCATCGCTGGCCCGTAATTTAGTTATGTCATTCGTAATTCGGTAGTTGTGCAAACCATATAACATGGATTCATAGATAGGTACTAATTTCTTTGCACTTAAATATGTGATGAATAAATGAAGCAGACATGTTAAACTCACAAGACTTAAGGGCTATTTATAAAGAAAGTGAAGCAGGGGAATGCAAATTCGCACTTACCAACCCACTACTTCGCACATAAACTGCAAAACTTTAAATTATCAACATATAAGGTACAATATACAAATTCATCAAAATATACCCTTACTACTTCCTTTAAGGTGACTTAATTAATAAAGTGTATAATTTTTTTATGCCACAAAGGGGAGTGTTCAAAGGGATACTTATAAAGAAAGTTAAACAGGGGAAAGGTTTTGTTCAAATCATTTAACGCAAGTTAGGAGAAACGAAGTCATTGCTTTGCACTTAAATGTGGGATGAGGAGTAACACTACCACTACTTTAAATAGGTTCAGCTTATTCCAACTCAGTTCAAGCATGAAGGACACATGTTAAATTCTCAAAAATTAAGGGCTACTACCCACATCACGTTGAGGGAAAGCAAAGTCATGCAGATTTGCACTTACCAACCCACTGCTTTGCACTTAAATTGCAAACTTTAAATTATCAATATAAAAGTGATGCCCATAATTTACAAAACTAAACCATAGTTTAATAGTTATTCGCTCCTGGGTTTGAACAAAAATTGGAAACAGTTAAACATCCATAAAAAACGGCTAATATTTAATTTGCAGTGTCCAAGTTCGACAAACAGTAATCAGTGCATTACATAACTACTATCTCCAATCTAATTCAATTACATGGCCTATCATATAATTCATGAACTTAAAAAATAAAAAAATAGCATGTCATTTACAACATCTCATGTTTTAAATTAATCAATCTAGTTTTGGGAATACAAAGGTGTTGTACTGAATTGCGTAAAGAACATTGTCCCGATAAATATTTTCTGGATCCAGCACCCAATCACAGATGTAGTATTGTCTAAACTATTGCAGGTTCTCCTGTAATCATAAATAAACATCTTACTACATTGAACTTTACTTATGACATGAATACATCAAATTATTAGTTTCCTCTTTGCAAAATGAACTTACCCCAGTATAAGTAGGCATACATTGACCATTGTACTTTTTGTCAGGTTCTCAATGCTCCACATATTTAAGTACCATAATATCATCGTCAAACTTGTACATGAAAACCAAATTTAATGAAATGAAGAATCACATTAGTCATCATGTCTGACATGCCTCAATGCTTTCAATTGACACAGACAAAAACTTACAACTTAGGTTGTTATGGTAGGTCTTCAATGATTAATTCGAAACTTGGTTTCTCTTTTGGTGGGGGAGACATCAGCATAAAAAACAAATGCTCCAAATTATGGACCTTGAAACAAAAAAAGTAACATGTCATATTAATTTATAACCAAAACAAATTAAAAATCAATTCTACATACTGAAGAACATCACACTACTTCCAATATGGTTATCAATTTGTTATCTCCTATGACACTTCGGTCCCAAGGAGTCAATAACGTACAATTTTCTTGCTTCCCAATGAAGGGCATAACACCACCAATGGTTATCATGAAGCACAGGTGCCATTAGCTGAAAAAAGTTAAGGAACTTAGAGTAAAATAAATGAAACACACAAGTTGACTATAGCCACAACAGACAACATTGAGAATACTAACAAATATTGTTGTGAACACATCATCTATAAAAAAAAGTCGACTTGCAAAGAATTCATTGTAGTTTGGTAAAGACCAAACGCGTCTATTTACCTTCCACTCTGCACAATCACGGATGACCTTATCCTACATAAAATATGAATACAATTAACTTTGGGAAACAAATTAAAATTGTTTATAAATAAAGTAGTACGTGTATCGTGTAAGTTCGACTAAAAATGACTCTATTGATGCTCCCCTTCTGGCATTTTTCCTTGTACATAAAATGGATAGCTGCAAAGAAAATGGACTACATACACAGACAAGCACAAAGTAGTCAGCAAGTAACATGTCATGTTAAATTTACTTAAGTCACCAACCTTACCATGTTGTTAATCCATTCACGATGCGCGAAGTTTCTCGTTTCACTACTGGTCAATATCTAGTCATTTATCTCAACAAATATACATATGTCATGTAAAAAAGTTGATATTATAGTCATCAAAATAACACCAACAATAACGGAAAAAAATAAATTCCCCTTACCTTTTCGCTTTTGAAGTTATAACTTGGTACAAAAATAACTTCTCCACGTAAGGATCAAGTACTTAAGTAGGAGGAGTATTTGGTTTGACGTAAGGAACAATGGCTAGGCGATCAGAGTTGTCATCACCTACTTCACTGTCCATTAGCTTTTCTTCCTTCAACATGGCATCTGTCACTTTAGAAAGGGATGCATAGGCTTTTTCATGACAGATATGCACCAAAATTCATACGTCTTACAACCTTCTAACTAAAATAAAAAATTTTAAATTATCAGACATGTCCATTAGATGTGTTGTCACCTTCTAAATCACCTAACTGTTGAGAAACAAAGGCTAGCGCCTCAACAATTATCAATGAAACACTTAAATTCGCATCATCACCGGCCTTGTGCTCTTTCTCAATTTCTTCTTCTTTAGTGCTTTGGGCAACTTTACAAGTAATTCAAGGGCTGCTTCAACAAATCTGCTTCAATAGATCCGCCACCTTCACCACTGATGCTAGTTCCAATAGTAATGGTAGGCCCACCACTGATTGCACCTGCAACAATGATTAGGCTCCAACACTTGTTGTCCGTGGACCACCAATTGTCTCCTCAATGCGAAAATTTGGTGCTTCAGAACTTTCATCACCTTCAGCACTTTTACATGTAGCTGCTACGCCAATGTCAGCAGAATGCAATGCTGACGCTCCACCAATTTCAACAGCTTCAACAATTGCATTCGTTGTAGTAGGTAAGATCTGCTCACTATCAATTGGCACTAATGCACCAATGTTTCGGGGTTTTGCACCAGTAGTGTTGTAAGCCCTCCTAAGCATTAACATATGAACCATTATCTCTTCCACCACTGACCTCAACTACATCAGAAGCAGCACTATGGTCCTCATCAAATTCTTCTACTTCAGCCCTGCTGTAAAAATTTGTTTTCTTCCTTTCCTATTCTCCTTTCAATTCCAGGAGCAATTTGGCATTAGCATTCAACTTGTCCAACAATTTTGTTTTCTTTTTTTTTCCACTAGGTGTGCCTCATCAACCAAGATAGGAAGATTCATTTCCTCCTGGCTTAATATCCAATCCATTTGAACCTACACCAACACAAAGTTTGATTCCAAATCCCAAGTCAGATTTCTCAGGAAAAAACAAAAAAAAAAACTTGTTCATATCATATATCATGGATTCGCAATTACAAACACAGAGTGATGAAGGATTATCTTGTTCTTTTTTAAGATTATTGAATATGGTGTGAGTTCATTAAGAAAGCTAAGTGAAATCCCCACTAGACATTAAGATAGCAAGTTATCTAGATGTGAAGGTTCCTTTCTGAAAGCTCAAGAGAAGAAGATGATGGATTGATTCAAAACAAAAAGGAAATGGAAAGCGCATAAACTATAGAAAACCAAAAACAATTAAAGGAAGAAGAAAACATAAAATGGAAAGGAAAGAAATGGTAAAAATGTGAGAAGCACGCCACTACAAGGCTAGGCTAGAAGCCATGACAACCTTGAAGATGAGTGGATGTGTGCCGCCACTTGCTATGCAAGATAAAGCTTAAAAGTATTCACTCCCAAGGAAGAAAACTCTCACAAATGGTTGAGACACAAGAGTGTTTTTACTTCAAAATGTTCAACCCTTTTACATGTCTAGGAGCACCCCTTATATAGAAGAACTTAGGGGCCTCTAAGCAAATAAAAGATACATAAGGATGTCTCTACAAAAACTTAGGTGTCTGGTGGTTTTCCAGGTCTGCAAGAGGGTTCTTGCTGTGTTGGTGTGATTCTTGTGTGATTCAAGAGTCTTTTGTGGTGTTTTTACATATTTTGGAAGTGTAAGGGTGGATACTTTGTAAAACTTTTGAAATAGTGCAAAGTCAAGCTAAGGTTGCCTTGACAAACTGGATGTAGCTCAGGTTTGAGTGAACCAGTATAAAAATCTCGTGGTGTCCTTTCTCTCTTGCATTTTTATTTTAAAGTTTCAAGAACTTGTGCTTTAATCATGTTTTTCATGTTCTTGCATGTTTTCATGGCATCTGCAGCATTGAGCGTGTTTGTATGATCATTTGGAACTGATCTTGATCATTCTTGAGCATTATTTATGGTTTAAAATTCAAATTCGCATTTCTGCATTTTTCCCAGTATTTCAGTCGACTGTTTTTCAGTTTCAATTGATTGATTATACCAGAACATAATCTGTTTAGTAAAATCAATATGTTAACTCTGTTTTTGATCGATTGAAAGTGTATAGTTTAATACTGTTTGCATCCTAACTTGGTGATCTATTTGATTCAATTAAAGGTGGTTTTTAGCTTGCAAAGATAGCCTAAATTTTTAACTAGCCAATTCAACCCCCCCTTCTTGGCTTTTCAACCATTTCAAAACTAACATCCACTTCCTCGCACAAGTCACTATCAAAAACAACATCATTGCCCGATGCACTTAACCCCAAACATATAGTCAAATCTGAACAACTTAACTTAACCAACTGCTACCTAACTTATATGAATTTCCCCATTAGGAACCCATCGACTCAGGACCTCTCTTAGCAACGCACAAACAATTCAACTTATAATAACCACAAATGTCAACAATATCACAAATATACCAAATTTAATGCATAAATTCATTCATTATTTAACTTACCTCTTTCTTATCAGAAGCTTTAACATCACTCACAGATGCTTTCTTTCTACTCTCAATTGTCTTTCCTTTATTCACATCCTTCTTCAATTTTTCTTGTGAAGAATTTCTTTTTCATTTCCCAACCATTTCGCTTTCAAGAAAAACCAAATTAGTAACATATACCTTCCACCCAAAACCAAAATGCAGTCACCAAGCAAACAACAACCACAACAGGTAACCTCATTTCTTTCTTCGGTACAAAAAACAAAAAACTGCAATATGGAATTAAAATCAACCCTAAACGAAAAAAAAATTCCTTTCACTGACCAAAATCTAAGTAAAAAACAACCCATGAAGACAACCAAAGATACAACTTTCGAATGTTTTACTTACCTCCCAACAACTTCTCGAATACCAAAACGAAATGCAACTCCTGAAATATCCACACCACTAACTACAGTACTGGAAAAATGCCTCCTTTCGACCAAGATTCAGAAGAAGAACTACCCACGAAGAACTTCCACCACTCCGTAAACCCACACCTTCTCCACCAACTACAACGTGGGCAAAAAGCACACTAAACGGGGAATGAAAGAAAATAATGGGCTTTCAGCTTAGACGAAATGAATGAGCTTGAGGGGAAGATGAACAACTTCAGTGGAAGCGGAAGACAAAGCAATGGTAACAACTTTCCCACTTGATTAGTTCTGCAACACACACTAACAACTTTCACACACAATAACTCCCTTTCTCTCGCGCTTCTTTCAAAAGCATGACCGACGTGGCAATTGTGCAAAAAAAATTAAAATTAAGAAAACCTTACCACGTCAAGTAGTAAGAGAAGTTGTCAAATTTTGGTTGTTACTATATCATTTTTCTTTGATGAAAGGATCTCTTGTGGAATTCCGAAATCCACTTTTTGGATTAAATTACGAAGCTTTAAATTGGATTATATTGGGTTTTCGAAAATAAAATGATAGAGTTATATTGTATCATAGAATAAAATACGTGAATTGGTGGGTGCATAAAATGGAATGTTAGGATTATATTATCTTTTAGATATGCTTATAATATATTATAGCATTAATATATGAAACGGGTGTGGAGAAACATATATTATATAGTAAATTGAAAATTAGTAACTTTGTTACTTGTGAAAGTCGTATGAAAACTTTTACATATAGTATACGGTGCTTAATGTATAAATTGAAAGTATTATACTCAATGAGATTATACTAAATAAATATTAATATTTTATTGGGATAAAAGTTTATTACATAGTATTGATATATCAGATGTAATTATAAGAGATAAAGATTTTATAATATATATATATATATATATATATATATATATATATATTTATTTATTTATTTATTTATTCTTTTATTTATTTATTCTTTGGGTAACTAAAAGATTGTTGTTCTTTTGGAAACATATTTCCAGTTTCAAAATCTTTAACATATTTTAATGTTTTCAGTTTAGTAATAGGCAGTTAATCATTATTTATTTGGTTTTAGAATTATCATAAAAATTCATTTATGCTTTTATTCTTGAGTGGTTGTTTTAAATGAAAGCAGATGACTTTGGTCGGGTGATAAAGTGCTTAAACATTATTATTATTATTTAAACATTAAATTTATTTAATATGTTTATTTTATTATGTACAACAGAAATAGTTAAACTCATATGTCGGCTTAATCTTAGTTTTTCGATTTTATTTAGGATTATTACATATGGAATTTTTTTTATTTAATTTTTGAATATTAGTGTTCTTGCAGAGAATAAATAAGATATGTCAGACACAAGCGTTACCTTACTCTGGTCCGCAATCTCCTCAGTACACTTCCTCCCGGTCGGTACATCACTACAAGAAAAAATATTTTTAACGGATGTTTATTTTTACATTATCCAAGGTTAAAATCTCTACTAAGTTCTTTACCCAGGGTTTCGATTTTTCCCGCTAAACCATCCCTGGAGAATGTGTTAGCCGGGATTTTTACGAACCCAAGGAAGCACCAATCAATAACGGAGGTTTTTTATCCTCTTGTATTTAACATAGGTTTTAAAACCTCAGTTAAGTTTTGTGGGTTTAAAACCCCCGGTTAATTACCATGAATTTTGAAACCTTCGTAAAATATCGTGGATTTTGAAACCTCCATAAAATACTATGGATTTTAGAACCTCCATAAAATAACATAGGTTTCAGAACCCCCCATAAAATACCATGGGTTTCAAAACCCCCTAAAATACCTTGGGCTTCAAAACCCCTGTAAAATACTATAGGTTTCAAAACCTCCATAAAGTACCATAGATTTTTAAATTATTATTATTATAGTTTTTTACTCATTTATCATTTATGTATTCATATATATTTTTTCAATCACAATTATTTACATTTATTCTATTTTTTAAATCTATATTTAATGAAATTATACATAAATAGATATAAACTCATCAAATTGATAAATTATTTATAGATGACTAAATGTATATCAAAGTATAACAAATATAATAATTCAAATTCAAATTCAAGTACAATATTAGTCAGCAAAAACTATCATGAAGTACTGTAATGGTTCTCAAAACATAAAATGATTCAATTAACTTCCACATTATATTATATTCTTCAACTATCACATATGATTTTCCTCATGTCCAGAACTTGTTGTATTAGTTGGCACACTTCCTTGATCAGAAACCTACAGTATAAATGTGAATCATAATTACAAATGTAAACTCTGAAAAATAAAAGAAGTTATACAGTCTTAAACATTACCAGTGCAGGATTGAACATAGTCAACTCAGGAGGCAATTGACCTTGATAATTTTGAAAAAAGAAGTTCATGATTGCATCAAGTCTTTTGTCACGTTCTTCATTTCGTTTATTTTGTTCATCCAATTGTGACTTTAATGCAGTGACCTATATTAGAACACAATCTATTATTAAAATCGTAAAAAACACATAAACATTATAAAACACCCAATCTATCAACAAAAAATATATTACATTTCTTACTCCTACTTATAGAAAACAATCCAAAGCAACACAACAACATTAATAGTGTCCAATAATATTCAACTTTTACAGCACAGCCAAATCTCAGGACACCAAAAGATCAAATGCAACATATCAAATGTCAAGCCATTCATTCATGCACAAGAATATCCATTACACTATTGATTAGATTTAAGAGATAAAATGTGATTACCACTGAAGGCAGAGGACATCTTGGTTGTCCTTTGAATCACCCGTGAAATGCATTGACTTCAAATGAAACAATTACATGCAGATGGTGCTCTCCCGCATGCACCCTTAGGATTCTGATTCAATAAAAGGATACATGTCAAAATCATAGCAATACTCAAGGATTTTCTTATGCACTTTTTAACACCCAAATTCCAAAGAATCTAGAATCATCCATTCAAAACCAATTATCCAAAGACAGTAAACAAATAATCCATAGATTTCCGACGTTGATTTCAGAATCCAAAAGCTGAACAACTATTATTTTATTGTTGTGGTTTAATTCAAGGCCCACACAAGCTTTTGAGATTGGTTTACAATGACAAGGTTTCATTTCTTGCCTATATTAGGATATCTTATCACAATTAAAAAAAATAGTTAATATTTATAAAAATATAAAATTAACATATCAACGGATTGTGTCTGTATAGTTATACAATAAACCCAACATAAGTTACAAGACTTTTATCTTAAATTCTTAAGTTATATATAATAAAAGGGGGCAACTGAATTAAAGGACTTTGCTATAAACAATAGTATGACATGACAAATTATATTAACCATCCTTCAACACTTTATGGTTTCTTTTAACCATTTAGAAATATCCTTTTCACCTTTAATTGTATAAAAGTCAAGATCACCATCAAAAATACATATTGAAAAGATAATAGCAATAAAAGTGAAATATGAGTCTAGAAGCAAAGCTCTGTAATGGAATATCAATAAGCCACTAAAACAAGATTATTGACTTCATCACTAACCAAATCTTTTTCTTTGATATTTTTAGTTTTCATCATGGATTTTAACTTCCTTTAATTGTTTTAAACTTGCATGAGTAGTGTCAAAATAGGATTTCTACGTTTAGCACTAGTAATCTTTGATTTTATGTTGTTTTGGTGGTCTGTTATAGACTTTATTAATAGGATTTTTAGTTAAAGTGCATGTTTTAGAAATTGAGTTTTCCATTTTTTTACTATTTTGGATTTGTTAGGTAAATACTTTAATTTTATGGCACAAAGAAGTAGATTTAGTTGTTTTAATAGCTTGTTCATATTAGGATTCTAGAGTTAGACAAATTTTAGTGCATAGGTTAATTTTTGAAATCTGCATAATTTTCATTAGTTTTTTTTTATTCTAGTCTCTTTTTGTTGTTTAAAACTTGTAGGAATTAGTTTAGTTGGTTTTTAATGGCTACTTTTAGGATTAGCAAATTTCATGTCCTATTTTTACTAGTTTTAGCTTGTTTTAAACTTGCATGAGTAGTGTCAAAATAGGATTTCTACGTTTAGCACTAGTAATCTTTGATTTTATGTTGTTTTGGTGGTCTGTTATAGACTTTATTAATAGGATTTTTAGTTAAAGTGCATGTTTTAGAAATTGAGTTTTCCATTTTTTTACTATTTTGGATTTGTTAGGTAAATACTTTAATTTTATGGCACAAAGAAGTAGATTTAGTTGTTTTAATAGCTTGTTCATATTAGGATTCTAGAGTTAGACAAATTTTAGTGCATAGGTTAATTTTTGAAATCTGCATAATTTTCATTAGTTTTTTTTTATTCTAGTCTCTTTTTGTTGTTTAAAACTTGTAGGAATTAGTTTAGTTGGTTTTTAATGGCTACTTTTAGGATTAGCAAATTTCATGTCCTATTTTTACTAGTTTTAGCTTGTTTTAAACTTGCATGAGTAGTGTCAAAATAGGATTTCTACGTTTAGCACTAGTAATCTTTGATTTTATGTTGTTTTGGTGGTCTGTTATAGACTTTATTAATAGGATTTTTAGTTAAAGTGCATGTTTTAGAAATTGAGTTTTCCATTTTTTTACTATTTTGGATTTGTTAGGTAAATACTTTAATTTTATGGCACAAAGAAGTAGATTTAGTTGTTTTAATAGCTTGTTCATATTAGGATTCTAGAGTTAGACAAATTTTAGTGCATAGGTTAATTTTTGAAATCTGCATAATTTTCATTAGTTTTTTTTTATTCTAGTCTCTTTTTGTTGTTTAAAACTTGTAGGAATTAGTTTAGTTGGTTTTTAATGGCTACTTTTAGGATTAGCAAATTTCATGTCCTATTTTTACTAGTTTTAGCTTGTTTTAAACTTGCATGAGTAGTGTCAAAATAGGATTTCTACGTTTAGCACTAGTAATCTTTGATTTTATGTTGTTTTGGTGGTCTGTTATAGACTTTATTAATAGGATTTTTAGTTAAAGTGCATGTTTTAGAAATTGAGTTTTCCATTTTTTTACTATTTTGGATTTGTTAGGTAAATACTTTAATTTTATGGCACAAAGAAGTAGATTTAGTTGTTTTAATAGCTTGTTCATATTAGGATTCTAGAGTTAGACAAATTTTAGTGCATAGGTTAATTTTTGAAATCTGCATAATTTTCATTAGTTTTTTTTTTTTATTCTAGTCTCTTTTTGTTGTTTAAAACTTGTAGGAATTAGTTTAGTTGGTTTTTAATGGCTACTTTTAGGATTAGCAAATTTCATGTCCTGTTTTAGTAGTTTTAGCTTGTTTTCTAGGTTTACATAGTGATATAACATTTCTAGGTTTAAAACATGACCTTGCATTTTGTATAGCTAGTCCAAATGGAAAGAGAGAAGCATGCTCACTTTTCTGTTTCTTGCACTTCTCTTCTTCGTTGGAACAACATAGATCATTCCCTATTTCCATGAATCACACTCCATTGCACAATCTGCACACACATATTTTAGCATATCACATTTAGGTTTCAGCAGGAATGAGATCATGGCAAGCGTCACAATATATTATGTGAACCAAAAAGAAAGCCAAGAACCTTAGGGGTTATGCAATGCTCAATCATTGAGTTTCTCTTAAAAAATGTTTAACTATGTCATATACCGATAAGCCAAATGAAATTGTGTGTGGCACTTACCTCTTATCATAGCTTTTAGAAGGAAATATAGTATAATCTACTCTTTTAGGATCCATATTTTTCAATGTCTGTAAATGATTTCATTGTTAATCAATAACAAATAGTTATGAACAATAAATTTGTTCATTTTTAAAACCGCAGTGCTTGAAAAGCATAGGTGTTGGTAGCACCTATTATATTCCAAAAAACCATGTTTTCTTTTTCTTTCCATCATTTGTCTCCCTTCTCGAAAGCCAAAAAGAATTGACTGATTCTAAACACAGCAGATGCTGATGGAGAACTAATAATATACTTCAAAATATGTAGACATTTATCCATTTCAATATTGATTTTGCAAAACATTTTAACATTGTCTTTCCCTTCACCTTGTTTTCATTCAAACTTCATCCATCATCATGTTACCAATGCAGGAAACATTATACCTGGAAAGCATAGAGGAAAGGGAAAGTGGAGCCACGCCTCCAATAATACAGACAATGAGAGCAACATCAGTATTTTGGGTGAAAAAAATAGATAAATTGTGAAGAGATTGAAAAAAATGAGAAAATTGTCGTTTCTGATTTACTCCACCACCAATTGTTCGATTGTCAATAATCTGTGTAGGAAAATGATGTTGTAAGATGATAGAAACAAAATATAGAAATATATAAGTCAAACTACAAACTGAACCTAGTAATATTAAAAACCATCTATTCCATACAATGATGTTTAACACATACCATCATGTTTCTTCTTCAAACTCCTAGCAAAATAGCAAGCATACAATCACAAAAGAAACTCCAATTGCCCCTCCTAATATTATAGCCATTATCTTCCCTACATTGTGAAGATATCAGATGCAAACATGGTTGAGTAAACAGGGCATTGGACTGTCCATAAACCAAGGAAATCAAATAGGTGCAATAATACTCTATCAGCTTATGCAGTTATAGCAGTGAGAGCATAATTTAGGAAAACTCGAAAATTTCAATGGATGCTATATTCATATAAGGATTACCTTGTACCAAGTCAAGGGTTGATTTATAGGTAAATCAGATTGTGAATTGCATTGTCCAGAACTTCCACTTGATGGACCTAAATCTTCATATTTAAGGCCAACCTGAATTTACAAAAATAAAGATGGTGTATTTTGTCTATGCATGACTTCATTAAAGAAAGGAAAATTGAAGTCCAATTTACTAGTTCAGTTGTATCTGTTCAGTTAATTGAACAAAACACAACATGGAAAAGAAAATAACTGGCTAGAGTTAATCTGAGACTAACTTGATATGTCCACTGTTGGAAGGAGAGATCAACTGTGCTTCCATTCTTCAAACCTTTTAATATCACTGGACCAGTGATCCCACCACCCCATGTGTCAAAAAAAGCTCTATAGTTCTGAAGCACGAAAGGTTTGCATTATTTGATGTAATAAGAGAACATGTTTGATGATAAAGTGAAAGGATATGAGGAGGGATTAACAAGCCAATGCATATATAAACCAATATTGCCTCAGCCTTCTATTCTTATATACAACATAAGAAGTAAAGCCAAACATGAAGTCCCATTGTTAAGCTCAGGAGATCAATTATGTTCTTTCCAGTCACTAGTTTGATGGGGATGTCTACTACAACCTTAACTTTGTTATTGTTGCCAGTTCCACTCCCTGAAAAAGTTGTCCATAATGTCACATATAATATTTTGCGATGTAGTGAAATAAAAACATTGTCATCAGATGTCGTTGCTTTTAATTTTATTTTACCAACAAGCTTTCCATTTATGAAAGCATGTAGAGCATGACCAAGGGACTCAATGTGAAGGAAAGTTTGAGAACCTGCATCATCTTCAATACCAATACTGCAGAAAAATATTGAAGTGTTACGTGTTCTAGTGAAAGGCAAGTCTGAAGAAAGACTCCTTAGCCTTAAAGGCATATTGTATACCTTAACGAGTACCACAAATAATCACTTTTATCAGCGGTTGTATTTATTTGCTCCAGTAATCCAAATTTAGAGAATGAATCATCCTTTGAAATGCCAACGGGTTCACTAATCCAACTCCATCCTGAGCCAGAGCCAACTTCTTCCTTTAAGGATTCAGTTGTGAAGCTTGAAATCATAGATGCAGAAATCCTAGAATTCTTTTCAACCAAAATGGTAACAATTATGTAAAATTTGACTACTTGAGAGATAAAAAAAAAAAGAAAACAATATATACACACACGTATACTTTTCAAAAATCAAGATTATCTATACCAAAAATCAAAATTGAACCAAATAATATTGAAAAGAATAGTAACTATA
This sequence comes from Vigna unguiculata, assembly GCF_037176805.1. Classification (NCBI taxonomy): domain Eukaryota; kingdom Viridiplantae; phylum Streptophyta; class Magnoliopsida; order Fabales; family Fabaceae; genus Vigna; species Vigna unguiculata. Next base: position 26,425,457 of record NC_140798.1, on the reverse strand, counting down.
TCAAACAACAGAATAAGAGAAAAATATAATAAACAGAAAATTTTCTCCTAAAGTGTGAGGAGTACCTTCTACCATAAATTATACTTAAAGAACTCTTTCATTTTAATCATAACTACACCTAATAATGGTTAAGGTTTGGGTGGAAAAAATATGAAAAATCAATAGAATAACAAGTTACAACCTATAAATCAAAGTTTGATTGGAAAATACTCCTACCGTTTTACTGAGAAGAAGAAAGACCACACTGCTTCAAGAAAAAAGGAGACCGGAAAAGAGATCAAAATTATATTGATAATTGTATGAAATCTAAAAACGAAAATTGTAAGTGAAATTTGAGAGCGAGAATAAAGAAGCAAACTAAGAAGACGAGAACAACCCTAAAAATTAAAAACTAGAGAGAACAAAGATCAGAAGAAAAGAAGAACAAAAAATGCCAAAAGAGGAAAACATGAAAAAAATTACAAACCACTAAATTGTTGTGCAATAAGTACTCTACGACCAATTTCAATTTTGGTTTGATAAGAAAACATTGTTTGCAACATTGAGCGATAAGAAATCGCATTCCCTCGTCGAAATTCCCAAACCTATTTGAAAGACATTCCAGAAGCAAAGTCACTCGAGTAACCTCACACCTAATAATTAAAATAAAAAAAAATTAACTAATGTAAAATTTGCGACGGGTAAAATAATTGACAGAAACATTCTTATTTTTTAGCGGTTTAATATAAATGCTAAAATTACATCGCTAATAAAAAATAAAGTTTTGTAGTGGTCGCTCTCCTACTTCTCAGCCAGGCCGTTCTCAACGCCGCCACTCGATGCCTATGCCGCGTGAAAGGGCTTACAAAAGTCTATTCAAAATAATTCAAAATATGGATTACAAGCGAGATCAATAGAAATAAGTATCCTATATGAGGAGCCAACACCTGAAAACGAAAATGAAATGGAAACAAAGCATTAATTGAATGAGATGATGATAAACCCTAAGAAAAAAAGAATAGTGTGGCACAAGAAAAATACGAAAGTTGATAGAGGAGATGAGAGAATAGTGAACCACTGTGCCTATAAGAGAGTGAACCACTGATATCAAAATTCAAACCTATGTGTTAGGAGCGAAAGACTGAGAAAAATGATGTTGCCATGAGCAAAGGAGAAAGCAAAATGCGTAAGATTGTTGTTAGGAAGTGCGAAAAGTACTGTGTCGTGGTCGTGTGAAGTAGTTGAAGAAGAAAGATGGACAACGTTTGAAATGTCTTATAATTTGAAAAATGGATCTTTAGTTTGCTGCAAATTAATTTTATTTATTATAAAATTACTTTCATATTTTTTAAAATAAAAATTATCATAAAAATAAAACTCTTTTTCTTTAATTTGATAACAATACTTAATTTAATTATTAAAAAATAAATCATAACAAGTATAATTAATTTACGATAATTTTATATAAAAAAATTTCCGTGAAATAATTGTGGAAGGTTTTTCCTAAAAGAAAATAATCTACATGTATTTTTTTAATAAATAATTTTTAAGGAACATTACATATATTTTCGTAGAAATAAATTGGCAGAAAATATTATAAGTAATAATTGTATATATTTTATGGAGTTTGAACTTGGAGTTTGAAAGAAACCTAGACTATTTTCTAGAGGTTTAAAACTAAATCTTTGTAATTTAGCAAAGATTTCAAAAACCTATACTACTTTTTAGAGGTTTAACACTAAACCTTTGTAATTTAAGGGAGGTTTTAAAAACCTATACTATTTTTTAGAGGTTTAAAGTTAAACCTTTGTAATTTAATGGAGGTTTTGAAAACCTACACTATTTTATAGAGGTTTAACACTAAACCTTTGGAATTTAACGAAGATTTTAAAAACCTCAGTTAAGTTAATCCATTGCTAAAGTTATATTAACATTCGCTAAATAACCCCCGTTAAATGCAATTTTTTTTGTAGTGCATGTCATCTGTGGATATCTCAGTGTGAATTGGTTTGGACCCGAGTGGGGTTACCTGCAGAAGAGATTTTGATGGTCAAGTCAGCAAAATCTCTTAGAAAGTCAAATCTCGTAATTAAGAGAGTAATGAATGTGTACCTTTAATTCATGGGGTCCATGCATATTTATAAATTATTAATTATGTTTGGCCACGTCATGGGCTAGGCCCCTATTTGGGCTGTAGGTGGGCTTAGGCCTTAGCCCAGGTCCCTTAGTTCGATCATCGTGGGCCCTATGGGTCTTTCCAGTAATGTTCTGAATTTATCAAGTTCTTGCTTAGTTTCCTAAAGTTACCGGCCTAGACCGGTTACTCTTTAGCGGCTTAGGCCGGTTGTTCTTTTAGCGGCTTAGGTCAGTTACTTTTATTTGCTTAGCATATATATGGTGATTGTTATTATTTGCGTCCTTGGTGGTTACATAGACGGGTTTTATGGTTATTATTTGGCTAGGTCGGCTAGGTGTGGTACATCATTCCCCCAACCTTTGCCGGTATAGCTATGACGATAAAGGATGATAAGTGTTGGTATGTTTGGCTAGGCCGGCTAGGTGTGGTACACCAGTCCCCTAGCTTTTAAATGTGATGAACAGTGTTAAGGCTAAAAATGTGAAGAGGTTTGTGGCAGGTGAAGGGGTGTTAGAAGTCTAATTCAAAGGGGTTTTGTGCCGTCATATTTTATGCTCATGACCTTTGGTGTGCCTTGTGACGATTGGTATGGGTTGTGACTTTTGGCGGGAAGAAGTTGTGGCATTTCGAATTCATGCTTATAAATGAAGGTGTTGTTGAAAGTGTGCTCATGTTGCTTCATTTGTAAAAAATCTGAGATCAATTACTTTGTGTGCGTTAGATCTGTCTGATATCTTCCTTATCTCCACCGTCATCCTAAAAAGAATAAGGTATGTCTAGTAGTAGTGATAGGGTTTCCTTGTCGAGTTCGAGTAGTGAGAGGTCTGGGGGAGCGGGAGTAGTCAATCAGATAGTAGTGATATGGAGGAATCAGGAAATGTGAGGAGGATCCCCATGGAGAGGATAGTTGAAGTTAGGGAGGATCCACCTGAGGAGTTGGCAGAAAGTAGCTGGCTGGCGAAGACGGGATACGAGTGGGTTGCAGCGGACATGCGAACACAACAGTCGATATTTTGGTGGTCGCGATTGCTGAAGTCGTGGCTAAACTGTACTCCAATCTTTGAGAAAGGTTCTCGAAGGGACATAGTGGTGCCAGAGAGGGTAACTACTGTAGAATGTGTCTGCCATGGCCGAGAAGGAGTTGCTAAGGATTTTTTTTACATGTACATGTGTCATTTCTCACAACTACACATCTGGTTGCCGTTTGATGAATTTACTATGGGAGTGTTACGGCTGTTGAATGTTGCTCCCACTCAATTACATCCAAACAGCTGGGCGTACTTGCAGGCGTTTCGGCTGTTGTGTATGGCTTTGTATTTGCAACCTTCTCCGCAGGCATTCCTCTACTTTTTTGTTACGAGACCGAGAAGTCCAATGATGTGGTTGTCGCTTGTAAGCCGGCTTGGTTTTAACAGATTGGATGCTTTTACCCAATCTTTTAAACACTTTAAAGATGGGTTCTTTAAAGTGGTGATAAAGCAAGTTGGTCGTTCCCATTTTTACACTGCTGACAGTAATACTAAGTTCCCCTTTTTCTGGATCGGCAACCCTTGGAGGTATAAGGTGATGGCGAGAGAGGAGTTGTCGGTGGCCGACAAGGAGGTGGTGGATGCAGTGATGCTCTTTAGCGATAAGATGTCCACTAAAGGCTTAGTTAGGGTTTATAATTCAGTTCATCCGATTATAGATATTGAAGGTATCTTTTTGTAATTTTGAGTGTTACTTTATGTTTGAGCGTTCTAATGTATGTATGTTGTGGGTTGCAGGTCACATGGCACAGATGGGAAAGAAGAATTTGACACTCTTCCAAGCGTTGCGGAAGAAGAAGGCGGCTAAAGCTAGAGCCGCTGGAGCACTGAGGTTCCTAACATGCAAGAGTCGCTAGTAAACGTGCATGTGCATGCGACTAATTGGTTTGTGAATGTAGGTATTTAATTGTTTAGTTATGATTAAAGTTAAATAAAAATATTGTTACAAGTGGTGGGTAAGTTGCGATTAGTGCTTATTATAAAAATATAGTCATAGTTTTGTGTTCTTAATAAAATAGTACATGTAAAAGTTATAACCCTTTGGATTTTTTTCTTTAGTCATTATGTTTTGTTTCGGTTACTATTATTGTGTATTTATAGTTGTGAACTAAGGTTGAGGAAAGTATGGCATAAGGCATGGGTGCGTTTTTATTTTATCTTTATACGCAACATGTTTTTTTTTATGTGGCAAGGCATCGTAATTGACAATTGTAACTCGTTTAGTAGTTGGCGCGTACAACGTCTTACAGATTGATATATTAGGTATTTTGTAATTGAATGGAATATCAAATAAATATTTTGAGATTAGGGCTCTCTGGAAGTTGATCCTGTGGATAAAAAAATATGGGACTCTAGGAGTTGATCTTGAGGATAAAAGAATGAGGGATTCTGGGAGCTGGCCCTAAGAATAAAAAAGGACGGGGCTCTGGGAGCTAATCCTGAGAATAAAGAATGAAGGGGCTTTGGGAGTTGACCTTGAGAATAAAAAGTGAGGGACTCTGAGAGTTGATCCTGAGAATAAAAAGTGAGTTGGATGCATAGCACAAGAGCTTGGGTTGCATTGGGAAGAAGAATTTTATTTCGAATGTATTTGGAACAATTTTAATCACAAAATGGTTTTATCTTTTTTATGAAATAGATCTTGAAGTGTGGAACAATTATTTGATGAAATAAATGAAAAGTTTATCTTTAGTATATGTTTTTATGGTGCGAAATAAATGTTTCTTTTAAATTGCAAAATAAAAAAAATTCCAACTGTTTATTAACATCTTGACAGTGTGTTACATGATTGATTTTGGAACTACAATCCATGTTTGTAATACCATATAAGGTATGCAAAACCTAAGGAACCAGTTGACAACAAGTTTCTCATCAAGGTAGTAAAGCAACATTAAGAAAACCTACAAAGATCAAAGGATCAATCAATAATTTCTAATGATTATGAAGTGCATTTACAATAATTAGATTACAACATTGGAGTCAAAAATGATCTTGAATGGGAACAAATGAAGAATGTTTCATATGCTTCAACTGTTGGAAATCTAATGTATGCTCAGGTTTTCCCCTGACCTAACATTTCACAGTTGGAGTTTTGGGAAGATATCAGAGTAATTCAGGTGTTCACCACTAGAAAGTTTCAAAGAAGGTAATCAAATATCTTCAAGGATTAAAGAATTTCATGCTCACATACAAACAAACTGATAGTTTGGAGGTGATAGGCTACTTCTATTTAGATTTTGCTAGTTACATTAATACTAGAAAATCAACATCTAGTTATGTTTTTATGCTAACTAGTGGAGCTATATTTTGAAGCAATAAAAAACAGACCTTGACTGCTACTTCTAGTATCAAGTATGAAGGCTACGTTTGTTTCTTATTTTGAGGCTACCTCACATGGTGTATAGTTGAAGAGTTTTATACTAAGGTCTAGAGTAATGGATTCAATTGTTAGGCCATTGAAGTTATATTATAATAACTCTGTTGCGTTATTTATGGCTAAGAATAATAGAAATGGGAATCAAATTAAGCACATTCACATTAAATATCTAGCCATAAGAAAACGTGTTAAGTAGTCATTGAGCATGTTAACACTGAGTTGATGATTGTCAATCCTTTGACTAAAGGCATGCCATTAAAGAATTTTAAGGATCATTTAGCGCAAATGGGAATTGGTTCCATGTTATGACAATCATTATTTTTTTACTTTATAAAACTCTTATTCAGTTTTTCTCATTTTGTTGTGCACATATTTTTTTTTTTTAGAAATTTCATTTAACCCGGAATAAACATTTGGTTTATTGATTATAGTTAAGAGTTTTTGATAAAGGACTTGATATATTGTGATACATGAGATATAATACTCAGTGTTGGAGGACCTGTCACCATAATTCTTGTATTTAGTTTCTTATAAATAATTGATAATGGGATAAATGGAGCAAGTGGGAGAATGTTGGAAATTTCCAAAATATGTGATATGTGGGATAATATGAAATATTCAAATGATTAATTATTTTCATAAATGTGGTTCATTTAATAATTTTTATAATTGTTGCGTAGATTTTGATACTATAATCTCGTATAATTGACAACAATTTATTATGGCAACTACTATGTGATGGACAAAGAACTCTATAAATTTCATAGGTGCTTTGGGTTATCAAATTTGTTCTCTTTTACCGTATACTATACATCAAAATTAAGTTTAGAGAATGAAAATTTTGTTAAAAACAGTTCTGTCTAATACTCTTAACCACAAAGGGATCTGAATTGATTAATGAGTTTTTCACTTACTTAATGTGAATCTTGAAGGAGTCTTTAAGGTTTAAAACTCAATTAATCAATTTTGCAGTTCTGGGTTAATGGACTGTTTAAATCAATCAAGAAAGATTATGAGAGGGAAGAAGGAAGCAAGACACACAATTTATACTGGTTCGATTCAAAAAGAATCTACATCCAGTCTTCTCCTAAGTAACACACTTAGGAGGATTCCACTAAACAGAAAGGTTCCAAGAATTACAAGCACACCTATGTAATTCTAACCCCCAAAACCCAAGAACTTGATTCAACAATCAAGAACTCCCCCTAGGAGCAATGCATCCACACAATTGCACCTAGGTCCACACTTCAAACACTGAAGCTACTGTAATCAAAAATACAGAAAACAAAACAAGAAACGAATACACCTATATTGTGCAGATTTGACTAGATGCTCCTTAATTCAAGCAAGACCCTTCATAGTAGTATCAACTCTCAATCTTCTTGGATCTACACTTGAGTGATCTTCCAGAATATTCAGAAACTCTGTGACTCTCAGACGGCTCTGTCTCAGATGAAAACTGCGTGATCTTTCTAATTTCTCCCCCGCCAAAACAGATTCCAAAAACAGCTTTTATACAAAGGTTTTTGCTGTCACTAATTTGATTAGCAAATTACCTAATCGATTATCGTGAGTACATTTTCACTCACTTTGTGCCAGACTTCACAGCTAATCCATTAGTTCAGAAACTAATCATGTGCAGGATTACACAGCAGGCCTGAAATACAATTGATAAAGAGAAGCTAATTGCCTAATGCATATCCTAACTGGACCAAGCTATATTTTATCCTAGATCAGTAGACATCATCAAAATTGTTCTTCATTTATGGATGAAAGGCTCCCCCTTCCAACAATCTCCCCCTTTTTGATGATGTCCAAAACATGGACTGTGATAAGCCTACCTGCAGCACATTAAGCAAACAACAACAGCAGTACCAACATAGGTATAAACCAGACAACAGAAAACAGCATAGGCATTTAACAAATATCATTTTAATTCCATACTCCCCCTACCAATATAAACTATCAATATACCAAATCTCCCCCTTTTTGGACATTAGCAAAAAAAAATCAAACAGATTTAGGATGCAATACAGAACAACAGGAAAATTGTATCTAAACAGCACAGCAATGTAAGAGATGCAGCAGGAGATAATGCATAACAACCAGGATAACAACCAGAATGCATAACAATTTCGCATAATGGATTAGCGGACTCCTTTTGAGAAATTAAGTAGCAACTATGTGATGCAGAACTTAACACAGACTAGGCTTCAGATAGAACACGATAAAGGATTAAGGCCAAGGTTAGGCAAGCAGCTACACAGTTTGAACACAATAGGCATACAATGTATGACAATACTAACAACGCAGCAGGTGAAATCAGTAGCGCAGGTTAACATCAGAGTGCAGACAGCCATAAATCAAATCAGCAATTAAGTATTGCAATATCAGTTTAAATCAGTTGCAATATCACAATAGAAGAGGAACTTTTCACCTTGGCAATGCCTAAAATTTGACCTTTGTTATTAACACCTCTTGTAACATGACCAATAATTGGCTTTGTAAGATATCTTGCAAAACTTCTTCACATCTCCTTTCATGTGTCTTGAGCATCCATTATATAAAAGCTACATTGTTTTCCTTGCATCAAGACACACCTGAAACAAAGATTAAAGAGAAGATGCAGGTACCCAATTGAACTTGGGTCCTTTCATGTTAGTGGTTTGAGGTGTTCCTTTAGGTACCCATTTGTACTCTCCTTTAGGAACCCCACAATTTTTAAAGTAGCAGGAATTAGAAAAATGGCCAGGTTCAGAACAGTAAGTGCAGATAATAGAGGATGGTTTACTGATGTTGAGGAAATTTCTACACGATAATCGATTAGAGTTGCCACTGTAACCAATTCCCTCTTTATTCAGCACACTCCTTTGAGATCCTAGTACAGCATCTAGGTTGGATCTTCCTAGGGTAAATTTTGAGAGAGTTTTCATCAAATACTCTATCTTTTCTAGCTGTCCTGGGCAGTGCTCACATCTGGACCTATGATGCTTTTCAGATTTTTCTAATTTCTCCAAGCAAGTTATTAGATTCTCATTTTCCTCTTCTAACTGTTTTATCCTACCCTCAAGCCATTTAATCTCTCCTTTACGCTTGCTATTTGACTTTTGCAGTTTTGTAGCTTCCTTATGCAGTTCATTAAATGCATCAAGCAATTCATAGTAATTATTTTCCTCATGTTCAGATGTGAAACTACTCACACTACTTTTGGATGATTCTGCTTTAGCCATCAGACACAGATTATTTTCCTCTTCAGTGCTGTCATTAGATTCACTGGATGTGCTAGAATCATTTTCTTCCCAAGCAATGTAGGCTTTCTTTTTCTTCAGGTGCTTCTCTGCCTCATTTTTCTCTTCCAGTTTCTGCTTCATCTTCAGCACTGGACAATCAGCTTTGATGTGTCCTGTCTTACCACATTCATAGCAGGTTTGAGTTCCAGATCTGGACTGCTTCTTGTTTCCTGCATGACTGTTATTAGTTTTATTCTTATACTTCAGAAATTTTGAGAACTTTTTCACCATTAGTCTCAAGGCTTCACTGTCAGAGTTGTGGTCATTGGAGTCATCTGCAGAATCTGCCTTTTTCTGTTTTACTGCAGATTTCACTGCACTATTCAAGGCTATAGTGTGCCTCTTTTCTCCATCCTCTTCTTCCTTGAGTCTTCCAAGCTCTAATTCATGTTCCCTCAATTTTCCAAAGAGAGTGGCTATGCTCATGCTAGTGAGGTCTCTAGATTCAGAAATTGCTGTCACTTTGGGCTGCCATGTCCTATTTAAGCTCTTCAAGATTTTGATATTGAGTTCCTCTTTGTCAAAGGTCTTGCCAAGAGCTAGGAGGTGATTTACTATATGTGTAAATCTTTTCTGCACATCACAGATGCTTTCTCCAGTCTTCATTCTGAACATCTCATACTCTTGAATGAGAGTATTCTTTCTTGCCCTTTTTACTTCATTTGTGCCCTCATGGGTTACTTCCAAGACATCCCACATTTCTTTGGCTGATTCACACACGGATACCCTGTAAAATTCATCCAAGGTTAGTGCAGAAGATATAATATTTTTGGCTCTAACATCATAATGTGCCCTCTTATTCTCATCAGGGTTCCATTGTGAGAATTCTTTAGGAAAAGTCTCTCCATCCACTATTTTAATTGGTTTAAAAGGTCCATTCACCACTGCATCCCATACCTCTTTGTCTACTGATTCAAGAAAGATTTTCATTCGAATTTTCCAGAAGGGATAGTTTTCCCCAGCAAACAGAGGGGGCCTGTTAATGGATGCCCCTTCAGCAAAGGTTTGAGATGTATTAGACATAACAGGATCTTTCTAATCGATTATCGTGCGATTAGCCAGCTCTGATACCAATTGTTAAAAACAATTATGTCTAATACTCTTAACCACAAAGGGATCTGAATTGATTAATGAGTTTTTCACTTACTTAATGTGAATCTTGAATGAGTCTTTAAGGTTTAAAACTCAATTAATCAATTTTGCAGTTCTGGGTTAATGGACTGTTTAAATCAATCAAGAAAGATTATGAGAGGGAAGAAGGAAGCAAGACACACAATTTATACTGGTTCGATTCAAAAAGAATCTACATCCAGTCTTCTCCTAAGTAACACACTTAGGAGGATTCCACTAAACAGAAAGGTTCCAAGAATTACAAGCACACCTATGTAATTCTAACCCCCAAAACCCAAGAACTTGATTCAACAATCAAGAACTCCCCCTAGGAGCAATGCATCCACACAATTGCACCTAGGTCCACACTTCAAACACTGAAGCTACTGTAATCAAAAATACAGAAAACAAAACAAGAAACGAATACACCTATACTGTGCAGATTTGACTAGATGCTCCTTGATTCAAGCAAGACCCTTCATAGTAGTATCAACTCTCAATCTTCTTGGATCTACACTTGAGTGATCTTCCAGAATATTCAGAAACTCTGTGACTCTCAGACGGCTCTGTCTCAGATGAAAACTGCGTGATCTTTCTAATTTCTCCCCCGCCAAAACGGATTCCAAAAACAGCTTTTATACAAAGGTTTTTGCTGTCACTAATTTGATTAGCAAATTACCTAATCGATTATCGTGAGTACATTTTCACTCACTTTGTGCCAGACTTCACAGCTAATCCATTAGTTCAGAAACTAATCATGTGCAGGATTACACAGCAGGCCTAAAATACAATTGATAAAGAGAAGCTAATTGCCTAATGCATATCCTAACTGGACCAAGCTATATTTTATCCTAGATCAGTAGACATCATCAAAATTGTTCTTCATTTATGGATGAAAGGCTCCCCCTTCCAACAAATTTGAAACGAAAAAACACATTAAAAATTTTCATTATAGTGACAATAATGGGAGTTTAGTCCTTAATCATTCATCTGCATTAGTTTTACAGTAGGCCCTACTATAAGAACAGAGAAAGGGTAAGTGAGATATCAACGACCAAAAAATAATAATTTTCTTTTCTCATATAAAGAGTGTTCTAGATGGAAATGACTAGAAGTGTCTACTAGCTCTAACAAGGAACTTATCTGACTCAAGGTCTCAAAAAAAAATGCATTTCTATTACAACTTAATATAAACCAAGATTATTTTATTTCAATACAATTCAATACATATTTTATTTTTATTTTTATATTATACGACCATAATAACAACGTTACAAATAAAACTTAATATTAGTTGTAATTATAATATTAATAACAACAATAATAAAAAAATAAAATGAATAATAATAATAAATATAATAATATTAAAAATAAATAAAATGATAATAATAATAAATTATATTTTGTAATTTTAAATAGTAACTTTACATAATTTCTTCTTTTTATATTTAAATTTATATCACATTTATCCTCAAGGATAAAATGGTATTCATAAAATTTTATCTATTAATGTTTTTTTAATCTATCATACTTATCACATCATACACAAACTTTCATCTCAAATATATTTAAATCACATCATTTTCTCCCTAATCCAACCAACCACACATTCACCTACTTTCCTCTCAAATTCACTCCCCCAAATTCATCTTCAAATCCAAACACTTTGAGATGATGAATTTAGGGGAGAGTGAGTGGATGAATTTGAATGAATTTTGAGGTAAAGTTTGTGTTGTTTCTTTTAAGGGATTTGGAAGTGAAAGTGAGAGGATTTGGGGGTGAAGTTTGTGAAGGTTTGTGAGCGATTTGATTGATATGATAAATAATTTTTTTTATAGATTAAAATATAGATTACTATTTTACCCTTATAGTAAAATTAATTTATTATTTATTTATCTATTTATTTACTATTATTATTATTATTTATTATATATATATATATATATATATATATATATATATATATATATATATATATATATATATATTATTTAGGTTTTATGAAAAAATGATGAGAGATGAGATTGAAGAGGTTATTGTCCTAGTTCTGGTAAGTTTTGTTGTGACAAATTGAATATCGCAAAAGATATAGGGCATTAGTTTTGTATCCTTGCACATCTCATTGGCTTTTATCCTTGAGAAGGGAAGTTGATCTGCAAATCACGAAGGCATATCTAGAGGTTCTCCCACAACTAAAGTTATTGCACTTGCTCAGCAAGTCTTGGCAATTCTACATGCCATGAAGAACCTCGAAAAATTTAAGAAGTTTTTGTCGTATCCTGGGAGAATAAGTCTTTAAGGATAGTGATGTTAGTTTTGAAATTGTGAGTTTAGCTAAGAAGGGGGGGTTGAATTGGCTTTATAAAACTTTTTCGAAAGCTTAAACTCTTTTTCAATTGAATCTAATGGACTGGAAAGTTTGGATGTAAATGCAACAGACCAGTACACTTTTAGTCGATTAAAATATAAAACTCATATTCCCACCTCTGCTCGCGAAAACACAGCTTATATAGTCTGGTTTAAGTGAAAACAGTCGATTGAATTTTCCATACAGTCAGTTGATTTCACCTGAATTAAGTGAAATCAGTCGATTGAAAAATAATTCAACTGACTGAATGCATTCATACCAGAAACTATATACAGTAAGCCTTTTAACTTGTTAAAACCCATTTTAACAGATTAAAAGAGACACACTAAGGCACACAAGACATCTAACCTATGTCATATAGCCTATCAACAATGTATAACACTAACACATTACATTTAACATGTTATATACAGATTTAACACACTAAAACTTAATCTTCAAGAGGATCTTCATCAATCTTCATCAAACACTTAAGATCTTCATGCACATGGCTTTATCAATTCTTTGCTTCAAGCTTGCTTGTGCCTACAAGTGAGTATACACGTCTCAGGAAACCCTTTTTTGTTCATGATTTTAGTCAATTTTACAAAAAATATTAAAGACTTATGGCTAACATCAACAACAATCCAAATCCAGAGAATCAAAACATTGTTTTTGGAACTCAGACTATCTTTGCGAAACCATTTTGGGATGTGTCAAAAATCAAGGTATACTTTGGAAATAACTTCTGGTGTTGGCAGTAATGTGTGTCTAGCTTTCTAGACATGTATGGAGTTACTTTCGCTCTCACTTCTTTAAAATCCGACTCAACTACCCCTACAAAACAAGTTGAGGATTGAATTCATGCGAACAAGGTATTCTGACAAACCTGACTTAGTGCCTTGTACAATAACTTGTTCGATGTATATTCATATAAGGAAGTGAAAGACATTTAGGACTCGTTGATTGTCAAATATACTACTAAAGACACCGTGTGACAAAGATTTGTCATAACGAAAGATATACTGTAGTGGCAAAGTTTTCAGTTAGTTAAAGGGTTGGGATCGATAAGTTGGTCAAGCATAGGTGTTTATTGTAAGAGAAAAGGAGGAGAGCATAATTTTCTTTCTACCTGATGAGTGAATTTTCGAGGACGAAAATTTTTCTTGTTGGGGAGAATGTAAAATCCTAGAAAATCGTGTTTTAGAAGTGATAGTGTTTGAAAATAGTTAGACTCAATTATTTTAATATTAAAAGGTTTTAGTATAAATAGTATTGTTATAAACGAGTTTCATTATTTTAAAACACATTATCTCTCGGGAAACTAACTTTATAGACTTATCTCTAAGATTTCTTCTTCTATGTTCATTTGTTTAAAGAACGGAGATCGTTAGGATGACTGATGAGTCATTATTTTCTTCCATTCCACTGGCCTTTGTGTACCCATTAGACAGTTTATTAGTGCTTAATTGTTCATTTTTAGAGTGTTTTTCATCTGTTGGGCTTTATTGGGCCACTATTCCGAATTTGGAATAATTTCACATTATTTGGCTTAATTTTTGTTTTTAATTATTTTTAGGTATTTAGGTGAAGAAATTTTGGAGCTTGGACATCAGTATTTAGTTGAAGAGAGTCGCCACATCATTTCCACATCATTTTCATGTCATTTTCACGTCAGCAGAGTGAATGGGCCAACATTTGAGGCCTAGAGTGGCATTTTTGTAATTTTGCAGCTCATAATGGCAGTTTTGTAAATATGAGTGGCAGGGGTGAAATGACTACGAAATTAGGTCTACATGGAAGGGAGAGCCGGTACTTCATCTTCAACCTCTCTTCAAAACCTCCATTTTCGTTCTCCAAGCTTCCATGGAGGTGCCCCTTGCGGTTTTTCACGTTTTTGGCTCATTTTTACCATTTTTATGCATATTTGACAGCACCCATTGAGGGTTTTACGTTTTGAATTCGTTTTCTTGCTTGGGCAGCTCGTTTTGTGATTTCATTGACTTGGAACAATACCCATTCATGGGGTTTTCGCATTTATATATCATAGCACCGTCTTACATTCCATTGAAGCTTTGAAATCTCACTTTTTGCTCTTAATTTGCGTTTTCAGAATTCAAAAGTTAGGGATTTTGGTTCTGTTTTTGTGATTCCAGAATTGTGGTGTCTAATTGCTCATTTCCATGTCTAGCTAAATTCGTGTATTGACTGCTTGATGAAAAATGCAATGAAGCTTTGAGGTTGTTCTTGCTTGTGAAATCTTCCATGTCTCTTTGTTCTAATTCGGGAATGCATTGTGATGAATCTGTTTGTGCTTAATTTACAGAGTAATTACATGTGTTTGGGTTAAGTTATGTTCATGCTTAATTTATGTAACTTGGCTGTCACGAATTTAAGGATATGTGCATTGCTTAATTGCATAATGAAGCTAGATTGTAATTTTCGCTTAGTGGATTATTATCTAGTGGATTGAGAGAAGGTAGAGGTGTTAATTTGGTGGCCTATGATAAGTGGAATTGTGTTTGAATCAAGGATGTCAATACGATTTTAATCACTCTTTACATTCAATTTAATCTGTTGATTAGCATTCTGAATTTGTCTGCTAAACCCCCCTTGTGTTATTGTTGTGTTCATCTGGAAATTGAAGCTTTGAATGAAAATATTGGTCGTTGGGAGACGACTTGGTTCACTTTCACATACTGCATTTAATATGTTTTAATTTGGTGGGGTACGGCCTCTATCAATGACCCTCTTGGCAACCTCTTCCTTTTTGCCAATCAATTTCTTCAACCGTGTAAGTTGAATTTTTGCTTGTTTTCTTGAGGGTCTTCTTTGTTCTGTCTTGCAAGCAGTCTTACTTTTGGTTGCATGTGTCATTTGAGTCATCAATATGTCTCTCTGCTAATCAGTAATCATAAAGGTATGTCCTGATCATTCTTGTGATGTTTCTATGCATAGATAGAGCATCTTATAAGTTGGAGGTGTGGTTGTTGACTTAGAGCTTTGGGGTGGTTTTGTCGAGGTAAGTTAAACTAATTTTCTATTGAATTGATCATCTTGATAGTTAATTGTAATGTGATTTGTTGAATTGATGAGTTGTATGTCGAACTATTCAATATAGTTTGTTGAATTGATGAATTGTATGTTGAACTGTTCGATTTTAATCTATGTTTGGTCTTGATTTAAGGAAAGGTTTGGATATATGTCTTGAGTGATCGAGTACCAGTTTTGAACTCCTTAAAAATCATTTGGAATCAAAAACACTAAAAGGAAAGGTGCCCAATTAGTCAAGTGCACGGGACCAATTTTCCTAAATTGTTGTGTACCACACCTAGTCGGTCTCGCTAGCACATCAGCACATATCATCCTTCACCGACATACTTATATCGGCAGAGGCTGGGGGACTGGTGTACCACACCTAGCCAACTCAACCAAATAATAATAATAATAATAAACGATCAGCACATCTATACGGAAAATAATTCAGGTAGCCGGCCCAGACTGACCTAAGCCTAACCGACCTAAATCGATAACCCAAGCCACTAAAGGAACAACCAGCCTAGGACGACATGCGAACAATGACGGCATAAGCCGCTAAAGAAGTAATCGGACTACACCGACCACTCTAAGAGACTTGACGAAACCAAAACACTCCTAAAACTTAGTAAGCCCACAATAATCAGGACTAAGGGCATGGGCTAGGGCCCAGGCCCACCTATGGCCCAAACCAGGGCCCAGCTCGTGGAATGGTCAAACATAATTAATAATCTATAAATACACTTGGACCCCACAAATTAAAGGTACGCATTCATTACTTCCTTAATCACCTGATTTGACTTTTTGAGAGTTTTCGCTGACTAGAGCTTCGGAGTCCCTTCTGCAGGTAACACCTCCCGGGTCCAAGCAGACATACGCCAACTGGGAAGAGGCCTACTAAGGAGACAACGGACTATATGGGTAAGGTGACACTTGTGCCTAACTTATCTTATTTGTTCTCTGCAGGAACAATTGGCGCCCACCGTGGGGCACGAGATAGTACTTTACTACCCGCTTTGTTCGAAGATGGTTTCTACCCGCAGCAGAGCAGGAGTTAACAAGCAAGTTGAAGTTGGCCCCTCAGGACCTGCAAACATCACTTCGGATCTGGCCGCCATCCTAGATGGTCAAGCCAAGATGCAATAGGAGCTGGCTAACCTGAAGAAGTGCAGCGTTGATGAAATGGAAGTAGTACGACAGGAAAACTCTCGCCTAAGGCGAAAGATCGAAGCCGATCCCACTCACAAGGGAAAGGCCAAGGAAGCATCTGAAGCTGCAGGGTCCCCAGCTTTCCAGCCTACTAAAGAGGAAAGCAAGTATAATCCTACCCGCATACCTTCACCACCACCCAGCAAACTCCCATACTCTTAACCCATCCTACTCACTTCCACTCCACCCTCCCAGGGCACACTGCGGCTCCCACTCCCGCCGCCACCCTCCCCACCACTCATGTCCCCTACAACATACCCACCACCCTACATACTACTCATATCCCACCCTACAACCATCACCACCTCCCTACTACCCACATCCTTCCTCACAACTGCACCTCCATTTTCCCCACCCTTGTCCACCATCTCATACCTCCTCACCCGCTCCCATCCCACCAACCTAGACGTCGTCACCCTTTCACCGACTTCATCGCCAACACCCCCTCCCCACCCAGTGGGAACCCTTCACACTAGAGCGGTACACTGGTGAAACCAACCCTGATGAAGGATTATCTTGTTTCATTTTAAGATTATTGAATATGGTGTGAGTTGATTAAGAAAGCTAAGTGAAATCCCCACTGGACATTAAGATAGCAAGCTATCTAAATGTGAAGGTTCCTTTCACAAAGCTCAAGAGAAAAAGATGATGGATTGATTCAAAACAAAAAGGAAATGGAAAGCACAAAAACCATAGAAAACCAAGAACAATTAAAGAAAGAAGAAAACATAAAATGGAGAGAAAAGGAATGGTAAAAATGTGAGAAGCACGCCACTACAAGGCTAGGCTAGAAGCCATGGCAACCTTGAAGATGAGTGGATGTGTGCCGCCACTTGCTATGCAAGATAAGGCTTAAAAGTATTCACTCCCTAGGGAGGAAACTCTCACAAATGGTTGAGACACAAGAGTGTTTTTACTTCAAAATATTCAACCCTTTTACATGTCTAGGAGCACCCCTTATATAGAAGAGTTTAGGGGCCTCTAAGCAAATAAAAGATACCTAAGGATGTCTCTACAAAAACCCAACCCTACCTTCTAGAAACTAGGTCAAATAAGGTTACAAAAATGAGAGACAAAAGAGCTAAATATGGTGTGTGCAAGGCTAATTTCGTTCTAGCACAAAAGGAGACAAAAAATGTGTCTCATATGTCTCCAAAAAGTGGCCATAGTGTGCTAAAAACAAAGGAGACCAAAGGTACATAGGTACACTTGCTTTATGCCTTTTTCTTTATGCTTTATGTCTTTGCTTTACTCTCTCCTCCACATCATTTATGCTCCTCAATCACCATGCGTCACCTAGCATTGATTTCTTACTCCTAATTAACCTATAAAGCAAATAAACATAGATTAGCATGTTGGCTTAAGTCAAGTCAACTATAGTCAACAAGTCAAACCTAGTCAAAGGTCAACAAGTCAACTAAAGTTGATTCAACTAAGTCAACTTTGGGAATCAAAAATAACAAACACAAATGGAAGGGATGAAGGATTAGTGAACTTCCTTTCTAAACATGCTTAGTCTTCTTAAGCATGTGCCTCCATCCTTGGTTGGGGTCAATCCTTCATCAAACCCCGACGAACACCTCAAAGTCTGCAAAGCCTTTCCTACCACCCTCAAAGGCCCCGCCCTCGAATGGTTCACGACCCTCCCACCATGCTCTATCGACAGCTTCGACACCCTCTCACACATGTTTACCACTCACTTCGCTGGTAGCCGCCCACACCAAACTACTACAATATCCCTCCTCGGCGTCAGGCAAGAATAAGGTGAGACGCTCCGGGCATTTATCAATAGCTTCAGCAAGGCTGCCCTTCGCACCCCACACCTCAATCAAGAGATGATTCTCCAATGCATGGCCCTCACCCTTCAACCCGGCCCCTTCGCCAACAACGTCTACCTCCACCCACCTACCTCTATGCACGAGTTGAAGCTGCATGCCGCCGATTATGTCCGTATGGAGGAAATGCAAACCCTCCATACTAAATTTTGCATTGATTACGCACCCTCCACCGCCAACCCCACCCCACAACCCCCCGTCCTGATCCGAGACCATGAGAACCCCGATAACCCCGCTTCACCAGATATGCTCCCCTAAATGTCCCCAGATCTCGCCTCCTTGATGAGGCCTTATAGGCCGACCTCATCCCACCGCCACGTAAGACGACCACTCCCCCCAACGCCGACATGACCAAAACTGCCACTATCACCGCAACCATGGTCATACTACAGAGGACTGTAAAGCACTCCAGGATAAAATCGAAGAACTAGTGCGTGCTGGCCACTTTCGTCGCTTTGTTCGTAAAGAAGATCATTCCTCTCGATCCCATCATCCTCCTCGTCCCAACCACAGACGCCCTCCTCGTGACTCTCGCCACGATAAATGCCCAAACCAACCCACGAACCAAGACCCCTAACCGGCCTGCACCGACGTAACCCCCGCCGACCCTTTCCCTACGCGGCACTATCAACACCATTTACGGTGGTTTTGCTAGTGGAGGATCTACCTCTTCTACCAGAAAGAGACACCTCTGCCATATCTAACCCATCAACCACATTACCCATTCCCATCACAGACGCTGCATGCCTCCCATAACCTTCACAGACGACGACTTCCACGGCCTCGACCACCAACAAGATGACCCTATTGTCATCACTATTGAAATAGAAAATTACATAGTCAAAAAAGTCCTCGTCGACCAAGGCAATTCCGTCGACATCCTTTACTGGGCAACAAACCAGAAACTTTAACTCCCAGACACCGCCATGGTCCCATACGATGAACCAATTTATGACTTTTCTGGGGAAAAAGTTTCCACCTGCGGCTACATTGACCTCCATACCATCTTCCGTGATGGAGCCCAAACCAAGATCGTTCCTGTCCGCTTCCTCATCATTGACGCACCTACATCTTACAATGTCCTCCTCGGCCGCCCCTCGCTTAACACCCTTGGCGCTGTCGTCTCCACCCCTCATCTGGCCATGAAGTTTCCCTCCCTATTTGGACACATCCTCACCATTCAATGCGATCAACGCCTTGCACGCGAATGCTACATGGTCAGCCTACGCCCACAACTCCCCATCCAGTAAACCAATCACATCGAGCGGCCACTCGGCTCTGGGATCACTTAAAAACGCTGGAGCGACCTACCAACGATTGATGGACAAAGTCTTCAGTCATTTAATGGGCAAATGCATTGAAGTATATGTTGATGACATGGTTGTCAAATCCCTAAGCCATCACCAGCATGCTCAGGACCTATCAGCAATCTTCTCCGCATTACGACAGTACAACCTTCGCCTCAACCCCGACAAGTGCGTATTCGGTGTCGACCGCGGTAAACTCCTTGGATTCATGCTAACCCAGCGCAGTATAGAGGCCAACCCTCAAAAATGCAATGCAATCATCGAAATGTGAAGCCCAACCAGCGTCAAAGAGGTACAACGCCTCATAGGCCGCCTCACAGCCATTTCCCGCTTCCTTCCCAAACTAGTCGAACAAACCCAACCCATCATATAACTGGTCAAAAAATCCGCCAAGTTCTCGTGGAATGATGATTGTGAACAAATATTCCAGAAGCTTAAAATCACCCTCACCTCACCACCTATCCTTCATAAACCGGATACGCATTAACCCTTATTGGTCTATATAACCGCCATCGATCACACCATCAGCGCCGCGTTGATCCAAGATGTCGACGGTAACCAACATCATGTTTACTTCGTTAGCAAAACCCTACAAGACCCCGAAACTAGATACCAGATGGTAGAAAAATTGGCCCTATCCCTGGTACATGCAGTCCGACGCCTACGCCCATACTTCCAAAATCATAACATAATCGTCAAAACCGACTACCCAATTTACAAAATATTGCAGAAACCAGACCATGCAGGACAGATGTCATCCTGGGCCGTGGAATTATCCGAATTCAACATCCGCTACGAACCTCACGGCCCCATCAAAGCTCAATGCCTTCTAGACTTTGTCAACGATCTCCAACAAACTCCTGAAGTGGACCAATGGACATTTTATGTTGATGGTTCATCCAACCCGAAGGGAGTAGGTGCTGGCATCGTACTAGAAGGCCCCAACGACATCCTCATCGAAAAATCCCTACACTTCGCCTTCAAGAACTCTAACAACCAAGCCGAATACGAAGCCATCCTTGCCGGCCTATCCCTGGCCCGCGAGGTTGGTATCAAGTCGCTAACATGCAAAACCGACGTCAGGCTCACTATAGGCCATTTAAATAACGAGTTCCAGATCAAAGACCCTACCCTCCTATAATATTACCATCTAGTCCGGAAAGTTGTCCAGTCCGCCTTCGAATAAGTCCGCATACAACACATTCCCAGATCCGAAAATGTTAGAGCCGACATATTATCTAAACTGGCCAGCACCAAGTTAAAAAGTCGGCACCGATCCCTATTAGAACAAACACTGCCCGCCCTTTCCATCATAAGTACTTGCCATAACCTAACCCAAGACCAAGCCGACAATTGGACAACCCCCTACATCTAGTACCTCAAAACCCGTAACCCTCCACCTAACACCGACAGAGTTTGGATAACTAAAGTCGCTAGGTATATGATGATAGGTGACGACCTTTACAAACGCGGATACGGCCAGTCACTTCTCAAATGTGTCATAGTAGAACAAGCTCAGTACATAATTAAAGAATTACATTAGGGCATATGCGGCTACCATTCCGGCGCGCGCACCATGACTACCTGAATCCTTCGCATCGGTTACTTCTGGCCAACCATGGAGGCCGACTTCCAAGACTTCGTCAGGAAATGCATACCATGCCAGAAGCATGGCAACCTCATTCACCAGAAACAAGAACAATTTCATCCTATACTATCCCCGTGGCCCTTCGCAAAATGGGGAATGGACATCCTCAGCCCCTTCTCCCCTGGCAAAGGTCAAGTAAAATTCCTGATAGTAGTCGTCGACTACTTCACCAAGTGGATAGAAGCCAAACCACTTGCCACCATTACAGCCCAACAAGTACAATAATTCGTTTGGAAGGATATCATATGTCGATATGGCGTCCCACACACCATCATCACCGACAATGACCGACAATTTATAGATAAAGAACTCGCTAAGTTCTACATCGGCCTGGGCATCAAGCACGTAACCAACTATGTTGAACACCCCCAGACCAACGGACAGGCCGAGGCGGCAAACAAGGTTATACTAGTGAGTTACACAAGCGGTTAGACAACGCCAAAGGCCGATGGCTAGAAGAACTAGTATAATTGCTATGGGCCTACAGGTGTACCCCTCAATCAGCAACAAATGAGTCTTCGTTCATCCTAGTATATGGTGTAGACGCCATGATACCCGTTGAAATTGGTGAACCATCCCTACGCCGAGAACTATATGACTCAGCCCAAAATCATCAAAACATGGCCACCCACCTTGACCTCCTACCCGAGCTAAGAGAAAAAGCTCAAATACGCAACTTAGCTGCCAAACAAAGAGCTGCCAGGAAATATAACGCCAACCTATGTCTGAGATCGTTCGCAAAAGGAGACTTAGTTTGGAGAATGGCCAACAGTGCAAGAAAGAAGGATGGCAAGTTCTCCGCAAATTGGGACGACCCATACCGAATACGTGAAGACGCTAAGGGAGGAGCATATCGACTAGAGCAGTTGTCTGGGGAAGAAATACCTAATACATGGAATGTATCCCATCTAAAGTTTTACTTTAGTTAAGGACATGTTTTGTATCAAACACTTGTAACCCTGGGTGTACTCTTTTTCCTCACCTGGTCTTTTTTCCCTAAGGAGGGTTTTAGCCAGGGAGGTTTTAACGAGGCACCCCAGATTTCATGAATAAACAAAATGGTTCCCAACTTCACGACTATTCTTCACTTCACTTCTCGCATTCGTTTAAGTTCTCCACCCTTACCACAAGTAAGCGGCCTAGGTCGAACACCCTTAACTTGATGATTAATTCGTTTAAGTTTCCCACCCTTACCACAAGTAAGCGGCCTGGGTCGAACACCCTTAACTTGATGATTAATTCGTTTGAGTTCCCCACCCTTACCACAAGTAAGCGACCTAGGTCGAACACCCTTAACTTGATGATTAATTCGTTTAAGTTCTCCACCCTTATCACAAGTAAGCGGCCTGGGTTGAACACCCTTAACTTGATGATTAATTTGTTTAAGTTCCCCATCCTTACCACAAGTAAGCGGCCTGGGTCGAACACCCTTAACTTGATGATTAATTCGTTTAAGTTCCCCACCCTTACCACAAGTAAACGTCCTGGGCCGAACACCCTTAACAAATAATCGCGTTCGCATACTTTTCATACCTTAAACACGCGGGCAATCGGCATAAAACAAACAAGATATGACATTTGTAGTAGCACAAAAGTAAGTAATGTACGAATTATTACAAACTTAGAATCATTAAGCAAATTGGAAATATTAAAATAACATTTCTAAGTTGTCTCCTGCTCGGCATCCTTAGCCATCACTCCATCACCACCAATATCGACATTCTCCACCCCCTTTTCCCCATCCCCTTCGAGACTAGATTCACCCTCGTCCACAAGTACCCCATCAACCACGTCCTTATTCACATCGAACCTTGCGTCGTTGACATCAACACTCTCATAAAAAAAGGTCGCTTGTCGCACACCCTTCTGAAAATCGTTGATATGTTCTTGTATGATGCAACTCTTTAGATCCTCCATTTCCACCTCCAACCCGTCATGCTTTTCCTTTATTTCATCATAGTCGGCCTCAAGATCTGCAATCCGGCCTTTCAACTTTTCTTCAGAATCAAGGCAGCGCAACCTCTATGTAGCCAACCTCTTCCTTTCCTCTTCCCACTCCTTATTTTCCTTCTTCCAGGCTTCCTTCTCCTCTGCATACTTGTCCACCTTCTCTTGAAGTTCATCAACATTCGTCCGGCTCCCCTCCTTCAGCTCCCTCTGGTACAAAGACCCCACACGCCAACTCAATATCAGCGTCTTGCTGCTGAATTCAACCATAACCTTCACCAAGGCGTTCGGCTCCATATTATCAATTGAATCTATCAACGATTCTGGCATGTTGATCTCGATGTCCTTCCTCACAGTAGTCTCTGGAAGTTCAATCAGTCTAGCATCCGGTCCCTTCACTCCACTTGATGAACCTGGCCCCATCAAGACGACCCGCACCTTCTTCACGTCTTTCCCCTTGCCAGGTCTGGCCGGCAACTCCGCCTTTCTTTTGGTTCCACCGTGCACATGCACGTCTACCAACGACCCATGCGGGTTGGGAACCTTAGTGCTCCCAGTGCCTTTAGCCTTTGCCGCTTTCTCCTTTCGCAAGGTTTGGAAAAGCGTCAAGTTCTTCTTGCCCATCTGTGCCATATGTCCTGCAACACACAACACACAAACCATCAAAATGCTCGAACATAAAATAATGCTCAAAATTACAGAAAGCTACCTTCAATATATATAATTGGGTGAACCAAATTATACACCCTAACTAAGCCCTTAGTGGGTATCTTATCGCTAAACTGCATCAAAGTATCCACCACCTCCTTCTCGGTCACCGACAAATCCTCCCTCAAAATCACCTTATACCTTCAAGGGTTGCCGGTCTAGAAAAATGGAAACTTAGTATTACCATCAGCTGTATAAAAATGTGACCGGCCAGCTTGCTTCACCACCACCTTGAAGAACCCATCTTTGAAGTGCTTAAATGACTGAGTGAATGCATCTAGTCTGTTGAAACCAGGCCGACTTATGAGCGACAGCCACATTGTTGGACTTTTCAGCCTCGTAACAAAAAAGTACAAAAATGCTCGCGGAGATGGCTCTAGATATAACGCCATGCACAACAATCGGAACGCTTGCAAGTATACCTAGTTATTCGGATGCAGCTGAGTAGAAGCGACATTCAACAACCAGAGCACTCCTATGGTGAACTCATCAAATGGCAGCCGAATGTGTAGTTGTGAGAAATGACACATGTACATATGGAAAAACTCCTCGGCAACTCCTTCTCGACCATGGCAAACACATTCCACAGTGGTTACCCTCTTCGGCACCACTATGTCCCTCCGAGCACCTTTCTCAAAAAGTGGCGTGCAATTCAACCACGATTTCAATAACTGCGATCACCGAAACAACGATTGTTGTGTTCACACGTCTGCCGCTACCCATTCTTACCCGGCCTTTGCCTGCCAACTGCTTTCCGCCAACTCCTCGGGTGGGTCTTCCCTAACCTCAATTATCCTCTCCATTGGGATCCTCCCTACGTTTTCTATTTCCTCCATATCACTATTATCGGCTCGACTACTCTCGCTACCTTCAGACCTCTCACTACTCGAACTCAACAACGAAACCCTATCACTAGTACTAGACATACCTGATTCTTTTAGGATGACAAAGGAAGTAAGGAAGATATCGGACAGCTCTAAACGCACACGAAGTAACTGATCCCAAATTTTTTTTTGCAAATGAAAGAAAGTGGGTGCACTACCAGCAATATCTTCATTTATAAACACGAATCTCAAACGTTACAACTCCTTCCCGCCAAAAGTCACAACTTATTCCAATCGTCATAAAGCATCAAAATGACGGCGCAAAACCTCTCTAGATTATACTTCTGACACCCCTTCACCTGCCACAAACCCCTTCACCTGCCACGAACCCCTTCACCTACCACAAATCCCTTCACGTTTTCAGCCTTCACACTGTTCATCACACTTAAAGGCTAGGGGACTAGTGTACCACACCTAGTCGGTCTCGCTAGCACATCAGCACATATTATCCTTCACCGACATACTTATATCAACAAAGGCTGGGAGACTGGTGTACCACACCTAGCCAACTCAACCAAATAATAATAATAATAAACGATCACCACATCTATACGGAAAATAATTCAGGTAGCCGGCCCAAGCTGACCTAAGCCTAACCAGCCTAAACTGATAACCCAAGTCGCTAAAGGAACAGCCAGCCTAGGACGACATGCGAACAATGACGGCATAAGCCGCTAAAGAAGTAATCAGACTACACCGACCACTCTAAGAGACTTGACGAAACCAAAACACTCCTAAAAATCAGTAAGCCCATAATAATCAGGACTAAGGGCCTGGGCTAGGGCCCAGGCCCACCTATGGCCCAAACCAGGGCCCAACTCGTGGAATGGTTAAACACAATTAATAATCTATAAATACACTTGGACCCCACAAATTAAAGATACACATTCATTACTTCCTTAATCACCTGATTTGACTTTCTGAGAGCTTTCGCTAACTTGAGGTTCGGAGTCCCTTCTACAGGTAACCCCTCCGGGTCCAAGCAGACATACGCCAACAGGGAAGAGGCCTACTGAGGAGACAGCGGACTAGGTAAGGTGACACTGGTGCCTAACTTATCTTATTTGTTCTCTGCAGGAACATGTTTTTTATATACCGTTACAGTGTTGTCGGGCGATAGGCCCTTGACTTTTGGTGTCGCTAAACGCCATTTTTAGACTGTCGGGTGGTAAAAGTTAGTTGATTCCAGGAGTTAGGTTTCGGGTGCCACCTTGTTTTTCTTATTTGTGTTTTCTTGGTAAAATGAAGATTCATGCTTCGTTAACCGTCGAATTGAGCTGAAATTTTGGCAGCTAATCCTAGACGCATGGATATTCACTTTTACTAGTGAGATCTTTGTTTTGAAGTTTGTGTTTAGAGAAATGATTTTCACCGTTTTGATGTACTTTATGTATGTATATGTTTGAGATTGTAATTGTTTGAAATAGAATTATTGATAAGTGAATATGAAGATGTGATTAAGGATGTATATGATGGGTTTATATTATGAAACAAAGGTATGTAGTGAAATCTTGTAAGGTATTTATCGGGAGGAAATCCCATTGGTGATGTGTTTTATTAGGGTGTGCCTTGATAGTCAATATTGTTTCATCTTTTTGTGAAGTTATCATGAATTCTACTAGCTATTCATACTCACGTAAAGGAGAATTGTTAGGTGGGGAGAGTAGCAAGAGGTCCTGTTATAAGGATGGTTCCATTATTTTTATGATTGTGAAAGGGATTAACCTTGTATGTGGTAACTCGGTAAAGCAGGTTATATCACCAAAGGTGCATGGCTTCACTAGTCTGACACAAGTGCACGTATCCAAATAATATTAAGTCTAAATGAGTTTGATTTATAATATGGCATGAGTAGTGATTGTGTTGTATATCTTGGAATAAAACCTTATATGTATATGAAATGTTTTAAAGTGCTTTTATATAATTTATTCAGTTAGTTTAGCTTTGCACTTTGTGTCTTATGTTGTTTGTCTTTTCTTTTGCAATAATCACCTTATTGGTATGAGCAGATGAATATGTAGGTGTAGTGGCACCTCTTGTGATTGAGGCACCATTAGTTTGGGTGGTCGAGCATATTAGATCTAGTTAGGTATAGTTTGGTAATAGAAGTATAGTATAGTAGATTAAGAATGTATATGCGTGATTAGAGATGGCAAATAAACTCGTCCCCGTGGATATTGTCCGAACCCGTCCCCATTTTGACGGGGAATCCCCACATTGACTGGGTATGGATATGGGTATGGGGAACCCCCCACTTTTTCAATTGGGTATGGGGATGGTTATGGGGATGTACATATCCCCGCCATAATATCCGTCCCTGCCATATCTCTATCATCGTTTAAATTATTAAAATATTCACAATTAATTAAGAAACCCTATATATATATATATATATATATATATATATATTTCAATTTTTTATTTCTTCTAATTATTTGGTTTATTATGAAACTCATTAGCATCTCCAATATATTTTTCATCTTATCAAAACATTTATGTAATTATGTTAAGATGATGTATGTCAATTAAAATTTTATGTCTCATATTTGAATATTTCTATTATTTTTTAATATTTTTATTTATTATATATTTTTCTTTCACCTGAGTATGTTTAATACTCTCAATTTAAGTGTTTAATAACATAAACATTTAATTTACTAGGTAATATAAAAAAAATACTTATTTTTATTAATTTTTGTTTCATTTGAATAACTCTTTTGTTTCGCTAAAACAATTATTTCTCAACCATTGAGTATATATGTTAATATTTGAAAAGTGTTCTTAGATGTCTAAGGTATTTTTCATCTTATCATACCCTTAATTATACATTTATTTTCGTTTGTGCGATTTCTTTCAATAGTTTCTCAAATTATTTCTAAGACACACATCTTTTAATTTTTTAATATTTTTATTTAATGTTTATTTTCATCATGTAGAATACTATTTTAGTACATTTTATCTAATTATTTTTTATTTTCTAACTCATTATATCAATCATACTGTAATTTTTTCACTATAATTGTATAAATAAATTTTATGTACTACAATATCAAAATTTAATGTAATTGTCATGAATATTTTTTTATCACCATCCAACATATATTGGAGTTCAAAAGATACAATATCTATGTCAAAATTTTATTATTATGTTTATTATTTGTTATTTCCGTCATTTTTATTAAGTGATGTATTATCATTTTTATTAGTGTATAAAAAAGAGATTCATTAAAATTTAAAAAATTGAAGTAAACAAACATTTAAAATATATTTTAATTTGAATATTTGTTTTCCATTAAATTTTTTTAAAAATATTTTTAAATTTTATCAACTAGGTTTCATTAATGTTTGTAGTTTACAAATTTAATAAATGTTTTGGTTCTCATGAAATTTTATTTGGTATTCTAATCTAAAATGTAAACAATTATAATTTATTTCAAATATTTGATATCGAAGAAACAATCATTCTTCTAATTTTGAATATTTGATAATATTATGTTTCCTTTACCATAATTCTTTATTATTTATAAAATAATTAAAATTTATATTGAAGTAGTAAGGAAACGAGTACAGGTATGTATACGAGATTATACCCGTTACCCGGTGGGGAATGGGTATGAGATAAAAGTTTGATAATGAGATGGTACATTTGAAGTAACGTTACTTTGTTAAAAAAATTAGTGGATTACTTCTCTTAAAACATCTATTTTGTATCTTGTTTAAAATTTGTCAAACTTAATTTTATTTTTACTTTCATTATTTTAGTTTTTATATTCTAGGGAAAAAATAATTTTCACAATAATTTTTCAATGCAAATAACATTAGAACATTAATATATACTTGAAAAACATATTTCATAAAACTTTAACACTAAATATAGATGACTATAATATTAATATAATTGAAAAAGTGAACAAATTTGTATAAAGTTTTCAAATATATTAATAGAAATCATTTATAGCATTATTTGTATTCATGCACAATTAACAATATATATCACATATTTAAGAGTGCCATAATTAACAAAGAAAGTAGTTTTTTTAATTATTAATTAGGAAGACAAATGTACTATCCACAGAGCTACATCTTTTTTTAACCGTATATTTCTCTAAAAAAATTGACAATTTACATAGAATATCAATTTATATATATATATATATATATATATATATATATATATATATATATAATATTAAGAAATTATTTATAAATAATTAGAAATTAATGAAAAAACAACCTCTAATGAAAATATAGTATTTTAAACTATTGTTTTGTATTTGTATAAAATTATATATTCAAAAACTATTTTTTGTTTATATTTAAATGTAAAGAAAAAGTTTCTTATTATTGAAAAATAGTAATTAATTTCCAAATTTAATAAATAATTATAAACAATTAAAAAATCAATCAAATAAATAAATAATCAACCGTGACTATTAAGGAAGGATCCGTTGTTACTGATCGCAAAATCCAAAATCTCTAATGAGTCACATTTACTTAGAGTCACAACCTTTCACATAACTGTCCACTAGGCATATTTATACAAACTTAGGTCATTTAAAAAAAAAACAACAACAATTATTATCAAAAAGAAAGAAGCATATCATAAAAGACATCAAAATTAGCGCGCGAAGGCTACCCGCGCTTTGTTCTTATATTTCCCTCTATCATCATTCAATCCCACACTCTATCTATAGACTATGCAGGTCACCGCCGCGCTCCCACCGGCCCATGGCGGAGACGCCGCCACTGACGGCAAGCGTGGCAAAAGGCGTGGCAGTTACAACTGTGGTCGCTGTGGTCTTCCCAAAAAAGGTCACAACTGCACCATCAAGACTCCTGTGTCTGCTTCCATCACTACTGCCCCTCCTGATTCTTCTCTCTCCGTTGTATCCGTTCCTTCCTCTGCTGCATCTGGCCTCCGGCATCCTTCCTCTAGTCTCCGTCGCGCTCTGTCGTTTGACGATCTTGATGAAGGCGGTTCTGGATTCGATCCGTCCGAACAGGAAGAAAGAGTGGATGCAGATTTGTTTTCTGAAACCGATCCTGATCTGGATCTGGATGCGGAGTCGTGTGGACTGCCGGTGAATCTTCTGTGGGATGTGATGAGGAGGCTGCCGCCGGCGGGGCTGCTGTCCGCCGCGAAGGTGTGCCGTGGGTGGAGGGAGACGGCGAAGAGGATATGGAGAGCGGCTGAGGAGTTGAAACTTAGGGTTCCCGTCAACGTTACAGTTGGGTTTGTTGCCTCGATGTTGCAGAAATGTCCTGGGATTGTGAGACTCTCGCTTAGAATGGAGAGGTAGGACCTCCATCTGCGATGTCGTTTTGATTGAGAAACTGACGAGTGGATATGATAAAAATTGTTCAAAGATTGTTTTGGCACTTGAAAGAAAAAGTGATAACCTAGATAAAAAAAGGGATAACGTAGATAATCATATTTAAACATGTAAACAAGAGTTTCTGTGTTGATCCAGATCGATCCTTTTAATCTAAATAGAGAGATTAGTGATATGCCCTTCAAAAAGGATAATGTGGACACAAAATAATTAAAAAAGGAAATAAATGGATTGAATTTTGAAAATGGGATCAGAAAATGCCATTGATGTTTTTTTCTTTCATGAATCTAACATGTTTGTTGTTGTGCTGCAGTGATTTTGATTCAACTATGCTGGCTTGCGTCGCTTTTTCATGTCCTAATCTTGAGAGTATGGAAATCTCCACATTCGATGCTGCAACCATTAGGATTAATGGGTATTGATCGATCTTATCTTTTTAATCTGATCTTTTAATTTTAATCATTTTACGCATCGTATGATCTTTATTTATTGCTAGTATGCTGTGTAAAAGTTAGTTCTGGTTTACTGTCTTTGTTTTTGATCTGTTTAATTTCTTACACAGTCATTCTTGGCCTTTCTATACTTATATAATTCTAGATATTTGCATATGCATGTTTAACCAAAGAATGCTGCCTCTTTCTTTCTAGCTTTATCTAATATTCGATTATGATAACACAGGGATGAACTAGGCCGGTTTGTTGCTGATAAAAAAAGTCTCAAAAGCCTCAAGATGGAAGGATGTTCTAACTTGGGGTGTTTTTTCCTCTGTTCGTCAAGTCTTTGTACACTCTGGCTATCAGATTTGCACTCTCTGTCTAAAATGGTGATTATTTGCCTTTTCTTTCGTACTTTTTCTTATGTTATTTATGACATGGTCAATAACTATATGTTTCCGAGTTTGTGAATTGAATTCTAGTTGCTAACATGCCTGAAATTGTAGGTATTTAATTGTCCCCAATTGAGGGAGATTTCCTTGGAGTTTTCTTGCCAAGAAAATGATAGTACAGATCTCACCACTATGATTGAAGGCTTGGGGAGAAGTTGCCCGAGATTGCAAAACATACATATAGCTTCAGAACGGCTTTCACACTCTGCTGTGCTAGCTCTTACTGCTGCTCAGTTGAGGTTTGTCATTTGTTTTTGGCATCTTGATCTCTATTTTCTCAGTTAGCATCGACAATATGCCTTCATGTTTAAATTTCTCCTCTATAAAAGAAAGGTGGCAATGTACAATGTTTTGAACTTTGCATCTGTATTTGTTAGTGTTCATATTATCTGGTGGTGAATGAACCAAACATTTAACATGACCAAACATGACCATTTCCAATTTTATGCTGCACTCAAGTGTCGTGCTTAAGAAAGGAAACGAAACAAATAACATGTCTACAATATTAGTATGTATACACTCTCACAAGCCCACACACATGCACACAGGACGCTCACAAATTACCAGGCAACAATCAACTTAGAATTTTGATCCCGATTTTAATATTTATATCCGAAATCCCATGGTGATGCCTTTTATATAATCAGTGAGAATGTCATTTTTATGTACTTTATTTTTTTTTTTAATTTAATGAACTTATTGAAGTTTTGTTTCAATACAATTAAGGGGGCTGCGAATGCTTTCTCTTGTTCTTGGGTCTGAAATCACTGATGCATCTGTTGCTGCAATTTCCTCAAGCTATCCAAATCTTGAACTGCTTGATCTCAGTGGGTATGTACCTGATTCTTACTGTAATCAAATTCTATAGGAATCTTCAATGTAGTAAATCCGTGGAACTTAATACTGTACAAAGAGATAAAAGACAATATAATATAACATTTTATTTCAGGGATGCATTGTTTTCTTCTTATTTTCCTTGTTTATCTCTTGGAAAGTGTGTATAATGGATAATTTTTTTCACAGATCTAGTGTTAGTGACAGTGGCATTAGTATGATTTGCAATGTGTTCCCTGATACCCTGAAAAGACTCCTTCTTGCTGTTTGCCCCAACGTGACTTCAAGTAATTTTCTATTGCATATTCAATAACTTGACAACTTTTATGCGAGCTTGAGTTTCTGCTTTCTAATCTGCTGCTATTTAACTTAGGTGGTATTCAGTTTGCGACATTTCAGTTGCCGCTCCTTGAAATCATGGACTGTGGCATGACCATATGTGATCCTAATTTGCAAAATCCAGCTGCTGACGAAAACAACTGCAAATTACAGAAAACATCTGTCTCTAATGTACACCTTATAAACCAGAAACTAATTATCAAACACAGCCGTTTAAGGAAACTCAGTTTCTGGGGCTGCACAGGCTTAGACGTGAGTTTCATTAGACTAAAGATCTCTATGCTATATAGTCTTTCCAATGCTTCTAATCTCTGAATCTTTTTTTCAATGGATATGCAGGCCCTGTATTTAAACTGCCCACGACTCATTGATCTGAATCTGAATTCTTGTACAAATTTGCATCCAGGTAGTTCATACTCCTGTTCTTCCGTAATCATCATGTCAAAATAGAAGTCATCACATTAAGATTTCCTTTACGAATGGAAAATTTGATTATTTTCTTTTAACTTGACTGGTTCAGGAAGACTTTTGCTCCAGTGCCCCACTTTGGAAAATGTGCATGCATCAGGTTGTCAGGATATGTTAATAGGCGCCATACAGAGTCAGGTAACCAAGTAATTCTTCAGATGATTTCTTTCATAATAGATTTACTGTATTTTAAGACGTGAGCTTCATGAGTTAATGTAAGGGTCTAAAGAACTAAATGGTACACAAGAAAATGCAGTTTGTGACTAAGCAAGCATATAAAATACTTTGGACTTAATTGGATTGAAATTCCATACTTCTTCGGTTCTGATATTGGAAATATGTATTTTGTACTCAGGTTCGCGATGCTTCTTATGCTGCTACGGAAAACCATTCACCTTCTAAACGTCTACCTGATGGCTCCAAAAGGGTTCAGGTTCCACATTTACTCAGCGAGGAGGTAATGTGACATGTTCCACTTTTTACCTCTTTTCTTGGTTTGTGTGGAAAAGTTAAATGCACTGTGCATCAATAATACAAAAGGATCACATGTTTCTCAAACGAATTGGTGTTTGTTTCAATGCCCTTTCAGACAAGATTTTTTTGATATAGAACATGTAATGGTGTTATTATAAACTATTTTGTTTATTTGCAGTCCCCTGAACCTGAAAAAAAACGGAGGAGGATCGATAGACAGCATTGTAATGTGCTTCGGGGCTGATAATTGTATTTCCTTCAACTGATTCTCTAATGTATACATGTGCAATGAGTTATTATTTAAATTCTAGATTCATTATGCATCCTTAGTTATATAAATTTTCATGTTAGCCGTTGGCGCCTAGAACTGTCTTACAAGACAATTGTTGTATGATATTTGCATGACTGTCTCATATTGTAATAAAGTTAAACACTATTTTTTATGAAGTTTTTCCAGTCACTCATTGGGTGCTGTATGGGGGTGATAGACTAAGTGTCAATATAGTATACATGCTCGACTTCTTCGATTAGTCAAAATATTTTTCTTAGAAGAATTATTTGTTTCTGAAATTAGTGAGTTTAGTTTTTGTATAATAATGGTTCGTTTTTTCATAAAATGAACCAAATATTTAAAAATTGAATTTTGTGAATAGTATAAATTAGTCTTAGCTTTTAAAAAGATCTCCAGAAGAATAGTTTGTAGATTATTTTATATTAAAGTCACTTCCTCCCTTAAATATCAATAAAAATAATAATGTGGAATGAATTTAATTGTTATTTTTATTATTTTGATAGTCTGCTCTCGAATTGCGTATCTCAATCTCAGGATTTTTTGGGAGGGGTGGAGAGGAGATTGCGAGTATCTCAAAACTTTAAATGTTTTTTAAGATTCCCAATATGAATAACTCTAAGTATTTTATATACATGGAAGTATTTTATGTGCATGACAACTAGGTTCAAATGCATCTCCTACCATCAATTAAGAAAAGCAGGTATCCTATTGACTTAAAAACCATTTTTTTTTTAAAGAAATACAAATAAACTTAAAGTAAGTTATCAATTAATTTGACTTAATCTCAATACTTGAATTAGCATTTTCTGTATAGAATCAATTTGATTTTTTATGTTAAATTAGTATTATTATTGTTGAAAAAATTTGGATCATCATCTTCTACATTAGAATTTTTTTTAACATGTAATATCTTTCAAACAACATTAATGCGTGAATAAAATTGATTCTTTTAAAAAATACCGAGACTCATTTGAATAAAAGAAATATAAAGGTTTAAATGAACAATAATCTTAAATATAATGATGATGGCAAGCAATTTCTGTACATTATTTTCAGTCTCCACCTAATGAAGAGAAAAGGAAAAAAAAAAATAGCAGATTCATAAAGCTAATTTCCTTCCATTAATAGTGAGGCAACAACTGTGGTTCACAGTAACACAGGATTTTCTTGCAAACGCAGACATTGCAAAATATTTTGAAGACAATTCTGAAATATTGGATAACAATTTGCGTTTGGTAATATATAGAAGTTGAAAGGAACAATTTGAGGATATTAGAATAAGCATATTTTCTGGCAAAGTAATTGTCAGAAGAATATATCATTGTCGTCTTAAAGAGTCATTAAGTTTGTGACAGTGACTCATTATCATATTAAAGACTCATTAATTCCCTGACATTGACTCATTAGTATCACTACTGTTTAAGCTCAGAACATCTCTCACCCCAAAAAAAATGATAAATTGCATCACGTATTTCAATACATCTTTAATTAGTATTGTAAAAATAGATAAATTACTCGTTCTTGTTGAATTTCTGAAGAATTTTTCTGGTTATAGTATGTTTTAAGTAAGAGCTAAATAAAATATATTCATAATAATTTTTTTTCATTTTAATTAAATTTTGTTATATTAGATTATAACTGTTTTGTAAGTTTGGTTTAAACTATAATATTTTATAAAGCTTACATCTTTATATGTAGTTTTTATTTACGTTTTAATTTTCATTAATTTAAAATTTAGTTTAATTATTATTTTTTTTATTTGTAAGATCTAGAATATTATAATATCTTTTCAGATGGCTAAATTTATTGTTTAAAAGAACTGTATTTTATAAGAAACTGGGATGAAGGGGATGTGCATGACAGGAGTGTCTAAAATTTTAACAATATTACTTCTGCAAGTAACTGCATTTAAGAGGAAAACAATTCTTAAACTTTACCTTGTTTAGTATAATATTATAATGAGAACGATCATGTATTATTTCAATAAACTCCACACACCAGCCATCACCAAATTCCCTTCATATAGTACCAAAATAAAAGGCTATTTATTCGTAAAATAATGATTAATATAAACTCTTCGTAATAAAAAAAAAATAGAAAAATCATTTTAAATTAAAGACAAATAATAATATTTTGTTACACATTTATTCTTCTAGTAGCTATATGTTTTTAGTTTTCACTTTTTAGTTATTGGTTAGACGTTCATAACATAAAATACAATTCTAGATATTACAAGAAATTCTCTTTTAATAATATTGACAAATTATCTTGGCACCACATAAAATTTAAAATATTGACAAATGATGTAAATTTTATGTGATAGTAAGATCTTATATCGGCAAATGACAAATGTAAAATATTTTAGAATCTTATGCTCTCCGGTACATTATATAAAAATATCTTATTAATAATTAATTTTAAAATTTAAAATTTATTAGTTACATTATAATAACTAATATAGATATAATTTATAAAATAAAAAATTATTGATTACTTAAATAGTCAATATTATGATTAAAAAATTATAATTTGATCTCTAAATTGGTCACTAATTACTTGGATAATAATTTAAAAATTAATTCTTTGGTAATAAAAACCTTGATAGTTTTTAGTGATCAATTTTCTTTAGTAATTAAATTTTAGAAATTGATTTAGAGACCAAATATAATTTTTTATTGATAATATTGACTATTTTAATAACAAATAATTTTTTATTTTGTAAATTAATGTCTAAATTGATTACTATAATAATTAATAACTTTTAGCACTAAAATTGATTATTAATGAAATATTTTCTCACACCGATAAAAAACAATTTTTGTCACTAAATTTGCTCTTTAATTCTTTAGCTTTTATACCTTATCATGTCTAAAATTGTTTTTTCTTTAATCTTGACAGATGTGAGAGGCAAGACAGTTTACATTAGACTTATATTATTCATACACTATATTTATATAACATTTTAATAATACTATTTTTCTCTTTATCGATCTAGTTTCATCATATATTTTTTTCTCTAATTCTTTATTTGTTATGAATTTTTTGTATTAATTAATTCAATTTCTCCTTATATTAATCCAACCAAGTACTGTTGAGTCATTAAATTAAGAAAACTGTCATGAGTGGTACTAATTATACAATCTCACAATAATAATTTATATAAAAAAAGGGAGACATATAAATAGGTGGCATAAAACGAAGTTTGTATAAAAAGAAGTTTGTATATAGTGATGATAATAACTCTTCACAAATATATATAAAAGAATAATAAAGTGAACTGATATGAATATAGACATGCATAAATGCTCTTTGTGCGTGCACATGATGTTGTCTTCCAATCTAGCATGTTTGGGAACATTTCAAGTACTGGCTACTCCATTCTAGACCTAAAACAAAAACTAACATCCATGCAATACAATTTAATATTATACAAATAAAAAATTTGATGAATACAAGGAATCAATGATGGCGGAGAAGAAAAAAGGACAAGTTGAAAAGTAGAAAATGAAAAATATATAACTACAAGACAAACAACTTATTAAACTTATTACGCAAGCACACAACGATTAAAGAAACATGAAAGTCTTGGAACATAATTTAGAGTGATTATCGTTTGTGTTCATAATTTATACTTAGACATCTCACTGCTTTGTTTGAAATAATATTATATAACAAACCATAATAATAATAATAATAATGATGCACATTTAACTATATTTTAACACCCTGCTCTTTCCATCCGTGTCTGCAGTTACTAAGTCAACCACCACTAGCGATGCTGGAACAGGTTATGCTAATTACTGCTCTAGCTCCTGTTCTTGCATTTCTCCATGGCTCTTGGTGCTGAGACACAACAACAAAACCATTTTCATTTCATAATGGAGGGATATTGATTATTATATATACATGGAATCATGAGTAATGAGTAGGGTTTCTTTTTTTGTATAAAGAGTAAGTAAAAGTAAAAGTACATCAAATAAATTAAGATACTAACCCAGTCCAATGGCTTCCTTTCCTTTCATGATACGTAAACGCTTGCATGATTCAACAAACATCCTGGTTGACACAAACAAATTAGTCCATGTTATTTATTAATTAAATTATACAATAATTGAGAATTAGGAAGTAATCTAAATATATATGTGGAAACACTTGAGAAAATTTTCTGTTCTGGTAATACATATATTTTAATGTGAAGGTTGTGCACTATTAATCTGTATATATATATAGCATAATAAGAGGAATGCTTATTCTGATGCACATGGACATGATTAAAAAAATTGAGATGATCACACATAATTTCCTTAAAACATGCACATTTTTTTACGCAAAGTTTATTGGATAAGGACTTGTTTGAAATAACAATGTGATGTGCATACGAAGTTCCTGTCTTGTTTTTGTGGTTTTATTTTCTCTTTTCTTTTTCTTTCTTATTGAAACTATTTTAGAAGGTGAAATAATTATATAAATAATTTGGGTAGATGAAGTGGAAGATAACTTACTCCCATGGAACATCACCGACAAGCATCCAGTCACCATCCCTGTCTTCATAGGTTGGGACACAGTCAGAGCTGTTCAAAAGATCCATCAACTTGCTCTCATTCATAAAATCCTTAAAGCCTTGGGATTCACAATTTCCTTCAATATATCAACACCACACCGTTCAATCTTATTATGTTCACATGCATGGATAATTAAATTTAAGATCCATATCTTTTGTTGCTTCAATATAATAAGGGAAAAAGAAAGAAATTAATGAGTGGTTAATTATAGTTACCAATGGTGAAAGAGCTAAACATTTTTCCCAAGGCATCAGAGAGTTGTGGGTAACTGTTGTACATCTTCAAGTCCACTTTGCGGAGATAAGGTGCTCCATCCATGCTAACTTTCACAAAGCTTGCATTAGGGCTGTTATTCTTCTCACTTTCCTCTACCATCTTCTTTTGTGCTGCAAACATGTTCTTCCTGAAAGCCCTCACTGGTGGCCATCCCACAACTTGCTCCCTAAAATTTTTTTATTCATCATATTCATAACTATCACTAACTCTATTTGTCTTCATGCTTATGCACTTTTCTATGTTATTACATCAAAAGATTATTGCTTTGTAGATCCAGTTTCATATTCTCTCTTACAGTGAAAATTTTTAGTCACTGGTTTTTACTTCCTTCTATAAATTCTATTCAGACACCTCAAGTTGACCATATCATTAATATAAACACCGATAAAAACATCCTTATTAAACTTACGTGTTTTAACTCCATGAAACATAATGAAAAAGTTACAGATAGAAAATTAGCAGGAACAAGTCTCCATATACAAGAAGAATTAAAGGCAGTAACAACATAAAACCACTAAAGTTTGTGTAAAAATTATTGGTTTGTTGTATAGCAGTAGTACTTACTTAGCAGGAGGTTTGGCGGGATCGGGAAGCAAAAGGGTTTTCTCCTTAGGCGAAGTGTTTGGCTTATTACGTGGATCTGTTCCATCAGCAGAAGAAACTTCCTTTGGGGAGAGGTTAAGCTTCAAATCAACGGTGGTTGTTTCAGTCTCAGTTTCAGAGAAACCTCTCTTTCTCACTCCTTCTGCTGCTGCTGCTGCTGGTGGTGGTTCAGTTGCAGTGGCTCCATTCCCAGGTAGTCCAAGTCCGAGCCTGAGTTCAGTTTCCTCAAACACCATCTTCGAGTTTAACTCTTGTTCTTTTCTTCTTCCACTTTATCACTCTTTCTCTCTCTAAGCATTCAGGGATTTGGCTCTTTTGTGCAATAATAATAACAGTAGTGGGGTGAGGTATATAGGGGCAGCCACGTTAATTCGTTAACAGTTTGGGTGAAGTGGGCATTAATACAACAAGCGATGGGGTGGTTTGTCATTTTAACAACTTCATGGAGCAATGGGTCTCTGCCACGTGGAGGAATGTGCGACCGAGACCTTTACAACCTTGTTGGGATAGGCAACGACAACGTCATGTTATCTTCCTATGATTGTTGAGTGGAAGAAGTGGAAGTGGATGCCCACTTCTTCTTGCTTACCTCCTTTTACATTTTTCTTTTTTCTTTTATTTATTTATTTATTTTTCATTATCATAACCCCTCTAGGGTTTTCTATTTTCACAGAAACGGTGGTAAATTTATACTATTTACTATTTTGTTCTTCCGTGTATCGTTCCAGCTACCTCACTGCTATCATGCAGATGTGGTATTTACTACCTATCAGCGTCATGTATAACTTTTTTCTTGGCTAACTTTCTACTGCATGCACGCACTCACACCTCACAAATTAATACGACATGTGAGTTAGCAACTGTAAATGTTTTTTCTTCTTTCAGGAAAACAAAAATAGAAAGGACTTTATGTATCTTTCGTGTTGCTGACAAATGTTTAGGATTAAATGTGCATTGCATTATGGTATTCTTCATCCAGCAGAGATCGTGGTTGCAGGGTGTGAACTCAGTTATTCATCTTTGGATTTAGCATCATCATCAGTTAGTTGTCGGTCTGCGATCCATCATGTATAATTTGGGACCAGTGAATAACAATCCTAGACTCAAGGACTTCATTTCTGAAGTAGATTTCTTATTTCACAAAAATGGTTTTCTATATATATATACGTCAAGTACATTTACACTAACAAGAGTAAAATATTTTTTTTTGGATATGGCGAGAATGTCATTGATCTTTTGAAGTGATTTGCTATAAACTGTGACAAAAGTAAATCATGCTTTGTGTAGTGTAGCCTTTGTGATATATAACAGCTTTTGGACACTGACGTCATCGGAAAAAGGGATTAGTGGCGAAGTTTAAAGACTAAAAGTTTACGTAGAATCTTTTTGTGGTGAAGTTAAAAAGTTTTATATTGGGATGTGGTTAGTGGTGAAGATGATTCACCAACAGAAATTGTGGGATGAAAAGTAGATATAGAAGAAGGACATTACTGTTGTTGTTGTTGTAGCGTGCATACATGTACTAGATTTGTGGTATATTGATATCTGAGGTGTTGCTTTAGAATCGCACGAGAGCACAATTAAGTTGACCTATGCTACCTTTCAACAATGGGGCAAAAACAACATCGGATCGTGAGAAAATAATGAACTCAAGATTGTGTCTAAGATTTTCCTAGCCTAGGTAGATAGTTACACCCCGTGTTCGAAACAACAAATCTTGTTCGGCTATGACTTTGATTTGTGGGATGACTATACAATGCAAATTCAGAGACATCTTCCTAAGGAAATTGATTAAGTAATTGAGTCCATTAACATCTTCGAAATAACGAAAAAAAAAGAAAAAGCACTTTTCATCTGCATTTATCTTTTATCACTCCTCGTACAAGTTTGAGTTTCCCTTGTCTCTTTTAAGGTTAATGAAATTACTAGGTAAACT
Source organism: Vigna unguiculata (assembly GCF_037176805.1). Taxonomy (NCBI): domain Eukaryota; kingdom Viridiplantae; phylum Streptophyta; class Magnoliopsida; order Fabales; family Fabaceae; genus Vigna; species Vigna unguiculata. Next base: position 26,384,612 of record NC_140798.1, on the reverse strand, counting down.
ATACCATGTATGATAAAACGATCTAATTTTATTGGCTTATTTTGGTAATTTTGTGGTGTGTGGAAGAGTTTTTGGGGGTCTTTAATACCTTTTTAAAATTTTGATCTGCATTTATCTTTTATCACTCCTCGTACAAGTTTGAGTTTCCCTTGTCTCTTTTAAGGTTAATGAAATTACTAGGTAAACTATACCATGTATGATAAAACGATCTAATTTTATTGGCTTATTTTGGTAATTTTGTGGTGTGTGGAAGAGTTTTTGGGGGTCTTTAATACCTTTTTAAAATTTTGATTTGAGGTTTGAATGAGGGTGGTCCTCCTCCAGTAAGAAAAACGTTGAAAAAATGGTAAAATAATGAAGAATAGATGTGAAGGAAAAAAAGGGTAGGTAATGAAGAGAATAAGAAAGAAGCATTGAAGGTAGGAAAAATGGTGAAGCAAGGAGGTTATTTCTGTGTTAGCCTTTTGCAGTACCCCTCCTTATGGGGTAATGAGATGAGAGGGAAGGGTGGAGGAAAGTGGGACCCATGGGTAACAGAGGCATGTGGTAAGATTCATTGGGTAGAGGTGGATGAAGTGTGAGGGCCCACAAAAAAGCCCATGTGAGTTTGTTGGCCGTATGTACCCTTAAGGGTCAAACCCTATGCCATGTGCGCCGCTGCAGGGCACCCCACTCACTATCCTCTCTTCCCAATTTTTTTTTTTTTTTTATTTCATCATCAAACCCTAACATTCTCTATCTAAAACTCTTTCCACTCATTCAATTCACAATCCATCTTCTCTTTTCTTATCCAAAAATCTTTTATTTCAATAAGACTGTTATCAATCACAAAAATTATTAATAAACCTCATATTCTCAAATTTATTTTAGACGTGGACGTTCTTTTATATGTATTATGACCTAATGATTGAATCTCCACCCATATATATCTATTCAGTAAATCATGAATATAAGTTTTACATTACTGTTTACCATGGCTCAACTAAGCGCATGGAATCATACTTTTTTGTTAAACCTTTCTCTGCATTATTTCACATAATGTAGTTTGGTACACAATATTATTCCTTATTAGAATGCACTGAGCCTGATTAATTGGAGAGACACAGAAAGAAAACATGTTGTGGATGAAAATAATTGTTCAATGATTGTTAATGATTTTAGATATCGGTAGTTCATATCGGTGTGTTTAAAAGACTAAAAAATAGAGGTGAAAGTGTTTGATAAAGTGCGAGAATCTAAGATCTAGCTAAAGCTATGGTGAAGCAAAAAAACAGAAGAACAGAAAGTGATCGAAAAGTTAGATGCAGCAGATATTTGGCGTGGCAGTGAGAGAGCTCTCGTGACTTTCCTAAGCTAACAAACATATACAACAACATCTGTTCATATAGAACTAAGTTGGTTTTCCAAACGTAAAAACTTTGGTTCCTTTACTTGTTCCGAATGATGTCCAATACTGTGGTTTGGTTGAGCTCCGTGACAAAGTTGAAATTGGGTTCCATGGTTACCAAAATTGTACACACAGCGATAAAGGTTCCCTTCTCTTGATTACAGCATCCACCGAAAATCAAAATGACCATGTTACATAGAATTCCATGGAGTGGTTTTTGTCAATGTTTGAGAAACTATTTGTGTCAGTACTGCACATGCCACTGGTTTCGGTACTAGCTATGTATCCAGGGTCGACTTTAATTTGCTAAACACAACACAGAATATAGGCACTGCAACGAGAAATTAATTGAGTTCTGTTGTATACCAGCTAGCTAGGCTCATTATTTCACATGCATAACTCTCATATTTGGCTATACACTCCTTAGATCCAGCATGTTACATATTCTCTTTCATGAACAAAGTCTTAGTCCTAAACCTTACCATTGTCTCTTTGCTGACTTGTGCGACATGCATGTTTCTTTTTATAAATAAAGGCTAACAAAATAACTTTTTCATTTTCGTGTAAGAGGAGCTTTGTTCCACATGTTTTGTCTCTCACTCTTTGTTTCTGTTATTCATAAGAAAACCAAAAGGAACAAAACAAGACTAAGGCTTATGTTGAAATCAACTTTATGCTGGGAGGTGGGTGCAGAATAACTTCCAACCAGAATAACTTCTCACCTTTCTTAGCCATAAATGTCATTTAACTTGAGATTCTCTTTAACCATACACACAAATGCACACATTACGAATTCAGTACTGATTAAATATAAGACGGGCAAAGTTGCAGAGGTTGCTGCGTAAGTAAACCAGAAGAAAATATATAAGTCGGATTCTCTTGTAGTTTCAGCTTCATACCAAATATTCTAGACATACCCGACATTTTTGTTTTTTGGTATAAACGACAAAAGGAAGATTTAAAACATTATAATTTTGTGGAGGAGTGTTTAAGATACCCTCAATGGCACAGCGCAAAAGGAGTGAACTTCTTCCATTTCTCCCAATTTAAGTAAGTTGGTTTAGGAGTTCCACTTTGAATTAAGATGAATAAAATGACCACTATATAAGAAAAAAAAAATCATAATCTATTTGATATTTGATAGAAAAATAGATAGCCTTGAGGTTCATGGTGTTTTTTTCACTCATGCGTCTTTAATCGTCAATAACATTACACGGATTATTTATGATTAATTGACGTATCAAAAAGTTTATCCATTCATATTACATGATAAAGTATAATATTTAATGACATTATTTTCATTTATAATTTTTATAATCTATTTTATTTCATTAGGATTCTTTATTATTTCAAAGAAATTAAGATTCGGTTAGAATATATTGGCAGTGTATCTAACACATTAGAAAATCCAACTTAAAATAATAATGAGTGGTTAATATGTTTATAATTCAATTAATTTCGAGTAGAAACGAGTTAATTTTTTCATTATACTTTATTATAAACTATAAGGAAACATAAATTTAAATTTTAAATATTAGCGTCTATCAAATTGCAATATTATTAACCTCGACTTAGTCGTCTCTAATTTGATGCAAATAATAAATTTATAAAAAATAAAATCACTTTTATATTTCTTTTAATAAATAAATACTTATGTTAGTTGGCTTAATTGTCGCTAAGTTAATTTGCTAAGGTAATTTAGAATAAATTTTAAAATAAAAAATTATTTTTTAAGTTTTTTATTAAATAAATATTTGTGTTGGGATCTTCATAGTGATGCTAAATAAAATATTGAAAATAAATAAAGTTAGTGTTAGTTTAACGCATATCAATTATTTTTTAACATTTAAATTTATTTAAGTTAGTATGGGTTAAATATGTATTAATCATTTGAAAAAATTAAAATAAATTTTAAAAATAAATAAGATTATCGTCAACTTAACAACACTGACCTTATTTATTTTTGGATTAAATATATTTTTAGTCCATAAACTTCAACGTGAAATTAAAATTTGTTCTTATCCTAAATTTTGAAACAATTTAATTTCAAACTTTAAGAATAAATATATAATTGTATTAAAAGTACTATATTCATTTTTTTATTTATGTTTGGGGTAAAAATGTATCAAAGTTTGATATAAACATGAATTTCAATTTCATGTTCAAGTTTTAGGGATTAAAAATATATTTAATTTTTTTTTTTTAATATTTTATTTATCTAACTTAACGAATGCTTAACTTACGCTAAATTATATATTATGAATTCATGTATGTTTTTTACATTTTGATGAATGTGAGGGAAGAGATGAGTGTGCATAAAAGATAAGTTTAAACAGATTTATGAATGTGAAAGAAGAAGATGAGCAAAGACAAACCATAGTAGTGACTAGGGGATGCCATGGCCCCCCAAATATTTTTATATTTATGTAATTTTAAGTATATTTATTAAAAATTAAATATTTTTAATATATTTTATATATTTGATATATTTGATATTTTTTTAAAAAATATACATTTATATTTATATATATAAAAAATTTCTTTTTGTTGTCCATATTTATTTTCAATTTTATTTTTTAATTTTTTTAAATAAAAATTATATTATTAATATTATATTTTTATGTAATATTTTTTTATAACCATTTTTTTATTTGACTATATTTTTAAAATTAATCATTCTAAATGAAAATTAATAATTATAAAATTATAAAAATTATTTATATTTAATTTTATAATTATAATAATAACAATAATTATAATTTTATTTTTTTTATTATCATAAAACAAGTAAATACAATGTTTTTACTAGTTTATATAAAAAATTTGGAATTATTCTTTCAATTCCTATTTTTATTCAAAAATATCAAGTTGGTCTTCCAGAATTTTTTAGTCTTAAGTTAATCCCGATTTTTGAAAAAATTATGTAATTTGTTCATTTTTGTTAAATTTCTTGAATCAAATCAAAGTTTTTTCATCAATATTGAAGTTGTGGATATAGATGGTTTGCTTTATTGGTGTAATGACATAATTCTAGTGTCAACTTTGATGAAAAATTCTTGCTTTACTCAAAGAAATTTAACGAAAATGACCATGCATCAATTTTTAAAAATCAAGACCAAATTGAGACTAAAAAAACTGAAAAACCAACTTGAGATTTTTGAACGAAAAAATGAACAAAAAAGTTAATTCAACCAAAATTTTGACACTCCCAAAATATTGGTTGAAGATCTGCCACCGAAGATGAGTGCGTGCAATGAAGTGAGAGAATAAAATTATGAGTGAGGAGATTTGTCATATTTAAATCTAAGTCTTTACATTCTATCTTTTATCCATACTCATCTCCCTTATTGACGCTCATGTTTTTGATCCACATATATCTTCAACTACAATTTTTTCCTCATCTTTTGATTCACATTTTTCTCCTCATCTTCTTCATTCATACTCATTTACTCCATCCACATATTCATCTTTTTCATTTATAGTTATCTCCTTAATCCGTTATATATATTTTTTTTCATTTATATTATTTTAACATGGAGTTTATGTACAATTTTTTAAGACCAAATTGATGTAAATTAAACTAATATTAAAATTATAAAAATGCTATAGCATCAATCAAATCAATACTAAATTGTTTTAATTAAAAAATTAATGTAAAAATTAGTGATAAATTTGTGTCGACTCAATCTTCAAAAATCATTACAAACAAACTAGTATCCATGATTTTAGTGTGACATACACATACAAAACCGACATTAATAACTACTTTGTGTCAATTGTTATTATCGACTTTTGAACTATGGTAAATATCCACTTTCTCGTATCGATAACTATTTTAAAAAATTTATAATTTAATAATAGAATTTATATTTTACTGGTTTAAATTTAATTAAAATTAAAATATAATTTATATTTAATTTATGTTATATATATATATATATTAATTTTAATTAGATTCTATTTTAAAAATCTATAAATTAATTTTTTAAGTATCCGTAGGTATTTATGATACCCACAACTCCTAAAAAAAAAATTTGATATTGGGTCACACTTTCTATTATTGCAGATCAGGTAATGGTAGACATTATTCATGCCTGACTTGACCTGTCACCATAGAGCCTTTATCAAAAGCAATGGTGGATCTTGACAAAAAAATTTGAAGGGGCAAAAGAATATACTCAAATTTTATATATTTAATTTTTATCACTAATATAACAAAAATATATATAATTTAGTATTGAAATATAATTTAGTATTGAAATTTTCTTGTATTTTTCTCCTTAGAAAAAATGATAGTTTTGAAGTTGTATTTGATATGGAACTCATTTCAAATAAGGTTTTCTAATTTCATCTCTTTCACTCATGGAATATTTCCATATTTGAAAACATTTTTTCTAGAATAAGTTCCAAATAAAGTAATATGAAATTTTCCACTTGTAATATTTTGAATCTTAAAGGATTATTTTAATTCAACAATTGGATCCTTAATATCATTCTTTAAAATATGTGAAGAAGTAAATCTTGATTGTTTTCATCTTCACGGGTATCTTTCTTTTTATTACTTTTAAAAAATGAATCTATTATTTTATTCTTCATCAATATACCTATTTTCTTAAAAATAAAAAGGGTTAAAATATACATTTGGTCCTTATTTTTCTCAGTTTTTTCATTTTAGTCCTAGTATTATTTTTTTTGTTCAATCAGGTCCTAATTTTCATCAATTTTGTTCAATTTGTTTTTTAGCTAATATCATTTAAATAATTAACCGTAATGAATGATGACTATTACGTGTCACTTTGTGATTTTTTTGTTTTTTTTTTATATATTTTTTTAAAATTAATATTTTTTATGTTTAAAAGATGTCTACGTGTCAACCCAGCAACATACTACGTGTCAGAATCAATGTTTATATTCAATTAGGTCTATATATTCGTTATTTTATTTAATTTAATCCCAAATTTTTTAAGAACGGAGCAAATTTGTCACTCTCAAAATTGGGACCAAATTTATTCTTTTATATAAATGTTATAATAATGTTTTTATTATAATTCACATTTTTATTAAATATTTTGGTTTAGGGTTACAATTAGTTTAATATTAGAACAAAAATTTTAAGGACGGGGACCAATTTTAAAATTTTAGATGAATGGTGTTAGTTCTCATCTTCAAGTTTTCATTCTAATTAATTATAACCTTAAACTAAAAGTATTAATAAAAATGTGAGTTTTAATAAAAACATCATTATAAATTTTATATAAAAAATTTGGTCTCAATTTTGAGAGGAACAAAATTGAAACTAAATTGAACAAAAATCATGAATATAGAACCAAATTAAATATAAAATATTGACTTTGACATGTAACACACGATTAGGTTGACACATAGACATCTTTTAAAACATATTAATAAAAAATACCCAATAAAATAATTAAAACAAATAATTAAAAAACAAAAAACAAAAAACTCACGAAATAAAACGTGTACTGTTAATTTAAAACATATTAATAAAAAATACCCAATAAAATAAAATTAACAAAGATCTTATCGAGAAAAATAAAATTAAGACTAGAGTAACAAAATTAAACAAAAAAATAAAATCAAATATATATTTAACCCGAATTTAAAAATTTGGAGGTGGGGCATGGCCACCTGCTAACCTACTCAGATTCGCCCCTATTTGGAAGCAAAGCTTTTTGGGCAACAGAATAGTCTTGACCTCCTATCTTGTCATTAATTATATACATTATTTATTTTCTCGATAAAATAAAGTTATAACTAGTGTATTTACTTTATATATTTGTTCACATATAAGTTAAAAACATACGTAGGAGGAAGAAACACTGTCACATTACTTGTGAGCGTGTATAGGAGGCAGAAAAATTCCTACACTACTTATAAAAAATGAATTTTAATAACTTTGCATATATATATATATATATTAAACAATAGATATATTATTTTAGTTTAAAATTATTGGTCAAAATTTATAACTCATTCTATTCTACTAATGGTTACAAGTTTATTTCTCCGCTTTCTTTATCAATATTCAATTATACTTTTACTTTATATATATATATATATATATATATATATATATATATATATATATATATTAATTTTATTATACACACCAGTATACTCGCATCAAGCCCATAAGAGTGCAAAACTGTAAATGAATGTTATTATTGGCTTTTATTTGGATATGACTATGCACAATTATTATCTTGAAAATAATCAAATGAAGAAAATAATTTGACATCTATTCATTCTTTGCAATATATATTATTTATTCTAAATGACGTTTGGGTGATTGGGAATGTGCGTGAAGATCCTTTGACCCTTAATTGTGTTTGTATTGTTATCATGTAACAATTGTTATATTGTTATCATGTTATAATTATTATTGTTTCATTGTATAGTAATATTGTTTAATTATATTTCATTACAACACCTTATCCGATAATATTTCTGTATTATAATTTATACATTAATTTATATCAGTTATTATTGGATTGTTATCATTGCATTTTAATAGTCAACAACATAATATATGGTTGTCAATTAATTGTTACTATAAATTATGATTGCCATTTTATTATTCATGAGCATCTACAAGTAGTTGTTAATGTAGGACTACTTATTAAAAAAAAATATTTTTATATATAAGTCTATCATGAATGTATTATATTTATAGTTTTCTTTAAGAAATGTTTATTTAAATGGATCTTGATTACTGTTTCAATTGTTTTGTATTATCATGTTATTAGTATTATAATTATGATATTAACGATTAAATATATAATTATGTTAATAGATCGAGATGCTAATCTTTATTAAGTTGAAATCATTTTATAATATAATAGTAGTTTTACATTAAATAAGATCTAACTTTTTCTAAAATATTTAGAATATATGATGTGCCATTTTTTATTTCAACTTCATTATTTAAACTTTTTTCTGTTGTGAAAAAAGATATTAATATTTAAGTTGTTAACGGTGAGAATAGCGATAGAACTAACTTAATTAAATTAAGGGTTAAATATGTTTTTAGTCCTCGAACTTTGATTCAAAATTGGAATTCGTTTCTGTCTGAAACTTCGATACATTTTGGTCCCTGAACTTTAGAAATAAATGAATATAGTCTTTTTAACCCAATTATGTTAATTTTTTTTGACGTGTCGAACACTTTTTATATTAGTATTAGAGTTTTTTACACTGTTTGACACATTCTTGGTTCAATATCTATTGAGAAATATGTTCGACACCTCAAAAAAAGTTAACGTAATTAAGTTAAAAGGACTATATTCATTCATTTTTAAAGTTTAGGGACCAAAATATATTGAAGTTTCAAACAGAGACGAATTTCAATTTTGGATCAAAATTCAGAGACTAAAAACATACTTAACTCTTAAATTAAATACTCACATTAAAAATTTTAGCATTTGATTAGACTTTTGGTTTATAGTGTTTACATCTATGTAGTATTTATAAACCATTACATGGTGTAATGCTTAAGAGAGAAGAAAAACTATATTTCTCACTTAAAAAACCTTTTAATAAAAAAAATATTGAAGTGATAAGTATTTTATATGATATTATTAAATATATAATGATATTTCTGGTAGATCTTTCTATTATTTCAAATGTCTATATAATGATCAATATTTGAATAGTAAGACAAATGACTTATTAAAAACAACTTTTTTTTATGGTATCAAAGTTTAGTTAGAATTTATCCTATTGAGATAGTCGATCTACCATTCATAATTCCTCCAATGCAATCTTTCATGAGTTTATATTTAACATTTATACTATTTAAGTTAGCATTTGTCATCCACACACTACTTCATCCACATTTTTCTTCATCTATATTCTTCTCCTTATTTCCATTCATACTCGTCTCCTCCATTAACATTTATCTCCTTCTTCCACATCATCTCCATCATTCAATATAATTTTTTATTGTATATTTTTCGTTTATATTTTATTTTTATTGAACACGAAGACGTTGTATGAGAATTTCTTTTGAAGTTACTATCATTACTGCCGACTAAACTAACACAAATAAAACTAATATAAAAATATATTTTATATAGTATTAGTTAAGTTGACCCTAATTTATATAAAAATACACCACATCGACATTAAATTGTTTTAATTAAAAAATTAATTTAAAATTTACTGATGAGTTAGCATCATAATAGTTGACGCTAAACTACTTTAATTAAAACACCAATTTAAAAATTAGTGATGAACTATGTCGTATTAATGTTAGGTAGGCCCGGTCTTCAAAAGTCAACACTAACGAATTAGCTTCTATAACTATAGAGTCTCACTTGTGTGTGATGCAAATCACACACTAATAATCATTTAGTATCAACTTTTGCTTGCTTGTTAGCATTGACTTTTGACCAATGCTAAGGATATATTTTCTTGTAATGTTTCTTCAAACTGTTGCATTATTTAAATGGACATATCGATGAGAGACTAAAAAAAAAAGGTATATTTAGCATTAGCCAAAAACTGACACTAACAAGCAAAAATTATGGACGATAATCCGTTAGCATCAACCTTTAACTACCTATAACTAGCATCGGCTTAGTCGACACTAACTCATTACTAATTTTAAATTTATTTTTTGTTAAAGAGATTTACAATTTATTTAATTTAGCATCAGCTTGGCTGACGTTAATGACAATAAATTCAGGAAATCCTAAGACACATTCAACAAATATAAACTAAGAAAAAAATGGAAAAATAATTAAGGGATGAAAGAGATGAATGTGTTTAAGGGAGATGAATCTAGATGGAAGAAATGGGTATGAAGGAAGGAGATGAGAAGAAGAATATGAATAAAGGACAAAAGTAGAAGAATATGGATGAAGAAGATGATGGAAAAAATTTAGATGGATGTGTGTGGATGAAAAAGATGAGTAAGGGTGAAGGAGATAAGTGTGGATAAAAGATATAAGTGTGAGAAGATTTTTGAATGTGAATGAAGAAGATGAGTGTGATGAGATTTATATAAAACTAGTAGACTGATCCGTGCGTACGCACGAGTTGTATTTTTTTTTTATATTTTAGGCTTAAATATACATTTGATCTCTATTTTTGTTGTTTTTGTTCAATTAGGTCCTCATTTTCGTTTTGTGTTCAATTACGTTCTCATTTTCGTTAAATTTTGGTCAATTTGGTCGTTTTGACTAACTGTGTTTAAATAGTTAACGTTTTTTAATAGTACATGCCACGTGTCAGCTATTAGTTTATTTTTGTTTTTTTTAAATTTTTTTAAAATTTTTTTAAATTTTCTAATTTCAAAAAAATTTTCACGTGTCAAGTTATAATTATTTCACTAGCCCATGCTAATATCACGTGTCAGTTTGTGATTGTATTTTTTTTTTTGTTCAATTCAGTCCGTATATTCATTATTTTTGTTCAATTCAGTCCCTATATTCGTTATTTTTATTTAATTTAGTCCCAATTTTTGATAAAATGGAACAATTTAATTTTTAAAATTGACATTATTATTAGTTATTTTTTAAATTCAATTATAAATTATTATATTTAATTAAAAATTAAATATAATTCTTAGATTCAATTGTTAAATAGAATATAATTATTTAAAATACTATTAAAATATAATTATTAAAATTTTAAAAATATATATTAACATTTGTAAAATTGACATTTAAATCTAAAATATTTAATATTTTTATTGCATTTTTTATATTAAAATCTAAAATATTTTGTATTTAAATGTTAATTTTAAAAATATTAGTTTACTTTTCTAAAATATTTTTAAATATCAATTTTAAAAGTATTTTAGAATATAAATATTAGAAAAAACATTTAATAATTATATTATTATAATATTTTAAATAATTATATTCTATTTAGCAATTACATATAAAAATTTATTCAATTTATAATTAAATTTAATAATTTATAATTTAATTTAAAAAATAGTTAATAAAAATGTCAATTTTAAAAAAAATATTAATATAATTTGTTTAAATTTGGTGTCAATTTGAAATGGAAAAATTGACTTATTTTAACAAAAATTGGAACTAAATTGAACAAAAATAACGAATATATGGACTAAATTGAACAAAAAAAAAATAACACAACCAAAATGACATGTGGCACTAGCATCGACACGTGGCACAATTGTGACTTGACACAAGGACAATTTTTTGAAATTAAAAAAAATTAAAAAAATTAAAAAATTTAAAAAGAAATTAAAAAGAATTTAAAAATAGTTAAGAAAAATAAAAAAACAAGAGTTGACATGTGGCCTGTACTGTTCAAAAATATTAAATATTTAAACACCGTTAGTGAAAAGGATCAAATTGACCAAAGTTTGACGAATATGAGGACCTAATTGAACACAAAACGAAAATGAGGACCAAATTGAATAAAAACAACAAAAATATGAATCAAATGTATATTTAAGCCTTTATTTTATATATTAAAATAAAAAAGTAGTGAAAATATTATGTAATAAAATGTCATGAAAATTAGGTTATTTTATTGTAAATATTATAATTAAAGTAATGAAGTAGTAAATCTAAGTGATGTGATAATAATTTTAGTTTTAAATATAATAAATAGAATTTCTATCACAATATGGTGCTGTTAATTGATTTTACGAAATAATTATAATAGTTTATGAACCATGTGTGTATGAACGTTTTTTTTTGTTTTATTTCAAATTTGTTTAAAATAATAATATAATTGTTCTTATATTTATTTAACCATTAAAAATACTAATAATAGTATTAATATAAATTATAAATTATAAAATTTTTAAAAGAATAATCTATAATTATATATAAAGATATATATCAACAACAACACAAATAAAAAGGACAAGTAATTCAAATGATCCCGTAGTAAATAAGATAAGATGTGTGTCTAACTATAATAATAATAATAATAATAATAATAATAATAATAATAATAACAATAATAATAACACCATTATAATAATATTCCGTAGTGATAAAAATAATAATACAACAACTACATATATATATAAAGATACACACTTTTTGTGTTCTCTTTTTTGTTTTTACAATTTTATATCCTCTTAATTATTATTTGTTAAATTTAAATAATTATTCATAATAAAAAAATATTTGTCAGTTTTATCATTTTACCAATTTTAGCAACTATTTTCTTAATTCAAATAATTACACAAATATAGAGATAAAATGAACAACAAAACAAATAAAAAGTGCAAGTATTTGAGATATGATCACGTAGTAAATAAAAGTTGAATGTGCGTTTAACTATAATAATAATAATAATAATAATAATAATAATAATAATATTAACAATAATACCACTATAATAATATCGCGTAGTGATAAAAGTAATAATAATACAACTACCGCTACAAAAATTTAGATTTATAACATGGGTTTATGTTGGGTATTGGGCTCCCTTCCTATGTGGAGAAAAGGCCCAAAATTTGAGAAGTCCATGTCTCACTTAAACCTAGTGGAGAGGAGGCTATAAAATAAAGAGAGAGGCAGAACAATAGAGTCAGAATAAACTGAAAGCCCTAACAGATAGAGGGAGAGGTAGAGGGAAAATTCTGTTCACGTTTTTCATAGAGCTGTCGCAGTAAATTCGGTGCTGCGGATTCGTTCACCGTTGGATCGGGCTGAAATTTTTACAGCAGGCTCGGAACTCATTGCTCTTCATTATGACTGGTCGGATCTTTGATACGAGGTCTGAGTTGGGAGATATTAATTTCGCACTACAGCAGTGATTTGTAGAGGTTTTTCTCTCTTGTTCTTCTCTATTTGAAAGCTTTGTTGCTTTGTTATTTGGTTGGGTGTTGGCACTAATTTGTGCTATTGATTGAGACTCTTTTGTACTCTTGTTGATCATAGTGGAGCTATTTCTTTGGTCTGGACGACTCGTGGTTTTTACCCTTGATTTAAGGGGTTTTCCACGTTAAAAATTTTGGTGCCTTTATTTGTGCTTTTGGTGATTTATTATTGCTGCTCTTTGATTATTGCTCCTCATAGATTCTTGCAAGTTAGGGGAAATTATATCCGCTGCATTCTCTGGTATATTGTTTGTTGTTGTTTTCCCATCAGAGTGGCATCAGAGCTCTTGGTTGGGCTATATTTACTTGCTTGAATGATGGAGGCAAATGCAAAGATGGTTGCTTTGAATGGTACAAATTATCATTTGTGGATGGGCAAGATGAAAGATTTATTATTTGTCAAGAAATTGCATCTTCCGGTCTTTACTACACAGAAGCCAAATTCTATGTCTGAAGAAAAATGGGACTTTGAGCACCAACATGTATGTGGTTTTATTCGGCAATATGTTGAAGATAATGTTTATAATCATATTGCTAATGAGACACATGCCAGAGCTTTGTGGGAGAAGATTGAGTCTTTGTATGCTTCTAAGTCGGGCAATAATAAATTGTATTTGCTAAATTGCTTGATGAATTTGAGGTACAGGGAGAATTCTTCTATTTCTGATCACTTAAATGAGTTTCAAGGGCTCCTAGATCAATTGTCAGGAATGGGCATAAAGTTTGATGACGAAGTTATGGGATTATGGTTGCTTAATACTCTACGAGAGTCTTGGGAGGTATTTCGGGTTTCAATTACGAACTCTGCCTCGAATGGTGTTGTTTCTTTTCAGATGGCAAAGAGTGGTGCTCTTAATGAAGAGATGAGAAGGAAGGCACATGGTTCTTCATCTCAGTCTGAGATGCTTGTTACAAAAGCTAGGGGGAGAAGTCAGAAAAAGGAACATAAAGGTGGTAGAGAGAAGAGTAGGAGCAAGTCCAAGTCAAGATACAAGAATTTAGAGTGCCATTTTTGTCATAAAACTGGGCACATTCAGAAATACTGTTTTAAGTGGAAAAAGGAGAACAAAGACAAGAAGGGCAAACAGAGAGAGAATGATCATGATGATGATCGTGTCACTACTGCTACAGATGGTGATCTTGTTCTTCTTCGTGACTTTGAGTCCGTTAATCTTGTATCTGATGAGAGCATGTGGATTATTGATAGTGGTGCTACACTGCATGTTACACCTAGGAAGGAGTTCTTCACATCTTACACTTTTGGTGATTTTGGAGTGTTGAAGATGGGTAATGATGGTGAGTCTAAAGTGATTGGTGTTGGTGATGTTTGCTTGCAAACCAACATGGGAGTGCAGTTGTTACTTAAAGGAGTCAAACATGCTCCAGATGTTCGTTTTAATTTAATCTCTGTGCAGTTGCTTGATGATTGTGGTTATGACAATCACTTTGGTTCTAGTAAATGGAAGCTCACTAAAGGTAACTTGGTTATGGCCAGAGGGGAGAAACAATCTAAATTGTATTGGACTAAAGCTTTGGTTGCTAAAGACAGTGTGACTGCTATGTATATGGAGACATCTTTGTGGCACCGGAGGCTTGGTCATATAAGTGAGAAAGGGCTTAACTGCTTAGCTAAAAAGGATGTGCTTATGGGATTGAGAAATGCAGAATTGGAGAAATGTTCTCATTGCATGGCTGGTAAACAAACTAGAGTATCTTTTAAGAAGCATCCACCCTCAAGGAAGTTAGAATTGCTTGAATTGGTGCATTCTGACGTTTGTGGCCCATTAAAGGTAAAGTCATTTAGTGGTGCACTTTACTTTGTTACTTTTATTGATGATTGTTCCAGGAAGCTATGGGTCTATGCTCTTCAGCGGAAAGGTCAAGTACTTGAAAAGTTCAAGGAATTTCATGCTATGGTTGAGAGGCAATCAGGCAAGAAGCTGAAATGCATCCGTAGTGATAATGGTGGTGAGTACCGTGGACCTTTTGATGTTTATTGCAGGCAGCATGGTATTAGACACGAGAAGACTCCTCCTAAAACTCCTCAGTTGAATGGTCTAGCGGAGAGGATGAACAGGACCTTGGTTGAAAGGGTTACATGTATGCTTTTAGAAGCAAAGTTGCCTAAGCACTTTTGGGGAGAGGCATTGCTTGCAACTGTGCATGTTATTAATCTCAGTCCCGCAGTTGCTTTGAATACTGAGGTGCCAGACAAAATTTGGTTTGGTAAGAATGTTAGATATGATCATTTGCGTGTCTTTGGTTGCAGGGCATTTGTTCATGTTCCTAAGGATGAAAGATCCAAGTTAGATAAAAAGACAAGGCAATGTATCTTTATTGGCTATGGTGAGGATGAATTTGGCTACAGGTTTTATGATCCTGTTGAGAAGAAGCTTGTTAGAAGCCGTGATGTACAATTCATGGAAGACCAGACCATTGAAGACATTGATAAGGTGGAAAAGACCACACCCGAGAAAGATAGTAATCTCACTGATGGTAATCCGATGAGGTTGCCCGTTCACAATTTGGAGAATGTTGAAACGGAAGCTCAAGACAATGAGCAACATGGTGATGTTGATGATCAACAGTTTGGAAGTGGAGTAGAGGTTCCAATTGATGATGCTCAAGAGGAACATGATGATGATGACGATCTTGGTGATATACCTGAATCACCTCAAGTCCAACTCAGGAGGTCTAATAGACAGAAACAACCTTCTACAAGGTATTCCTGTGATGAGTACATAACCTTGACTGACGGTGGAGAACCTGAGTGTTTTGAAGAGGCTTTGGATAGTGAAGAGAAGAAACAGTGGCTGGATGCAATGCAAGATGGGATGAAATCTTTGCATGATAATCACACTTACGACTTGGTGAAATTGCCTAAGGGCAAAAGGGCATTGGAAACTAGGTGGATTTTCAGGGTGAAACAAGATTCAAATTCTACGCTTCCAAGGTACAAGGCCAGATTAGTGGTGAAAGGTTTCAGACAGAAAAAGGGTGTTGATTTCAATGAGATTTTCTCACCTGTGGTGAAAATGTCATCCATCAGAACTGTGCTAAGTTTAGCTGCTACTCTTGATTTGGAGGTTGAGCAGATGGATGTGAAGACAACTTTCCTTCATGGTAATTTGGAAGAAGAGATATACATGAAGCAACCTGATGGTTTTCTTGTTAAAGGCAAGGAAGATTATGTGTGTAGACTAAGGAAGAGTCTATACGGTTTGAAGCAGGCTCCAAGGCAGTGGTATAAGAAGTTTGAGTCTTTTATGTGTGAGCAGGGTTACATGAAGACTACTTCTGATCATTGTGTCTTTGTTAAAAGTTTTTCTAATGATGACTTTATTATCCTGTTATTATATGTTGATGACATGCTTATTGTTGGGAAAGATATTTCCAGAATTGACAGGTTAAAGAAGACACTTGGCGAGTCTTTTGCCATGAAAGACTTGGGAGCTGTTAAAAGGATTCTTGGCATACATATCTCACGTGATAGGAGAGAAAAGAAGATTTATCTATCACAAGAGCAATACATTAGGAAGGTGTTGCAGAGATTCCAGATGGAAAATGCTAAAGCTGTGAGTACTCCTCTTGCTACTCATTTTAAACTGAGTGTTAAACAGAGTCCTTCAAATGAAGTTGAGAAGACCAATATGAGTAGAGTTCCTTATGCATCTGCGGTGGGCAGTTTGATGTATGCGATGGTGTGTACAAGACCAGATATTGCACATGCTGTTGGTACAGTTAGTCGATTTTTGTCAAACCCAGGTAGAGAGCATTGGAATGCTGTGAAATGGATTTTGAGGTATCTTCATGGTACAGTTGATATGAAGCTTTGTTTTGGAGGTGATAAACCTACTTTGATGGGTTACTCAGACTCAGATATGGCTGGAGATATTGATTCCAGAAAGTTCACTTCGGGCTATTTGATAAAGTTTGCAGGGAGAGCTGTGGCTTGGCAATCAAGACTACAGAGGTGTGTAGCGTTGTCTACTACAGAGGCAGAGTTCATTGCTATTACTGAAGCATGCAAGGAGTTGTTATGGTTGAAGAAATTCTTGTAGGAGCTTGATTTTAGGCAAGATAACTATTCATTGTTCGTTGATAACCAAAGTGCTATCAATCTTGGTAAGAATCCAACTTTTCATTCTAGATCCAAACATATTGATGTGAGGTATCATTGGATACGTGATGCTTTGGATGCTAAGTTGTTGGAGTTGGAAAAAGTTCATACAGATGATAATGGTGCTAATATGATGACTAAAATATTGCCAAAAGGAAAGTTTGAAGTTTGTTGTGAGATCGCCGGTTTGGCGGTTATCTCCACATAGTTGTGAGGGGGAGATTTGTTGGGTATTGGGCTCCCTTCCTATGTGGAGAAAAGGCCCAAAATTTGAGAAGCCCATGTCTCACTTAAACCTAGTGGAGAGGAGGCTATAAAATAAAGAGAGAGGCAGAACAATAGAGTCAGAATATACTGAAAACCCTAACACATAGAGGGAGAGGTAGAGGGAAAATTCTGTTCACGTTTTTCATAGAGTTGTCGCAGTAAATTCGGCGCTGCGGATTCGTTCACCGTTGGATCGGGCTGAAATTTTTACAGCAGGTTCGAAACTCATTGCTCTTCATTATGACTGGTCGGATCTTTGATACGAGGTCTGAGTTGGGAGATAATAATTTCGCATTGCTCTTCATTATGACTGGTCGGATCTTTGATACGAGGTCTGAGTTGGGAGATATTAATTTCGCACTGCAGAAGTGATTTGTAGAGGTTTTTCTCTCTTGTTCTTCTCTATTTGAAAGCTTTTTTGCTTTGTTATTTGGTTGGGTGTTGGCACTAATTTGTGCTATTGATTGAGACTCTTTTGTACTCTTGTTGATCATAGTGGAGCTATTTCTTTGGTCTGGACGACTCGTGGTTTTTACCCTTGATTTAAGGGGTTTTCCACGTTAAAAATTTTGGTGTCTTTATTTGTGCTTTTGGTGATTTATTATTGCTGCTCTTTGATTATTGCTCCTCATAGATTCTTACAAGTTAGGGGAAATTATATCCGCTGCATTCTCTGGTATATTGTTTATTGTTGTTTTCCCTATCAGTTTATGAGAATTTTGATTTATAACATGGGTTTACGAGGAGAGGTTAAAATAACCTCAAGTAATTTATTTACTTAGTGGATGTTTTTAAAACCCATGAGAAGTGCTAAATGCTAAAGGTCTTTTAAATGAATCCAGGAAGATTTGATTTGCCTCTCACTTTTTCACGGTACCTCTCTTCTCACTTACGTGTGACCTAACACAATTATCTTTTCTATGTACTTCATCTCTTTTCATCTTTTAATCTCATATACAAATTTTTGTTTGCCCTCTCTCAATCTTAGTAAAAGATCTTGAGTTTGCCCTCTCTCAATAAAAGCGGGGTTAAAACTATGGGGAATGCAAAAAATAAGCTCTACTAAAAATTATTTTTTTTGTAGTGTACATATATAGAGCGATAAATATTTTTTGTGTCCTTTTTAGTTTTTTCAATTTTATCCTCTTAATTATTATATTTTAAATTTAAATAATTATTTTTTTATAAAAAAATATTTTTTTAGTTTTATTATTTTACTAATTTTAGTAACTTTTTTTTGAATTGAAATAATTGTTAAAATATAAAGATAAATAAACAACAAAACAAATAAAAATGGCAAGTAATTGAAACATGATCCTACATAATAAGTAAAAGTAAAATATATATCAAATCATAATAATAAAAACAACAACAACAATAATGATAACTATTATAATAATTATAGTTCTTATTATTATTAATAGTAATAATAATAATAGTAGTAATAATAATAATAATAGTAATATAATAATAAAAATAATTATAGTTAATAATAATGATAATAATACTTATATTTGATAATAATGATCATAATAATTATAGTTTATAATAATAATTATAGTTATAATTGATGATAATAATAGTAATATAAAAATAGAATAATAACTATCATGAAAATTGAGTGGGTTTAGAAATAGGTGGTCCGTTAACAGCTCAATAGCCGGGTGGAACATAATGTCCAAAAAATCTCGCTAGGTTAAATTTTTTTAAACAATGCCTCTGATAGCATGTAAGGAGTGAACTTTAAGCCTAACTCAACACCACAAACCAGCTTTTAAAGTGAAGTTTGTACGCACAATTTCATTTATTTATTTATTTTATTTCAAATCTTTTTATAATAATAATATAATTGTTATTAAATTTATTTAACCATTTAAAAAATACTAATAATAATATTAATATAAATTATAAATTGTAAAATTTTTAAAAGATTAAAAATCTATGTAATGAAAGTATTTAGTATAATAACGTTTTATATAATTAAAAAAACATTTATAATAATAACACCACTACAAATAGTAGCATTAATAATAATAAAAATAATGATGATACCAATAATAAAAAACTAATGATAATAATAATAATACGAATATAATAATATCCCGTAGTGGTAATAATAATTACAATAATAATAATAATAATAATAATAATAATAATAATAACAATAATAATAATAATACAACAACTACATATATAACGAGATATACACATTTTTTGTGTACTCTTTTATTTTTATAATTTTATCCTCTTAATTATTATTTGCTAAATTTAAATAATTATTTATAATAATTATTTGTTAGTTTTATCATTTTACTAATTTTAGTAACTATTTTTTTTAATTCAATAATTACATAGATATAGAGATAAAATGAACAAAACAAATAAAAAGTACAAGTAATTGAGATATGATCCCCTAATAAATAAAAGTAAAATGTGTGTCTTACTATAATAATAATAATAATAATAATAGTAATAATAATAATAATAATAATAATATCGTGTAGTGATAAAAGTAATAATAATACAACTAAATATATAAAGAGATAAACATCTTTGGTGTCCTTTTTTGTTTTTCAATTTTATCCTCTTAATTATTATATTTTAAATTTAAATAATTATTTATAATAAAATAAATATTTTTAAGTTTTATTGTTTTACTAATTTTAATAACTATTTTTTGAATTGAAATAATTGTTCAAATGTAACGATAAATGAACAACAAAATAAATAAAAAAGATAAATAATTGAAAGATGATCCGTACATAGTATGTAAAAGTAAAATATGTATCAAATAATAATAATAATAATAATAATAATAATAATAAATATTATAATAATTTTAGTTCTTAATAATAATAATAATAACAATAGTAATATGATAATCAAAATAATTATAGTAAATAGTAATGATAATAATACTTATAGTTGATAGTAATGATGATCATAATAATTATTGTTTATAATAATAACGATAATAATAATTATAATTAATAATAATAATAATTATAATTATAGTTAGAGTTGATAATAATAGTAATTATAGTTATAATTGATAATAATAATAGTATAAAAAAATTAGTTTATAATAATAATAATAATAATTATGGATAAGAAAAATAATATTAATAGTAATAATAATTATGGTGCTTAATAATATAATATTTTCGGAATGTCTATTTTTTAAATTAGACATGAGAATAATAATAATAATAATTTTTCTAGTACTTCTTTCCTCGTATCAATAGTATATAATAATAAAATTAGCATATTACATATTAATATTACAATTAAGAGTAATTACTTTACTACTAATTTCATTAATAATACTAATAGTAATAATATATATAGTAACATATGATAATAATAAGAATATTATTATTATTATAATACTAATATTGGTTATTGTACTAGAGTTTTGAAATGACAAAAAAAATAATTTTTATGACACTTGTCAATAAAAAACAATGGATAATGTAATAATTTTGGTAATATTTTATGTTTTTTAACATGTAATTGATGTAATAGAAGTGAGAGAAGAAAATCATGAGTGAGGATATTTATCATCTTTAAATTTGGATCCTTATTAGATTAAAATGAATCTACGGTCCATATTCAATATGAAGAATGTAGACATATAAGGAGATCAACATTCACTAAACCCACACTATCCTTATTTATTTTGCTTTTACTTATGGTTAGCATATGATAAACGGACACTAGTGGCGGATCTTGCTTGACCAATAATAATGTTGGGGGAGTCGAAATAATATACTCAAAATTTAAAATTTATATATTTAATTATTGTCATTAACACAATAAAAATGAATAAATAATTTAGTATAACCGTGTATCTACAAAAGAAATCACACATATACAAATGATTGTTCTTTATAACACGTTACTCTAATTGAACAATATGATCTATTGTATCATGATTCAGGATACATAAAGATAGTATATTGAATTTGTATTGTTTTCATTTTCACCAATAACTTTCTTTTTATCACTTTTAAGAAATAAATCTATTCTTTTATTTTTCATCAATATACCTATTTCTTTTTTAAGTTTAAGATTAAAAAATAATTTATCATAATTTAATTAAAAAATAAAAATTAAGAGTTACTAAAAGAAAACATCGATGACAATCAAGTCCCAATTAAAAGATGATTATGAAAAAACACATACTAAAATCCTTTTTCTCCTATAATCATAAAAAAAATAATATAAGGCTCATGTGATAAAAAATAATGTTAACTATTAAACAAATATTTCACTATCAAGTGATACGAGAAAGTTACTTTTTTTCTTCACAAATAAAAGAGAACAAATGAGAAATGAAAGTAAAAAGAATAAGTTTGTATTTAACTATTTTTTTCAAAAAAAAAAGAAAACATGTGAGATTGTGGGATCAGTATAATTTGTGGAAAACTTAAAATACAATGAAAAAAAAATCTTAATAAATATCTATATTCTTCGTTACATTTGATTTTATGTTTTATTATTTATTAATATTAAATGTTATGCCTTATAAAATAAATAGAAACATACCTAATTTAACTTCAATCAATTTCCAATATATGTTACATATAATTTAAAAAACTAAAAAAATAAAATAATAATTAATATATATATATATATATATATATATAATATAAAAAAATTAAAAATTGTGGGGGTGCCCCTACCCCAATGATGCTCGACCACTATATGACACTAAATTAAATAAATAAAATATGAAAAATAAATAAGGTCAGTGTCTACTAAGTTTATGCTAACCTTATTTATTTTAACTTTTTTTCTTTTATATTTAGTATCTGGTTAGCCGATGCTAACTTAAATAATAAAATGTCAAAACTAAATAACATTAGCATCCATGGTAACCTTATTTATTTTTAATATTTTTCTTAGTTTTTTTCTTATTTTTATAGTTAGTTTAGCATAACTTAAGTAAAACTATATATTAAAATAAATAAGGTTAAGGTTTGCTAAGTCGATAATAACCTTATTTATGTTTAATATTTATTTTAGTTAGCGTTTGCTAAATCAATGTAACACAAATATTTATTTAATAAAACAAATCTATTTTTTTTAATAAATTTAATCATTTGGGTAGTATTAGAATCGGCTAAGCTAACGCTAATAACGTCGTGAATTGACCAACATTAATATTTGAAAGTTAAATTTATGTTTGCTTATAGTGACATTTTGTACAAAATATGATATATGTAAGTTTATGAGTTTCAAGATATGACTCAATATGATATATATATATATATATATATATATATATATATATATATATATATATATATATATATATATATATATATATATATATATATATATATATATATATATATAAAAGATATGTAGATTTGATGAGTCGATCTATGTATGAATCAATCCATATATGTAGATTTGATGAGTTTCAAGATAAAAGTCAATCTATATATATAAGAGTCGCAATTTACTTTCGATCCAAAACTTGAGACCAACAAGTTATTGGTTTTTGTTTTGCACATTAGATTCATTTCAAAAAATTAATATTAGTAATTTATATTTTATTTATAACATGTTTTTAATTTTTTGTACAAGTTTATAAAAGTATCTATATTACTTACCATATACATAAATGTGGATTTTATATATTATTAATTAACTTATTGTTTTAAAATTTTAGGTTTTTCAGTTGGACATACCGAGTGTAATCATTACAAAACCTTAAAGATGTAAATTCAATGAGTATCAAATTATGAGTCAAGTTATATATAAGAAACCTAATGTGACTTTGAATTAAAAGCCTTCAAACAATATGAGTTTGTTGGGTTTTCTTAATAACCTTATTTATAGTTCTTCTTACTTATCTTTGCTTAACATGGAACTCCTAACTCTACACTTGATCAATTCCTCACACAAACAATCATATTTTAATATTTCATATATGTATTTAGAGTTTAGAATTTATCATGTTAAAATACAGGTTTGACTTCCTCTTTTCATTCCGATCGTTTTATTTTAAAATAGAAATAGTTAGCCTAATTGCCTAAATTGACATGTCGATGGTCAAGATATTAAAATTAGCTTGCATGTGCTACATCTTAACTAGTATTCTCGAGTAATTTAATTTGCCTGGAAATAAAAAAAGTATTCAACCACGTTGAAGTTAATAGTATTAAAAAAGTCTCGACCTTAAATTAAACAAACAATCTTATGCCACATTAATATATTAATATCTTAATTTGGACGGTTTAACTAAGATACCTAATTTTAAAATTTGGGAAGATTAAACATTTCTATTTTAAAACGGAGAGACTAAAATGATAAATTTATGAATAAAATAGGAGGACCACATTCATAATTTGTAGACAACTAGCACTTAATCTGAGATATATTAAAAAACAGTTGAAGCAGGAGGCATCCTAAGTTTTGAATAACACATGTTTTGTTGTCGCCCATGAACCAAGGCAATGCTCCGCAGACTAAGGTATTTCGGGGAACAAACAACACATGATCTCATTACTAAAACCCTTCAACGAATTAGGTCTGGACCTAATATAAAACCTTCTAAGTGCTAAGAATTTTCTCCTTGTCTCAAGGAAATAATTGTGCCAAATAACTGTCAACACATCCTGTAACAAAGATTTGTGTGATGATTATTTAATGCATGAAATGATAGTGCCCTAATTTTCTATTAGTTAGTCTATACACAATGTTTTTCGCGACTTGACTCGTAGGTATGACGCAGAACTAGAGTTCAACCCCATAAAAACGTGGTAGAGTGGTCAAAGAAAACATTGAACAAAGACAATTCCTTAACAAATGTTTTTTTTTTTTTTTTTTCGGTTTTTACAAGTCTTGTTTCACTATGTTGCATGAGATTCATAACTCTTGTGTTACACGAGTTTACTTTGGTTTTTGGGAGTTCCGACATCATTAGTATGGGAGAAAAGAAAAAACGATCCTTTACGTATAAAGAAATGATGTAAAAATGAAAAGGAAAGGAGAAAAATGTTATGCAGGAAAGGGTTTTTTAATTATATATTATTCAGCTCATTATTATCTATCCTTTTATTAGCTATGTTGTTTTGTTTTAATTTCATTATTTCTAATTATCTATTGTCTTTTGAATTCATGTAATTTTGTATAAGAGTGAACGATAACACTCCGATTCACTGCAGTTAAATTGTTCAAAATATATACATAGTGACATCTTCACTTACCCTCATATTTTATGATGTCATTTTGAGACATTCAAAGGCATTCATACACCTCCGGAGAGGAAAACATGACTTTAATGCGCGAAAGTTAATCCAAAACCAAGTTTTTTATTGTGTCCAACTAAAAATCTTACTATGAAAAATTACATCTTCTTTTGCTTCCAGATTTCGTTCATCACAACCACCCATGTCATCTTCCAAATTTTATTGTCTTTTTTTTTTTCCACACCTTCACGACCACCATGCATTCAAAAAAGATATATGTAATTGTTTCCTCCTTCTGCCCGCACATAACACAATTTGTACACTGCTCTTTTTTCAAAGTTATCCTTAGTTCATAACCGCTCGTGTCAGTTTTCAACCTAATTTCATAGTTCACTTCATCTCTTCAATAATTTAGTTCATACATTTTGTTAATATATAATTTTAGTGGTGTTATTAAAGTGTGTATTTGATTTGGTCTAACAACACAGATGCAAAAAAGATTTTGAATGTAATGAAACAATTTCAACAAGCAATGCTGAAACAAAAATTCAAAGCAGAGAAGAATTTCAGAACACAGAGAAGTACAAGAAGAATTAGAAGAAGCCTACAGATAGAAGAATCGTCACTCATCCACTAACTCCCTTCCCATAATCCATCGGTAATGTTTAAAATCCGTTAGTAAATTAAAATTACCGATGAATTTTCAACGGCAAAAAATCCTTCGATAATACCTTTGTAGATAAATTTTACTGACAAATAATAATTTTTTGAAATTAAATTTTTTTTTTCTGTTGCGTAGAATTTAGAATATTTTTGGTTAAAATTTAGAAATTAAATTTTTTGTTCAAAATTAGATTTTTTTTTCTTTTGGCTAGAAAATTAGATTTTCTTTTGTCTTTTCCTTTCTCTAAAGGTTGGTTTTCCATAATTCCACTTTATTGAGAGGTGTTGCCACGTGTTCACCTATTGTAAATAATTTTGATACCTCATTCTCTTTTCTCACACTTCTTTCACATGTTACAATACCTTTCCCATTAAAAGCAACCTTGTCCTCAAGGTTGAAACAAAAATATACTAGGACAAGACACTCTATATTTGTTGCATCATCCAAACCACATTGAAAAAAAACAACAAAGTTCCTAATGAATGATGTTCCCTAAGTTAAGTGTCGATTGAAAATTTTTGTTATAACATCAAGTGCCATCATCCTTCTGATATGGTGGGATTGAGTTTGAGTAGATAACATATCCATTTCACTTTGTAAGGTTGTAAAATTCCCATCATGCAAAAATTTTAAGTGGAGTGAATCATTGTCAGCCAGGTGAGGTTCGATTGATTTCAACCACGAAGCCCCGCAAATCAGATGTGCACTACACAATAGTAACAAGAATACATGTAACTGAAATTGACTCGCTTGCACCTGAATACACAAATCATTAATACATCCTTCCACAACTATATAATTCCCATTACCTACCATAACTTGAAATGATGATATTGGTTCAATATGAAGCTTTAAAAAACTTGATATTTGTGGTTGTAAGAAGTTGTCTGAAATTCCTCTATCTACGAAGATGCTAATTGGGAATCCATGAAGAAGACCCTTAAATCTAATAGTATATAGCCCCATACCACCCTGTAAAGCTTGCAAGGACAAATGATGATCAACATTTAACTCTTTATCATCGATGTGTATAGTGTCCATATTTACACCATGATGTCTAATGTACGTGTGTACTTCTTCCTCTTCTAGTTGCAATGACACATACTAGCGATTAAGACATCTGTGATTGAATGTGAATTTGTCATCACAAAAATTACATAATATGTTCTCTCTTTGTAACTGAATCTCTGCAAGAGATATCTTTTTAATATTTGAATTTTTGATAGGAGAAACTGAAGGTAGGTAAAAATGGTGGCATTGTAGTGGTAATAGGATTTTGTTTCACATTCACAGTAGCATTGTGGCTGGAAGTTGTAGTAGTATTCAGTTTCACATGCACAATAACTTTATGGTTGGATAAAATTGGAGAATATCTATGACTATAATTTGAAGAGATAGAATTATTGATGGATGCATATTTCTCTTCATAAAATTTAGCCAAAGATATTGCTCTAAGAATAGATGTAGGAAATTGAACAATAACATCTCTATGAATATCCGTATGTAAACTATTTATAAAACAATTCAAGAAAGCCACATCCAATAATCCCATCGATCTATTGGCTAAGGACATAAATTTGAGATAATATTCAAAAATGGTACCCACTAGTTGGAGCTTAAACAATTATGCCATGGGACAATCAAAGAGGGATAAACCAAATTGAGATTCTAAAGTAGAAGTGAGTGCATGCCATGTCATAACAACATTGGGCTTTTGTAACATCTGAAAGCAGGGAATAATATCCTTCTCAAAATGAATAGACCCAATGTCCACTCGATCTGAATCGAGAGTCTTGTGGTAATTAAAGAACTTCTCACCTTTGAATATCCATTCTCACACTAGGGTAGAGCCATCAAAATGTGGAAAAGCCAAGGATAGATCACGCGAGTGAAAAAAAATGAGTAAAAGATTAATTCACGAAATCCTGATTTGAGTTCGAAACGCCAACTGACTAAGATTGATTTTGAAGTAATAGATTGAGAGCTTTTTGCATGTGATCATTATGCTCCTGTGCAACAACTTGCAACTGAGAGGTGACATCATTGCGCTTGATCACGTAGCTCAATCAAACTCATCAATCGCCGAAGTTCTTCACCCTGAGTGGCCACTTGCACTTGCAATTCTTTCAATCGCGTATTCTCAACCATGGATGACAATGAAAGCACCAATGTAATAGTGAACTAAAGTGCGTATTTGATTTTGTCTAACAACACAAATGCAATAAAGACTTTGAATGTAATAAAACAATTTCAACAAGCAACACTAAAACAAAATTCAAAGTAGAGAAGAACTCTAGAATAGAGATAAATGCAGGAAGAATTAGGAGTAGCCTACAAAAAGAAGAATCGTCACTTATCTTCGCATGACCTAAAATCCACTAAATATCCCTTTTCCATTCTTTGATTGTTGGTTTTCCATAATTTCACTTTATGGAGAGGTGTTGCCACATGTGCCACTTGTCCATCTATTATAACTGATTTTGATACCTCATTCTCTTTTCTCACACTTCCTTCGCATGTTACAATAACCCGTTCGTGTCAGTTTTCAACCTTCTTTCATGGTTCACTTCATCTGTTCAATAATTTAGTTCATACATTTTGTTAATATATAATTTTAGTGGTGTTATTAAATATAAGAGTCTCATATTATCAAATTACATTTATTCATATTAGTCTAATAAGATCTTTAAAGTGGATATATTTGGCTCTCATGAAGTTGCTATAGTGTATTTGTCAAGTGTTTTGATCTCCTTGTGATCACTGGTATGATTTTGCTTACAAGATAAGATAATCGCAATTAACATGAGATGTTGATGCACTCTCCTTTTTGACTTGTTGAATTGAATACTAATAGTGTTTTTCTTGAAGTTTTTGTTGGCTCAGAAATTTAAAAAATGTTTTTGCACTATGTATGTTGTCTCTAACTCTTTCTTTTTCTTCTCAAAGGACTTTAAGACGTCAGAAGAAAATAACAATTGTAGAGTATAATTTATGGTTGTTGAGCAACTTCAGTTGGTTAATAAAGATAAAATAAAAACTAACTTGATGGACGTTGGTTAATAAAAAGGGATTAAGATTTTTTTCTCTGGATATAAGGTTATTTTAGAGTAAATCATCAAGAAAGTGTAAGAAGAGAAAGAAAGACAAAGAGATAGTTTAATAAAAGGAAGTTGGATCAAGAAGATAAAAAAGGAAGAACATATTCTTATTCTCATCGATCAAGGTTAGTTCCTATTATGATTTATGTTGTGAGATTTGTAAATCTTAAGGTACTATAGTAGTTTTCTAGAATGAATTCAGAACATATAAAACTAAAAATTAATTTACAGGATGCATTTATCTCCTTCTTTGAGAGTGTGCATTTCTTTGAAACATCCTAAACTATAATGCCATCGAAGTTAACTATTCTTCAGAAGTTGACAAAGCTTTGTTTAGGATTTTGAAGAAGAAATATAGTTTTAGCTCCTTACTTGGGATATCTTTTGATCAATTTTTTCCTTTGGTCAACTGATCTATTTGATAGACAAAAGTCATAGAAGTTTTTTTGCAACATAAAATACACATTTATACGTTTTTCGTGAAATATGAGATTAACTTACTTCTTCGTGTTTTGTTGTTTGAGACTGCACAATATCACTACATGAAAATATAAATTTAACTTTCAAATATTAGCATCGGTTAAGTTGCGACACTATTAGCCAACTCTATTAGCCAAATATTAGCATCTCATATTCTTTTCCTCATCTCATTCCTTCACACTCATCTCCTCCATGTACATTCATCTCTTTAATCCTATCCATCTCCTTCCATTTTTTTTCATTTTCTCCAATTATATTATTTGAACTTAGAGGTACTATAAGATTTTTTTAGTTGTTAGAATTACCATTGGCTAAACCAACACAATTAATCTAATATTAAAAATATAATTTATTAAGTGATGGCTAAGTCGACAGTTAATTAAATAAATTTTAAAATAAAAATGCATTAGTGTAAACTATTTTAATTAAAAAAAATAAAATTATTGATGAATTAGCATTGGATACACCCTACTAAGACTAGGTCTTCGAAAGTTGGCGCTAATGAATTCACATCACAATTTTAGAGTGACATGTGCATGTGGCGCAAATCCAATGCTAACAGCTATTTATTATCAAATTTTTCTTGTTAGCGTCGTCCAACCTATTTTCTTGTAGTGTTTTATTGCCTATTAGATGAAACACTTACTTTTGACAAGAGTTGCTCTTCATTTAAAACATTGTCTTTCAAATAAAACTTAATCAAAATCATAGGATATTGGAATTTTTCTCTAACATAATGGTACTTTTGGATCCTCCATACTTTATGTGCATACTGTGGTTTTACTACATCTCACATGAAATTAGTTATTTTGCTTTCTCTGCATATGAAGTAAGTCCATATTAAACACTACTTTGTATTCATTATCATCAATTGAGTACTTGTTTTGCAATCACACTCCTGCATTGTGTAAAAGAATATAACATAAAGATACAATATTTACTCTAAAAGGCACACTACAAAGGAAATGTATTTTGCATACTATGTGCAAACACAAATCACCTTGTACCTTAACATATTTGTATGCCTTATACAGTAGTTTGCTATGTATACATTAATGAGCATATTGTACATTACTACATAGATTTCAAGCACACTATTGGGCTCATACACCAATTAGAGTATGGGAACTCCATCCTTAAAATCTTATGAGTTAACCAAGTCCACACTTTCAACTACGCTAAGCTAAACAATTCCTTAATATGTTGTACCCTATTACTAAAAATAACTTTATTCCTATAGGGTTCAAATAATTGACACCCGTACATGCATCTCCATAATTGAATGTCCTTATAACTCAATTATGCTATATTAAACTAGAGAAATTGTTGATATGATAAATTATTGTGCACAAAAATTTCTCCAATCTATTTATCATACGTACTCAATACTCTATTTGCAACCTTACAAATAAAGAATAAGTGGCTTAGTATTTCTTCTAATTGCTCAGACAAAGCACATAAAGTACTTATCTTAGGGTAGTTATGTGAGAAACTAGATGTTTTAAAAAGGATAGTTAAGGAATATTTCAATAATAGGTTAACTAAATCAACCTGAAATGAAATTAGATTGGGGAACATTTAATTAGAACCCCTAACATCATAGGACAACGTATTGTTAATTGAGACCATTAAAGCGTTAAAAATTAGAGAAGTTGTATGGCAATGTGAGGGCACTAAGAGTCTTGGACTAGATGGTCTTAAGCTTAGAGCATTGAATGATCTTTAAACAGGATGTGGTACAAGTTGTAAATGATTTTTAGTTAAATAATTCTATCCAAAAGGGTGTAATGCCTCCCATATATCCCTAATACCAAAAACAAAAAACCCTCTAGCCCTACATGAATATAGACCCATTTCCTTGGTTGCTTGAATATAAGATAATGGCTTAAATATTGTATAAATAGACTTAAACTAGTTTTGCCCAATATAATTGATCGTACACAATCAACTTTCATTAAGGATGAGTGATTACTTGATAGCATCTTAGTTGTTAGTGAAGCAAGTGACAAATTGCGACATAATAGAAAACAAGCGTAATAGTTAAAATGTGATTTTGAAAAGGCTTACAACTTAGTGAAATGAGATTTTCTCTACTATACGTTGAGCAAATTGGGATTTTATGCTCAGTGCATCAATTGGATAAAGGCTTGTCTTGTGTCAAATATCAATCCTTGTTAATGATAGTCCAACTAAGGAGTTTATTCCAACAAAAAGACTTAGGTAAGCTGATCCACTAGCACCTTTCTTCTTTTTATAGTGGTTGAATGGTTGTCAGGTACAGTTAGACAAGCTAGTAAGAAGTAAATGTTATAAGGTATAAAAGTAGGGACAAAAGAAATTAAGGTTAATCTACTGCAAGTTGTGGATGATGCATTGTTCATTTGTAATAGGAAGAACATAGTGGTAATCAAAAGTATTTTGAGGTGCTTTGAACTTGCATCAGGCCTTAGAGTGAATTTCCACACGAATAGGTTAGGAGATGTAGGGATAGTTAAAAATAAGCTCCATCATTTTGAATTGTGGATTGATGAATGTTCTAATCAATTATCAATTATCTAGGCATAACTATAGGGGGAAATTCAAGAAAGAAAAAAATTTGGGAACCAATAGTGAACAAAGTCAACAATAAATTAACTTGGTGGAAAGGAAGGTTCTTGCCCTTCATTGGAAGAATATGTTTACTTAAAGTTGTCATCTTTTGTACCGTTATATTATATGTCTTTTAAAATGTCAACTTGTGTTAGTGAGGAGATCATGAAAATGAAAAGAATATTTCTATGGGTTTGAGGAACAAAAGAGAGGAAAATAACATGGGTAAAATAGGAAACCTTATGTAAACCAAAGAATGAGTGAGGTCTTGGGATTACAGATATAAAGTTGTTTAATGTAACACTATTGGCTAAGTGGAAATGTATATTAGTTATTGAAGGACAAGGATTATGGAAGAGTATTTTACAGTCCAAGATCTTGGAGAAGCCTAGATGAAAGAAAGAGCGGGCATATGGAGTCTTGATGGTGGAGTGATTTTTCTAAATGCAAATTTGGTGAAGAGAGAAATTGTTTTGAAGGGAGTGTGACCTAGAAAATGGGTTTTGGGACTAGAATAATGTTTTGCTAAGATGTATGGGTTAGGGATATATCACTTAAGGATTTGTGTCCAAGATTATATGCAAATTTAAACAAAAAAATAATAATAACTGAATGTGGGAAGTGGGGAGATGATACACTACAAGAATGTTACTATTTAGCTTCCAAAAATGGTGTCGGCCATAATGAGGACGCAAAGGGCGTCGGCTAAACCAACGCACAACCCACTCTATAGATATTTAGGCAAATTTATTAAAATAAAAATAAGTGTACGTTATCTTTTTGTCGGCTTAGCCAACGCACAACTGGAGAAATAACTTTGTCAGATGGCCGACGAATGGTCCTTCAATTGTTGGTGTCGGATGGCCTACACGTACGTCACTGAATTAAAAGAATTTTTTTTATTAGGTTAAGTTTCATAGTCTTCCCTTTTCCTAATTTCATATTGGCTCCCATTTTGTTTTTGCCAAAGTTCTTTGCGCCCCTTTTCTACGACAATGAGTGCCACAACGAATGCCTCCAATTCTTGAATGTTTTGCCTCCCATTTCTGCCACGAGTGCAAGTTCAGGGGTTAACCGAAATTTTGGGTTTCTGCCTTTTTTGCCACGAGAGGGAGTTCATTTTCTCCTTTTTGCAACGAGTGCGAGAGAAGCTTCAATGACGGCCAATAAGTGAGAAAGTGAACAAGCAATTCGTTCCCTCTTTCTCCGCTACGAGCTTCAATGGCACTCCTTTTCGTTACGATTAAGAGGCTGGCGAGGTGAAGTGGTTTTAACTATTCCCGCCCCATTTCTGTTTCAATGGTAAAGTTCCAAGCATTTCCCAACTGGTTTAGCTCTAAGTGTCAACCCCATTTCTTGTTCAATTTGTAGAGCCAAAAATAGAGTTCCTTGCGTTCCCAACTGCATTGAGGTAGTGTTCAACAACATTTGCCAAATTGAGTGTTAATCATTGAAGGTGGCCACCGTAGACGTGGTGGTGAAAGGCCATTGAAGTGGTGGATTCATTGAAGCGACCTTAGATTTTTGCCATTCAGTCCCTATGAAATAACCTAGTAAGGGATCTGCTTAATCTCAAATTAATATGCAATTCCAGTTTTAATGTGTGGTCCTTCAATTGACCAAACTATAAAAACCTATTTGGCCCAAAATGCACAATAGTAGGTTTTGTATTTTATAGTGTGTTGAAAACTTGAATTCATATTGTTGAGACTAATGTAGTTCAAGAATGGCAGTAGTACAACATGCTTATGGACACATTATATTGATTTTCCTTATAGTATAAACCAAGCATTCCTAGTACCAAATGAATTATATATAAAGAGTAAATATATATTACATGTTTACTACGACTACTATTGCACTATATTTACCAATTTTACATCCAAAAAAGGTGCCTAATATAATCATGCAATAGATAGAAAGGAATTTAATGACACACTTGACCACTACAAGTCAATAACCTATTTGGTCTAAAACACACTAGAGTGTGCAACAATAGGTTTTGTGAATTGTAGTGTGTTGGACCCTTGAATTCATGTTGTTGTAGAGTGATGTAGTTCAAAAGTGTCCCTATTTTTTCTTCCAAAGTAATATTTATCTGAGTATGAGTTGGATAATAACGCTCTCTCATTACATTCCTTTATGTGTTTCTTATCAATGGGTACCTTGAGATATAAATTTAGCATATATAATTATTAATCCATCACTCATACACCTTAATCCTTAGTTGGGTTAGAAACTGATTTGTTTTGCAGAAAAATAAAAAATTGACACATCCTAGTACCAAATGAATTATATATAAAGATTATATATATATATATATATATATATATATATATATATATATATATATATATATATATATATTGCATGCTTACTACTACTACTACTGCACTATATTTATTTGTTTTGCATCCAAAAAATGTGCCTAATATCATCTTGCACATAAAAAGGAATTAAAGGACAAACTTGACCACAAGTTCTAGCCATGAAAACTATCCTTTTCACAACACATCTAACTCCATAGTGAGATGATGCCACATGAAAGCAAAACAAAGATTCTAGGTAAACAGTAGGATCTTATGAAGTACTACAGAAATGTGACACCTATGATAACTAAAACTTTGTTGTAAGAAACTTTTAACTTCTTCTGCTTTCATCCCACTTTTCACATTCATTCTTCTTCTGATACTAACAACACTCACGAGTGTCCAAAGACTTTTACATAACATGAACAAAGTGTTGACATCTTTTGTTGTATAATTCTGCTCGCAAACTTCACTGGGATTTTGAACTTTATTTAATCTCATTTATACATGACTATGAAATTGTAGTCTAGTTATTGTGTGCAGGAATTCCCTATTTAATCTGCATTTATGTTCATTCTTCTTTGTTCCACTATTCAGTTATTTTTCACCATTTTCAGTTAGAAATAAAAAAAGTTAAAGGAATATAGCTGATTTAAATTTCTTATTGACAATATTAGCTTTCAATGTCCACAGTCTAACTTAAAACAATCACTAATATTATTAAGTACTCTGTTCCTCACAACAATTTGTCCCGGAATCGCTTTCAGATGAAAACTATTGTCCATGCCCCTGATTTTGTTTATACTTAATCAATTTCAATTTACTATCACAAGCTTCTTTCAAAACTATCTGTTTATTTTGCAATGAGAAGAACCCAGAAAAAAACTAAACTAACTCCATGTAATGTAGTGTGTTTGGCATAATTAAGTATGAAACCTTATATGAAGAAAAATTTATCAGTTTATAATTTCTTAATTAGTTTTTGCTTTGGATATAATTTATTGTTTATTAGTTTATAAATCTTCTTGACAATAATAAGATTTAATAAGGGATGATATGATAGTTAGGTGTGGTTGACGGGCAAGATAAGATGTATACAGTTAAAATGACATACACCAAGTTGTGGGATACTTGTAGTAGAGAACAACATTTTATTTTTTATAATTTATGGAGAGTAGAAGTTATCCTATCAGTACAATATTTTTTCATGACGTTTTATTTTAAATGGTATGCTTAAAAAGGTGAATCTTAGGCACAAAGGAGTAATACTGAACAATGACGTTTGTGTCCTATGTGTAAAGCAGGTGGAAATTATAAACCACGTGTTCTTTAACTATAAAGCAACTACCAAAGTCTGGAACATGCATAATATATGGGTAGGGATTTTGGGTGTATATCATAACCAGGTTCCAACATACTTTTAACAATTTCTTGTATACTGAAACTCATCATGTAGAGTTTATAACATGACAAATAACTCTAATACTATTATTTAAACATAAATAAAAAATGTTTTTATTCACCAAATAAAGTAAAATATAATGTTCTTAAAAAATTAAAATTGTAATTTGAACAAATTCTTCAAAACTAGAAATTTCTTTTTTTTTTGAAAATAATAAAAATAACTAAAGGAAACTCCCTATAACTCTCAATCCTATTGTGCATATTCCTAAACGCATATGTACTATCAATTGTTTCCATGATAAATCACGATCATTACAATTAAACACAAACATAACAAACAAAAGGGTGAGCTAACATAAAAACTAACAACCATAAGTTTAACAACATATACTTTGTCACAACTTATCACATAGTAAAACACACACATTATCAACTCCCACTACAAAAAAACGTAGGTATTACCGATGGTCAACATCTGTCGGAACCAAGCTACATCCGTCGGTAAACATGTTTTTCCGACGGATTATCGATGGGCAGGAATCCGTTGGTAAATCTGGAGTAGGTAATAATTACAAACGGATTATGCCCTTCGAAAATGTCATGCATCAAGCGTTGCATTTTCCGACGGATGTGACAGCGAATATATCCGTCGGTATTGTCAATGTTATTTTGTGGTGCATTCTGCAATTACAGTTTAGTTAACATTAGTTACCCATTTATGATTAGTTTATAGCATTAAGATAGTGTTAGTTTCTGGTAAGGTTGAAGGCTCACTTGAATGCTCCTCTAAAAGGAACATGACCATGACACTTTTTACCCATCTAATTTAACACTCTTTCCCTTTTGTCTCTTGACTATGAGACTATAGTACTAAAAGGAACATAACCATGAGACTATAGACATTCTAAAATAAACATAATGAGGGGATAAAAAATTTAAATTTGTAATAGATAACCTAGACAACAACTAATTATCTACACAAGTCCTATTTGACTAAACATAACCAAAGTGTGACTCAAAACCTGATTCCAAACCAAAATGCTAAAAATCAGTACTCAAACCTTAGAAAGTCCACTAGAATGGCATACAATTTGCAACTATACTAAACTAACCTAAGAAACTGTAAAGAAAATATCCCAACTAGTTTAAATTGATAAAATGTAGCTAAGAAAAAACTCAACTTACAAAAAATACCAAAAACTCAAAATATGGCAACCTAGAACCTAAAACTAGTGACTAGAATAGGCTAAAATTGTAAAATATGAAAATTGCACTAATCTAGTTATTTTAACTACTAAACCACTACCTAGACAAGTTTTGAATTCTAAAAGAAAGATAAAAATCAAGTCAAAATTCAAAATTAACAAGAAAATTAAAATTTGACTAGTTAGAACTTAAAACAAGCAAGTAAAACTAATATTAGTTCTAACACTATGCTACAATGACTAGAAATTAATACCTAAGCTACCTAAACGAAAAACTCTCCTTATAAACACATTCTAGGTGATAAAAGAGTGCTAGTAAGTAGGCTAACTAGTGTACCTATCAATGTATCCAAAACTAGCAAAACCTAGAAACTTCACTAAATCCGAGAATAAAATTGTAATGCAAGTATCTAAGAAGGTTTTAAATGCTAAAGGACTATAAAAAACTGAACTATCTACTAAAATTCACTAGGGAATCAAAATATGCCTATATGACTAAAATTTAGAACACTAGAATTAGTAAAATTGAACTAGAAACCACAATCAAGGGTATTATCTACTTGAAAAATTATCTGACAGAGAAGTAAATATTCACATAACCTTAAAATCATCAAACTAGACTAACTATACTTTTATTTTCTTAAGAAAATTGAAAATGATAAATTTAACCATTTGTAAGTAAATGTCATTTTCAAGCATGTGTTGTCCAAGTTGGATTAACTAGTGATTTTATGATTTTTGAGTTTTTAATTTAGTTTGAGCATTCATTTAGTGTAGTTTATCATATATAAACATTTTTAGATAATTTGCATTACATAATTCTTATGTTAGTTTATTCAAGCATTTCATCAAACACATGCCCAAACCTAAGGTTTCATTAAGACATTTTATCAAATAGTTCCTGATTTTACATTTAGGCATAAAATTAGGACAACTTAGTACCTAGAAAACATTCATGACATGTTTGCTTACAGTTCTGCATATTCATACCCCATTATAAATCCCACACACTAAATTCTTTGAAAACCTCATATTAAACCTTTAAAAAGTTGAGTTGAGATAACTATTTCACAACAAAAATGTGCATGAAAACAAGTAGTAAACTAAAATTAGTAAAAAATTCACCAAGGACATACTCAACAAACTTAAAATGATTAAAGGAACCTAAGGAAAGACTCAAAATTGAAATTCTACTTAAAACTCAAAATTTCACTACCTAAAACCTCTAAAAACACTCTAAAACAAGGCTAAAACTAAGGTTATGCTAAAGCATGGGTAAAACTAGAAAGAAAATACCTAGACAAGGTTAAAATGACTTAAGAAAACTTACTTCTAAATCAGAAACTATCTCGTAAATGATTTACCTCAAATCACTACCTAAAACCAAGACTAGTCTAAAAAATTAACCCAAATGCATATGCATGTAGTAAGCTAGCCTCTGGAGCTACAATGTAACTATCCTAACAAGTTTCTATTGCCAAAATATGACTAGAAAATAGCTCACACTGTTAAAACTAACTACAACTCAAAATCTAGGTACCTAAGACCAAAAAGTAGCACTGTATTATGCTAAAACTGCAAAAATTTAGAATTGGGGATTACTACTGCATAAAACTGTTATAAAACCACTTGAACAACTTCTAATGACCAAAAGAAAGGTGGAGAATAGATCACAAATCATAATTAACATGGGAATTAAAATATGCCTAGTGAAAACCTCCAAAATGAACTAGAAATTGGTCCAAATGAGCTAAGATTACCAAAATCAACAAAGGAAATGTTAAGCAATGATGCAAATACAATCGAATTAGTATATGAATGATGAAAACTAAGGTAAAAGTCAGGAATAACATGGTGCATGAAAATTGATGTGTGGAGACCCAAAATTTAACTATTCCACAACAAAAATGTGCATGAAAACAACCTAATCTAAAACAACAACTAAAATTTATCTAAACTAGTTCCTACAAGTTTTAGGAACTAAAATACAATTAAAACCAAGGTTAATTACTACAAAATATAAAGGAATCAAATTGTAGCATCTACACTACTTTTATTTAAGCAAAAACAAGACAAGAAAAACTAAATTCCAAAATTGAACTAATTTTTATGTCTTATCATAATCAAACAGAAAGATAATCATGCAAGCGAGTTCTAAATGATAAAACTAACTTAAAACTACACTTATATACTAAAGAAAACTAAAGATGCATAATATGACTATATGAACCTAGAAATATGCTAAATAAGCTCAAATATGAAAACTATACTATACTACCAGAGGAGAAAAATAAAGGAACATCCCAGCCTAGTTTAAAATGATGAAAACAAGTTAATTAGAATTTATTTGTAAGATTTGTTTTAGATTTTTCAATGGAGCTTGACCAAGAGCAAACTACAACAGAAAAGCAACCTAGTGCATAAAAGCTGCTAGGATGAGTTTTTGGCACATTAGAATGAGTTTTGCATTTAGGCATTTGGTGGGTGGTGATGGCCTTTGCTCCCCATCACTGGCAACTTTAGGGATTGGTTGTTGCAGGTTTGTATTTTCTTGTTACTATTTTAGTTTAGTTTTTAATTATGTTTTGGTCCAAAATTAATTTTGTTTTGGTGTTTTTAGAATTTTAGGTTTGCTAACATATATCATTAGTTAGATATAGTTTGTCTTCGTTGTTTGTAGGATATAATTTGTTTTAATTTTTTTTTCATATTCAATAGGTATAGTTCTGGTTTTGTGGTTTGCATCTAGCTAGATTACCACATTTTAGGTTGATAGAGTCTTTATACTTGTGCTAATTCAGCCATGCATAGATAGTTTGAATAGGTTTTCGTGAAAAGGATTAATCTTGATCACTTTTTAGATTTTACCTTCTTGAGACTTGAGTTATAATTGAAATTCTTCTTTGTGTGATACACTCGTGAAAATGCTCTTACTCTTAAATTTACACATTTGACCTTAGTGTTGACTTCCACTTTGGAGGTTTAATGCACAAGTTGTTGGAAACCTTTGAAGACAATTAAATACACTTGTACGTAGTTGATTGAAGGAGAATTAAGGGGAATTTTCTGCAACAAATCAAAC
Source organism: Vigna unguiculata (assembly GCF_037176805.1). Taxonomy (NCBI): domain Eukaryota; kingdom Viridiplantae; phylum Streptophyta; class Magnoliopsida; order Fabales; family Fabaceae; genus Vigna; species Vigna unguiculata. The sequence continues at coordinate 26,344,966 of NC_140798.1, read as the reverse complement.
TACTGTAGAGAAGAATAATTAAAGAGTTTAAGTTTGAGTACATAATTGACTTTTTGTTTTGAAGCTCAAATGCAAGTTGTACATGTTAGAGACCTTTAAGAGAGATATCATGGGAAGTGTTGAAGGCAAAAACAACCATTGGAGTGCACTTAACTACTGCCAATTATGTTACTAACTAGTTTAGCTATAATAGAATAACATAGATAACTTTAGAATTAGATTTTATTAAAGTTAGCATAGAACACACGTTTATAGGGTGGTTTTGGTGTATGTTTTTAGGATTGAATAATTACACATTAGTTCTAGTACTTTAGTTTAGTATTCATAGCAATTAGGACTTTAATTTGGTGACTTAGTGTTGGTAGCCTAGTTTCATTAGGAGAGTGAGTCTAGTAAATAGATTCCTTGCATTGTTAACATCATAATATTTTAACTACATTGCATTAGAATTAGTGTTATTCAATTAGAGTCTTAGTTAATTAGAATTTAGTTATAAGAGTTGTTTTAGATTTTTAGTAAAACTAGTCTATCAAATAACTTTTATATGTGTTTTCATTGAATTAGAGTGGCTAATTTGTGTGATTTTACCTACCCACTAGACACCAAAGGAAACATAGCAATGAAAAAAATGGCACCGAAGCATTGTGATATGCACATCAATCATAGAAAAACAAACTAGAAACATGAATCATCATTTCAATACTACATGCATACACTACCCATTTTCTTGCATCAAACTATACACAACTCATGTTGTCCCATATATACCTAGTTATTTCTCCTCCAATATGTGTTCCCCTTGCAGCATCAACCTTTGCTCCACCATGGTTTCTCTGGCCTCAGACTGGTGCGGCAGCAACCTTCAACCACTTTCACAGAATGATAACTCTTAACTATGGCTTAAAATTCAAACAAATACAAAACAAAAGTAAACCAAATACAACTAAACCCAACATTGATTCTCAATTAAACAACTAAAAATTGGAATGAACATCCCCTGAACACAACATTTTTCCAAAACACACCTATTCGACGTTGGTGTGTGAGGTGGTGGATGCGACGAGCTCGAGGGGCAATAACTCAAGGGCGAAGGAAACCCCTATTTCACAAGCTCGAGCGATAGTAACTCAACGCATGCCTTCTGGTTTGTTCTGGTGGCTCGTTGGCGAATAGGGACACTCGGGCCACGAGGGAGCGGCGACCATAGACACTTAGGCCACTGATGGCACGACACCAATTTTGGCTTTGAGGGAAGGAGAGAAAGTGAAACTGGCGGAGAGAAAGAGAAAGTAAAATTTGGGGAGAGAATCTCAATTGAAATTGTGATTTAATCAACGACATTATCGACGTCTAAGATCTATCGGTAATTCCGTCGATCAACACTTTCATCATAGACTTTACCAACGAATACATCCGTCGACAAATTCAAAAGCAATATTCGTCGGTAATTCCACCGGTAAACTAAGTTAACAATTTCATCGTAGACTTTACTGACGGATATAGGCCGTCAATAAAATAAAGAGGTTGATCCATTGGTAATTTTGTCGGTAGGTGATCATTACTGACAGATAAAAATCCGTCGGCAATATCGTCGGTAATTAGCATTTTTCTTGTAGTGTCCTAAGTTCACACAAAATCTGCACTAACTCACACAAAGCTATTAGTTCACATACAAAGCTACTAGATACCTTGTTTATGTGACACTACCAATTGTTATGCTCACATAGTGTTTTCAACCTTTCCACTATATCTCTTAGAGAATCTGTTTAATATCTTCTCAATTGAATATTTATTCACCAAATCTTATTTCTTAAAACATCTTTTAAATTAAATGGTTACTAAACCCTTTTATCTTTTAGAAAATCTTTAAGTAAAATAAATCTTTTAAATTAATAAATAATTTTCTTTTATCATAATCTTTTAAATAAAATAAATATTCTAAATTAAATAAATAATCAACCCTTTTATCTTTTACGTAAAATATCTATTTAATCTCATTTTCTTATTTTCTTAATTATTATATTTTATAGGGTCTCACATAGTCTATGGAATCAGACGAATAATATCGTCTTTAGGAATGTCAAATTCAATGTAAAAGAAATTTTTAGTACGACCAATTGAGAGTGTGAGCATGGATGAATAATAAAAATAAAAAGGTAAATTTCTCATTTTCGGATTGATGTACGTACCTTGTACAATGTATAAGATCTATAAGGTTAGAATTTTATAAAACTTGAATGTAAAGGCTAATAATGAGTACAAAGGAAAGAATGAAATTGATATTGATTGGGGGAATTGATACAAGGAGGTTGTAAGAGTAGAAGGAACCTTAAGATGATGAAAATGAGTGAGGAAATAGTATGGGTGATGAACCTAGTTGGTGAAAATATTTTTAAAAATGTCACCACGTAATTATAGGCTTCAGTTCTTTAAAGAACTGAAACCTATACCAGTATAAGCTTCAATTATTTTTAAATTAAAGTTTATAGTTCTGCAAATAATTTTAAAAATATCATCACTCTTTTGAAGTCGAAATCTATTAGACGAAATTAAATAATCTTTTTTACCAGTGAAGACCTGATTTTTTCTCTTTATGAACTTAGAGAGAAAGAGGAACCACCAATACAAGTGTCCAATAAATAGTCCACACAGAGATGAGTTGGAAGCCTAAGAAGAGGAAAGGAGTATAATACTCGGTCATGGCTGCAAAAGCACTTGGAAGAATATACTCATTGTAGCTTTTGTATGGTCAAATTAAATTTCATATTGTTATACTTAATTTGATACCATGTGAATTCTTCTGATTTAATATGCTAGAAGAGTAGGTTTTGGTAGGGAATTTCAAAGAAGGATAATGTCCTTTCTTTCATATTTGTAAATAGAGTTTGTATTAAGGTTTGGATACCCAAGTACCATCATTTTATATATTCTTTCTTGCTAATAAAAAGAAAATATAGATTACTTTCAATCAACACCCTCTTAAGGCTTAAATTGTCTTTTCTGGGCACTTTATTCAAGATCACCCTCCATACAAAGTTATATGATAAGATGAGAGCACTTCAATTTCTAGAACAACTCATAAAAAATATGCATATTTTCTAATAATATTATTTTGTAGTATCTCATACACGTGGACAATGCAATTTAATAATTAATTGCTCTTCCAAATCCATTCATCTTCATTACCTCTGCAAATTTGAATACCCTCTATGATTTGCATGAAGTTTGTTACTTGGTCTAATTCTAATTCAAAGCATGTTCTCCTCCACTTCAAATTTCATTCCATCTATTACCTTTGCAAGCACATATTTCTTTTTTTTTAACATCCTTAAAGCCTGCATTGGTTTAAGAGGCAACAATTCTCACACCCATTTATCATTCCAAAATTTGACTTTTAGTCGTGTACCTATTTTCCGATCACGTTTTTATAAGTGAATATTTCATATCACACAAGCTAGAATTAAAATTTTTTCATACCCTTTTATTGGAACTTTGTAAGATGAATTTGTAATTATTATTTAATATATTAGTATTTTGATAATTATTGTTTTAAGTTTATTTATAAATTGTTACTATCTTACTAGATGTTAAAAAAAAAATATCAATGCTAATGTTTTTTTAAGAGTTAAAGTTGTGACAATAACTGATTTTAATTTCTCAACTTAATGATCTAACTTAATTTAATTATAGTTGGATTGTATTGCTATATAAACTAATTTTTTGAAATTCATTTAATAAAAGGAATGTACATAAAATCCCTTTTTTTTTTATACATAAAATCCTATGTATGTATGGAAAGTTAAAATTTTACTCTAATATTAATTAGGTTACAAGTTATAAGCATATGCTTATTCTAGTAAAATAGCGACATCCAGTACTATAGATATATATCAGGTTTATCCCCTTTTTTTTTTCTTTTTATGGTTTGTCCTTGTTCTTACTCTTTTGGGAGTATTGTCCTTGTTTTGGTGTTTCGAAACCTTTCTTTTCATTGTGAGAGTAATATTATTGAATTTGGGGATTAATTATAACTCCCAATAATACATTTTTGTTGTTTTGAAGCACATAATTGAAAGACGTTTTCAGTATTTTATGTTTTGGTATGAAGCTAATTAGAGAAACATAGAAGTTAATTAATTAGGTGTGCATAAAAGTTGAAAAATGAAGTTATAAAAGTGAATGGTTTTTATGAATGATGATGATGATGAGATGTTAAAGGAAGGGGCATTGAAAGCAATAGCATTGATGGGGCCAATGCATGCATGGCCAAAACAATCACTCACATGGAATAATAGGGCATAAAGGCAAACAAGGAAGCAATTAGGGCGTGGAGTGGGGACTAATTCTTTTAACCTACATAATTCATTTCCCTACCAAACCTTCCCATTCTATCTTCCACGTGTGGCTCAAACTCCACAATATATCACCATCCACATTATGCACCCCACACGTGTGTGCTTTGATAACAAAATCTCAACATGCTAGCTACCTAGTGCCTACCTTCCTCACACACAAATCTTCTATTTTTATTCTCCTTATATAATTTATGCATCAAGTTTTAACCATATATACCTACTATGCTGCACATATTTTCCAATCCTTTAACCAAAAATGGAAGACCTAGCACAAAAGCCATAAAATTGATTTAAACACGAATTCAATCGGTTTCTAAGCCATTTTAGTGTCTTTATACGTTAAGAACTGAATTTTAAATTTAACTCAATCTTACAAAATCAATTTATAAAATAAGTTTTGTACTCACTTATATTATGAAATTGTCTTATTTTTAATCGATGTGATACTTCCAACGCTAAAATGTACTTACGTTCCATGCACAACCTACTAAGGACACTTTCATCTAACACACTCAACACTATAATTTGAAGTCACAGAATTATTAGTGTTGAAATCATGGACTAAAAATTACATCAATTTATGTTAAATAAGTATCAATTTGATAAAGAGAGGGGTAACAATAAAACCAAAAACTATGTATCGAAGAGAAGTTCAGTTGAATCCAGTAGTGTCCATTATTATCGGATATACTTGATATCTTTCTTTGTTCATGAGTTGTTTTCCCCAATTCGTATTAATTAGGGTTCTGTAATGTGGTCCAAAACTTGTATATTTATACTTGAATACCTAGCTTATTTCATTTTTGTGTGTCTTGCGTGTTTGGTAGATATATTCTTAATGAGCTGTTAAATACCGTTACCATGCATTTTAATCTCAAACCAATTTCAGTAAATAAGTGGTTGAAAATTTGAATAAAAAAGAGAAAAAATTCTATTTCAGTAAAAGGGAAAACTAAATTTCAGAAAAAGAATGAGTATACACGGTTAAATTGTAAGTTGGAAGATGTTTGTTATTATATAGTTTCTCCTAACTTGCCAACTACAAATAATTTCTTGTGTTAGAAGCTTTTTTATTTTTTAATTTTAAGCAGAAAAATATGTAACTAACCAATAATGTGCTTTTGTTTCCTTTTCTTTTTAGGTGGTGATTGAATTAGCTTTTGCATGTCTGTGCAAGTAAAGTCAAAGAAAAGCCTTCCATTTTGGATTTAATGTATTTTCAAATAATTTCTTCCATAATTTTAACTGAAAATGTGCCAGTATTATCCACTTATCTATCGTATGGTCAATTATTAATAATAAAGTTATAATGAAATAAAAATGATTTTTTAACAAATAAGTTTTTGACAAAGTTAATAAAATTACTAAATAGAATAATTTTTTATTTTTTTATAGAAGTTACAAAATAAAATAATAAAGGTTTTATTTTATTAAAAATAGTTGTTTGACAAAGTTTGTAAATCAAACTTTGTAAAAATGTCATTTCCTCGTAAAATATGTCAAATGAAATTAACGCAAGAGGTATAAAATAAAATCTTTAGGTGAATTTTTATTTTATGAGCAAAAAATGAATAAATTAATAAAATAGAGTACTTAGAGTACTCTAACCCTTTTACAAAAAGAATTACAAGGTACTTTTACATAAAGTTTACACATTTTAGAAGAATTTATGCTAACAAAGTGTTGAGGAAGAAACTAATATGTTAGTCTAATATTACAATCTATAATTGTACAGATATTATAGAATGACAGACATACTTAGTAATAGAATTATTTTTCAAACCTTAACACTTTAGATTAATGTAGAGGTTATAGAGTCATATGGAATTATGTTCCCAATATGATGTTATAGTGACGTAATGGACATAATGGCATAATGGCATTTTCTTAGTGACTGTCTACATTGCTTAACCTGCTGCAACATTTGGTACCAATCACTATATGAAAATGCTACATTTGGTAGTTTATGTTTCATCCAAGTCCATGCACTCACTTGTGCTATACAAAAGATTTCTTCTGAGTCTATTTTCCTTTGCTTAAAAATAACCTTGTTTCTATGCTTCCATATTTCCTAGATAATGACCAACAACATTCTTTTCCAACTTCTATTTTGTTTTCCATTTAATTAGTTGCATAAGATGAAAGTGTTGAAAATTGGCACATGATTTGTTATGATGCACAGTATTCACACCAACCCACTGATCACACATCTCCCACACTGTTTTAGTTATTTTACAACCAAAAAAGAGATGTATGACACTCTCCTCATTTTCTGCACACAGCTCGCATAAGGCATTTCATAATTGTATGCCTTTGTGTACTAACTTTGTCTTAATTGCCACCTTATCCATCATTATCCTCCATCCTAGTATTTTTGCCTTTTGAAGCATATTTAAGGACCAAAGAGATTTAAAAACAGTATTGTCTTCCCCACCTATAATACCTTGTAGACAATTATATGCAGACCTTACTGTATATGATCCTTCTTCTTCCTCCAACCATATCCAGGAATCATTACAATTTCTTTTGATCTTTTGGTCATTTATGATCTACATTAGGTCATGTTCTTGTATTTCTTTTTCCCACTCTAATCTAGTTCTTCTCCAAGTTATATTTTGTACCCATTCATTATGTGTCCATCCCCCCAATTCCCCTACAGTGCTACCTTTACAGTTTGAAATTTCATATAATCTAAGGAATGTAGAAATCAATGAAGTTCCTCCTACCCATTTGTCCTCCCAGAACCTAATTTTATTTCCTTCTCCTACCCTCCACATAACCGTGCGTTCAAACCAATCATTGTGTTTCATGCTTCCATAAACAGACCTTAGATCTTTCCACCATAAAGATTCGTTGTTTGTTATCTTAAAATCATTTAAGTTTCTCCAAGATCCATACTTAGATTCTAGAACCTCCTTCCATTTCCCTTTGTTTTCCACCCCTAATCTCCATTTCCATATTTTGCTAGAAAGGCTTTGTTCAAAATTTCAATATCTCTAATACCTAGTCCTCTTGTTCCTTAGATTTACATAAATTTTCTCATTTGATCCATATTATCTTTCTATCTTCAGATTTCTATCCCCATAAAAAGTTTCTTTGTGTTTTTAAAAATTAATCTTTAGAATAATCTTTACGGTGTGAATCTCAATATAAAGCAAGTGAATGTTTATCTTCAAACACTTTTATAACAAATTACAATTACGTTTCCACGATACTGTATTTTTAAACTTGGACAATCTAATTAATCCAACACTTTAAACCCATCCCTTATACTTTGTTAATTCTATTCTCGACGATATATAAATTTCTCATGGTACTTAAATTTCAAATCACCAACAATCCATTCCATTAAATTAGGGTTATAACTTATATTAAAGGCTTAAATATACATTTGGTCCCTATTTTTGTTGATTTTATTCAATTTGGTCCCTATTTTCGTTTTATGTTCAATTAGGTCCTCATTTTCGTCAAATTATGGTCAATTTGGTCCTTTTCACTAACGGTGTTTAAATAATTGAGGTTTTTGAACAGTACATGTCATGTGTTAGTTCCTTTTTTTTTTTAAATTTATTTTTTAAAATTTTTTAATTTTTTTTAATTTGAAAAAAATGGTACACGTGTCAAGTCACAGTTGTGCCACGTGTCAATGTTAGTGCCACATGTCAGCTTGTGGTAATATTTATTTTTTTGTTCAATTTAGTCCCTATATTCGTTATTTTTATTCAATTTAGTTCCAATTTTTGTTCAAATAAATCAATTTTGTCCCTTTCAAATTGACACTAAATTTAATATCTTTTATACAAATTATATTAATATCTTTTATAAAATTGACCTTTGAATTTATTATTTTTTAAATTCAATTATAAATTATTAAATTTAATTATAAATTGAATAAATTCTTATATTTTATTGCTAAATAGAATATAATTATTTAAAATATTATAAGAATATAATTATTAATTTTTTTTTTCTAATATCTATATTCTAAAATATTTTTAAAATTGATATATAAAAATATTTTAGAAAAATAAACTAATATTTGTAAAATTAACATTTACATATAAAATATTTTAGATTTTAATATCTAAAATGCAATAAAAATATTAAATATTTTAAATTTAAATGTGAATTTTATAAATGTTAATATATATTTTTAAAATTTTAATAATTATATTTTAATAATATTTAAATAATTATATTTTGTTTAACAATTGAATCTAAGAATTATATTCAATTAATAATTAAATATTATAATTTATAATTAAATTTAAAAAATAACTAGTAATAATCTATTTTAAAAATTGAATGGTTTTATTTTGGCAAAATTTGGGACTAAATTAAATAAAAATAACGAATATAGGGACTAAATTGAATAAAAATAACAAATATAGGGGCTAAATTGAAAAAAAAAATAATACTACCATAAACTAACACATGGCACTAACATTGACACGTGGCACAACTGTGACTTGACACGTGGACTATTTTTTCAAATTAAAAAAATTTAAAAAAAAAAATTAAAATTAAAAAAAAAAATTAAAAATTTTTTTATAAAAAATCAAAAAAACCAAGAGCTAACACGTGGCATGTACTGTTCAAAAATGTTAACTATTTAAACATCGTTAGTGAAAAGGACCAAATTGACCACAATTTGACGAAAATGAAGATCTAATTGAACATAAAACGAAAATAGGGACCAAATTGAATAAAATCAACAAAAATAGGGACCAAATGTATATTTAAGCCTATATTAAATTATACTTTTAGTCCCCATTTTCGTAGTAAAATTTAAATTTGGTCCCTCAATTGTTTTTTATCTCAATCTGGTCCCTATTTTGGGAAATTTGACCCAATCAAGTCCTTTCCGTCAGTGGTGGAGTAACAGTGTTAAATGGGGTGCCACATGTCAGCTTCTGGATTTTTTGAAATTTTTTTTTTGAACTTTTTTTAAAATTTTTTAAAAAAATTAAAATTTTGCCACATGTCAAGCTGACATCATGTCACGTGGTAGTGACAGTGCCACGTGTCACCATTTGGGAGGTGTCATCTTCTCATTCTCAATTTGGTCCCTGTATTTTATTTTTTGTCTCAATTTAGTCCCAATTTTTGTAAAATTTATGAAATTTCGTCCCCTCCAAATTGAAACAAAAATTATAAAATGTTATACAAATATTTTTATTAAATTTGATTTTTTTGTTCAAATTGATATTTTTATTATATATTTTCAATAGGTTTATTTAAATTTGTTTCACATTAAATTTTACTTAAAATTGTTTTCAAATTTTAAATTTATTTATTTTTTATTGTTACATAAACTAGTTAATTTTTCTTAAATTATATAATTGTTATTTTTATACTAACTAAAACATTTGTATAGAAATTATTGAATTTTACACATTTTAAAAATATGCAATTATTTAAAATATAAATTCAAATAAAAAACAATATTAAAGTATAATGTAATAAAATATGAATATAATTTATTAATTTTTTTATTAGCATTATTTTCTATTAACAACTTTAAAACAATTTTAAATAAAGTTTAATGTAAAATTTTAATTAAAATAAACTTAATCTTGTTAAAAATATTTACTTGAAATATCAATTTTGATAGAAATATTTGTGCATATTTATATAGAAATTAAATTTGGTTTCAATTTGGAGAGGGACAAAATTGTACAATTTTTACAAAAATTTGGACTAAATTGAGACAAAAATTAAAATACGGGAACCAAATTGAGAATGAGAAGATGACACCTCCCAAATAGTGACACGTGGCAATGTCACTGCCACGATGTTAGCTTAACACGTGGCAAAATTTTAATATTTTTTAAATTTTTTAAAAAATAAAAAAAATTCAAAAAATCCAGAAGCTGACACGTGGCACCCCATTTAACACCGTTACTACACCACTAACGGAAAGGACTTGATTGGATCAAATTTTCCAAAATAGGGACCAGATTGAGATAAAAAACAATTGAGGGACCAAATTCAAATTTTGCTACAAAAATGGGGATTAAAAGTATAATTTAACCTATAACTATTGTTATTCATCAGTGATTCACTAACATTTATTTTAAAAATTACTTCAATTATTTTTAATTGAATAAATAGTTTATAATAAAAAAAATAAAATAGATGTGATTAGGGAGACTAAAATTAATTAGATTATATATAATAATTCATGTTATGAAATAAAGCGAATAAAGAGAGAATAATAGATAATAGATAATAGAGAAGAGACAATAGAGAACAAAGAATGAGAGATTAGGGAGCAATTCATCTGTGTATTATTATTGATAGGAAGAGTCTTATTTATAGATACAACGTGTAATCCATAAAGGAAACAAATCAACTTAGTTAATACAAATATTTACATAAAGAGTAATGAATCATATGAATATTAAAATCATATGAGTAAATGTATCAAATGTATCAAATCAATGGACAATCATTAATTCATAACACTCCCCTTTGAGTGTCCATTGATAAAAGAATGTGCATCGTTAAAACCTTACTAGGAAAAACCCTTTGGGATAAAAAAACCTAGTGAAGGAAAAATAGTACAAGCATTCTGTATTCTTTGATACAATATTGTTCATCACATATTCTATTTCTCCCCCTCATGTAAACTTACATCATTAAGGTGACGAAATCTGAACTTGTGAATCATTTGCTCAAAAGTTTTTTTTGGCAAAAATTTCATAAATAGACCTGCCATATTTTCACATGAATGAATTTTTTGGATATCTATATCATCCTTTCAATTGAACAATACACTATTGTCTTCATATATGGTTGTTGATTCCATCTTTCTCGAGGATAGTCACAAGTTTCTTGCACATGTTGAATTATAAATCTTAACCAAACATATTCACAACTTCCCTCGTAATTTTGTATGATTAGACGATGTTGCTACTATGGTTTGTTTCATATACCTTCATGAAACCATTATGTACCACATGTGAACAAACATCTTGTTTGTGATCAACCATTGTGACATTGTAAGAATATGTAAAATAACATGCATATCCATAACCCATTGGTCTGAATCTGAATCATTTGGATGAAATAAGCTCATATTCGTAGTACCCTTAAAGTAACGAAGTATATGTTTTACTCCAAACTATTTTCTTCTTGTAGTTGAAGAACTATATCTTGCTTAACAAATTTACAGCAAATGCAATATTAGATCGAGTATAATTAGCAAGATACATTAGTGTTTCTATGACACTAAGATATGGTGCTTCTAGACCAAGAAGATCTTCATCATTTTCTTGAGGTCTAAAAAGAGTCTTTATCAACATCTAACGACCTCACAACTATTGGAATGCATAATGGACATGACTTGTCCATTTAGAACATTTTAAGCACCTTAATTATATAAGCTTCTTGACGTATAAAAACACCTTTATTTAAATACTCAATTTCTAATTTCAAATAAGACTTTGCCCTTCAAAGATCATTCATCTCAAAATTATTTCTTTGAGTAATCAATTGCCTTTGTGAGCTCATTAGGAATTCCAGCGATGTTTATGTCATCTACATAAACAATAACTATGGCAAATTCATTATTTGGATCTTTTCATATAAATACAAGAACAAATAGGATCATTTTTATATCCTTCTTTTAATAAGTACTTAATAAGACAGTTATGCCACACACGTCTTGATTTCTTTAATCAATAAAAAAACATGTTCAATTTTATTGAATAACCCTCTTTAGAATTTGTCTTGTTGGGCAAATAAAATCCTTCAAGGATTTTCATAGAAATATGATTCTCAAAAGAACCGTACGAATAGGTTGTAACATCATCCATTAGATGTAAATGCAAACCTTGTTGTGCAACTAGGATAATCGAATATTGCAATGTTGTTGCATACAATACTAGTGAACATTTTTTTCACTAATCAATACAAGGTTTTGTGAACAACCTTAAGCAACCATTTATGCTTTGTATCTAACAATTTCATCATTTTTAATTTGATTTTTGCGCAAAAATCCATATGTACCCAACGGGTTTCATAACTTCAGGTGTGCGAACTATATGTTCAAAAACCTTTCGTTTAGCAAACAAATATAATTATGCTTCTTTGCATATTTTCATTTTGGCCAATCTTTTCTTTGTCGACAATCTTCAATGATCATTGCTCATTGATCCTCATTGTCATTCATAGCATTCATCGCTATGTTATAAGTAAAATTTTCGTCAATGTTAACTTCATTTTGGTTCCATATTATATGATTCATGACATAACTTATTAAGATCTCATCATTTTCAACAATTTCAGGTACCTAAGGTTCTTCTGGAACCGAATCATTAATTATGTCAAATGAATCTTTTGGGATTTCCACCTTTTCGATTAGGTCATCTTGCATTTTAGCTCCCTTTCTCATTAAAGAGTTTTTATCTTTGGAACCAATAGGTCTACCACGCTTCAAACGTGTCCACATGAGTTTTTCAACCCTTTTTTATTTCCGCATCATAATAACTGATCATGTCAAAGAAGGTAATCATTTTGATTTGTAAACTTTTGGTTTACCATGACATGCATTTCAATTGTACTAATAAACTTGTAGTACAAATTATAAGAGGATGTTGATAATTTCTCCAATACACTTTCTTTTTCAACTCAATCATAGAGATATAAATATATTTCATATCTTTTTCATTGTTTGTCTCAATATAATATTCATTTAGACAAATATTCTTGAAACTTAATAAGTTTCTATTCAACTTCTTAGTAGAAGTATAATAGCTCTTCCATAACCTTCAAATTTATTTGTAGTACTATAAATAATACTAACATTTATGTCTCGTATTATCAAACAAGAGAAAAATTTATTACTCTTGAGAATTGTATAAATTGTTGCACTATCAATAAGACACATAACCTTTGGTACTAGTGCCAACATTCGTTCTTCATATAAACGTAAATATCAATATGATTTTTTTAACACTCTCATAATCAATGAGGTGATCAGTGCTTCCATTTGCTTTAGCAAAGAAAATAATAATATCAAGATGAGTAACATTCATATGGCCATAATCAGAATCACCATCTTCATAAGCAAAGTGTGTTTCTATGTTCTTCTCATTATTTGTAAGATGCTTTGGTGTACAATGAGTACAACTCAAATGGCCTTTACCACCGTAATGATAATATATACTTTCATCTTTTTGTCAATATTTTCACATTTTTCTTTTCCCTTTTTCACATTATTGTGCCACTTCTAGTGATAAAATGTGGCTTTGAAAATTTCACATTATTGGTCCATAATCAATGTCACGATCACGATCATGAAAATATAGATCAAATGTTGCTGCATTCACTTCTGGGAATGGAGTAAAACCAATTTGGACAGGTTTCATGATTTTATATCAAAAGCTCACTGCTTTCTTCAGCCATACAAAGGCATAAAATAATGAAATAAATTCATTTTATTTATTGCTGCATTCACTTCTGGGAATGGAGCAGATTAGGCGAATCTCAAGATTTTTCATCAAAAGCTTTATTGTTTTGTCCCGCCAACCAGTCATACATAGACATGAAATAAATTCATAATATTTGTGAAATCTCTTTTCATAATATTTTTGTTGCATGAGCAAATTAGTTGCTTAGATGCTTTATTTCTTTATTTAATGGAATCTCAATATCCATTGCATCTAAATGTATTTCAACATTTAAAATTCAATATAAGGAATTCTTCCTTGTAATATCAAGGGTCACAAATCCAAATTTTGCAATGTTTCGCGTGTTTAGAACTCCTTCATAAAATAATAATATTAATAATAATAATCATCATCAAAATAATAATAATAATAATAATAATCACTACGCCATAATAAAAATAAAAATAATAAGATGATATGAAAATTGATAAAGTCAAAAAATTCTTATTACAAGAGGAAGAATATAAGGTAAAATTATAAAATGAGAAAGGATTAGAAAAGAGCCTGGATTGAGACACGAATAGCACTATCGTTAGAGAGAAAAATCTTTCACTAGTCCTCAGTTGGTTGGAGCATCGTGCTGATAACGTGTTATGAAACAAAGCGAATAAAGAGAGAATAATAGATAATAGATAATAGAGAAGAGACAATAGAGAACAGAGAGTGAGAGAATAGGGAGCAATTCATCTGTGTATTATTATTGATAGAAAGAGTCTTATTTATAGATACAACATGTAATTCATAAAGGAAACAAATCAACTTAGTTAATACAAATATTTACATAAAGAGTAATGAATCATATGAATATTAATCATATGAGTAAATGTATCAAATGTATCAAATCAATGGACAATCATTAATTCATAACAATTCATAAGTAAACCTGTTACATTAATTTTTAATTTAAATAAGATAAATTTGTCTTAAAATATTATTATTTTAAGATTTATTTAATGAGGTATAATAAAAAGAATATTGTATTATATATATATATATATATATATATATATATATATATATATATATATATATATATATATATATATATTCATCTTAAATATTTTTTAACAACTAATTTTAGTGACTAAAAATTATTAATTATTATAATGATCAATTTAGATAAAAATTTACAAAATGAAAAATTATTAGTTACTAAAATAATTACTTTTATGAATAAAAAATTATAATTAATCTATAAATTGGTTTATAAAATTTTGTTACAAAAAAAAAATTGGTCAGTAAATATCTTTTAAGGTTTTTGATACCAAAAAAATTGATTTATTAATTAGTCTCTAATTAATTAGTAATCAATTATAATTATTTATTCATAATAATCACGATTTTAATGACCAATAATTTTTTATTTTTTAAAATGATATCTAAATTGGTTATTATATATTATAATAACTAACAACTTTCTTCAATAAAATTAATTATTAATGAAACATTTTCTTATAACATATATCTACATTTCTATATAATATACTTTTTTGTTGTTTTTTATCTTCCTCTTCTTATTATCATATAACCTATGAAATAATTTATAAAGTTATCATTTTTTTATTTCTCTAAGTGCATATTAAATGTTAATATACCTTTTTTATATCCCTAAATTATTGTTTTAAGAAAAATCTAGACAGAGTTGGAAAAGACAGAGAAAATGATGCCTGTTGTTTGATCTGAAAGGAGAGACAGTGAACAGTAATGGTTGAAGAGAAGGGGTGGCGGTGGATGGTGTGTGGTGAGAGGTGATGGATGGTTGTAAGAGAGGTGTAATGTTAACATTGGTTGTCGGCAATAATGGAGGTCACTGTGTCTGTTTCCTTCCAAACACTCTGCAATTTCCATTTTCCAGGGTATGTGTGTTTCCTTCTTTTTTCATTTTTCATAACACCCAATCACAAATAATATCTCACTTTATACTCTTCTACAAATGAAACATTTTCTTCTCCATTTTTTATATTATTATACATTTTTAAAGTTTTAATTAGTTTTTTCTGCAATAAAGACATTACCATCTGAATATTAAAATCAGATGATGTGAACTTAAAATGGATAACATTACCATAAATGATAAAAAAATTCTGAATATTTAATGATGTGAACTTAAAATCAGTCCCATGCATCTATTTAATTCACATTTTTATTGTGTAATTTGTGTATTTTTATTTAATTAAAAATCATCACGAATATGATCTCATCTTTTCGTTTTAGGAGGGTGCCCTGTTCAAATAATAATGTGTGAATTCATTGTTTGGGTTTGCTTTGTTATATTTTGAACTTTAAAACTCTCACGGAATTTATTTATTTTTAAATATCATTGATCTAAATTTTAGGCATTTAAAAGTGTTATAAATCATATTTTAAAATTGTCAGAGAAAATTTGTTCACCTTATATTATAACGTTGACTTTTGAAGATAAAATTACTTGTTTACTAAAAGAAAAAACTCAAAAAAAAAATTGTGATTTGTTCTAAAAAAATATCTAGATCAAATTCTTATAACAATTTATCTAAAATTAAAATATCTTGTGAGAAATTTTAAAAAGAACAAAGGGAATCACCATTAATTCTGCCTGATAAAAAAAAACATTAATTCTGAATCAAAATATATAAAAAATTGTAGTGCAACCAATTTACACGGTTCTGCTTCTGCATAAAATATCAAAAAGTTGTATATGGCATTCACATTCTACATCAATCGATTTAAAATTACTTTCAACACCCATGCTTAGTATTGGTTTAGAAAGTGTGTTAGTGATAGGATTTCTTACCATAGTAGTGATGTGAAACCAAAAGCAAAAGTTATAGAATTTGGCAAGGAATTTTGGGTCATGATAGAATAAATTTAGAAAATTCGTGGCATTAGAAAACAGAGATTAAGAAGAGATTGCAAAGTGAAAAAGTGAGAAGAAGAAAACTAATGATGTAGTACATATAATTTATTTATTTTTTAATATGAGAGAATTTGGGGAAAGCTAAAATGGAAGAATTTGATATTTAGTGAAAAATCATGGACTTTAATTTTTATGTATTTAAACAATTTAAGAGAGTTGATTACATATGAATTGTGTTATATTTTATATGATAATAAATAAATTGATTAGTGTATGAAATCAACTTATATGATTTTGGGAAAAAGATATTTATATGAAAAGAATGGACATTTATCTTAGAATAAACAATGTAAGAGATTTATAGAGATTGAAAGAACATAACAAGAAGTAGTTAAGAAGATAGTCATAATCAATTAGTGTATGCTTCATGCATAACATAAAAGTGAAAGATAATGTGAGAGGAGTTAATTATCAAAATGAACAATTCTAACACTGAAAATTGGTGTATAGTTGGTAACTTTAATTGTGCTAGAATGACTTCATGAGCCACAAAGAGTGAGAAGGAGAGAAACACTAGACATCCTTTTGGTGGGAAGAAAATTTCATATGCTACAAAAAAATAGTAATCATAGGATCCCATTGTTAAAGGAATTGTTAGAGGTGTGACAAGAGAGTATACAAGAGTTTTCAAATGTATAACTACCCATCAAGTTGAATGCGTCTTACAAGAGTTGCAAAAAGAAATTTGTAGTCTACACTTTAGTGGTGGAGCCATGGTCTCTCAAATAATTAGAGTTGAATAACCAACTTTGAGAAAAAAATTGTGTGCAATTTGTGAATAAATTCTTAAATTGTCAACAACATGACCCTCGTACACTTGACATCAAAAGAACTACATTATATCATCTCACATTGGTCCTTCACTCACATGGGACATTGGGTCCTTCTCTTTAGCAAAAGGATAGTGTTGGTTCCTCCCGGTGGTTATGATAGATTAATTGATTAAGTAGATCAAAATCGAACCCCTTCCAATGATAACAACTCAATGTGTACTTGTTTTTACGTTTCAGAACCCAAACGTTATTGAAAGTCACACCAAACATTTGACATTTTTCTCTTACATTTCATTCGGTACAAAACGTCGAATGATTTCAAAGTAATATCATGATGCTTTTTTGTTCAATGTGATTTTTTGTTTTATTCAAAGAAACTTACTTTTTTTTAACTACAATCTAAACACACTACCAATAGGTTCATAAGTTTGTTTGGAAGATCATATGTTGATTTGAAGTCCCTCACATGATTATAATAGATAATGGAAATTAAATGAGAAAAATCTTGAGAGCTTCAAAGCCTCAATATTTGGCATATGATGAGCTTAGTTGAATATCATCAAATCAACGAACAAGTTCAAATGAAATTTGTTTAAAGAATTACTTCAAGTATTATGGACATACAAATGCACTACACAATCGACAACCTAACATACTCCTTATGAACATGCGAATTGGATGTCAAACTATCAATAGAAGATGTTCGACCTAAACCTTAATGACAAGTGCATGCAACAAAATTGTCTTTTGTATTTTAGCTAAAAGATTAGGCAAGAAAATGTATGTAAACAAAGAGTTGCTCAAATATAACTCAAAACACAAACTAAGAAATATCCAAGAACATGACTTAATATAATGATTAAAAAACAAAGCACATAAAGGGAAGATTAAAGAAAATTTTCAATTGAATTGTATGAGACCATTTCAATCATCAAGAACATACATAATGGAGCATGTTACCTAGAAACTTAAGTGAAGAAGTTATTCCTCGAACACAGAATGCAAGTCATCTCAAGTTTTACTACAATTAGAAATGTAAAAGTACTCACCATTTTCTTACTATCTTCTTTGTTAAGGGAGATTTTAATGTGACACAATCAATTAAATACATTCTATCAAGACGTGTTTCTACTATTTTGTCTATGAAAATATATATTCTTTCTCTAGGACTCTTGAGTTGTAATAGTAATCCCTCTTCAACTAATATTTTTAAGGAAGATTTTAACGTGACACAATCAATTAAATACATTCTATCAAGATGTTTTTACTCCAGGACTCATGAGTTGTAATATTAATTCTTCCTCGACTAACATTTTGGTCTAGGATATTTCACTTTGTAAAAGTAATTCCTCCAAAGTACAACTTAAAATATTATTGTACAAATAAAAGTAAACTTTGCAACATTCATTTAGACTATCTAAAAACCTTCCTTGTGTTGATCTAAGGCATTCATATTAACTTTTTTTCCTTCTCAATTAAGACAAAAGCATTGGCATCAGGGAGCTTATTCATGATATTATGAAAGTTGTCATGATTTTTGTAATAGCAATAACTTTTATTTTATCGACAAAAAATAAATAAATTATAGAATAGTACTTAAGGGTACTCTGAAATAGCAATAACTTTTGTTAAGCATTAATGGAATAAAAAAGTTAAAGAAGAACGAGTAGCACATAGAAGAAAAGCTAAATGAGAACACGTCCCACATGTTTGACAAGTCGGAACTAAGGTGAAAAATGAAGAACATGAAATGGTAAAGCGTATGATTAGGTTTGTTACTTAGAAGCTAAGAAGCGAGGAAGGAAGGTATATAAATTGAAGAGGTGGTGGGTGAAGTGATGAGATGCAATGCACCCATAGCCCACGGGATTTGAATTGAAAATCCCGTGACAAAATTCCAACGGGGTTTTGTTTTCTCCCCCATAATAATAATTATTACTACTACTATAATAATAGGATGTGCAGTCACATGGTTATGACCGTCCAATGAAGGACACCCACGTGGGACCCCTATCATTATCACATGTACCAATGCCTCGTGATCCAACGCTCCAGGATTCGCTCCTCACATCCCATTGTCCCGATCAAACCAGCCCCACCGTGGTCCCCGCTGTAGAGTACCACTGCCCCTCCCTGTTCCCCCCTTGTCCCCCTCTCACCCTCACACACCTGTTCTTTCATGTCCCTCATGTCACCGCCAATCATATCTCTCCTTTCCAACCCCACCTCACGCGCTCCTTCAACCGTGTGCTCCGGGCCCCACTCTCCCCTACTCCCATTGGTCAGTAAGAAGCGCGTGTCACAGCCCAGGGTCGCTTCTCTCTTCATCATTGTGTGAAAAATTCATGCACCGTATGAGAATAAGTCACCTACATATTGTCCCAACCATTGTTGCTATAAAATTAATGACCTACCCACTACCCTTGCACCACAACTTGCATCTCATTTCTCATCTCTCTCTCTTTCTCTCTCTCTCTCTCTCTCTCTCTCTCTCTCTCTCCCTCTCTCTCTCTCTCTCAAGAAACCCAGATTCAACAGTGTTGAATTTTCTCTGTAAGCACCTAGCTAATAATACATCAAGAAATAATGGAGAATTCATTGGGAAGCTATGAAAAAGAACTTAATCTGAAGGCCACAGAGCTGAGATTGGGGTTGCCCGGTAGCGATGAGCCTGAGAAACGTTCTAGTCCTAGAAGCAACAAGAGATCTTCGCCGGAAGCAAGTGAGGAAGAGTGCATAAGCAATGGTTCTGATGTCACAAGTGATCAACAAGACAACGTTGTACCACCTGCAAAGTAAGTGTTTTTGTTTGATATTTGTCTCAATATGTTTAGAAGAATGAATGAATGAATGAATAATGGAAATATATTGGGATGTAGGGCACAAGTAGTGGGGTGGCCACCGATTCGATCTTACAGGAAGAATAACGTACAGCAGAAGAAAGAAGAAGAAAGTGAAGGGAATGGGATGTACGTGAAAGTGAGCATGGCGGGTGCACCTTATTTGAGGAAGATAGATCTCAAGGTTTACAAAAGCTACCCTGAACTTCTCAAGGCCTTGGAAAATATGTTCAAGTGCATATTTGGTAAGAACCCTAACACTACTTAACATTTGTTTAGCTTATATGTATGTATATTCTGAAAGATAAAATTACACTGGTTGTGATGCAGGAGAATATTCAGAAAGGGAAGGGTACAATGGATCTGAATATGCTCCAACTTATGAAGACAAAGATGGTGACTGGATGCTTGTTGGAGATGTTCCATGGCAGTAAGTTTTTTTGTTCTTCTGCTCATGAATCTGTTGTTTCAAGTATCAACTATTTGTTTATAAGATTGTGCTTTTGCTATTATTGCAGCATGTTCGTGTCATCTTGCAAGAGGCTCAGAATTATGAAGGGATCAGAAGCAAAAGGGTTGGGTTGTTTTTGACCCCAAAACCAAAGCAGGAGCATGAACATCCATGGCCAAAACAATGGAACTTCTTCTGTTTTGATTATGCAACATGCAATGGCCTCTGTGAATGGGCCATATTTGGCTGATTAAAAGGAGAGATGCACATACACAGATTTGCTTTATTATTTGTTTATTTCAAAGACTGTGACTTTCTTAATTAAACTACACTGTTCCAAATTCTCTTAGCCATAGCCAGAATGGAAAACAGTGATTAAATGAGAAGAGAATAAAAGCAAAGCAAATGCTATTTGATTGTATAGAGCATATAAATACATGTATAATTTTTTCCTTCTGTTTGTTTACTTACGATTACTATATATACATACAAAGGATCAAGAAGGTGGATTTTTCTTCTTAATTTTGCATTTGGTTTCATCTGATTTATCTTTCTTCTTGATTTTAGTTGTTGATTAGGGAAAACTTTACTTGATGCGTTTTTTCGACGCCAATTTTGACTACCCACATCAATAGTAAGATCAAATAACAAGAACATAGTCTCCTACGAGTGATGATTCTGAATTTAATACTTATAAAGTCAAAGAAGGTGCGAAGAGAAAAAGTACATTCCAATAACCCTTCATTAAAATTAAAATACTTTTCATATATATATATATATATATATATATTTATTCATTTAAAATATAAGCAAAGCAGGTATAAATATATCTATTTATTCATTTCAGTATTTAAGTCTTGTAAAATTGCTTAAACTAAGTTTTTTTAGAATTTTTATAATGAAAGTTAGAGTTGTATAATAAACATCTGAATGATTATCTTTTAATGCGTAAAAAAGCTTAAAATATTATAATAATTGTCATTATTATTTTGGCAGTGAAAAAGGTTGGTGAGGCATCATGAGAGAGATGAATATATTCTTCTTGAGAATGAAGATATCCACACAAATTATTCAAATAATTATGGGGAACATGTCGGTAGGGCACAATTACATTGACCCCTTTATACCTGGATTCATATACTTAGTTTCAGGGAATCATGCATGTGCACTCAATTTCAGAGCTTCTACTTCACTACTCACACAACTTATCATAAAGAGAGAGAGGGCACAATACGGCATTAATAGTATGATGGTTTAGTAATTATAGTTATCCATGTTTCGTGATATAAATGGTTAAATATTATGAAAAATTATATTTAGTTTTTAAATCGTTAAGTATCTACAGTTGGAAGTCGCATATCGACTAGAGATAAGGTCAATTCATAATATATAAGTGAGGTACAAACCTCATCTTACAAAACATGTTTTGTGGGGTTGAGCTGGATTTAAAACTCACTTCTAACATGGTATCAGAGCCAAGTTAGAGCATATCCTAGCGAGCTTTCTTCGACATTCTGTCCCACCCGATATCGGGTCACTAACGAACCACCCAGTAATTTCTTGTCCCACGCACGAGATGAATATACCTCGGCGTGAGGGGGTGTGTTGGAAGTTCCACATCGGCTAGAGATAAGATCAATTCATAATATATAAGTGAGGTGCAAACCTCACCTACAAGTCGATTTTGTGGGGTTGAGTTAGGCTTAAAACCCACTTCTAACATTTACCAGAAAGTAATGTAAAACATCTTTTTTAACAAACCAGAAGTTATAGTTTGGTTACAATAGAATCCAAATTATTCTCATGTAATGTAATTGATTTTTTTTATTAGATTCCGAATCATTTTTCTAAAATTAAGTTAATTAATTTATGTAATTAAGTTATTAAATCTTTTGTAGTTATATTGTGTATAATTACATACCTGATTTATATCATAGTGCTACGTATAAATACATATATCTAATGCATAATAAAACACATTTAATCATTTTTCTCTCTTACATTGTATCACGAGTCTCTATTTGATTTAGACATCGCCTCTTTGCGTTTGACGTCGTGCGCTCCTTCTCCATTCTGCATCACTTCACGCTCCAAGGCTATATCTTGCGTTGTCGCCACCACGCCTTCTGTAACATCCTAAGCGGACATTACTTAATTAAACAATTTATAGTTTCCAATAAAGTATATCAACGAAAAAGTTCCCAAAAATGCGGAAAATTTAAAACTTTATTAATCACGCGTAAGCCCAAAATCCACAGTTCAAACTTAACTATTACAAGTTCCAAAGTTTGAACATCATACTTAAAAGAAATACAAAATAAAATGCTTATTTAAAATAATCCCTATGCTACTCCGGCTCTATACGTCAACTGCATCACCTGAAACATCATCTGCTCTTGTGTGACAAATCACACGATCATCGCCAAACACAAATAGAAAGAGTGAGCTAAAATAAATGAAACATATGTTAAAGAAGTTAAATAACTCTCACCCAAAATGCTCAACCCTTTTTTTTTATAAAAACACTTTGGATAATGGCCACTTGTCTCATAACCTATATAAGACGAGCACCCATTCAACCATGGTCTTAGGGATTCTGATGCTTCCACAAACCTGTCGCTCATGGTCCAACCTCTACAAACCTCTCACTCATAGTCCAACACGTGTGGAACCATCCCGTTACGAACCTCCCGCTTGTAACAATCAAGTGGAGTCATCCAATACGAATCCACTCGTATTCTCACACAAGATTCCATCATCATGAACCTCTCGCTCGCGATTATCACGCGTTCAACCTCCATTACGAACCTCCCGCTCGTAAAAGGATTCAAGCACCCAGACCAAGACCATCACACCAAACCATGCAAAACCCACCACAAAAGCTCTCTGCCCTGCACTATCGCCTGACGCAGCCTAAGCGTCACTAGGAAAAATTGTGTTGTAGATCGCTTGGCAGTCCCAATACATCGCTAGGTGCCATGCACCCTAGAGCCTCCTTGGTCCTTCTTATCGCCTAGCAGACTCCCTGTTGCCATTAGGCGCTGCTTGTTCCAAGGAATTCCTCGAGTATCCTATCACCTGGCGGTTTGCCTCGTGTCGCCAGACACAACACTAGTAGCGAGAAAGACACTGGTCTTTGGCACCTAAAACAGGTTCTACACTCCAATGTGTTCATACATTTCAACCTAACTCAACAATGCCCTACCAAATCTCATATGCATATCATGCATATGTACATATGCATTCACAATTAAGATCATGCCAACACTTGAATTTAACGACGAATGAATCATGCTCTTAGGGAACTCAAAACAGATACCAAACATTGCATACCACTCAGACAAATTCATAACTTACCTCACCAGTCCCTGCAATAGTCCCTTTAATTTAATTCCTTTTTACCAACTCAAGTTTAGCATCATCACATAACCATATCCCACACATTAGACTCACAACAAAAACCATAGATTAATATTTGCATCAAAACAACATGCATTCAAAGGAAAATTCCAACAATAATCAAATTCGCACGAACACACAATAAGATATATTATCTACTATACACTAGGCATCGCCTGGTGGTGCATACCTGTTGCCAGGGGATGCATCAAATATTAGGTGCAGAACTCCATAATTCCTCCCCTATGAGAACCCTAAAAATCCAAGGCTCAACCCATTCATCTATTTTCACAGAAAAACATTCCATCATGCTTTCAGCTTTCATACATAGTTAATTAAAACTCAAACGAATACAATGACACAACAATTGTAACATGAACATCATGTTTCCGATTCATTCCCAATTCCAACGTGAACCCCCGTACCTAAACATGCAACGATTCATCTAATACATTAAAACATAGTAACAATTCATCAATTTATGACATCATCAATCACTGAACAAAATAGTACAAACTAGATTCCCCCTATCAGAAGAACCCAATAATTCACAAAAACACAAAAATGAACCAAGTCTGCTTGCGTCGCTTAGTGAGCATTCATTGCCACTGGCGGTTCATGCCAGAACCCAGAAAATTGGGTTGTCTCATGATGTGTCACTTGGCAGGCCTTCAACGTCGTCAAGCAATTTCTGGGCATAAATCCAGAAACCTCAAAAACAACGTGAATTGAAAAGAATTCAGGCATTAAGGCTTCAACACATCATGAAACACATACATCAACTAAAAAAACAGAATTACAACTCCCCTTACTTAGATTCCTTGCTCCAATTGCAATCCTAGTCCTTTCTTGATCCCAAAAGTGCTCCAAATCCTTTGGCTCCTACCTTGACACTCTTTTTGGCCTTCTAATTCACTTTTCAAGTTTCGTTTTTCAGTCCTCTCACAATTCTATTTAATTGCTATGTGAAAGTTATTTATTCCTCTCTCTAAGCTTACTCTTCTTCTTACTTTTCAACCTTTTAATTTTATTTAATAAAAATTAAAACAAAAATACACTAAATTGTAATTAAGTCTCATTACCATGGTGGTTCCTGCACTATAACTGTTTAACCCCTACCTCCCTAGCTTCCCTAACGGCTGCTAGGGTTTCTAGGGGTTCTCCAATGTAGCAAAAAAAATGGTAAATGTGAACAATTAACAATTTATGTTTCGTGATAATAGAACGGACTAGAACCTAGGTCCTCTCAACACAACTAAGTACTCTTAAGCACTTGAGCTAGTATTGTTCCTTACTAGAATTGGCCCATTTAATTCCTTTAAATGCATCTCCAATTCCCAATTATTGATAATTAAATATTTATTTAATTTAATTTTTCCCAGGTCTTACACCTTCTCTCCACCAACAACCTGTTTACATACCCTTCCTCCCTTCTTTCTCAACTCGCCCGTTGTCCCTCCTTTTCCAACAGTCGTGACTCGTGTCCCACCATTAATGTCATGTCTTCAACCAACTCTCCATTGGCTCCTCACTAGTCACTCTATCACAGTCCTCCTCAAGTAAACTTGAATTTCATCCGACACTAATTGTTTCTAAAATAAAAAATAACATCCCTTTTGTGCTGGAAATGGAGAAGGACCATTATGTTATATGGGCTAAACTTTTTGAAACTCATGCTCGGGCAACTAGAGTTCTTCACCATATTATCCCTCAAATTAGGAAGGAACGTTCAGCTCTAATCGATATTGATCACAAAGAGTGGACCAGTCTTGATTCTACCATATTTCAGTGGATCTACTCTACCATTTTTTTTTCTTCTTACCACTGTCATGGAGAAAGGTTCCACAACTATGGCCATCTAGAAATGTTTAGCTGCAATTTTTAGGATTTCTCTTCCAGTCACATGGACGACTTTCTAAATATTTTTTTGCATACTATAAGCGACTAAAACAAATCTTTGATCAATTGGCAAATGTTGATGCTCCTATCAACATTCATTGTTCGATATTACAACTAGTCTCTAATTTGTCTGAGCCCTTTCAAGGTGTAACCACCCTGATTCGTTGTAGCAATTCTTTGCCTTCCTTCCTCCAGGCTTGTTCTACACTGACTCTCAAGAAATCTGGTTTGGAAAAGATACAAATCATTGTTTCTTATACCGCACTACACACTTCAGCCCCACGGGACCTTGATCACTCCTCACAACCACACTGCAATCTAACTTAAACAACCATTTTGGGTCATTTGTAGTCGTAGCAATCTAGGTTGCTCTGGTGGACGTAATTAATGTAGTGGATCTCACTCAAATGGTTGATTTGGTTTGTCTATTTCACTTATTGTAGCACCTTAATCTTTTTCCTGGAATCCCTAGGGTTGGAACCTTAGGGTTGGACTCCCCCTCCTTGGGGCATGCCAACTTGTTCTTATCCCACATTGATTTTATGTTTTGTTTCTGGATGATTACTATGATTTCATGTAGATGTTTCCTTAAGGTACTAGATCTTAAGTTTTTGAAAAGTTCACATTTCTCACTAATCAAATCCAAACACAATTTTTTCTCAAAAAGTTAAATGTTTTCAATGTGATAACAGGTGTGAGTACAACATTACATTGTTTCATTGATTTTGTGATGATAATGGTCTTCTCTTTCAGTTCTCTTGCCCTCATACTTCTTCTCAAAACAACAAAGCAAAATTTAAAATTTGAACCATTAACAACATGATTCACACTCTCCTTTCTCAATCGTTCGTTCCTTCTTCATTTTCGTTTCATATCCTTTAAATGACCACTTATCTCCTTAATATACTTCATCGAAAAGCTTTGTCCAATCGGTCTCCCATTCAAATTTTGTATGATCGTGATCCCTCCTATACACATTTGTGAGTCTCTTATTCAACTTCACAAATGACATACATCCCTCCCTTGTTCATCCTTGGCCCAACCCATAGCCTACAAGATTATCCTCCCCTTCATCCAACACATCTATCTCTCCTACTTTAGACTAGCCTGCCCTGCCTCTAAACCCTACCCTTCCATCATGACCCGCCCCTCCTACTAGGATCATGGCCACTTGTAGCATGATTGGTGTCTACAAACCCAAAAAACTCTTTAACCTTTATGTTTCCATTGTCAACCCTATAATATCACACCTTCTCAAAACTCTAACCCTTGCTTTATTATACACTAATTGAAAGTTTACCATGAAATTTGAATTTGATGCTCTAATTAAAAATAATACGTAGGATTTAGTTCCACGACCCTGTGATGTTAATATCATTCGTTATATGTGAATTTTCAAACATAAAAAAATTTCATGGCTATTTTAAGCGTTACAAAGCTCGTCTTGTAAGTGGTGGTAGGTCTCTAAATGTAGGTGTGGATTATGATGCAACATTCATTCCTTTGGTGAAACCCACGACCATTTGCACCATTCTCACCATTGCTCTCTCCAAATCCTAGGTCATTCATCAATTGCATGTTTAGAATGCATTTCTCCATTATGATCTACATGAGACTATATACAGGCACCAACTATAAGGTTTCCGTGATCCCCTTCAACCTGATCATGTTTGTCACCGGAGGAAATCTAGTTATGGTGTGAAGCAAACGTCCCATGCCTAGTTCTAGTACTTTGTTGACAGTTTCTACCATTGGGATCCACCATAGTACTTTAGATCGTTCCCTCTTAATCTAACAGTGTGGTTCTAACATGGCATACATCCTCCTCTATGTTAATGACATCATTCTCATCACCTCATCCTATGACCTTCACAAATATATCATGGCACTCATTGCCTCTAAATTTTCTATGAAGGATCGTAGTCCTTTGAGTTATTTTCTTAGGATTGTTGTGACAAGACATGCAGGTGGCTTGTTTCTCAATCAGAGCATTTATGCTAGTCACATCATTGCATGTGTCGGCATGAACTCTTGCAATCCTTCTGCTACTCTAGTTGATACCAAGAAAAAGCTTAGTACATCCTCTGACACACCATATGTGAATCTCACTATGTACTAAAGTCTTGTTGATGCCTTACGGTATCTCACATTCACTCACCCTAACATCTCTTATGTTGTTCAATAGGTTTTGTCTTCACATGCATGCCCTTGCACTAAGCACGTGCTAGCATTGAATCACATTATGTGGTATGTTCAGGGTACCTTATAATATGATTTACACCTCTTTTCGACCTCTATTGAGAAACTTATCTCTTATACTGATGCTCATTGGGGTGGATGTCCTAACATGAAATGTTTCACATCTGATTATTGTGTGTTTCTTGGTGACAACCTTATCTCTTGATCTTCAAAGCGTCAACATACTCTCTCTCGTTCTAATGTAGTGTAGAGGTGTTGCAGATGTTGTTTCGGAATCTTGTTGGTTGCACAATCTTCTCCAAGAGCTTCATTTTCTTTTCCCTCAGGCTACTTTGATGTACTGCGATAATGTCAGTTCCATTTATCTATTTGTTAATGTTGTGCAACATAAGCGTATAAAACATATTGAGATGGATATTCACTTTGTTCGAGAAAAGGTAGCACGCGGTCAAGCACAAGTTCTTCATGTACCTTACTGCCACTAGATAATTGATATCTTCACCAATGACCTACCTCAGGTTCTTTTTGATGATTTTCAAACCGGTCTATACATCCATGAACCTTCCAATTCGATTGTGGGGATGTGATAGAATCATAATTTTTCTCCCATAATTAACCTAATTGATTTTATGTGATTAGGTTTAAAATCATTCTCTTAAAATTAAGCTAATGAATTCTTGTAATTAGGTTGTTAAATCTTCTATAATTATGTTGATCATATTTACATGCCTGATTTAAATCATGTTGTTATGTATAAATACCTATCTCTGATGCAAAATAAGACAAATTCAAATTATCTTTCTCTGTTACAAGTTCATTATAGAACTTTGTGTGTCACATGAAAAATACTTCATATGTTTTTGTTGAAAATGATATTTTATATTGACTTTCATAAAGTATAGAACTAAATACTTTATAATTTAATTTAAGAATGAAACGTGATTTTTTATAATAATTTTAAAACAAAAAACATAATTAACTCTAATATAATTTTATATATATATATATATATATATATATATATATTTCTTTATATACATAAATATTTCATTCTCAAAATTTATTTATTGCATAAATTATTACTTTTATCATAAAAGCATTCATAAATAGTATAGTTATTTGAGTTTCAAGAAAATGTGACAAAGACTTGAATGTTAATCACTTTGACACTTAAAACTAAACTACTTGAAATTTAAGACCACTCGCAATGAATTATTTTATATATTTTCACATCCAACCATTGCAAAGATAGCATTGTTCCCCCTCAAATTCAAATCACTTAGGATGCATAATCAAATTTAAATTATCTAAAATAAAGTATCATTATTTTCAATTCAAAACTTTAATATAATAACTTTTTGGGTTTTTTTTCTTCTTATAAATTGTTTAATTATTTTCAATATCAAATTTCTGCTTTACACTTAGATTATTAACTCTTATATATTTATTATTAAAAATTCTCATGAAATTTTTCTTGTAAATTTGTTAAAAAAATTACAAAAAAAAATATATTTTCTTCTCTTATTTTTTTAAAAATCTTAATTAGCAGGTAATTTCTTCAAGGGTAATTATTTCCTACGAAATTATAAAATTCGTAAGTATTTTCTACAAAATTTGTTGTGAAAAATGTTTTATACAAAATATTTTACAAAAAAATTAACAACAATTTCTTGTAAATATTTTTTCATAACAAAATTTATAAGTATTTCCTACGAAAAATTTTCAAAACTAGATAGCAGGAAATATGAAATTTTTTAGTAATGATTATTATTATCTTGATATATATATATATATATATATATATATATATATATAACATAAACTAATACCTTTTTAATCTGATGGAACAGTGGTGAATAAATAGTACATTTTTTCTCGAATTGTAAAGGCTATTATATATTTTTGAAGGATACCTTGAATGCAAGGCCAAGATACTCCTAATTCACAAAAAACAGTAATCTTTCCATTTTTATTACTAACCAAAGAAATATCCACTTACATAACCACAATATCATAACAATATAGTAAATTTTCAGCACTGATTAACAATACAAATACACTTTTTAGTGAAAATTTAGAACCCAAAAATCATTGATTTAATACTTGATTTTGTGGGTGAACCAAAATTCCAATTTCCTTCATCCGATCCATTTTTATTCTAATCTAAATCATTTAAGATTCATTTTATAGGATATGGATTTCAATCTGATTTACATTTTATATATTTTATGGATTAGATATTCATTCTCTAAATCTAGATTTTCAAATATGGATATTCCAAAAAATTCAATTCAAATTTTTAATCTAAATTTTAAGTTGGGTTAGGTTGAAGGTCGAGATGAACTAGCCAAACTTTAGTCTATTCAGCTCGGTCAACACAACCCAAATTTGGTCGTATTCGGCCGAGTCGACCTCGACCAAAATTTGGTTGTATTCGGCTTAGTCAGCTCTGATCCAAATTCTATCGAATTCAGTTGAGTCGGGCTTGACGGGAATTTGGAAGAGTTAGTCTCGGGCCAAATTTGGCAGTATTCGACCGAGACAACCCGGATGAAATTTGGTCGTTTCAACCGAGTTGGTCGCGACCGAAATTTGGCAGTATTCAACCTAGTTGGCCCCGGCCAAAATTCAGTCGAATTCAGTTAAGTCAACTCTGATCAAAATTTGACCAAGTTGGCCTTGGCTCAAATTTTGCCCTATTCAACTGAGTCGACCGCAACCGCAATCAAGTTGGCTCAGCCAAAATTTGACCGATTCGACTCTGGCCTAAATTTAGTTGTATTCAGCTAAGTCAGTCCCGGACAAAATTTGGTCGTATTCAGCCACGTTGGCCCCTACCAAAATCCAGTCAAGTCGATCCCAACTGAGATTTTGCTAAGTCGGCCCTGACCCAAATTTGACCGTATTCGACCACATCATCCCGGGCCGAAATTTGGTTGTATGCGGCCAAATTTTACCGAATCAGACTTGACCAAAATTTGGACATATTCGGCTAACTTGGCCTCGACCAAAATTTGTTCAACTTTGACCAAGTCGGCCTAACCAAAATTTGGTTAAATTTGACCAAGTTGACCCTGACCAAAATTTGACTTAGTCAGCCACAATCGAAAATCAGCCTAATCGGTATTCGACCGAGTTTTTCCTTACCAAATTTAAAAAATTCAATTTAAATTTCTTTTATGAAAAATAATTCTTAATTTTGAACTTGATCAAAATATTTGTATATAGATTTAAATTTTGATCCAAATATTCAAATCTGAATTTTAAAAAAACTTAAACTAATTCTGTCAAAGAAAAATAAATTTAGATCTAAAATAAATTCAATTCATGATCACGAGACAAAGAAAACAGTTTTCTTTATAAACATGAAGAGATGAGAGTAAGAAAAATTAGTTATGGATACCTCATAAGCTGATCAATCTAAAAGTAAGAAAGAACACACAAACCCTTTGTTAGTTTGTTGATTGTCAGTTTGTAAACTGTTAAGTCAAGTATTCTGTTTTTTAACAGAACCCGTTATTCTTTCCACTCTGTATAAAAGGCTTGCTCCTTTCATTCAATAAAAGAACAGTCTCACAATTTTACTCTCTCTCTCTTGTGTCTGCTCTAATAGAAGTGGTATCCAGAGCCCAGGTTTCGATCCAGGGACGTTTGGCTTCAAGATTTCAAGATTGAAGAAAGCAGCAAAGAGCAGACAACACAGTAGAGGAATCAAGACTCAGTTTCTTGATTAGTTGTTGGTGAAGAATGGCTGGTGGCGACAATCATATTCCCTCATCAAATCTTCCAATTCTTACAGAGAAAAATTGGGACAGATGGAGCACTCAGATGAAGGTGTTGTTCAGGTTTCAGGACGTCAGTGATGTGGTAGAAACTGGCCAGGTGATTGCTTCTGAATCAGCTGAAGCACAGAAGGCGGTTCTTGCGAAGAAGGACAGTAAGGCACTGTTTCTTATTCATCAATGTATTGATGATAGTCATTTTGAAAAGATTCAGAATGCGAACACTGCAAAGGAAGCCTGGGATATCTTAATTCGAAGTCATGCGGGAGGAGAAAAGATCAAGAAAGTCAAACTCCAAACTCTGAGAAAGCAGTATGAGTTACTGCAGATGGGGGAAGGTGACAGAATCAGTGAATACTTTACCAAGGTACTTACGATCACTAATCAGATGAAGGCTCTTGGTGAGTCAATATCTGATATTAAGATTGTTGAAAAGGTTATGAGATCGCTGCCACGAAAATTCAACTTTATTGCAGTGGCAATAGAAGAGTCTAAGGACTTATCACAAATGAAGATCGAGGAACTCCAAAGCTCCTTAGAAGCACATGAGATGCGGCTACTGATTGACGCAGATAATGTTGAGCAAGCATTGAAAACGCACCATTCCACGAAAAATAAGAAGAAGTGGAAAGGGAAGCAAGCAAAAGGAGAAAAGAAATCTAGCAAGACTACTCAAGATTACTATGACAGGTCAGATACAACAGAAGGAACAGAAAAGTATCAGAACCATTACAAGAAGAAAGATAAAACAAGCATTGAATGCTTCAACTGCCACAAGATGGGTCACTATGCCTCTGAATGTTATGCTGACAAGAAGAAAAAGAAGCATCGAGATAAAGAAGTTCATATGGCACAGGAAGATTATGATTCTGATTCTTCCGAAACCTTAACCTTGATGGTAACCACTACAGCAGGAAGTGCAAATTCACAGGAAAAGTCATGGTACTTAGATTCAGGATGCTCGAATCATATGACTTGTCACAGAGAGTGGCTTATCAACTTTGATACAGAGAAGAAGAGCAAGGTGAGATTTGCTGACGACAGTACCTTGAAAGTTGAGGGGGCTGGAGATGTAGTCATTTTAAGGAAAGATGGTTCAAAAGCTGTGATAGCAAATGTATTGTTTGTGCCAGAGATGAAATGTAATCTCCTTAGCATAGGTCAATTGGTGCAGAAGGGATTTACTGTAGTAATGGGAAATTATGACAAAGTTGAGTTGTTTAATGTTAACAAGAATCTAATTTTGAGAAGCAAGATCTCAAAAAACAGAACCTTCCAAGTTAACATGAAGGTTGTTGATGCACAATGCCTATCTGCAATCAAGAAGGATGACAAGAGTTGGCTATGGCATCTTAGGTATGGCCATTTGAATTTCAGAAGTCTGAAGCAACTTTGTGAGAAGAATATGGTGTCTGGGATTGGTGATATAGACTTACCAAAGACTGTCTGTGAGATTTGTTTGGCTGGAAAGCAAACCAGAAGACCATTCCAGGCCAACATGAAGATGAGAGCCAAAGAATGCTTGGCAGTTGTATACTCAGATGTATGTGGACCTTTCGAGGTTCCCTCATTGGGTGGAAACAGGTATTTCATTACCTTCGTAGATGAGTATAGTAGAATGATCTGGTTGTACGTAATCAAAATGAAGAGTGAGGCGTTTGAAGTTTTCTTGAAGTTCAAAGCTAAAGTCGAAAGGGAGAGTGGAAAACTGTTGAAAACGCTCAGAACAGATGGGGGAGGAGAATTCACCTCCAACAGATTTGAAAGTTACTGTCAAGCTAATGGGATCATGCATGAGGTTACAGCACCCTACACACCACAACATAATGCTCTTGCGGAAAGAAGAAACAGGACAATCTTGAATATGGTAAGAAGCTTGCTGAAAGAAAAAAAATTGCCACATAAATTGTGGGGTGAAGCAGCTTCCACTGCTGTTTACATCCTCAATAGATGTCCTACAAAGGTGTTGAAAAATGAAGTGCCTTTGAAAGTGTGGTCTGGAGTAAAGCCTGCAGTTGGGCATCTTAAGGTTTTTGGGTCACTGGCTTTTAAGCACATACCTGACCAGAAGAGAACCAAGCTACAGGATAAAAGTACAGCAATGATCTTCATTGGATATCATCCTACAGGGGCATATAAGCTCTTTGATCCAAACCAAGAGAAGGTGGTCCTGAGCAGAGATGTACTGGTACTAGAAGATCAAATTTGGGACTGGGAGACCAAACAAACTAGCTTAAAGAAGTGCACAATTGATAGTGTAACACTGACAGAATTTGGAATAGGAGAAACTGCACCAGAAGCGGTCACAGCAGAAAATATCACCAGGGCACAAGATGTTGTGACTCAAAGGTCACAAAGGGAGAGAGTAGTGCCACACAGGTTTGCTGACTTTGAAATGGTTTCTGATGGACAGGTTAATGATAATGGAGATTTAGTACACATAGCACTAATGGCAGGGGCTGAACCAATTGATGAGAAAGAAGCTGTGACACAACCAGTCTGGAGAGATGCGATGCATGAGGAGCTCAAGTCAATAGAGAGAAATAAGACCTGGAAATTAGTGGATCTTCCAGCCAAGAAACATTGCATAGGTGTGAAGTGGGTGTTCAAACAGAAGTTAAATCCTGATGGGTCAATCTCCAAGCACAAGGCAAGGCTTGTTGCGAAGGGATTTCTCCAGCGGCAAGGAGTGGACTTTTCTGAAGTGTTCGCTCCAGTGGCTCGTACAGAGACTATAAGAGTAGTTGTAGCAGTTGCATGTGAGAGAAACTGGCCACTGTTCCAGCTCGACGTGAAGTCCGCATTCCTGCATGGACCTTTAGAGGAGGAGGTTTATGTCCAGCAACCTCCTGGATTTGTGGTAAAGGGGAAGGAGAATCAGGTCTACAAACTACAGAAGGCCTTGTATGGATTAAGACAAGCCCCTAGAGCTTGGAATAAAAGGATCGATTCTTTCTTGCTTGATCTTGGATTCATTAAATGCATTGTTGAACATGGTGTGTACGTAAAAGAAAACACAGAAGGAGATTTGATAATCATATGTCTTTATGTTGATGATCTAATCGTGACTGGGTCAAACATTAAAGACATTCAACAGTTCAAGAAGACAATGGAGGCCGAATTCGAGATGACAGATCTAGGAAGGTTGAGCTATTTTCTTGGAATGGAGTTCACCTACACTACTGCAGGAATGGTCATGCATCAAAAGAAATATGTTGGAGATATATTAAAGAGATTTAATATGATCTCATGTAATGCAGTGATGAGCCCCATTGAGGTTAACTTGAGATTAACCAAGGATGAATCAGGAGATGCAGTGAATGAGACAAAGTTCAAACAAATTGTTGGTTCTTTGCGGTATTTGTGCAACAACAGACCAGATTTGGCTTATAGTGTGGGATTGATAAGCAGATTCATGAGCAATCCAAAGAAGTCACACATGCTAGTAGCCAAGAGATTGTTGAGATACATCCAAGGCACAGCAGATTATGGGATATTATTTCCTATGGGACAACAGAAAACAGAACTGGAGCTAGTAGGATACGCAGATTCAGATTACAGTGGTGATTTGGTGGAAAGGAAGAGCACCTCAGGGTACTTGTTTTTGCTGAATGATGCTCCTGTCTCATGGTGTTCCAAGAAACAGTCGGTGGTAGCTTTGTCCAGCTGTGAGGCAGAATACATATCGGGAAGTCTTGCAGCGTGCCAAGGAGTTTGGCTTGGAGAATTATTAAAGGAACTAAAGATCAGTATAAAAGCACCCATGGAGCTAAGAATTGATAACATATCTGCCATAAATCTGTCTAAAAACCCTGTAAGTCATGGCAGAAGCAAACACATAGAAGTAAAATATCACTTCTTGAGAGACATGGTGAATAAAGGGAGAATTTCTGTAAAATACTGCAAGACAGAGTTACAATTAGCAGATGTATTCACAAAAGCTTTGAAGATTGAGAGATTTGAAGACTTAAGGAGGAGAGTTGGAATTGTATCTGTCAAACACTTGACTTAAGGAAGAGTGTTAGTTTGTTGATTGTCAGTTTGTAAACTGTTAAGTCAAGTATTCTGTTTTTTAACAGAACCCGTTATTCTTTCCACTCTGTATAAAAGGCTTGCTCCTTTCATTCAATAAAAGAACAGTCTCACAATTTTACTCTCTCTTGTGTCTGCTCTAATACCCTTATCCGATAAACTTGCTTTTATTGCTTGTGTGGTGTCATAGGATTCTGCTATTTTCGCCAGTTCCATGACGTAGACTCTTGCTTTAATTTCATCAATTATCTTCCTCCAACAATCTTATTATTGCACCAAGTTGGTGCTTGCACTGTGTACTACCTTCACAATTCCAATGCATAGAAATTTGTCACTTTCTCTTCTCATACACGTCTTAATTTCTTCTGCTTCATAATTATTAGAAAGGCTTCTCGCCAAATAATGATGATAACAACAGAAATGCTAACATGTACGAAACCTTTCTCCTCATATTGCCACAGACTGTGTTCGTAGAATCATTTTTCAAGGAAAGTTGTAAGTGATCACTCAAAACTATATTTTTTTTAGTCAATGTTCGAAGCTAATTTTTTTGTCTCAGCTTTTCTGGTGCCATAAAACTGCACTAGATTGTATAAAATCTTAAGAATTTATTTTCGGTCATCTTAAGAATTTTTCTCGCAAATTACCCTTTACTTTAGGCTTCTGCTTAGTATTATATAATAAATAATTCTAACTATATACTAATATTAATAATAATGATAATAACCATGTTAAATTTATATATTTTGTATTGGTTACTGAAATTCAAACTAATAAGTTAGATTGAATTGTTCTTGAATTAAAGCAAGTTTGAACTGTAATAAATGCTTCATATTCAAGATGAAACCAGTTTTTATTTGATTAAGTCGACCCTCATCAGGTTGTGCTGGACTCATTCCCAACACCTAAACATGATTTGGATAAAAACGTCTGTGCAGGCTGTTTTTCCAATCCAGGCTTTTTGTAACTGAATTGAAGACCAATCATTACTTTTTTTTATTGTTGATGACCTTATATCCATAGTTGAATTTCAGAACAAGATTAAAGTTTGTCTACAATGTTGACCATGCTATGGCTCACTAAGACTGAAGTGTCCTTAATTTTCTTCCTCCAAAATTTGACACACGTTTTACGGAACATATATTTAAAATTATAAGATGGTAATTCATTATCATAAATTTTACTTTAATCATTAACTACCTAGAAAATAGTTAAAAAATTATAACTCATTCAGTCTCTTTCCAAAAAAAAAAATGGAATGAAATCTTTATTCCAAACCATTTGATCCCATCTAAGTCCAATTTATTTCATTCTCTACCATCAATCAAACATATATATTAGTGCACAGGGAACGCATAATACGAAACAGTTAATTGAGTGCTAACTAAATAGATCCCAAAGACAAACTTACCATTATCAGTGCCGCCACGTCAAGTTTAAAATTAGGGGAAAAATGCAAAACTGTACAAAGAAGTTTCACTGTTGAAATTGAATATTACGTGGAGCGCTTAGAACGAAAAGATTTCATCTGCAGCCACCATATTTACAGGCATCCTAGCGCTGTGACCAGCATTAGACCCCATTCTTGCGTCCAGTATTTCCAATTGGGAGCTCACCCATTGTGGAGTGTATCTGCCTTCGATCCATAGAGCTTCCCCTGTATCTTTGTGTTTGAAATCAGGGGCTTTTGGGTTCCTCTGCAAATTTTCCAAAAATATTTGCAGATATAAGGAATAGAAAATTAACAAGGGCTTAAAAAACAACATGGAGGACGCAACTCCAAGGCCAAATTTTTTAAAACCTTTGAAACAATCACTGAATACCACAACACAACAAGATACCATAACAACCGAGTATGCAACTTCTCTAAATTCACAAATTGAATTAACGATTCACCTTTGTCATCCTATTGTCCCACCACTCTCCTGGGTTAGCAAAGAACGCCTGCCATAATTCCACCACAGAACCAGTACCACTGC
This sequence comes from Vigna unguiculata, assembly GCF_037176805.1. NCBI lineage: Eukaryota > Viridiplantae > Streptophyta > Magnoliopsida > Fabales > Fabaceae > Vigna > Vigna unguiculata. The sequence continues at coordinate 26,306,906 of NC_140798.1, read as the reverse complement.
TTACTTTCCTACCTGAAACAAGCAAAATATTTAGCAAAACACACAAAACCAAGCCAAGATGACATGACATTCCACAGAACACAACACTTGCCATTTCCATCAGACTCTATATCGGCCAATGGCACCTTTGAGAGATTCCTTTCAATAAAGTTCAGCTGTTGAGCAACAACCTGGTCACATCCAAAACAAAACCAAGTCAAAACTGCTTGTTCTTAAGAAGTATCACAATGTACATTAACTAAATAAGTTATGACTAGTATACAAATACCAAAATAAACTTGTTTGGCAGTATCTTGTAACTTTTATCTTCACTAGTTAATTTGAAACCTCTTTCTACCTCAAATATCTCGACATTTTCCTTTACATCAATTTCTATTTATCGACTAGTTCATTCACTAATGTTAGGACACATTTTCAATTCCATCAGCAGGTCCTAGCTTATAACTTTCAAGTTCTAAACTTACAAGTTTTAATCAGCTTATATGATTTCAACTACCTTACCAAACACACAATTTTTTCAAGATTTCATTACTCATAGTCCTTCCTGAGTATACAATATACTTAAAAAATATATATTTTAGTACGTTCAAAGTACGATTTTGATACATTTAGCCTTTATTTATCTTCTAGTAATTGTTCCTTTATTCCTATTGTCTAAACAACTAAGCACTAAACAAATTAAAAATACAACGTATTTTGGATTAAAAGAGATCAATTTTAAATATAAATACTAAAATGTAAAATTAGCAATTAAACAATTTTAAATAAGTACTTGTCTAACTTTACTTAAACCCTAGACCATAGTCAAATTGGGGTTAAGAAAAACCTTGTAGTAGGTGTTGGTTTTGCCTTCCTCGCTTTCTACGGTGTCGGTTATGAGGCGACCGGAAACGTGAACTTGGTGACCTTTCTGAAGATGCTGGGAAGCGACAAGCGCGAGGTCGTCCCAGAAAGTGAGGTTTATCAACGAAGTTTGGGTGGCGCTTTTCTTGACAGAGAGGCAGGTCCAGGCGACTACTTTGCCGGATGGGAGATGCTTGATTTCGACGGGGACGGAGACGATGCCGATGAGGTTGACGGAGTTGCAGAGCTCCTTCTGCCACGGAATCTCGGAGGGCTTAGGGTACGACGTCGTTGTCATGGAGCACTTCAAGCTCCCCAACCCTTTCCAGCGTTGCGTTCTCCACGAGGGAGAAGAAGCAACTCCGAAGTGGGGTTTCGAAAGGAGGGTTTTGGGGAAGACGAGCACGTTTCTCGAGGTTGTAGACGATGATACTGCTTGCTCTAACGCCATGTCTGTTTCTCTGAGTGCTTCCTCACTACAGTCGCAGATAGATAAGGAAACTATAAATTTGTAATCAGTTTCCGACACATCGAACTGGGATTTGGGCTTTGGCCCATTATGAAGAGCCTGGTTCTGTAAATTGTATATTGGGCTTTCTTCCTTCACCTCCGAATTTCTTTTGCACCTCCTAACTTTTTCAAAATCTTAGAAATATACTTCAACTATTTGAGCAAAGTTATGTAAATCACACCTTCAAACAAATTTTAGATGTCGATTTTTGATTAAAAATACTTTGAGATGTAAAATATATTATCAGAAATCGTCATATAGAATATATACATCACCGAAAATTGATTTTCAAAAGAAATAAATAAATAAATAAATAAATAAATAAATATATATATATATATATATTAAATTAAAGTTTACCTATTTCTAAATTTCATTTTTTTATTTTAATTTATTTTTTAACATATTATACAAAAACAAATTTATATATATACATATTAATATTTAATTTTATTTTTAAATATACATTAAAAATATTTAATAAATAAATTAAATTAAAAATACTTAAACTTTAAACTAAAAAAAATATTAATTTTATTTTAACTTTTTTTTAATTTTATTTAAAATTTACGTTTTTTTAAATTTTAAATTTTTTTTAATTATTTATTTTTTATGCTTTCATACTTAATATATATTTTAAAACTAAAATAAAATATTAATTATATTATTTGTTAATTTTAATTAAAAAATAAATTTAAAATTAAAAAAAAAACGAAATATATATTTATTATTTCTTTTTTTTAATTCAAAATTTTAATATTTTAATTTAAATTATTTTTTTATTTTATCTACGTTTTAAGTATTTTTTTTATAATTATTTTATTAATAGAATTTATATATATATATATATATATATATATTATTTTCTATTTTATTTAAATATTTTTAAATCTATTTAAAATTTATTAATCTCTTTATTTTTTCTTTATTTTTTTATTATATGTTTTTTATATTTTTAAATTTAAATTTACTTTAATATAATTTGTTAAAAAATTAATAAAAGTAAATATTAAATATAATTAAAAAATAAAATTTAAATTTAAAAAATAAAATTTAAATTTAAAAAATAAAAACGAAATATAATATATATATATATATATATATATCATATATTTATTTATTTATTTTCGAAAGTTGACTTTTGCTATATTTTTTTTTTGATATCCAAAAGTTTAAATTCTTCGTTAAATATCGACATCCGAAAGTATTTTTTACTGAAAATTGATATACAGATGTAATTTGGGGTGCAATATGTGTTATTGTGATTAAATAATTAAAGAGTAGTTTTAAAATTTAAATTTTTTTTGGAAGTGTAGAAAAGAAATCATCATTATAAATTGTGTGAAACTAAATTAATATATTTTTGACCAAATTAAATATATAAAGCAAAAGAGAAAAATGTTGAACTTTTTGCCAGGAAACAGTGTGTGTGCAATTGGCTGAGAAAAGACAATTCTCTTGAAACTATTTTTATACCAATTTCCTGAGTTTTGTGTCTTTCTCATGTGTTACTTATTAATGTTATAAAATTTGATTAATTTTTTTGAATTTATTTTTCATGAAAAAGAATTCTTATTTTTTTAAAATAATTTTTTATTATTGGATAAATTTTAAATAATTTTAGAAAATAAAATACTTGTAAGTATTAAATTAAATTCTCTCAACTAGTTTAATTATATGAAAGGAGAAAAAAATAATTAAGATAATGTTATATTTTTGTGTAATTTACGATCTATATATTAAAGAAATATGAAATAAAATTTTATTAAACCTTATAAATGTTTACATAATCTCAATAACGCGAGAATCTAGATATAAAAATAATAATTAAAATTATATATTATTATCGGAATGAATATTGTGTTTTTTCTTTATTAATTTATATGTAATAAAAATTTATTAATTTATATGTAATGAAAAGTTAAAGGTTTAAGAGGTTTACCTCACACAGTTTCTGAAATTTCTTTAATTTTCATTTCTAGAAGTTAGATTCTTTCATATTTTCTTTCTCCTTCAAACAAAATTTGACTTCCTTCCTTGTTTTCTTGAAAATTCGAAGTCATAGAAGTGGTTAGTGGGAAGAGTTTTACCATATAATCCAATTTCACCTCAAGGTAAGTTTAAGTTTCTATCATTCCTATAGAATCAATCAATTTTCCTTATACATGCAGATTTTTCTTGGACTTTATAATTTCCCTCTTACTTAGATGAAACTCCATCTTGTTGTAATTCTAAAAGCATGCCTTGATCATTGATCAGGCTTTTTTTTTTGTAGCTATAGCAATATTAAGTGGTGGAACCGTGTAGAGAAGAACAGTCATAAGTGTATTCTATAAGATAAGGGAAGCTAAATTCCTTTCAATTTTAAAATCATTTTGTTGAATTTAAATATTGGGGTATGAATGTTGTAGTTGCATGTTGACTTAAATATGAAAAAGTTAATAGATTATTATGAAAAAATATTTTGGTTCAAAAGGTGAAGTTCATTGAGGCTTTTAACATTATAAATTTGTGGATTTTTTGAGAATCAGTGTGGTTTGTGAGATTTTCAGTTAAAAAATATTATTGGAAGCATGTTGGATTGATGAGTTGTTTGAAAACATGGTTCAAGTGTTAATTCTTGAGATTTGTAAGAATAGAGAAGCGAGAATCAAATTTGTCATAGTAATGAATATGAGATATTAGGTTGCTTATTAAAATTTTGTATATGTGTAAATGTTGTAAATTGAGTATAGGAATGAAAAAATATGAAGTGGGGAGAAAGGCCTAAATTTTTAGAAAAATTGTTTTGTCTATAGTGTTGTCATTGGGTGGTAATCATGTGACATTTATATCTTGTTAAATGGCTTTATTTTCCTGTGACAAATTATATTTATGATTATATTATGTACAAATGAGGGAGGTTAAATCCTCTACAATATAATAACCAAATTGAAGAGGGTATTAACCCCCACAAAAAAAGTGGAAAAACAAAGGTTTCATCTGTAGTAAAATAGTTTGAATAAAGGAGGTTTCAAACCTCCACAAAATAATAATCAACAATAGAAGAGGTTAGAACCCTCCACAAAAAAGACCTTCGCAATATAACTCAAATACCAAGGGTCGCCCCTCCGCAAATAGGTTGTGACAACTTTAATTGCAGAGGTTTTAAAAACCCATGCAAATTAATTTGCAGGGGTTTTTAAAACTCCCGCAGATTGAAATAAAAACCTTTATTAATTATTAATTTTTTTTTTGTAGTGTGTTATGTGTTAAAAGAAAATTATATGAATAAATTTCGTACAATGATATCTTATTAATAAAAAAAAGCAAATTACAAATAGAGTATCTATTATAGAGTTCATTTTACTATTTCAACTACTTTTCTAGGATGTAAGATTACTTTTGAAAGTTTAGTGTGCTATCGTTGTCACATTAGCTATTTTTGAGGAGCAATCTAGGATGATGTCAAGTGCATTGAAGTAGATTTGTGATGTGAGACTATCCTAACTCTACTAATATCAAACTCACATAGAGGATGATAATTATGTGGTGAGAGTCGGAGTAGGCTTCATAGAGTAGACGGTATAATATGAAAGTGGGGAGCTAGTGAAGTTAAACTTGTGAATATTAGATGAGATATATGATGTTTCACTTGAGCTTTTGTTGTATAAACGAGGAGAGAAGGGTTAATATGATAGGTGTAGAGTTTGTAAGACCCGTGAAAAATTAATTAATTAATTAATAAATGCGGGTAGGGGGAACAATTATGACATTAAATGTTGATTGGTGTGACATGGAAAAGTACTAGCTTAAGTGGTTGAGAGTACTTGATTGTGTGAGAAGACTTGGGTTTAAGTCCTAGGTATGCCATTTATGTGTTGTTTGATTATTTAAATTTTAATATTATGCATGATCATGTTGTGTGATAATAAGGTTATAGAATTAAATGAATTGTCACGAAACATGAATTGATTGAATGCTTGTGTAATGAATTGGACATTGTATGGTCATGGGTTCAAACCTTGGTGGCGCTAATTTAATTCTATTTTTGCTAAAAATGGGTATGGCATGAATATGAAAAGGTGGAAAGAACTCTAGGAGTTTGGGGAAGCCAATTTAATTCTATTTTTGCTAAAAACGAGTATGGCATGAATATGAAAAGGGGTTTTGGGAAGCCAATTTAATTCTATTTTTGCTAAAAACGAGTATGGCATGAATATGAAAAGGTGGAAAGAACCCTAGCAGAAGGGGGCCAACTAGGAGAGGGGTTTTAGGAAGCCTTGTTTAGTGATCAAGGAGGGATTCTCAACATTCTGAGTTTGGGGTTGGGGTGCTTTGATATTGTTGCTTGAAAGTCCTACCAATTGTATGGGTATGGGGGACTCATGCACTGTTTACGCGGTTCACGATTCTAAACTGGATTTTTGGGACTATATTGGGTCTCTACTTTTATAAATTGCATTCTGTGAGATAAGAATTTCGTGTGGCATGTGCTGTGATTCAGAATCTGGTTGGTTGAGATTGTGTGCAAAGACATGCTATGCAATTTTATGATTAGAGTGAGGGTTTTGGGTATTAAATGGTTATAATTGATTAAATGTTGGGTTTTGGTAGTTCCATTGGATGTAAATATGTATACTGATAGGATGATTGTTGATATGGAATGCTTGGTATTGTGTCTATTGCGCTTTGGGTATGGTTTTGGTTGTTTTCGTGATTGAACAGTGGCGAAACTCTGTAAGTTTCACCCAAGCGGCTCCTTCTCACCTAGGCGAGAGTTGCAGGAGTTCATTCAGGGTTTAGGCTCGAGCAATTCGCTCAGGCAACCAAGGTTGGGGTTGAGCGAAATGCAGTCTCGCTCAGGCGAGAGTGGCTCGCCTAAGTGAGGTCGCGAGAAAACCTGGATGTTTTGAGCACGACTTCTCGCCTAGACGAGAAGTTTTAGAGTGTTGAGTGACAGATACACTCGCTTAGGCGAGAATGGCTCGCCTAAGCGAGATCGCGATGAGACTTGGTGTTCTTTTTGTTGTTGAATCCTCGTCCAGGCGAAGAGCTTTGTGTGTTGAGTGACCTAAGGTCTCGCTCAGGCGAGAAGAGCTCGCCTAAGCGAGATGGAAAGATACAACCACTGTTGTACACTCGCTCAAGAGAAGTGGGTTGGCTTAAGCGAGGCTGGTAGTTTAGCCTGGGCGAAGATCCCTGGCTTAAGTGAGAATGATGCATGATCTATGGTTATGTGAGCTGATTGAGCTGGTTCGTTTGTGGCTTCTAAATTCTAGGGATTTATGCTTGTGTTGGTGAGGGTTGGGCTTGAAGGACTAAGTCCATAGGATTCTGGGATGTGCTTGGAATGAGTCGCGAACGAGGAGTTCGTGATGGGTGGACCGCATGCGGAACGTGAACAGTTAGTTCACCGGAGGTACTCTTGTTAGGATGAATGAGCAGGAAGTTCATTTCATGCTCAACTTGGGAATACTATGAGCGAGGGAGTTCATAGTAGGAAAGGCGGGTATGCGTGTCCGGGTCCGAGCGAGGAGTTCGGATGAACGGGCGTGAGAGTCCGTGAAGCAGGACTACAAGCGGGATAGGCTTGTAGGTTGGACCACTAGCGAGGAGGGTTGTGGAAGCACATGAAATCCCAGAGTTAGAATACATGCATGAACTCACATTGGTTATGAGTGTGGGAAAAAGGGTATTTTTGAAAATAAACAAATGGATACTTATGTTTGGGCTGGGAATTTAATTTCATATTTATTTATGTTTATGTGCATAGCTCACCCTATCTATTTGTGTGTGGCAATGATTGGATAATTTATTATCCGGGAGCAGATGATGTTACAGGTGAGCCAAGAGACGCTTAGTGGCGGAGAGTGGGCTCAGTGCACGAGGGGATTTTATAACTGTTTTTGGTTTAATTTATATGTAATTTGATTACAGTTTTTATAGTTTTAGAATATTTGGATTCTTAATGTTTTAAAGTTTTGAAATTTCCCGCGTTTAGGGAAATGGTTCATTAATAAATGAGGTATTATTTATATAAATTGTTATTTTATTATTTATTTTAAGTAATATCCTACTGGGATGTTACAGAGTCCCATGCGTCTAATCAATATACTAGTCTTCCAGTGGTAAGAGTCTAGAGATTTCTCTATAGTTTCATGTTTGGACTTTAGTTAACTGACTTTCATTTAATATTTTTTGTGAAAATTATTATATCTTTCAATTAGAGATTATTTTTGTGATGATTAGCTCACTTTTGCATTTTTTGTATCTTTTGTTTCTCTTATTCTTGAGATGATCGTATATTGTGTACATATGGGAGTAAATTTAGGAGCTAATAGGGATAGTAACAACAGACTTGGAGCTAGCCACCAAAGAAGTAGTATAAGAATGGGTTAGAGAATATATTTTAGCCTTTTGAAAAATTGTATTAAGCTTTTAGTTCCTATTTTGGAGTACTAATGAGTTATGTTAACTATACTTTTAGATACACACGCATTGAGTTTTAGAACTAAATTGTAACTCGGTTTAATTATAATTATTGATGCTATTATTGAATTATAATCTTAAATATAATTACTATGAGGATGATTAGGAAAATAGGATTGTTACATTTTGGTATTAGAGCAATTCGAACTTAGGCGAACGATGGGATATGGGGTTTACACTAAAAATTGTGTGGTTGTGTTGTATGTGTATAAGGAAATGTTTGAGTATAGAAGTGTACAACATTAGTAAAACTTATTATATTAAGGGAGAAAAGATCTTGACGTAGTGATGACAATGCACACTCATGATTGAGTCAATGATAACTTTCTACCATAATTCTTCTATTTTATACTTCTAAGTTGAGAAAGTTGGGCTTATTTATCAACTTTTATATATAACATTGGAATACTAATATGGTGTGCAACATAAATTTGTATATGATTGGGGTGTTATAGTCTTATTATTATAAACATGTCAAATTATAGGATGGTTTCCAAAATGCTATAAATTTGTGTCTAATTCTTTTTCTTATGATCAAATAAGTATGTCTCATAGACCCCCTCCACCACCTTAACCAAATATCGACTTGGGTCAATTTATTAGGGCCATGGAGATGATGGCCAATGTTATGCAATAGCTGAGTATGAATTGGCTTATGCTCCTCCAGAAAATGAGACATTGAGAGGTTGCAAAGGTAGCTAGTGGAATGTTGTAGGTCCTTCAACAACTTAGAATATTGTTGGACCTTCAAGTGCTCAACCCCAAGAGCACCTAAGTTTTTTTAGTTTATGAAGCACAACCTGTAACAGTTTAATGGTAATGCACATCTTGATCAAGCAGAAGGGTGGATCCCAAGATAGAAACGCTTTTTTAAGCGACCTCATGTCCAGAAAATAAGAAGTTGAGTTATGCAGTGTATTTGTTATTTAAGGTGGTTGAATTCTGGAGGGCAAGAGCAAGGTAGGTGATAGAGGCTAAGACTAAGGAAATTTGTTGGGAAAGCTTAAAGATGCGGTTCTTTGAAAAATATTTCCCAGATAGTGCGAAGTTTGCTAAAGAAGCAAACTTTATGAGGTTGGAGCAAGATGATATGTTTGTACATGCATATGTGGCCTGATTCGAGTATCTAGCTCGTTTTTACACCCAAGCCACCTTTGAGGCTTGGAGGTGTAGAAAGTTTGAAGAAGGGCTTAGACATGATTTGAAAAAGATAATGGCACCTATGTATATTCGTGAATTCCCTGCATTATTGGAGATGGTGCAGATGATTGAAAGGCTAAAACTACACCCTAGTAGAGTTATGAAGCTACATCACAATGGGTTTTCATGTGGGTCTTCTGGTGGAAGGAATAAAGCACATCAACAGAAACCATACAGTAGGCCACAACACTCTAAGTCTGTAGCATTTTCCCTTCCATCTCAAAAATCTTCACAAGGAAGTGTAGATGTTTTCAACGCAATAGGTCGTATTTGAAGAAAGATTGTACAAGGAAGACTACATAAATGAAGTGTTTTAATTATAATAGGCTAGGACACTTAGCTAGAAATTGTTCATAGGGTGTGATTCATAGTGTTCTTGCAAGACCAATGCCACAATAACCATTTCATCCACCATCTCATCAATAACCTACTAGACATGGAGGTGACAAACCTCAGGCAGTTAGGAGAGTTTTCGCTTTATGCATGGAGGAGGCAACCATATCAGGTAACCTTATTCTGGGGGAGTGCATAGTAGCCGATAAATGTTTGAAAGTATTGTTTGATTTTGGAGCAACAAACTCCTTTATGTTAATGTTGCATGTACGCGAGTTGGAATTTTTAGTGAAAGAGTTGTAATTCAAACCATTAGTTTCTACACCAGCCTTGAGTTTAGTATATACTTCTCTAGTGTGTTCCAAGTGTCCAATCATAGTGGAAGGACACAAATTCAAGGTAAATGTGATATGTATACCTTTACGTGAGTTAGACGTCATCTTAGAAATGTATTGACTATATGCCAATAACATACTCTTAGATTGTGGCCAGAAGAAGGTGCTTTTTCCCAAGCCTGAAGAGTTGACGTAGTGTTTGCAATCAGATGTGGAAAGAGATGAAGGAAGGAGCACAATGTTATATGATCCTAACTCAATTGGATGAAGGAGACGATGAACTACTATGACAATATTTCATGGAAGATGCAAATTACCACTACGAGGTCATACCCTTTGGCTTAAAAAACGTAAGAGCTATATACCAAAGGTTGATGATGGACATAGTGGTTGGGCACCTTATCGGTAAGAATGTAGAAGTGCATGTGAAAGACATAGTCGTTAAGTCCTCGGCCCTAGCCTAATATTCACAAGACATGTATGAGGTTTTCACAACTCTAAGATCCCAAAACTTGCGGCTCAACCCCAAGAAGTGTGTGTTTGGAGTGGATTGCGACAAGTTCCTCAGATTCATGTTAACTCATAGAGGGATAAAAGCCAACCTAGAGAAGTGTCAAGCCATCATCGATATAAGGAGTCCCACGAAAGTAAAAGAGGTAGAACAATTGATTGGTAGGTTAACCACAATATAATGGTTCTTGCCAAGATTGGCCAACAAGACCAAACCCATGATCAAACTTTTGAAGAAAGAGACCAAGTTACCCTGGGATAATACGTGTCAAGAGAAATTCAAAGAATTGAAACAACTCCTAGTCTCATCCCTGATAAGTGTCAATTATTAGTTAAATTGCATATCATTTAGACACTTATCTTACACCAAATTAATGTAAAAATCATTAGAAATACCCTAATTTTACATAGTTACATAATGAGGTTATGAGAAATGATAAAAAGTGGAAATTAATATATATTGTGTTATTTTGCATGTAAAATGAAGTAAATTATAAAGTTGGTGTTGAGTCCCAAAAGTTGCAGCTCAAGCCAATAGATGAATTGAGAAAGTTAAATTTTAAGCTTGTGACTAAGTAGTGGAATTTAACGCTTAAGCCACATTTTAAGAAAATTCACTGCAAAGAAACATGAAGCTTCAGATTTGAAGCTGAGCACCAAAAGGAAACTTCCATGGCAGGGAAACCTCCATTACTGACCTTCAAAAGATGGATGCCCAAGTTTGGGAAGAAACTCGTTTTGGAAGGAAACCTCCATGGCTAAACTTCAAAGATGGAAGCTAGAGCAGCACCTTAAAATCTATAAATACAGGCATGACCTTGGTTTTATTCATGTTGATTTTGTATACTATTCTTGAGAGATACTCTTAGACTAGCTTAATTCTTAATGTATAGTAGTATATAACTATGGAAGGAAGGTGGTACTCCAAGTTCATTTTGTATTCATCATCATGAGCAGCTAATTCCTCTATAGTTGGGATTAAATGTAACTTCTAAACTTTTTCTCTATATTGCACTTGATTATATATATATATATATATATATATATATATATATATATATATATATATATATATATATATATATGTTGCGTTCTTATTTTACATGTGGATTACTTGATTTGTATTTCACTTTGTGGTGATTTAGCCAATCATCACACCTCATCAACACTAAATGCAGAGACATCTGATCTAGTGTTTATATCCAATCAAGTCTCCTGACCCTTGGCATATACCAGACATGGATATGCAGGAACAATTGGTTTAAAGAGTCTTGTTCTCAAAGCAAAGGTTCCTCCACCTAGATTGAAAAATCATGTGTCTGACACCCTTAGGTTCACTCTTACAAACATATGGTTTGATCTACAAGTTAAGCGTACTTCTATGAACACTAGAAATAAAGAACATAATATATAGATAATTAAGGGTAATACAATGAAGTTAAGAGACTAAGTTCAACTCTCTCATATATTTACTTTAGTTTATCTTTAACAAAATCAAAACCCAAAATATTGTCACTGTTTCATTGCCAAACTTTGAGTTAAATTATAGACTATTGATCTAGTTACCAAATCCATGTGGATACGACCTTGTTGCACTACAACAAACCCAATGTACTTGTTCGGAAAGTTGGACCCTCATTTGGGCCATCAACATCCCACAATCTTATGCAAACCTGACACCACAAAGTCGTTGTTGGTATACATAATGGCCATTGAAGATGCAATCAGCGTGTCCCTAATCCAAGAAACAAATGATGCGTAAAGGCCAGTCTATTTCATTAGTCAAACCTTGCCGGATGTGGAGACAAGGTATCAAATGGTTGAGAAAGTAACACTATCTTTAGTAAATACAACGAGACGGTTGCGACCCTACTTCCATAGCTACCCTATCTTTGTCAAAACTGATTACTCAATACAAAAAATTCTACAAAAGTCAAACCTATCAGGGCGCATGTCGTCCTGGTCAGTAGAGCTACTGGAACATACCTGTAGGAAGGCGATGGACTACTCGTCCTTGTCCCAAACAAGGGGCTAGTCGTCCTCGTCCTAGACAATAGACTACTCGTCCTAGTCCTCTTTAGAACACCAGATCCGAGGAAGGTTACTAAAGACTACCCACCCAAAGGAACCATCCAGTACATGTTCAAGTACAGGTCAGCCCGATTAGATGACATGTACTCGGACTTGCTAGCCAAACAAGTCAGTTTAATCATCTCAAAGGAAAATAACCTCAAATTACACAACTTAATATAGTTAGCATGTAATTAGGCTTACCAAATCAAGGCCTAACCAGGTAAGGCCCATAAACCCTATTATAAAAGCACATTTTACGAAACATATGCTTATGTTATTATTCTGACATCAGAGCCCAATATCTTAGACTGACTTTGCAGGCACACTCCCCTTCTTACACTCGAAAGTTGAGGACAAAATATCGTTAAAGTAAATAGCCCAAAGAATCAGTTATGAGACTTTGCACCATATATTATGATATATATGTAAGAACAATATTTAAATGCATTATGCATTGGTTATGAATTTAAAAATATTTTAAAGTAATTTATACTTACTTTAAATTTAAACACAGAACATATCAAAACACTAAGATGAAAATTAAATATAATAAAATATGTCACGTGTAGAAATATATTAATATATAAATATAAATGATTATGAAAACATTATAAGTATTATATATATATATATATATATATATATATATTATATCAAAATAATTAATATTTTTATTCATTTTTATTTTAAACAACCCTTAATTAATATCCAGTTTCTTAATTAGGTTATACCAGATGTAAGAAAATATTTATATTTGTTGCTGAAATTTTTATATTTATTTAATTAAATTTCATCGACCAGAATTTTTACTTATTATTATTTTATAAATTTTATCATCTAAATTTGTTATAAAACCTTCGTAAATTATACATATATTTTAAGTTCCTAAAAGATTACGTCCCGTGCAAACATTCCTTTAAAAAATAAGATCAAGATAAATAATTAATAATAAAATAATGTTGCTTTGAATTCCTTTTGAATTTTGAATACCATCGTTTTAAAAATATAACGGATTATATAAAATTTAATTATTTATTTTATTCTTATATTTATTTTATCTTATATATTTTTTTATTTAAAAATTTGATTTTGAATTTTCAAAAGTAAAAAAAAAAGTATACTACCTAAATCCAATCTAAATTCATTTTCGAATCCAAATCTAATTATATGGGTTGAGATTTAAATTTTTAAAATTCAAAAAATTATTCGGTCCAAATCTATTGGATTTAAAATCCAAAATTATAAATTTAGATTTAAGATAAATCTATTTAAATGAATTTAGAAAAACATAAATTTAAATTATTATTGATTGGATTTTAAAATTTAAAATTTAGATTTTTTATCGATTCTTAATTATCTTTCTATTAATTTATTTATTATTATAAATAAACATAAGAGACCAAATTGAATTTAAAACATTGACTTTGACACGTGGCACGCTACTGGGTTGACACGTGGACATTTAAAAAAATTTTAAATTTTTAATTTTTTTTTAAAAATTAAAAAAAAAATTCAAAAAACCACGGAGTGACACGTGGCACACTCCTAGGTTGACACGTGTATATTTAAAAAAAATTTACAAATTTTAAAAAAAATTAAAAGAAATTAAAAATAATAAAAAAATAATAAAAAAATTGAAAAAAACCACGAAGTGACACGTGGCCGTCACTGTTCATGACTGTTAATGATTTAAACGGTGTTAGCAAAAAAGGACTCAATTGAACAAAATTGACGAAAATTGGGACGTATTTGAACACAACCAAAATTAGGACTTGTTTGAAAAAATTTGACGAAAATTGGGACAAAAAGGTATTTTAACCATAATATAATTCAATACTTATTCAAACTAATTGGTTGTGTGAGGATCTTTCAGGTATATAAAAAAACATTATCTTTTTTTTTATTCGGTTTAAACTTTCAAAGTTTAAGGTGTGATTTTATTGTCACGTTCTTCTCAATAAAATATAAATTTAATAGTAATTTTTACATATATTTTAGAAAAAAATTCCTTCATTCCAAAGACAGTAAGATAATATATATATATATATATATATATATATATATATATATATATATATATATATATATATATATATATATATATGAGTGGAGCTTTGTAGGAGTGGGGTGTCATAGGCCCAAAATTTGAATTTTTTTATATTATATGTATTTATATTCTTAATTTTTAAATTTTTGTAGAGTATATACCGTATATATATTAGAAATTGATGGAAATTAAATTTTTTTATTTATTTTTTTATAAAGCATAATACTTAATGTTAATAAATAATAAAATATAAAATCAAAAATAAAGAATAAAATTATTTATTAAAATATGTTTTATTTACTTCTTCATTCTTTATTGTCTTTTTTAGTTTTCTACAAATTTTACTCATCTTTTACTCTCACTTGTTATATTTTCATTTCTTAAAGAAGAAAATAAACTAGACACACACTCATTATTTTTTTCTCTCATTTATTATTTGTTCCATTTCATTTATGAAGAAAAAAAAAAGGTAAATTTATCGTCTAACTTGATACTGAAATATTTGTTTAATAGTTAACATTATTTTTCATCTCATGAAACTTTTGTATATCATTTTTTGTGAATATAGAAGAACAAATAATATACTATGTATTTTTTCATAGCCGATTTTTAATTGTGACTTAATTATCATAGATTTTTCTTTTAACTCTCAATTTCTTTTAGTAGATTATGATAAATTATGTTCTGATCTTAAACTTAAAAAAAAGTATATTGATGAAAATCTATCCATAAAGAAATAATATATTATGTGATTTTTCATAGCCGTTTTCTAATTGTGACTTGATTATCATATATTCATTTTTTAACTCTCATTTCTTTAATAAATTATGATAAATTATTTTCTAATCTTAAGCTAAAAAAAAATAGGTATATTGATGCAAATTAAACGAATAGATTCAATTTTTCAAAAGTGATAAAAGAAAAGTCATCCACGAAGCAAATCATTTATTATTAGGTTGATGAAAATAACATGTGAAGTCCCGCATCGCCTAGGAGGGTGTTAGTGACTATATAATGGACTCTAAGTCCATGATGGACGCTTCAAACTTGTATTTGACTCTTTTTATTTCTTATATGTGGATGTACTCGGGACCAAAGGGCATCAGTGTGTTTCCTTATGTTTATTTTATTTCTCTAATAATAAACTGATGCTCGGAGGTTGTTCATGTAATTTCTTTTATAGTTAATGTATTTTTTTTATCAATGAACTAAATAATGTACTAGTTTTTTTTAATAGTGACACTAATTAAATATATAAATTTTGAGTTTAATATTTTGATTCCTCCAACATTATTGTTGGTCAAGATCTACCAAAATAAATATATATATATATATATATATATATATATATATATATATATATATATATATATATATATATATATATATATATATATATATATATATATATATATATATATATACTTATATGACGATGACTTTTATCTAATTTTGAATTAAACTAAAGACTATATATGATGAATAATCCATGATGAGGTGATAGGCAAACTTTTTCAAAAGTGTTATTAATGTTTAATAATTTTGACACGGTTTTTAATAAATCTTTATTGTTAAAGTTTTTTGTTAAATCATCTTTGATGGTTGTTGAAAGAACATTTTAGTGTAAGGTCCTGTTCTTTTATGCCTTTAACTTGTAGGGCTGCCCCAAATCTAATGGGCCTAAGAGCTGGACCAAAGGATAAAACTGACCCTAGTCTATCCTAATGCATACACTTTCACTCTTTCAGAAACTAGCCGTCATCCCCCACTGCTTTCACAGGACGCTCTGCTAGGGTTTCTCCCCAAGCCATTCTTCGAGCTAACTCAAACCCAGTTCTTACCCGACGTAAGTTATCTCTCAGCTCACACTTCTTCTCCATGAGCATCTGTCCGTTTGTACAGTAGGGTTTCATCGTGAGCTTAGTTCCTAACTTTGCTCCACTGTCTTTTTCAGCTCGCAAGTTCCTCCTTTGAGTTGTCGTGCTCCGTTGGTTAGAGTCGAGGCACCTTCTAGCTACTTCCAAGTAAGGAAGCTAGACCCCTCTATTTGTTGGGTGCGAGCCTGCTATTTTATGTGGTTGGTGATTCTTTTTGTTTTTGCCTGTTGTTATGGATGTAAGATACGGTGGGATTGTTGCTTGTGGTATGTATTCGCATCTATTGCAGGTGAAAACAGTGGCGGGCACTGATAAACTCGCCCAAGCGAGCTGGTCTCGCCTAGGCGAGATTAACAGAGGCTCGCCTAAGCCCTTTTCCACGAATGGTCGTCCAGGCGACCTATTGTGATTCTGAGCGAGCATGCATCTCGCCCAAGCGAGAGGGATCTCATTAGGCGAGATCCCGCGAGTGCTTCTGCTCCCTTCTCGAGCCCTCGCCTAGGCGAAGGGGGAGCTCGCCTGAGCGAGCACGTCTCGCTTCAGCGAAACCCCTCAGCCTGAGCGAGGTGCTGAGTGAGACAACGCTTTGTTTGGATGTGTGTTTATTTTGGGATGATCTGTTTTGGTTGGATATGAATGCTATGATGATGGACAGGTATATAATGGAGTGCGATGTATGCGTAACATGATTCATGAATTATAAATGATGGGTTTGGTATGAGTATTGACATGTGAACTAAATGAGATTGGTGTTGTTAAAGTGGCATGATAATGAGATGAGTTGGACTCTATGTACATGAATGGATTATGATAAGTTGGAATGGGTTGGATCTGGAAATTGAAAGGTAACGACTTTAAAGGTTGATATAATGAGGGTATCTTTGCATAGTGAATAGTATCTGATTGTATGATTGTATTTTGTCTGTGTCAGTGCATAATTCCTTGGGGTCTCTAGGTGAGACTTTCAGGGTCGCGCTTCAGTGGTCGGGACGTAATTCCATGGCCCTTGTTAGTGGGCGTTCGTGGTGGTGCCCCATCTGTATAGCTAGGTAAGGATTCAAGGTAAGGTTGCATCCTGACACTCTGAAGAGTCAGTTAGTCTCACCTAGATCGGACTGACTCCTGTGGTGAGAGTAGCAGGAGGCCTAAAATTCATTAAGAGCTAACCTTGTGGTGAGGGAAATTTGATTCATCATAACACTTGAAACACATAGCTCGGGGGTGAGCAGCTCAGGGGTGAGGAGAGGTATCCACCACAAGTGCAAGCATCCGCTGAATCCGACCAAGTTATACGTATCCGGATGAGTCGAGTCGAGTCGTAGTGTATTGATTGAGAGTCATAACATGCTTGGTTGATGTTTGGATATTGAATGGTGAGAAATATATTTTGACTGTATGATAAAAATGTTGTTGGCTCTAGCTTACCCTATTTATTGTATTGTTGTCTTGTGTGTGGTTCTTCTTTCTTGCGATGATCATCAATATTATTGATGGGAGCAGATGGGCGAGGTTCCAGAGGTCAGCAAGGAGATGGAGATTCTGCCGCATAGTTCGCGTGGACTAATTTATATTTTCTGTATGAGTTCATCTAGGGCTGCGACCCACGAAATAGATGGTTTTAGATTTATATACTTTTAGTTAACTCATTATCCCGTTTTCTTTGGGCATCGTGGTGTGCCATGGATCGTTGGGAGCTTAGTTTCAAACTCCCAGACTGCGCTTGTATGTTACTTTATGTGACACAACATTTAATTTCGCTTATAAATTAAATGGGGTGTTACATTTATGGTATCAGAGCGGTCATTCCTTAGGTCTGTGGACTTGGATGTCCGTTTAGCTTTCTCTGTGTCTTATGAGTGTTCTTAGTTAAATTCTTGTCTTTATCGAGCCTAACGAAGTGATTTTCTGTGTGCCAGTGGATTATGGCACCTCCTTGTAGGACTACGCAACCATCCCAGGGAGACGTACCTGATATTGCCAGAGCCATAGAGGCGATGGTAGCAGCTATGGCGCAGTAGAGTGCTGCAATGATGCAGCAACATGAGGCATCCATGCAGCGACAGGCGACGTCGCTTGAGCAGCAGCAGGCAGTGATGCAGTAGATGGAGGCTGCAAGGGTAGCTGCTGAGGATGCTCATCGACAGCATATGGAGGCCCTCCGCCAGTTGGAGGAGAATAGGGCGGCTGCCCCTGTGTTTGGTCCGGAACCACGACCTACAGTCAGGGAGTGGAGCCTGGAGGACTTTCTGAAGCACCACCCGACAAAGTTTGATGGGAATACCAGTCCTGACGCCGCAGACCAATGGCTGAAGGACCTGGAGCGCATCTATGACGCCAAGATGTGCCCTGCGGAAAACAGGTTGGCGTTCTCGGTTTATATGCTCACGGGAGAGGCAGAGCATTGGTGGATCAGCACCAAATCCATCCTGGAGGAGAGGGATGAGCCAGTGACATGGGAGACTTTCAGAGAGAGATTCCTCTCAGAGTACTTCCCAGACAGCATCCGGTATGCCAAGGAGGTGGAGTTCTTCCAGTTGACCCAGGGAGGGAAGACGGTGACAGAGTATGCTGAGAGGTTCAAGCACATCAGCCGCTTCTATACACTGCCACTTGACGAGGAGTGACGATGTAGGAAATTCGAGAATGGGCTTCGTGGTGACATCCGTTTGATGGTGGCTCCCTTGTCCATCAAGGATTTTGCCGCTCTAGTAGAGAAGGCCAAGGTGATGGAGAGGATGAAGCGTGAGGTAGAAGGTCAGCGCCCACAACAGTCACAGCTGCCTCAGAGGATGGGTGGACCATCTGGGTCCAAGCCCAGACATGAGGAGCAGAGGAGATCGTATGATAGACCCCACCATCAGCCTCAGGGGTTTAGGAGTTTTTCTCCACAGCAAGGTCGAGTTCAGTGCTACATATGTGGGGGCCCTCATTTGAGGAGTGTCTGGCCGCGTATGGAGGGTTATCGCCGGTGCAACAACTGTGGCAAGGAAGGTCACTTTGGGAAGGACTGTCCCAACCTTGCCAGGGCAGCAACACGCCCTCTAGTTCAGACTCCCCATCAGCATCAGAGGAGGGACAAAGGCAACAGGCCCAAGGCGACAAGCAGGGTATATGCTATGACCGGGGCAGAGGCTGCAGGCTCAGGTAATCTTCTTATGGGTCGATGCATGATAGCGGGTGAATCTTTGTGTGTACTGTTTGATTCTGGAGTGACACACTCATTTGTGTCATTTGCTTGTGTGGAGCGTTTGAGTCTGCCGATGCGCGAGCTATAGTGTGAACTTGCAGTATCTACCCAAGCGTCAGGTTTGGTTAAGACATCGTCCTTGTGTGCTAGGCTTCCAGTGGAGGTAGAGGGATGCAGGTACAGGGTGAACTTGATCTGTCTGCCTCTACAAGAGTTGGAGGTGATCTTAGGAATGGATTGGCTCTCTGCCAATCGCGTTCTAATAGATTGTCGAGAGAAGAAGCTGCTTTTTCCCGACGCAGAGGAGCTTGAGTTGGTGTCTTCTCAGGGTGTTATGAAGGAACTACATGACGACGCGCAGTGTTACATGATCTTCACACATATGGAGGTGGAGAGAGGAGAGGCAACGTCAGTGATACCGGTTGTCCAGGATTTTGGAGATGTATTCCCGGAGGAGGTTCCAGGATTGCCTCCCAGTAGAGAAGTGGAGTTCTCTATCGATCTAGTGTCGGGGACAGGTCCAGTATCGATGGCTCCCTACCGCATGGCTCCAGCAGAGTTAGTTGAACTCAAGAAACAGATAGAAGAGCTGATGGCGAAACAGTTCATCCGACCTAGCACTTCGCCTTGGGGAGCACTAGTGTTGTTGGTGAAGAAGAAGGATGGGAGTTCACGCCTGTGTGTGGACTACAAGCAACTGAACAAGATGACCATCAAGAATAAGTATCCACTCTCTAGAATCGACGACTTGATGGATCAGTTGCATGGATCATCGATTTTCTCGAAGATAGATCTACGGTCGGGATACCATCAGATCCTGGTAAAGGCGGATGATGTACAAAAGATGACCTTCAGGTCCAGATATGGCCACTATGAGTATGTGGTTATACCATTTGGCGTGACCAACGCTCCAGCGGTGTTCAAGGACTACATGAACAGGATCTTCCGACCTTTCCTAGATAAGTTTGTCGTAGTCTTCATAGACGACATCCTTATCTATTCCCGGACTCAGGAGGAACATGCAGAACACTTGAGGTTGGTGCTGGGTGTTTTGAGAGAGAAACAGCTGTATGCCAAGTTGTCTAAGTGTGAGTTCTGGATGGATGAAGTCCAGTTCTTGGGGCATGTGATATCCGCCCAGGGGATTGCAGTGGACCCAGCAAAGGTCGAGGCAGTGGTAAAGTGGGAAAGTCCTAAGTCGGCCATAGAGATTAGGAGCTTTGTAGGGCTAGCAGGCTACTATAGGAGGTTCATAGAGGGATTCTCCAAGATAGTGGCACCTTTGACCTTGCTTACTCGGAAGGACCAACCTTTCACTTGGACAGATAAGTGTGAGGAAAGTTTCCAGGAGCTGAAGAGAAGATTGACTAGCACTTCGATACTAGTGATCCCGAATGTCGGAAAGCCTTTGAAGTCTACTGTGACGCCTCTCACCTCGGACTTGGGTGTGTTTTGATGCAGGAGAAAAAGGCTGTGGCGTATGCTTCGAGACAGCTTAAGGTGCCTGAGCGTAACTATCCCACTCATGACCTGGAGTTGGTGGCTATAGTTTTTGCCTTGAAGATCTAGAGGCACTATCTCTATGGTGCACAGTTTCGTGTGTTCAGCGATCATAAGAGCCTCAAATACTTGTTTGATCAGAAGGAGCTGAACATGAGGCAGAGGAGGTGGATGGAATTCTTGAAGGATTATGACTTCGAGCTCCTATATCACCCGGGGAAGGCAAATGTGGTGGCAGATGCTCTGAGTAGGAAGACGATACATACGACACATCTCATGATAAAAGAGGTAGAACTACTAGAAAAGTTCAGGGACATGAGGATACAGGTGGAGTTGGGGTCCGAGTCCATTAGGTGTAGTACCCTTACTATATCTAGTGGCTTCTTGGACTCGATCAGAGAGAGGCAGTTGTTGGATGCCAGTCTGAACAGAGTCAGAGAACAGCTTGGGTCGGATGAGGTTAGAGACTTTGCTGTGAGTGATGATGGTATACTGAGATTTCAGGGCAGAATCTGTGTACCTAATGATGCAGAGGTGAGGAGGTTGATCCTTGAGGAAGGATACAAAAGTCGTCTTAACTTGCAGCCTGGCATGACTAAGATGTACCAGGACCTCAAGGAGACTTTCTGGTGGCAGGGGATGAAGAAGGACGTGGCACAATTTGTATCAGCCTGTTTGACGTGCCAGAAGGTGAAAGTGGAGCATCAGAGGCCCGGTGGGATCCTACAGCCTTTAAAGATATCGGTGTGGAAATGGGACAACATCTCCATGGACTTTGTGACTCATCTTCCACGGACTATTAGAGGACATGACACCATCTGGGTGATAGTGGACCGATTGACCAAGAGTGCCCACTTTTTGGCGATGAACTTGAGGATGTCCATGGCCAAGTTGGCTCAGCTGTACGTTAGGGAAATTGTGAGGTTACATGGTGTACCTTCAAGCATAGTCTCCGACAGAGACCCACGATTTACATCCCGGTTTTGGCAAACCTTACAGGAGGCCTTGGGGACAAAGTTGACTATGAGCTCGGCCTACCATCCCCAGACTGATGGTCAATCAGAAAGGACCATTCAGTCACTTGAGGACTTATTACGGACATGTATATTGGATCACCTGGGGGCTTGGGACGAGGTGTTGCCCTTGATCGAGTTTACCTACAACAACAGCTTTCATGCGAGCATTGGCATGGCGCCATACGAGGCTCTCTATGGAAGGAGGTGTAGAACTTCTCTCTGTTGGTATCAGGATGGAGAGGCAGTGTTGGTCGGACCAGAGTTATTAGAGCAGACCACTGAGAAAGTGAGAATGGTGAAGAACAGAATGCAGGCCTCTCAGAGTAGACAGAAGGCCTATGCAGACCGTAGGAGGAGACCCTTGGAGTTCGCAGCCGGCGACCATGTGTTCTTAAGGGTGACCCGAACCACTGGTGTGGGAAGGGCTCTCCGCTCAAGGAAACTCTCTCCTAAATTCCTTGGCCCGTATCAGATCACGAGGAGGATCGGACCGGTAGCCTACGAGATCGCTTTACCCCTGCAGTTGGCGAACCTTCATCCGGTGTTTCATGTGTCACAACTGAGGAAGTATGTATTCGATCTGGCCCACGTGTTGGAAGCTGAGGATATACAAATCAGGGAGGATCTCACGGTGGAAGTACCACCCATCGCTTTAGAGGATAGCAAGGTGGAGGAACGCCGAGGAAAAGCTGTCAGTCTTGTTAAAGTCAGCTGGGATCAGAGGACGGGTGACTCGACTTGGGAGTTGGAGGAGGACATGAGAAAATCACATCCACATCTGTTTACCTGGTGAGTCTTTATTTTCGAGGTCGAAAACTTTTGTTGTTGGAGAGAATGTAAGGCCCTGTTCTTTTATGCCTTTAACTTGTAGGGCTGCCCCAAATCTAATGGGCCTAAGAGCTGGCCCAAAGGATAAAACTGACCTTAGTCTGCCCCAATGCGTACACTTTCACTCTTTCAGAAACCAGCCGTCATCCCTCACTGCTCTCACAGGACGCTCTGCTAGGGTTTCTCCCCAAGCCATTCTTCGAGCTAACTCAAACCCAGTTCTTACCCCACGTAAGTTATCTCTCAGCTCACACTTCTTCTCCATGAGCATCTGTCCGTTTGTACAGTAGGGTTTCACTGTGAGCTTAGTTCCTAACTCTGCTCCACTGTCTTTTTCAGCTCGCAAGTTCGTCCTTTGAGTTGCCGTGCTCCGTTGGTTAGAGTCGAGGCACCTTCTAGCTACTTCCAGGTAAGGGAAGCTAGAACCCTCTATTTATTTGGTGTGAGTCTGCTATTTTATGTGGTTGGTGATTCTTTTTGTGTTTGCCTGTTGTTATGGATGTATGATACAGTGGGATTGTTGCTTGTGGTATGTCTTCGCATCTGTTGCAGGTGAAAACAGTGGCGGGCACTGATAAACTCGCCCAAGCGAGCTGGTCTCGCCTAGGCGAGATTAACAGAGGCTCGCCTAAGCCCTTTTCCACGAATGGTCACCCAGGCGACCCACTATGATTCTGAGCGAGCGAGCATCTCACCCAGGCGAGAGGGGTATCGCCTAAGCGAGATCCCGCGAGTGCTTCTGCTCCCTTCTCGAGCCCTCGCCTAGGCGAAGGGGGAGCTCGCCTGCGCAAGCACGTCTCGCTTCAGCGAAACCCCTCAGCCTGAGCGAGGTACTGAGCGAGACAACGCTTTGTTTGGATGTGTGTTTATTTTTGGATGATCTGTTTTGGTTGGATATGAATGCTATGATGATGGACAGGTATATAATGGAGTGCGATGTATGCGTAACATGATTCATGAATTATAAATGATGGGTTTGGTATGAGTATTGACATGTGAACTAAATGAGATTGGTGTTGTTAAAGTGGCATGATAATGAGATGAGTTGGACTCTATGTACATGAATGGATTATGATAAGTTGGAATGGGTTGGATCTGGAAATTGAAAGGTAACGACTTTAAAGGTTGATATAATGAGGGTATCTTTGCATAGTGAATAGTATCTGATTGTATGATTGTATTTTGTCTGTGTTAGTGCATAATTCCTTGGGGTCTCTAGGTGAGACTTTCAGGGTCGCGCTTCAGTGGTCGGGACGTAATTCCATGGCCCCTGTTAGTAGGTGTTCATGGTGGTGCCCCATCTGTATAGCTAGGTAAGGATTCAAGGTAAGGTTGCATCCTGACACTCTGAAGAGTTAGTTAGTCTCACCTAGATCGGACTGACTCCTGTGGTGAGAGTAGCAGGAGGCCCGAAATTCATTAAGGGCTAACCTTGTGGTGAGGGAAATTTGATTCATCGTAACACTTGAAACACATAGCTCGGGGGTGAGCAGAGATATCCACCACAAGTGCAAGCATCCGCTGAATCTGACCAAGTTATACGTATCCGGATGAGTCGAGTCGAGTCGAGTCGTAGTGTATTGATTGAGAGTCATAACATGCTTGGTTGATGTTTGGATATTGAATGGTGAGAAATATATTTTGACTGTATGATAAAAATGTTGTTGGCTCTAGCTTACCCTATTTATTGTATTGTTGTCTTGTATGTGGTTCTTCTTTCTTGCGATGATCATCAATATTATTGATGGGAGCAGATGGGCGAGGTTCCAGAGGTCAGCAAGGAGATGGAGGTTCTGCCGCATAGTCCGCGTGGACTAGTTTATATTTTCTGTATGAGTTCATCTAGGGCTGCGACCCACGAAATAGATGATTTTAGATTTATATACTTTTAGTTAACTCATTATCCCGTTTTCTTTGGACATCGTGGTGTGCCATGGATCGTTGGGAGCTTAGTTTCAAACTCCCGGACTGCGCTTATATGTTACTTTATGCGACACAATATTTAATTTCGCTTATAAATTAAATGGGATGTTACATTTAGCATAACCATTTATAAGTCAAAACATGAGATGTATTACAAAGTTGTTTTGGATCTATGATTAATAGACTAAGGAGCTGCATCTTTATCAACATTTTAAAATAATAATTCAATTTTTATGTGAAAATATAAATCATTGACATTAATTAAAATTAAATAATCTTGATAACTTTAATTAGTTTTTCTTCCAGAGAAGACTCAAAGCCATAAATTATTATAGAAGGATTAAATATGTTTTTAGTTCTTGAATTTTGATCTAAAATTGAATTTTTTTTCCTATCTAAACTTTGATACATTTTGGTTCCTAAACTTTAAAAATGAATATATATAGTCTTTTTAACTCAATTATATTAATTTTTTTTGAGATGTCGAACACATTTTCAACAAATATTAAACCGAAAATGTGTCAAACAATGTAAACATTTCTAATACTAACATGAAAAATGTTTGACACAAAAAAAAATGTAATTGGTTTAAAATGATTATATTCATTCATTTTTAAAATTTAAAAAACAAAATGTATCAAAATTTTAAAAAAACAAATTCTAATTTTAAATCAAAGTTTAGAGACTAAAAACGTACTTAATCTATTGTAAAATAATGATATTCAACTATTTACACGGTAATTTATTTTACATATTTTTTTCTTATTCAATCATGTCACACTATTTATTATATTTACCAGTTTTTTCTTCTTTTTGTGTCCCTTGATATCACTAAATATGAGTTCATAATTAAAGACTCGTTTCTTTCAAAATTTACAAAGCATCAAAGCAAACTTTTCCAACAACCTTTTTTCTTTCATACGCATAACTTGAAATAAAATTCTTGGTACCATGAAAGGAATCCCAAATCTGTACCCGAGATGTTAGACTTAGTTAGTATTTGTTATCTCTTTCACATCCAAAAATAAAGTCTACAAAGAATGGTGCTCCTGATTTCAATGTCATTGTACCAAAAGCAGTTGCACAGAAGCACAGGGACAGTTTTCAAAAGAATAATAGTTATTAGGCACGTCACAGTCATTGACAAAATTTAACACGCACAAGAAAACCTTGGTCTCATATTCACACGCAGACGAGTTCAGTAGAGATTTGAACAAGGTAGCTGAGTGACTGGTATGAATTGGATTAAGATGGCACCAAACTTTTCATTTCTCTCCCCATTCGGAAAATGGAGTCCAATTACCTTTAAACAAATAATTCAAGCACACGCCAAAGAAACAAAAAGCACCATCATTTTCCACTGGACTAGCAACACCCATCATTCTTAATTAAAGCAACCATTATCCATTTCACCTCTGCATTTCAAATTCTCTAAGAGTTACATCACTAATAAAAATATACACACCACCCTAACCTTTTAGAAGGTCCCACTGCCCACTACAAAAACTAAGCCCCACTATAAAAGCGCTTCCATCACGTTCCACTAACCCCCACCAATTGATACAAAAGGGAAGAGCATATCAAGTGAACTTCGACAATTTCTTTCCCTTTACATGAAATTTACCAAGATGGGCTTTGCTTATATGTTGAAGGCCACTGACATCAAACCCTGTCTAGACAAAAGTTGAAAGAACGGCAAAAAGGAAAAGACTATGGCATCCTACTTTGAATGCAAATTGATACTGACCAATGACTAAGACTAAGGGTGTTTGGAACAGACAAATAACGTGTGGGTCCTAGCAGTATTAGGTGAGTCCTTGATGGAACCACTGGATGGTGCACCTGTGCCTGAGGTCTGTCTATGAAGGAGGATTAGTTTCAGGTTTAACTACACTAGAAGGGTCAGATGGTTGTGACGGGTATATTGCTGATGCCAGTGAGATAGGCATGATGCAGAGTGCTTTTGATTGAAGAAACTGCATGGCAGCCCCAACATTTTCTTCCATAAGCTTAGCTACCTGTCTTTCTGTGCCATCATTTGACCACTTCTCCCAAGCAGGCTGGTTTCTTCCTTCACTGCCTTCTTCCTGATAGATACTAAATTTCATAAATTGAAGAGAAACAATTTGTTGCCAACTAACATTAGTTAGAACAATTACCTCGACTGATGATAATGGGATATCAGTTACTAGTGGTGCCACAGCACCAGCTCCACCCAATCTACTCATGCTCAAAACCTGAAAGCCAGATGAATCACAATCATTGAAAGTCTAATGCACTCTAGTTTAACATTGTTGACAAGTTTGGATTCTACGAAATGCCTTGCTGTCACTTTCATATTCAAACAGTAAATTGTACTCCCGCAAGTTTTAAGAGAAATTAATGAAATTGGCTACTGTGCTTGTAGAAATTAGCTTACTGTTCATAATCACAAACACTGAAACTCAGACTTTCCACAGGTGGAAAAAATCCAGTCCAGAGTTGACCTGGGTGCTCTAGAATTGTTAAAGAAGCAATATCACAAAACAGTGAAAATTCCGTCATTTGATCATATTTATATATTCACTAGTCAAATGGAATACAATCCAGGGGATAATGAGTACTAATCCAAAGTGGCACTAATGGTTCATAAGCCAGGGTTGAAGGGAAAAGTGGTAAAAAAGGCAAAGCTTAACAGGTTTAACAAAATAAACTACGAATCAAACAAAAAGCTGAGGTTAAGCATAAATTGAGCCCAATTAAGGATAAACATGATGCAGATCACATGAGTATTAACCTTTACTTGAAGCCTTAAGAACTTGACATAATCCACAATTTCGTCCAGCATTGCAGCTCTATCTGTCTGAACAAATACACAATAATTTTATTAGAAACAATGGAAAAACAATACTGTAGAGGGTTATGAGACATACGGCAGATCACAAGTCAGTAATGAAACCTCTATAATGAAATACAGTATAGTTTAATACGAAACTCTAGATTTCAAACACACCTAATCAGAACAAACGCAAATGTTGTTCTATTTTCCAATCCCTTTGATAGAAGAGTTTTCCTCATGAATTATATGGTAATAAACAAATAAATATGAACTGTTAAACAGAAAACATGTGAGACATGGCTATCGGGAGGTTTTACTTAAAAGCAGACTCAATGTGAACTGATTTAAGCATCATAAAGGCCAAAGCATAGATACCACTTTCTAAACTCAACGGAATAGGTTAGCATTAAATCGTTCTTAAGGAAGATATTAATATATAGAGGGAGAGAGAGAACAAAGCCCAGTGTTTCATATCTATGACTTACTATAAGGAAAACAAAAGAAAAAATAAAAAAGAATTTAGCATCGATTAAAAATCAACCATCTTTTAATCTATATTCCAGCTATTTTTCCTAAAACAAACAAAAACATCCAAAATTAACACTTCATTCCAGTCATTGCATTCATAAACCACTGAACAATGCACTGTACTGTGGTCAATTCAGAAATGTAATTCATAGTTCATTAGGGAATACCATTTGAGGGAGGGGTGGGAGTTGGGGAACAAAGTTCATAGATAAACCAAGAGTAATCACATTTCAATGAATTTAACCATTATATCTCTAACTTTTTTCGTGCCAAAAAAACTAACCGAGATAAATAGTGAAAAATCAAACAAGACAAATTACGGAGACACTCACACACACTCCTTGAAAATCTCTAATTTTAGCACTCTTTGTTTCTGCTAGTAATTGACAGTAAGTATCAAATACTTCCTGACATTGTATAAATATGTTTATCCACAAATTAATGAAGCGTGTCATTTCAAAGTCTGGTGATGAAACACAATCCATTACTTATCCACGGACAAAATCTCCCAAGTCGTATAGATAAGCATCAAACTACATTTAGGAATAAAACTGCATATCCAAGAATACCTTGTTGACACTAGGAACCAGTTCTTGCAAAGCCCTGATTCTTTCAGCTATTCTCTCTCTGCGCAACTGTCATTGAATGGCAACATGAAAAATAAAAATTAGCAAATCATGAAACTAACTTAAGTTATTTTGTCATTATTATGAATGATAATCTCTACAACAAGAAAAAGGTTTGTATTCTTTAAAATATCCAGTGCCCACCCTTTCAGCTATACTGTGTGGATCTGTAGCCTGTCCTCTTCTAGCGCGCACTCTAGGTCGCACTGCTGGTGGATGTGGGGCAGTCGGAACAGTAGTTGGCATGGGTTGCCCATGAAAAACCTGCAACATGACTATCTATCAGAGAAAAGGAAAGATAATTGATCACCAATTTTCGCCCTGGCACTCCTAAAATCAGAAAAAACATTGAAAGAAATATTGAAATTTGGAAGAAGTCAGCATTTATTCACAATATTCAAATAAAGCACATCTTATATGATCTAGGTCCAGTTTTTGATAAATTTCTCCACAACCATTCGTAAGAGAAAGAAGTTTAACCTATAAAGCTTCTTTTATTTAGCTTCTGCAAAAGCTGACTTCCACTTATGCATAAGCTAATTTAGTTTATGGGAGAAATTTACTTCTTCTTGGCTTCTAGTCTGTTTCTCTAACAAGTGCTTATATGGAGATGTTTATCCAAGCCTTAAAATGTCAAAAGAATTCAGGAAAAAACGACCCTTAGTACTAATGTCAAGGCCTAAGTAGCCTAATTTCCAGTATGTCATAACCTGAAATGCACAAAAAGAATTATTAATTCTTTGTTTGGTAGGGAGGAAAAAAATAAAGCAAGTAGAAGGGGAAAAGAAGGAAGAGAAAGAGGTCGGAAATGTGTAGAAATAGAAGTGGTTTAGTTAGAAAGAGAAGGATGAGAAAGACTATGAAAATGAAGATATTTTTTACAGTAAAAGCAGCAACAATGATTTGTGCGTTATTTTTAAACACAATCTCTCTGAGAGAACATAATCAATTATGTTCTCAAGAATAGATGGATTGTATCTGAAAATTTCTCATTCTAGTGCAGAAAGTTTTTCTGTTCCATCCAATCTTGATTTGAAACTTTTCTCTCATTTCCACCGAACCAAACCACCGTCATTCCTTCCTTCCTTTCTCTTTCTTTCCTCACTCCTCCTCTTCCTTCTCATCCGAACTCAGCCGTAAAAGACTTTCAACGGGCGGTCACCGATATCTAGTCATAGTCCGTAATATCTAGTCACAATTCATTCATCTTCAAGTTAAACTCTTATCTACAAAGCCATACCCCAAGTCAAGTATTACCAGAGTTATCCACTCATGAAATACAGAATTCCAACGAGAGCAACCCGTTGATGATCACACCAACAAAAGGAAGCCAAAATTCGTTACTACAATACACTATTTTTTTTTTCTCTCACTAAAACCATGCTGCGCAATTTCGTTTCAACAGACGATCATGTCCCAAAGGAGCGAGAAACTAAAACACACACACATACACATACATACTAATTCGTAAAGTCATGTGTTAGGAAAGTTTTACGGCGGAGGAAACAGAAATCGAGAAGATTGATTGTGTTACGTTCTTAGGCCTGGTATCAACGACGTCGTCGCGGAAGCGGTTGCCGCTTCCAGAAGCATCTTCGGGCGAGAGGAAGCCTCCCTTACCTTGGTCCAAGCTGAGGCCCAGCTGGTATGGCGGCGCGTGGAAGGCGGCGTCGCCGGAGTTGAGCTGAAGCATCATCGGAGAAGCGTCGGCGGGGTCGGCGGAGGCGAAGGTGGGGAGGCCGAGGATTTGCTCGAGGAAGTCATCGGTGGGAGGTTCGGAAGGGTGATTGGCCATGACGATGAAATAGAAGAGAGGAATAAAATGATGATGTTGTTTTGTGTCTACATGAAATGAGATGAGATTAGAGAATTTTGGTTTGTTAGTTTGGGGTTTCTACTCAGTCTTCACTCTGCAGTAGAAGTGAGAGAGACTATGCACTGAGAGAGGAGTTTGGCTTTATGCGGTTTAAGAAATAAATACACAAGTTATGCTCCTGCTTCTTATCAAAGGGACTCGGTTTTTTCATAATTTACACTTTCCATACTCATCTTGTCTTTTCTGCAAACCTTCCCCACTTTTAAACCATTACTTTCTATGGGGTTGCACGAAGGAATCAAACCTTGTTATTTTTGTTTTCAGTCTGTCCAGTTCAATGTGTGACCTATGTTTCTATTAGTGGTTGTTATACTGTGTTCAATATTTATGATATACCAAAGAATTTTATTAGGATAAATTTACAAGATTAACGTATACATTTGGTTAAATCAGTGATTTTACTTCTATTTCTAATAAGTCTTTGATTGGTTTAATCTTTAGGTTATTTTATTCAATTAATTTTTTTTTTGTAATAATACCTTTTAGAATAAGATATTTCAATCTACAAGGATTACCAGTTGCCACTCACACAAAGATCGTTTGTTATACTGCTCACATAGATACTAACATAGTTCACTACTCATGCTTACATATATTTACATACTCTTACTCACACAAATATTGACACAATCCACCCACGCTCACACATAGACTCGTAGGGTGTAACGTCTCATCTAATTAATAATCATAATTAAAGGAAACGTCACACAAAATAATATAGTAGCGCGGTCCTAGAGCATAAATACTACTTCTTACAATATCCAAGACACACAACGATGTCAAAACAAAACAAGATACAAAGTTCACCAGTAATCAAATTGAAATTTAAATGACAAGCCAATACATGGGCCATAGCCCTATAATAAAGCCCAAAACAACAGAGTCCAGCCCGGGTAGGCTACGTAGCGAAACCTCCATCACCCTGATGACCACGTGTGTTTCTCACATCTGCTCACATCAACAAGTTGATGATCATCACAAAAAGAGAACCACACAACAGAACATACAACAAACAAAAGGGTAAGCTAGAGTAAAAAACAATTTATCATACAGTTACATGCTATTTCACAATCCAAGCAGTATATGTCAACCAAACATGTTTTGACTTTTCAAACAATACAGTAAGACTCATACTCGACTCATCTGGATACATATAATTAGTCGAATTCAACGGATGCTTGCACTTGTGGTGGATTTCCCTCCTCTACCGAGCTGCTCTCCCTCGAGCTAAGTGTTATAATGTCCCAACCCCCACACACAAGGTTAGCCCTTAATAAGTTTCAGGCCTACTACTACTCTAACCACAAGAGTCAGTCCGCTCTATGTGAGACTAACTAACTGACTCCTTAGAGGGTCGAGATGCAACCTTACCTTCAATCCTTACTAAATTATATAGATGAGGTGTATCATCCCTAATAGATATCACTTAATTAAATATTTAAAGATATAAAAAGGAGTTTGAACGTCGCAACTTTATTAATTCCCGTCGCGGGGATAAAACAAAATTTAATATTCAATACGACAATCATTCAATAAAAGTAATTCCAAAGGTTATTACAAGTCCCAAATAAAACTTTAAAACATAGTAAATCCCTAGCTCTAATTCCCAGCTAGTCCCTCTCTCCGTCTCGGGTGTTAGCAGCATTACTTGTATCATCAACTGCTCCCGTGTAAAATTACACGATCATCGCCAATCACAAATAGAAAGGGTGAGCTCGACAATATAAGAAATCACATAAATTAAATAACATAAAACACCCAATCTTATTATCATAATTAGACCTTGGTTACATTCTCAACACACCCCAAGGCTTTTCAGACCATGACATACAACAGGGTTAGCCATGGACTCAGGATTCATGATGCTCACAAGAACCTGCCCGCTCGTGATCCTGCCTTTATGAACCTCCTCGCTCGTAGTCCTACTCTACGGACCTACTCGTCCGTAGTCCAACACATGTGATCCACAAGCTACGTTCCTCCCCGTACCCAGCATCTTTCAATTGTGAGCACGAAACACACGAACCTACCTCGCTCGTATCCCCACAAGAGAGTAATCGAGTATGAACCTCCCCGCTCATACCATCACATGTCATCCACCATCCATGAACCTACCCGCTCATGGGACAGCATCTCCTGATCCACGTTTCATAAATGCGTAAAAACAATACACATACACTGCACTAAACTCGCTTGGGCTAGAAGCCTTAGCTTAAGCGACCAGGCCTGTCTCGCTTAGGCTAAGCTTTCTCGCCTGAGCGAGCGTGCTGAACTGAATGACCTGCAAAATCTTGCTTAGGTGAGTCCCTTTTTGCCTGGGCGAGCTCGCTCTTCGCCTAACACTCAAACTCTCGCCCGGGCGGCGAGTTAAGCAAAACGCAAAATTAAACAAGAGATCTCGCTTAAGCAAGAACCTCTCGCCTGGGCGAAACGCCTTGTCGCCCAAAACCCTGATCTCCTCGCCTATGCGAGGCACCCCAAAACAAAGTCTCACATCCTCGTTTTCTCGCTTAGGTGAGATGTTCTCGCCTGAGCGGGGCAACAGGTCGCCCAAAACCCTGACAATCTGCCTAAGCGAGTAGCTCGTGAAAAAACACAATCTTGACTCTGCAACTTTTGCCTGGGCGAGCCTGGCTCGCCTGAACGAGACTATCAAATTGTCTCACTGTTACGCGCACACAAAACACGCAAACCATGCCAAAACCTCACACAAACTTGATAACCAATCCCTTTCATCGTTCCAATATTACGAACCTATTTTAGACCTCAAAATTTGACTCCCAAACAATGCAATTACCCGTAATCCCATACAGTACCAAGAACTCCAGTATTTTCATATATTCACACAAGGGTTTAGTCATATTACAACAAAACAATCACACACCCCAATTCACAACATGTTGGCACGAAAATCTCATGGTAAAGGTACATAATTCATTGCATATTACAGATTACACACAAATCTTCAACAATTCATGAAAGGTATGCAAAAGAGCTCCCCTAACCTGTGAATTCTTGCTTCAAATGGTTGTCTAACCTTGGCTTTGTGATATCCTTTGCCCTCCCAATCAATTACAGCTTTGCTCTCAAACCCCAAATCCACTTTTCCCCTCAAAATTTGTGATCCTTTCTCACTCTAGTTTTTCAGACTATTTTTCCCAACTCCCTTGGCGACCCATTATCTCTAGGGATTTCCCACCCTTTCACATTCAGACCACAAGTATTATAGAAAAAATAAAGAGATTAATTTGTTCTCATCAAGGGTTAAACCCATAACCCATGAATTACCAAGTCAAATGTACCACCAATTCAACCAATTCACATTTGTGATAATTCCTAAAATTTTAGGATTATATTATCACGTCCAACATTCAAATATATTAAAGAAATAATGCATAAATTAAAATAATACACAATTGGTATACTTAGGACTCGAACCCAAATCCTATCACATAATCAAGTACTCTCAACCATTTGAGTTAGTACTTTTCTACGTCATAACAACTAACATTAAATGTCATAAAGGCTTCCACTACCCACATTTATTAAATAATTACTTATTTAATTATTCAATTTTCCCAGGTCTTACATGAGGCACCACCATGAACTCCCACTAATAGGGGTCATGGAATTACGTCTCGACCAACTGAGGCACCACCAAGAAATCTCACCGAGAGATTCAAGGAATTACGTCCTAACCAATGAGGCACCACCATGAAACTATCGTGGAATTACGTCCTAACCACATACAAATCATATTTCACCAACCAAATAGGTATCCATCATGCATACCAATCTCATGCCATACTTTATAACCAACCTTCATTCATATCCCATATCAAATCCATACCAAACTCATCATATTCAATCCATGAACCAATCCCATGCATGCACATTATGCATTTCATGCCTTTAACATATCAATCCATCAAAAAATATAGCAAACATACAAAGACAAAGGAGAAAATAGAACCTGGTGCATTCTTGCCCAAGCGAGCTTCCTTCGCCTAGGCGAGAGCTCGAAGAGGGAACAGTGGTGATGTCACATTCTCTCGCTTAGGCAAGACCTCCTTGCCTGAGCGAGATGGCCTCTCGCTCAAGACTGGAACACCGGGGAGGATTTCCTGATACTCTCGCTTAGGCGAGCACCACTCGCTTAGGCGAGATTATCAGGTTCACTCCACTGTTCGCGCAGGCCATCATACAGATTCGTCCAGAACAGTTTCACAATACATATTCATTTCATTCCAAACATCATTCAATCATCACAGGAACGAAATAAAGCTGCAAGACCAACAATATGTAATGAAAACAAGAAAACAGTAAGAGTCCTAGTTTCTCTTACCTGGAAAGAGCTAGCAAACTACTTCGACACCTAAGCCCACCACCACAACAGCTCCAAGAGCATATTTAAGAGCCAGAGATAGTGGCACAGAAGGAAAATTGGATTTACTACAGTGAGCCCCAACATAAACCACGAAAACAACTTAGAAAGGGGTTATGGTTCGAAAACTAACTTACGTGAAGGAAGAACGAAGTTGAACTAGCTTGAATGGGATGGAGGGGAAAACCCTAGCAGAGCCTCTGTGGAGAAAGTGAGAGTGTTAGAGAACTGTTTTTGCAAGAATGGCAGAAGTGAGAGAGGTTTGGCTGCCTTAGGGGCCTTGGTGATGGAGGCGTGGTTCAAGATCGTCATAGGGATTTTAGAACAGTGGATGGAATCATGCCCAAGACCTTCAAAGAGATCTCGAATTAGCTTTAGATTGTAGAATAGGAACACTTTTATAATTTCTGTAATGTTTTTGTTTTGGCTTTATCGGACCTTTTGTTGTGTTGGGCCTTTTGGTGTTTCGGCCCATAGTATATAAGCCCTTGTGAGACACATTTGTATTCAGATTTGAGTTATATGAAATTTTGAGTTTTCTCTCAAGTCTCGAGGTTCTCCTCAGAACCACTGATCCTTATCTTTGAATCTCCGATTCAAAGTGGCGGATTTTCCTCACTTATCTTGGAACCTCCTCCAAGTGACGTGATTTCCTCCCGTTCCGAAAAAATCCCCAATCGACGTCCTTCATTTCTCTCCATTTTTCGTTCTAGGGTTTATACCCTTTTCTGTCCCAGATGTTTTCCACTCCAAATCAGAGTCGATCCTTCATCACTTGGACACCCTATAGGCCAGCCTTTAGGCCCATTACATTTGGGACAACCCCTTAAATTTAAGGCAAAATAATAACAAAGGAATTAGTGGGCCTTACATAAGGTCGACTCATGCTCAAATATAGATTTATTTGGTCGATAAGATACTATTGTCCATACAAGACTACTCACACACACAACGCTTCAATCATTTTGTTTTAACACCACATATGGTATTCTAGTCATCCATGAACTAAAAAAAAATAAAAATAAAAAAGTCCAAACTTTCAACTCATTCAAGCAAGAAAACAAGAAAACTATAAACAAGAGAAAAAAAACAAGAAAGTAAGATAATTAGCTCTCGTGCCTAAATACTCAAATGTTTAAACTAAACCATTAACCCTGATTTTGAACTTTTTTTATGCCTCTTCTACATGTTTTTTCTTCAAAAATACTTCATAATCATTTGTATTCTCGATTATCTTTAAACCCTTAAAGTGTTTTAGATTTTTATGCCTTATCACTACCCAACTCACCTATTATATTAAAACTCTCACTCCAAAAATACAATTATCTTCTAAGAGACTCAACGAAATATTAACAAATAAATCATTTAAATATATTCTTATATTCATGGGATCTGATTCAATTTATATATCCTTATATCTATTTTATCTCTAACTAATTTGTTTAATATCTATATTATTTACCAAAATCTTATTTCATACAAAATATTTTGAATGAAATAAATATTTTAAATAAAATAATTACTAAAACTCTTTTATATCTTAGAAAATCTTTAAATTAAACAAACATTTTAAATTAATAAACCATCTATCTTTTATCATAATTTTTAAATAAAACAAATCTTGTAAATGAAATAAATAATAACTTTTTATTTTTTTTTACTTAAAATATTATTTAATTTTATATTATTATTATAATTTTTAGGGTCTTACGAAACTGACCAAAATAAATTATTTCAAAATTTATAAATTTAAATTTTGTTAATAAATTTTTCTTGTTTACATATTTTTCTGTATTGCTAAAAATATATTTTTCTGTATATAATTATTTCCTCAAATAATTATTTTCCTAAATTATTATATTCTATATAATTATTTTTCTAAATAAACCTTTTTAGTAAATTATGTTGCAAACCAAATTTTTACATATCTTCGCAATAGTATATATCGTTTGTCCTAATTAAATGTGTTATAGAACATAAATATTAATAGGAAAATAATACGAAATATGTATATAGTAATTTCCAAATATAAAATCTTAAATGAACTAATTCATGTTTATTATACTATGTATATGAATTTAAATTGATTATACACTATAAAGAGTCTCAATTAATATAAACTTAGATTTTAGTTTTATTTTTAAGAAAACTACTATATACATTTTAATTTTAATAATGAGATGAGGATAGTGATATAATGACTAAAAATATATAAAATACGTTAAAATAACACATAATCATAAATTATAGGATTTTTGTTCAATAAAAATAATAGTATAGTACTGTATATAAAGTATTTGTGCTTTTATAAAAAATAAAAAATAAACAACATAACTTGACTAAGTCAAGTAATATATTATTACATATAAAACTATTCCCACTTAAATACAAACCATTTTTTTAATGTTATTAATTTTTCTCTTCTAAAAAACTAATTTTTATTATTAATTCTATAATAAATTACTCATTTAAATTTATTTATTTATATAAGAGTTATTAACTATAACTATTTTATAATAATTCTCGAAAGTTCAATTTATTTATGATATATAATTATAAAAAAAAATTAAAAAAAAACAACACATGTCATATAGACGTTAGCAAAAAAGGAGAAAAAGATTGTCTTCTTTTTTTCCTTTTATCTTATAATAAATACAATTTAAATATTAAATTTATTACAATTTTAATCATTCTTTCAAAAGAGTTTAAATTTGATAAAGTCAGTAAAATTTTTAAGAAAAATTAAAACAAAATTGATTTAATCAAAACTATAGAAATCTTAAAGATAATCTATATATCTTTAAGATATAATTTATTCTTCTCCTCAAATTTTGTTACAACCTTCATATAAATACATAAAACTTGGTGTATGTTCATCATTCAACATGGCAACTATAGAAGGAACTATAAGCGAGTACCATTGTCGTATGCGAACTAAAGAAAATAGACCGAAGGTCCTCAAACTTAATGATATATTAAGGATTGATGTAACTATTATTCTTCGATATATACATTATTTTCATGGTGTTGAAAGATCAACCTTATTAAAAAGTTCAATACCCATTAGATATCAGAATTTCATCGAAAATAATAAAGATTTCGTAAGGAGCTTCATGTTCGACCCACACTGCTTTCAATGCTTCATCCCAGAAATTGTTGATTTTGCTTCAGAAAAAATTTTAAACATGAGTAAAGTAATCTTAGAATTTTCCTTTGATCCAGAGTCTCTAGATTCAGAAAGCCAGGAATTTCCTTTGAATTTAGACATCATGGTGGATGTACTTCAAGATGGAGAAAGCGAAGTGGAAGAGGAAGAGGAAGAAGAAGAAGTAATGGAACTGAATGCAATAATGATTCCAGCATCTGAAGAAGCCATTGATTCTCTCATTAAGTTCACAACTTTACCTTCTCTAAGAATGGAAACTGAGAAGTGCAGCATTTGCATGGAAAATTTTCGTTTAAGAGAGAATGAAGAAACTGTTAAGTTATCGTCGATGTCTTATGATCATGTTTTTCATCATTTGTGTATTGTAAAGTGGTTGAAGACAAGTCATACTTGTCCCTTATGTCGATACCCTGTGTGTATTCATAAGATTTGATTTATTTTCATTCAAATAAATATTTTCATTCTTGCTTTCTCCTTTAACATTTAAATGCTAGAATTTTTTTTAGTTTTTCTTACTGTGTAAATGCAAATAACGAATGCTTTACCAATAAACCAATTATTGGTTTTAGTGGAACTAGAAATTAATCCAATTTTAATATTTGGAAATTAAATAATAAAGTACGTTATACGAAGAGAATTAAAAAAAAAAATTATAAAGGCAAAAAAAATGTTTTGTATCCAAAATTTTGTGACTAATAAAAAATGGAAAATTTTAATTATATTAATTTTTAATTGGGTGGTAGTATGGGGTTGCATATATGATTTAATTTTTAATTGAAAAAATAATAATAATTGAATTAATTTTTAATTGGATGAAATGTAGTGAATATATAGGTGGTTTTTTTCGCTTTTTTTAGGGGTACAGACTAGGGATGTCCAAAAAATCCGTACCCGCGGGTATCCGCAGATAAAATCCGCAACGGATAGAAAATTGATATTAAAAATGGATACCCGCTATCCGCGGGTATGAGTATTTTTGATACCCGCATGTTAACGGGGCGGGTACGGATATCATAGTATCCGTATCCGCTAAACTTTAATTCAGAAAAATTATTATCCCACAAATGAGTCAAAACATTATGAGTCTTCATTATATTAGTAAAAACTTTAATTCAAATAAATTATATATATATATATATATATATATATATATATATAATTTCTTTGAATTAAAGTTTTTACTAATATAATGAAGACTCATAATGTTTTGACTCATTTCAATGTTTTTACTTATATATATATATATATATATATATATATATATATATATATATATATATATATATATATATATAAAAGTAAAAACATTGAGTCTTCATTCAATAATGGTGATCAGATTCTTACCCACAAATGAGTAAATTACTTCCATATACTGTGGAGGCATTGATGTGTCTCTAAGACTGGTTATGGACCAACATGGAAGGTAATGAAATTAACACTTTTACTTAGATATTTTAATTAAGTGATTGTTAGAAATTTTTACTGAACTCCTTATGTTTTAAGGCTCTTCTAGACTAAATTGGACAACATGAAACTTTATACAATGTTGCAAAAGGTGGACATTGATGAAGTTAGTAATTTCTTTAATATTTTATTCAAAAATAAACTATAATATAAATTGGTAGTGATTTTTTATTTGTTTGTTTTTCAAGAATCAATCAGAGAAAGGTGACTTGTTGATCCAAAAAATAATTATGGTTAAATAATTATTTTTTTAAATATTTTTGTAAATACCTGCGGGTACCCGTGGATACCCGCAGATATGAAAAAAATAGATGGGTACCCGCATAACGGATACCCGACGGATATGGGTACGGGTACGAGGCGAATATTTATTCAGTGGGTAGGGTACGGGGGAACTACTACCCGTACCCTACCCGCCCCGTTGACATTCCCAGTACAGAATTCTATTTATGTTGAATTTATGATGGTCATTTATGCTTTGGAGCATGCTTAGAGGGAGAGCTTTCAAAAGTTTTGGTTGGAAAAATGATTCTTTTTTAATCTGTCACGGTTTTTTTGTTTGCATATGCAGTTTAAAGTTACTCATGTTTTTCGTGAAGGAAATCATTGTGCTGATAAGATAACTAATCTAGCTTTGATTCATGGATAACAATATAAGTGGTTTAATGTTTTACCTCCATGTATTATTTAAATTTTTTTCATAATTGGTATAGTTTGTCTATGTTTCGTGAAGTGTAATTTTTATCATAGGTGTGGTGTGGTTCCCCATGTTTTTGTATTTTTATTTTATCTTTTTAATAAATTTCCTTGTGATGGCCAACTATTGTTAGGTTTTGGGTGTCAAAATAGCTTTGATGTCAAAGTTCATGGTGATACCTAATATGATCTTATTTGAAAATGTGATGACAACACGTAAAAATTTTTAATCACAATCACTCTTAGGTTTAGGTTTAATTTAAGCCGAATTCATCTCTGCAAGAATAGCAAAAGTGGAAAAAGGTAGTGCAATCAAAAACAAAAAATATATAAAAATTTATACAATTTTATGATTTTCTACTATCATTCTTACTCATTATATTATACTACGATTTTATAATTTAAATATTAATTTTGACTACTTGCTCACAGTACATCGACTACACATTGGTTGTGTCAATTAATACTAATTAATTTCTTTTAATTCTTAGAACTCACAGTAGTTATTTTTAGATACAACATATAATCTATAAAGGAAACAAATTAACTAGTTAATGTAAATATTTATATTAAGAACCAATTCAAAAATATCTTTCCGAAACATAAAAGTATATTTGGAATGAGTATTATAGAATGTAATTCTGAATCTGAAAATGTCTTCCCCGATACACATATTTTAGCAAATAAAAACATATTCTGACACCCAATAAAAAATTATTTGTATTATGTGTTTAGAAAGATATTTTCAGACATGAAAATATATTTGGAAACATTCACTCTGAAATATATTAAAAAAAAAAGGTGTAGGGTAAATTTTATCTTCCTAAACACTCAATCCGGATTTTATGTATAATCTTATTCTCCTCTCTACCTCTCCTCTATCTTCTTCTCCAATACCCTATTTATTGGCCATTTTATTTCCCAATGCCCTTTATTAAGAAGAATGGAGGATGAGGAAGATGATGGTGTTTTGGGGTGGTGATGGAAGGGTTAAGAATGGTGGTGACGGAGAGGTTGAAAAAAGTCATGTGTGGAAATAAAGGAAGAAACAAATAAAGATTGTGAATGGCGTGGAGGATGAGACTTGATGATTTGAGTGGAAGAAGGGTGGTGAAGACGAAGGTGGAGGGTGATGGAAGATGATGGAAGAAGAGGATAAAAATGTAATTCTATCAAGTTAATGGAGGTGCAAGAAGAAAAAAAGAGACATGCCGAAGGAGCCTATAAAGTGTAACAAAAAAGATCTTTCCTCTCCCATATCCTATGAAAAGAAAATGAAAAATCTTCAGAAGTCCAGAAAAGGCGATTTTAAAATTTTATAAAAGAAAAAACGGAATGTTTCGGTACAAAGTATCTTTGATATTAAAACATTTTGTTTTATCATATTTTTCTTCAAATAAACAAGATTTTCTTCCATCGAAAGAGTGTTTGTGCATTGTGCACATTCCGTCCCACGGGCTAGGGCTACCCATGCTTCGTACACTTTCCGTAGTGCACACATAGGGATCTACATTTTACAACACAGATTTTAAATGTACAAATAAGATATTCTTTACAATTTCATCAGCATCTCCTAAAAATTATTATTAAGGCTTTTTCTTATTGAAATTTCAAAAAAAAAAAGAATTAATATCCAAATCAAATTAATAAATATTTATACTACTAGAAAAACCATTGCAAAAAAAATTATGTTAATCACTTGATATGAGAAGGAACCTTTTAATAACTGATTTCTACTTCTCTCTTTTTCATATATATCATTTTTTCAAGTTTTAAAAACTAAATTATCAACTATTTTAAAACTCATTTAAATTTATCACTTAACTTACAAAGGACCAGGTAATACCCTGCCAAAAGCCAGAATTAAGGTACTCAACCATACAGCAAACCAAAACACCAAAAATTCAAGAATCGATATCTTATTATTTTGCATTTAACAATGCGAGAAACTTCACCATCTACAGATTTTAAGGTACTATGTTTATGGAGGATTACCTAATCAATTTTATTTGACTTGGTTTTGGGGCTGCGAAAAGAATTCCTTTGCGTTATGAGCTACCTCTGCCTCCAAAATTGCTTCTAGAACTATGTCAGATCCTTTCACATCAGCTGTTAATGAAACAAAAACAAGTTGTTTCATATCAGATATCGTTCTAAAACAAACAGATTCTCATCAAGCATGGACAGACAAGGCAAAAAGCTATCAGGCATTCATAAAGAAGAAAAACGAAAAATAATTTGCAGTTTTTATAATATCCTATAGCCTATGGAAAATGTGCCATAGTATAAAAATGAATGAAGCTCGGCAAACAGTCTATACTTCCGGGTCTTCGAGCTAACCAAATATCGTCTATAACCAAAGGTATGCAGATTAACTAATCATATCTGAAAACAGCACCGGTTGTGTACCGGGTAAAAAGAAGCTAAATATTTTAGTGCCTTTACATATGCATGTATGGCATACATAGATAGGAATCCAAAAACAACATCACATGACCAATGATCACGCTATATAGCACACAAACTGTAAACATAAAAATACCGAGTAAAGAGTGCTGTGATTGTCCAACTCATGAGAAATTCTTGATAAGAAAAACCAATAAGACAAAAAATATCATACCCCCACGATTTGGTAACAGTCCAGCATTTTCAGCGGATATGGGTAAGACAGTAAGCTGCAGTTTGTCGTCTATCTTCTCCACTTCAGGACTACTTGCTGACAACTCATTCTTTATGGAAGGGGACTCTGCCAATCTGGCGTAAATGGTTGCTTGATTTTGCATATTGCATGAATTATAAGATACAGAAGTTGAATCCTGGAAATATATAGGCATATAAGCACACTCAGTTCCTATACCAGTATATACTTGTCTCATTTTGTGGGTTAGGTTCATAAACCTTGATATCAGTGGGTTTCGGGTGATTCTCTCCAGAATCTTCTGATTTCTTACAGTCTATATTATCCAAAAGAGATAACAGGATTAAACAAAATCTCAACAACTGCATCTGTAAACGATTATAATGCTACTACACTCCAAAACAAAGTAGTAAACAATACCATTTGGGGTAGATGTCTGGTCAGGATTGTCAGCAAACCTTCGTGTCAAAGGGCCAGGATTTATGATTGATATGCTTCGAATTTCATGACGAATAGCATCTAGCTGAGCCATTGTGTCTTGCAGTTCCTTATGAACCTAAGACAAAATAGGCCAATACAATAAAAAGAAATTTGTCACCAGAACCAAGTCTTAGCAATGGACAAAGATTCCTCAATGAAGTAAAAATATTTCACTAACTTTTATGTTCATATCTGACATTATTGTCCAATAAATACAAAATAAACCTCGTGTTAATATTCTACAATGCAAAATCATCTTTTCTCCAATTAAGCATAAGACATTTACTGACATTTTGTGTACACATATTAATTATTGCTTATAAAAAAACATAAGACATTTACAGCCCTAAATATTATGACTTGGTATGTGTTTGGTTTCTGTAGAGAAAGTGCTTAATGATATTTACCTGGAAGCAACTAGTTATTGCCTTCATGCAACCAAAACACACAATCTATAAAAACCCAATGAAACTAACTCCTGTAGGTTTTATAATACTGCTGGTAACTTGGAAAATGAGAATACCTGGCGAGCCTGGGATTGCTGCATAACATTTTCAAACTGACCACGAGCCAATTGTACATATCCGATAGCTCTACCAGCAAGTCTCCCTGCTGTTCTGGATATGATTGGTAAATCCTTTGGACCTATCGCACATAACAATTCACATTTGTACTATAAATAATATAAAATTTTGCATATGATAAACAGATGTAAGAATAGCATGACCCAACCTATCAGAGCAGCAGTGGCTCCAAGCAACAGAAATATTTCTCCATATGAAAAGCCCAGCATTGCTCACTGTCTTTTTGAAGAAAAATCAAATTCATTTGAAACCCTAAAGAGTTCAATCAAAGGGCAAAATGGAAATTATAGTCGAATTGCTAACTAACCTGAAAGCATAAATTGAAAAGCATAGAATTAGCATGACATTGTTACAGTTTCAGTGCTTCCTACAAGAGAGTTAGCTGATGAATGAACAATGGTAAAACAAAGGGAGAGGAAGAAACGCCTTGGGGAATTGATTTGTTTTCCCAGCATGATAGCAAATCTGGGAATTAAACAGCCCACCAGATAAATTGGGATTTGTTTCATGCCTTTGCTGTTTACACTCCCTACTTGCTAAATTCACTTTACCCTTCCATCTATGAAATTACCTTACTAGACATTATTTTTTCCCCTCATTTCAAATAGCCTTCTTAACACACCTTTGTTTACCATTTCCTTTATACATGTTCAGGAGTTTGTGATTGTTGAGTGTTATTAGCTTCAGTGTTACCACCGTCTCCAACTGTATGAGCAGGATTGGTGGTATTTGGAGAACGATGTACGGATGCTTTAGGAGAAAATTGTAGGACCAGACTGTTCCATCACTAAAAAGTTACCATGTATATGTGTTCATCATTGTTAAATTTTTATGATGCAAGTTGTTTATTTCGATCACTAAAAAGGCAATCAGTAATCATTATTAAATTTATTGAAAATAGTTAGTTATTGAAAAAGAGACAAGGAAATAAGTTATTAATGAATGACTTAAAACTTAAAGAACAGATGATTTCTAACC
Organism: Vigna unguiculata; assembly: GCF_037176805.1. Taxonomy (NCBI): domain Eukaryota; kingdom Viridiplantae; phylum Streptophyta; class Magnoliopsida; order Fabales; family Fabaceae; genus Vigna; species Vigna unguiculata. The sequence continues at coordinate 26,262,014 of NC_140798.1, read as the reverse complement.
CACAGTGCACTATGTATATAAAACACACTTCACCGCCATGATTGAGAGGGTTCAAGTGATTACAGTAAAGAATGTCAAGTTTTCATGTCTCATCTTAAGATAAGCAGAAAAAAATCCAATTTAATAAAATGACACATTAGAAGGGACATGGAATAAAATATTGTGAGAAAACATTTGTTATTTGCTTGAGTTGTCGATTGCAAGAGTTGTCATGTGTTGTACAAGTTCATGTGAAGAGAACAATATTTATTACTTGCTACGTGCGACCGGTGCACTTGCCGTTTCTCACTAACAATGTATTCTCTTGTTTCTAGATTGGTAATGGGGTATAATCTGACTTATACATGAATCATTCGTTCCAGAGCTGGTTTAACTATTTTTCTCAAATTAATTTTTAAAACACATGCATACAGATATATAGCCGTAACTCACTACCTAGAAATGTGATTCTGCAAGAGAAACAACCATACCTTGGAATCAGTACACGAGAAGCAATCCTTTACAGTCTATCAGATTAAAAAAAAAGCCGCTAGCTATCCAGCTGAATGAAATTCACAATTAATACCCCTGCAAACACCTGGAATTAAGAGAAGTCATGATATTGCACAAGAGATGTCCATGAAAAACTAAGAAAATTTATGACGTCAGATAAACAACAAAATTCTCAACATATTTAATAAGATCAATACAAGCCAACAATATTAAAACTAAGGCTCAAGATAAACAAATTTTTTTCTCGTCAATTTTCAATTTTCTTCCGGTCACAAACTATTTTCTTCCTATTCCTGCTTTCTCTTAAAATATAGTAATCAATAACCTTCAGAAAGATTTTTCAAATTTCTTATTAAAAGGCTATGATACATCAGAATAATACAATCAAAAACCTCAATGAGCCAATTCCAAAATGAGGAAAAGAAAGAGCTTGTTCAACACAGTTGGGATATAGGGGAATTGTACCTCCGGGAGCTCTTGAATGTAAGAATAATATTTCACAACCATACTTGGAAACCAGTAACTTTAGATTACTGGATCAAGGGCACAAACAATAAATCCATAGTGAAGGAACCGTGACCAACAAAAAAGGAAGGATACTAAACAATATGAAAATGATATCGTGATATAACGAAGCTTTAGTAAATCCAGAATTGAAACATTATTACAGAAAAAGCATAAAACTCTTCTCTCAACTAAAATATAATGTAATGATCACTAGCACATGTGCTTTCCAGATACCAGAAACATTAGCTTAAAGTTAACCAAAAAAACTAAAAGGAAATGGTAATTCATGAAATATTGATGATTAAAAATTCAAGCTCTTTACAACACAGGGCTACAAACTACTGCCACACGGCATATGAGATATAACACTGTTTATATCAATCCATGAAAAATTTACGAAAAACTTCTGACTTGTTAAATAAAAGAAATAAATAAATAGCAAATCCTGACACACCCATGTAAAAAATGCATCTCTTTATAATACAAAGAATCTCAAACTCGAAAAGGGACAATCTCAACTTTGCATTCATAATTCCAAAATTTCCCTGTGCAAAAATGTGTTTCTGATATTTGAAGTGACCACCATTCACAAACTTATGTGCGACTTATAATAATCCAATTTTAGTGAATATAACAGGCACCCAATTTTAACCCAAAGAACGTAATGGGAGTTAGCGAAACATACCTTATAACAGTAACAACCTTCCCAATACGCAGTGCTCTAGTCTCGATCTTAATCTCCGGCGAACCCACCCACCAGTGCAACAGTAGCACCAAAGTGCGTTCTATGAATCAAAATTCAACTAAACAATGAACAATGAACGAAAGAGAAACGTATGCTAAAGATTTAAGATTACCAAATAGATTTACCTCTACCTTTCCACTGAAATTTTCGAGTGTGAAGAGGATTTAGGGTTCTAAAAATTTTGAAACAGAGGAGAGGATTGAAATTAGGTTCAGATTACAGAATATAACTTTGGATTTTCCAATTTTTAAAATCTATATAATTAAAACACAAATCTGTTTTGGAAAAATTATATAACATATATCAGATCTTAAAAACAGATTTAATTAAATGATCCTTAACTGACCAAACCAATTTAAAAGTGGATCAGATTGGCCAAATAGAGTTTTAGTCCACCCTTAGTATTTCTATTAATGAGAAAGCAAAGCAAGAAATGAAATGTAAATATTGGGAAAAAGTATTAACAGGTGGAATTTCTCGAGAATATCTAGGAGAGGGTCTTCAAAGGATGTTAGAGTTTTTAAAAATGTTAAAATGCTCCAGAAAAATTTGATCAAAAAATTAATATCTAGAGAATGAATGGGATGATAGGATGGATAAAAAGGTTAGAAAAATATTAAGTCAATAAGGGAATAAGGAGTCTTTAGTTATTTTCAAGAAAAAGGTTAATTAAACTATTATTAATTTTATTTTGAAAGAAAGTGAAAGGAAGGACATGTGTCAAGATTTTTTTTTAAAATATTGTAGTAAATAGTAAAGAGTTCACGAGAATGGTTGAGCATTTGGAAGAAAACGATAATTTTTCTTTTTGATATAAAAGATTTCATTGGTTAGTTTATTTGTATTAGACACTTATGAATTTAGTAGTTATTTTAAGTATGTACATTATGTAATTTATGAACTTATTTTATTAATTATATGAGATATTTTTATCATTTATATTATTTTTAATAATTATAAATATAATTTTTCAACTCAAATGTTATTCTCTTTCCCTATGAATGTGATAGATTTTAGGGTTGAATTATTAGATACATTTCAAATTGTGAATGCTTTTTGTGATATTGTTCAACAAAGTTCTAATTAATTACCTTACCACTTATTCTAATTTATTCGAGTCAAACAAGGATGCCCTCAATGTGATTATTATGTAACTTCTTTGGCTTCTTTAGCCTTCTAATTTCCATATACAACATCAGGGGAATTATTTCATTTAAATTTAGCATATATATGTTTTAAGTAAAATGGTTGCTGCAATATCATTATTGATTGACGGCATTATACTAAGGATGACAACATTATGCTATCCCTAGGAATTTCTACTAGTGAAGGAATTAGTTCAATAGCATTAGTTTATTGAAGCACTAAAAATCTTTATATTCTTTAGGTCCTAGTGATGGATGGAAAGTTGTTCATTATTGATGGTTCTAATATGTTCCTTTTCTATTGATATGCTGGAGGAAACCACCTTTACCAAATGGAGATTCTCCATAGACACCGGTCAAAGTCTACACAATCCAAAACTTGTATTTGTAATAGGAGGATATGTGAGTAAGGAAGATGTGATTTCTTACCCAAGAAATTTTGTCATCGCTACAATTTTATTGCAAAATATAAGTTGTCACTTGTGTGAAGCCAATTGATGCAACAATTTGTCCACTAGTGGAAAAAAAAAAATCGATGACTATTTATTATGATAAGTGTAACTAGTAACGGATCTTGATAAAAAAATTTGAAAGAGCTAAAATAATATACTCAAATTTTATATATTTAATTATTGTTACTAATATAACAAAAGTAAATACAATTAGTATTGAAATCCTTGTATTGAAATTTTATATATTTAAAAAGATTATACTTTTGAAGTTGTAATTGATATGAAACTCATTTTAATTAAGTTTTTCTAATTTTATCTATTTTCCTAGATATTCTTATATTTGAAAATGTTTTCATATAATAAGTTCCAAAGAATTAATATGAACATTTCGCCTATAATTCAAAAGAATTAATATGAAACTTTTCCCTTGTAATTCTTTGAATCATAAGAAATGGTTCTCTAATTCAACAATTCAATTCTTAGTATCATGATTCCCTTTGCATTGTTTTCATCTTCAAGGATATATTCCCTTTTATCACTTTAAAAAAAAATGAATCTATTATTTTATTCTTCATCAATATACCTATTTTTTTTTTTAAATTAAGACTAAAAAATATTTTATGAAAATCAAATAAAAAATTGAGATACGTAATTACTAAAAAAATATTATAATCAAGACACATTTCAGAAATGGTGGTGAAAAAACATATAATACATAAATTTTATTTTATATTCATAAAAATATAAATATACAAAAAACTCATAAGATGAAAAAAAAAACTAAATATGAAACTAATATTTTCCTATAAAGAGAAATGAGAGAGTTAACTTTTTTTATCTTAAAAGAGGACTGATGAGAATTGAGAGTCAGAAAAATGAATTTATGTCTAACTTAAGAAGAGATGCACTAAATGAATACAATACGTGATAAACTTAGGATGAGAGAGAACAAAAACAAATCTTAATAAATTTTATTACTTTATTATGTTTAATTTTTTATTTATTATTTATTAATATTAAATATTATATTACATAAAAAAATAAAAATCAATCTAAAAATTTTTTTAAATTTTTTTAAATTTTTTTTTTCAAATCTTGGGGTCATGGCCCCTACTATCTTTCTAAGATCCGTTAATGGATGTAACCCGCTAAGATTTTACCATGACTGTAGTTTCAAACCTAACATATATGTTTAAGTCTCTCCCTAATTTTAGGACCTTCACATTTCACAATTAGTCTAGTCACAATCTTCTTCTTTCTCACGTCTTTCGTTCTCGAGTTTTCTCACAGTTGCACCTTTGAGATTATTGAGTCCACCTTGTCATTGGCTCATTAATCAACTAGATTATTGAGCTCAACTAGATTAACGCCTTCGAGTTTTCTCATAATCGAGATGCAAATTGAACTCACACTCACATCGTGTGATCGAAGCTCACCTCGTCACTACGCTTTGAAGTTGTTTCGCCACAACCATTTGAGCTTGGAAAAATCTCCAACTAGACCACTATTAATGCTAATGATTCTGTTCACATTAAAAGGAAAGCTAAGTTTTCTCCCTTTCCTCCATTTCATTTTCATTTTCTTATTGGCTTAAATATACATTTGGTCCTTTTTTGTTGATTTTATTCAATTTGGTCCCTATTTTCGTTTTGTGTTCAATTAGGTCTCCATTTTGTCAAATTATGGTCAATTTGGTCCTTTTCACTTACGGTGTTTAAATAATTAACGTATTTGAACAATACATGTCATGTGTCAGCTCCTGGTTTTTAAATTTTTTTAAATTTTTTTAATTTCAAAAAAATTGTCTACGTGTCAAGTCACAATTGTGCCACGTGTCAATGCTAATGCCACGTGTTAGTTTGGATAGTATTATTTTTTTTGTTCAATTTAGTCCCTATATTCGTTATTTTTGTTCAATTTTGTTCCAATTTTTGTTAAAATAAATCAATTTTGTCCCTTCCAAATTAACACTAAATTTAATATCTTTTATACAAATTATATTAATGCTTTTTCTAAAATTGACATCTGAATTTATTATTATTATTAAATTTAATTATAAATTGAATAAAATTATTATATTTAATTTTTAAATAGAATATAATTATTTAAAATATTATAAGAATATAATTATTAATTTTTTTTCTAATATTTATATTCTAAAATACTTTTAAAATTTATATATAAAAATATTTTAAATATTCAAAATATTTTAGAAAACTAAACTAATATTTGTAAAATTAACATTTATATATAAAATATTTTAGATTTTAATATCTAAAATGCAATAAAAATATTAAATATTTCAAATTTAAATGTGAATTTTAAAAATGTTAATATATATTTTTAAAATTTTAATAATTATATTTCAATAATATTTAAATAATTATATTGTATTTAACAATTGAATCTAAGAATTATATTCAATTTATAATTAAATATTATAATTTATAATTGAATTTAAAAAATAACTAATAATAATGTCAATTTTAAAAATTAAATGATTCTATTTTAACAAAAATTGTGATTAAATTAAACAAAAATAACGAATATAGGGACTAAATTGAACAAAAATAATGAATATCGGGACTAAATTGAACAAAAAGAAATAATACAATCATAAATTGACACGTGACACTAGCATTGACACGTGGCACAATGACTTGACACGTGGACAATTTTTTTGAAATTAAAAAAATTAAAAAAAATTTAAAAAAAATTTAAAAAAAATTTAAAAAAAATTTAAAATAAATTTAAAATAATTTAAAAAAAATTAAAAAAAAAATTTAAAAAAATAGGAGCTGACACATGGCATGTACTGTTAAAAAATGTTAACTATTTAAATACCGTTAGTGAAAAGGACCAAATTGACCACAATTTGACGAAAATGAAGACCTAATTGAACACAAAACGAAAATGGACCAAATTGAATAAAAACAAAAAAATAGGGACCAAATGTATATTTAAGCCTTTCTTATTTGGGCATTGATCAGATGCACTGGTTCAAGAAATGACGTAGCATTTTTTTTCGTTTCACTAATGTAGAGTTTCCATTTTGATGGTGGTTTGAACTTTTGATGTATTTTGTTTGGTGGGAGTTAGGGTTCCTAATTCATTTTGCAGAGGTGATTTTATGGTGGGTCTCAGTATTTGGTCCTATTACACTAGTAGTTTCGAGAATAATTTTTGCAAAAGTTTTTCATCCATCGTTAATTTCCTTGGTGAGTATAAAATATAGGATAATGGTATATTAACTACCATATTTTGACTCCCTGCTCACTCCCTGACTTGGCATTGATACGTGGATTTAGTTTTGAAATTTTTAATTTTTTAATTAAAGACTTATGTGGCGATAAAGAAAAGGGATAATGGTTTCAATTTTTTGAAGAAAAAAAATATCATTTCCCACAATCTGTCTTCATCTTCTTCCTTCCTTTGCTCTGTCAAACATTTTCCTTTGTTCCTTTTCCCCCAAAATTTCTTTTCTTATATTGTAATGCTAACAGCGAGAAACTATTAGGGAGAAAAGCAAAAATCAGTAGTGGTTTTTTGGTAAACAATTTTCTTCTCTCCCACAAATCGTCATTCTTCTTCCTTCCTTTGCCCGAACATCTTCACTACGAAAAAATTGATTCTGTCACCCATGAAAGGTTCTTTTTTTGTTTTGTGATGCAAAAAGAGAGAAAGTGTTATAGTGAAAAGATGAAATAATGGAAGAGTTATTGTGTATCCTCTCTCGCTCGTTGTTGAAAGCGTTAGGGAGAAGAGTTTTCGTGTAGAGGATGTAGAGGTGGTTTGGGAATAGAAGTGAAACACGACCATTTTGGTAAACCTAGGGTTTAAGTAAAATCCAGGAGAGGGTTTGGGAGAAGATCAAATTGCACAGTCCCCTATTTCAAAGGTTGTATCTTCTTCTTAAACCCTAACACAATCCTAAATCGAATTGGTTGAAGGAATATTGTTTTGGATGCAGTGGCATTAGGGTTGTGGGTGCTTTTTGTAGTTGTGGATGAAGTTAAGTTTACTTAATGTTTCGTATTAATTGTTTATTCGTAATTATTTGACAAAGGCATATGTGATGATTTCCGGCAAAGAAGGAAATTTGGCTTACATATTTTGGACAAAATTTTGACGTTGTTGCAGTAACCATTAAGGTACCATAAGTTATGTGAAAATAAAGTATTTTGTTGGAAATGAATCACATATTTGGGTAAAATGAAGTGTTAACTTAAGTTGGTATATTTGTATGATTGTTAATCATATGCAATATAATTGACTGTCCTTGTGTGAGTTAACTATTTTTCTGTAATGTAGTGTATAGTTAATAAATTGATAATGCTATATTGAAAGATGATGTGGTTGTTATGTTGTGGTGACTTTAGTTACCTTAACTCATTATTTCATTTGTGTTTTATGCTTGAGTGAAGTTCTTTATAGTGAGTACAAATGCACTGATTTTAATTTATACCTACTAAATTTTGGTTTCCTGTAATGTTTATTCAGTTTATAATTATGAGTGAAGTCAGTGAAGGAAGTGATTTTAAGTGCATGATATATTTATAGATTGATTATATTTGCATTTGCTTTTTGTCTTTTCATTAGAAATGACATATTTTGAATGGATAATTTTGATTGTTCCATTTTCCATATTTGTTTGAGGCATTCTTGTCAGACCAAATTGATTGGTAGTTTGAATAAGAAATTAACAGAGGAACAAAGGTCATGTATTCAAGCAACACCATTTGCATGGTTGGTTGAGTTGAAAGATTCTGTGAAGATATCTAGGAATCTTTTGAGTCCTCTAATCAGTAGGTGAGTGGAAAGGCTTGGTGGGTCGACATGCGTAAAGAAGTTGCTGTTTTCAACTTACTAGATGTATGTCTTGGTTTGGGTTTGAGGGTTGTTGGTGAGTTCATTGATTTAAACATGGAAGGGTTAGATAGTGAATGCAAGAATTTATTTGGACCTGACAAAGTTGTAGATGTTGAGATGTTATATGATTACATAGTAAACAATATTAGAGACCTTTCTTTAGATAATTTTTGTAAGCTTTATCTTTTGTTAGGAATTTCTGAGTTTCTTTTGCCCAACCGAAGTGGAAGAGTGTTTTCTATTTTTTTCAAGATTGTTGATGACCTTCCTATTATTGGGAAATATAATTGGGGTGATGTGGTTTATAAGTATCTGGTTCGAAGCATTTTTGATGCTAAAACTTTATTGCGGGACAAACTAACTATCAAACAATTGTATTTAGTTAGTTGTGTTTATTTGTTACAGGTAATTAATTTTTTTTTATTTCATCTTGAGTTCAAAGTATGTTTTGATGAGTTGTGAGTGACTATTGTTTATATATTTTCAGTTATGGTCTTTTGATCATTTTTTGATTATAAAATCGAATGAAGGATGTGTAACCGTGAAGTTCCCTAGAATCTTGCATTGGATGGATGTGAAAGTGTGGGACCATGTAATTAGAAGGAGTATGAAAGATAACGTGGTATGCTTTGATTTGATTTACATATTAAGCTTTGAGTATTGTGTCATATGTAGTTAGTTGTTGATGTTTTATACTATTGCAAGTTGTTTCAGGTGTTGCTGCCTCTGCACAAGAGTTGAGCAATTCCTTTATTAGAGAAGTTTTTGAGGAATATGAATGTCGAAGTAATGATGGGAGCAACTTGAACTTAATGGAAGTAGTTGATGGGCAAGAAGTTATACAAAAACTGCAGACAAAACTTTCTGACTTGAAAGCAGTGATCTGTGATAGGAAGAAACAAGTCCATAACCCTAATGGTGAAGACAATTTGGTTGAGTGGGGTGAAGCAAATATGGGGCAGAGAGGAGGTGAAGATAACTATGTTGAGATTGGTGAAGAAGATGTACCTCAGACCGATGAAGACAATATTTGTCAAAGTTTGCAAAAAAATTATTTGCAGCTGGGTAATGATTTGCATACACTTGATAGTACCTACCCAAAGGTTTTACCTAATTTTCCTGAATTGTGTGAAGGGTCTGTTCATGCTAAAAGTGCTGATTTTGGTGTTGGTATCCTGGATGAATTTGCCCAAGTAGTAGATGTTAGAAATGATGAGGGTGACCAATCCCAACAAAGCAATATGTATGTAAGACGTGGAGATGATCCACGCAAGCGTTTCAAGAGTTGTGCAAAATAAGACTCCTTTTGCAACTTATAGTACGAGGAAGTACAATAAGTAGTTCCTATATTTGAAATATGGTATCATTAGTTAGGTTTTTTGTTAATAACTTCGTAATTTTGAAATGTACTGTCACATAATTTAAGTTTAAATCAACATCAAACTTTTTAAGTTATTGAAATGTATTGTTGCCTTATTGTTTTCTATTCATATTGTGTATTTAATAGTTTCAGTTGTGTTGTATTCAAGTGTGTGAAGCATATTTTTGTGGTGATGAAGAAAGTCAAATTGGTTTTCTGAAATCTGATATTTTGATTTTGTACAAGAAATTATAAGCAGGTCCCACTTAATTATTTAGTGGTGAACATATAAAATTTGCAGGTAAATAAGGTCATGTGATGTGGGTTAATTTGGCCAACTTATCCTTTTTGATACCATCATAATATTATTTAACACTGAAAAATGTTTGGTGGAATGGTATGACTTTTTAAAGGTGGTGATAATTTTTTATACCCTATATATGATCTGATATTGTTCTGGACATAATCCACAACGATAGGTGACCTAACAGATATGACATGTCAAGAGAAAACAAACTCTAGATGAAGTCTTCACAATAGCCAAGTAGATTCGAGATCTAACATGACAATCGTTGGACCTCCACTCCTTATGGCTCACTCAGACCCAGGTATAGGGCTCCAATATCACAACAACAGAACTAGCCTAAAAAGTGTAGTGTGTGAAGGGAGCAACTTAAAAACTATGTATCTCCATTTGCAGTGGAGAATCAGGGTTACATAGTTCTTAAAAACTATTTGAAAAATGATCTTTGAAAACATTTTACATTTTGGGAGGTAAATCCGACAAGGACTTGGCCTCTCTTCTACGTGTTTCCATTCAAAATGGAAATACAGGGATCATGTAGTTCTAAATGAAAAAGAAAAAAAATTGAAAAGATTTTAATATTTTGGAAGGTGAACCCGACAAGGACTTGGCCTCGCTCCTACGTATTTCCATTCAGAATGGAAAATTAGGGATTACGTAGTTTTAAATGAAAAAAACTATTTTAGAAAGATGTGATTTTTGGAAGGTGAACCCGACAAGGATTAACCTTGCTCCTACGTATGTACAATCAAAATGGAGAATCAGGGATCACATAGTTCTAAATTAAAATCAATTGTTTGAAAAAGATGTGATTTTTGGAAGATAAACCTGACAAGGATTGACCTTACTCCTACCTATCTCCAATCAAAATGGAGAATCAGGGATTACATAGTTCTAAATGAAAAAAACTATTAAGAAAAGATGGAAGGGTTTGTAAACTCGAATTGTTTTAGAGAGGTTTTGTAAGTTGTAAAAAGTAATTATCAAGCAAGTCTGAGACCTAACAAGATAATTAAAAAGTATAAAAATTAATGATTATCAAATGAGTTTGGGACTCGGCATGAGAATTAAAGTTATGAAAATGATGATTATTAAGCAAGACAGAGACTCGACATGATAATTAAAGTTATGAAAATTAATGATTATCAAGTGAGTATGAGACTCGACATGATAATTAAAGTTATGAAAAATCGTGATTATCAAGCGAGTTCGAGATTCGACATGATAATTCATGTTATGAAAATAATGATTATCAAACAAGTTTGGAACTCAACATCATAATTAAATTATGAAAATAATGATTATCAAGTGAGCCTGAGACTCAACATAATAATTAAAGTTATGAAAATAATGATTATCAAGCGAGTCTGAGACTCGACATGCTAATTAATGTTTATAAAAATAATGATTATCAAGCGAGTCCAGGACTCAACATGATAATTAATGTTTATAAAGTTAATGATTATCAAGCGAGTCCGGGACTCGACATGATAATTAAAGTGATAAAAATAAGGATTATCAAGCAAGTCTAAGACTAAACATGATAATTAAAGTTATGAAAATGTTGATTATCAAGAAAGTCCAAGACTTGATGTGATAATTAACGTTATGAAAATAATGATTATGAAGTAAGTTCGAGATTAGACATGATAATTAATGTTATTAAAAATCTTGATTATCATACAAGTCCGAGACTCAACAAGATAATTAATATGAAAAAAAAATTATAAAAAGAATGATTATCAAGAGAGTCTGATACTCGACATGACAATTAATATTATAAAAATTTTTATTTTCAAGCAAGTGTGAGACTCAACATGATAATTAATGTTATGAAAATAATGATTATCAAGCAAGTCTAAGACTCAAGATGATAATTAATGTCATGAAAATTATGATTATCAAGCGAGTTCGAGACTCGACATGATAATTAATGTTATGAAAATAATGATTATCAAACAAGTTTGGAACTCAACATGATAATTAAAGCTATGAAAATAATGATTATCAAGCGAGTCTAGAACTCGACATGATAATCAATGTTATGAAAATTTTTATTATCAAGTGAATTTGAGACTCGACATGATAATTAATGTCATGAAAATAATGATTATCAAGCAAGTTCGTGATTTAACATGATAATTGATGTTATGAAAATATTTTGAAAGATTTTAATTATCAAGCAAGTCCGAGACCCAAAATGATAATTAATGAGAATTTTGCAATTTTAATTATCAAGTAAATTCGAGGCTCAACATGATAATTAATGTTATGTGAAAAAACAAAATAAATAATTGATAAATTTTGTAAAATATTATATATCTCTTTTAGAAAAGAATATCACCAAACAAAAATAAAATTTTCTCAGTTAATGCCTAAACATATTTATTGTTTAATAGCTATCTCAAAATTCTTAGAGTGTTTGTGCAACATACTTGTTTTACTGGAAGCAAATATTTTTGTGGTGCATACATTGAAGGGAAAGGTAAAGCACTTGATGGAGTTTGAATCAGACATATTAAAGTTTGAGAATAAAAGATTATGGAATCCAAGAAAACCTGTACATTGTCAGGTAAGAGGAGCTCTCTTTTTCTTATTATTTTATGATCATCAAAATTATGTTTTAATGGACAAATCCATGAGTGTAAGGGGATCTAACTTGGTTTGTATATTTGAAAACGTGATCATATTGTTATTATGTAAGGCCAAGATATGTTCATTGAGAAAAATAATTATGATTTTGGGATTTAATGGGTTGGTATAAAAAGGGATTTAAGGAAGTTTTCTGTTTTGTCTAGGGATGAATTGGTTGTTGATTAATTTTTTTGTGGTGCAGTCTTATGAGGCGTGTGTGTATTTTTATTATCCATGATAAAGTTGGGCAGCTGATTGGAATTTTTTAAGGAGCATTTTGTTGGGGTAGTTTTAACAATTTTGCAATAGTTTTAGAAAGCAAATCAAACATCAATATTTTTCCTATCTTCTAGTGGTGGTGTGACATAAAGGGATAGAGCAATGCTTATAGCTTTATATAGTCAGTTCAAACTTGAGAATAGTTGCGATAGTGTTATATAAAAGATGAAATTATTATACTATTTTTCTAGTGTATTGTTATCCAAAATTTTATATGTGTACTGTGAGAAATTGGAGATATAAAATATTATAGTTGTTAGATAGGTGATCAGGGGTTAGGAGGCAAAGAATGATTTTATGAAACCATACAATTCTAGATGAATATGGTGGAATGGTGTAGTGGTATATTATTTCAAAATATAATCTTCAAGGTACTGAAATAAGAAAGAATAAGTTTGATTGATGCATGAAAGACGTTGGTGGTAAACGTAGCTTGAAATCTTATATTAGAATCATTAAAAACAATTTGAGTGGGTGTAGGTAAATCACATTAAGTGTAAGTTGTAAGACCCAAGAAAATTAAATAAATAAATATTTATTTAATATAAATGCGGGTAAAAGGATCTCCAAGTTAAGTTAATTAATGCAGAGAATTTTTATAAGGAATAATACAACTCAAGTGGTTGAGTGTGCTTGGTGACGTTGACAGGAGTTAGGTTTGAGTCCTATGTATGCCATTAGTGTGATCTTTTAATTTGTGTGCATGCATGAACACGTGGCATGGTGTCATAAGTATAAATGTGCTTAAAATGTCAAGAAACATGAATTGACTTGATGGTTGTGCATTTGTTTGGTAATTGTGTGGATATGAGTTTGAACCTTTATTGATGTCAAATAACTTTCTTTTTTTCGTCCAATTTCTTTTTGTCATGGGTTGGAAGGTTTAGAAATGCTATCCGTCATAGAGAGAAGCTAGAAGGGTTGAGAAACCACCTTGTAATAACACTTGAATGGCCATTAACTCCATTTTAATGTGATTTTCTTTTTTTAATTAATTGAATTAATTTGGGGTTGAAAAGTGAAGGTTAGAGGATGGATTTTAGTGAGCTAACAGAGGGACCTTCCTCGAGGCTTTAGAGGAGCTATTCTAGTGCACCAAAAAGAGAGAATTAAGGGTTGGGAAAACCTTTGGAGTTGGAGGCAAGAGCTAAGGAAAACTTGGGCTAAGAATGAACTCTAGGATTGCAATTAGAGCAAGGAATCTAGGTTAGGGGAGTTGCAATTCGTGATTTCATATCTTTTTATTCGTGTGATTGCGTGATGTATGGAATACATGTATATTTTTTCCCCTCTGCAAAGTTCTGGATTTTTTGGGTTTTTGGAATTTTTCCAGAAATTGCTTGACATCATTGAAGGCCTATCAGGCGACGCATGTCTGTGCAACCCAGTTTTTAGGTTTTTCCTTAAACTGCCTGGCGGCATTGTTCTACCCGCTAGGCGACGCGAACTCGATTGTCTAGTTTTCTGCATCTCGTGGCTCTTGTGAGGTTTTAGGGCTTTCATTGAAATTATATGTATGTTAGTGTGAATTGTAATGTGATTAAATGTCTAGAAGTGTACTGCATGCTGATAAATTGATGATTCGTTGTATATTTGGGTGTGAGGGTTCATGTTGGGATTGGGGATGAATGAATACTGCTTTCAGGTTATGAATGATGTGATATTCTGTCAAATTGAATGCCAATTGATTATACACAAATTCTTGAAGCATGATTGAGCGCGAATTGGGTGAAATTGCATAACTTGAATGAATATTTGTGGGTTTAGGGTTCGTAATTGGATGTACCGCCTAGCGGTACTCAAGTTACCGACAGGCGACATGCATTGACCAACAGTCCTTGGGTAGCTGACTGTGTACGGGCGCGAATTGGGGATTTTGTTGGGACTTTATTTTGTCTTATAAATGTGATAGAAATGGGAAATGGGGCAATTGTAGTGTTATGAATTTAATGCATGAAGAAATATTGGACTAGCATGGGGATGGGAATAAGGGAGTTATTATAGGTATTATGTGATGTTATTCTATGTTTTTACATGAGTTGAATGCATAGTTTGATTTCTAATTGGAGTCCCAAAAGAGCATGACTGATACTTGGTTGAAATTAAGGTTTGGTGTGAATTTAAGTTGTGAGTATGAGTGTACATATACCTATGTGATGCATAGAAATGTGATGAAGCATTTTGAGGCATATCGAATTATATGAGCATGCAATTTATATTTGGATGTATGCTTGGGATGGTTAATGTGTAGAATTGATTTTACTTTGCCTAAACTAGTAAAAATCCACTTTACTGGTGTAGTGCCTAGCGATACAACTTGGACTGCCAAGCGATAGCTACAAAACAAGGAGGTCCTTAGAGCGCGTAGATCCCGGCGGTCAGGATTGGACCGTCGAGCGATAAGTTTCAAAATAGTGGGCTCTTTACGTTTGGCGCCTAACGGCGAGTGGTGCCTACCAAGCAATTTGCAACAACATTTTGCCTAGTGGTGCTTAGGTTGTGCCAAGCTATAGCGTAGGGGCAGGGGGATATATGTGGATGTTTTGCATGGTTTAAAAGACTTTGGGGTGATGGCTTTGGGTATAAGACGTGCCGAGACCTATTTACAAGTGGCGGTTCGTAATAATTTGTAAACATGTGGTGATCACGGGTGGGAGGCCGGTGATGTTCAAAATCTTGTGAGAGCATACGAGTAGGAGGCTTGTATTGGTTAGAACCACTTGATTATCACTCACGGGTGGTAAGCCGGTGATGTTGGTAATGCGGTGTGAGAATAAGAGCGATGATTCGTATTGGTAGCTCAACCTGATTGTTATGAGTGGTGGTTCGTAATGAGATATCTCCACACGTGTGGTCTACAAGCGGTAGGTTCGTGGTAGCATGTGTTAACTTTAAGGTCATGGCCAAAGTGTGTAGAATCTGGATGAACATTGTGGGAGGCCATGATTTCTAGTGCATAAAGAAAAGTTCTCAAAAGGGGATTTGGGCTAAGTTAAAATGAATTGGGTTAGGGTTTATGATATGCCTTTTCATGTATGTTTATTTATATTGAGCTCACCCTTTCTGCTTGTGTTTGGCAATGATCGTGTAACTTGTTACACGGGACCAAATAATATTACAGGTGACGGTGTTGATCCATATAGCCGGAGTGGGGCCTAACTTGGGATGTATTTAAAGACCATTTTTATATATACCTTGTATTTCTTTTAAAGGTGGTTTAGACTTGGAACTTATAATAGTATAAGTCTGGAATTATGGATTTTTGGATTTAAGCGCGTTGATAAAGTTTCAAAATTTCTCGTGCTTTTGGGAAAAGTATTAAATGCTGCATTATTAAATTATTATTTCATTTTGTTTTATTTTTTAGGTAATGTGTGCCTAGGGTGTTACATAAGCTAGAGCAAATATGCAATTGTATTATGCTTGGGCTATTAAGTGAATAAATTTGGAGATAAGGAATAAAAGAATTGGCTAGAAAATATTTTCTTTCAAAAATAGGTAATGGGCAGCGATGTTAAGGGATGGAACTCGAAATGATAAAATTTTGGAGATAAGCGGATGCATTTTCTCATTTAACCAAATTTGAAATGTTCCCAATAATTGATAAGTGGACAAGTATATTTTTTAAAGGATTGAATTATATAATGAAAGTAGATGTTCATTTGATATAGAATAAAGTTGTGTGGAAGGGTATTGATGTGATCCCAACAAGGCTTATAGCTTAGGCCAACGCCTAGGACCAAATCATGCTCAAGGCCCAAGCCATGGCCCACATGCATCTCAATCCCAAAGCCCACCAAGAGGTCCAATAATAAGGGGCATGCTAAAAAAGATCCAATTGGGCTTCATCCAAGATGGCCCAAACCCACATGGGCTTCTCACACTCTTCACATGGGCCAAAGAAGATGTGAAGATTTGAAGAGGTGTATCAAAGAGCAGTAAAATAGCAATAAGATTGGCCCATTGTTTAGGCCTTGTTTTCTAGAATAATAAGTCAAACAATGTGTAGTTGAATTGATAAAATTGGGCTTGACTAAGCCTAATAGGAGATTTTACCATGAGCTACCAAAGGTCCAATGTGGACTAAGTGGAAGTCAACACTCCTTCCTACACCTCATGGATCCAAAGCATCCAAGGGTTATGAATGCTTCCTCCTTTTCCAAGGCATCATTCAATGGCCAAGATCAAGCCTTCTTCTCCAAGCTAGCATCAAAGGCCAAGATGCTTTCTCCTTCTCATCTAAAGGCCGAGATTCCTCATATGTAATGGCTTGAGTATAAAAGCCATAATTTTTCAACATTGTACTCACTCTTGAATTTTTATGCAATAGAAGCCAATGAGTTGAGAACACTCCTCACTATTGCCACTTGAGAGTCATCTTTTAGAGAGTTTACTGTCTTTGCCTCTAGCCCCCTTACTAAGCTAGAGCCAATTCTAAATCACTCACTCTTTCACCTATCCATTGCAAGCAAGAGCCTACAAACTTGCCTTTCACTCTTCCATACTTCTTCCATCATTCTCGCTGCACTTGGAGCTCTCATGTCTCGACCAAGCTCCATGATAGTGGTATCTAGAGCCATCCAAACCGTGGAGTGGTACCTTGTCTCGGTTTGGTAAGGGTTCTCTCCATAGCTTGTTTAGTTTTCCTTGTTTCCATGTTGTTTCCTAACTTCTCTTCTTCTTCTTTCATTGTTCTTCATCTTTCACGGTTCATGTGTTATGTTTATGTGTGGTTTTGTGTTCATCTTCCCTTACAACAATGAGACTACAAGCAATCTTTGATTCCTAGTGGTAGTTCTCCGTGCTTGCTTGGTTTACCGTGTTATACATTTTTCTTTAAGTTCAGCACCATTTATGTCATTCTATTAAGTTTCTTGCATTTTAATCGGTGAATCTTGCTTGTTTTTCATTTTTCTACCATTTAAGTTTTGTCTATGGTCTTCTTCTTCACTTTTTCTTCATTTCCACTATTATTTCCTTCATTTTGCTGTTTTACTAAGCTTGAAACAGTGCCACCAATTCACAACTACGCAAATGATGCTTACACTATGCGTGTGGATGGTTGGACGATTTTCTTGCCAATATTAAACCATTTTCACCGTTGGTTATGGTACCTTAGGGTCTTGAGATGTTTATCTTTCATTCATATATGATTTAAGTTCATAATCATGCTCCACTCATCTGGATTTTCGTTTGAACATCTCCAAAATTTTTCAGACAGCAATCTGCGCCAATTTCTTTGTTTTCCAGAGCACACACCTTTTGTTTGTTAATTCTCTTGAGAGTTACAGTGCCTGTTAATTTTAGCTATTTGTTATGCCTAAAAGATAAGACATCAACGAAAGTTTTGCAAAAAGAATCACTCAAAACCATTGAGAAATGCATTCGCAATAAATCATCAAAATCTAGCCAACAATCAGCGTTTTCAGTGCTTGTTGTGCCTATTTTTTCACTTTGTTTTCCAGACGCACACTATTTTTGTTTGATTCAACTGGAACTATCCACTACACCAATTCACTTGATATTTCCAGACGAAGTTTTAAAAAAAACTTGTGTCTACAAATGTCCAATACAAAAAATATGATAAATCCTCAAAGTTGAGGCAACTGTCAGCATTTTTACTAGTGCAGTATTTTTCCAGCTTTCTCTGTTTGTGCATTTTGGTGTGTTTTCAGCTTTAATTTTAATGTTTTTTGTCCATCACTATCTTGGCCTAAGTGTGTCTCCTTTATTGCTATCAAATGCCTTCAATTTGGAGTGGTATACACCCTCCCATTGGCATGAATGCATAACAGACTATAGGCCTTATTACAAGCACTACAGTTTTTGTTTTGTTTTTGTAGATCCGTTCTAGTTCCCTTCTAGGATTCTCTTTGTTGTACTTCCCTCCTTGTGTGCATTTAATTTTTTGCTTGTCCATTCTTGGCATTTCAATTATGTCTTGTCATTATAATTCCATTTGGTTTAGCATTTCCTAATTCGCTTTTCTTATGTTTTCTTTCATTTGGTAAGTAATGTTGGTTCCAATGCTTATGGATATGAATTAAGTGTTTGATTCTGATTTGGTTGCTAGCATAGGTAGCATCTTAGGGGGTGGTTGAGGAGTAAATCTCTAAAGGTTGAGCTTATTTTATTTTCTTCCCCTACCCTTCACCAAAATTGGAGAGTTTGAGCCTTAATTTTCTTGTGGATGAGTGTTGAGTACTAACATTTGCCTTGGCATAGTTTTTGTATATTCTTTTGTTGTATTTTTTTTGCAGCTATATTATGGTCATTTGGTGCCAATTCAAAGCCATTTCAAGAGGTGTTTGCTGCCTCACAAAGTCCCCAATTGGTGCTTACCTTTGGCCATTAACTAAGACCTCCAAATTCTTTCCTTAACTCTTGCAAAATTTTTCCAACAACTACACCATAAGCGTGGTGCTCTCAGGTGCTCTCTTGGAAGCAACAATTGGAGTGCTTTGGCTGAACATTATTGTATGCAAATTGTTACCACTTTGTAGCTTATTCCTTGCTTTGTAATTTGGACTACTTAGGTGTCTTGGGGAACCACAAGGTGTTCAATCCCATCTCCTAAGTAGAACCTTCATCCTTCATTAGTGATTCGTTCTTAGTTGTAAGTGTGTTGAAAGTTCTAAGTGCTTTATCACCTTACATTAGGCTACATAGTTTATATTCAAGTTTTCCCGTTGTTTAGTGGCTTAAAATTTTGAGACCAAAGTCTCTTCATATTTTGGCCAATTAGGGGTTTGTCTTTAGTGTTTTATAGCTTCCTTTTCTTGTGCTTTGTGTGACCTAGTGTTTAGTGCTTTTTCATAATTTAGCACTAAGCCTTTGTGTGAATTCTTTTTCCAACCTTTCACAAGTGCTCATTGGCTAGGATTGGCCTTGGTATTTAATAAGTCTTAAAGACTCACCTCACCTAACCTGGAGGTCCACTTGTGATTGATTTCCTCTACCACACTTTGTTCAAGTTTCATAAGTTCATTCAATCACCATGAGTACATATTCTACATATAGTCCTAGGTTGCATAAGCATGGTAGTCATGAGTTGCATCATACATTTCATAGTGACATTCCATTATTTGGGGAGGATATAAGACCAATATCATTTAGAGATTGGATGTGGGATACAGAGAAATTGGTGCAACCATTGTTTAGTAAATATAGTCAATTTGACATTCTTAGCCATGTTACTTCTAGGCTTATAGAATGTGCATCCGAGTGGTGGCAAAAGAGACAGTTTAAAGTATAAAAGGGGAGAGAATCATGCATTAACACATTTTATGAATTGAAAGCATCCATGTGGAAACATTTCACTGCCCCTTCATTTAGGATAACTAGAGAGCAACAATCTAGGATAGAAAACTTCATTGACATAGGTGATGCATTCATCCCAAGTCTTGCTAAGTTTTCTAGACTAGAAAAATATTTTAAGAACAATTTGGACTTGCTCTTGAGTGAACAAAGAGAGAGAGAGAGAGAAAAACATAAAAAAGAGCAAGCAAAACTTAAAAAGCATCGAGAGTATGAAAAGAAGAGAGAAAAAGAAGAGCTTGAGAAGCTTCGTGCTAAAAGAGAACAAGAGGAAAAAGAGATAAAAGAGAGGAAGAAAAGAGATGAGGGAGAAAAGGCTAAAGAGGAGAGTCTTAGAAAAGCCAAATAAGAGAATGGGAGAAAAGAATTAGAAGAAAGAGAGAAAATAAGACAAGAGAGTTAGCTTGAAATACAGTCACATGTGGTAGAGTTAAAGAGCATTTCACAAGAAAAAAGGGAACTCATTGTTTGGGATTTGGTGTACCATCCTTCACCAATTCCTTCCCTGAAGGCCCAATTTCCAAAGGGAGTTCTCCCATCTTTCAACTTTTCTCTTTCATTAAATCTTTTGTTTTGTTTCCTTCTTAAAATTTTGTTCTCCATCTCATTCACTTATTTCATCCTCCTCAACATTTTGTGCCAAAACACACTTTGACTTTAAAATTCTTTTCTAAAATCATCTAAGTCAAAGTGTAAGACACTTTTTTTGTGAAGTGGGCCTCTTATCAACTTCTTCCAATTTTATAAGCCCATTTTCACACATTACACATCCATGTATACTGCATGGTCTCTTTGAATTTAATCCAATTTTATTTGATGACTATTGTAGATATATTTTTGATCCTGGTCGAACCACAAATTTGGTTCCGGTAAGCCTTAAACAACCCTTTTGATCTGAGGACAGATCCTCTTCAAGAGGGAGGGGATGATGTGATCCCAACAAGGCTTATAGCTTAGGCCAACACCTAGGCCCAAATCATGCTTAAGGCCCAATCCATGGCCCATATGCATCTCAATCCCAAAGCCCACCAAGAGGCCCAATAACAAGCGACATGCTAAAAAAGATCCAATTGGGCTTTATCCAAGATGGCCCAAACCCACATGGGTTTCTCACACTCTTCACATGGGCCAAAGAAGATGTGAAGATTTGAAGAGGTGTATCAAAGAGCAATAAAATAGCAATAAGATTGGCCCATTGTTTAGGCATTGTTTTCTAGAATAATAAGTCAAACAATGTGTAGTTGAATTGATAAAATTGGACTTGACTAAGCCCAATTGGAGATTTTGCCATGAGCTACCAAAGGTCCAAGGTGGACTAAGTGGAAGTCAACACTCCTTCCTACACCTCATGGATCCAAAGCATCCAAGGGTTAGGAATGCTTCCTCCTTTTCCAAGGCATCATCCAATGGCCAAGATCAAGCCTTCTTCTCCAAGCTAGCATAAACCAAGATGCTTTCTCCTTCTCATCCAAGGGTCGAGATTCCTCATGTGTAATGGCTTGAGTATAAAAGCTATAATTTTTTAGCATTGTACTCACTCTTGAATTTTTGTGCAATAGAAGCAGATGAGTTGAGAACACTCCTCACTATTGCCACTTGAGAGTCATCTTTTAGAGAGTTTACTCTCTTTGCCTCTGGCTTCCTAAGCTAGAGCCAATTCTAAATGAATCATTCTTTCACCTATCCATTGCAAGCAAGAGCCTACAAACTTGCCTTCCACTCTTCCATACTTCCTCCATCATTTCTGCCGCACTTGGAGCTCTCATGTCTCGGCCAAGCTACATCAGGTTTTAATTAGGAAATTAAAGTGTAAAAGTGGATCAAAAGTTGGGAAATTATTTGGGTGAATTGGGCAGATTCCAAGAAGCAAAGGATATATTACAAGAATTAAAATAAAAAGTAAGTAGTGTATTAAACTAGTCATATTACTTTC
The DNA here is from genome assembly GCF_037176805.1 of Vigna unguiculata. Taxonomy (NCBI): domain Eukaryota; kingdom Viridiplantae; phylum Streptophyta; class Magnoliopsida; order Fabales; family Fabaceae; genus Vigna; species Vigna unguiculata. The sequence goes on along the minus strand of NC_140798.1, from coordinate 26,239,977 downwards.
TTTATTTCGGTACATAAGTATAATAATATTATATTTAGCAAATTTCGAATGAGTATCTTTGGACATGATGTGTTGATGTATGGTTGATTATGTGATATGATGTTGTATACATGTGTGTACATATGTAATGAGACATTATGAATTCTCTTATAACTGTAAAGTCATGATCGTTCTTTTACCCATAGGGCTTTGTGGAGTTAGGGTAAAAGGATTTCTTTCAACCATAGGTCTTTAGCATGAGCTTTGCAAGAGTGCTCTTACCCAAGGCTTTGTTGAGCGGGTAGAGGTGTTGCTTATAAGTCTATGGAAAGCAAGGGGAATGACCTTTCCAAGAGGCGTTATTACGCAAGAAAGGTAGAGTGGTTGGATATGAGAGAATGTCATACCGTTGATATTACTTTATGGTAATATGATTTGATAATTGATGTGATTTTGGGAACATGTGATAGGTTGATATCTTGGTGGAGGTTATGCATATATTATGCTAATGTAAGGTTAGTTGTATGTTGGTAATATACTCTTGTATGATATTTTGTTTGATTAGCTCACGCATCCTTTCTGTGTGTTGTTTGTGTCTATGTGATGATCGTATAACGTATGTGTTATACGGGACCAAATGTTGATGCAAATGCTAGTGGAGATGCACTAGTAAGGAGCTTGGGGATTACCTTAGGAAGAAATATTTTTATTTCTAATATTTTTAGACAATTTTATTTTAGAAAAAAAAATGTATATGTCAAATGGTTTGGACGTTGGATATTCTTTTAATTTGCAAAGTTTTTTTGGTTGAAATAAAGGGAAGTCTTTCTTAAATGCGAAAAATGTGTACGTAATTTAGTAAAATTCTGACGGGGTTGTTATAATCACTACTTCTTCTTTTAATCTTCAAATTCGCGGTTGTGGTTCTTTGTACCCTAAGGAGCACAAGCAGAAACTATGATCATGAGGTTCTTCTTCTTCCTTCCATTTTCTCTCTTGCTTTCAAATTCCGATTTATCGATCAATCTTTCGGTGGTTCTTGCTTTCGAAGATTTGAGTTCTTTAACATTTGTATGTTGAAGGTGTTGTCATACTTGTGCCAATGATCGTTGTTGCTAAACGAGATCAGACTGTTTTGTAGTTGACCCATGATGAAATCTGTTTAGTTTTTTTTCTCCTATTCTTCTTCTGGTAAATGTCATGTATTGAAGCCTCAAATCAAAACTTGTTGTGTAATAGCAACTTTTACTGTGTCAAAAAATTAATTGCTTAAATTTTTATTGTGTCCCTGTTTTGTGGTTCTGATATATTTATATTTGAAAGTGACATTACTTAATTGTCACTATCTCTGTCTATTCTTTAGTTTTAGTCTCATATTATTCGAATATGCAATTTGGGAAATTTCATGAAACTTTCCTATTATGCTTGTCTGGTTCTAATAAAAGGATGAAATTAATTATTCACATTGTGATTGTGAAATGCATTTGCCTCGTAATTATTATTGTTTTTGCATGGCAGTGAATCAGATAAGGCTAAAAATTTTTAATATGAAATTCTTAAAAGTTTCTAGTAAAAGATAAATTAATTAGGAGTTGGTTTGTGCTAAGAAAAATCTGAATATTTGAAAATGACAAAAAATAATATTTTTTACTTTTATGTGGGTTAGTGAGTCAACCCACTTAACCTACCAATCGGTTATGGGTTGAACCAGGTTATAAAGACTCTGGTTTACCATAAATTGAGTTGGATTTGACTTACTCATTTTTAACCTGATTCGTGGTGAATCAACTATTGTTACTAAGTACATGCAAAAAAAGTATGAAGAAAAGAAGTTATCTGCTAGTTGTATTCAACTCATTGCCATCATCAATCTCTTTTCTATCATTTCTTGTTTCTATCTTCTTTAAATTGTACATATAAGCTAGCGAAGTAAGGGATTTTCTTCCTTGTAAAGTCAAACAACAATTAATTGTCTTTGGGAATTGGATTAGATAAGTTAGACATGTCTATACATATTCTTCAGGTTACAAAGTTACTAAGTACATGCAAAAAAAGTATGAAGAAAAGAAGTTATCTCCTAGTTGTATTCAACTCATTGCCATCATCAATCTCCTTTCTATCATTTCTTGTTTCTATCTTCTTTAATTTGTACATATAAGCTAGCGAAGTAAGGGATTTTCTTCCTTGTAAAGTAAAACAACAATTAATTGTCTTTGGGAATTGGATTAGATAAATTAGACATGTCTATACATATTCTTCAGGTTACAAAGTTACTAAGTACATGCAAAAAAAGTATGAAGAAAAGAAGTTATCTCCTAGTTGTATTCAACTCATTGCCATCATCAATCTCCTTTCTATCATTTCTTGTTTCTATCTTCTTTAATTTGTACATATAAGCTAGCGAAGTAAGGGATTTTCTTCCTTGTAAAGTCAAACAACAATTAATTGTCTTTGGGAAATTTAACTATCATCATGTATGAATATTGTTGTTTGTTGTGCATGCAAATTTGGATGGTAGGAACTCTCATACACTTTTTTAATCGTATTTACTCTTTAATTCTTAGCAAGACCCTTAATTGAAAGACATCACACTCAAATATTATCTAAACTCTTAAACATGTTTTTGTCTTTGAACTCAAAATCAAACCTAGTAAGATAATGACTAGAATATTTTTTCCAAGAACAAACTAAACTGTTTCAAAAAATTTTCAAAATTAAATTGTTGGATTTTTGTAAAAAATGTTACTATAGATAAAATACTATAACTTTTATGTTTGTATCATTGAGAAATGAGTTTAAATTTAGGTTCATCTTATACATACAAAATGACCTCCTCTATTTTTTAGGTATTACAACATAAAGAATTTATCAATAATATATTCTTTTTATTTATATTAATATATATATATATATATATATATGTATATATATATGTATATATATATACATATATATATATATATATATATATATATACTACAAGAAAAAGTCTTATTACCAACGGTCTCATGTGGATCAATGGGAGATACTCAGGAAATCCTAGTCGTCAATGTGAGAAGCCAAAAGGGTGGAGAAACCATCATGTTAATGGTAATTGAAGACTATTAACCTTGTCATTAAAATTTTCGTTTTATTTTTTTTAATGAATTTTTAAGAGTGGGGAAAGAGAGATAAAAGGAGGAAATTAAGGTGAGAAAGATAAGGACATTGTGTGGTAGCGTAAGGATGTACAGGAGAGCACTGCAGTTGAGTTTTGGAGAGTACTTGGAAGGCTAGATAAGATCATTGAGTAGAAGCCAGTGTGGTGTTTTCTTAGGAGCAAGAAAAGTCTTTAAAAGAGCACTCAGAGCAGGAAATCCAGGTAAGGGGAGCTGAACCATATTTGATCCTTTTATGTTGTGTGTATCTTCTCTACGTTTTAACCCTATTATTGTTGTTGAATATCTAGTGATTTTCATTTGGCTTTACTTGATGGTTGTTTTATTTTATGTGATGTTTACACATTCCTATTTACGAAATTCTATGCTTCGTATTTGTTGTGGACATATGGTCCTCATTTACTTTGGCTTTTGCACTATTGTGTTTTGTACGTGTGCTTCCTTGAACTCTATTACGCTTTTCATTTTAATGGCCTATATATATGAGAAAGCATATGGGTTTTCTTTTCTCCTTTTTCTTCTGAGGCTTGTGCTTGTCAGGGGTATCAATTAAGAATTTTTTTTTATGGAATTCAATCCTCACGATGGGACCCACGGTGATGCAACCAAAGTGTTGTTCGAAATTAGGTTTTGCTCATGCAACCATAACATGCTTTGATTTCTTTTCTTTTTGTTTCACGGTGCAGACAAGCAATTCACTTTAACTTCTTGTTTTAATATTATTTGATGCACATATTTGCCTTTGATGGGACTTTTGTACATTCTAGTGTGGTGCAGTACACACCTTAAGTGCTTAGAAATATATCCTTTTAGTTGAAGACTTAAAAGAATGCTCGGATTCAAGAGATACATTGAAGACTAGTACATTTTATATTTAAAGTTCTTATTATAATAAGCTTAACTTTCTCTAGTTAGTTGTAAGATTGTTAGAACAACAGCCAGCTCGCAACTCCTCTGACAAAAACTAAATTTTTGCAAAACTCAATGTGGTAATCGATTACCAACTTATGATAATCGATTACCAACTCAAAACTTTTATTTTTCAAAAATCCACTTAAGATAATCGATTACCATTTCGATTACCATGAATGGTAATCGATTATCATTAACAGTTATAACTTGGCTCTTCAAAAACGATTCAAAATAATCGATTACCATTTCTGGTAATCGATTACCACTAATAGTTATAACTTGGCTATTCAAAAACGACTCGAAATAATCGATTACCATTTCTTGTAATCGATTACCACTAGTAGTTATAAGATTATTTATGGCAATTGTAACTTAAATTTTCATATTCTTGACCTAATTTCTAAACAAGCTTCTATAAATAAAGTGGTAGTCTTTCATTTAAAAAAAATATAAGTTAGAGAAGTCTGAGTACTTGAAAAATCTCTGTGGGAAGGCTTTGAAAAACCTAGTGTGGGTAGAGCGATAACTTTCATCAAGTGAGATCTTAAGTAATTGAGTGTTGTTGTTGTTGCTAGGAGAAGCCAGTCCTCCTTTGTGTGATTCAAAGGAGGTGTTCATTCCTTGTGTGATTCAAGGAAGGTGTTTTCATCCCTTGTGGATTTCAAGGGAGGTGTCTTCATCTCTTGTGTGATTCAAGAGAGGTATTTTCTAAACCTTTACTCTTTTATAATCTGTTTGTACTCTGAGTATTATAGTAATTGAGTTAATCTCTTTGTTTAAGAGATTAACAACTGGACGTAGGGTCTTTTGATCTGAACCACTATAAATATCAATGTTTATCTTTTACCCTAAACTCTTTATTTATTTGCACTTGCATTTAAAGTAATTGTGACTTTAAGTTAATCATTAAAATTTTGAGAAAATTTTTAAATCTGTTAAGTTTTATAAAAATCCAATTCACCCCCTATTGGTTTTTTACCACTGTCTAGTCACTCCGCTACACGATACCAACACTATTTGGTGTATTTCCAAGTTAGGGGTTTAAAGATTCATAAAATTGTGTTGTTTCACGTCGTTTTTCATATTCTGGAAGCGTCGACGGTCGCTGGGCTAGTGACGTGGTCCCTGGGCAACTACGTTTATTTCTAATGTGCGAAGTTGTAGTAAAATTGACTTTCCCGGCTCGCTAACCGTTTGATTAAGCTCAAATTTGGATAGTTTGTTCGTAACATGCTATTCTCTGTTTTGACCGGTCGGATTGTCGATTTGAGGTCTGTAGTTTGCGAAATATGTCATGTATTATTGTAGTATTTTTGGTTTTATGATGATAAATTTTCTTAGAAATTTTGGTGTAAGAATTATGGTTGTGCATGGCGTTGCAGGAACTTAAGTGTTGGCACTCACTTGTGTGGGATGAACATTGTTTTGCGTTGCATGTATGTCATGCTATGGTGAATGCCTGTACACTTATATTATAATGTGAACTATATGTGCATATGTATGGGATGGTATGATGTGATGTGAGTTTAAATGACTGAGTGTTGATGTTAATCTTAATTTGACATAAGGAATTAGTAAAAAGGGGGTTCATGTAGTTACTAATTGAGGTAAGACTTATGCTTTGTATGAATAAATGAGTTATGTGTACGCTGCCTTATTATTTCCTAATTTCATATGAGCATGGTTTACTCTAGAGTTCAAATTGAATATTGGCATTGGTTTAAGATGTGAGTATATATTAATTATAAAAGAGAGGAATGTGTGTTTATACTTAAAAGATGCATATGTGTTGTGATTAAGGATGGCAACGGGTCGGGTCGGGCACGGATAGTGTCTACCCGCAACCCGACCCGTAAAAAAAAATCCGCCCGCTACCCGCCCGTTTACCCGTCGGGTATCTGCTTAAAAAATATCTGCGGATATTTTTAAAACCCGCGGGTACCCGTGGATACCCGATACCCGCAAATATTTTAAAAAATATATATTTTTATAAATTTTTTAATATAAAATTGTAAAAATAAAATATAAATTAAATTAAATTATAATTATAATTAAATTTGACATAATAAAATATACTATTAATTTTAATTTTAATTAAATTTAACTTAATAAAATATAAATTAAATTTTAATTTTAATTTTTTACGGGTAACGGGTACCTGCGAGTACAGATAGTATGATACCCGTACCCGACCCGTTTATAAGCGGGTATTAAAATACCTGATATCCGCTACCCGCAGGTAGTAACTATCCGCCACCGATTTTATCTGCGGATATCCGCGGGCACGAGTATTTTTGCCATCCCTAGTTGTGATGTTGTAATTTGGAGTATATGAATGTCTATTTTGATTTTTGGATGTTAAGAATTGAATGGTTGGATGGTAGGAGCTGAATTAGAGTACCCAAAACCAGTAGTGTCACATTACTGGTATAGTGCTTGGCAGTGCATAGTGGACCCCAGACGATAGTAGGAAATAAGGAAGTCCTTTTTGTTATGGCACCCGATGGTGATGCGGAATCACCAGGCGGTCTGCACTGCCCTTTCACTTATCGACACTTAAGTTGCGTCATGCGATAGTGCAAGTGGCATGGTACGTTTTATGATGTGTTTTACATGGCTTGTTGTGTTGGTTCTGTTATGGGATATGCATGACCGTATCACGAGCGGGTAGGTTCGTGATTGGTGTTGGAATGCGTGATTAATATGAGCGGGGAGGTTCCTTTTAATGATACTCTCGTGTGAGGATACGAGTAGGGAGGTTCGTATGTTTTGTGCTCACACTTGAGAGTTGCTGCGAGCGGGGAGGTTCGTAGCTAGATGGATCACGCGTGTTGGACTACGGGCGGAGAGGTCCGTAGAGTTGGAACTACAAGCGGGGAGGTTCGTAGAGTTGGACCACAAGCCGACAGGTTCGTAGAACCATTGGAATCCCTAAGACCAGCTTGAGTATGTATCTTGTATAGTGCAGTGTGTTTTTCTTAAATTCGTTTTGATGTGTTGAGATGTAGCCTTGGACCAGTAGATGCTTGATAGTGTCATGAGTGGGTAGGTTCATGACTAGTGATGAACATGTGATAATATGAGCGAGGAGGTTCATATTATGATGCTTTCGTGTGAGAATACGAGCAGGGAGGTTCGTATGTTCCGTGCTCACACTTGAGGGTTGCTGTGAGTGGGGAGGTTGTTAGTTGTTGGATCACGTGTGTTGGATTACGGGCGGGAAGGTCCGTAGAGTTGGACAACGAGCAGGGAGGTTTGTAGAGGTTGGACCACGAGCGGGCAGGTTCATGGGAGCATGATATATCCTTGGTCCATGGCCAAGTAATTGTATGGGTAAATTGATCAGAAGTTTCATTTGTATAATGAGACAATGATCTGAAATCCTTGGGTATCGATTGTTAAGATTAAGCGATTTAGATGAAATAAAGTAGTTTAGGGTGAATCTCTATTTTTATTAATTGTATATTTATGTTGTTATGAGCTCACCCTTTTTCTGTGTGTTTGGGGATGATAATATGACTTGTCACATGGGAGTAGATGATGTTCCAGGTAATACTGGTGAGGCGTACGGAAAAGGGCTAGTATGGGAAAGCTTTTTAAGGAAGTTTACTATCATTTTATTTTCAGATTTTTGTAAATCGTATTTTTACTAGAATATGAACTAGTATGGATTATTGGAACACTATGGTTTAATTGGATTAGTTTAATAAATGTTTTAAATTTCCCGCGGTTTTGGGAAAGACAATAATAATAAATGCGAGTTTGTATTTATTTCTATTTTACTTTATTTAAATTAGTAATAATCATATCAGTGTTCAATTTGTTGAGTTTGTTTAATTTTGTTTCCAATTGGTTTGAATTTTAAGCTAGAGTTGAAGAATTATTGTTCTGTGAAGTTGGTTGATGGTTGTTGCCGCATCGGTCTGAGGCCAGAGAAAAAGTGGTGGAGCAAAGGTTGATAGTTTAAGGTGAACGCATATTGGAAGAAAAATAACCAAGTAAGGGGCAGCATGGGTAGCGTGTCCTTTGATGCTAGAGAATGGGTCTTGTAGTATTGAAGTGATGTAGTTTGTTTCTTGTTTGTTCTTCTGTGATTGATGTGCATTTCACAATTCTTTACTACCATTTTTTTTCATTGCCATGTGCATTTGTTAAGTGCAGTCCAACGGTTCTTTTTGTCTTCAACACTTCACATGATATCTCTTTTAAAGGCCTCCAACATGTACAACTTGCATTTGAGCTTCAAGACAAAAAGTCAACTATGCAGTCAAACTTAAACTCTTTAATGATTCTTTTCTACAGTAGTTTGATTTGCTGCAGAAAATTCCCCTTGATTCTCCTTAAATCAACTATGCACAAGTGTATTTAATTGTCTTTAGAGGTTTCCAACAACTTGTGCATGGTTTTTAACCTCCAAAGTGAAAGTCAACACTAAGGTCAAATGTTTAAATATAAGAGTAGGAACATTTTCATGAGCGTATCACACAAAGAAGAATTTCAATTATAGCTTAAGTCTAAACAAGGTAAAATGTAAAAAGTGATCAACACTAATCCTCTTGATGAAAACCTATTCAAACCATGTATGCATGGCTGAATTAGCACAAGTATAAAGACTCTTTCAACCTAAAATGTGGTAATCTAGCTAGATGCAAACCACAAAACTAGAACTATACCTATTCAATCTTAAACAACAATTTAAAACAAATTCTATCCTAAAAACAACAAAGAAAAATTGTATCTAAGTAATGAAACATGTTATGAAACCTAAAATTCTAAAAATACCAAAATAAATTTAATTTTGGACCAAAACAGAATTAAAAACTAAACTGAAACAGTATCAAGAAAATTCTTTGCTACATCAACCAATCCCTAAAGCTCCCAATGATGGGCAGCAAAGGCCATCACCATCCTCACTAAATCCCAAAATGCAAAACTCATTCTATAAAGCCAAAACATCCTGGCAACTTTTATGCACTAGGTTGCTATTATGTTGTATTTAACTCCTCCTCAAGCTTTATTGAACTCTTCTTGACTCCTCCTTTGATTCAATTTTACTCCATCAATAAAACCCACACAAATTACCCATTCTAATTCAATGAAAACACCTAAACCAAGCTATTTGAGCTTAGTTTAGCATATTTGTTGGTTGATATAGTCATATTATGCATCTTTAGTTTTCTTTAGTATATACGTGTAGTTTTAACTTAGTTTTATAATTTACAACTTGCTTGCATGATTAGCTTTTTGTTTGATTGTGATAAAACATAAAAATCAGTTTAGGTGGCAGAGTTTAATTTTGGAAGCTACTTTTTCTTGTCTTCTTTTTGCTTAAATAAAAATAGTTTTAATTGTAGTTTACTGCTTAAAACTTGTAGGAACTATTTTAGATAAATTCTAGTTGATGTTTTAGATTAAGTTGTTTTCATGCACAATTTTGCTGCCAAATACTTAAATTTTGAGTCTCCACACATCAATTTTCGTGCACCCTGTTATTCTTGACTTTTTACCTTAGTTTTCATCATTCATATACTAATTAGAATGTGTTTGCATCATTGCTTAACATTTCCTTAGCTGATTTGGGTTATCTTAGCTCATGTTGACCAATTTCTAGTTTATTTTGGAAGTTTTCACTAGGCAGATTTTAATTCTCATGTTCATTATGATTTGCGATCTATTTTAAAATTTTCTTTTTCTCATTAGAAGTTTTCCAACTAGTTTTATCAGAGTTTTGTGAAGTAGTTATCCCTAATTCTAAATTTCTATAGTTTTAACATAATGTAGTGTTACTTTTTGGTCTTAAGTACCTAGATTTTGAGTTGTAGTTCGTTTTAGCAGTGTGAGTTGTTTTCTAGTCATATTTTGGCAATAGAAACCTATTAGGATAGTTAGATTACAATTCCATAGGTTAGCTTACTACATGCGTATGCATTTGGGTTAATTTTGTAGACTAGTCTTGGTTTTAGGTAGTGATTTTAGGTAAATCTTGTAGATGATAGTTTATGATTTTGGAGTAAGTTTTCTTAAGTCATTTTAACTTTATCTAGGTATTTCTTTCTAGTTTTACTCATGCTCTAGCATAACCTTAGTTTTAGCCTTGTTTTATAGTGTTTTTAGAGGTTTTAGGTAGTGAAATTTTGAGTTTTAGGTAGGATTTTAGTTTTGAGTTGTTTCTTAGGTTCCTTTAATCATTTTATATTTTTTGAGTACGTCCTTGTTGTTGTTTTTACCAATTTTAGTTTACTACTTGTTTTCATGCACATATTTGTTGTGAAATAGTTATCTCAACTCAACTTTTTAAAGATTAAATATGACTATTTTTAAAGAATTAAGTGTGTCAGCTTTATAATGGCCTACACAATATGCATAAATGTTTTGAGACATGCCATGAATGATTAATAGGTACTAGGTTGTCCTAATTTTATGCCTAAATGCAAAATCATAAACTGTTTGACAAAATGCCTCAATGAAGAATATGGTTTCACCAAGTGCTTGATGAAATGCTTGAATAAAGTAACATAAGAAACATGAAAATGCCCTAAAATTTGCCTATAATGATAAACTTGACTAAGTGAATAATGAAACTAAATTAAAACTCAAAAATCACCAAACCACCTCTTAAACCCAACTTGGCTACAAACTAGTTAAGGGTTTAGGAGGAGGCATGCGTGAATGACTAACACCCTGCCCTCCACCAAACCTTACAACCTATCTTGTATATTTTCTCTTCATTCCTTTCTTTCTTTCTTCTCTTCAAACTCAAAAAATGTTCTCCCATTAATTGCTTTAACTCTTCATTAGTTTTAGCCTATTTTCTAGTCTCATGTAGTCAAATTTATCATTTTTAGTTTTCTTCAGAAATTCTAAGTGTAGTTAGTCTAGTTTAATGATTTTAAGGTTGTGTGAATGTTTACTTCTCTATTAGATAATGTTTGAAGTAGATAATACCCTTGCTCGTGGTTTCTAGTTCAATTTTACTAATTCTAATGCTATAAATTTTAATCATATAGGCATATTTTGATTCCCTAGTAAATTTGAGATAGTGGTTCAGTTTTTTATAGTCCTTTATCACTTAAAACCTACTTAGATACTTGCATTACAGTTTTATTCTCAGATTTATAATATTAGCAGTAATTTTAGTGTTAGGTGCTAGTTTTAGATTCTAAGTAGTGAAATTACAATTTTCTTGTTAATTTTGAATTTTGACTTCATTTTTATCTTTCTTTTACAATTCAAAAGTTGTCTATATAGTGGTTAAGTAATTAAAATAAGTAGAATAGTGCAATTTTCATATTTTATAATTTTTGCCTATTCTAGTCACTAGTTTTACGTTCTAGGTTGTCATATTTTGAGTCATTGATTTTTTTTGTAAGTTGAGGTTTTTCTTAGCTAGAGTTTATGATTTTAAATTGTTTGGGATAACTTCTTTACAATTTCTTAGGTTAGTTTAGTATAGGTGCAAATTGTAGGCCATTCTAGTGGACTTTGTAAGGTTTAAGTTGTGATTTTTAGCATTTTGGTTTGGAATCAGTTTTTGAGTTATACTTTGGTTCTTTTTAGTCAATTAGGACTTGAACATGTGTGTTTAAGTGTCTTTAACATTCTCCATCATCTTCCACTTGCATTTAAGCTTCAAATAAAAAAGTCAAAGTTTAGTCAACTTTGAGCATGTGCATATGTAATGCAAACTGGTTCAGATTCAACATTTTCTCGATTTGGTGCTTTCCTTGTGTTGAATCAACTTTGTACAAGTCCATTTTAACTTATGTATACTATCTATATGGCTTCTTGATTTACAGGTACATTGACTACCTTGTTTTCAGTTCCTTCTTCTTTGACTCAACCTCAACCCTTCTCTTTGTTGTTTTTGGTATGTATCTGATGAAGGATTGACCCCAACCAAGGATGGAGGCACATGCTTAAGAAGACTAAGCATGTTTAGAAAGGAAGTTCACTAATCCTTCATCCCTTTCATTTGTGTTTGTTATTTTTGATTCCCTAAGTTGACTTAGTTGAATCAACTTTAGTTGACCTTTGACTAGGTTTAACTTGTTGACTATAGTTGACTTGGCTTAAGCCAACATGCTAATCTATGTTTATTTGCTTTGTAGGTTAATTAGGAGTAAGAAAGCAATGCTAGGTGGCGCATGGTGATTGGGGAGCATAAATGATGTGGAGGAGAGAGTAAAGGCATAAAGCATAAAGAAAAAGGCATAAAGCAAGTGTACCTATGTACCTTTGGTCTCCTTTGTTTTTACCACACTATGGCCACTTTTTAGAGACATATGAGACACATTCTTGGTCTCCTTTTGTGCTAGAACGAAATTAGCCTTGCACACACCATAGTTAGCTCTTTTGTCTCTCATTTTTGTAACCTTATTTGACCTAGTTTCTAGAAGCTAGGGTTAGGTTTTTGTAGAGACATCCTTAGGTATCTTTTATTTGCTTAGAGGTCCCTAAACTCTTCTATATAAGGGGTGCACCTAGACATGTAAAAGGGTTGAACATTTTGAAGTAAAAACACTCTTGTGTATCAACCATTTGTGAGAGTTTCCTCCCTAGGGAGTGAATTCTTTTAAGTCTTATCTTGCATAGCAAGTGGCGGCACACATCCACTCATCTCCAAGGTTGCCATGGCTTCTAGCCTAGCCTTGTAGTGGCGTGCTTCTGACATTTTTACCATTTCTTTCCTTTCCATTTTATGTTTTCTTCTTCCTTTTATTGTTCTTGTTTTCTATGGTTTATGTGCCTTCCATTTCCTTTTTGTTTTGAATCAATCCATCATCTTCTTCTTTTGAACTTTGTGAAAGGAACCTTCACATCTAGATAGCATGCTATTTTAATGTCCAGTGGGGATTTCACTTAGCTTTCTTAATCAACTCACACCATATTCAATATTCTTAAAAGAAAACAAGATAATCCTTCATCAGTATCCCTCATTCTAATTTGTTTTTGTTGTTTGAGTATATATACCCTCAAAGTATGATTATAGAAAATAAGAATTGCTTTACATAATTTCTACGTTGAACATGATTTGTATATATGAATTGTAATTGGACTAAAAGAATCTAACAAAATAGGTGGAAATTTTGAAATCAAGTAAACTAAAGGTGTGCTAGAAATGAAAAATTATTCGTGCACCCTCTATCTTTGTCTTCTACATGCATGGGCTTAAGTAGTGATAGGTTTATTACTTAAGTCCAATGTTTGTTAATGGTCCCTTGTTGCATTTTTGTAGTGCTACATAACATTTTCCTCCTTTGGCTTGTCGTAGGACATGGTCGAAGTTCCCATCCACTGTGGTTCCTTTTGTTATTTTAATATATATGGTTATAGCAAATACCAATTGCCTTATATGTATTAGACTAAAAGAATACTATAAAATAGGTTCAAAAATTGAAATCAAGTAAATTAGATGTGTGCTACAATGAACAAATTATTCGTGAACCCTTTGTCTTTGTCTTCTGAATGCATGGTCTTAAGTAGTAATAAGTTTATTACTTAAGTCCCATGTTTGATAATTGTCCTTTTTTGCACTTATGTAGTGTAACATAACATTTTTCTCCTTTGGCTTGCCCCAAGACATGGCCGAAGTTTCCATCCACCGTGGTTTGATGTATGACCGTTGTTACCCTGGTAGAAGAGGTTTGAAGGAAACTTTTCTCATAGGAGTTGAAGACTTTGTTAGGACTACTCGACAATATAAATATTATGCTCTTGATGGAGGGATCAAATGCCCATGCTTAAAGTGTGAATGCACTAAAATTTTGAAATATGAGGTGGTTAAAGTTCATCTATACCAAAAAGGATTCGTGCCAAATTACAAGATTTGGATTTTTCATGGTGAAGAAATGTCGTCTGTTGATTTGACCGCACGTGAAAATTGCCTTCATAGTTCAACCATTGTTGCACATACCTCTTAGATGGATCAATTTATGTATATGCAAGAAATGGTAAATGATGCTTTTAACCGACATGCAAGAAATGGTAAATTGCCACCAAATAATTATTATGAAGCCAAGAGATAAGTTTCAAAGTTAGGATTGAAGTGTAAGAAAATTAATTGTTGTGTGAATAGGTGTATGCTTTTTTATGACAATGATAATGGAAAAAATTATGTATCCTTGCTTGAATGTAAATTTTGTGGACATGCTCGATATCAAACAATCCATCCAACACGAAGGCCAAAAAAAACACAATTCCGTTGAAGTCCATGTTCTACTTTCCTATAATTCAAAGATTAAAAAGAATGTTTGCTTCAATGCAAACAACACAACACATGACATGGCATTATGAGCACAAAACTCAAGGAATGTTACATCATCCATCTGATGGTGAAGCTTGATAGCACTTCGATCGAAAGCATCAATCCTTTGCTAATAATCCCTGTACCATTCGACTTGGACTATGTTCGGATGGATTTAATCCATACATTCAGGCGTCGTCTTTACCATATTCTTGTTGGCCTGTGATTATTACTCCATACAATCTTCCACCTGAGATGTGTACGACAAAGCCTTTTATGGTTTTAATGTGTCTAATACCAGGTCCATCTAATCTGATGGCATCCATAAATGTTTATTTGGAGCCTTTGATTGATGATTTGAAAAAGTTATAGAATGGTATTTGGACATATGATGTTTCTAGGAAATAAAATTTCCTTATGAGGGTGACTTTGATGTAGACTACTAATGACTTCCTTGCATATGGAATGTTATCAGGTTGGAGCACACATGATAGATTAGCTTGTCCGCATTGCATGGAGCACACTAAGACATTCACATTGAAATGGTCGAAAAAGTTGTTGGTTTGACTATCATCGGAGGTTCTTGGCCACTGACCATTCGTTTAGGAGAAATAAAAATGCATTTCGCAAAGGGGAAGTTGAAACCGTAGCCCACCTCCTAGGTTAACCCCATCACAAATTTGGAGAAGAGTCAAAAAGTATCCAAAAGTGACTGGAAGTGGTATGACAAGGATAGATGGGTTTGAAGAGTGGCATAATTGTACTAAAAGAAGCATCTTTTGGGTTATTCTGATCATGGAAAAAGGGTTCTTAGGAACTTTTTATGTTGTAAATTATTCATAAGTAACAAATTGTGAGGTAAATAGAAGTAATTAGATGAAATATTGATTATGTGCATGTTACGTTTGAAGATTTGGGATTTTGGGGCTTTGATGTTGCTAGATTAATTGATATAGGAAATTATATGAACAATTGTTATGTCGCATTTAAGAATTGATAATTAGAGCCTTTGGAAGTATGATTTAATGTGTGTATTGAGGAAATTAGATAAAGAAGTCGTTTTGGGATTTGGAGGTTTCCTTAAGAGGTGCAACAGAATCTTGGTTTCCCTGAAACTGATGCATCGCCTAAAACTGATAGGGTGGAATGCAAGTGCAGTTTGCGTTTTGGGTAGAATGGGTATGAGTTGTTTTAATTCTAGGGTCAAGATGAGACTGATATGTAATCGTAGGAGAAATGGAGTAGTAGTACCTTCAATGTTGGAGGGAAAACATGGTTAAGGGATTTGGGGACAACTAGGGGTGCAATTGGATTAAGGGTTGCAGCATTTAGTGTAGGTTGATTTGTGTATTGAGTTTTGTGGTATGAAGTATAAAGAGATGTAAGGACCGGTCTAGGTGTAATCTTAGGAATGGTACTTCTTTCCCTAGTTTCAACATGATGTCATTTAATTCAATGTATAAGGATATGAGTATATGGTTACAAAATGTAATGCATTAACTTATAACAAATTCATTGAACTGGAGATACTAATCAAGATTAGGAATGCAAATAGGAATGCCTGGAGGACTATTGTATGCGATCCATTTCATGGCTATAGTTAAGTACATATAAGCTTAGAAAGAGTGTAAGTGAGTGAATATATGGAGACCCAAGTGTGGGCATTGAGCATGTGTGGGCATGTGTGGGCAAGTTCAAATTATAAAGAATGATTCGTGTGGCATTGAGCATTGTGTAGTGTGTTAGGGAGCTTGGATTAATTGGAAAATTTGATTGTAGTAGAAAAACCAGTACGACTCGTTGTACTGGTATAGCGCCTAGCGGTGGGATTAGAGCCACCAGACGATAGTTGAAATTTCAGAAGGCCACTATGACGCTTGGTGCCTGGCGGTGAGGGACGTTCCGCTAGGCAATATCTATAGAGGTTGGTTTTTTTCACAAGCACTAGCGCCTAGCGGTACGAGGCCCACGCTAGGCAGTCTGGAAGCGAATTTCGCCTGGCGGCTTAAGAGCAGCGTCAGGCGATAATGCAGAGGCAGGAGGCTTGTTGTTTTTGATGTGCGTGGTCTAAAAGGCTTTGGTGATACCTTAAAGGTTGGGTTACTGGAGTGTTCCGTGAGTTGTAGCTCGAAATGTATCCCTTGAGTTGTGGCTCGGGATAGGGGTTAAACATGTGGCATTCCTTAAGTTGTGGCTTAGAATGGCATCTCTTGAGTTGTGACTCAGGATGGTGTAAGACCCACTAAATTTAAAAAATTAAATAAATAATTATTTAATAAATGCGGGGAGGAGAAGCCTTTATGGCATTATATGTTAACCTTCATGATGTGGAGAAGTACTAGCTCAAGTGGTTGAGAGTACTTTGATTGTGTGAGAGGACTTCAGTTCAAGTCCTGTGTATGCCATTTGTGTTATTTTATTTTATTATTTTTGTTTTGATAATGTGATTGGAGCGTGATAAGTAGGATATAATCTTTGAAGTATGAATTTTATCATGAAAGATGACTTAGTTGAAATGGTTGTGCACTTGAATTGCAATTATGTGGTGATGGGTTCAAACCTTGGCTTGGACAAGACAATAAATATTCTTTTTATCAATTCTAGTTTGATAGTTTGAGGATAGTGAGGAGGGTTTTGACAGAGGAAAAAGAGGAAAAGAGTACTGGTTTGGAGGAGAGTCAAGGGGAGTTCATCAGTGATCCAAGGAAAAGCCTCAATTTCCAAGTCTAAGAGAGGGAACCAGGTTAGGGGAGTTCTTACTGCATGTTTTATTTTTTATTCATGTGAAAATGTGTTCTGGGTCATGTTGGAACTGTTAAAGATTTGAATTTTGGTCTGGTTCATGTTTTCTGGATTTTTCCAGAAACCGCCTGGCGGCTGTTCATGCGCCGCCAGGCGGCACATGTAGTTGTGCCAGTTTGTGGATGAATTGCCTAGCGGCCGGGAGTGACCCGCCAAGCGTTGTAGATGTTGTTGCTATTTTTCTCAATTTTGGTTGGATTGTCAGTGACGTGAGGAGGTCTGTATCGAATTGTTAATGTATGTGTATGTTTGGCTTAATGTGATTGGTTCTAGTTATGTGATTGGTAGAATTTCGTGGCCTTGTATGATATTGGGGTTATGGTTCATGCTGGGAAAATTGGGAATATTTATGTTGAAGCATGCCTATGGAGAATGCATTGTTTATTAAGATTGATGTTAATATGATCAAGTATGAACTCTTTACAATGTATGCAGTTGAAATTATATATGAACGATGTTGTATGGTGTGTATGGGATTAGATGGGGTCACGATGAGTGTGGAAACCTGGACAGCCTTGGAATTGGTGTGCGCTGCCTAACGGTACCGTGATTACCGCCAGGTGACATCGTAGAAGTAGTAACCACATGTCTTTATTCCGAGTAGGACTTTAGTATGTAGTTAATTGCACCTATGGTATGTAAAATTGTATAAGTAGATATGGAGCGTGAGAATAAAACTTGACAGATGAGGGAATTAACTATAACTGTTGAAAGGGTAAACTGATTTGGGTACAATTATGTGATAATGGGGATATAAGCATTAAACTCTATAAGAATTGTATGCTAGAATATGATAAGGAATGCATGTACAGGAGAATCAGTGATTTGGACACTATAAGAGGGAATTGGATCATTATAGATTTGGGTCAAATAGTAAAATGACTTATATGAAAGGTAAAGTGCAAATTTAGTTTAATAAACAGGTCTGGATGCATGAAAATTATGTTTATTGGGGGTGTGGCTAATATGCTACATTGTTTGTGTTATTTTAAGAAGTGTGTGCAAAATTGGTAGTTATTATTTGCATGATTAGATGGTGTGGATGATAATATGGTATAGAATCGTGCTTGGTGTGACATATTTGTGCGATAGATGGGTGTGGGGTATGAAATGGGATCCCTGATATCTGTTGAAAGTGCCAAAACCAGTAGTCTTACGCTACTGGTATGGTGCCTGCCGGTGTAGAGCTAGCCGCCAGGCGGTAGAGTCTCAAACAATGACAGTGGTCACTGGGTGTGCAGGGCGCCTAGCAGTAGGGTGGGTTCTGCCAGGCGGGGCAAGGAAGTAGGAGGCCTGGAAGGCGATAGGCGCCTAGCGGCGCGAGTAGGAAGCGCCAGGTGGTGACGAAACAGTGTGGTATTGTGCTAGCGCTTGGCGCCTGGCGGTGTGAGATGCCCGCCAGGCGTTCTAGAGCTAAATTTCGCCTAGCGGCGTGAGATGCGCGCCAAGTGGTTTTGGTCCAGTGATGGTGCGTGAGGAAAGTTTTCTATACCGCTTTAAGGTATATTCATGATGCGATGCTTTGGCTGGGGGCCCAGTTACGAGTGCATCTTGTATTGGGGTAACACGTGACCACTCTAGGTTGTAGCCTGGTGATTTAGGTAGTCCAGTGGAGTGTGCGGGTTGTGGCTCGTACGGCGAGGTTTCAGATAATTGCCCTCTTCAGAGGATTTTGATAGAGATTTCGTAGTCTGGGAACAACTACAGACTTATGTTTATTTTGGAGAACTTCACTTAGTGTCACGGTGAGATGTTGTGGCAAAGTTATTCCCACGGGTGGACTATCAGGTGGTGGCCTGTAGTCGGAGGGGCGAGTAGACACTCGTGCAACAAGTGTTGGAAATGGAGAAGTCAGGGATAAACCCGGGTTTCAAATGTTTAGATGTTGTATTTAATTGTTTATTGTTGTTAGTTTGGTTTATTTTAAAATGAGCTCACCCTATCTTTGTGTGTGTGGCGATGATCATGTAACTTGTTACATGGGAGCAGATGTTGATGCAGGTGGGCAGACTGAGACATAGAGACGGAGAGGGGACCCCTTTGAGAGTTTTACTGATTTTTGTTTTTTTCATTTTATGAATTTAATGTAATAATTTTTATAGACACTGATAACGCTGTCGTTGATGCGATCAAATTAATACTACTTATCTATAACAACTTCAGTATTGTTAAGAAAGTAGTCAACAAAATAGTAAGGGTAAAGTAACCCAAAGTCGTCTCCCAACGAACACGAAATTGATTTTTAACAAGTTAGTTCTTATAAAACTATACAAGAGTTAGTCAAATAAAATTATAAAAATATGAAGGATAAAGATAAGAAGATAAAATAAGATATAAACAATAGTAAAGAAAATAGATTGATTCCATTGCTTTTTCAAAATAGATTCATCATCGGTTATCTAAAGATTATTGCTCAATTAATTATTGTTGTAGATTTGCAAATTAATCAATGTAAAGTCTCAATTAATTTGTTGGCGTTCTCACTTTTAACCAAAGTACAGTCTCAATTAAAAGTGAGAACTTTTAGATTATCCATAGTAAATTCAATCAAAGTACAGTCTCAATCAAATTTTACTATGCCTAATCATGTCTATTCTTTTATCTCCTCACCAAATAAAAAGCTTAATTAATCAAAGTAAAGTCTCGATTAATTTTCATTAGAGTAAATACCTTTAACCAAAGTAAAGTATTAATTATTGGTAAAAACTCATTTAATCATGTGAAAGTTTCTAAATAAAATCAAAGTAAAGTCTCAATTAAATTTAAAAACCCTTGACTCATATGATCAATATTTTATGATATAATTAAATAAGATAATTATTTAAAAATATCAAATAAAATATCTAAAGATATATTTTCCCAAATTATCTTCTATCATAAAGATAAAGAAAACCGCAAGGTCCAATTTTTTTGTTCCTCTCTTCTTGGTTTAGCCAAACTTTTTCACTTTTCCAAGTTTTTCTTGTCGTCTTCATGCAATGCTTGGCCTGAATTTTTGTGCTTTTGATAATTTCTTATTCTTTGATTTATCTTTAAGGTGTCATGAAGCTTTAATCAATTTATTTCCACACCTCTAAATGAGCTTAAAACTTAACTTCAGCTGCATCAACAAACGTTAAAATATCCAAAAATAATTTATGCAGCTAAAAATCACTTTTTAAGACATTTTTATCATACAAGCTCAAACAACCTAATTATCAGAATTATCAATTAAATCACTCTTTAAGCACACAAATTCAATTAAATACCCAGAATTAAACATTAAATGAGGGCAAAAATACGCACTCATCATACCCACACACTTATCCTTTTGCACTCCTGGGCAAAATCAAACAATTTCAAAACTTAATCTGAGGTATTTTATTTCACATCAACACTGGATCAAAGGAATGAACATCACTGGAGACAAATCAATACTCTAGAGATCAAATTATCATGTAAATACAAACAGAAAGGTTCTATTTTTCACACATGAGTTAATCTTTTGAATTCACAAGACAATCAATTATGAAAGAAAGCACTCAAGTTAAATGTGTATTGTCTCACCAAAATTCTCTCAAGTGTTTTGGCTTGTGTTTTCACTCAAAATACTCATGTAAGTAAACTCTCATAATACTTAACAAGACTCTAATATTCACAAACTTTCAGAAAATATGCATTCAAAGATCATGAGGACTTTTCACAGGTTATAATGAGGCTAAGGCAAAGGTAGGAAAAAAATTTAAGATTTCTGGGATTTTGAAATTAAAATATAGAAAGATAATGGAGCATAATTTCAAAAACAACTCCTTTTCGTTTATTGCTTTGTTGCTCTCTCTTATTTTTAGAAAGCAATTATTTCAACACTTTTTCATCAACAATTTTTCCTTTTGCCATTTTTATTAATTTGTGGGTGAGATACTCACACACACACTTTATTCCTCAACCATTCCTGAACATAATCCATTAGCTCCTTCTTTCTTCCTATGGTAGAATATGGTCTTTTTCTTTTCAAGGTTATGCAATAGGCTTAAAACAAGAAAAAGAGGTTTAAAGCTCAAAGGGGCTACCAGTGGATTAATATCAAGGTGGGCTTATTTGGCCAAGTAGCTAAAAACAAGAAATGCCTCAGTCATATCAAATCATGCATATTCACCTAAGTTGCAAAACAAAAGAATCAAGCTAAATATTTGAGTATAAACAAATATGAGCAAGTCACTCAAGAAAAAATAGGAATGACACATGACAATTCATCCTTTACATTAAAGCTCAAGACTCACAAGGTCAAATTCTTTCACAAAAGATTTAATCAAGAAATTCTCAAATCAACTCATTTAGCAAATCATAGAAACAATCCACTCATATCAACATGACTTTTATTTTTCAAGAATTATGATCATCCCAATTACTGAATCAAATCCTAAAAATCCAATGTCAATATCTTTTATTGAAAGTAGTGAAATATTTTTGGTGGATTTCTTATGAGACATATTGTTTAAAAGTTTCACTTAGTAAAAAGTTAACTTTCACAATTTTCTCAAAAAGAAATCACAATTTTTTTCTTTTTATGAAAACAAAAACAAAAATTGAAAAACACAAAAGAAAAAAACCTACCTACAGTTTGTCTCCCCCTCACTTATTTCAAAAAAATGTCCTTGATGGACTAATCTTGGGGAGGAAACAAAAAATCTTTTGACTATTGGCTCAATCTGGCCATATGTCAAAATTTATTTTCTTTAATTTTATAAAGTACAAGTCAGCTTGTACAATTTTATTATAGAAAACAGAAACACATTTTTGAAAATTTTTTAATATTTTTAAAATTAAAAACAGAAACAAAAAACAAACAAGCATGCAAATTAACTTTTCTATCAACAATGATTTCAAAAGAATTTGAATCTAAGCTTTCTACCTGTTGTAGCAACCTTTCTTCTTTTTCTGCAGCCATGTCAACAAAGATAACCACTGAAAACTTATTTGCATCATTCACATCAACAAACTTGATGTGTGGAGTGTGTGGCTTCAACTCAACTTGAGCATCATCAGGTGCATTCGGATGGTTAAGCGGATCATCAGTAATCCTCATAATCTCATCTTCTGAGCAAAAATTTTCACCTGGTGTTGTTGACTCTACTGCTTCATCATTAACCAAGTCAATTGCAATAGTAGATGCTTCAGCTGCATCATCGAATTCAACTGCACTTGGTTCCTCTATTGTATTATCCTCACAACTTTGCTCTTGAAAATGATCATTTGTACTAATATCCTCATCAACGGGTACAACTTTATATTCAAATTGAGCATTACCAACATATCCATCAGTAGATATGTTTGTGTGAGAATCTTTAATTTCTTCATCAGCAGCATGTTTAGCAAAATTGATATGTCCATCAGTAGACATATTACTATGAGCATCATTATGTCCATCAGTAGATATATTAATGTGATGTGATTCCGCTATTGGTTTTTCAGACTGACTTTGCAAGCTTTGTGTGGCAACATTCATCGTCTCTTTATGATCTGTCTGAGTCATCTTCATCATTTCAGTCATCATTTTCATCATATCTTCCAAAGTGACCTTTCTCACTGCATCATTCATTAGTTGACTCAAATCTTCAGACATTTGTTCAGCTCTGATGGCCAACTTCAGAAGCACATCTTTGATTTTATGACGAAGTTCGTTAAAATCTGGATTTTCAGGAAATCTCTGATGGGGTTGAGGGGTGGTATTAATAGTTACAAGTAATTCTATGAAGTTGTTCTTACTTGCATCCCTCAACATATCAGACAGTATTTGCTTATTTTCATACCACTTTTGCTCAATATTTTTACATCTTTGATCAACTCGCAATCTTTCATCCATGGACTCTAATTTCTCTATAACTTCACCCATTAATATCATAACTTCCCTGTAAGATGGTCCATTGGTTGCTTCAACTTGTTGTGGTGGTACATATTGTTGCTGAAAACTATTTGGAACATATGGTTGCTGAGGTGGACACTCAGAATATGGTTGTTGCTCATATCCCAAAAAAGATGATCTAGGATATAGATCATTAAATTGTCGTAAAGTTAACCCACTTGTATCAGGTGCAGACGTAGGTGTGACAATTTGTTGCTGATAATCATATGAATCACGTGGTTGCTGTGGATAGTAATCATAATTCACTTGAAAATCACACTGTTGATTATTTTCATATGAAAAACTATTTTGCATTTTTGAAAGAGGTTTTCTGAAAAGAAATAAGTTGAAAGCTTGTTGAGTAGACTTCCAGGAAAGAGAGGTGCGTCTCAATGGACAACTTAAGTACCTTGTCTTTCCTTAGCCAAAGTATTTCCCAACTAGTTTCACAAATTTCCCAACAAAAATCCTCAAACAAAAATGATGCTTAAAAAAATAAAATAAAATAAAGTAACTAAAAAAAACTAAAGAAAATAAAATAAATGTTAGAAAAAAAAATTTGAGAAAAGAAAATGTTAGTGATAAACAAAAAATAAAAATAAAAATAAAAATAAAATCAAAAGAATAAAAATAAAAATAAGAACTAAAATGATAAAAATTCTAACCGTGTTCCCCGGCAACGGCGCCAAATTTGATAACGCTGTCATTGATGCGATCAAATTAATACTACTTATCTATAACAACTTCAGTATTGTTAAGAAAGTAGTCAACAAAATAGTAAGGGTAAAGTAACCCAAAGTCGTCTCCCAACGAACACGAAATTGATTTTTAACAAGTTAGTTCTTATAAAACTATACAAGAGTTAGTCAAATAAAATTATAAAAATATGAAGGATAAAGATAAGAAGATAAAATAAGATATAAACAATAGTAAAGAAAATAGATTGATTCCATTGCTTTTTCAAAATAGATTCATCATCGGTTATCTAAAGATTATTGCTCAATTAATTATTGTTGTAGATTTGCAAATTAATCAATGTAAAGTCTCAATTAATTTGTTGGCGTTCTCACTTTTAACCAAAGTACAGTCTCAATTAAAAGTGAGAACTTTTAGATTATCCATAGTAAATTCAATCAAAGTACAGTCTCAATCAAATTTTACTATGCCTAATCATGTCTATTCTTTTATCTCCTCACCAAATAAAAAGCTTAATTAATCAAAGTAAAGTCTCGATTAATTTTCATTAGAGTAAATACCTTTAACCAAAGTAAAATTCTCAATTATTGGTAAAAACTCATTTAATCATGTGAAAGTTTCTAAATAAAATCAAAGTAAAGTCTCAATTAAATTTAAAAACCCTTGACTCATATGATCAATATGCATATAGATTTAAAATCATTACTTTTTATGTGATTCAAAGATAAAAGACATAGATAAATTAAAACCTCAACAATAATAAAAAGAACAAAGAAATTAATTCATTCTAACCTCAGAATCCATAATGAAATTACAATGGAATCAACCCAAGAAGTTTAGTAATTCATAGAATACAAAATAAAAAGAAGAATAGAGAGAAGAAAAGAGAGAGGAAGGAAATGAAATTAGGCACCCCTAAGGGTTCCAAAACTCCGAAGTCCCGAGCTTGTTCTTTCTGCTTCTCCCTTGGTCTCTTTATATAGGAATTGGACTAGGCTTTTATGTTGCTAAAATCTCTCAAATATCTTTTAAAATAAAGATAAAGATAAATATTTAAAAATATTTGGAGAGATATAGACTATTTGACAAATATAATTGGTTGATAATATCAATATCTAATATAATTAAATTAATTAATTAATTAAAGATATATGATAAATTATCACCAATTAGTATTTGTATTAATTTTTCAAATCAACCCTTTGCAATCTCCTTAAATTATCTTCTAAATAATCCAATATCTTCAAGATATATTTGTTTGTTGTGTAACTAAAAAGATTCAAGAAAATCTTGTCATATTTAAACAGATTTGGTAGTTATTATCTTTTAATATTTTATGATATAATTAAATAAGATAATTATTTAAAAATATCAAATAAAATATTTAAAGATATATTTTTCCAAATTATCTTCTATCATAAAGATAAAGAAAACCGCAAGGTCCAATTTTTTTGTTCCTCTCTTCTTGGTTTAGCCAAACTTTTTCACTTTTCCAAGTTTTTCTTGTCGTCTTCATGCTATGCTTGGCCTGAATTTTTGTGCTTTTGATAATTTCTTATTCTTTGATTTATCTTTAAGGTGTCATGAAGCTTTAATCAATTTATTTCCACACCTCTAAATGAGCTTAAAACTTAACTTCAGCTGCATCAACAAACGTTAAAATATCCAAAAATAATTTATGCAGCTAAAAATCACTTTTTAAGACATTTTTATCACACAAGCTCAAACAACCTAATTATCAGAATTATCAATTAAATCACTCTTTAAGCACACAAATTCAATTAAATACCCAGAATTAAACATTAAATGAGGGCAAAAATACTTACTCATCAGACACCTATATTACATTTCGGTTTTGTCGCGCTTTATGATTATTTGTTTTGGCGCGTTGGACTTTAAGTTTAAATTTCTTCCCGCGTTTGGGAATTTCTTCCTAATAAATGAGGTTGTTCAGTTAAATTTTATTTTTATTTATTCTATAAGTAATTTCCAGCTAGGATGTTACAAATGGCAGATGAACCCGAGGAACCATTGAGTTGTGGCTAGGGATGTCAAAAAAATCCGTACCCGCGGGTATCCGTGGATAAAACCCGCAACGGGTAAGAAACATATATTAAAATTGGATACCCGCTACCCGCGGGTATGGGTATTTTTGATACCAGCATGTCAAAAAAATCCATACCCGTGGATACCCGTACCCGCTAAACTTTAATTTAGAAAAATACCCTTATATATATATATATATATATATATATATATATATATATATATATATATATATATTAGTAAAAAACATTATGAGTCTTCATTCAATAATGATAGTCAGATTCTTACCCTACAACCGAGTAAATTACTTTCAGATACTGTGGAGGCATTGATGTGTCTCCAAGACTGGTTATGGACCAACATGGAAGGTAATGAAATTAACACTTTTACTTAGATATTTTAATTAAGTGATTGTTAGAAATTTTTAATGAACTTCTTATGTTTTCAGGCTCTTCTAGATTAAAATTGGACAACATGAAACTTTATAAAATGTTGCAAGAGGTGTACATTGATGAAGCTAGTAATTTCTTTAATATTTTATTCAAAAATAAACTACAATATAAATTGGTCGTGATTTTTTATTTGTTTGTTTTTCAAGAATCAATCGGAGAAAAGAGACTTCTTATCCAAGCACTAATTATGGTTAAATATTTATTTTTTAAATATTTTTGTAAATACCCGCGGGTACCCGTGGATACCCGCGGATATGAAAAAAATAGACGGGTACCCGCATAACGGATACCCGACGGATATGGGTACGGGTACAGGGCGAATATTTATTCAGCGGATAGGGTACGGGGGAGCTACTACCCGTACCCTACCCGCCCCGTTGACATCCCTAGTTGTGGATCAGGTTAGCAAATGTTACCGGTGTGAGTGTGCGAGTTGTAGCTTGTACTTTTTATGTGATTCAAAGATAAAAGACATAGATAAATTAAAACCTCAACAATAATAAAAAGAACAAAGAAATTAATTCATTCTAACCTCAGAATCCATAATGAAATTACAATGGAATCAACCCAAGAAGTTTAGTAATTCATAGAATACAAAATAAAAAGAAGAATAGAGAGAAGAAAAGAGAGAGGAAGGAAATGAAATTAGGCACCCCTAAGGGTTCCAAAACTCCGAAGTCCCGAGCTTGTTCTTTCTGCTTCTCCCTTGGTCTCTTTATATAGGAATTGGACTAGGCTTTTATGTTGCTAAAATCTCTCAAATATCTTTTAAAATAAAGATAAAGATAAATATTTAAAAATATTTGGAGAGATATAGACTATTTGACAAATATAATTGGTTGATAATATCAATATCTAATATAATTAAATTAATTAATTAATTAAAGATATATGATAAATTATCACCAATTAGTATTTGTATTAATTTTTCAAATCAACCCTTTGCAATCTCCTTAAATTATCTTCTAAATAATCCAATATCTTCAAGATATATTTGTTTGTTGTGTAACTAAAAAGATTCAAGAAAATCTTGTCATATTTAAACAGATTTGGTAGTTATTATCTTTTAATATTTTATGATATAATTAAATAAGATAATTATTTAAAAATATCAAATAAAATATTTAAAGATATATTTTTCCAAATTATCTTCTATCATAAAGATAAAGAAAACCGCAAGGTCCAATTTTTTTGTTCCTCTCTTCTTGGTTTAGCCAAACTTTTTCACTTTTCCAAGTTTTTCTTGTCGTCTTCATGCTATGCTTGGCCTGAATTTTTGTGCTTTTGATAATTTCTTATTCTTTGATTTATCTTTAAGGTGTCATGAAGCTTTAATCAATTTATTTCCACACCTCTAAATGAGCTTAAAACTTAACTTCAGCTGCATCAACAAACGTTAAAATATCCAAAAATAATTTATGCAGCTAAAAATCACTTTTTAAGACATTTTTATCACACAAGCTCAAACAACCTAATTATCAGAATTATCAATTAAATCACTCTTTAAGCACACAAATTCAATTAAATACCCAGAATTAAACATTAAATGAGGGCAAAAATACTTACTCATCAGACACCTATATTACATTTCGGTTTTGTCGCGCTTTATGATTATTTGTTTTGGCGCGTTGGACTTTAAGTTTAAATTTCTTCCCGCGTTTGGGAATTTCTTCCTAATAAATGAGGTTGTTCAGTTAAATTTTATTTTTATTTATTCTATAAGTAATTTCCAGCTAGGATGTTACAAATGGCAGATGAACCCGAGGAACCATTGAGTTGTGGCTAGGGATGTCAAAAAAATCCGTACCCGCGGGTATCCGTGGATAAAACCCGCAACGGGTAAGAAACATATATTAAAATTGGATACCCGCTACCCGCGGGTATGGGTATTTTTGATACCAGCATGTCAAAAAAATCCATACCCGTGGATACCCGTACCCGCTAAACTTTAATTTAGAAAAATACCCTTATATATATATATATATATATATATATATATATATATATATATATATATATATATATATATATATATTAGTAAAAAACATTATGAGTCTTCATTCAATAATGATAGTCAGATTCTTACCCTACAACCGAGTAAATTACTTTCAGATACTGTGGAGGCATTGATGTGTCTCCAAGACTGGTTATGGACCAACATGGAAGGTAATGAAATTAACACTTTTACTTAGATATTTTAATTAAGTGATTGTTAGAAATTTTTAATGAACTTCTTATGTTTTCAGGCTCTTCTAGATTAAAATTGGACAACATGAAACTTTATAAAATGTTGCAAGAGGTGTACATTGATGAAGCTAGTAATTTCTTTAATATTTTATTCAAAAATAAACTACAATATAAATTGGTCGTGATTTTTTATTTGTTTGTTTTTCAAGAATCAATCGGAGAAAAGAGACTTCTTATCCAAGCACTAATTATGGTTAAATATTTATTTTTTAAATATTTTTGTAAATACCCGCGGGTACCCGTGGATACCCGCGGATATGAAAAAAATAGACGGGTACCCGCATAACGGATACCCGACGGATATGGGTACGGGTACAGGGCGAATATTTATTCAGCGGATAGGGTACGGGGGAGCTACTACCCGTACCCTACCCGCCCCGTTGACATCCCTAGTTGTGGATCAGGTTAGCAAATGTTACCGGTGTGAGTGTGCGAGTTGTAGCTTGTACGAATACGTCCAAATAGATTGTCCTCCTCAGTATCTAGCTACGAGTTTAGTAGTAATGGGACGTTAAGAACTATGTTCGTATTGGGAAATCCACCTGGCATTATGAAGTATGGTCCGTAGCAGGTTTCCTGCACGTGTCTACAAGTTGTGGTTTGTAGGTGTGGCAGCAAGTGTACTTGAGGTATTCATCTAAAGACGTAGATCATGGATGACATGGTGGTGGTCATGTGGTTTGGAATCAAAGGATAGAGTTCCTTTGATGTTTGTGTGCTTATATATATATATAGGGGTGGCAATGCGGGCCGGCCCGCCCTGTTTAGGCCCGCCCCGCATAAGGCCCGTACAACGCGGGCTGGCCCGCCCCGCCCCGCATACTTTATGCGGGCTGAAAACACTGGCCCACCCCGCATACTCCTTGGCCCGCGGGCCGGCCCACTTTTTTTTTAATTTTTTTTAATTTTTATGATAAAACTTTCAATGTTTAAAAATTGGGAAACTTTAAGAAGTTCACAAAATTAAGTAAAGACTTTGGCGAATTAGATGATAAATTGATAATTCAACATCTTCATCATATTCATACTATGACATACACAATGTATTTTTTAAATTTTAGCACATTAAAAATTACATAATACTTGTCTTTTCCAGTTATACAAGAATTTGAAACGTTAATGTAAGATTCCATAAAAGAAGTAATTAATATACACAAGTACAAGTTTTTTTTTTAATTTTATGCGGGCTTGCGGGCCAGCCCGCATGGGCCGCGGGCCAAGCCCGCGTGGGCCTGCGGCCTCACTACCTTGGCTCGTCCCGCATTTTTTCTGCGGGCCTGCGGGCCCGGCCCGCAGGCCAGGCCCTAATTGCCATCCTTATATATATATATATATATATATATATATATATATATATATATATATATATATATATATATATATATATATATATATATATATATATATATATATATATATATATATATATATATATATATATATATATATATATATATATATATATATATATATATATATATATATATATATATATATATCTAAATGTTATATATGCTTTATACTGTTAGCTCACCCTATCTGCTTGTGTTTAGCGATGATCATGTATTGCGTTACACGAGAGCAGATGATGTCATAGGTGGTTCTGGTGAGGCTTTGATCCGGAGCGGGTATTTCATAGGAAAAAGCTATACTTGAGTTTATTATTTATGGTTTTGAATAATCTTTTAAACACTCATATGGTCGACTTTATCAATCTTATTTGAGTATTATAAATTATGGATTTTAGACTATTTCAAATGTAATAAAAGTTTTAAATTCCCTGAATTTTTGGAAACACGTTAATAATAAATGAAGTTTTATTTTTATTTTCTGATTTTATTATTTAAATTTGTAATATCCGACCGGGATGTTACAACAATCACTAAGAATGTTGGAGGAAAATATTCCAATTATTCTTTGCAAATTGGAAAGAATATTCCCACCTGAGTTCTTTGATTCATTTGTCATATAAAGCATGGCTTGGTGGGCCAGTGCAATATAGGTGGATGTATCCATTTGAAAGGTGATAACCCATGATTACTATATCTTTATAGCTTTACACTTTTATTCTCATTTCAAATCATAATCTATTCATTTCTTTGTATAGATTTAGGGGGAATCAAAACGTTTTGTAAAAACCAAAGCCAAAGTGGAAGGATCAATTTATGAAGCTTACTTGCATTGTGAAACAACATATTTTTGTTCTCATTATTTCAAGAACTTCATCTTATCGCCTAGCAATATTAGGAAGGAAACACACTGGCAAAATCAAGCATGTGACTCAACATTATTAGTGTTTCGAGAAGTTAATCGTCACACAGGGAAGGAGTCGACTCATTGGTTAACTGATGCTGAATTCAACTCTGCTTATGTCCATGTCTTAATCAATTAAGCTGAAGTTAAACTATATCTTGACTATGTTCTAATCTCATTCTATGCACCCTAATCAAGAAATTTCTATACTCACTAATTGTATTCTTATTTAATAGCTCATTCGTTGTGGTTGAGCAAGTACCTAAAAGAACTGCTAATGCTCGAATATACTTAGATTTTCCTTATTTGTTCAAACATCAAGTATGAACTTCATCAAGTTTCTTAAACAAATTGTTATCGAAATTGATGCAATTATTTATTGTTGCCTATTTGTAGGTTCATAATTCACCAATGGTTCCCACAAATCAAGAGTTAAGGGATTTGGCAAATTGGCCCATGAGATGCGTCAAAGAATGGCACACCTACTTTGTTAATGGGTACAAGTTTCACACTAACGAAATACAAAGGAAATAAGACAATTAACTGTGGTGTGTACGTCAAGGGCCTTACAAACGGTGGTTATGATGATTTTTATGGAATAATTCATAAAATATATGAGTTAGAGTACAACACTTGTACTTCTCCAAATAAAGTAGTTATTTTTTATTGTGAATGGTTTGATCCTTCTAGAGATGGTACAAGAGTGAATCCTAAGTATGATATTGTCGAACATGAAATGCGTAAAAGATACCTACCATTTGATCCATTCATTCTAGCAAACAATGTTAGACAAGTGTATTATGTCCCATATTCAACATTTCAGAGCATCAATAAAGGTGGTTGGTGTGTTGCAATACAAACTAAGTCTAGGGGTTGCATTGAGTCAAATGAGGTGGAAGAAGAAATTCCCTATCAAGTTGATGAAATGTCACATGCCCATGAAATAATTGAAGTTGAAGATGTATCTACATTGCATGCCTTTCATAGTGCTCATGAAGAATTGGATGGAGAGATACAAGAAGAAGATGAAGAAGATCTGAACAACCAAGAAGAAGAAGAAGAAGAAGAAGAAGAAGAAGAAGAAGAAGAAGATGATGATGATGATGATGATAATGATGATGATGATGATGATGATGAACATGATGATGACGACGACTATGACGATCATTACAAAAATGATGACGACGACGATGACGACGATTGAATTATTTGGTTGTTGTCAGATGTTATTGTGGTTGTTGTAATTGTTAAATTTATGTAAAAGATTCCCTAATTATCTTTTGGCAAACTTTAAATATATCACTTATAAAAGTATTATCTTTGTGGTTGATACTGTCGGTAATAACAATTGTCATCATACAACTATCTGTTTCATACTTGATGTTTAATTTTGTTGTTTTATACAGTTTGATAGCTGCAATGTCACCTAAGCGTCCATCTAGTTCCAATAAAGGGAAGAAGATATCAAAACCAAGAAATCAGCCACGCTATATCATAAAGGTTCTTAACCAAACACCACATAGTGCACCTATTCAGGCACCATCCCCTTTTAGGGTACCCACACCACACCCTGCTATGGCTACCACACCATCTACATCCACACCACAGCCTTCGCATACAAGACCAGCTCAAAGTACACCCATTCAGTCACCATCCCCTATTGTGGTTCCCATACCTCTTACATCCACACCATAACCTTCCTGTATAGGACCATCCCTTGTTGTGGTTCACATTGTTTCTAGACCTTCCTCATCATCTAATCCCTCTCCTGATCTAGCTTCTGCAACAAATGCTCTTGATTCAGCTGTTGATGATATTGACCTTCCTGACAGATGATTGAATCGTTCAATCGAGGGTAATATATCCCATTATCTTAAAATACAAATTTGTATTACATGACTTGTTATTTGTTTTGCCTTGTTTTTGATGACTTTTATGCATTTATATTTAGGTTTGTTCCTTCTAAAGTTGCTTCTCAGGCCATCACTCCATCTATTAAGCAACAAATTATGTCGCCTTGGCCATCATGGGTGTAAGACCCATGAAATTTAATTAATTAATAAATGCGGGCAAGAAGAACATTTATGGTATTAAAATCTGATTTGCACGATGTGGAAAAGTACTAGCTCAAGTGGTTGAGAGTACTTAATTGTGTGAGAGGACTTGAGTTCGAGTCCTATGTATGCCAATTGTGTGTATTTATTTGTTATTATTTTAAATATATGATAGTCATGCAGTGAAATAATATAATATTTAAATTATATTAGTTAACATGAAACATGAATTGGTATGATGGTTTGGCATTGACTTGGCATATGCATGGTTGTGGGTTCAAACCTCGGAGAACCCAAATTAAACCTTATTTTTTGGTATTTTTGGCTTTGGCTTGAATATGAAAAGTTGAGAGAAAACCCTAGTTGTAGGGCAGTCGAGAGGTGGCTGAAAAATAGACATAATGAGATAGTAAATGTCATTAACATCTAATTAAGACTCAATTTTCGTTTTAGGTAATTAACCTAGCTTTTAGGCACCCTTTAAAAAAACAAAATTTGGTTAATAGTGAGGGTTTTGCAACGCTGGAAATTTTACTCATAAAGAGAGCACAAAATTGAGACTTAGGTTTGAGTGAGATTCTTGGGGGCTGAATTGAGAGGAGGTTAAGGAGGCACTTGGTGTAGGTAGAACTTTTAAATTGTCAAAGCTTTAAGCGAAGGAAAACCAGGTTAGGGGAGTTGTCCACATTAATTTGAAGTTTTGGCATGAGATGTATGATAATTACATGTTAATTATGCATGAACCTTATTTGTTTTGTGATTTTGCTGAATTCTAGAAATTTTCCAAAAACCGCCTGGCTGGCTATACATAGCCGTCAGGCGGCTCATACCCCGTTTACGTGTTTACTGTGTTTTCTGGAGGCAGTGCCTGGCGGTGAAGCCTTGTACCGCCAAGCGACGCAAGCCTGTAACCCATTCTGGGTTCTTCCTGATGAACTGCCTGGCGGTGATGAATTTTTGCCAGGCGACGCGAGTCGGTTTGGCTTGGTTTTGTGATTCTATGCAGATGGGATGATTAGAATTGGGGAAAAATCATGGGTTAGTGGTTAAGAGATGATGTGAGAATGAAATTCTTGAATTCCAGCATAAATGATGATTAAAAATTGATGGAACAGTGAAAAGAGGGGTAGGGTTTAATGACGTGAGAATTGCAGGTCTTATAACCAAATGGGGGAAGCTAATTGGGTAATTCCATTGTGGAAACATACTAATCATTTTGTGTGGGGTTGCTAAACAATTGGAAGAGGGTGATCAATCTGCGTTGGGAAGGTATTAGGAGAAAAGAGTAATACAGGTGCGGGAATTCTGGGAATTTGCCCAGAATCGTATGCACTGCCTGGCGGTACAGGTCTTGCCGCCAGGCGCCATCTCGGGAAATCAGAATTGGAGGCGTTCCGACAGTTGCTAGAACTTATTGGTTTTTGAAAAAGTAAGGATGCGTGTTATTGAGAGTTGGAAATGTTAGCGTAATGATAATCTTGTAATGAGCATGACTATATAACTTGAGAGTGGAATAAATTAGAGTATTGTGGAATTTAGAATTTGGAGTGTCCAAAGATTATAGATATAGACTGTGTACACTGGATTTAGTAGAAAGGCTGGGTTTGAAATTATGTAATCCAATGGAACTTATTGATATAAAAGTGTTAGGGCTTGGAAACAAAATGTGAGATCAGAGGTGTGAGGATTTGTACCTATGGGTGGGGAAATCAAATTGTTAAACCAAAATAGAGGGGGAAACCTAGCTTGCAAATGATCTAATGATGTTGTACAGAATCTTATTTAGTGGAAATTTTAATATAGGTGAACCAAACATGTTGGGGGTGAAATGATGTAGATCATAGGCTTAAGTATGGGCACTATTATAGACTGTAGTTATAACCATTGAACTTGGTTGAGTGATTAACAAGGTCTGCATGCGAACAACAGTGTCTAAATTCATACCAGTACAGTGAAAGTGGTGATATTGGTATGGCGCCTGGCGGTGGGGTTAGGCCGCCAGGCGATAGCAAGGAAACAATGGAGTCCTGGACTTAGTGGCGCCTGGCGGAGGGGAAGGTCCCGCAAGGCGATAGCGGCGGAAACAGTAGCCCTGGAGTGTGTCCAACTGGTGGTGTGGATTGTTCCGCCAGGCGGTGGTTGGAGAATGGTTGATTCTTAGGCGCTTGGCGCCTGGTGCCTGGCAGTACGTGTCTCCCGCCAGGCGATTTGGGAGCTGCTAGCGCCTAGCGGTACGTGTCTCCCACTAGGCGATTTGGTTGCTGTAAGTCCTAGTCATTGGACTTTGTAGGCGTGATCTACTAGAATTTTGGTGATGCTTCAAAGGTAAGATTGTTGGGTTCCTTGAGTTGAGCTCAGAACGTAATCCTTGAGTTGAGCTCGGGATAGGGGTTAAGAACGTAGCATTCCTCGAGTTGAGCTCAGAATGGCATCCCTCGAGTTAAGCTTGGGATGGCGGATGAAAATGAGGATCTTTTGAGTTGAGCTCGGGTTGGCGAGTGTTGCCGGTGTGAGTGTGCTGGTTGTGGCCAGTACGAATGGGTCTCGATAGATTGCCCTCCTTAGGAAATAGCTAATGAATTTGGTAGTCTTGGGACGTTACGAACTATGTTCGTATTTGGGAACTCCACCTGGCGTTAAAGTGTATGATCTGTAGCAATGGTTTCCCGCACGTGCTCTGTCGGTTGTGGTCGATAGGTTTGGCAGCAAATTACCTTGGGGTAATCACTAGAAGAAGTAGAACACGAATAACCTGGTTGTGGCCAGGTGGAATGAATTAGATGGGTTGGAATTCCTATGGGTTGAATGTGTCGTCTACATATATTTATGTTGTATATGTGTATGCTCTTTTATATGTTTAAATCTGTTAAGCTCACCCTATATGTTTGTGCTTGGCGATGATCGTGTGCGCGGTACACTAAGCAGCTGATGTTGATGCAGGTGGTGCTGATGAGACTTAGCCGCGGAGCGGGGATAGCATGGGAGTCTTTTTAATTATTATGTTTTGGAAAGAATTTGTAAACTCCTGTAAGACCTTTTGTTTATTATTTCAGTTTTATAAACTATGGTTTTGGAATTATATGTGGCTTTTATTGTACGTTAATAAAAGTTTTAAATTTCCCGCGTTTTGGGTATTAAGGAATTATTTTAAATGCGACTGGTTATTTAATTAATTTTATTTTATATTATTAAATCCGTAATATCCTGTCGGGATGTTATAATGGGGAGCAATACATGAAGAAGAGAAAGAACCTTTCTGACAACGATTTAAGGTAAAACGTTATGAAACATGTTTTCATTATCTATGAATGTATCTATTTCAAATGCGCAATAGATGTCCACTGTTGTATTTGATTTATTTTATAAATGAAGGTTCAATGGAGACCTGAGCACGAAGCTCAAATTAGAAAAAATTTCCACAATAGAGCATCTAATAGGTTATCTGATATGTTTAGAAATGCTAGGAATGCAGGATAACACCCTTATTGGATTGGGGACCATATCTGGAATCGCCTGCTAGAACATTACAATTTTGCTTCTTATTGCAATAAATGTGCGACAACCCAAAAAATTAGAGCTTCAGAAAAGGGTGGGACCCTACACACGGGTGGTTCCATTACCACTCATGAGCATGCCCTTCGTATGGTATAAACCTTAATTCCTTTTATTTTCATATTATGACTAATTACGTCTTTTATAATGTGTATCTGTTTGCCTTTATTTTGTTACAGGCAAAAGAGCTAGTGCGGGAGGCGTATATTGATGATGTATTTTACCAAACTCATCTTCGCAAGGGATCTGGCAGGTTTGTTGATGAAAGGTCTAGGAGAACACATGTAAGTAAAAACTTATACTATAAATTCCTTTAAACTTAAATATCATACCTTATTGAACTTCATTCTCATTGTTTTCTTTTAACAGGAAGAATTTTCAACTAGACTATCACATGTCAAATCTGAGCAAGGGTCATGTGTTGATGCATTAGACCATATTGATGATGTTGATCAGGAAGACGTCATTAGGACATAGTGCTAGGTTGATGTTATCGGCAAAAAAAATACAGGAAGACTTTATGGGACTAGAGAGCTTGGTAAAAGTTACACTGGAATAGGTATCCACAAACAACAACCATCTTCTTCCAGCAATGTCGAGGAGGCTGTCAACCGACTCACACAATGACTAGAGGAACGTGATCAGGCTTTTCAAAATTTGAGCCAAGATTTTCAAAACCTCCAAAATCTAATCATGGCCTATCTGTCTATTGAAGCCCACACTCGTCTTCAACAACAATCCAGTCCAGCACCGCCCTAGCAATAACACACTTTAGTCCAGCCCACTCTAGTCCAGCCCACTCTAGTCCAACCCACTTCAGTCCAGCCCACTCTAGTCCAACCCACCATAATCCAGCCACAATCCCAGCACCAACAGGACCATGAAGCATAACAAAATCCACCTGATGATTATGTAGATTATTAGATTAGGACTTCGTTCTATATTGACTATCTTACATATTATGTGATTACATTAGTTAAATAACACACTGGACACTATGAATGATGGATGTTTAGATTGCTTTTTCTTTTATATGCGGACATTTTAGAACCTTGATGTTTGTGTGGTGTATCTAGACATATAATGTTAATTTTATGATATTTGTTTGGATTACCTAACTAGGATTATACATGAAATTGGCAAGTCTGATTATATCTGTGAGATTGTAGGTTTGATAATAATTGTGTATGTTTGGAAAGCTTAAATTGCAGAATGCACCAGAATATGACATTCCCACTACCGATGGATATATCCGTCGTAAAATCTGTCGAAAATTCAATCCCCTAACGCATGACATTACTGACGGATTGTCCGTCGATAATTACTGACAGATATATCCATCGGTAACTATTACCTATACCATATTTATCGATGAATTATTTCCCATTGATAATCCGTCGAAAAAGAACGTTTATCGATGAATTGTTTCTACATATTCTTAAAATAGATATGATAAGATCTCAAAATTTTTACCATAAAAAATCTTATGTATCATTTTCAAACTTGGACAACTTTCCATAATTTTGAAAAGGTTTCCAATTAGAATATAAGTGGAGATTACTCCTCTTATTTCCTTTGTTTGTAACGAGATACAAATTATGAAATTTATGGTTAAGACCTTTCTGTATTATTTTAAAAAATTCTTCTTTAAATTTGAAATTTTTATGGATCAAAAGTCATAAACAATTTTGTAGATGAAACTAAAACTCAAACTCCTTTGATTTTTAAAGGCTCAATTAGTTTTTGAAGTTTAACTATTTATTTATTTATTTTAACTTCATTTTATTATTAATAAAATATACAATCAAGTTGTTCCTTTCTTAAAAATGCAATAATGACAATTTCTATCCAATTAGCCATAAAATCGTTCACACATAAAATATTAACGATTTTAATTTCTATATACTATAAATTAGAACAAATGTGTAACGACAATTTAAAATATTAACGATGATAATTGAAAAAAAAAAGTATTTTTTTAAAATTTATTAAGTCCTGAAATATTCACATTGTTATACATTTTTTAAAAAAGTGCATGTTTAATTTTTTTTATTAATAAAGGAATTAAATTGAACAAAATAGCAAATAATATAATAAAAAAAGTAATTAAGTCCTTTCAAAAAAATCCCCATATTAGCACAAAAAACCAAGTCTCATAATGTTGAGCATTCTAATATAATCACCAAATGGATTCATTGAGAAGGAGATTATGATTTGATAAAGTGATGGCAATAGAATGTGCCATTTGTCATCAAATAGAAGATAAGTAATGAATGAGAAATGATTAGTTGAAGCAAACAAGAGTTTATTAGCATATATTAACAACTAACAAAACCAACATAACGTAGAATCTAAAATCTATTCAAACTTAATACAACCATTGATCAATATCTCTCAAAGTAGGGACATATCTCTCTCTGCCCCTTTTCGAAAGTAAAAAAAAAAAAAAAACTTAATCTATTGATTGCCTAAACATGATTAATTAGACAATGATTGTAATAATAACAATAATAAGACAAATCTTGCTTGTATTGCACATAAAATAAACTACTCATTAATTAATAATAGCATATCTAAAGCCATGTAGAGTTTATTCTCTCGCGTGATGGAAAAGAATTTTGTTAAGCTTGTGTCTTTCACTTCTCATATATGAGACAAATATAGTGTCCCAATTACAACTATGCCTTTTAAATGCAACCATCAAAACAAATAATCATGTAAATTCTCTTATAACAATAATATATATATATATATATATATATATATAACAAATAGATTCGTATACGTGAGAATTGTATGTATCAATTCCTATATTGAGAAAGAATATTTAGATTTGAGGATGGTAATAATTTTTTTTTTAAATTGAGTACATATGGAGAAAAAATAAATTCGTCCTTATTCTAAATTAGAAAAACACTTTTATTTAATTTGACATTTTATTTTACTATTTTATAAAAAAATTGTTTAATAAATATTTAAAGGATACAAAACACAAGTATACCTGACAATACATGATTGGAACACAAATTTTATATTTATTAGATGTCAAAGTTTAAAATATATATAATAGAGAGAGAGAAAGAAATTTTTATTTTGAAGATAAAACGGTATAATTAAATTTATACTCATCATCCATTATTAAGTGAAATTATCAAGTTTTCAAATTTTATTTTTTATTAGAAAAGATAGCGCTTTTAATAAAATTTTGATATAAAATTTTTTTTATTTGAAAATTAAATTTTGTTAAGAAATAAATTTTAAGTCTAATTCAACCTTACAAAATTAGTTTGTGCCTCTCACATCTCACATTAAAACATATAAATCTCCTCAAACGTGAGACTAAACACTAATAAATGGTTAGATAACAACTCAATAGCATATGAAAAAAAAATAGACCCAATAAACAGTACATTTCATTATGATAGTCTCTATCTTATGGTTCTGATAACATATTAAAAAATAAATTTTACTCAATCCTACAAAACTGGATTATATGGTGATGGTTTTGGTATTGATTTCATATTTTATATTTTAATTAAGGTGGAACTTCCAATAAAATTAAATACGGTTTCAATTTCAAATATGTTGAACTAAAATTATTATTGTCAATTACTACATTATAAATATTATTTGTTTTAAAACTCATAATTTCCCCTCGTATTTATTTATAAATAAAAGATGTTTTTAAAAATAAAAAAGAATAATATATTTAAATTATTCTTAATTTTAACTTCTAAATAGTGTAAAACTATAATGAATATGTCATAGTTGATATATATGAGATAACTCAACCTAACATTATTATCAAAATTTGAAGTGGGAACAAATTCAAACTCAAATCCATTTAAAGCAACAACTGGGGTATTAGTATTCTTACGCATCACATATGTGTAATCTTAGTGGTTAAGTATTTTGTTTTGACAAAACTGCATAATGCGATCCCTAATTTCCTAGCGTGGTTGTTTCCAGGTTGGAGCATATGCTATTGACATAACTAGTTATCCATAGCTTAATCATGCCACCAAACTTTCTTCTTTTACTTTACTTAATTAATTCATTATATTTAACTATGCACACAATAAAATATCTTTTTAATTAATCTCATCTCCTTCTCCTTATTTGTCACCTTTGCATGATTTCAATGCATCTAGATTATGGTAGTAGAAGAAGAAAATATCTCACTATAGTTAACTATTATAATGTATGAAAAAATTGTTGATTTTTTTATAGTACTTATCATAAATGTTATAATTATTATCTGACTATGGGAATGTGTTTACTATAAAAAAATATAAAAAAATGGAAAAGTGAGTAGTGAGAGGATGAGTGTGCAATCACTAAGAGTTAGTGCAAGATTGCTATAATCCAACATAGAACAATTGTGTGTGGTGGCATAGGAGAATGAAGAATGAAGAATGAAGAATGAATAATAATGAAGAATTTGGGGTTATGTTATTATAATAGATAATTAAAGTAGTTATCCACTTGATTACACAAGTTCATTTAAGAGGTTGTATTCACTAAAAAAAGTCAACGACTGGGTCCTAATTTTGGCTATGTGTCAGGTTATTCTAACGGCGCACGATAGCAGCATGTGTAAGCTGAGAATAGTTAAAAAAGGAGCATTGATTTGTGATACTTGTGATCACATTATTGATGTTTTGTTATACTTTTTGTTTTACACTTATTTTTCTCTCAAGAAATATTCTTTCCTACACACTTTTTTAAGACCAGGTTTCAAAAAGTTCATTTACATATTCCGTTCACACTTTACAATTAACTCAATAAAAAATATTATATAAATGGTTAGTGTGTAGAATTTAAAGTAAAATTCTTGTAGTATTATTGAGTTTGATTCTTCAAAAAGAATCCTTGACTTTACTTATGAGTTGATACCAAACTTTGTATAGTGATACTTGATTGAATTAAATGTGTAGAAATCATTGAAAATTAGTTAGGATTGTGGAAAGAGTATATAAATATAAAA
The DNA here is from genome assembly GCF_037176805.1 of Vigna unguiculata. Lineage (NCBI taxonomy): Eukaryota > Viridiplantae > Streptophyta > Magnoliopsida > Fabales > Fabaceae > Vigna > Vigna unguiculata. The sequence goes on along the minus strand of NC_140798.1, from coordinate 26,198,715 downwards.
CTTACGTGCAAATATTCGCATTATTCATTGATTGTTTAAATAACTGAACAGAGAGATAATTTGATTTTGTTTTTATATTAATTTTTTTAAAAGTAAATTTTTAGTGCTTTGAAATACCAAAGAGGGTAAAAGCTACAAAGTTCTCAAAATAGTTTATTTACTCACTATCAAAATTGGAGTCAATATGAGTTGATCAATTTCTTAAAAAGAATGAAAGCACTGGAGATGAAGAAGAAAATATTCAAAATAAAAGTGATGAGGCAGAATAGTATGTTGGAGAAGGAAATACATACCAAGATTAAGATGGTGAATTAAATCAACAAGAAGATAAATATTTTATTATTAGCAATTGACATTGTTTTTCATATGTAATATTTTTTGTGAGTTGAATGTCAAAATAAGGACAAATAAGAAAAGAACAGAGGGACCAACTCAATGTTTAGCAATACAAGGAAGATTAATTCAAGAGCGTCCAAAAGGTGTATTTGACATGGATGGAGAACTTATTGATCCTACTTACAAAATTATAATTGACTTGAGTTATTTTCTTGGCTTGATAGCAAGGAATTCAACCTTTTGTCTCTTGATTTACACAAGTTTTAAAGCTCAACTTAAAGATAAAGATAGCAAGGCTCACATATGGATATATGTTCAAGTGTGAAGAGTAAATATTAATTTAGCGACATAAGTATTTTTTAAAATGCATCCATTTTAATATTCTTTTTATATAGGAAAAGTTCAATATTAGTGATAAAGGAGAGAAAGTCTATTTACTCGTTTAAATGATACATGGAGATGTTACAAAAGGTTAAGCAAGAAAAAACACTTTTCAAAGTATTCCATAATGAAGGATCAGGTAAAACATCGTCCTTTATTCATTTCTGATGCTCATTTCAAGCACACTAGTATTATCAAAGTAGGTTATTTGATGTCTTATTACTTTAAATCCACTTTCCAATATCTACCTTGATTGCTATTTTTCTCTTATTATAATGTAGAGCATTAACAAGAGAAACACTACAAATAAAGTTAAACAAAAGTACCTCCATCATATGGGACCAACCAATTTTGCTACAATTCAGACTGAATTGGTAATATATTTCTACCTATGTCCTCAAATGTTATATATCTAATGCAAAAATATGCTAATTAATATTTTCTTCTTATTCTTTCAATATTCGATCATTGTAGCGTTCTAATAAAGAGCTAGGAGAAAAAATTACTCAAATTGAAATGTTTATAACAATTCGTCAACATTGAGAAAGACAAAAAGGAAAAGAAATGGATGAAGAAACACATAATGCTATTATAAGCTTAAAATTATTTGGAAATACATATATATCTATTTTTTTTAATCTTACATTGATTTTGTTTTACTAGATTACGCTTCAGGGTTCCGGTCAAAAAACTCAAGTGAATTTGTAGAACAAACATTTCTATCACTCTTTGGAAAAGAGAAGCCTATGGGAGTACATTGTTATGGAAGGACTATGACACCATCAAAATTGAAGAAAAATGAAGAAATTGATGTCATCAAGAAAGAACATGCAAATGAAGTGAGTGGTATGACAAAGGAAATACAAGACCTACGGGAAATTGTAAACTTTGTGGTAAAGCAACAAAATCCAGATTTAGATGAAGAAGACTTAAATAATATGATGGCATGCGTTTTAGGTAAAGAAAGTAGTTCAATGAAGCCATATTCTTCTAGATCAACACATTATCCATATTGTGAGCAGGTAAAGAAAGTTCTTAGTTGTACTTCCACCATTAACATCAATGTAAAATACCCCAAAAAATTCTACTAGATAGGATAATATGGTCAGGATGTTGCAATAACTAATTGATGCTTTAGACTCTTAGCAGCAAAATGATAGGTATTTTGTGCATATTACAGATGTTACATTAGATTAATATTATACTAAAAACACTCCTATTTTGTTTGTTAATTAAGATCAATGAGGCATTATGTAGGAGAAGAGTCATAATGATTTAGTGCACAAATGTTAAGTTTGACTTAATTAACTTATTAAAATGTATAATATGTTGGAAAATTTGACAATATATTTTGGTGTAGTTTGCATCTTCAAGACCATGAAGAAAATGAAGATAATATTATGGAATAATGAAATTTGTTATGTAGTAAAGAAACAAATTTAGATATATTATATTTTAGCTTTTGTAGCCTTAATTTTGAAAGTCCACCATTATTATGACTTCAAGATAGTTATTTTAATCATGTAGTTTGATCTATTACATTGAAATATATGTATGAATAATTTTATTAAGAATTCAATTATGAATATTTTGTGTACTAATATTGTTTGAAGTGTTGATAGAGTGTGGGGTGTAATTGTATAATATTGTGATTTGAAGACATACAAAGTTTCCATATTGAACTTTTGTATAAGTAATCTATAAAATAAAATAAAAAATTGCATAAAACCAAATCTTAATAAATATGGCTTAAACTAAAAGAGAACATTTATACATGTGTTGTCTAAACTCAATCTGAAAATTGTTGCCTATAGTGAGAATTTTAAACAACAGTTTTAAAAATGTTGTCGTACTGAAAATCATGACCTATTATCTACGGCTACAATCACCTAAACCAAGCTTAAAATATCGTTGCCTAAAATTTAGACCACAATTTTTATAGTTTAGGCCACAATTTTAAGTTGTTGTCTAAAGTGATTTTTATTGTAGGGAAACTATTGTATAACTTGTTATATATAGAAACTAATTTATTTTAATTATTACAATTTTAAAAAATTATAATGGTCCATGACCAAGTCTATTTATTCCACGTTTCGTCATACTGTAAAACTTTCCTCCCAAATAAACTTTTTGTTTCAAATATACTCTTAGTATTCTGAAACTAAATTCATAATTTGAAATCATATATACCACCCCAAAAATATAAAATAAGAATGAACTTTTAATAGGGACAACTCAAGGGGAGACCTAAAGCAAACTTAAAAAATAAGGCATTCTATTTAAAATTTATTTTTTGAACTTTTTTTATGCAAAATTATTTATTAAATTTTATAATTAATTTTATTTAATATTTCTTTTTCAATAGATAATAAGGCTAATATGTTTAATCTTTATCGAGACATTCTTGATCCTAAATAGGAATCCATGGAAATTGATAAAATTGAAAGTAATGATAAGTGTTCGGTTTATATATATATATATATATATATATATATATATATATATATATATATATATATATATATATATATATATATATATATATATATATATATATATATTTTCATATGGGTTATGGTTAATTATAGACATAAGTTTTAATTATAGACATAAGTTTTACACATATAAGCCATTTGACACCACTTTTATCCTAAAACCTTAAGACAATGGTGTTATGAGTCTTTATTCGTATACAGTGTTTAACTTTGTCTATTTTATCCACTGTGGGACTTTGACTCACACTTGGGCTATTTCCAACAATAAGTATAAAATAACCAATCTAAAGAATCAGAATCATGAAAATAAAATAGTTAAATCTTCAATGGTCGAATGAATTGAGTAGTGGGCGAAGGAGGGGACCAAAACAACGAAAGGATGGAGGCAATGACAATTGTAAAATTGAGAAGAGTTCTTCTCTATGATTTTTGTTACAAAAAAAGGTAAGTCTTTTTTTCCCTAAACTACAAGTATCTTTCTTCAGAAAACTTAGCTTTGAACATAGAGTTTAGATATGGTCCTTATTTTCCTATCACGTTCTTGGTTTTTAAATCTTATGCTCCAATTAATATATTATCCACCAAAAGACTATTACCCTAATCTAAATAATAGTTTTGTAGAAAAAATCTAGTTCCTCATCAAGACATGCAAAAAAAAAATAATCTCGAAACTCATAAATCGAAAAGTACCAAAAAATAAAACCGAACAAAAGAAACACATTTTTAATCCTAATACATATCCAACAAATACAACAACAAAAAAACAATAACAACACAAATATAAAGAAAAAGCATACTAATAAAAAATGAAGATAAAAAATACACCCAAGTAAGAGTGTGATTCAAGAATGTAATTTGTCAAAAACCCTCAAAAAAGAACTCTAAAATATAGGAAGTAGAGGTAAGAGAAATCACATAGAGATGAAATAAGAAAATAAAGTCAAAATTGATCATAAGAGAATAAAGATAATTAATTATTTTATTTTTTGTAAAATAAATTATAATTTACTAAAAAAAAATTTAACTCATTAAATATAATTTTTAATACCAATAAAAATTAACATACACTAAAAAATAATTTATTTAAATTTTATTCTCAAACATAAACTTATAATTAATTTAATAAAATTATATTAATACTAAAAAATTGAATTTTTTTTAAAATATAATTTTATAATTAATTTAACAAGAGATATATTAGTCCTAAAATATATATTTTTAAGTTTTTTTCTTAAACATAATTTTATAGAGAAATATTACTATTAATATTTTTTTAGTTCTTCTGCTTTTTAAAAGGTCAAAGCGAGTGTTCTACGTAGTTACATACCCTTTAACCGGCGCTAACTTTTAAAAGATTTAACTTCAGCCATTTTATTTTGCTCGTGTCATCACCCTTTAAGTTTGAAGACTTAAAATCATGGTACTCAAAAGTAGCGTGTTAAGTTTAAATATGGTAATATATTTAAAATTTTATTTTAACTTTTTATTATAATTTCCATTTTGAAATAAATTTTAAGTTTTAAAAAAATCATGTTATACGTTTAACACATTTTTTTAAGATTTAAATGTACCGTATCTCAATCTTAAAAATATACTCTTCAAAATAAAATATTAAGATTTCAAATTATATAGGACAATTATTTCAAAACTCTAGAAGATCGTTATTCCCTGTTAGCCTTGTTATGCATGTATGTGACTTGGCATGACGCTTTCTTTTCTTTTTCCCAATATTTATCTACTTTTTTTTTGTCTCTTTTCATCAAGTTTATTTTCTTGGATAATATAGGTAAGACTTTTTTCTCTCTTTGGAAGCTTATTCATCCAAAGTTTTCAACTCATTTGAATTATTTCAATTTTCCTGACATAGAGTGTTTCCTGTTCCATATTTGTCTGTCTAGTTTCTACTTTGGAAGTCAAAGCATTATCAACTAAATTTGAATTTGGAATTAATAATTATAATGTATTTGTTAATTTATAATAATTAATTTTCTTTGTGAATTAAACGTTGGTCAATTACGTAGCTGCACAAGAATGGTTGAAAATTTATTTTAACTCAAAAAAATTAGTGTATTGATTATTATATTATGAAGCCTCAAGATAGCATAAAATGGGATGGCTAAAATCCAAAGGAAAATGTCAATAAAGGCCAACCTTAAACTCCTGGCCGATCTCTAAGCTACAACTGAATTAAGTTAAAAGGTGAAAAATTTGTAGAAAGTTTGAAGTCTCACTATTATAAAATAAGACTTATAAAATAAGAAATTAAATTTCCGATTTATAGATAGATTTAATTAAAGAGGAAGTTTGTAGGTAATTACAAATTTTACTTATAAAAGAAGAAACTAAATTTCTTTTTTTTACTACTAAAAATTTTCATATTTTATAAAATTTTTCATGTAAATTTATTATAAAATTTTATAAAAATATACTTCTATTTGTTATTTTTCTTAGGTATTTTAATTAATAGATAATTTAAATAATTATTTCTTACAAAATTATAAAATTTATAAATATTTTTTGCAAAATTAATTATGAAAAATGTTTTATATAAAATATTTTGTAAAAAAATTAGTTGTAATTTATTACAAATTATTACTCATAATAAAATTTGTAATTAGTATCTAAAAAAAATTTCAAAATTAGTTGTAATTTGTAATTAGTAGTGTTTACATTCTTAAATTTATATTTTTTCTTTTAAATCTCTTTTTAGTGTTTGATTTTGGTTGAAGTGTCGTTAATTTGACTAAAAGTGAGACATTTTTGGCATGACAGTTTTTTGATTGATGTTGATTAGATTTTTTTAATGATGTTAATATGAATTAATTTTTATTTAAGTTTTTATTATTATTTTTTATTGATATAAATTACTATTATTTTTTTGTTCAATATTAATAAATTTTTTCTTTAGTATTAGGAGACCATATTTCCACGAATGTAAAATCACCTTTTCAATTGACTTCTATCATGGTTTTTTCTCTGGTAGTGATTTTTTTTTTTCTATTATCAACACAAATCCTTGTTGTAAGTTTGTTAAAAATAAAATTCTAATGTTTTAATGAAAATACTTTGAATCAGTATTAACGGTTATTTTTTACTAATGCCAATTCAAGAATTTTTTTGAACCACATTAGGAAAAAAAGTTGACAAAAAAACTTCAACCATCAACATCTTAAAAATAACATTAATCAATGTCACTATAATTGTAATCCACATCAACTAAAAACAATCATGATTAACGTCAATGAAACACAAGTTTTACTAATATAGATGGAGAAACCTTTCACGAACTTTGATAATATATATATATATATATATATATATATATATATATATATATATATATATATATATATATATATATATATATATATATAATTATTCGAATAGTATCCAGTTTGGGGTAGTGTGTCAAATAGGTATCCGGTTTTAAAAAAATGTCAATTACGTAACCAAATACGTTAATGTGTATCAATGTAGTCCATTTATTTTGACGCTGTTAGAATAGTTAATGTTGATTGATTGAGGTTGGTCTGAGATACAATTTTGGAACACGTGGAAATTATGCAATTAGTGACGTGGATATATGTGGTTGGTAATGTAAATTAGAAAAGGAAAAAAAAGAATTATTGATTTGGTAAAGTTAAGTTTGTCGAGGGGAAGAACAACAGGAGAAGAAGATGAGGGAAACGCAATTTAGCTTTCACTGGCATTCTTAAGTGAAAGTGTAGTTCGAAGGCGTCCTTGAGAGCAATGTGGGTTGGATCGTGAATGAAAGGTGTGTATTTCTTTGTCTTGTACTAGTTTGGTTGCTGAGTTTAGGGTTTTGTGAGTGTCTTCGATATTGCAATGATTTATGGTGTTTAGGTTCACTCTATTTGATGTTTTTGTAGTTTCAATGTTTTGCTTTTGATTTTTCTAATGCGGTTGAGTCAATATTACTTTATTGATTTGGTCTCCCACTATATATGATGGTGACAGTGTTGAGTTTAATGGTGTGGTCCCCCTTTGTAAATTTTGTTGTTGTCTTGGTGGTATGATTTGTAAATTGTGTTTCATACTTTGGGAATTTTTATATTTGACAAGGATATATAGATAAGGATATAATAGTTGAGATGAACAAAGACAATTTTGAAGTGGTGTTTCACCATGGGGGAAGGTTTGTAAATGATGGGTCACTGAAATACATTGGAGAGAGAGCAATAGTTTATTATGTGACTTAGACATATGAAGTTACTTTGAGATAATGTCAATTTTGAGGGAAATGGGTTACATGAATGTGAAGGAGTTGTGGTATTTAGTAGGTGGAGGTTATGTTTTGGAAGGAAGGTTGGAGTTGCTAAGTGATGATAGAGGAGCATGTCATATGGTCAATATTGCCACACTGAATGGTCAAGTGCACCTTTATGTGGTGCACTTCGTGTGTGAACCTTAAGTAGTACATATGTTAGAAGACCAAGTTGTTGTGGAGGGTAGGAGTGAGACAGAGGCACAAGTTAATGTGGAGGGGGGGGGTTAGGACCAAGGTGTTGTGGAGAGTGGGAGTGAGGCTGAGGCACGAGTTAATGTAGAGGGGGAGGGTTAGGACCAAGGTGTTATGGAAGGTGGGAATGAGGTAGAGGATAATATGGAGGTTGAGGCTGAGCAAGAACCTGTTGTGGAGGGTGGGATTCATGCAAAGGATAATGTGGAGGGGGAGGGTGAGGAAGAAGTTGTTGTGGAGGGTGGGAGTGAGGGTGAGGATAATGTGGAGGGTGGGAGTGAGGGTGAGGATAATGTGGAGGGTGAGGCTAAGGAAGAAGTTGGTGTGGAGAGTAGAAGTCAAGCTGAGGAAGTTGGTGTGGAGAGTGAGGCTAAGGAAGAAGTTGTTGTGGAGGGTGGGAGTGGGGCTAAGGAAGTTGGTGTGGAGGCAGGCTGTGAGGGTGATGATGACTTTGAGGTCAGTAGTTGGACTGAGTTTGAAGGGAAAGTCATGAGTGAAGATGAATTGTATGATGTTAGAATTGAAGGAGAGGAATTGGAAGATGAATTGTATGATGTTATAATTGAAGGACATAAAGTGGATGGAGCAAGTGGGTGTTCTAGAACAAAGTCAAAGGTTAAAGATGTGTTTGACATGGGGTTGTCTAATATTTAATGGGAGTCTCAAACATTAGATAGTTATGAATATAGTGATACAACAGATGATGATAGAGATAGATATGGTCACTTTGGGATATTCTTAATGCCAAAAGTATATAGGACTACAATTGGGAAGTTGGGACGTAATTCGCTGAAAAGGAAGAATTCACTAAGGCAATTAGAACCTATGGTGTGCACAGTAGTAGAAAGTTGAAAATTTTTAGAAATGTCAAAAGAAAAATTTGTGTGAAGTTTTTGGGTGCCAAATGTAAATGTAAGTGGTATGCATATTGTGCTTTTAAGGCTGCACAGAGTACATGACAACTAAGGAAGATTATCAACACCCGCACATGTAGTAGGGAATTTAATAACATCAAACATGATTAAAAATATCATTCATAATAATATTTTTAAATTATAAATAATTATTTGATATTTAAATAAGTTTTACATTTGATAGTAATTAAAATATTTTATTCAAATAAAAATATAATAAAATTTATTTAAAATGTTTTATTTAAACAATAATTTAAATAAAATAATTTAAAATAAAATTAATTAAAATTAAGCATATTTAAATATTTTAAAAATTATAAACTTCTCAATTCAAACAATATTAAAACAAATATTCATCACCACGTTAATTGACAAAAATGGAAAACAAAGTTTTGTGGTTTCACATCTTTTTTCAAATATATTTATTTTCTTAGTTTATATTTTCAAACATGTTAGTTATCATTATAAATTTTGATATTTCAACTATACTAAGATTGTTAGGGAAACACGTAATTCGATAGAAATCTTAATTTGTATGCAACTAGTCTTTAAGAATCCCACACTCATGCACATTAATTACACTCCAAAACTCAAACAAATAATTTATACGGTTCAAATGTAGAAATACTCAATTTAAAATGAAAAAACACAAGAACACAAACATTAAAAAATTTTAGGATTTTCTTCATATAACAGAAAAATAAGTTATAAGAAGAAATTCAAACCTGAACCTTGCTTTAGATACCAAAATGATGCAATCCTATCTACGAAAGATTATGATCATTTTTGAATTTAGATTCCTTTTGTAAATTAGATAAAAAAATAGAATAACAAAAGATATATTAGAAGAACGCAAAATAAGATAGAGATGAATGATGTCATAATCTAGCAAATTGATAAGTCAAGGAAGATTGATCACAAAGAATTCAATCTTTGATAAAAATCAATGTTCTATAACAAGAACAAGGAGAATCTTCTCTTAAATGAAAATTGATTTCATATAATGACCAACCAATGTGCTACAAATGTATTTGGTACCCTTATATACCGGCATAAATGTTTAGACAATCTAAGAAACCCTTATGTGTTTGGATGAGACAATTTAAGAGAGTAATTCATTTGTTTGGAAAATTTAAAAGACTTTTAAGAAAAATGACATGTTTGGATGAAGAAATTTAAGGAAATTGAAATTGAGGAATTTTAAGAAGGTATTTAAAATAACTAAAATAGTAAAATTTGAAATTCACTCAAAAAAATAAAGAAATTGAAATTTCCCAAGTTGTAAAATTGCTCATTCGTTGGGACAAAAAAAAGTCCACAAGTCTAAAAAGTTGAGTCGGTTTAGGTAGAAGGTCGAGACAAGTCGTTTGGCTTGAAGGATGAGTTGAGCCAGCCTAGGCCGAAGGTCAAGTCGAGTTGGTACTGGGCTAAGTTTGAGTCGAGTTGGTACGAACGTAAGGTTTAAACCAATCTACTCTAATTAAAGGTTGAGCCGAATCAACTTAGGCCGAATTGATTCAAATTGTGGCAAGGTCGAATTGATTCGCATTGGCCCAAGTCGAATTAGTTGAGGTTAAATAGGCTTAAGTCGACTTGAACTAAAAGTCAAGACGAGTCGTACTCAAAGGTAGAGTTGAGTTCGTCGTAAAATAGAAAATAAATTGTTTTATCCAAACAAGAAAATTGAAATCTAAGATATTTCAATTACTTCATCCAAACTAATTATTTAATAAATGAAGAAAATTTAATTATAGGTCATTCAATTACTAAGCATTTTAATTTCTTGAAATTGTTGAAATCCCTCATTCAAATACAAGGTAAAAGAAAACCTAAATCCCACAAAATGCAAAAAAATAAACTAAAAATGTAGTTTCAAACGTTAACTCTCGCCCAACAACATAACTCGCCCAACGAGGTGGAGATCTATTAAAATCATAAAAGTTTCACCCATCGAGCTTACAAATAAAGAAAATTATAAAGCTTTTAATTGTCCTGAAACTATTCTTCAAGTGTGCTCCAAGCTATGATCTTCATGTCCTTTAAATTTCAATCTTCATGGAGCATCAATAGTTGCAATGATACAGGGGCAAATCATTTATAGTGCAGGGAGGGGCCATGGCACCCCAATATTTTTGATTTTTTTTTAAATTATGTGTATATTTTTGAATTTTTTTTAAATTATATTTATATTTTTGAAATTATTTTAAATTATACATATCATTTAAATTTTTAAATATTTTAAAAATTATATGTAGTATATTTTAGAAATTAATGGAAATTAAATTATGTGACTTTTTATTTTTTTTATAAAACACAATCTTTAACTTTAACGAAGTTGGTCATCTAGTTTTTTTTAGTCTCAATTTAGTTCCGATTTTTTAAAAAGTTGATGCAATTTCGTTATTTTCATTAAATTTTTTGAAGCGAATCAAAAGATTTTTCATTAAAATTAACACTTGAATTATGTTAATTGTACCAACAAAACAAAACATCCTTATTAACCATTTTAATTTTCAATTAATTGAGACTAAAAAAATATTAGACAACCAACTAGACATTTCTGGACAAATAAAGAAACAAAAAAAAAATCATTAAACCAAATATTTATT